>NW_027509197.1:28415000-29683125 GCF_051911475.1 Siphateles boraxobius
TAACTAACTTGTACTAACAGTGAGCAATACATTTGTTACAATATTTATTGATCTAGTTAATGTTAGTTAATAAAAATACAGTTAATTGTTTGTTCATGTTAGTTCACAGTGCATTAACTAATGTTAAAAATACAACTTTTGATGGTAATAATGTATTAGTAAATTTTGAAATTAGCATTAACTAAGATTAATAAATGCTGTAAAAGTTTGGTTCATTATTAGTTCATGTTAACAAATGTTGTTAACTAATGTTAACAAATGAGACCTTATTGTAAAGTGTTACCTGTATTTCTTACTACAGTCATTAATCTGTGTTAATGTTAGTTGATAAAAAATACTGTTAATTGTTTGTGCTTCACAGTGTATTAAATGATTTTAACAAATACAGATTTTGATTTTAAAAATGTATTAATAAATGTTGAAATTAACATTACCATTAACATTAACAATTATAGATTATTAAATGCTGTAGAAGTCTTGTTCATTGTTAGTTCATGTTAACTAATAACTAATGCTAAGAAATTAAGCATTATTCTAAAGTGTTACCATTTTATTATTTTATTTTATTTTCATTTTATTATTTCCAAACCACCTATCATATCCCCTATGCTTTTCCAAAAAAGAAGAAAAAAAAGCCCTGAATAAAATCTTCTCATGTGGCCCATTGAAGAAGATCTGTTCAAATAAGATATTTGATTATTTTACATGCTGGTCTTTCATAACATCTGATAGGAACCCTTAGTTCTATTCTCCAGCAGAGGGCACTGTGATTACAGCAACATTTGTTAGATTCTAAACATGGTGAGCCAGGTTATTGCAAAAGTCAGTAAGAACTATTACTGTAATTTTCAGGACATATGTTTTGATACAAAATGGAACAATCCAGATTAACTGAGACACAGTGATCTGACATGCAAGGATTAGTTCACCCAAAGAAGATTTCTGTCATTATTTACAGACCCCTATGTCATTTCAAACCCATTTGACTTTCTTTCTTCCATTTAACATAACAAGCGTTGTGTTCACTTTATATACAAAAATAGCATTTAGTCACCAGACAAGCTCCAAAACGGACACAAAACACCATCAAAGCAAATGTAATTTCCAAATCTCAATCACCAAATCTAGTGATTGACTGGTGTGTTTCATAACCAAGTGCGAACAAGACCAAATTTAGAGGTGCTAGTGAGGCCTAGTGCTCACCTTGTGGTCTGGCTCCTAGTGCCACAGTTTAGTGATGGGGACACTCACTATACTGTCAAAAACCGCACAATTCTTCGGATGAGACTTTAAATCAAGGTCCTGACTATTTGTGATGATAATAATAAAAAACAAATCCCAGGATGTTCTTTGAAAATAGTAGGGGTGTAAACCCGGCATTTAAAATTAAGTGTAAACTAAAAAACTTTGTCTTCTCCTTGGTATAGGACAAAAATTGTCATATTTTAAAAGCATTTAGTCCTGTTACAAATCAATTAACTGAAGGCTTAATGTGTAATGGTGTTTTATGAACATTATATTATTTCTCAGTTTACATTGCCTTAATCTTATTCAGTATTATAGCAGAGGCAACAAGTGATGCTTCTGTGTATTTGATATTGTTAATTTCTAAGCAAACAGTCTCTTGTTCAGTGGATATTAAAAAGTCAGATTACGAAGCTGCATGAATTCTTGATTGTCAAAGATTTGCTTTAGTGTAGATAAATACTGATATGAATTGATGTAAATAAGGTTAGTGGACAATGCACAGTCTACTCTAGACTCTAGATTATAATGAACTTGGGCTTTCATTAAGATTCCAAAAATGGGTTTTCACTGCGATTCCATAAAAGAACCATTGTTGATTCCCCAAAGAACCTTTCAGTAAACAGTTCTTAAAAGAACAAAACATTTTTTAATCTTAGTGTGAAGAACATTTTAAAAATCTAAAAAAACATGTTCCACAATAAATAACTTTTTATAGAATATGGAGGTTTTTAATGGGGTTGTGGATGTTAACAGTTCTTCATGGAACCATTGATGCCAATAAAGAAACCTGTCACAAGGGGTCTGAAGAAGATGAAGACGGACGACAGGATTATAAAATATCTACAAGGTTTATTAAACTAGAAGTAACAAAACTGCTTAAACACCAACAAAAATAATAACTGAAGAGTGAACAAGGAAGAACTTACATACACAGTGGTTACGAATTAAATGATGCTGAGAGGAATGGTTATTGTCCATGGAAGAGTGGCGGGAAACAAAGACAAAGAACACACATGACTGATGAATACAAACAAAGTCAATGAAAACAAAACTAAGAGCTAACACAACTGAATATGTGTGACAAAGTGTATAATGAGTGTATAATTAATCACCAAAAATAGTCAGGGAAGACAGAATTTGGTTTTTAATCAATCATAAATGTGTCAGTATACTTAGATTACCAGACATGTTGCATGTTTATGACACAGGCGTGTTTATGACACTTGAGTTTGTTTATCTGTCATGGTCTATATGAGTGTATGTCTGAGAAGCTAACCTTCGTTTATGATATCCAACAGCCACATTTTATGAAGTGTTGAGTAATATCCACTCTGCTTTCTCTGCCTAGCTCTTGATATGCAGGATAAGTATGCGGAAAACTGAGGCCGGGAGCCATAAACTTTCTTATAGTGAAAAACTGTCTGTAATCTAGCTTTTCTCAGCACAAATTGAATGTTTTCTCTCCCTGAGGTGACAGGATTGTATGGTGCCAGAATTGTGAGTTTGTGAAAACTAAACATCAGACAAGTTTTCCTTCTATAATATTCCTTCATCAAACAGCTCCATCATCTTTCTGTTACATCCTATTTTTCATATATCTCTTTCATCTTTAGCTTCGCTGTAATCTTTCATTCAGAAGGACTTTTCTGGGATAGAGATGTTTAAGCTGTGAGTGACTGAGTAGCAAATTGACGCCATCTTGACTAAAAACAAAATAGCTAGCAGCAGGAGCTTACTTCTCATGCTAACCAGCTAAACTAATATAATGCAAAAACAAAAACATGATAAAATACGTGATATTACTGTGTGTTTTACTCAGGTAGTCAGGTTTTTAGCTTGTTAGCTTCCGTAGTTAGCTCCTTCTGCTACAGTAGATGCTATAACTACACAATTCTGCCAGCTAAAAGCATGTCTCCTCTTAGTCTTGATCATCAGCAGAACTGAGCACAAATAAGCAAGATGGCAGATTTCAAATCATCCGCAGAGTCCCTCACCAACTAAGCAACTACTACTGAAATTAATGGTTACAATCGATGGCTCTCTCCAGAGCCATTTGTTAACATTATTTAATGCATTAACTAACATGAACATTAACCTTTGGTAATTATAGTTTTTGTAATTGGGGGAGGATATGTGTTTTGGCTGGCCAGTGTGTTCTCCTGGAGTTGACCAAGCTGTGTTTTGGCGGGCCAGTGTGTTCTCCTGGAGTTGACCAAGCTAGATGTGGTCTATCTATGCTATGTGCTGCCTTGAGTTCAGTAAAGATTTACAAGATTACTAACGTCTCCTCATGTTCTTCAAAGATTTATACACTGGCGACGAGCGGACTCGAACCGACTGTGAGCAGATAAATCCATATGATGCGACTGTGAAAGTGAGTGAAAATAATCTGCATCTGGAAGCGAACATGACACTCGGCCGTATCGAAGAGTTTGACGAATGTTCGAGTAACTCTTTTGAAGAATACACAGAAAGACTGGAATGTTTTTTTCATGCATATGATATTGAGGATGATGCAAAAAAACGTTCCGTTCTGCTCAGTGTGTAAGGTGCAAAAACGTATTCCACTTTGCGTTCAGTGCTTGCCCCAACGCAGCCCTCTACTGTGTCTTATACAAACATTGTCGCTGCCTTAATCCTCCTCTTCTTGGGGATTGCCTCTTCCATGTTAAATGTATCTGGTCCGTTGATAGCATAGGGTTGATAGACGCTGCCTTATTTTTCAGCTCCGACTTCGCGTGCAGGCGTCGTGCACGAGTGCAAAAACAAACAACACCCGCCCCTGTCGGTGATTGGTTAGAACACTGTTTATTTTGATTTTGATTGGTGGTTGTACCCATTTGTTTTTGTGTGCAGATCTCAGAGACTAGGCTGCCTACAGAGACGCGGTTTTTTGACAGCCTGCTTATGGGGCGGACAGCTAGTGGATCGTTTGGAAAGATTAGATGAATGTGATCATTTTTGTTTGGGCCTGAAATCACTGATACAACCTTTAAAACGCCATTACAGCCCAGCGCCATCAGAGATTGTTCAACGTTTTCATTTTCACAATTGTAAGCAGAAATCTCATCAAAGTATTTCAAACTACATTGCTGAGCTTCGACGTTTGTCTGTGCACTGTGCTTTCGGGGATCAGTTATAAGCAATGCTGCGTGACAGAATCGTGTGCGGGGTTATGGATGAAGCGTTACAGCGACGCCTGCTGGATGAACCTAGACTAACATTTAAAGAGGCAGAAGAAAAGGCACTGGCTGCCGAAACAGCATTGTTAAATGCTCGCCTACTTCGTCAGCATCAAAACGAATCACGGCTGGAGGACGATGTTCAGTATGCAGCCCATGCACAGGCATCAGTTCATAAGACAGCAGCTTCAAATGAAAATCCTAAACGTGACAAGCCATGCTTCAGATGTGGTCAGCACATCTCACAAGCCGGTTTTCCACTGCTGTATGCCATTACTGTAAAAAAAAAGGACACATTGCTCGTGTGTGTTTAAAAAAGACCAAACATGGTACTGACACGGATGCAGCCAGCACCACAGTAGAACGCTACAAAAACATTATAAGTCACAAAGAGCAAAATGATTATTCCATTTACAGCACCACTAATAAATCAGGAAGAGGGGGGCAGAGGCCATATCTGGCCACTGTTATACTAAACAAACAAGCACACACGGCATGTTCCTTGATTAGTGAGCACACCACTCATTGTGACCCTCCCAACCCCCTGAAATACATGCCAACAATGGAATACTTAAGCAGTGGTCACAGGCAACCTTGGAAGTGAAAGTAAAAATATTTGTGGAAGTAACATACAAAGGAACACCGAACACACTGCCTTTGTTCGTCATCCAGGCCCAGGGAACTAGTCTGTTGGGACGAGACTGGTTTGATGCCATGGGAATATCAGTGGAAGGTGTGCACAGGGTACAGCTGCCAGTTCCTTTTGCTTTACGGCCCCAGCTTGATGAGGAGTTGGACAAATTGGTGGCTCAAGGAATTTTTTAAGCTGTTCGCCATGCAAAGTGGGCCACACCTATAGTGGCTGTAGCAAAAAAAGATGGGGGCCTGAGGATTTGCGGTGATTACCATTGTACTGTGAATACAGCTGTTAAGCCAGATGTGTACCCTATACCCACAGCATCTGAACTGTTCTCGAAGCTAGCTGGAGGAGTAGTTTTCACTAAACTTGACCTGAAACAGGCTTATCAGCAACTTCAAGTGGATGATGACGCAGCCGACTTACCGTCTATTAACACTCACCGTGGGCTTTTCCGGGCTCGGCGGTTGCAATTTGGGGTGTCAACGGCCGTTTCAATATTTCAAAGATGTATGGACACTCTGCTCGCAGGAATTCCAGGAGTCCATCCAACCATACTTGGATGACATCCTGATTTCGGGCAAAACCATGGAAGAACACAATGCACGGCTACGGGCCATACTGAAGTGCTTCGCCGAAGCTGGGCTGCGACTAAAAAAGGAGAAAAGCATTTTTGCTGCTAATCAAGTGGAGTTTTTGGGGTTTAGAGTGGATAAAGATGGCATCAAACCAACCCGTGAAAAAGTGGATGCTATCCAAAAAGCTCCGCCCCCACAAAACAAAACAGAACTTCAGGCATTCTTGTGGCTGCTTAACTTTTACAGCTGTTTTCTTCCCAATAAGGCCACCGTCCTGGAACCCCTGCATCGCCTTCTAGACCAGTCTGCTACTTGGCAGTGGGTTGCGAAGCACAAGATGGCATATGCTCAGGCGAAATAGTTGCTGGAAAAGGATAAAGTGCTGGTCCACTATGATGAAAAGAAACCCCTGGCAGTGGTTTGCGATGCCTCACCCTATGGACTTGGGGCTTTATTGTTCCACATGGAATGCGATGGCCAGGAGAGGCCCATTTGCTTTGCTTCCAGAACAATGTCCACCACGGAGCGGAATTATGCCCAAATTGATAAGGAAGCATTGGCGGCATTCCAAGCCAATGCCTACCATCCTTTCGCCACGGATGCTACGTTGGAGTTTGATCATCGGAGCTTACGACTATGATCTGTGCTACAGACCGGGCAAACAAATCGGCAATGCTGATGCCCTGAGTCGCTTACACTTGCCGGCATCTGATGCTGTTACACCACCACCATTGGAAGTGTTGCTACTTGAAATGGGGCCAGATGCACCTATTGCATGCTGAGCGAATTGCTAACCTTACACGCAAAGACGCTGTCATAGCACGAGTGTTGGGTGCTGCATGGGTGGCCGGCTGATGTAATGGATAGCTGGTTCAAACCATTCCTTTCACGCCGCCATGAACTCTCTGCGCACAAGAACTGTTTGCTTTGGAGAAGCCGTGTGTTTGTTCCTTGCTTGGCAAGGAGAGAAGTACTGGCTATGTTGCATGACGCGCACCCGGGTATGGTACGCATGAAGGGACTCGCAGGGAGTTATGTGTGGTGGCCGGGAATGGACCGAGACATTGAGAAGACTGTCAAGGCATGTGAAACCTGTCAGATGTCACGTCATGCACCTCCTAAGGCGAAAGTGCACCCTTGGGAGTGGACGACAAAAAGATGGTCCCGGCTGGATATTGACTTTGCAGGCCCTTTTCAGGGCAAAGTATTTCTCATAGTGGTTGATGCACATAGCAAGTGGCTGGAGGTGTCTCTGATGAGTTCCATGTCATCATCAGCCGTCATCAACAAGTGAGACTACTTTTTGCAACACATGGTTTGCCTGACGTCATAGACTCAAACAATGGTGCTTCGTTCACTTTCGGCGGAATTCCAAGAGTTTGCAGAGCGCAACGGCATTCGACATGTCACTACAGCACCATATCACCCAAGCTCAAATGGTCAAGCTGAACGCATGGTGCAGTCAACCAAGGAGGGCCTGTCTCGCATCACCAAGGGGGAGTGGCAGACCAGGCTCGCTCGTTTCTTGTTGTCGCAGCACGTCACACCCAATTCATCAACTGGAAAGAGTCCTGCTGAGTTGCTCATGAATGGCGACTCACTACAGCCCTGGATCGTCTGCACCCTGACCATGATGGTGATATGCTTCGCAGACAGGAGCTTAATGCTGAAAAATGCCCTGGCACAGTCAGAGAGTTTAGACCTAAGGACTTGGTGTACATGAGAAGCTACACCAGAGATTCTAAGTGGATGCCTGGACTCATTGTAGATGTCACTGGTCCCCTGTCATACAAGGTCAGAGCTAGGGAATATGTGTTTTGGCTGGCCAGTGTGTTCTCCTGGAGTTGATCAAGCTAGATGTGGTCTATGCTATGTGCTGCCTTGAGTTCAGTAAATATCTACAAGATTACTATTGTCTCCTCATGTTCTTCAAAGATATTACAGTTTTAACATTCGTCTTCAGTTCTACCCGAAAGACCCGAGGCAAAATACTGTAACAAGTATACAGATATTAACAACCCATCAAGAAAATAATATTATATAAAGTTCTTTGGTGTAGAACTATGGTCCGTAGCTCGTAATCCGAGGGTACGGAATCTGCATTTCCTGCCTGAAGACGAAGGCAGGGGCGCAGCCGACCCCCTGTGAGGCATGGGAAGGGACCATCCTGGTGGTGGTGGGGAGGATGGAGGGGAAGGAACCATCTTGGTGGTGGTGGGGAGGATGGAGGTGAATGAAAGCATCAGCATCTGCAAACTCAAACATGTGTGAGTACCGATATTTATACTACAAGTATTAGAACATTAGATGGATAGATGAGAAGTTAATAAGTGACGTAACAATTGAGTTTTCCCGGCAGAATATACGCTAAAGCTTTCATTTCTGGAAGTGCTGAACTTCCCCACTCTTCTCTTTCAATCACATTGGAAAGTTCTGCCCTTTTGGGCCTGTTTTGTGCTTATAGCTCCTCCGGTTGTGTTTATATGTTGTGCCATGTGTTTTAATGCAGTTTTTTTTTTTCACTCTCAGTGAATTTCAAGTAACAAGCGGCTCTTTGTTTAGGGTGCCATGGCGCACGCTCATGCATCGCAATTGACTAGGAGACCCTCATCCTCCCGCTATCTCTCTTTCACCCTTTCTTTGTCTCTCTATCATAATATCTCTTTGAATATCTCTGTTCTACTAGATTGGTTACGACTAGTATCCAATAAAAATCGTGCATGACTCATGTTTTTCATCATGCAAGTATAAGTCCAGAGATGAATTACTCTTTCCTACTCTTACCTTGAGGAAGATTGAGTTCAGTGAGTGCACACAAAAAGAGGAGAACCCTGCAACTGCCTCAGTGAATGGTTGAGGGAACATTCCCTTGGATGGTGGTAAACATAGTGACCCTCTCTTTCACTCTTTGTTACACGCTTTCTTTCACGCTGGCTTTGAAAAGGGACAATTGTGCGTAACATCCTGCTGGTACGATGGCATAATGGTTTCAGTGTGAGACAGCTTTCCCCGGACATTATGTCATCTGGGTGGCATGAGCTATTATGTGGAGCTTTGAGGATTAGACCCGTTTCCCTTAAACATGTCAAACGCAAACATACATTCTGCTGCTACTATCAACCAGATTTTGAATAAATATTACCATTGAGTGCAAGATATAGCTATCAAACTAAGGAATAGATTGTCAAGAAATTATAATTTTGTCATTATTGAATCACCCTCATGTAATTTTAAACCTTTATGCTGTAATTTCTTCATATATCTGTTCCATAAAATGACCTTTCTAATGACTGCTGCCTGCCAAGCTCCAAAAAGCACAAACAAGGACCACAGAAATATCATAAAATTAGTCTGTACAACTTATGTGCTTTCATAGCTTTTGAAGCCATACTTGTGGTATGAAAAGATCAAAATTTAAGTCATTATTCACTGACATAAATAAATATATTTAAAAGGCCTATGCTGTAAACAGCATAGCTTAATGAATATATAGACAATTTCAAATGCCAAAATATATTACAAATTGTACAACATGTTTATACAGTATTGAAAATATATAAAACATGTATAAATCCAAAATATACTTATTATTTTTTATTTTATAGGCTCAAATATGTGTACAGCTAACAACTATACAACTAAGTCAATTTAATAAAAATATTTATGTAAATATAAATATATAAATATATATTAGAAATATTTAAAATATATGTATTTATTTATTTATTGTCCCTTTTTTTGTATATTTTGTATATATTGAAATATATTTTTAAAAATACATCTGATTATATTTTACCATGGTTAGGACTTGGAATGTAGCATGATTAGCTGCTTTTAATAAAACGAAAAATAATGAGCTAAAAGCACCATAAAAGTGATGACAATTTATACTTCCTACAATACAGGTATTGGAACTTGATAGGTTCCAGTAGCTATAAACTGTATGAAAAAGCTTCTATGTGAATATTATGTTTGTGTCTTTCATGGGGAAAAAACAGAACACGGGTTTAGAAAAATGTGAGGCTGAGTAAAGCATGAATTTTCAGTTTTGGGGAACTATTCCTTTCGTGTGACAAATTTGGATCATCTGTTACATTCAGTGTTGAGATATACTTTCACATCTGTTGCATCTTTTTAGAGCTGGAGACAGAGCTAACATCAAAGGGCTTCGATCGAAGATGTTCAGCATCAAGACAAGATGGAGTGGCATAGTCTGAGAGAGACAGACAGTGGTGACAGGTGCACTGATAAACGAGAAACGCATGGGGTGCAGAGGAAAGAAGCTAGAAAGGCTGGTGGGACAACGGGACTGACATGAAGAAGAACCATCTGTCTTTGACACAGATATAGACTGACAGTTACAAATATGCAAAGAGAGATAGAAACCCAGAGTATGTGAGGAGTAAGATAACTGGAGTATGACAGCAAAGTTGGTGCTTTGGAAAACTCAGCCCATGTCGAAAGAGATAAATATGGAAAGCCAAAGATATTGTTTTGTTTGTTTAAATGCTTGGATTGTGAGAGGAAGATCCCTTTTCATGAATTTGAGATGCCAATATGCCAAAGATTTCAATATGAACTCAAACATTTTTACTATAATTTTACAAGACCTATGCCAATATTTTGTATAGCGCCACACCTTTAATGTGTCAAAAAATCATTTGTGCCTGTTTATATTTTTCCTAAGGATTTTTAGCCAGAACATCTAATCCAAAGTCAACACTTAAAGGGTAGTTTACCTAAAAATGAATATTCTGTCATCATCTACTCACCTCTATGTCAATCCAAACGTGGAGCACTTTCTTTCTTCTGTGGAACATAAAATAATATATTTGAGAAATGTCTATATTTTTTTTCATACAGTCGTCACCAACTTTGTTTGGTTTCCAACATTCTTCAAAATATCTTCTTTTATGTTCTGCAGAAGTAAGAAATTGCGTATTGTGAAAAGCCCAAATTTAGTATATACAGGTAATTTATAGTTTTAAAATATGGTATCCTGTAATAGCCATTGTCACCAGATTTCTAACAGTGTATTCGTGGCAACAACAGCTGCCAATTTTTTACTGTAAATTTAACAGGATTTTTACAATGAAACTTTAACTTTAACTTCAACACCATATTGTATTTATTTACTCCATGTCTTTAGGATTCAATTTAGTCAATTTCCCATTGTGTGTTAAATGCAAAATAAATAGTGGTTCCACTTTATTCACATATAAGCATCTGTTTTGCCTTTATAAAGATGGATTTTGTCAAACATTCTGTTTGGTATGCCATGCATGTTAATATGAAGAGCTATTCTGTTTGCTGTCATGCCTAAGGTCACATCCCCAATCATCCATTTTCTCATTGTCTAACAGGTTTTGACACATCATTATAAACAGGCATCAGTAAAGTGAGCCACAGACAGAATGCCCACCAGCACTAATGCTCTTCTAGGAAAGAAGTAATGGCTTTTCCATCAACCGACAGGACCGTTACAGTGGCCATTGTATCTCAGTCCAGGGTATGGATGGTGTTATCTGAAACCTTGTCTATAGCGTGACACATTTGTGTTTGTTTATAATAGGATCCATGAAAAGACGGTGTATCTGACCTGTTTGAAAAGATGCGTGTGGTCTATATTTGGATTCTATGGACATCTGAAATGGGGAGATGGTGAATGCGAGCTGGAAGGAGATCAAGAGAAAAAAGAGCTGGTCTTTGATATGTCCCAATTAGAGAAATGCCGTTAATGTATTTGTGATCAGATCAAAGGGATTGAAAGGGAAGAATTACAATGCATTTGTCTAAGGTAGCATCTGTGTCCCTATGGTATAAACAGATAAAACACCAAACATGTGAGACATGTGCTTGAGTGATATAACCGTTTGTAATGACAGGCTTACACATTAAATAAAAGCAATGCATCAAATGAAATTGGAAAACCCATTGAAGTGGCCTTGCTTCCCACTCTTTCTTTTGCATGTGACAGATATTTCACAGGCATTTAAGAATGTTTGGTGTCAGAAAAGCGTGGCTTAGCCACATACTCAGATTACTGGCAAAGCTCTTGCATAATAGGTCCTAAGACCTCATGTTAAGGATTCAGATTTACAGAGCAACAGCTTTAAAATGCAATATTTAGGCATAAGCTAACAATTATATTGTTGCATAATGCCACTAATTTTATAGGACAACTCCAGAACTATTTGGTACCCTTCTTTGCACTCACTGGCTCCAGCTCAACACCAGCATTGTATTTATCTTTTAGCCACTTGTAGGTTTCCTGGCGTTGTTCTTGGTTTCCCACATTGTCATGGTTTCCTTAAAAGCAGAGTAAAACATGCAAGGTAGGCAAAAGCAACCAATGATGAAAAGTATATTTTAATTTCTTTTCTGATTTTTTTTTAGCTTTGCTTTTAACAAATTACTGATTAATTTATTAGAACAATATGATGATGAGGAAAGACTTATGGTTAAATATATATATATTTTATTCTAAAATCTATGTCGTTTTTGAACACCAATGTATCCACATACATTATTCCATGTGTTAATGATTCAGGAACATCTTTGTATTAAAGGGTTAGGTCACCCCAAAATGAAAATGTTCTCATTACTCACCCACTCTTAAGTTATTCCAAACCTCTATGAGTTTCCTTCTTCTGTTGAACACGAAAGAAGATATTTTAAAGAATGTCCATAACCAGACAGTAGGCGGCACCCATTGACTTCTTCCATAGTAGAAAAAAAAGTTACAAACATTCTTCAATATATCGTCTTTTTTGTTCAACTCATACAGGTTTGGAACATCTTGAGAGTAAGTAATGACACAATTTTAATTTTGTGTGAACTAACCCTTTAAGTTGTTTGCGATAGGTTACTATTTTTGCTGTATTTATGCTGTTAATACTCTTAAGTTGTGAACATTTCCTTATACCCCTGTTATTTAGATTTATTTTTGTGCATTATTGTGCAAGATTATGACACCATACTGTGTCATTCTTATGTGTCAATATAAATATAAATATATATATACACACAAATTTGGTAAATTGTTTTAAAATTCAAGTAAAAGTTCTATTTTTTATCTGACTTTGTAATATTTATAATAATTATTAGCGTAATATAAAAAGTAGCAAAACATAATATGAAACGTTCACAGTGGATTCAAAGTCAAACCTTAGATATTTCACTTCTCTCCACTTGTGCACACACACAAACACACACACGGGGTACACACAGAGTTTGCTCTCTTCCTATTGGTTGTTCAGTTTTTACACATACGTGTTATCGAGACTCGCACATGAGTCGAACTGCAGCAGAGAGGCGCTGCTGATCTGATGCTCTGCTCCAGACATCTGAAAAGGAATTTGAAAGTGAACATAAAGTAGCACAGTCTCGGACTCTCCGTTCACAAGCGAAAATGGGAGTTGGGGTAAGTAAAATATGTTTTAATAATAATACGCGTTTTGTTTTAAGCATATTTGATACTTAGATTAATGAAGGTCAATATGCTTTCATGTCAGTTATTTTCAGTAAAAAAGTATTATATTAAATATCTTAAGTTTGCTGGTGAATATAGGCTACTAGATAATGAAAACTTAATGGAATAAAAATGTCATATTCTGTGTATTTATTTATTTATTTGACATGGACATTGCAATTAAACATAGTACAAAACAAGTCTGTGACTGATGCTATGCAAAAAGAGTTTATAGCTATTGCTAATTTTCAACTCCAATTTTCAACTCCAATTTTCAACTCCAGTCCATGGTAATGTAGTCATTATGTTGTATGTTGTTGGGTTGTGGAGTGGTTTATTGTTTCTAATTCTATGACTGCATTGTAGCTATATTTCAGTTTGTGGGAGTGTAGTAGGCTGTAGAATGACCTGTGGAGTGCATGCAGAAGATCGCTTTTTCTGGCCATATTAGCATACTCAGTTTGGAATCATGATTTAAAACTGTGTTTCCACTGTTTTTGCTGAAAACGTTCTATTGTAATTGTTCTTGCGCAATGTAATAGTTGCACATGTTCTTACGCACTTCCTAAAACTAGTTTCACAGTCACAGGCTGGGAGTTTTTTCTCCTCCCCTTTAAGGACATGGTGTGCTTTATCTAGGTCAGCACACCAGAATTACCACAAAACATTCTAATCCTTTTGAATAGAATAGAAAAAAAGATGTCAACATGTAGCTGCTTGCCTCATGATATGGTGAACCAATTTTCATAGTGTAGACTCATAAGTTCTTTTACTGTACAACCAAAAAAATGCGTTTGATTGGGTGTTAAGTGTGATTGTTTGCAACTGATGAAAGATGTTTTATTCTCACAAAACAGTTGCTCCCGTCACACTCCTGTGTGTCACCTTGAAGGTGTCATAACATGATTGCCTGAAGCAACAATTGTAGTGAACTTTGGTTGACTGGACACAGCTAAATAAAACATGAGTACAAGTCTTGTGCTAGTGTTTATCTGTGAATGTGTGACACATATTCTGAGATTAACTAATGCTACTTCCACCATTGCATACTCATGTTCTCTTTTGGAGAGGAAATGTACTGGAGGAAAAGGCTTTGTTGCTTCTGCTAATTTCTTTTCATTGGATAGAAGCCAAGGTGACATAGTTGTTTCGATGTCCCTAGTTGAGACTGGCTCTGTGCCACAGAACATTTTTAGACTTGTTTGTTCCATGTATCAGATCATGTCCAGAGAAAGCTGATCCCTTCGATATATACATCAAAGACCCTTGAGAAATCGGAGGTTGGCAGTAAGTTGAATGTGTTTTAGTATTTAGATAGTTGGGCTTGCCCTCATTTTCACCACATGAGATATGATATAATAAGTAATAATGGAAAAACATGCATTTAATATTGCATTATATTCATTTACTTTTTAAAGGTATATTTGACCAACAAATGAAAATTTTGTTGTTATTTTCATCAACCTTCATGTTGTTCTAAAACTTCTGTAACGTCCGCAGAACTCAAGAGAACATTTGAAGACTGTTTTCTATCCTCTTTTTGACAGTTACAATGAACAAAACCTAAATTGCCCAAGCTTCAAAAAGGATGTAAAACCAACACAATGTCTCAAAAGTAGTCTGTTCAACCACTTTCCGAGCCAGATCTTTCCAGTGAATCTGTTGGTCCAATTACAAGAATCAGTCTTGGATTTGTTTCTCAAGTGCAATTCACTGATGCAATGATCTGGTCTGTTTCTCACGTAAATATATTGTATGACTTCTTGCAACTTGGAATATAGCACACAAGCGTACAAACCTCTTTTATGGAGTTTTTGAATCCTTTTTAGAAGCTTGGAAGAAAGCTTCAGAAAGCTTTGTAATTGCTTGAAAAAGAGCAGCACAGTCTTTACAATATCTCCTTTTGTGCTCCACTGAAGAAAGATAATCATTTCGTTTCATTTAATTTATTCCTTGGGTGAATTATAACCTAACTCAGTAAACAATTGTCACAGCCAAGAACTCCTAAAGTTATTATTTAATGTTTCAAACATCTATTTTAGGATGGACGGGACCAATATGAGCTGGCGGCAACGTCAGAGAAAGGAGGGAAGAAAAAGAACAAAATCAAGAAGAAGGAGAGTGATATGGATGAGCTGAAAAAGGAAGTGAATTTGGTAAGTCTTTACTTACAGTTTTGTTTCAGTATAATACACTCTGATATTTTTTTTTGAAAAAGACTTAAAAATCTTGGGATTATATTTATTTCAGGATGATCACAAACTGACTTTGGAAGAGCTCCACCGTAAATATGGTACAGACTTGAGCAGAGTAAGTCATCCAAGTGTTATTATCTCTTTTATAAAATTACTCTTAATAAATCACTAGTGAACAATAACTAACATTCTCTACTCTGTGACTTCATCAGGGTCTTACAACCGCCCGTGCGGCAGAGATTCTGATCCGTGATGGACCTAATGCCCTCACTCCACCTCCAACTACCCCGGAATGGGTGAAGTTCTGTAAGCAGATGTTTGGAGGTTTCTCCATGCTATTGTGGACCGGTGCCGTTCTCTGCTTTCTTGCATACGGCATTCAGGCGGCAATGGAGGATGAGCCTGCCAATGACAATGTGAGAGGCAATGCTGAAAAATATGTGTTCCTCCTTTATAGGATGCATGTTATATCGGCCAACATATCTGTATCGGCCAATATATGTTCATTTTTTTATGTTATTGTTTGGCCTGATAAGAAAATGTAGCCTATATATTGAAGCCGACACTTCAGGTGCGTTCTGTTCGGCATGATGCTTTTAAATTGCTTGAAATATGATTGGAATCACGTCAAAAAAGGAAAATACTGTTAAATGTGCAACATGTGCACCGCAAGTCTGTCATATAAACTGTATAAAATTATAATGAGAACATAATTGTGTGCTTAGGACATGGTTTTTTTAATGTTGAGACTTTTGTTTTTGTAACCAGGCTCTCAAAAACTATATAAAAAATTGGATTTATATTTATCTGCCAATATATCAGTTATCGGTTTTCAAATATAAAGAATTATCGGTTATCGGTATATGACAAATTTTCATGTTGGTGCATCCCTATTCCTTTCCTGGATGTATTATATCTATTTGTGTCTATCTCTTTGTGCAATGCAGCTTTATTTGGGAGTTGTGCTATCAGCTGTGGTGATAATCACCGGATGTTTCTCATACTATCAAGATGCTAAGAGCTCAAAAATTATGGACTCTTTCAAGAATTTGGTTCCCCAGGTACATATTTCTTCCTAATTTTAGTCCTAAATCAATTGACCATTTTTGTCTTTAAACCTAATAAACTAATCTGCAAGCTTAAATGCATTGTAGTTTTGTCTTCTAATGTGTTTTTTGTTCAGATTATAAACTTTTTTTTCTTTTCTAGCAAGCATTGGTTGTCCGTGATGGTGAGAAGCAGCAAATTAACGCTGAAGAAGTGGTGGTTGGTGATCTGGTGGAAGTAAAAGGTGGTGACAGAATCCCTGCTGATCTAAGAATCGTGGGCTCACATGGCTGCAAGGTTATTATGAGCCTGTATTTCTTACTTTACCTGATCAGTGTAGAGTGAACTTCATATTTCCTTTATGTGGCAGTGGCATTATGTAAGCATATCTTTTAAATTGGATGTTTTAAGGTGGATAACTCCTCTCTGACTGGAGAATCAGAGCCTCAGACACGGTCCCCGGATTTCTCAAATGATAATCCCCTAGAGACCAGGAATATTGCTTTCTTCTCCACCAATTGTGTAGAAGGTATTTTATATTCTCAATCACTGATGTTCAGTAAAGCGTTTCACTTCTATTATCATAATTGTTAAGATTTCATTCTAAATAAATTCATACACTTTTTTTATTTTTATATTGACACTTTTACTTTTATTATTACTCATTTTATCATTAGGTGGCGAAAAAGATGAGTCGTTTTTATGATGAGTCATTTAAACATTTTCTTTCCTGATTCGATTAATCTAACAACTGTGATTCAGAAACACCAGTGGCTAAATCTTCTGTGCTTTTATTTGGAACTACTTTTTTTTTCAATGCAAAAATAGATTTTAGACACAATATCCCCACCTACTTTGTCTAAATCACATAAAATTAATTTCTTGTTTATTGAACTGTTGTATAATAGCAGTATCACACATTTCAATTGTATAATATGTAAATATTATTTAATTTACATAGACTACTGTTAAAAAGTTTGGATGAGTTGTAAGAAGTTGTAAGATTTTTTGAAAAATATGTCTTATGCTCACCAAGGCTGCATTTATTTGATCAAATATACAGTAAAAACATAAATATTGTGAAATATTATTACAGTTATATATCATTTATATATACAGTTATATATAATACATTATTATAGTTTAAAAAAAAATCTATTTGAATATATTTTAAAATGTAACTTTCAGCAGCCATTACTCAGTCTTCAGTGTCACATGATCCTTCAGAAATCTGCTTAATATTTTTGAGGAAACCATGAAACTTTTTTCAAGATCCTTTGATGATTAGAAAGCTCAAAAGAACAGCATTTATTTGAAATAGATATTTTTGTAACATTATAAATGTCTTTACTGTCACTTTCGAACAATTTAATATGTTTTTGCTTAATAGAGTTTTAATTTATTCATTATTTTTTAAAACACAAGCCTGATACTTTGGTGTTCTCTGCTTCTCATTTGTTTTAGGTACTGCACGTGGCGTCGTCATCAGCACCGGAGACCGTACTGTAATGGGTCGAATTGCAACACTTGCGTCTGGCCTAGAGGTTGGGCGCACCCCCATCTCCATTGAGATCGAACACTTTATCCACATCATCACAGGCGTGGCTGTCTTTCTGGGTGTCTCTTTCTTTGTTCTGTCTCTTGTTCTTGGTTACTCCTGGTTGGAGGCTGTTATCTTTCTTATTGGCATCATTGTGGCCAATGTGCCTGAAGGTCTTCTTGCTACAGTCACGGTAAGTTGATTCAAACTTACTTTGTTTGAAGATTAGGCCATTATATTTGCATGAAACCTATCCTCTGTTTCTCGTTCTTTAGGTTTGTCTCACCCTCACGGCTAAACGTATGGCTAAGAAAAACTGTTTGGTTAAGAACCTTGAGGCCGTTGAAACCCTGGGCTCAACCTCAACCATCTGTTCCGATAAAACTGGCACATTAACGCAGAATCGCATGACTGTAGCTCACATGTGGTTTGATAACCAGATCCATGAGGCTGACACAACAGAGAATCAGAGCGGGACCTCTTTTGACCGCAGCTCGGCCACCTGGGCCTCATTGGCACGTGTTGCTGGGCTCTGCAACAGGGCTGTGTTCCTGGCCGAACAGACCAATGTGCCAATTCTGAAGGTTTGTTTTTGAATTTCTTTTATAATTCTTTGAAGCATATGCTTCAAAGAATTATAAAAGAAATTTACCACAATTTCCACAAAAGTTTTAGGCAGCCCAGCTGCTTATTATTTGAAATTATAATATTTCACAATATTACTGTTTTTACTGTATTTACAAATACATGCAGCCATAGTTAACATAAAAAGATTAAATAATCCTAAACTTTTGAACTATTATATAAAACCATAGACGAACGGACGCAGACAGACAGATAAACAGATAGATAGATAGATAGATAGATAGATAGATAGATAGATAGATAGATAGATAGATAGATAGATAGATAGATAGATAGATAGATAGATAGATAGATAGATAGATAGATAATTTTTCAGTGTACCATCCAAAAATTATGATCCTAATGAAAATTGAAAATTGAAAACATGTATGTCACCTCTTTATTGTGGAAACTAAGATTTTAAATGAAATATCTCACTTGTGTGTTTAAATGTTTAGAGAGATGTTGCTGGGGATGCGTCTGAATCTGCTCTGCTGAAATGCATTGAGCTTTGCTGTGGATCAGTGAAAGAAATGAGAGAAAAGTACAACAAAGCAGCAGAAATCCCTTTCAATTCTACGAACAAATATCAGGTACTACATATTGCAAAAACAATACGGATTCTTATTTGCAATGCAAATAAAAAAAGAATTAAAAACAAAATTTAATAAATAAAATAAGCCATTTAATTAGTCGAATGAATTGGGTCTGTGTTGAATTGTGAATTTACAAAAACATGAAGCTGTTATTTCAAGCTCGGTAGGAACATTCTTTTGTGTCTTTTTTTCTTTTAAGTAATCACACTAAATAAAAATGTTCAAATGACAGCCCGAATTTTCACATACTATTAATACAATACATCTCACCATTATTTGAAATGATCTGGTGCTTGCTTTGGTAGCTGTCGGTGCACAAGAACCCAACTGGTGGAGCAGAGTCTAAACACTTGCTGGTCATGAAAGGAGCCCCGGAGAGAATCCTGGAACGCTGTTCTACTATATTGATCCAAGGGAAGGAACAGCATTTGGATGATGAAATGAAAGAATCCTTTCAGAATGCTTATCTGGAGCTAGGGGGCCTTGGAGAAAGAGTTTTGGGTAAAAGAGAGAGAAAAAAAAAATGCTTCTTCAAATAAAGGTTGAGAGTTCGCCTGAGCAAATTGTGGACTGATCATTCACGTTCTTCTCCAACAGGCTTCTGTCATTTCTTCCTCCCTGATGATCAGTTTCCAGAAGGTTTCCAGTTTGATGCTGAGGATGTGAATTTCCCTACTGATAATCTGTGCTTTGTGGGTCTCATGTCAATGATTGACCCTCCACGTGCTGCTGTACCTGATGCTGTAGGCAAATGCAGAAGTGCAGGAATCAAGGTAAAGCAGAGATGCGAGTCCAGCATATGTGCTGAATTTATGACATAATTATATTTTACACAAATATTTCGTAATAATAATTCATTAGGTTCATTCAATAATTCTATTAGGTTATCATGGTAACCGGTGACCATCCAATCACTGCAAAAGCCATAGCAAAGGGTGTTGGGATTATTTCTGAGGGAAATGAGACTGTGGAAGACATTGCAGCTCGCTTGAATATACCTGTCAATGAGGTCAACCCCAGGTATCACCGTGTGTTAGTTTTACTATAAATGTTACTGTAACTTGGCTTGACATAAATCTCATAACTCAGTGAATGTCTTTTTTCAGAGATGCAAAGGCCTGTGTGGTTCATGGCGGAGACCTGAAGGACCTCACGGCTGAACAGCTAGATGATATTCTGAAGTACCACACAGAAATTGTGTTCGCCAGAACGTCACCACAGCAGAAACTGATTATTGTTGAGGGGTGTCAGCGACAGGTACTGACTGAACTTCTGAATATACCTAAACAATGACTTTTAGACCTTTATACTTCAATTAGACAGATTGTTTAGAACAGTTGATTCCATAGACCCCAAAATTTTATCCCCCCCTTGTGAGGGACCCCCTTTTTAAAATAAAAAGGCAACTAAGTATTATGTGCATTTAAAATTTTGTAGTCAATGAGATTTAAAAAAAAAAAAAAAGAATATTTTTATTTAATCCCGAAAAAAAGTTTCCACAAAAATATTAAGCATCACTTCTTTTCAACATTGCTATTAAAACATGTTTCCTGAACACCAAATCAGCATATTAATTAATTGCATTATTTGGTAATGAAAATAAGTTGTTTGCAAAATGAAATGGTTGGGTTTTATATTGTTACTTTAATGATGCCAAAGCACTTTTTTAATTTATTAAAATTTACATATGCAAATTATTATAATTTATTTATTTTATTTTAATACTAATATTAATATTTGATATACACACCTAAAGATAATTACACAATTTTTTTTAATAATCTTTTTAAGCTTGTTACATTGTTAAGCATCTTTACAAAGAATATTCCCTAAAAAGATAAAAGATGGTGAAAGGATCGAGGAGAAAGGATCTGCTTTAGAAGCAGAATGAAAAATAAACAAAACAGTATTAATATCAACTTTGGGCGGGGTAAAGCATACTTAACTGATATCTCCATTTTTTATCTCCATTCAATTGCAATTATGAGTAAATTTTAAAACATAATTTCTGTTCCAAAGGGAGCCATTGTGGCTGTAACAGGGGATGGTGTGAATGATTCTCCTGCACTGAAGAAGGCTGACATTGGTGTTGCTATGGGCATTGCTGGCTCAGATGTGTCCAAACAGGCTGCTGACATGATCCTGCTAGATGACAACTTTGCCTCAATCGTCACAGGCGTAGAAGAAGGTACGGGATACCTTTATTCATATCTTTTCAATGTTGTGGGCTCTTTTATTAATGTTTTCTCTCCACATTAGGGCGTCTGATCTTTGACAACTTGAAGAAGTCCATTGCTTACACCCTGACCAGTAACATCCCTGAGATCACACCCTTCCTGTTCTTCATTATCGCCAACATTCCCTTACCTCTAGGAACTGTTACTATTCTGTGTATTGACCTGGGAACAGACATGGTCAGTGTAGAACACATTGGGTTATTTTTTCTTTTTCGCACTTGCATTTGGTCTTTCTACCAAAAGATGACAGTTAATTATTTATTTTGTTTTTGTTTTCAAGGTCCCTGCTATTTCTCTGGCATATGAGGCTGCTGAGAGTGATATCATGAAGAGACAACCCAGAAACCCTAAAACAGACAAGTTGGTGAATGAAAGACTTATTAGCATTGCATATGGACAGATAGGTAGGTGGCCATTTTGTGGCTTTATTCTAGTGCCTAAACATATTGAGAATCCCATTCCAAGTTTTTGTTGACTAACATGCTACCATATAAAAGCTTCTCATAGTCCTTAGAACATGTAAATATTGCTTCACAATTAAAAGATTTAAGATTTGAATGTAAGATCTTGTCTGGTTCTTCAGGTATGATTCAGGCTCTGGCTGGATTTTTTGCATACTTTGTCATTCTTGCCGAAAATGGCTTTCTACCATCAAGACTATTAGGAATTCGTGTAGGTTGGGATGACAAATATCTTAATGACCTGGAGGACAGCTACGGGCAACAGTGGGTAGGTATTATGAATTATGTTACAGTTTTGAACCATGATTTGCTACATGCTAGTAAGGGGGAGGAGCATTCTCATTTTAGAGAGCATTTGATTGGATATATGTTAGTGTATTGTGTCAACAGTGTTGCTCTATTTTCCCACAAGAGATAGACATTTTAAAATGTAAATACTACTGTTCAAAATTTGGGATTTTTAAGAATGTTTTTGAAAGAAAGTCTCTTCTGCTTACCATTTATTTATTCAAAAATACAGTAAAAAGAGTGAAATGTTCAGCTGCCATTAGTCCAGTTTTTTTAAGCTGAAGTGTACATCTGCTAAAATTGAATGTAGTCAACATTTAGGAGTACAGTAGGATATTACTTACAGCTTAAGAAAACTTCATGAAAAAAAAAATGTATTTCATGAAGTCTTAAGCAATACTTTTAGATTAGTATTTTACCAAAACAATGTTATGTTTTCTCAGACATATGAACAAAGAAAGATTGTGGAGTTCACTTGCCACACAGCATTCTTCGCCAGCATTGTGATTGTGCAGTGGGCCGATCTGATTATCTGCAAGACCAGGCGGAATTCTGTCTTCCAGCAGGGAATGAAGTGAGTCTGGGTGAACAAATGAGCTCTGAATGAGCATAAGCCATGTTCTTGAGGAGATTTTTATTCATTTATTGTCTATTTACCACATTTTTGCCCTACGACTACAGGAACAAAATCCTGATCTTTGGATTGTTTGAGGAAACAGCACTAGCGGCCTTCTTGTCTTACTGCCCTGGCATGGATGTGGCTCTCAGAATGTACCCACTCAAGTAGGCTAAAATGTATTTGTATAAAACAAATATACAGTTATTTCTTGCTTGGTTCTTTGGTTTATGTTCTGTGCTCTATATACAGGCTCAGTTGGTGGTTCTGTGCCTTCCCATACTCTCTTCTCATCTTTATTTATGATGAAATCAGAAAGCTCGTCCTTAGAAGGAACCCTGGAGGTAATCTGCACCCTTGTTCTAACCAATTGCACTGTATTGTAGATTGTCAATCGTATCATTTTCTATTTTCCAACTGTAAAAATAAAAAAAGTTTTTTTTTTCTTTCTTTGCAGGTTGGATGGAAAGAGAGACATACTACTAGACCATCATGTTAGCACAACTTTAGTGAGTTATATTTGTGGCGTAAGAGTAGTATTTCTGCTCTGAAATTAACCTGTACATTTTAAAATATTTTTATATAGAACAACTGTAGTACTGAGATTCTGCTGACACTACATGCTATGCTTAAGATAGACTTGAAAAAGTTTTTAATTGTGTAATTTGAATAAACTATGTCGACTTCACTAAAGATGTGGTCTCGTTCAATAACTTCCTGTCTTGTATAGGTGACAGTAAAATTTACTGTACAGAGGTGTACAGTATTTTGTACAGAGGTGTCAAGTGCAGGTTCAGAAAGTAAAATTCCTCCTCAATATTTTGTTCCAATCACCTGGATTTGCTAATTAGCACAGTTTTTCAGCCAGGAGATAGAACTAATTAGTGAAATCACCTGGCTGAGTTAATGGGTGGAATAAACATAAAAGAATAAACTTTTACTTTCTGACCCCTGGAATTGACACCTCTGATTTTGTAATTATCTTGTTGGCGTAGAAGGACTTATTGTCAATATGGATTTATAAAACGGGTAGTTCTGGTCCTTGATTCTGATTTGTTGAGCCGCGTTCAAAGTCGTTTTAAAACTCCCGAAAACATACATTATTGCTGCGCCACTTAAGGTGATGATGCACAGGGCAACTTTTTAAACAATGTTGCTGGGCAATCTTGCTGAGCGATTGTTGCCTGGGTACTTTCCTATTGAAAATGGGCAATACATTTCTATCTGGATAATTTAGATCGGTCGTGGGCCCTGACCTGTGTCTCATCTGGTTGCCTGTTGACTGCAACATTGCTCAAAAAGTTGCCCTGTGTATCATCACCTTGAGTGTGTACGTTACTGTGTCTCTGTTGCTTGGTAACCATTCCGCTTGTGAAGCACGACTGTTTATGTGGAACTACATTGTTTGGCGTAAGAATAATATTTTTATTAATATTATTACATATTATTTGCTTCGTTTTATTTGATGAAACCTTGCAACAAATATGGAATAACCATTTTATAAAAGCTATAAGCCCTGTGTAGCTGTGTTTTACAGTGAATTTAAAACAGTTAAGGGGGTTTTAACTAGTGATCAACCGATGTATCGGTTTACCGATATTTTTCCCGATATTTAAGCAAATTCCCATTATCGGATTTGCCGATAAACGGCGCCATCTTGTGGCCGTTTTGAGAATTCCGCCATTGCAGCCCGCGTCTGAGGTCAACAATAACTCTGTGCACACGTAAAGTATATGTTCTACTTGCTTTGCTTTAATTATTCAACTTTATTTAACATAACAGGCATGCAGAAATGAGGTTTGAGACATAAATGCCTGATATAGTTTATGAGGCTTGGTTCTAACAAATTGAGACGAACTCATGGAGTCACGTAAATTAGCATAATCCGTCATGTCCTGCCCCAATAAAGAAGTAACTTTACATGAATTAAATAAAACAAACATGAATGAGTGCATGTTGAAAATAAAAGCGCTGAATTTAATTCTTTATCTGTTGTATTTGCTCACCATTAGTCTCGAAAAAAAGTTCGTTCATATTGCTGAGCACTCACGGGTCGATCAGGAATGCTCAAGCACGGCCACTGAATGAAACTTTTGACAAGATTATCTTGTTTAAACAACCTAGATTATATTATCATTTACTACATAGCAATTATTTCGCTAATACACATCTAAATATACCGCTTTGTGGAAATTAATTATTTATTATCTGCATGCGTGATCGCGGTTGAGTATAGCCTATAGTTCTGTGAAAATGCGCATAGATAAACAGCACTTTGTCAGAAAGCATTTCATGATCTAGACCTACAAAAATATTATTAATAATTAATAACATACTAGTTGGAAAATGCAATGATGTATATGCTGTTTTTTTTCCTTTCCTGACAATGTTATATTTCAGCTAATCAGTGAATTAATATTACCCAGTGAATTATTCCTCACTCTTAGTTTAACCTATTAAACGGCACATAAACCTTCTAAAACTGTTTAAAATGAATTACATTTCTGCAAAGGTGATATGACTCCCCTGTCAATTATTTTCTCCATATGAAAACATTAGACTTTTAACATTTATTTTGCCTATTGTTAACATTGTTGCTGCTGATGCTATAAATGATATGTATAATTTAGATATAAATTATATAATGTAATAATATAAATGTTTTTATTGTAATTTGATTTATTTACCATTTATGAAAACAAACGAAGCAGGCTTACAGAGCAGAATGCTGAAAGACTCTGTTGACACTCTGTGTCTACTCTACTATCTACTCTACAACCTAGTTCTGCTTAACTGGGAGTATTAAGTTACACTACTAAAATAGCTACTAAAATAGATTTTTTCCCCCAGGATGTTAGATTAATTTTTGTGCTTTATTTTTTACCTCATCAAAGCTTTTATTTTTAAACAAAGGCACTTTATTTTTTGGACTCAGACCCCTCTATTTATTTGTGTATAAATATAAAGTTTTATAGGTATATATTATATAGGAGGGAGTGATTTTATATATATATATATATATATATAGGAGGGAGTGATTGTTATAAATAAAATGGTTTGTTCAGTTAATTTGTGTTGTAATAATTGTGTCAAAAACAGAAGTATAACAGTAAATAAATATCGGTTCTGCATATCGGTTATCGGGCACATAAACATGCAAATAATCGGTATCGGTTATAAAAAATCAATATCGGTCGATCACTAGTTTTAACAACGCCCCTTAGCTGTTATAAATTCACTGTAAAACACGGTTTCTTATGGGCTTATTACTTTAATATACAGCAAATGTGCCAACCAGAGATATTTTTGCAGGTATGTACTGCATATTTCAGCCTTATTAATTTATATGAATTACAAATGTATTCGTAGTATTTCTAAATAAATATATTTAAATGTATTAAAAAACATCAACATAGTGCCTAGGTTTAGTTGCTTGTATAGTTTTTAATTATACAACACTGAACGGTCATTTCAAGATGGCTAAGAGCCTAGTGACCGAGAAGAATAGAATCATGTTGCCATGGATTCACAGCAGTAGACCTAAACTTTTTCATTCAGAATTAATGAACAGAATGTGCCTGTATTTTCTCTCAGTTTTTCATTCATTTAGAACCCACTGGAATGTTAAACCACTCTTGCTTTTTGTTATTCTGCAGTGGTGTTACCGGGTTGATTTGGCTTCCCCCCAAATCAACTCCCCCCCCCCCCCCCCCCCCCTCTCTCTCTCTCTCTCACACACAAATTACTAACATGAGACTGTCACTCTATACTGGCCAAGAGGGGACCAGTGTTTCTGACCATTTTGAAGAAACAAAATTGACAAAGTTTCTGATCATTTTGAAGAAACAAAATTGACATACAAAATGTTCTTTTCAGATCTTTTTTCATAATATAATTTCAAAAATGCAATTTATTTTATTATTTATTTATTTTTTGCCAGGAGGGGACCTGCAACTCTGACCAATGTCTACCTAACTAACATGGGGCCTCCATAGTCTGCAATGGAACTGTGTGTGAACACAAAGTGAAGTCTATCTTCATTATGTAACTTTATATATTCATACATGTTCACACAGGCATCAGATATCACAATAGGCATACATAAACATGATATATATATATATATATATATATATATATATATATATATATATATATATATATATTAATAGAACCAAACCACACAATTCCCCTTGTTCACAAGAAGACTTCTTGGTCAATACTTCTCAGCCCATTGTAGATAAATTCATTCATTTATCTTCTGGTGCAGTCATTAATCATTATTTGAATATTATATATAGCTTACATATTGTTTCAGGATATCTTGGAAGATCATGTCACTGAAAGCAAGGAAAAACACATCACATATATGTGAATAGATATATATTTATGTAAATATATGTAAAAATAAAAAATGAATTTTTAGAAAAACTTCTGTATTTAAGCCAAACCCACCACCTGACCCAAGTCCTGCTGATCTTGATCCAGGCCCTGACAGGGCCAGATGGGTCTATATGGTCAATATTACTCTCATTCATGTCAATTCTGACTTGTTTAATTGTATTTTTTTACTTGCATTTATCTCCATGTCAAGCTTCTTGTACCACACCTTGTTAACCTATTGAGTTTATACCTATGGTTTGTCTAATCCTTTTTCAGTCAATGTGAGCCAGAAACCGCATTTTGTGAGCCATAATTTACTTGCATTTTGCCATTGTTTTCCTGGTTTCCCATTGCAATAAATATTTTGGAATATGAATTAATCGTCTTATATTCTGCACATAAAAATATAATTAAAAAATATATCCTTGCTTTCAACTTCATATGCATGCCAGTTGCATGTTCGTGCAGGCCAATGCAATGTGATGTTGTTCTTCTCTTTGAGATGGAAGGTGTACTTTTTTCAGAATACTTTTTGTGCACCAAAAAACAAAAACAAAATAACGACTATATGCAACAATTTCTTCTCTTCCGTGTCAGTCTCTGATGCATTCACGTTATAAACACACTTCTGGGTTCTACATAAGAACACCGGCTCAGTATTGGTCTGCTCCAATGTCAGCATCACACGCATGAGTCGTGGTACTCACCTGAACACCATCAGAGACTGACACGGAAGAAAATAAATTGTTGAATAAAGTTTTTTTTTTTTTTTTTTTTTTTTTGCACACAAAAAGTATTTTTGTCACTTCATAAAAATAAGGTTGAACCACTGTAGTCATATTGACTATTTTAACAATGTCTTCACTACATTTCTACTCCTTGAAAGTGGAAATAACGTTGAAGTCTATGGAGGGACAGAAAGCTCTTGGATTTCATCCAAAATATCTTTAATTTGTGTTCTGAAGATGAATGAAGGTCTTGTCTTGACAGAATTTTCATTTTTGGGTGAACTATCCTTTTAATGCATGTGAGTGAAAAGTTCTTACCTTAAGATTCAGAAACATTTTTTCATTAGTTAGTGAGTTAGTTAGATCTTTATTATCATTGTATGCGATACAACGCAATTTTGTTGGAGCAATCCTCTCCAGATAGCAGCATAGAGTAAAAAAGATACACAAAACATATATACACACACGTACATACACACATGCACTAGGGCTGTAACGATACGCGATATAAAATCGAAATCGCGATACTCAGGTCCACGATCCTGTATCGCGATGTGAGAAGGCAGAATCGCGATCACACCCCTTCCAACTCCCAGAGTTATCCTTCCTGTCCAGAACCAGGGCTCGAATTTCGGCGCGGGTATTGCGCATAATTCTAATCATTCCCGCAGGTCTCCCATTTATAATGTGGGAAATTCCCGCAATCGTAATCCACACAGATAATAAAATAAAATCATTCTTTTAACAACTATCTTCCAGACGCAATTTCACAAACAGCGTGAGTGTTCAGCGGTGCCGCGCGTCTTCTATCTCTTCTCATAATGTTTTGTGCAAGGCAGGCATCAAGCGCTGCGGCGATAATACACACTCGCGTTTTGGAGTCGGGACCATAGACTGTAAGGTCGGGACATGACGGAAAATTCACTTGCACAATCGGGCCAGCAGTGCATCGTGACTGAAGTCTTTTTAAGTCTTACCAGTTTAAACATTCAAGCGATTTTAAACTAATCAGTGCTCGCGCGCTCTCTGAGATTATTTTCTATGCGCACATTCATAGAAAATCCGCCTCAAAAACAGCTGGCTAGTAACTATTTTTCGCGGATTATATTGCTTTAACACGCAAAATTGTCAATTTCGGTCTTTGTGAGTAGGCTATACTCTAAATAGGCTATAGTCGGTTTTGTCTTTAATAAACATAAAACGCATGCCAGTATAATGAACACAGGATCCGTGCACTAGCTCTTAAAGTGACGGCAGCCATATGTGTCTGTCATTAATTTTGTTGTCAAAACAACAAAAGATGGCTTTAAGTTAAAGGAATCAGGATTAATAGCCTATGTATTTAATTTATTCAGGACTAAAATACTACCCAGTGTTATTTTCCATTTGATTACTTTATTCAGTATCTGTATATAAATACTAGTGTTAGACCTATTCAAAAACTTTTCTCTTTAATTGTCTTTATTTGTATCTTTATTCTATTGTATTTATTTGTGCTACTTTTTTCAATTTAATTAAACAATTTAAATCAAGCTTCCTTGTGATGTGTAAATTCTTAACAACAATAGGCTATTACCCCATTGTAAAAATGCAATGAGCGCAAACATTTAGGCAAGATAAATGTAATAATTTTGTTTGGAAAAAATGCCCCCCCTTTCTCCCCTCAAACAAAAAAAATCCCCCCCATGAGAATCATCTAAAGGGTTAGATCAATTTAGTTGGAGTACAGAACACAGCCCAAAAGCAGCAGCCTACACTGCCGTATAGTATAATAATTTGCATAGTTATTATTGTTCTTTGGTGTTTAGATTATACAGGTTTTTCCTAATGTTATTTAATAAAAATACCGGTATTTTTTTTCTTCTCTCAAAATCTCTTTTTTTCACCACAAGCCCCGCCCCCTCAAGCCCCGCCCCCGTGATAGAATCGCGATACGAATCGAATCGTGGGTCAAAAATCGTGATACGGATTTACTGATGTAAGTTATACGTACTCAGTTTGTAATAACACAATAACCATAACGCGTTGTTCATTATAAACGTGGGATTATGAATTATATTGAGAACGTCGTATATAGAAAACATGCCGTATGTACCCTGAGTGTAAACCTTAGCCGCATTCATCGTGAAGCGATTTGCAAAGATTAATATAAAGGTTAATCTGGAGGTTAATCTTTTTCTGGAGGTTCAGCAGGGAGACATGAATAGTTGGTAACGATTCTTTTTTTCAGGAGCAGCTTCTTATCAAAATCAGCTTTATAAGCAGTGTTGTGCAAGTTACTTCCAAACTGTAATACATTATATATTACTTGTTACTGTTATTTAGAAGTAATTCATTACCTTACAATATTACTGTCTCAGAATTGTAATGCGTTACATTACTCCTGTATTACTTATGAGTTACTTTCACCAAAATAACTATACAGGAGTAGAACTTAACATTCTAAAATGACTAGGGCTGTAACGATGCAGAATGGCGACACACCCCTTCCAACTCCCAGCGTTATCCATACCGTCCAGATACCACATCTTTAAATTACTATTAGGATTATTTGAAGTTAACTTAACATTATAAAATATGTAGACCTACACCACAAAACTAGTTGAGGATAAATTATTTAAAATTTGGGAATTCCAGCGTTATGGACATGACATTTGCAGACTTGCAGTCAAAACTTGTACTATAATTATATAAATTCTCAGAAAATGCATTAATACCAAAATATTGAAACGTCTGTTTATCCATAGGCTCCTCCCAGAAAGGAGTCCAGACATTAGAAAAATATCAGTCTACACATGCGTTTTATATTTAATATTAGGGAAATCGACAGTCATGTGTGACAAAAAAAATCTTTAACTTTTAGGAGGCAACGATTTTTTTTTTGTGTAATTCTGTGAATTACACTGCGCAAATCTAATGAAGAAGGGTTGGCTCTCCACAGAAGATAAAATATTCATTTCATTTTATTTTTCGTGTTCGCATTTATGAGGAAAAAACAATGTTACAGACGTGACAGTTCTCCGTTACGGACGCGACCGCTCTGAAGCGGCACTAAAAGACTGCTATAAAACTTTCACAGACACCTTGCACAGAAGACACGAAGCCTTTCTTTAAAGTGAATTTCGTTTTGTATTAATTGTACGGGCCTGAAAAATATATCTATATTGAAATGTCTACTTGTAAACAGAACAATTCAAAACGAAAGAAAACAGACTGCTCTCTGCTTATGAAATGAAATGTGCATTTCTCTCTGGTGCATTCACTACTGCGAAGATCGCGAGTCAGCATCGTCAACTTCATCCTGACTTTATTAATAAACAATCAACATGTCTCCTTGCTATATTTGACATATTCAAAATCATTGCTTTTGCCGGTTCTTTGTGACAGCTTTTAGGTGCTTTATTTGGCAGCAGCGCCGCCGCCCTTACATGAACGCGTCACCACGGCATCAAAAACATGATTGTGTGATGAAAACATGAAAAATACCACATAAACATAGACTAACTGTTTAGAAAGAAAACACAGAACGAATAGCCTAATGCGCATACGTCCATCTCGCGAATCTTCTTAATGCCACCTTCACCATTAGCCGCTTTTCCTCTGGCCAGCGCGAGCACAGAGGCCGAAATCATACCTCACGGCACTCCTGTAAAAAATAAATCGCTATACAAATATATCAGACGCTGCCATTTAGTCTTTAATTACAGACTTGGACACCACACGCGGCTATTGACTGATCACGAACAGGTAATTTAGCCTACTTGCATCTTTCATTCGTTAATGTCTGGCGGTATTGCTGTTTTTTGTTTTGTTTGTTTGTTTTACAATTAAAACTAAAAGTCTGTTGTAACGCAAGCCTTACCGAAAATGTACCGAGTAAAATATTACTGAAAATTGATTAATAATGCCTTACACTACTGCGTTACAGCAAAACGTAATATGTTACTGTAATGCATTACTTTTGTAACGCGTTACTCCCAACACTGTTTATAAGTTACTTCCTTCGTTAATAAACCAGTCTGGTGAGAAAAGATTTGCGACTCACGCAAACATGAAAGCAAAGCATTGACGTTGCTCGTGGGGAATATTCCCTTCGAAAACAAAACTCAGCCACTTTGTCTTCAGCGGTTCGGATTTAGGAACATCAAAATTACTGCTGTGTTCGTTATTACACCCAAGAACAGAACACCACAATCGCTTAGACGCCATTCTGCTCCAGCGTATCAACAATGACGGACTATGGTGATGACTGACAGCTCGCTCAGGGCGGGTCTGTGTTGAAACGCTGCTGTCAATCAACAATCGTGGGAGGGGCGTCCGATTTAATGACGTCACAAAATCGAACTGCTCAATTTGAGGCAGGAGATTATATATATAAAAGGAGATTAAAACAAAAACACTGGATAGATTTTTATCATTATATGATGGTTGTGTACAGGCACTGCCAACACACATTTCAGTACAATCAACTTGAAAAAGTGCATGTACCATTATATGACCCCTTTAAACTAGCCAACACAAGGCAGAGAGTCCTGAAACCAGCGTTTCTTCGAACAAACCCTCGTATCCAAATATTTACAATGTATAGCCTACTCTAGGGCATTAGTAAATTGTAAACTACAGTTTACAATCTAAATAAGTAGAAGCAGGCCTAGTTGTTTAAAAAAAAAAAGTTTGGTAAGGTCCATGTTTTCAAATCTCGTGTGAAATATTGTGTTTACTTCTACCGCGATAACGATACACTCATGTGTTGGGTGTTCTGCTCCGCCTTTATCTCCCCGTTCACTGTTCTGCTCTTATGTAAACAAACAAGCGCTAGTCTATCTTGTGAGTCATAGTCTAATGAAGTACGGACAAGATTTTGAGTGCAACGACCTATCGGTCTGTTTTGACACAAAGCTGTTCTGCCTTCAGAAGACATGGAATAGGGCAATATAGCCCACGAATCATACAGATTTCTTTGTAGCTTAAAGAGTTTACCCAAAAATGAAAAATTCTTTCATTATACACCTCACGTTGTTGCAAACCTGTAAGACTCGCTCATCTTCGGAACACAAATAAATAGCCTATTTTTTTATGAAAAACGATCGCTTTATATGATAAACAGATTGAATCTAGGCTTTTATTCACATATCTTTCATCAACTCGCTTGAGGGAAAAGTGTGTTCGTTTGAGTGCGAGAACCAATTAGGTTCATTCTAGTGTGTTACACAGCACATTTGAGCTTCCACAAGAAAACCAATGAGATTTGTTCTCCTGTGACAAGCAGGTTCAGTTGAGCTTCTGTTTATGTTTGCTGATCAATGTTTATATGTGAATTAAATTTAATCTGTTCATCATATAAAGTGATGGAGTCTCTTCAGAAAATGTGGACTGATTAACAGCTCAATTCATATGGATTAGTTTTACAATCTCTTTATGAACCTTTTGAAGCATCAAAGTGTCAAGTGTGTTGCTGTCTATGGAAGGATAGAAAGCTCTCAGATTTCATCAAAAAGATCTTAATTTGTGTTCCAAAGATGAATCAAAGTCTTAGGGGTTTGGAACAACATGAGTGAACTATCCCTTAACAGTTAGTTACAATCGCCATCCTTGCATCCCATATTCATGGATGAAAACAACATAGCCTATTTGGAGCAACATAAGGGTAAGTAAATGGTGAACTATTTAGGCAAAAAATTCCTTCCCATCTTATAATTAAAGTGTTGAATTGTGTATATTTTTGCAACAGATAAAGTAGGCCTACTGGAAGAGAGGTCATCTGAGAGAAACTGTAGTAGCCTAATCAAGACTGATGCTTAAGGCAACACATTGTAGGACATGTCAAAAAGGATCCTGCTTTTTCTTCCCCCAAATATGCAAAATAATATCTCATAATAATGGAACAGACCTATATAGCACATGATTCATATGTACTGCTATTATTGTATTCTTGGTCATTTTTTTATTTTGAAAGTTGTGGTCACTTTGAACTGTTCAAAGAGCTGCATGCAGATTCTATGAAAAATCTTATTTTTTGTTGTTTTAAATTTGAGAAGGTCAGTGAAGTAAAAAAAAAGTCATCATGAAGCAGAAGTTGCGATAGTCTTTTTATTCCATATATTCTGACAAGCACTTTTGAGCAAGAAAAAAAAAATGTTGCGCAGTAATAGGCATGTGCCGGTATCAAATTTACACGCTGCGATTAATTGATTGAGGTTTTATCATGGTATACGGTATTATCACGATATTTTAATTCCACAAGAGAAACGGATGGATTGGGGGGATGTAAAAAAACAACAACTTGCATCACAATAGGTGTAATTTTGATGGTCAAAACATTTGTTAACTAAACAGAATTTTATTAAGTTTAGTAACAACATCTTACAATGTTTACATGGTACAATGACAGGTAAGCTATGTTTGTATTATTGCTTAACACAATTTTCACGATTTCAGTTCAATTTTTGATTTGATTTCAATCTTGATTCAATATGGACTCATTTGGATAAATATTAATTACGCTACAATAGATAGCCTACATGTTAATTTTTCTCAAGAAAAAATATATCTCACATAATGCTGTAAACATACAGAGAGCCCTATCAGCTGGTATTATTAAAGGTTAAAAATAACATTAAATATAATGCGGTTTTCATTATAATAAAAATTATGTAATAACACAATTAAAAATAGAATAAATATGTAATATAGTGTACATATTTAGCAAAATACTCCTCTCTATAGATATTTTTTTCTAGTCATCTAACGTGCTGGTCATTAAATGGCTTTCCTGGGGTAAATGTAACATTCTGTGACAATATTGTTCTCACTTCAGTTTTTTGACCTCTTTCCATGGTTGAAAAACACTGGTTGATCGATATTATGTATGAGGCATATCTTTCGGTAAGTTGTACTGTATCTTTAAATAAAAAGTAACAGATGATCTGTTTACTTGAAATGATGGCGCTACAGCGATCTGTCACGTCACATTTACAAGCGCCAAAACGGTATTTATTGTCTGAATTTCATAATAAAATGGACAGAGAATTTTTTTCGCATCAAAAGTAACTTGCTCTGTCATGTCTGTCGGTGTCGTATTTTGAAGTGGCCGCAATAACAATATCGTGCATATTCATTACCGCGATTTATCGCATTAACGAATACGGCACATATCTAGCCAGTAAACAAGTCATCAGAGAAGAGATGTCATTACAACAGGAAGAGTTATTTCGATTGCAAGGACACATGATGTTTTTTTTAAATAATGATGTGCAATGATAAATCTTTTATAATAATTTGCGCTCGTGCGAGTATAAACCAAGCTTGAGGCGCCAGAACTGCAGCTGATAGAATGTGCGCTGTAGCACGATACTACCATATTTCTTCAAAATCAGATTGTGGAGACATTAAATCATCCACGATCAAAAATCGTGATATTGCATAAGCCCAAGTTTAAAACGACTGTTATCATATCTGAAAACAAACAAACACAAGTAACAGAGTTTACAAAACTGTATCCCACGCGTGCAACAGTGGTATATTTATTCATCGCAAAGACCAGTCTTTTCGTAGATATGTCGCACTGTACAGGACCCTTTTTAATGAAGTGAAAGTGAAAGTGAAAGTGAAGTGAAAGTGACACGTGATGGCCAAGTATGGTAACCCATACTTGGAATTTGACCTCTGCATTTAACCCATCCAAGTAAGTGCACACACATTAGGAGCAGAGTAGTGAGTAGTGAACACACACACACACACTGCAAACGTGGATACACACACCCGGAGCAGCGGGCAGCCTTGAGTGGCGCCCGGGGAGCGATTGGGGCTTAGGTGCCTTGCTCAAGGACACCTCAGTCATATTCCTGCCGGTACTGGAATCGAACCAGCAACCTTTGGGTCACCAGTCCAACTCTGTTACCAAAAATGAACGTTTGGTGTAGGTCTACTAGGCTTCGAGTTATCTGAACATCTTTGCCAAGCGCAAACCAGTACAGAAGTAGGCTAATCAATAAATTATCGGGGAGGGTCATGCCTTTTTTCACAATCATTTTGGAGGGTCATAGAAAAATGTATTGCTGGCGAAGGGAGGGTCAAGTCTATTTTGACTATAGATCTCAAAACTCCTCCGCTAGCCCCTTAAATAAAAAATGAACAGTCCCTAAATACTGCAATATTTCATTAAAAAATAAGAATTATCATTTTTTATTTCATGGGGACTTTAAAGTCTTAAAAGGCCTCAATAGCTTTATTTCCATCATGTGGGTAAATACCTTTATTAACCTAGAGTATTGAGTGTAAGCGCAAGCTTTTGTCTTAATCAGAATGTCGTACATTGTTTTCCACTAAATGTGACTTGGTGGTAACAGCATCACTTCGCTAGCCTATAGAGAATAGAGCTTTTGTTGGGCTGAAAATGGGACTTGATTCAGGGGCCCATCGCTCCGTGACAAGAATAAAGTGAAGCTCTGAACAAAAAGCTCACTGGTGAAATTGTAATTTATATTCTCTGCTCTGAGACAGACAACCACATAATCATGGGGCAGGAAAGCAGAGTTTTCTCATGAAGCTCATGTAATCAATAGCTGACATATTGATAATACTAAAATGATGCTGATTTTGCTTGGAACTGTCACAGGAGAGATCAATTCAAATGTTGTGCTTCAAAGCAATAGGTTTTTGGCAGTATATATGATCCTTTAGGTTAATAATAGAATGAATCATTCTAATGCTCATTTAGTCCTCACCAAAAATTTCTTATTATCTATGCTAAATTTATTTGTTCTGATTAATATTTGTTTGTGGAAACCGTTAATCTTTTTTCAGGATTCTTTGATGACTAGAAAGTAAAAAAAACAAACAGCTAATTTAGTGATCTAAAGCAGTCCTTAATACTTTTATTCAGCAAGGACACTTTCAATTGATCAAAAATGATTTTCACTTTTGATCAAAAAGTATTCCTTTCTTCCAAAAATAAAATGAAACTGACACCCAAACTTTCGAACAGTAGTGTAGATAAGGACTGCTTTAGGTCACTAAATTATTGCAATTAAGTTATAAGTAATTAGTGCAATTAGTGCACAAAATATGAAAATTGACTTTGATTGCTTTTTAAAACAGAGCAGGAATTATGGCTAATTGGTTGCATTATTTTTACAGGAACACTCTTGAAACAAAGGTTCCAAAAGGGGGTTTTCACAGAGATGCCATAGAAGAACCATTTTGGGTTCCCCAAAGGAGCTTTTAGTAAATTATGTTTTATTACCAAAGTTCGGGATTAGCATGTTCAGATAATAATCAGCATGAGGAGGCCTATATAAATATTATTCAACATATTTTTTGATCTGACTGCAACTTTATATGAGAACTGGAGCTGCTGTATAGATAAATTAACTTATTCAATAACTAAGGATTTTAACAATGGAAATTAATCAACACTAAAGTTACTTAATGCAAATTTGTTGCATTATTTTCCTGTTATCAGTATCACTGTAAAGCTGCTTTGAAACAATAAAGCGCTATATAAATAAAGGTAACTTGACTTGACTATAAATAGCTGACTCACCTCTGTCGACAGTTTTCCAGCATCCCTCCTCCACCCCATCTCCTCACTCTTATCTGTTCTTATGCCTGCCATGAAATACGGGGGGAGTATTTTGGGTTCGGGCCACATTCCAATCTCGCGGTCCTACCCCCGGACAGCGCCAAATACACATGCTCTTTACTCTATATTTCATTATATAAGTGTGAACTCGTGAAACAGTTCTTAAAAAAACTATTTTTTCTTATTGTGAGGAACATTTTAATAATCTAAAGAACCTTTTTTCATTATACAGGATTTTTTAAGGGAAAGGTTTCATGGATGCTCTTCATGGAACCATTGATGCCAATAAAGCCTTTATTTTTAAGAGTAAAGGGTGTAAGAATAATGCAGATCGTGTCTCTTCTTCAATGAAGGGTTCGTTGTCTCCACGGAATTTGTGTTTTTGTACTGTTTGTTTGACAGGTCAAACTGTAATTTTACACACGGTCTTATTATTATTTTAAGCTTTTACAAAGTTACATAAAGGATGAGAGATGGAAACAGCATTTGTTCTTTGCTTTGGACCTGTTGCTTTCAGAATTAAATCCTGCTGTTAAAAGGATAGTTCACATTTTTTTAATCATTAATTCACACACATGTCATTCCAAACCCATCTGACTTTCTTTCTAGAACACAAAAGAAGATATTTTGAAAGTGTTTTGACCATAGAATGAAAGTCAATGAGATACAAAATAATTTGACAATTGCATTTTTGGGTGAATCCCTTTTACCTAAATTAGATGTCACACTTAGTTGTGTGGTTCAAGCTAAATGCTTGCTTGTGTAGCAGTATATGTGAAAATGATGGATTGAATTCTTCAAAGAAATGCTTAATATTGAGTTATTTACCATTAAGTGGTCAGATATGGCCATTTAAAAATATAAAGTCAAGGTTTGGGTGAGATAGATTTTTCTGAAAAATCCTTATTCAGTTTCTTTACACTCTGTTGCCCTCTGCTGGCAATGTATCATTCCCTGTTCATAAAACTAAAAAAATACACTATTTCTGGATGACATCTATACAGAGACTGTTCATTCATACATTCACTGTCCAGTCTGACAAACACCTGCTTTTGCATTGCTTTCAATTTCACAGATATTGTAATGTTTAGCAGTTCATAAATAGACATTTCATTGTGTCCATAGTCATGAATCTTTGACACCCTCCTTGAATACACTCTCAGGGAAAGAAGGAGGTATCCAAATCCTTCAGATCCCAATTACTTTGAATTTCACACCCCCGGCTGAGCTGAAGAGCCTGACACATCTGCAATGCAGTTATCTTCTGAAACGATACTTCCAGAGAAGTAATTTTCTATTTTGTTAGGGAATAGACGCTAAGGAATTGCTGGTGGATGTCACACTGTAAACAAACACTTATCACCTAAACACACAGTCATTAACCTGTCAGGCATTAACATGTGCTTGTTAGCAGAGCGATTATCATAAACTATGAGAACAGCTGAGGCACAGAGATATTACAGTATACATTACAGCTTAAAATCCTGACTAATGGAGCTTCTTATAGTAAATACAAACCAAAATGCTTAATCTAAATGCTAAAAAAGCTAGATTTCCCAGAGCTCAGGGCTTTTATTCAAATGAGGTTGTATGTTTTTTTTCCCCCCTAACAGGGAAGTTTTGCAACCATAATGACACATTTCTTATATACAGTATATATATATATATATATATATACTGAAAAGTTCAAACTGAATTTCAATCAACATTTCTCAGTCTTTCTGTTAAATTGTGTTACTATTGTATAACTGTTACTATAAATGAAGGACTCTCTCTCTCTCTCTCTCTCTCTCTCTCTCTCTCTCTCTCTCTCTCTCTCTCTCTCTCTCTCTCTATATATATATATATATATATATATATATATATATATAAAGAGAGAGAGAGAGAGTCCTTCATTTATAGTAACAGAGTGTTTATAGGACTCTCTCTCTCTCTCTCTCTCTCTCTCTCTCTCTCTCTCTATATATATATATATATATATATATCCCGCCTTAGCTTCCTGTTTCAGTGGAAATTACATCAACGCATCATACAAAGCTGCACGTTTCAAGGCACTTCAGTGGGCCTTTAAAGGGTAACTAAACACCTGGTCAGAGCCTGACTCCACCCACTGGCAATATTTGAAAAATGCTGGAAAAGTGGGCAGGGCCCAGCGGAGGGGGGCGTGCACTTGAGATGCATCTCTTTGTATGGAACCTGCCTACGTCACCGGCAACCGCTACACGAACCACCGCAAACATCCAATAGGAAAATTCAACTGCAGTAGCCACCGTTCAACCTGAAGAGGGCAGCACTCAGACGTTTTTACACCATTTATTGTAGAATTAAAACACTTTAAACCCAAATGTCAAAAAATTACTGGAATCAATGTACAGCATTTATGAAGCTCCATTCTTACAGATCATTAACTAAAAAAATTTGTTTTAGTGTTTAGTTACCCTTTAAGCTGTGTGTCAGCAAGTCGTTTGCTATCGTGCTTTTAGATCAGCGCATTCAGTGGAGAGCAACTGTGCCCGACAGCATGCATCTCGCGGTGATCACCGGTGATCGGTTCTGCGCAGATTTTGCTCATCTCAAATGAGCCTTATGTCTTTGCCAGAGTAGGCTACGTTTACACAACAACGATAGGTTTAAAAAGGAGAAGTTTTTCCCTTTGAGTTTTCCGCATACAGACGACACCATTGTCAAAACAATCCCCACATTGATCTGCGAAAACAACTAAAAACCCTGTATTCTTCTGCCAGGCCATTAGATAGCAATGAAACAATATAGATTTAACACGTAATATGGATGTCCATGACGTCATCGTCTTCAGAGATTCGTGTTTCTGTTGTTTACAGGAGAGAAAGACCAAACAGGGGTTTGCCGTGTTTATGATTTTGACTATTGTGTCTTTTTTTGTTTTTTTGTTATTACCATTTTTGCCTGTCTTTCCTGCCCCATGTTCTTGTTAGCATATATTGATTTACCATAGTGGATTACACTAATAAAAAACTGCATTTGGATCCTCAACCATTCAGAGCAGTTTCGTGACAACTGCACTTGATAAACATTGTTTAGTATTTTTTAGAAGAGACTATTTTCTTTCTAAAAAAATTACATTGGATTTTCTATACAAAAAAATACGGGGGTTTTATACCATTGAATTTATTAAGCTGTAACGTTCAGATTTTTCTTTTAACAGTAGACCTAACACTGCAATAAACTCCACCAAGCACAGATTAATTGTTATTGTATATTATCCATATCCCTTGGACTGATGAAGTGGACAAATGCAGCGTGAAGATATTACTGTTGTGTGTGATTGCCTACCAGGAGCCGGATAAAATTGTCCATAGTTTAATCAAGTTACGTCTCTTCATTCATGTAGTGTCCATTATGCACATGGAAAACTCAGCAGATGTGAAGAAGGTTATTAAGACCACCTCAGGCTACTAACCATTACTGCTTTATTACATGATTTACATGATATTTACATGATATTGCCTAGGCTTTCCTGACATTAAAAAATGAAGCAGAAATAAAATAAAATAAAATATATACCATCCCTATTGTAGTTTAAAAAAATGAGTTGCTAGTTTATTGCACCCTCTACTGGTCAAATTTCGTGACAACGCTGACAATTTGTTTGCTCAAACCCATATATCATGCAGACAAATGGGTGGGTGGGCTGCAATTCTCATCTTCCTGGAACATAATTAAAAATAATTGAAAAGTTCTCACCAACATTCAAGAAGGTGGGTATATGGAAATACAAAGAAGCGCAATTCAACTACTAATATTTACAACAATCCATCAATATCAGATATTAGTTAGTAGATTAAATTATTTCTTAGATGAAGGAGAGCTAGTTTGTTAGGGTTGAATGTAATGAGAGAAGAGGCAGAGACTTCGGCAGTAAAACGTAGAGGACACATTATGTGTAATAGGATGCATTTGGATGAGCAAAATGAGCCAAAGGCAGTTCAGCACCCTAACAACAAGCTTTGATTGATCTCCTTTACGCTGGCAGGAGACAGAGCGACTGAACCATAGAGAATGCATGCAATAAAACATGGGAACTGTGAACCCACCAAAAATCCTTCGGAGAGCCAGTAAGCTAGTCTCAGTCAGAAAGTGTACCTCGGCTTTTAAGGCCTAATCCATTAGCACGTATTCAGAAAGCACAAAGCTGTATCAGAGATCTTGAAGAACACAAAAAGAAAGCTGTCAGGTGAACAAGAATATTCTCTTTACCTTTGACTCCTTCAATGAGGACAGAGAATAGAATTCTGTCAAAATCAGAACCCCCTTGATTACATGGAGCAGGCTTTCAGAAAAAAAGTTTTGTGTGCAAAATAAAGAGGGTAGACCGTGATTATGGCCTTGCTGTGAATTAGAAGTCTTTCATGGATTTGCGTAATGCCTTTGATTATGTTTAAGTGGTGGAATGGGAATAGGGCTCATCTGGAAAGATGGAGGCCGTGTGGGATGAATGTGATTGAAAGAGAGAACTGAACGGCACGCCAGAGGAAAAGCACACATAAAAGCAGGCGGACATGTGCCATTGTGGGTTTCAGTAATTGCTGAGAGACAATGAGGAGGCCTATTCTTTTGAAACACACTGCTTTTCAAAGCATAAAATCTATGAAATGCATGACATGTATTGGTGATTAACCAGTCAGACCCACAGGGTCAGAGCTCTAATGGATGACCATTAATTCTGTAAGATTGATTGAAGATATTGTAATGCATGCTTAAGTCTACATTTCACAGCATAGACTATGCATATTTCAACCATGACAACTCTTGGAATAGTTTAGCATGTGTAACGGGTATTTGGGGCTTCTTAGCCGATATTAATATGTCATTAATATTAGCTATAATAAATAAAATAGGTGGCTATAGAAATAAACAGTATAGGCTAGTTAGGTCACAGAAGTCTAAATTCGACTATAGGAACTGGTGGTCAGTAACAACACAGAACCATGAATTTTAATTTTGGGTCTTGGTGGATTAGACCTGCTACACTGATGCTGAGGAAGTATGGACTTGCTAATAATAATAGATACACATACACAATGCTGTAAGCATGTAAGATATGCTGCTGCATAAATAGACAAACATAAATTCCATAACAGGTGGAGCTGGGGAGGTGGAGGGTTTCAGAAGATCTGATAGTACGCTGCAGGACTAGCTTACAGCAAACAGTTAACCAGACTATTTAAATGTTGAGCAAGCAATCTAATTGACTGCAGGATCAGCAGAGGCCAATCAGCTTGTGCCATGTGGAGATGATGTGATTGCTTGCAGATTGCATGTAAAGGACCTATTTAGCCTGCAACCTAGAGTTTCATGACTGAACTAGATATGTATGTTAGTATGAAATTGTCAAAATTACATTATTATATACAATGTATCCAGAGGCTTGGTTATGGTTAAGTAACAATTAAACGTATAATGTCATTGGATTAGATCAATTATAAAATCAAGGTTCCAAGCATAACGCCACAATGCAAATAATAAATGGACAATTTCTGCAGATGCTACTTGGTTTGATATTTTATGGAATGCAATGAAATTCCAAAATTTTAATTGTGACAAACGTGTACAGAAGATTCAAATATGTTTGAAATGCATAAAATGTCTGTTAGAAAGAGATGATAATTTAGTGAGGTTTTTGCTTAAAATAACTAAAAACAATCTTCCATATAAATATACTTTATACATTTTATTTTATTTTATTTTAAGGATATTTGACGGGAGAAAATTGTGAGCCATTTTTCAATTCAGCAGTATAAAGTCAGTTTACCAGAGCAACTGCATTTTATAATGTCACATGGACGATTTTGCATTATCTCTCCAGTCAGGTAAGTAGTTAGCATTACGAGCTTCATTGTTCGCCTGCCAAGGCTGAAGGATTATGTTTGTATGCATGAGTGTGTTTTCTTTTTCAAACTCCATTGAGTCATAACAAGTTGAAATAAGTTTTTGTTCCCTTTATGCCTCGTGTCTGTTCTGTTCCTGTGCTCTGACACATTGTGCCCAGTAATCACTCATCATTGTATCTAATAATTCATGCTTTTATGACAGATGAAACCCTTTGGAGAGACATCTCATCAGCAGTCATGTATGGTCTGCGGGCTGCGCTCATACTGATCAGATAGCTGATCATTATTTCAGCATAGGACATGTTAGGACTAATCTTTCAATTTAATGAGAGCTGCATTTAATTGGGCACACCCTATTAATCACACAATATCCATAACTCTGTAGTTGTCTTACTTTGTTATGTTTGCTTGAATGAGGTGCATCTTGGATTTCCTGATCAATGCTCACTCCAAGTCATGTGTTTACATGGACTGCAGCACTACTGACACAATTATGATTATTAAGACCGGTTAATGAATTGAAGATGACAGAGATACACTTAACAGTGATGCCACTGCTGCTAATTGCTAGGTGATTTTAATTAACTTACAGGCACTTTAAATGACTAATCGAAACACTTTACAGGCCCATTCCTACAGTGACAAGGCTTGCGTGTTTTGCTCATGCAAGCGTTTCTTTATGACAAGGATGCTTAAATGGGCACAGCTTAATTAGAAAGGGACCAATGGTGAGTCGAGGAGAGAGGAGTGCGTTAACATCTGCTCCTGGTAAAAGAGTGCTAGGTCAGCATTTCCCAAGCTTGCAATGGACAAAAATGCAGAAGAATATGTGGGAAAAAATACATTTTAACCTCCCTTAAGACATTAGCAACCCTCTGATTACTCTTGAGAGAGATGTTCATATGAAACGTTCTGGCTCTTGAAAGAATAGATTATGACAACCAAAAGTAGCTAAAAATGATTATTTTAAAATCGGATTAATTGCCATTTCATTCTACTTTAGAGACTGATCAGATGTCATGATATTATTGTGATTATTTTATTCTATTGAGATAACTAAATCGTATACACTATCGTTCAAAAGTTTGGGGTCGTTTTTTTGATGCAGACCAATATTATTACAATTTAAAATAACTGATTTCTATTTTAATATATTTTAAAATGTAATTTATTCCTGTAATGACCAAACTGAATTTCAGCATCATTACTCTAATCTTCACACAATCCTTCAGAAATCATTATAATTTGCTGATTTGATGCTTAATAAATATTTCTTCTTACTATTAATGTTGAAAACACTTGAGCTGCTTAAAATTTTTGTGGAAACCATGATAATTTTTCAGGATTCTTTGATGAGTAGAAAGCTCAAAAGAACATAATTAATTTGACATATAAATGTTTTGTAACGTTACTGTCGCTTTTTATCAATTTAATCCTTCCTTGTGAATTAAAAGTATTAATTTCTTAACAAAATCTTACTGATCCCAAACTTATAAATGATAGGAATATGCTGTTTAATACTATATATCAGCTTCTCAGGGCAGTATCCTGTAACAAGCAACAGTTCGTGTTTCACAGTATATATTGCCCTGCTTTGAGCTATGTGACTGCTCGGACTCCATCCTTTGTTTTCCTCCCTGCATTGCTCGCGGCTGTGAGTTAATGGAGGAATAGAACTGCATTCAGAGGCAGGTTGAATAGTAAATTACTTGAGAAGATGTCATATGCAGAGTACAATCTGGCCACCTGGTGGCAGACACAGCATTCTCAAATGCAGCATCTTTACTCATTACAGGTGTTTTTTTGTTTTTTTTTAAAAGGCTGACAAGAATTCATGTTTCAGAACACTACAAACCCATTTTTTACTCAAACTGGTAATTGGGATATATTTTGGTGAGTTCATGCAGACTTTATTTTCCTATTCTTCAAAAATATATATTTTGTGTGTGTGATACTCATGTTGTCCTATATTTCTACAACTGCAGTTACCATTAAACATGTAATGAGTAGAGCTACACAAATTAAATTGTAATGAAATGCGCACAAGGAGAGTGTGTGTCATAATGAAGCAGTGGGAACGTGTCTGAATATTACATGTGTTTATATTTAGCATCTTTGATTCACCAAGAATGACTGTTCTCATGGGGACTTTTCTTATTTTGTAAAGGACATTATGCCAGAAGTTGGGCTGCTTTCATTTCCTTGTTCCTTTGAGCATTCGCAAAAAACTCCTTGAATTGAATGCCAGGTGTGTGAATTGAATAGTCTTTCTGAGAATCCATAGGATTTTCCTGAACTCAAGCGTGAAAGAGTGAGCATACTGCTCTGGAGAACAAAGAGACACAACAGGATGAACGCTGAGCCAAATGTAGCTAACACATATTTATTCTCTTCTCATGATTCCCATGAAAAAATCTATTGACTTGAATTCTTGTTTTTTTGTCTGGTGCTTCATACCCAGTTCTCACCAACCACAGTAATGTATGTTGAGCACAAAAATGACAAACTGCCAAGCTCTAATTTGATTGACAGGCAGCTATGAAAGTTGGTGTCCAAGCCCTATTTCTGTCACGTGTCTGTCCTGTCTCGTATTGCACATGGGTGTCTTTGTTATGTTGGGCCATGTGCTCTTGTCATTGTTTGATCCCTCCCCCTCGTTACCTGATTAGTGTTTGAGTTCTTCCACCTGTTCCCTCTTGATTTGTTCCCTATTTAAGTCTCTTCTTGTTTGCTGTCTTGGTCGGATCTTTGTCTTATGTTACCCCTGTTCCTTGTGATGGTCTTCGTGTTCTTGGTCAGTGTTTGTCATTCTAGTTCAGTTCTGTTTTATGTTTCATTGATTATGTTTTCCCCCTTGTGGGTTTTTGCTTTGTGTTTTTGTTTTCATTTATTAATAAATATCCTTTTACTGCACTTGAGTCCTCTTCTCCACTTTTTGTAAATTGTATCGTGACAGAAAGATCCGACCACTTGTGGACTCAGCAGCATGGAGGACGAGGAGTTTAACTGGGTGAATTTGGATGATAATTATATGGACGACGATTACTTGGATTGCCCGGACTACACCATCGCCACATTTGGTTCAACCCAATTTTCGTCCATCTGTAGGGACAGCTCAGGACCTACTTCTCGCCGTCACGGACGGAGAAGGAGGAGGAAATGCCCGTCTGCCCAGCGAGAGACTGTTCACGTCCCGTCTGCCCAGCGAGAGACTGTTCACGCCCCGTCTGCCCAGCGAGAGTCTGTTCACATCCCGTCTGTCCAGCGAGAGACTGTTCACGTCCCGTCTGCCCAGCGAGAGACTGTTCACGTCCCGTCTGCCCAGCGAGAGACTGTTCACGTCCCGTCTGCCCAGCGAGAGACTGTTCACGTCCCGTCTGCCCAGCGAGAGACTGTTCACGTCCCGTCTGCCCAGCGAGAGTCTGTTCACGTCCCGTCTGCCCAGCGAGAGACTGTTCACGTCCCGTCTGCCCAGCGAGAGACTGTTCACGTCCCGTCTGCCCAGCGAGAGACTGTTCACGTCCCGTCTGCCCAGCGAGAGGCTGTTCACGTCCCGTCTGCCCAGCGAGAGACTGATCACGTCCCGTCTGCCCAGCGAGAGTCTGTTCACGTTCCGTCTGCCCAGCGAGAGACTGATCACGTTCCGTCTGCCCAGCGAGAGACTGATCACGTTCCGTCTGCCCAGCGAGAGACTGATCACGTTCCGTCTGCCCAGCGAGAGACTGTTCACGTCCCGTCTGCCCAGCGAGAGACTGTTCACGTCCCGTCTGCCCAGCGAGAGACTGTTCACGTCCCGTCTGCCCAGCGAGAGACTGTTCACGTCCCGTCTGCCCAGCGAGAGACTGTTCACGTCCCGTCTGCCCAGCGAGAGACTGTTCACGTCCCGTCTGCCCAGCGAGAGACTGTTCACGTCCCGTCTGCCCAGCGAGAGACTGGTCACGTCCCGTCTGCCCAGCGAGAGACTGGTCACGTCCCGTCTGCCCAGCGAGAGACTGATCACGTTCCGTCTGTTCAGTCTGGGACAGAGCCAGAGATCCCCTTTGGCGTGGCCGCCAAGATTGTGACGGACTATCTGGAGCGTCTGGCTCGGATCTTGGAGATGCCAGTCCCTGCTGTTCCGGTCCCAGAGGCAGAGCCAGTGCCTGTCCCAGAGGCAGAGCCAGTGCCTGTCCCAGGGGCAGAGCCAGTGCCTGTCCCAGAGGCAGAGCCAGTGCCTGTCCCAGAGGCAGAGCCAGTGCCTGTCCCAGGGGCAGAGCCAGTGCCTGTCCCAGAGGCAGAGCCAGTGCCTGTCCCAGAGGCAGAGCCAGTGCCTGTCCCAGAGGCAGAGCCAGTGCCTGTTCCTGTCCCGGAGGCAGAGCCAGTGCCTGTTCCTGTCCCGGAGGCAGAGCCAGTGCCTGTTCCTGTCCCGGAGGCAGAGCCAGTGCCTGTTCCTGTCCCGGAGGCAGAGCCAGTGCCTGTTCCTGTCCCGGAGGCAGAGCCAGTGCCTGTTCCTGTCCCGGAGGCAGAGCCAGTGCCTGTTCCTGAGCCGGAGGCAGAGCCAGTGCCTGTTCCTGAGCCGGAGGCAGAGCCAGTGCCTGTTCCTGAGCCGGAGGCAGAGCCAGTGCCTGTTCCTGAGCCGGAGGCAGAGCCAGTGCCTGTTCCTGAGCCGGAGGCAGAGCCAGTGCCTGTTCCTGAGCCGGAGGCAGAGCCAGTGCCTGTTCCTGAGCCGGAGGCAGAGCCAGTGCCTGTTCCTGAGCCGGAGGCAGAGCCAGTGCCTGTTCCTGAGCCGGAGGCAGAGCCAGTGCCTGTTCCTGAGCCGGAGGCAGAGCCAGTGCCTGTTCCTGAGCCGGAGGCAGAGCCAGTGCCTGTTCCTGAGCCGGAGGCAGAGCCAGTGCCTGTTCCTGAGCCGGAGGCAGAGCCAGTGCCTGTTCCTGAGCCGGAGGCAGAGCCAGTGCCTGTTTCAGAGCTGGAGCCCATGTCGGTTCCGGACCCAGTTTTTGTGTCTGTGTTTGTGTCTGTTCTTGTAACTGTTTCAGTTCTTGTGCCTGTTCCTGAGCCGGTGTCCGCTGTTCCTGAGCCGGTGTCCGCTGTTCCTGAGCCGGTGTCCGCTGTTCCTGAGCCGGTGTCCGCTGTTCCTGAGCCGGTGTCCGCTGTTCCTGAGCCGGTGTCCGCTGTTCCTGAGCCGGTGTCCGCGGTTCCTGAGCCGGTGTCCGCGGTTCCTGAGCCGGTGTCCGCTGTTCCTGAGCCGGTGTCCGCTGTTCCTGAGCCGGTGTCCGCTGTTCCTGAGCCGGTGTCCGCTGTTCCTGAGCCGGTGTCCGCTGTTCCTGAGCCGGTGTCCGCTGTTCCTGAGCCGGTGTCCGCTGTTCCTGAGCCGGTGTCCGCTGTTCCTGAGCCGGTGTCCGCTGTTCCTGAGCCGGTGTCCGCTGTTCCTGAGCCGGTGTCCGCTGTTCCTGAGCCGGTGTCCGCTGTTCCTGAGCCGGTGTCCGCGGTTCCTGAGCCGGTGTCCGCGGTTCCTGAGCCGGTGTCCGCGGTTCCTGAGCCGGTGTCCGCTGTTCCTGAGCCGGTGTCCGCTGTTCCTGAGCCGGTGTCCGCGGTTCCTGAGCCGGTGTCCGCGGTTCCTGAGCCGGTGTCCGCGGTTCCTGAGCCGGTGTCCGCGGTTCCTGAGCCGGTGTCCGCGGTTCCTGAGCCGGTGTCCCCGGTTCCTGAGCCTTGTCGCCCGAGGGGTCTTCACCCCCCTTGTCGCCCGAGGGGTCTTCACCGCCCTTGTCGCCCGAGGGGTCTTCACCGCCCTTGTCGCCCGAGGGGTCTTCACCGCCCTTGTCGCCCGAGGGGTCTTCACCGCCCTTGTCGCCCGAGGGGTCTTCACCGCCCTTGTCGCCCGAGGGGTCTTCACCGCCCTTGTCGCCCGAGGGGTCTTCACCGCCCTTGTCGCCCGAGGGGTCTTCACCGCCCTTGTCGCCCGAGGGGTCTTCACCGCCCTTGTCGCCCGAGGGGTCTTCACCGCCCTTGTCGCCCGAGGGGTCTTCACCGCCCTTGTCGCCCGAGGGGTCTTCACCGCCCTTGTCGCCCGAGGGGTCTTCACCGCCCTTGTCGCCCGAGGGGTCTTCACCGCCCTTGTCGCCCGAGGGGTCTTCACCGCCCTGGTCGCCCGAGGGGTCTTCACCGCCCTGGTCGCCCGAGGGGTCTTCACCGCCCTGGTCGCCCGAGGGGTCTTCACCGCCCTGGTCGCCCGAGGGGTCTTCACCGCCCTGGCCGCCCGAGGGGTCTTCACCGCCCTGGCCGCCCGAGGGGTCTTCACCGCCCTGGCCGCCCGAGGGGTCTTCTGGTTTGCCCTGGTCGCCCGATGGACTGTTTGCTTCGCTTTGGCCGCCCGATGGACTGTCTGCTTCGCCCTGGGTGCCCGATGGACTGTCTGCTTCGCCTTGGCCGCCCGATGGGTCTTCTGCTTCGCCCTGGGTGCCCGATGGACTGTCTGCTTTGCCCTGGGTGCCCGATGGACTGTCTGCTTTGCCCTGGCCGCCCGATGGACTGTCTGCTTCGCCCTGGCCGCCCGATGGACTGTCTGCTTCGCCCTGGCCGCCCGATGGACTGTCTGCTTCGCCCTGGCCGCCCGATGGACTGTCTGCTTCGCCCTGGCCGCCCGATGGACTGTCTGCTTCGCCCTGGCCTCCCAGGAGTAAGCGGTCTGTCCCTCCCGTCCCGTCCTGGTCTGTCCCTCCCGTTGGACTGTCTGCTTCGCCCTGGCCGCCCGATGGACTGTCTGCTTCGCCCTGGCCGCCCGATGGACTGTCTGCTTCGCCCTGGCCTCCCAGGAGTAAGCGGTCTGTCCCTCCCGTCCCGCCCTGGTCTGTCCCTCCCGTCCCGCCCTGGTCTGTCCCGTCCTGGTCTGTCCCTCCCGTCCCGCCCTGGTCTGTCCCGCACTGGTCTGTCCCTCCCGTCCCGCCCGTCTTATGTTACCCCTGTTCCTTGTGATGGTCTTCGTGTTCTTTGTCAGTGTTTGTCATTCTAGTTCAGTTCTGTTTTATGTTTCATTGATTATGTTTTCCCCCTTGTGGGTTTTTGCTTTGTGTTTTTGTTTTCATTTATTAATAAATATCCTTTTACTGCACTTGAGTCCTCTTCTCCACTTTTTGTAAATTGTATCGTGACAATTTCATATAAACAGATTTTGCTTAACAATCAACCCCTAATTGTTCTATGTATTATATAGTCATGTAATTTTGGATTATTAATAATTATAAAAATATTTTGAATAATTAAGTGATACTTTAATACTATTTTGGGGAAACCTGATGTATGCAAACCAAAAGATGAGATTATTCACAACAAATAAATGATAAATCGGTTAAATATATTATAGCTATGTGTCCTTGTCATAAAGAAAAAAATATATAACCTCAAATGTTTAGGATGAGTAAATTTTTTTTAAAAATGTTCTTATAAATGCTTACCACGGCTGTATTATTTGATCAAAAACACAATTTATAAAAAAAATTAAAGTCTTTAGTGTTACTTTTGATGAATTTAGGCTTTTATTCACATATATACATTAATCAACTCACACATCAGTTGTGATAAACGGAAGCTAAGTCATGCTTGACACATGAGAACCAATAAAGTTCATTCTCATGTGTTACGCAGCAGCACGTTTGAGCTTCTGTAAGAACCAACGAGGTTTGTTTTACACACCTTAAGCAGGTTTGGTTGAGCTTATCAATAATGTTTATATATGAATAAAAGCCTAAATTCAGTCTGTTCATCATGTAAAGCGATTGTGTCTCTTCAGAAAATGTTGACTAAACCACTCAATTCATATCGATTAGTTTTACGATCTCTTTATAAACTTTATGAAGCATCAAAATGGTAGTTGCATAGCTGTCAATGGAGGGACAGAAAGCTCTCAGATTACATTAAATATATCTTCATTTGTGTTCCGAAGATAAACGAAAGTCTTACGGGTTTGGAACAACATGAAAGTGAGTAAATCATGACTGAATTTTGATTTTTGGGTGAACTATCCCTGCTGAATAAAAAGTATTTCTTTCTTTCTTTCTTTGAATGGCCTTCATTTGAGAAAGATGATTTCTGCTCACATAATAATAGTATAATAGAATAAAATATTTACAGCATCTACTGGCCAACCGTTTGTCAAGGGTTGTTGCAGGCAAACAAACGAATATGAAGCATAAAGTACAAATACGAAGTTTAATGAGAATAATACAAATAGCAGACGGGCAAGGCAACACACACTAAATGCAACGATGACCAGACAAACACTAAGTGAACAAGAGGAAGTTAAATACACACGGTGATTAACTAAAAGACGAACAGCTGTGATGATAGAGTTTGTGTCCATTGTTGATGAGTGGCGGGAAAATCAAACAAAGAAACACATGTGACTAGAGAATACAAACTACGTCCATGAAAACTAAACAAAACGTCACCATTAAAGCTAACTATCTAAACACTGGCCTTTATTGATTGACATGTAAGGAAACTGTGATTGGTCACATTAAATGTCAATCTCTTTCTGATTAAGTCTGTGGTTCTTGGACAGAATAAGTTGCAAATAGGGACTGGAAAGTTTGTGAAACGTAGTCAAACGTCTGCAACCCATATTTACAGAAAGAGAGAAAACTTTGGCATTTGGAATACCATTATAATCCACAAGCCAATCAGACTGTCAAGACTGTAGGTGTGTGCAGTGTAGGTGAGTTTAATCTGATTCAAGTTCGCTTTGACATTCACAAAGAAAAGATTCCTGTAAAGTACCTTGAGGACTGTAATTTGAAAACAAAAAGACGAAATGAATTTCGTTCAAGGCCATGCTTTACTCCCCCACATTATCAGTCACTAGGTGCTAAGAATACATAAATTATTCATGACACTGCGGTATCCTTACACATGTTGTAGGGACAAATGAGTGTTAAAAAATAGCCTTAAGGCCAGTTAGAGAGTTTCCGTGCTTGTGGAGAACAGCCCTCTGTTCAGAGCATCCGTCCATCATGTTCCTGACGGACAGCGTTGGTTATTGATTTTACGAGAAAGGCTCGAAAGGTATTCTAGGACTGGCATGGAGGAGATTTGAAAGGGTCCTATTGCTCCACACCTACATGCAGCATCATGCTTTACTTTTCTGTCAGGTTGAGATATACTTGAATGCGGTGGAGGATGCCAGAATAGAGCCAAAGGTTTTTCCACATACTTTCACGTGGTTTGAAAGCTTATTTCGAGTCGGAGCATGCCAGTGCACGCCAAATCATTCTTGATAGGATATACATGTTACAGTAGGCTGTGTGAAATTACCTCATGAAGTCACGTGCATTCAATGCATCTGACCCTACGTATATTTCCTGTCACTACATCTAAAATAATGACAACTACATTGCAGCATGTTATTGCCAGGGTCACTCAGTGTATGACGTCAAAGTCGCTGTGTTTTTCCTCTTGCACTTATTCTCTTCTTTTCCTATGTTATATATTAATGTGTTAAATATTCCTATTCCCCAGGGCCTCATCTCCAGGATTCACTCTTTAAAAAAGAATTGTTTAATCATTCTATTGTCCTGATTATGGGCTTAATGCAACCATTTGCACCCATTGAGCAGGGCAAAGCACCCCAGGAGAGCATAACTGTAGAACCAATAGAGCCCGCATGGTCTCACGATAATCTGAGCCAATTTTAGTGAAAATCAGAAAAACGGTCTGACACTAGGAGTAGTTTGAAAAAGTACGTTTTCAAGAAAATGTAAAATGGCAGATATTTCGACTGACTATGGTATAGTATCATTGTTCTCGGTGTGATTCAAGGAATTTATAAAGATCATTTTCATTAAAATGGGCAAACCTAATCAAAAGCTATTAGCATTTCTTAAAATTTCATTATAATTCTTCAAGGCACGGTGCTGATGACACTTACTGAGTTCCATAATGATTCACTAATGTGATCATAAAATACAGAATTTTATGACAAAATTCAAAATGGCTGACAAGGGGAAAATTGGATATCATTCGGCTCAGTATGCTGCAGCTGCACAGAATCAAAATAGACCAGTTAAACTTTGACAGCCAATCATAATGCACCTGACTTTAAACAGGTCAATCATTTGAAGCAGAAGTCAATCAAACTGTAGCGTATGCTTAGAATTTTTTTTTTTATCATGCGTTGGTGTGGACACTAATATTGTTAGAGTTATCTTAACACTTATTGTTCATGGTATGAACGGCCCTTAACCTGTTATTGGCATTCTCTTATTGGCACACATTTATTGCCTTTTCCCCATCACATATTTTAGTAATCATCACAATTTAGTTATCATTCAAAAGCTTTAACCCTCACAATTCATCCTGTGGAAACTGTTGAAATTGGATATCTTTTTGGTGGTCTCCTCCAGTGGCTAGCAATTTTTTATTATCAATCTTGACACAGCTCTATTGTTGGAAAGGTCTGAGACTCAAGGTTTCATATGTGTCACAGTTTTGTTATAGAAGTGATATTGTAACAAAAAAATATTAATTTGTGACAGCAGAATGCATCAAATACATTTCAGTGGAATTTGGGTGTCCCCCAGTGGGTTTTAGTTTATTTGTGTTTTTTTTTTTTTGGTAGAGCACCTAAACAAGGAACCTCAATGTTTGTAAAAACGTCTCGGTTCCCTGAGAAGGGAACAAGACACTGCATCGTTAGAAACGACTCTTTGGCGGCTCTTTGCCAGCATCATTTTATACTTCCGGGTATGCCATCACATGTTACGTCATGACGCAACACCAATCAGGATTGGAATAGTTTCATTCATACTTCAGCGACGAACACTTAGGGAGCGTCCCCAAAAAGTCGTTTCTAACGACACAATGCGAGTTCCCTCGAAAGGGAACTTCAAATTTGGAATACGGGTCAGATAAATGGTTTCGATTTTCTAGCAATTTTAAGTTCAATTGAATTTGTTTGCATATATATTCTAGTATAAAATAAAAATGGCTAGTGCAGTGTATTTGCTTTACAGTAAACTAGAACGTCTATAACTTTTTGACACTTTTTTAAAGTACTTTCACTCAGGCAGTAATCTATTGAGTGTCTTCTTTAAAAAGGGTCTGCATTCCAAAGCATTCATGGATAACAACCACTTAAGTTTGAATGGTGGATTTTGTCTGGGGATAACAGTTAAGAGAATTCAAAAATATAAGTGATTGATGAGGAAATAAAGAAAAATGCTGAAAATTGAAAAGTGTATAAAAGTGAGAAACAGTATCCAAAGAATAGCTAAAATAATGTAAGATTTTTTTTTTAAAAGAGTTGTGTTTTAAGAATCCATTATCCTTTAACAGTCACAGGAAAAGTTTAAACTAACTTTTAGTTTAAATTTAAACGTGCATTTTCAGCCATTTTACAAGCAATCCAACACACGTTTCACAAGCAATCCAACAACTGATAAGCACATCACTTAAATGCCCACACTCCACTTTTTTTGTCTCTGTCTTTTTAATGGTGTTGTGTCTGAACTCATCAAAGTCAAGTGCAATAGCAACGCAATCCCCACTCTAGGGCGCGAAACAACAATGGAATGTCGATACCATTTGTGTCATTAAAACAAAGAGGGGGATGTTCTTAAACCTATATCAGAATGTGGGCAGACATTTAAAACCACAGTGCAGATAAGAGGCTGCTTACACGGATTAGGAGAGGAGCAGGTACCTGAGGGAAGATTAGAGGGCAGAAGGACAAGGTTTGGACCACCTTCTGAAAGCCATACTAAGCCAGCTGAGGAGATGCCTTCATCATTATGTAAACACACACTAGGAGTTGGGATTAAGAAAGGTTTAAACTGAGGCACACTACTCTAATACCAAGGTTAAATGAGAATCTGGAGTTACCCAATGTATTGCTATACAAACAGTTCTGGCTTTTATAATGAAGGCAGTGAGTGTCTCTTCAATGGCTTATGCCAAGCACTTACTGCCTGTCCTTGACTTGTGTAGTGCAGTTTTGTTAGCTAGCCTGGTGCCATAGTATTCATATTAACTGTATCTAATGTTTAAATGTACGTTTAGTTTACAGTGTTGATTGATATGATCTTATGGCGCTTTTCCACTACACAGTAACAGCTCGCCTCGGCTCGGCTCGGCTCGACTCGACTCGACTTTGTTTGGTTTTCCACTGTGTAAAAGTTGTACCTGTATCTGCTTTCGGGTACTTTTTTTCGTACCACCTCCGGCGAGGTTCTAAGCGAGCTGAGGCGAGCTAAGGCGATACTAAAATGTGACGTGAAAACAATGCCGACTGCTGATTGGTCAGAGAGAATCGTCACTATTCACTGCGTCATCATTGCACGCGCCAGATTGAGTATCCAGAATAACCCCGCCTTTTTAAAATAGTTTAGCCAGAGATAGTTACTAAACTTACTACTATTATTATGGCAACTCGGAAGAAGTCAAACGAGGAGGTGCAGACATTCCTTTGTTTGGTTGCCGAAGAGAGGATCCAGCGAGAGCTTGATGGGGCAACGAGGAACGAAAGGCGTCGCTATGACGACCGGGTACTATTTGTGGCGATACTTTCTGCAATGGAAAACGGAACGAAAAGCGAGCCGAGTCGAGGCGAGCCAAGGCGAGTCGAGTCGAGTCGAGCTGGTACTGGTAATGGAAAAGCGCCATAAGTAAGAATTTTTTTTTTTTTTTCAGTACTTACAGACCCCAAACTTTTGAACGGAAGTGTATGCACAACTTTAGAAACATACAAATCTTTATCTTTATCCTTTTTATTTATATTTACAATAGGGATGCATCAATCGATCGTCCGAAGATCGATATCGCCTGATAATCATATTCTATTGCTGAATTCAGTGCCACATACTAGTATACTACTCTTACTATATGGCATAGTGAAAATAATAAGAGTATGTGGTTCCAAATTCAGCTTGACTCAATTGGCTGAATTCTATACGTATTGGGGAAACTACTTTTCCTTTGCAGCTGCACAGCTAGAACATGAGGGTCTGGCTCGCTCATAGGCTGCGCTTCGGCAACTGCACATCCAATGGCGCGGGCGCCTCTGACGTGCGACCAATGAGATCACTCTGCGTCATACACCTCAGAGCCCGCCAAGGGGGGGTGACCTCAGTCTATAATAGTCCCTGAATTCGCCATTATAGCAGGTTTAAGGACTGAAGCGACAACTTGCCATGTTATTATAGTGCGGCTGGCTACGCAATACTCGTTCCCTAACTCAGGGAACTGAGGTTACGTGAGTAAACGAGTAGTTCCCTTTCGAACGGTCACTTCGTATTGCGTAGCTATACGCAGTGGGGACGCCATGCAAGACGCCGCACTGAGTAACTGGCTGCAACTGCAACTCAGGCCCCTGAGCATACAGAACAAGCCATAACCGCATAATTATGTATAAATAGACCAGACACCGTCAGGTCTAAAATAGTACACATCAGTTAGAAATAACCCAACATACTACACCAATGAACCCAGACACTGTCGGGGTTATTAGTATATGAACATATAACCAGTCAAGTGGGTTTATATATGAAATTATAACCGGCCAAAGCGGGTTCTATATACGTATGGAATATAACCGGCAAAAGCGGGTTCTATATATGTCATATAACCGGCCAAAAGCGGGTTTTATATATATGTAAATATAACCGGCAACAGCGGGTTTATGCATGAAATACAACCGGCCAGCAGCGGGTTTTATATATATATGTGAATGTGATAGTGCACAGTAATATATGACAAGACCGGCCACCGACGGGTCTTAATCATACCGAAAGCACCTTCGCCTGCAGGGAAGGCACTTCCCTATAATAGAAACTGATAAATGTGGAAGGCGAGGACCAGCCAGCCGCATCACAAATATCACTAATGGTAATGCCAGATGACCAAGCCCATGACGAGGCCATACCTATGGTCGTATGGGCCTTGATACCTATAGGGCAAATACCCGCTGCGGTATAAGCCATATAAATAGCATCCACTATCCATCTAGACAGTCTTTGCTTAGTGACTGGATCCCCCTTGGATCTACCACCAAAGCAGACAAAAAGCTGTTCTCATTGTCGAGAAGACGCAGAACGCTCCCGATAGATTCTCAGCGCTCAGACAGGGCAGAGAAGATTAACCTCTCTATCCTCTGCAGAAGGAGGGAGGGCTGATAATGTCACCACCTGTGCTCTGAACAGTGTTGAGAGCACTTTAGGAACGTAACCATGTCTGGGCTTGAGGATGACTCTGGATTCATCTGGAGCCAACTCCAAACATGCAGGGCTCACAGAGAGCGCCTGCAGATCTCCCACTCGCTTGATAGATGCCAACGCCATAAGGAGAGCGGTCTTCAGCGAGAGGGTTTTTAGATAAACCGATTGGAGCGGTTCGAAAGGCGGACCTTTCAGAGCCCCCAGGACCGTGGAGAGGTCCCAAGGCGGCACAGACGGAGATCTGGAGGGGATCATTCTCCTCGCACCTTTCAGGAATCTTACGACCAGGTCGTTTCTTCCCAGTGACTGGCCAGCCGTCAGAACATGATGTGCTGCTATGGCTTCCACATACACTTTGAGCGTGGACGGGGAGCAACCCGCGTCCAGCAGCTCCTGTAAGAAGGAGCAAACCACAGATAGCTCACATGACTCTGGGTCAGCCTGATTTTTCGAGCATCAGCTGGAAAAACCTGACCATTTTGAAGCATATAGGTGCCGAGTCGACGGGGCCCTGGCTTCAGATATATTGCTTAAAACCCACTCGGGTCCTTGGGTACCCGTTGAGGGGCCAAACATGGAGGGCCCATAAATCGGGTCTCGGATGCCACAATGTCCCGTTCGCCTGTGTGAGGAGGTTTTTCCTCAGTGGGACAGGCCATGGGATTGTGTCCGATAACTGAACCTGTTCCGGGAACCACGGTCTGGTTTTCCAGAGAGGGGCCACCAGGACTGGGCACCCGCTCTCTCCGACCCGTTTGATGACTTGTGGAATCATCGAGACGGGGGGGGGGGGGGGGGGGGGGAGGCATAAAGGGGACGGTTGGGCCAGACATGGGCCAGCGCGTCCCTGTTCTTTGAGAAGAACAATTTGCAGTGGGTGTTGATTCTCGAGGCGAAAAGGTTGATTTCGGCCTCGCCAAACACCATCCATATCAGACTGACCGTCTGTGGGTTCAGGGACCACTCGCCGAGGGGAGTGTTGCCCCGTGAAGCATATCCGCTGCCCACATTCTGGACGCCCGGGATATGCGCTGCTCTCAGAGAGCTCAGGTTGGTTTGTGCCCATATAAAGGAGGTCTCTCGCCATCGCATGCAGGTTCCCTGACCTGATGCCCCCCTGGCGATTCATGTAGGCCACCACTGACATATTGTCTATGTGGTGACCTCTGAGGTTCGACAGAAATGCCTTCAGTGCCAACCCAACTGCTTTCATCTCCAGACAGTTGATATGTAAGTTCTGCTCCGTGCTCGACCAGAGCCCGGATGCAGGCATGCCCTCGTGCAGCGCTCCCCAACCCAGGTTGGACGCATCTGTAAGAACCACTTTCCTACTGGAAATTGTTCCCATTGTCACACCCTCGTGGTGCCAGTTCTGAGCCCGCCCGGGAATCAGGGTTCTTAAACAACCGTGATTCACCATAACGCGCAAGCTGCCTGACTGCCATGCATGAGTTGGCACACGGCGTTTCAGCCAATGCTGCATCGGGGCGCATGCGCAGTAATCCCATGCGGAGTACTGGCAATGCTGCTGCCATGAGACCAAGCAGTTTCTGAAATTTCTTCAGTGGCGCGCCCTCGTGCAATCTGAAATTGCCTGCAAGCGCGCGCTCTCGGTGCGAGCGCTTGCAGGCAAATTCAAATCTAGAATGGGTCTGAGACCGCCGTCTTTTTTCGGAATCAGAAAATAGCGGCTGTAAAAAGCCATATTTTTTAGCTAGGGCTTGACACACTGATTGGGGCTGGTCGCCTAACGTAGGGGGACCTGATGCCCTTATATTGTGATTTGTGCACACATTGAGTGTTGGATTGACTGTACACGCATTTGCATGTGGGGAAGTCAGTGTTACAACAGGGGAGGGGCCGCCTAGTGAAGGGGGACCGTGAACCCATATATTGTGATTTGTGCACACATTGAATGTTGGACTGACTGCACAAGCATTTGCGTGTGGGGAAGTCAGTGTTACAACAGGGGAGGGGCCGCCTAGTGAAGGGGGACCGTGAACCCATATATTGTGATGTACACATATTGAATGTTGGACAGACTGCACAAGCATTTGCGTGTGGGGAAGTCAGTGTTACAACAGGGGAGGGGCCGCCTAGTGAAGGGGGACTGTGAACCCATATATTGTGATTTGTGCACACATTGAGGATTGGACTGACTGTACAAGCATTTGCGTGTGGGAAAGTAAGGGTTACAACGGGGGAGGGGCCGCCTGATGATGGGGGACCGTGAACCCATGTGTTGTGCTTGTGAAACTGATAGCTAACATTTTGAACGGCCGTCTCATGAGAGCTTTGTTCTAATGTCTCAGATCTAGAGTGGGTCTGAGGCCGCCGTCATTTTTCGGAATTAGAAAATAGCGGCTGTAAAAACCGGTATGTTTTAGCACAGGGGGGACTAATTCTATCTCCCCTTTTGCTAATGAATTATGTACGTCGGTGCGAAGCATGTGACCCACATTGCTTCTCACCGAAGTCTCGAGAACCGCCTGAAACTTTGGGGGTCTGCGAGCGAATTGGAGCGAGTAGCCTCGCTTTATAGTGTTTATAACCCAACTCGACACACCGGGGATAGCTTGCCAGGCTTGACACACTGATTGGGACGGGCCGCCTAACATAGGGGGACCTGATACCCTTATATTGTGATTTTTGCACACATTGAGTGTTGGACTGACTGTACAAGCATTTGCGTGTGGGGAAATCAGTGTTACAACAGGGGAGGGGCCGCCTAGTGAAGGGGGACCGTGAACCCATATATTGTGATTTGTGCACACAGTGAATGTTGGACTGACTGCACAAGCATTTGCGTGTGTGTTACGTCCCAGGGCGTAATTATTATGTGTGCAATGTTTTGGTGTTTTTTTTCTTTCTTTGTTCTCTCTCTCTCATTCTCTCATGTCCAAATGGGGGCCAGCTGATACGAATTACTATCATCTCCTGGTTCCCACTGATTGGCTCCTGACTAGGGAAGCTCGTGGATAAAGCTGGAAAGGAAAAGCCAGTTGGGGGAGATCCTCTTTTGACTCCAGGGTGCCCAGACTGTCTTCTCCTGCCTCACCCCTTTGCATGTGTGTTAAGAGCAATTGTACATCTTGTTGTCAATTGCTGACATTGTTGATTGTTGTTGATCTGAACAGACTTGGACTGCGGTTAAACCAGCTCTTCTTACATTCTTCAAACCAGTTACCAGACTCCTTTTTGATTTAAGTTTATTTTGGAAGCAGTAGGGAGGAGGATGCCATTTATGTTATGTCCACCTTTTTCTCATGTGTTTGGCTAGAGAGGGAGTGAGGTAAGGTATTTGTTATTCTTTTCTATCTTATTTTGAAAGGTTAAGAAGGCTTTTCTCCTATAGTCAGAACTTTATGTTTATTGTTTTGGCCTTGTCCCCTCCCGAAGCCTATTGACGCTTTCCGTTTCCTTTTGTACTTTGGATCAATCCAAATAAAGGCTTTTTGAGTTCTAAAAATCTGTGTGATTTGTGGAGTGAGACAGGGGAGGAGAGTTCTTGGTTGCCAACTTGTTGATAATTTCCTTGTTACTGCCTCCCTGACCCCTTAGACTGGGGAGGCACGTAACAATTGGGGGCTCGTCCGTTCTTTTGTTGTTGGGAAATTTTTAATTTTGTTTGGCTGCTTTAAACTTTGGTGGATGAGGAAGTCCTATATTAAAAAAATATGGATTTCGATTTGATTAAATTTACGCTGTGTCCTACATTGGAGGAATACAATCGTTGTAGAAAGAAAGATCTGCTGGTGATAGCTGACTTTTATAATATAACGGTTGCCAAGGCAGCAACGAAAAGCGTGATAAGAGATGAACTATATACGAAATTGGTAGAGGTAGATGTCTTTCCAGAACTAATCTTAGAGCATGTGGTCGACACTGAAATTGATAAAGAAGTTGTGTCCAGTGGTTCAAGTTCAGGAAGTAGTGTTAAAAAAGAGTCTTATCAAGATCCTCAAGTGGCGCTTAAGTTAAAAGAGCTGGATCTAGCGGTAAGTAAGCAGAAACATGAGACACAGCTGCTTCGTCTGAGAGCTCTTGAAATTAAAGCTGACCGTGATATTCAACTGCGTAGGCTTGATCTTGAGGCGCAAGGCTTCCGTGACCGACCAGTTCCTATACCGGCCTCTCCTACTGATCTAGTTGAGTCTAAATCTGACTTTGAAATAGGCAAGTACATCAAGCTAGTACCGCCTTTCCGTGAAGCAGAAGTAGACTCTTATTTTGTTGCTTTTGAGCGCGTCGCATTTAAATTGAAGTGGCCGAAGGACATGTGGGCTCTGCTGCTTCAGTGTAACCTGGTTGGCAAAGCACAGGAGGTGTGTGCGGCTTTGCCAATTGAGGAGTCATTGGACTATGACATTGTGAAAACAGCAGTTCTAAGGGCATATGAGTTAGTGCCGGAGGCGTATCGGCAAAAATTTAGAGCGTGTTCAAAGCAAGCCAAACAAACTTATGTTGAATTCGCTAGAGAAAAGAAATCGCTTTTTGAAAAATGGTGTCTTGCCAGTAAGACTACAACTTATGAAGAGTTGCAAGAGTTGGTCTTGCTGGAAGATTTCAAGACTTGTGTACCGGAAGGAGTTGTAGTTCATTTAAATGAACAAAAAGTATCGAAACTTTCTGAAGCTGCGGTATTTGCAGATGAATTTGCGATTACCCACCGAACCGTCTTTCCCTCTGGTCGTCAAACAAAAACTTCCTTCGCTACAGAGTCTGTGATTCATGATGCAGCCCGTGCTTATGTCAGTAAGTCTAGTGCTGGGAAAGCCGTCTCAAGAAATGTGGAAAAGAAGAGAGTCTGCTTTTACTGTCTTGATCCTGGGCATATAATCTCTGATTGTCGGGCTTGGAAACAGAAGACCGCAAATGCGAGACCTAAAAATGTTGCACTGGTACAATCTGTTCCTGACTTGATTACCACTGACACTTCTTCCTATTTACCATTTCTTCTGACCGGTTATGTGTCTTTGGCTGACAGTTCTGTAGTTGAGTGCGTGCGAATTTTAAGAGACACTGGTTCAGCTCAGTCCTTTATTCTGGATGGTGTTTTGCCCTTCTCTGATGCTTCATATACTGACGAAAATGTCCTTGTTCGTGGCATCGAAATGGGCTGTGTTAGTGTTCCATTACACACTGTTAATCTGAAATCTGATCTTGTCACGGGCTTGGTTCAATTGGGTGTGTGTGACAAACTGCCGGTAGATAACGTCAGTCTTATATTGGGAAATGATCTTGCAGGTGGTAATGTCTTCCCCTGTCCAATTGTTGTAAGTAAGCCAGTTGTGTGCAACTCGTTGGATCTCTCTGGAAAATATCCTCTAGCTTTTCCTGTGTGTGCTGTCACTAGGTCCCAGTCACGAAAGTTTCAAGATGTTGTTGGTCTCGCAGATTCTTTCCTGGCTGTGCAGCCTAATCCAATAGAGTGCGAGTTATCAGTTGAGACTGAACTCGTGCCTAGTCATGAGTCCCAGCCCACAGCTGATCTTCCTCCCGTGTTCGGTAAGGACCATCTCGTTGTTGCGCAGAAATCAGACCCTACACTCTCAAAGTGCGTCAGTGCTGCAGTTGACCATTGTGATCTGTTAGTGGCGCGGGTAGGATATTTTTGGGACGATGGGGTTTTAATGCGTAAGTGGGAGCCAAAGTCTTTAGAAAGACACGATTGGCAAACAATTTTTCAGATCGTTCTACCTTCCGGTTATCGCTCTCAAGTGTTAAGATTGGCACATGAAAATGTTCTCGCTGGACACCTCGGTGTCACTAAAACATTTCAGCGGATCACTAAACATTTCTACTGGCCTGGGGTAAAATCCACTGTCTCTAGTTTTTGTCGTTCATGTGATGTTTGCCAGCGTGCAGGCAAACCAAATCAAACTGTTCCAAAAGCTCCTCTCAATCCGATACCAGTGATAGGAGAGCCATTTGAGAAGATATTAATTGACTGTGTAGGACCCCTTCCGAAGTCAAAACATGGGCACCAATACATTTTAACAATAATGTGCACTGCAACCCGTTACCCAGAAGCTGTACCGTTGCGTACGTTGAAAGCACAGGTGGTGCTGAAGGAGGTCGTAAAGTTTTGCACTACATTTGGCTTGCCCAGAATAATTCAAACTGACCAGGGGTCAAATTTCACTCCAAAAGTGTTTGGAGAGATGTTGAAAGAGTTGGGGATAAAGCATCACATATCTAGTGCTTACCACCCTGAGTCACAGGGAGCGATAGAACGGTTTCATCAGACCCTGAAGTCTATGATCCGTATCTTTTGTTTGGAAACTGGAAAAGATTGGGTAGACGGCCTACCATTGCTCATGTTTGCTGTAAGGGAATCTGTTCAAGAGTCACTGGGATTTAGTCCTGCTGAGCTTGTGTTTGCTCACACGGTTCGAGGCCCCTTAAGGTTGTTAAAAGAACAGTTGGTAGGTAAGACTAATACATCTGTCTCGGTTCTAGACTATGTCAGTTCTTTCCGTGACCGTCTGCACAAAGCTTGTGAACTGGCAAGGGCCCATCTAGCCACGGCACAGTCTAAAATGAAATCTTGCTTTGACAAAACTGCAGTACAGCGCAATTTTCAGCCGGGTGAGTCTGTACTCATTTTACTTCCTGTGCCTGGCTCAGCTTTGCAAGCTAAATTTTCTGGACCATATGTCGTCGAACAGAAACTTAGTGACACAGATTATGTTGTGGGTACCCCTGATCGTAGACGAAAGAGGAGAGTATGTCACATTAATATGTTGAAACATTATGTTACACGTGAGGCAATTAAACCCTCTCTTCCTTCCACATCGGTGTCCGAACCCAGTGTGTCAGTAGATGGTACAGTAGGTCCTGCCTGCGACGAGCTGATGCTGGCTGAAAAAACAACTGAAGTACGTCTGAACAATTCAGCTATAATGGATAATTTAGATTTACATTTATCCTATTTGTCCAAGAATCACAGAGTGGATGTTGTTGGGTTGTTACAAAAACATCCCGTTCTGTTCTCTGATGTCCCAGGAAGAACCCCGGTGCTGTCTCATGACATTGATGTAGGTAGTGCTCTTCCCATCAAACAGCATCCATACAGGGTGAACCCTGCAAAGCGTGAGATCATGAAAGCTGAAGTAGATTACCTGCTTAAAAATTCTTTGGCGGAACCCAGCCAAAGCCCCTGGAGTTCCCCCTGCCTGTTAGTTCCAAAGTCTGATGCTTCATTTCGTTTTTGTACAGACTATCGAAAGGTAAATAGCGTCACCAAGCCTGATTCCTTTCCCCTACCACGAATGGAAGATTGTGTGGACAGAGTTGGTGCTTCAAAGTTTGTCTCCAAGTTAGATCTATTAAAGGGCTATTGGCAGGTCCCGTTAACTGCACGTGCACGTGAGATCTCTGCATTTGTAACCCCAGACAACTTCCTGCAGTACAATTGTATGGCCTTTGGGATGCGAAATGCTCCAGCAACCTTCCAACGCCTCATGCTAAAAGTTTTGTCTGGTTTGCCTAACTGTGAAGCTTACCTGGATGACATTGTAGTCTATTCAAGTACCTGGGAAGACCACCTCGACAGTTTAGAAAGTCTGTTTAACAGATTAAGTGATGCTCGACTAACCCTGAATCTGGCCAAGTGTGAATTTGCTAAAGGTGTGGTAACTTATCTTGGAAAGAAAGTAGGTCAGGGTTATGTAAAACCTGTTACAGCTAAAGTAACCGCCATTATTGAATTTCCTACCCCTAGTACCAAGCGTCAGTTACGCCGTTTTATAGGAATGGCAGGGTACTATAGGGGTTTCTGTAAAAACTTTGCAATATTAGTTTCTCCCCTTACTGACCTGCTTAGTACGGTGAAGAAATTTGTTTGGACTCCTCAGTGTGAGTGTGCTTTTGTTGCCGCCAAAGACCTTCTCTGTAATGCCCCGGTCTTGTCAGCTCCTAACTTTTCTCTTCCATTTAAACTGCAAGTAGATGCAAGTGCTGTGGGAGCTGGCGCAGTCCTGTTGCAGGATGACGGTGATGGTGTCGAGCATCCCGTCTGTTACTTCTCTAAGAAGTTCTCTAAAAGTCAACGCAACTACAGTACCATAGAGAAGGAAGCTCTGGCACTAGTGATGGCACTCAAACATTTTGAAGTGTATGTGGGAGGTAGTTGTATTCCTCTAGTCGTCTATACTGACCATAACCCTCTAATTTTTCTTTCTCGCATGTGCAACCAGAACCAGCGTTTGATGCGCTGGTCACTCTACCTGCAAGAGTTTAACTTGAACATTCAGTACAAGAAGGGCTCGGAGAACTTGCTGGCAGATGCACTCTCCAGAGCCTGTGATAAAGATTAACGGGGGGGGGGGGGGGGGTTACGGTATATGTGATTGATGTTGTACATGTAAGATATTTACAAGCCATTGGTTGTAAATTTGGTGATGGGGGTGTTACGTCCCAGGGCGTAATTATTATGTGTGCAATGTTTTGGTGTTTTTTTTCTTTCTTTGTTCTCTCTCTCTCATTCTCTCATGTCCAAATGGGGGCCAGCTGATACGAATTACTATCATCTCCTGGTTCCCACTGATTGGCTCCTGACTAGGGAAGCTCGTGGATAAAGCTGGAAAGGAAAAGCCAGTTGGGGGAGATCCTCTTTTGACTCCAGGGTGCCCAGACTGTCTTCTCCTGCCTCACCCCTTTGCATGTGTGTTAAGAGCAGTTGTACATCTTGTTGTCAATTGCTGACATTGTTGATTGTTGTTGATCTGAACAGACTTGGACTGCGGTTAAACCAGCTCTTCTTACATTCTTCAAACCAGTTACCAGACTCCTTTTTGATTTAAGTTTATTTTGGAAGCAGTAGGGAGGAGGATGCCATTTATGTTATGTCCACCTTTTTCTCCTGTGTTTGGCTAGAGAGGGAGTGAGGTAAGGTATTTGTTATTCTTTTCTATCTTATTTTGAAAGGTTAAGAAGGCTTTTCTCCTATAGTCAGAACTTTATGTTTATTGTTTTGGCCTTGTCCCCTCCCGAAGCCTATTGACGCTTTCCGTTTCCTTTTGTACTTTGGATCAATCCAAATAAAGGCTTTTTGAGTTCTAAAAATCTGTGTGATTTGTGGAGTGAGACAGGGGAGGAGAGTTCTTGGTTGCCAACTTGTTGATAATTTCCTTGTTACTGCCTCCCTGACCCCTTAGACTGGGGAGGCACGTAACAGTGGGGAAGTCAGTGTTACAACAGGGGAGGGGCCGCCTGGTGAAGGGGGACTGTGAACCCATGTGTTGTAAAAAAATGGTAAAAAAATGGTAAATGGACTGCATTTATATAGCGCTTTCACAGACCGAATTGCCACCAAAGCGCTTTACATATTTGCCTCACATTCACCCATTCATACATACATTCATACACCGACGGCGGTGTCAGCCATGCAAGGCGCCACCTAGCTCGTCGGGAGCAGTTGGGGTTAGCTGTCTTGCTCATGGACACCTCGACCATTGGTCAGGTGGAACCGGGGATTGAACCACCAACCTTTCGGTTTGTAGACAACCTACATGAACCACTGAGCCACTGCCGCCTGTTCTCGTGTGCTTTATTTGGGTCGCCGTGAAAACGGCGTTTGTTTTCAAAGACGTGCTCGCTGCGGGCCTGTTTACAATAATAAAATCCCCAGCCACCTGAACTGAACAGGGGGCTGTGGGAAGTTTTGCTGGCTTCTTGTTGGGGGGGCGCTGATCTCCCTCAAACAGTACCGGAGATGACTGAGCTGGAGAGAGTGAAGCACGCGGGGACGTGGCCGGCGTGCGTTCACAAAAGTCCGTGCTCTCTGGATGCCGTTGGCTGCGGCGCTTCTTCTTCCTCGGCTGAAGTAGGGCCGGAGATGGAAGCGTGAGTGACGCGGCGCCGCCGTATCGAGAGAGCTAGCCGAGTTCGCAGCACGGAGATAGGCATGCACTTGCAGGTCGCACATCCGCCGACAGAGAGTGCATTCTCTGCGTGGTAGAGTCCCAGGCATTAAATGCAGCTCACGTGTTCGTAGGCCTCGCTTAACACGAGGCATATGGAACAACGCTGATACAGATATAAACACATAATAAACATATATTGAAAAGGATATCGCCGGATAGCCACAGGAGAGACGGCGTCAGGAGAAACACGGTTGAGATGTGTAGTCTGCTGAACTGTAGCTCGCTCAGGCTGAAGGCTTGTTCGATGGCGAAGGCTCAATAAATGGTCAGAGACGTGAAGTTTGTCGATGAAGGAGTAAAATCTGCTATAATGGCGAATTCGGGGACTATTATAGACTGAGGTCACGCCCCCTTGGCGGGCTCTGAGGTGTATGACGCAGAGTGATCTCATTGGTCGCACGTCAGAGGCGCCCGCGCCATTGGATGTGCAGTTGCCGCAGCACAGCCTATGAGCAAGCCAGACGCTCATGTTCTAGCTGTGCAGCTGCAAATGCGCTTTACATAAAGGCTTCAGTAAATCGAGGAAAAGGAGTTTCCCCAGTGCGTATAGCTACGCAATACGAAGTGACCGTTCGAAAGGGAACTTGATGGCATGAAAGAATAAAAAGTTGCTGCTGTAAACAGTAGCAATGTGAAAGAATAAAAAGAATGTTAACAGTAGCTTTTGAGCCACGTCCTACTTTGTAACTTCGCGAAACATTAGTAAACCATAGTAAATCACACCTCTTTATTTAGAGCAGGTTGTCTCAATTAAATTTACACATAATTTTTGAGCCCCTAATCACACCTTTATCCTAAACCTAACCACTTCTTAACAACATAAAAAAGTAATACAAGAGAAATGTACAGTAAGTTCAGTTACAATGCATTATTACATAATAATTTAAGGTTTTTATTTACATTTATCATCTATTGCATGTTTGTCTTTTTTGTTAGCTGCAGCTGTCCCATTGCAAACACCATATGATGATGTGATTAAATTATGAATTTATTTTTAACATTTTGAAGTTCCAACCTATTATTATTATTCCATGAATGTAAGGAGCATTCTATGTTCATATATAAAATGCTTACATTTTAGATGCTACCAATATGGTAATAAATACATTTCTGTACGGAATACACTTTACGGACAAACACTTACTATTATTATGAGATCAAGTTGCTGCAGCACAAAAAAACAAAACATTTATATACTCTTAATAGAAAGTATTTGCAGATGTTGATTATAGGATATTACTAGGAGGTATGCAGGTTATATTTCAAACATTCTTACACAACACTTACTGTTTGATTGATTCAGGATATTTGTTAGACTCTTTCAATTATTTTGAACCCAAGATATTCACCCTTGGATAAACCATTCAAATGAACTGAACTAAACTGATACAAGATGTTCACACATAGTAAACAAGCTTCTTAAAGACATGCCATGAAATAGCCAGCGACATATAGACCTGCTATTCGTGGTTTACTCAAAAGAATTCATTCATCCCTTAAAGCAAAATACCAAAACCTCAGCACTGTGACATTTGAAACTGCGAATGCGATAGAGCTCAGAGGAAAGCCCTGCAAGACGGCCAAACCTTTGACAAGAGCAGTTAATCTGAGTGGGAGAGTGAACTGCAGTGAAACAGGTCCATCTTATTCAGCAGAGATCATGTATTTTCTCTCCAAGTCATGACGTGTGGTTATGCTCTCTCTAGCTACGCATTAACCGCTGCCTGTGAATAACTAGCTCATGTCGGCCCACGTCAGCGCAGACACGTCGAGCACATTCATCCTGGCTTTGCACATCCTGTTTCTCAAATGCACCACAATCTGAGCCATCTAAATGGAAATGACTTTTAACACTGATCCAATCAGAATGCAGGACAGGCAGAAACATATGCATTGGGAATTTTGTGAATGTTCTGAGGCTATTGTGAGTGAACTCATGTTACACTCCCTTAAACTTTGTCTTCTGTCATAACAGTTGACAACCAGTGTCATTAATAATGCTCGGCTTTGTCTGAAAGCTGGTTTGGGCGACATGGGCCCAATGGTGTCTGCCAGGTTGGTGCTATTGGATTGTGTTTGAATATTTGATAGAAGAGACTGGAGGCTAAGAGTCAATCATTGTCTGAGCACAGATGGTGTTGTGCCCTGTGATGGTAATTAAATTTGGCTTCTCCTGCCTGTCATACATTGAGAGGAAAATGCTACGGTAGCAGTTGTAGAAGTGATATACTGTGTGTATAGTGTTTTCTTAGCATATCCCCATTGACCCCAACTGGTGGATGCCGGAACATAGGGCTGCACGATTATATCATATTTTATTCATGATTCCTCTTGGTTATTTAAGCATAATCATCTGCAATATAGTTATGTAATAAACAGAAAAACATTGAAATGAGTTGGAATGATTGTAATTAATATTAGGAATTTCATTGTTTTAACTTTTGATTAAAGCTTTTCACAGTTTTCATCATTTAGATAAATAAGGTAAAATAAACCTTGCTGAAATAAACCTTGCTGCACCCGTGGTTGCAGGAAGGCAGATGGAGACGAGGATATATTTCCAACACGAAGGTTTAATGGTAATTATACAGGACAGCAGAACAGACAGTGTAACACTAAATACAACAGAGATCGGACAAAGACTGAATGAACAGACGGAACTTGAATGCAAACACAGATGACACTGATTAACGGAATACAGGTGGAATACAGCTGAACTGATGATGACAGTGAAGATGACACGTGACATGTGAATACAAGCAGACAAGTCAAAATGAAAACAAACTAAACCAAACACAACTGTGACAAAACGCCCCTCCCTGCAAGGCGTGTCCTTGCGCCGTAACGAGAGAGATGAAGGTGGGGCTTTGGGAGGAGGAAGAGGAGCAGGCGGAGGGCTGGCAACAGGACTGGGCGAAGTGCTGGAGAAGGCAGGCAGATTACAAGGAGAAGAGGGTCCATGCAGAAGGGAGGTGTTTTTAGCGAGAGGATTCGTGACCCATGGTGGAGCCGATGGAGGGAGGACCCATGGGGGTTGAAGGGCAGAAGGTTCTAGGGCAATGACGGACTGAGGCGGAACTGATGGGGGAAGATGAAAAGGAGGAGACGGAAGTTCGCCGGGCCATGGTGGAGAAGAGGGTTCAGAGGGACACAGGGAAGCCACTGGCTTGGGCGATTGAGGTGCAGACGGGGAGACAGAAGGGCGCAGTGGAGACAGAGGTACTGAGGACCAAGGAGGAGCAGAAGGGAGTAAGGAGTCCAATGGAGCCGGGGGGATGAAGGGAAGAGGCGAAGCCAGAGGAGTGCAGTCCAGAGGTGATGAAGGTCAATGAGTGACCAAGGCGGGGGGACGAGGGAGCCTGGTGGAACTGGTGAACTGATGGGCCACGGCAGAAATGAAGGAGGTAGGAGCCAAGGGTGAGTCAGTGGACTGATGGGCCGATGCGGAATCCTGGACGCAGTGGTTGGAGTCGGATCCAGGGCATCCACTGTCCATGATGGCGCTGAGGACTGGAAGTCCCTCAGCGAGCCCACCATTCCACTGGTGTCTTGAGGGTGAGTGACGGTGCTGACAGGAGGCAGAGGAGATGAGGATGACGGCTGGATGATGAGAGGCGGCGGGAGAGGGAGGTTGGGTGAGAACTCAGGAACAGACTCAGGAACAGACTCAGGAACAGACTCAGTCGAGAGCTCAGGCGGCGGCCATCTCCATTGAGAGCTCAGGCGGTGAGGCGGTGGCCATCTCCGTTGAGAGCTCAGGCGGCGAGGAGTTGGCAATCTTGTGGCGGAGATGAGGACTCAGACATGGCGTGAAGTTCCGGCTGGGCAGGCATGACTTGAAGCTCAGGCTTGACTGGCATGACATGAAGACATTCAGGTGGTGCGGTGATTTTGAAGGCTGCCGGTGATGGTGGTTTTTTTCTGGATTGGGATGGGACGCGACGCTCACCAAACACCTGGCGATGGCTTCCCTCCAGTTCAGTCCATCGGTGCTTGGGATGTCGATGGCCTGGTAGAAATTGGCCCCGATCACAAGTTGAAGTACAACTAGCCACAACTGCAGAATCTCGAGGTCATGGAAAGGAAGACGATGAAAATAAGTTCTTGTATTTTCGCATTCTGTTGCCATAATTCGGAACGGCACAAACGCGAACCATTTCTTCTTCACTTGTGAGCAACTCCGATCATCACTCTTCACACACTACGTTCCTCCCACCTGTAGCTTTGGCTACAACTGAGTTCCCACGGGACTTCAGCGCGAGACTACAGCTAGCCGTCTAAAACACTATTTAGGTGAATTTAAACAATGGCTAAGTTGCTAAACGCATCTTGTTCACATGTAAGGGCCCTGTTCATGTTGGACAGACATTTTAATTGCATTTTGTGTCTGTTAAGAGGCACAAAGACACTCTTTATGTACGCCCCATAATTGCCGTTTTAGCTGAGTGGGAGGTCTGGGCATTTGCGGGAACAGCTCCGTGTTGCAAGCACCAATCCGGTTCGTTTTTTTTCTTTCTATAGACAGTACTCACAAAGGTATAACGATCATGATTAACTTAAAAATTGCCCGGAGTTCTCCTTTAAATGCAAACACAGATGACACTGATTAACCGAACACAGGTGATCCAGATGATTTTGATTAACTAAACACAGGTGATACAGCTGAACTGATGATGACAGTGAAGATGACATGTGACATGTGAATACAAGTAGACAAGTCCAAATGAAAACAAACTAACCCAAACACAACTGTGACACTTGCGTATAATTTGATGTTTTAATTTGTGCTTGCGTGAAAGTGAAATAATTCTAATGAAATGTAAAAAAAATATTTTTTCAAATGAAATAATCACAACGAAAATAACATCTTTCTGCTTTGATGGGCATTCAAAAGGAGTTGTGAATATCTTAAAATATGTCAGTGCCATTGTTTTGTCTCAAGATGCATACCAGTAATGTTTTTTTTTTCTACGGCACATTTATTAAAGCTACTTAAATGTCCTAAATGAACTAAGGCCTAATCCTGGCTTAGTTTTAGCTCTGTCTGTGAAACCTATATGGCAAAAGAAACATTTTGCAATAACTTCTAAACAGTCTTACCGGTGACCTCAATGTGACCTCAAGGTGAAAATAATTGTATTTGTATCTGTAGTTTTACTGAATGACAATAAAAATGCTTAGAACTAAATCCAGCCCCATGATTCAAGTCAGATCCAACTCAGTATGGCGCAATAGTCTTACAGAGCTATTTGCAAAAAAAGTGCAATTATACATGCAAATGAAACCCTACTAGATTTGAGTCTATAATCATAATCAAAGTGATTTAGCAATTTGATTAAACCTAAGGAAAGCATGCATGTGTAAAATGTCTTACAGCCTACAGTGTCTCTTCTTCTACAAGGTAGAAAATTTAGGTGTTGCAACTTGCAAGTAATCCTTGAGAATAAACAAATCACTGCTATATAATCACCATTTATTTTTTTTATTTGGTAAGGTGTGAAATAATAGCGTTTTGTAAACTATGTATTGGAAGCAGATTGTTTTTGCAGACAGACAATATGAAAGTATATACTTCAGTGAAGTGTTTATTGTACCATTCATTATCATGGCTTGGAGGGAATGATTTCTCTGAGACAAATAATATAGTAACAATATAGTCAAACCACTAAAATCAAATTTATGCAACATTTCCTCGGAAAATATAAAGCTTTGTCAGTGCACCACAAACCAAGTTATCTTTGGAAAATATATTTTGTAAATTACCACGGGTTGTAATCTGGGTGTGACTCAAATTGTACATTAAAAATATTTGCAACAAAAACATGGTATAGTGGAGATGATCATGTTATTCAAAAGAACAGAATATATCCATGAAGAATAAAACTGCATTCTTGTCTAAATAATATCCCCTGACATAGTGATTTCAAATGTATATTCCAAAGCCATGTTTGAATAATGCAATTTGTAAGGAACTCAGCTTTTTGGAAATATTAATAATCAATAATATCCTGTTATTATTAATTATAAATATTTGGGTCAGTTAATTGGATTAACTTGATGTGGCTGAATTAATATTACAATCAATTAATCAGTTCGTCCAACGAACTCTTTTGATTATTAATTTATTCTAAGAAAAGGGTATCTTCCATGGCCACAGAAGAATAATTATTTCTTCGCATGTACAGCACTTTGAGCAAGTAGCAAAAACCGTGATCGTAAAGTGACTTTGTAGTGCAAACAAAACAGAACCAAATACATATTATGTACAAGTTTTATTAACTAAATATGGATATTTATATGAATATAAATAAACTAAACAACATACACACATGAATACATAAATAGGTTAGTGATAGGATGAAATTGGAAACCGGAAGAGGGTCTATGAGAAGAACCATCAGAATTTCATTTTCACATTTCATTGAATTGAATACTTGCATTTGAAATGGGAACAAATCTTGAAGTTGTTGAAAATTGAAGTCGTTGATCGTTCCGGCAGTGTCAAGTGGAAGTTGGTTGAGCTTTCTCTTTCTCCAGGAACGCATGGCTGGTTTGGTCAAGGCCTGGGGCCCTGTTGAGGCCACGCCGAGCACCCAGGAGAAGTGAGGAAGTCGGAAGGATGGGTGATTAGAGTCGTTGTTGGTTGGAGTCTTTGTTCCAAAACTCCTGAGATTGTCCTTGGTTCTTTGTGAGAGAGTCTTCTCTCTCCTGCCTGAGCCCTTATCTGGTTGGAATCGAGGCCTGCTGGGCCCTGGGGCCCCCGTGGAGGGGGAGGGGGTTCCCCAGTATCACCAGAACAGTGTTGCGGCTGGATGAAAGAACTAAGAGAGGGCGGTCACTGTTGCCTGCCTCTGATATAACCTGAGAAAGAACCAACCCCTAAGGTTTGAATGGACCAATGAGTAATGTGACATGTCCGAGAGGGGAACCGGCTCTTAGTTGATTTATGGTCTTTGTCCCCAGCGTGCTTAGACTGTTCATTCAAGCTCAAATAGACATAACAAATTCACATTGCATTCTAAGAGAAGGTGATGTACATCAAAGTGTGTGACATTAAATGAGGATTAATTAGGTAGGAAGCATGATACAGGTGAGGTTATATTGACCGTTGGGTGGTTGTGCAACCACATACACCCCAATCAAACATACCATGTTGTTATACCTAATAGTACACAGGACAGTAAAACATCACAGTTTCTGTGAGGCATGTTCCTTCATAGATCAGAGCAATACCGCAAAGTTTATTTAATTAAAGATTGTCTCTCTCTCTTAAGCATGTGGCGCATGTGGCCACATTCCTTTGAGGCCGTAAAAGTCTGTTATCAGTCTTAAAGTGTTCTGTAACCGGACACCCGGCTGACAAAGTAACTTCATTTGTGAGGTTAGTTTTGGGGGAGAGTTTCATAGACCTTTATATTCGTTAAATATAATGAATATGAATAATTAGTGTGTGTCTGATTGGTCCAGACCCTACAAATTCATGGAGCTATGCATATCGTTTTTATTTGAATTGACATCACACAATGCCTTTTCCTCTGGTATAACAGTATAAAACCATTTAGGCCCATCTTGTGACGTTTGATATTGTAATCCATTTGAAATGTCATGAATCCTCAGATGTTCTCAACAGAACATTGGACACACAATGTTCCAAATTCAAATCCAGCAGATCTTCATAATGAGCAAAGAGAGCATTTTCTGTAATTGGGAAGTTTCAATAAATATAAGGCAGTAAAACTGTCTCTAGATGTGGTCCCTCCGGCCTATATAGGACTTTTTGAATTTTATTTTACTGGACAGTTTGGAAATTACCATGGGTTTTCAGTGCTTCATTTGATTAAGATTGGAGCCATTCACAGGAGATCTGTCTGGTGTTCAGAGCCTCAGCACTGAGTAGCCTGTGCAGCATGCAATTTCTCTGTTTCACATTTTCATAAATTCAGTCAACCTGCTGTTTACAAAATAGGGTAAACAAATGTTGGCTGTGGACGAAGGCGTGTTTAAAAGGGCCGTCTCTAGTAAGCGCTGGAGAGATGACGTTTCCCATATTTCTGAATGTAATTGTACATTATGACTTTGACCACTTCCACAGACATGTACAGATGGTTCTACAGGCATGCAGTCCAATTTTTTTGATGATTTGTTGATAGATGGGGATACATATGCCACATTTGCATTTTTTGTTATTCTATATGGTAGCCGGCATACATTGACAACAAATATAAAATTAAATAGATTTTTCTAGGCATCCTGGGAGTGTACATCATTTCACCCTATTTGTCAAAAGTACATTAGTGGGGGGTTTTTAAAGTTAAAAAAAAAAATGTGTACAAAAAGTGTTTGTGTGTGTATTTTACACTTTTTTTTATTTGCAGAAAGAGTCACTAGAAACATACATACTCAACCTGTATGTATGTTTCTAGTGACTCTTTCTTCATGTTACATTTTTGAAACATTTCAACATACACATGATTATTAGAACCACATGCACAATAAAACCATTACAAACCTACATCACTGTATTTACCTTTTAGAAAATAGAATTTCTGAGAATTTGGTTGGGATGAGATTTGGAATGCTATACCTACCACGATCTTTTTTTATGCAGTAAAGCATGACATCCAATTAAATCATGCATTGCTACACATTTTTGACATGGAGTGGTGATATTAAAAATGCCTGTTCTGTTTTTCATTTTATTAACAGATGCAATATTATAGGAACATTACACAAGCAGTTGTTTTGAATGCAACCCTGTTTTGGGGGTCCAACCCCAGGTGTTTACACACACACAAAAAAAAACAGACTAGTTGAAGATAACCAGTGTTCTTCTCATCAAAAGAATTTATAATGGAGCAGGTCATGAAGGCATGGAGAACATGAAACCAAGGCAGCCGTGACAAGAAGGGGAAAGGTTTTTTTCCCCCTGTCGACCACTCTTACCTGCAGGTCATCACAATTATACAAGGTCTGACAAGGTCTGGGAAAGTTGTTTTTTTTTAAGCTCCCTAGCACTCAATTTTCCTCTCTATCCTCCATTCCAATAAGGTTGAGTGGGGAAAACTCCTGAAACTTTTTGACCTGTATCTTTGCTAAGGTGAGAAAACTGGTCAAGTTGGGGGTCACAGGTTGCCCCAAAGGCCTGTGGGTTGTATTGTGCTGCGTTTTAAAGAGAACAATTGGTATTTTTGGTATCATCTGGTGGCCTGTCTCAATGTTTATTGAAATAGATAGACTCAGAGCACAATGAAGACATTTCAGAGTGTTATATGTGAGGTTATTTTTAACTTGCATGAAGAAAATTTAAGGTTGCATTTGTTGCTATTGTCAGTTGGATATTCATTTTACATGGATATATAGTTGTTTTCAATTAAAATGCAGAAAATGTGTTCCCATTCGTAGTCACTCCGAGTTACGTCGGATGACGACGAATGGGGGTTTCGCCTAGAAAGCCAATCATCTTCGTGTATTATAAAACGAGCCAATGGCGATGAAATGCCATGGGTCTGCGGAATTTGCATAGCGTAACTCCGCCCCACCTCGTGGGTATAAAAGGAGGACGCTCGGCATTTACATTTACATTTAGCTGACGCTTTTATCCAAAGCGACTTACAATTGCTATATTTCAGAGGTCGCACGCCTCTGGAGCAACTAGGGGTTAAGTGTCTTGCTCAGGGACACAGTGGTTTCTCATAGTGGATTCGAACCCGGGTCTCTCACACCAGAGGCATGTGTCTTATCCACTGCGCCATCACCACCCCAACATGCAGATATGTTTTCTCTTCGGAGCCAAGAGCTTCTCTTCACTCCACAAGCCAATCCTGACTTCATCTTCTGTGACGAGGGAACTCTCCGGTGTTGGTGTGACGGCGGCACCCAGCGAGTTCACATTGCCTGCGATCTGAGCAGTGATCTGCCAGTCTGTGTGTTTCTCCCTGGTCGCCTCAGCATCGCTGAGTTTTTTCTCTAAAAGAGCTGCACGTGGCACGTCTTTTTAAAGATGTCTCGCCCGTGTTCTTCTGGGTGCGGTCGTTTCCTGTCTTCCTTTCATGGGCACAATCGCTGCTTTGCGTGTTTGGGCTTAGAACACGCTAAAGCAGCGCTTGTGGATGACTCATGTTCCTTCTGTGGGAACATGGCCATCGCAACACTGAGGTCTAGACTCAATGATCTAATTCGAGAGAGAGTCCCCTCGTCCACACCCGATCTACATCCTCCACGAGAGGCTGTACTTCGGCTGGTGGACAGGGTGACTTGAGGGTGACGGTGTGGGACAATCCGACGATGCGTCCTCGGACCACGCCCCCCTCTACAGTGTTGCAACCCGCGAGTTCAGCCTTCGATGCCCCGCGTGTTTCATTCGGCGCTCCAGAGGAAGACTCGATGTCGATCGCGGCATCACAAGGCGGGCAAGAGTCATCGGGAAGTGACGATGTGGCTGCGTTGCCTCCTTCTGGAGCTCCAGCGTTGCCCGTATCAGATCCCGAGATGACGGCCATGCTCTCCCGGGCCGACGCGAGCATCGGGCTTGAGTGGAACCCTCCGCCCTGCCCAGAGCGCTCGCCGTTGGATAATTGATTTTTGGGTGCGGCTGCCGCCTCACGGCCACAGCCAACCCCAATGCCATTCTTCCCGGAGGTGCATGAGGAGTTGACGAAATCATGGAAGGCTCCTTTGACCTCCCGTGTACGTTCGTCAGCTTTCTCCGCCTTTCCTCCCCTCGATGGGGTGGCCGCCCATGGGTACACTGGGATTCCCCCGGTTGAACGCTCTGTTGCCATGCAACTATGTCCTCAGAGTGCTTCATCTCATGGTAATCCTAAGCACCCGTCCAAGGCCTGTAGATTTTCGTCCACCCTAGTGGCGAGGTCTCACAGAGCTGCAGGACAGGCGGCTGCCGCTCTGCATGCGATGAGCACCTTGCAGGTCTACCAGGCCCAGCTGCTCAGAGATATGCACGAGGCGGGGACTGAACCAGGGCTCTTCAATGAGCTGCGTGCCGCCACTGACCTCGCTCTCCGAGCGACGAAAGTGGCCTCACGCTCCCTGGGTCAGGTGATGGCCACCTCTGTGGTCCAGGAGCATCACCTGTGGCTGAACCTGGCTGATATGCGGGACGCCGAGCGAACCCGTCTGCTCGACGCCCCCATATCCCAGGCCGGCCTCTTCGGCAGAGCGGTTGAGGACTTTGCCCAGCAGTTCTCAACCGCACAGAAGCAGTCTGAGGCGATTAAACATATTCTGCCCCGACGGCCTGCTGCTGCCTCCACCCAGCCGTCGGTACAGACACCTCAGACTGCTCGCCGCCGAGGGCGCCCTCCTGTGACTCCCTCCCCTCCCGCACGGCCCCAGCAGCAGCCTTCACCCGGGCCGCGTCGTGGAGGAGTCCGCAGGAAGGCGCCACAGCCTTCTCCAGCCCCGCGCCGCGCTAAACGCCAGGCTAAGCGGCGCTCCTGAGACGGGCTGCTCAGTGATGGTGTCGTTTTTTTTTTCCCAGGAGGTGGTTGCAGGCCCCCTACTTCCCCCGGCGGAGGGCCGGGGGAGAATCTTTTGTTCTCCCGCTGCCCACCCACGGGTGGGCAGTACCCTATTATGGTAAAAGAAAGAACCAATACACCCATCACTGAGCACACAGAGCCGGTTGACAGTGCGCGACGCCCCCGGGCCTCGCCGGTCTCATCCTCCTCTGTCACAGAGTTCTCGGACCGCAGTGTGTGCCACCTCCGGGCCTCGCCACTCCCGCCCCCCTCTGTCCCGGAGGTGCGGACGACAGTGTGTGCCGTCTCCGGACCTCACCACTCTCGTCCCCCTCTATCGCCAGACCCCTGGCAGAGCAGACCCCCGTGGAACGCTGGTCCTTCCCTGGTCTCCTCTGTCAGGACGCGGAGCATGACCGCGCCCCCGCACCAGGCCGCTTTGCCACCCTCGCCTGGGGCGGTCACTCCGCTTCGCTGCCCCTCCGGGGGGACGCCTGTGGTTCTTATGACCCCGCTGGTTCAGTATCTGACAGCTTGGTTGGAGCTTCCCAGCCTTTCTCGCTGGGTCGCCCGAACTATCAGGCTCGGCTATGCGATTCAGTTCGCACGGTCTCCTCCCCGCTTCAGGGGAGTTCGCTTCACTATGGTCGTGGCAATGCCTCTATCATGAGAGCGGAGGTTGCCACCCTGCTGGCGAAGGGTGCATTCGAGACTGTCCCTCCAGCCGAGATGAAGTCAAGGTTTTACAGCCCGTACTTCATTGTCCCCAAGAAGTCCGGTGGGTTACGGCCGATCCTGGATCTACGCGTCTTGAACCGCTCCCTTCACAGGCTGCCGTTCAAGATGCTCACGGCCAAACGCATCTTCGAATGTGTGCGGCCACGGGATTGGTTTGCAGCGATAGACCTGAAGGACGCCTACTTTCATGTCTCCATCTTACCTCGACACAGAGCGTTCCTACGCGTCTTCACGAAGGTCGTCGAGGCTGCCCTTGATTCCCTTCGGGAACACGGGGTTCGCATCCTGAACTATCTCGACGACTGGCTGATCCTAGCTCACTCTCGAGACCAGGTTTGCGAACACAGGGATCTTGTGCTCCGGCACCTAGCCCGTCTGGGCCTTCGGGTCAACTGGGAGAAGAGCAAACTCTGCCCCGTGCAGAGGATCTCTTTTCTCGGTATGGAGATCGACTCGGTCGCCATGTCGTCGCAGCTTACGAGCGAGCACGCACACTCGCTGCTGACTTGCCTTCGACAGTTCGATGGCAAGAGTGCGGTCCCACTGAAATTGTTTCAGAGGCTCCTGGGGCATATGGCATCTGCAGCCGCGGCAACGCCGCTCGGATTGCTTCATATGAGACCGCTTCAGCTGTGGCTTCGCGATCGAGTCCCGAGGTGGGCATGGCATCACGGCACGCTTCGAGTTTCAGTGACTCCGACCTGCCGTCAGTCCTTCACTCCGTGGAGGAACCTCAGCTTTCTACGGGCCGGAGTTCCCCTAGAACGAGTTTCCAGGCATGTTGTTGTCTCCACAGATGCCTCTTCCACGGGTTGGGGCGCCATGTGCAACGGACATGCTGCCGCGGGCTCCTGGACAGGACCCCAGCGCCTTTTGCATGTCAATTGCCTCGAGTTGCTGGCAGTACGCCTTGCCCTGCACCGTTTCCTCACGTTGCTCAGAGGTCAACACGTACTAGTCCGTTCAGACAATACCGCGACTGTAGCGTACATCAACCGTCAGGGTGGTCTACGCTCCCGCCGTATGTCGCAACTCGCACGCCACCTCCTCTTATGGAGTCAGAAGCACCTGAGGTCCCTTCGTGCTATCTACATTCCGGGAGATCGAAACTTTGCAGCCGACGAGCTGTCACAGTTTCGGCCCATCTCCGGCGAATGGCGACTCCATCTCCAGTCGGTTCAGCTGAATTGGGACCAGTTCGGGGACGCACAGATAGATCTGTTTGCCTCTCACGACTCGACCCATTGCGCCCTGTTCTATTCCCTGACCGAGGGCTCCCTCGGCACGGATGCACTGGCGCACAGTTGGCCGCGGGGCCTACGCAAATATGCGTTTCCCCCAGTGAGCCTTCTCGCACAGACCTTGTGCAAGATCAAGGAGGACGAGGAGCAACTCATTCTGGTTGCGCCGTATTGGCCCACCCGGACCTGGTTCTCCGAACTGGTACTCCTCGCGACAGCACCTCCTTGGCCAATTCCTCTGAGGAAGGATCTCCTTTCTCAGAGACGGGGCACCCTTTGGCACCCTCGACCCGATCTCTGGAGGCTCCACGTGTGGCTCCTGGACGGGACGAGGCAGGTTTGAGTACCCTGCCACCTGCGGTGGCGGCTACCATCACTTCCGCTAGAGCATCGTCCACGAGACATGTTTATGCGTTGAAGTGGAACCTCTTCGTCAACTGGTGCTCTTCTCGTCGAGAAGACCCCAGGAGATGCTCGATCTCTGTCGTGCTTTCCTTCCTGCAAGATGGGTTGGAGCGAAGGCTGTCTCCCTCCACCCTGAAGGTGTATGTGGCCGCTATCGCCGCATATCACGAAGCAGTTCAAGGTAAGTCTCTGGGGAAGCACGACCTGATCGTCAGGTTCCTGAGAGGAGCGAGGAGACTGAATCCTCCTCGCCCTCCTCTCGTTCCCTCTTGGGACCTCTCAGTGGTCTTAAATGCCCTGCAGAGGGCTCCCTTTGAGCCTCTGCATTCAGTTGAGCTTAAGTTTCTGTCTATGAAGACAGCGCTCCTGGTTGCTTTGGCCTCTATCAAGAGGGTAGGGGACCTGCACGCATTCTCCGTTGACGAAGCGTGCCTGGAATTCGGGCCCGGTCACTCTCACGTGATCCTGAGACCCCGGCCTGGATATGTGCCCAAGGTTCCCACCACTCCCTTCCGGGACCAGGTGGTGAACCTGCAAGCGCTGCCCCGGGAGGAGGCAGACCCAGCCTTGGCACTGCTCTGTCCAGTACGCGCTCTCCGTGCTTACGTAGACAGAACGCAGTGTTTCAGGACCTCAGACCAGCTCTTTGTCTGTTATGGTGGGAGACTGAAGGGAAAGGCTCTCTCAAAGCAGAGGTTGTCTCACTGGATAGTGGACGCCATTGCTTTGGCTTACCAACAGCAAGGCCGACCGTGCCCCCTTGGTGTGACAGCCCACTCCACCCGGAGTGTGGCTTCCTCTTGGGCTCTAGCGCATGGCGCCTCGCTGGCAGACATTTGTAGAGCTGCAGGCTGGGCGACACCCAACACATTCGCCAGATTCTATAATCTCTGAGTGGAGCCTGTGTCCTCTAGTGTACTCGCTTCAGTTAGCTAGTACTGGACCCGGTCAGGTGTCTTCGCTTGCTCGCCATTCCACTCCACGGACTGGGTACGTGCAATTATTCCTCAGGTGAGTCTTCCTCTCTGAAGCCCTGAGTTCCTCCAGCACTGTTGACGCTGACGCCAGTGTCTATTGCCTGGGCGTCGGCTAGGTGCCTCCGTGTGCATGGTTCCTCCCTGAGTAACCCCCACCTGTGTATTTCCACTGTAAGCCTCCTTGAGCATGTGTCTTTCCCTTGGCAAGCCACCTTGCCCTCCTGGAGTTGAAAGTTGCCACCCCTCGGGCTGGTCACTCCAGTGTTCCTCCATATGTAGCCCTCCGGCCATATGTGTTTCTTAAGTCCTCCCTACGGGTAGGCATGCTGTGGCATATCTCCTCTGAGATATGCTTCCCAGTGTACCTTGGTATTCCTGTGTTAACTAGGACTCCTTCGTCCGTGCCAGTATCACGACAGGGGGATCAGACTTTCGCAGGGCACTGGAAGACAGCTGTGAAGGTGGCGTGATTTCACGGGGACCCCCATTCGTCGTCATCCGACGTAACGTCTCCGTTCCCTACTCAGGGAACGTCTCGGTTACATATGTAACCCTCGTTCCCTGAGTAGGGAACGGAGACGTTACGTCTCCCTGCCACTTCCGCTGTACTGCTGGGTAGACGCCTGAGTTCAGTCTCGGCTCCTCAGCGAAGACATATCTGCATGTTGCCGAGCGTCCTCCTTTTATACCCACGAGGTGGGGCGGAGTTACGCTATGCAAATTCCGCAGACCCATGGCATTTCATCGCCATTGGCTCGTTTTATAATACACGAAGATGATTGGCTTTCTAGGCGAAACCCCCATTCGTCGTCATCCGACGTAACGTCTCCGTTCCCTACTCAGGGAACGAGGGTTTCATATGTAACCGAGACGTTTTGGCTACTAGATAAAACCTGTAAATAAATGGCCTATTAAATTTTAATTGGAAAACAATTATGAAAAACAAATCATAACACCTAATTTAAATACCAGTATACAAAAATATCAACAAATATTGCAATTAATAAATTATTGTAACTTTTAAATCACCAAATATCTGACAACATGCCCTAACCTACGGAAGCCCTAAGAGGCCATTGATTATTATTATTTTCCTGTCTTAATTTCTTGTGATCTCGACATAACAACAGTTTTTTTCTTGTTACCACGACTTTTATGTCACGTCGAGACCACAAGAAAATTAAGTCATGACCATGAGAAAACAAGAAAGAAAAAAGTAAACCATGGCCTTTTAGGGCTTCCATACCAACCTGATATTTATGAACAATTTCCTTCTTCCGCTATAGGTCCAGTCTCCTCTAAATGGAGTAAATACTGTAATGTTTATTTTGAATAAATATAAACAATATGGATTTAAAACATTTTTTCAAGATTTTATAGATTACATCTAATCCTGGTGTTCATGAATCTAAACTTTGATGGAAGACTTGTAATTTGTGGTAAAGGAGCTGAGAACAAGAGATAATGAAAGCTATTGTGAGAAAGTATAAGGACTTCTGAAGTTCATACTACAAATTGTACCTGCAAGATATAAAAGATTTTCTTTCTTTCTACCATACAAAGTTAAGATTGTTCAACACAGAATGCATAACTAGACCCACCATTTCCATCCACCCTGGAATGAAAGTGATAGATGTAAAACATTTCATGAATGTGTAGATCACAGAAAATTCCCTCTCCTACAGCTGTAAGGTTTCACAATGTTCTAGTTTCGGAATTGAAGAGGATACAAAAAAAAATAAAAAAATAATACAGGACATTCCAATTCTTTGCAAATGAAAGATGATGTTAGCCTGTTTGCCATCTAAAGAGGCCACAAAAAACCTGTATTGACATAATCTACTCAAACAGGTACAATGACTGCACTTGATGATTTGTCCTTATAGCATTATAGCACCTTATAGCAGAATCGCATCTCTTCATTTCTAACTCTTCTGTTACCACTTCTAACTCTCCCACTTCTTTTTCCATCTCACTTGCTCTCCCTTTATCTGTAAAAAGCAATCGGCAATCAGAACTACATGGTTCACCTCAGGATAGCACCTCTGCCAATCTCATTTATACGCTGCTTGATTGAAATGAATATTTAAGTGGCTGCATATAAATGAATAAAGCTTCAGCTCTCTCCTCCGGAATGTGACCCCTTGCATGAGGAGCTTCCTGGACCCTCATAGACAGTCCATTAAATATGTGAAATAATGTAAATGTAGGCCTCTAGATGCCAAATATTTGTTTAATCAATAAAAAAGAGTTCCTCAAAGATAATATTCTGAAAGGAACATGCTAAAAAAGAGTTAATGTATTCAGAAGAATTATTGAACAAATCTGACCGACTAAACCTTTGCAGTTGCTCTTAATTTCAGGGATAGAATGTACATCTCCATTGATCACAGGCAAGATCACCTAGACGTGTAAGTAAGCACAGTGAGGAAAACTGTTTAATGAAAATTATGAATATAAGATAGTCCTCTCTATATTCATGCTGTTGGCAGCATAAAAATAGATACATAACCAATTGCCTCACTCATATTACTGGATATTGGGGCGCTTTGATATGCTGATGTTTTAATTTGAAGTCATCATAGTGGCAAATTAAATGTGGTGTTGAATGTTTATTCATCCAAACGAACTGAAAGAATTAAAACTATAGGCCTCACTACAGTTCTCAGTATTGAGGTGGTAGCATTGCTAGTTTTTAAATCACATATAGCTTTTTAGAAAAGCTAGTGATTATGTTGATGGGTAGTGTTGATAAACATCACAACGTTCCATTTTCCTTGACATCCTTTAGATATCAAATTGTGTGTCTGGTATTTTCTACTGGCTGTTTAGAATCAAAACTAGCTATATATGTCTGATTTGTAGCTTTTTAATAGGAAAGTTATTCATTTAACTACACATATTTTAGCTAGATGTCACGGGGTGACAGGCGACTTGGCGGAACTTTTCTTTTTGGGATATGTTCCCCTGGGGGACAAGGACGGCCGAACACCAGAACGGTTCCGGTTCCCTATGAGAAGATCATGGCGGCGGGCGAGGTTTGATGAGAAAACTCGCGTCAGGTCCACGATTGGGACACGTATTAGGAGAGAGCGTTATAAAACCCATTCTGAATGAGAGAACAGCGCGGTGGTGGATTCAGAGGAATACAAGCAGTGGGGCAGAGATTGTGAAGACTCCTATAAATTCAAGTGGGTGCTATATATTCTTTGAATGAAAAATTTGGATTGTGGAAAACGCGCTGTGAGTTTGGCTGGGCTTCGACTCCTCCTCAGATTGATTTCTGATTATTACTGTGGCAACCTTGGACAGTTAAGTACCACCTTTGTAATTCTAAAGAGAAGATAAAGATTTACAGTTTCTACTGTGGAGACTGAGTCATATGTCTGAAAGCTTGGAATTAACCAAAACGTCTTTCTGATTGCTTCGATGCCAGTGAACAACAGTGTTAAACTGACTCGTGTGCAGCCCCTGCTTATTCGATCCATTGGGGGGGGGGGGGGGGGGGTATGACAGCTGGGCGGTGAGGGGAATGGCTTGGTTGCACCGTGAGTCTGTTCAATTTTGCAGTCCAATTGTGGAAGTGAGCACAAGTGAGTTCTTGTAGTGTTCTGGTGAATTTGTGTGAGTGTGGATTTGTGGTTTTTGCTTTCCACTCCAAATCACTGCTGACTACTTTCTTCCATGCCGGGGCCGCTGAGCTATGTTGTTTAAATGACTCCATGTCTATCGAAGAGGTGTTATACAGAGAGGTTTTCCAGTCCCTTCTGCTTTCTGGGGCAAAGTAACGGAGTCGACAGAAAGTCCCGAGGAGGCGACACCGTCTAGACCACACTGGTGAGATCGACCAATTCGATTGAGTTGGCCCACGCTGTTCCGTTGTGAAGCTCTGTTGTCTGAGCGGCCATCTGCCCAGCGTCCAGTATCCCCTGAAGAGGAGTCGTTATACGTTACCTGCCACCTACCTGGCCCTTGCTGCTTCACTGTGAAGCTATGCCATTTGAGAACCCACCTGGTCCACGCTGTTCCGTTGTGAAGCTCTGTTGTTTGAGCGGCCATCTGCCCAGCGTCCAGTATCCCCTGAAGAGGAGTCGTTATATGTTACCCGCCACCTACCTGTCCCTTGCTGCTCCACTGTGAAGCTCTGCTATTTGAGAGCCCACCTGGTCCTTGCTGTTACGTTGTGAAGCTCTGTTGTCTGAGCGGCCAATCTGCCCAGAGTCCAGTATCCCCTGAAGAGGAGTCGTTATACGTACCCGCCACCTACCTGGCCCTTGCTGTTCCGTTGTGAAGCTCTGTTGTTTGAGCGGCCATCTGCACAGCGTCCAGTATCCCCTGAAGAGGAGTCGTTATACGTTACCCGCCACCTACCTGGCCCTTGCTGCTCCACTGTGAAGCGACAGAGCTTCCATTTGAGAACCCACCTGGTCCACGCTGTTCCGTTGTGAAACTCTGTTGTTTGAGCGGCCATCTGCCCAGCGTCCAGTATCCCCTGAAGAGGAGTCGTTATAAGTTACCCGCCACCTACCTGGCCCTTGCTGCTCCACTGTGAAGCTCTGCCGTTTGAGAACCCACCTGGTCCACGCTGTTACGTTGTGAAGCTCTGTTGTCTGAGAGGCCATCTGCCCAGCGTCCAGTATCCACCGAAGAGGAGTCGTTATACGTTACCCGCCACCTACCTGGCCCTTGCTGCTCCCCTGTGAAGCTCTGTTGTTTGAGTGGCCATCTGCCCAGCGTCCAGTATCCCCTGAAGAGGAGTCGTTATACGTTACCCGCCACCTACCTGGCCCTTGCTGCTCCACTGTGAAGCTCTGTCGTCTGAGCGACCATCTGCCTAGAGCTCAGTATTCGCTGAAGAGGAATCATTATACGTTACCTGGTCCTCCCCTCACTTGAAGCCTAGAGAAGATACGCCGATTGACTCTTAATATTCTGGTTCTTAACTTAATAAGGCAAACACTTTTATTATTTTAACTTCGTTGTCCTGCCTTTTCACTGGTTTGCTCCTCGAGGTGACATATCTATTAGGGGTGCCGGTTGGTCGGCCACTCCGGCCTGTGACATATATATAGCATATAAAGTTGATGAAAGCTTTGCCATGTAGCGCATAGTGTTGCTATTACTTTCTTAATCTTTTTAATTTCACAACAATATCCGAGGGCCCATGACTTTTTCTTTTGTTAATGATTCCTGGATTCATATTTTTACAAATATTTTACACACAATTTCAACCTCATAAAATAATTGAGTGCTTGATAAATAAATGAGTTAGTAAAAGTATTATATGATTTTATTATTTTCTATGTCTAGAAATCACACTTTTATAATTCTTCAAAGAACAACAACAACAACAACCAAAAAAAACTATTGTTGCGGGGGTGGATTAAAAAAAGAAATACCTTGTTTAATCTAATTTGCAGATTAGTTTGTAGCTTAAATAGCTTCATATTTATCTTGCCCAACATTGCTGAATTGTCTTTTTACTCATTAGCATATGTTTCTATGTTTTGGAGAAAAAGTCATAAGCCAAAACCAATGTTGAAACATAATTACTTACTTTACAAAACTTTGTGTTCAACACTCTCAGAGAAAAAGGTACAAAAGCTGTCACTGGGACAGTACCCTTCAAAAGGGTTCTAATATGTACCATTTAGATACTACTATGTACACTTTAGGTACCAATATGTACCTTTGAGGGACTGATATGCACTCTTTAGGTACAAAGGTGTACCTTTTGAAAAGGTACAGCCACAGTGACAGCTTTTGTACATTTTTTCTGAGAGTGACGGCAATGAAATTCAGACAGCTTGGAGAGATTCCATCAAAGTTTTCCATCTATTTAATAAAAGCAGTCAATTCACAAGCTAATTTAATTTTTATTTTTTTAGGAGATGGTAATGTGCTGAATCTTATCCTACTATGTTTGATGAGATGTTATTTAGGTCTGATCTTGGTTGATTTGTGCTCAACTGATGATTTTTGGTAAATTTATCAGCACTATAGCTCCATTTTGATGTTTATTACTCGTTTAGGTTGGATGAGAGGAGTGAGATCTTTTCTTTTGAGATACTTAGTGCGCATTAAGAGATTAACAGAACAGAAGGAGGAATTTGTGTGGAGGAAGCTTGGTGCTTTGCTTATACAGTGGAATTAAGTTTGATTTTAGTGCAGGATTTACTTCCATATCTTTCACCATTACATGCGCAACCACAGTCCTGTGGGATATGATCTGGAATTTACATTTGGTGAACAAACAAAAGCATTTTGTGTGTCTGAAGTGAAATGACTCCGGTTTCGCACTATGCATTTTTTCATTTAAAAAAAAAGCTCTGCTTTCCTTAATACTTGACTTAAATCGAGAGACCTTGAAAGACATATATTTGAATGAGAAACAGACTTCATTTGCATTAGCTGGTGACATAGCTTCTCGTCTCCGGCATGATTGCTTCCACAGCTTCCCCGGGACAGAATAACTGACGGCATTTTATAGCATCATGTCATCACATCCAACACCAATTAATGGTCCGCAGACTGTTCGTAACGAAATGCAAATCTCATCATTTGCAACTGACAAGTGGGACATCTTATTAAAATCAAAGCATTCCAAAAGCCATATCCTGCAACTCAATAGCGCTCAGTATCTGAAAGAGTTCCCCTTCCATAATAGGCCTCAAGACTATAGTGGAGAGAAGTGGACTCTGTCATATATGAAATGGGAGCGTATCTAAAGAGTTTCTCATTAATGCTAGTCATGTCCTACATGTCTTTTAGACATAGATCTCACTTCCCTGGCTAAAGTTTGAAAAATTACCCAACAAACAACCGTTAATGCTATTATGAAACCTCTGTTAAACAAATGGAAAGTCATTTAGCTCCTGAATTTACATTAAAGAAGAATTATCATTTTATTCTCTGTTTAAGATAAATGTTGATGCAACCGTGATGAGCACCAAGGGGTTTGAATGATTGTTTTTGTCACTAAGATTTCCAGCACATTGAAACTTTCTTATACAACCATCCTTCATTTACAAAAAACACTGTTGGGAATACTTTTTTATTTATGTTTAACATATTGTTTATGTATATATGAACACATTGTTTATACATGCATGTATTTAGGGAAATATTCAACAAATTAAATTTTGTATTAATTCCCCAAGTTAAATCACCTTTATTTATATACCACTTTTTACAATACATATTGTTTCAAAGAAGCTTTACAGTGATAACAGGAAAATAATGCAAGAAAGTTTGTTTCAGCATACAGTCATTGTCCAGCTTTAGCAAGTTCAGTGTCGATTCATTTCGGTTGTAAAAATCATTAGTTATAAATTTCTCTGGAGAAAACAGTGATGTCATCATCTAGTAATGATGAAGTAGGTTATGTCTTTCTGACGCATACAAGCAGCTTAATTATCACCATCATGATGAAAATAATTACTGTTCTTTTGATAATCTCAGCATCTGTCAAGTAAACTGGAGAGCAAACAAGTAAACTAAGTAAAGAGTCAAAACTTATTTATTTTCTGAAAATGGATTTTGACTCACTACTCCATGTAACAAAACAAAAACCTGAAAATGGATGAAATGATTTACTCTGTATTCATGTCACAAAAGGGACATCACTAAATTGCCTCAAGGATATTACACCATGTCTGCAGCTCTGGTCTACATTTAAGTAATATGCCCACGGAAAATTTGTCTGCAGAAGTTATGCTTGTTGATGTAAAAAATCTGGCAGGAATGAGTTTGTCTCCTTAGTGATTTTGATACTAAATGCATATCACAGACACAGACTTACATTTTCCATCATATAGGCCATATTTAGAAGACAACAGTTGTCTCTTTTTACGTTTTCATTTCTCATACAGAATTACAGTAAACATCTAGAGACAAAGTCGATAACCTACTTGAAGGTGTTTCTTAAACTACAGGCACAAGGTGTTGATTCTTATTAAAAAAAACAAATGTAAAATTGTTGTAATGAAGCGCACGACGCAGAAGTGGAAAACAGAAATAGACATTAATAAGAAATCCAAAACCATGCACCCAGGAGATTACCAGGAAACAAGCAAATAACATATGCACACAAACTAAAGATGTTACCAGACAAATAAACGAAGGAAAATCAGGCCTTAAATACATCCAGGGATAATTAACGTAATCAGGCACACATGCGAAGTCAATCAAAAACCATGGAGACAAACTAGAAAAGGGAACACAGACACACAGGAAATACATTTATCATGACATTATTTATTTTTGCTACTTTTTAAAAGTCTGTTACTGTACAGTATGTATATGGTTTTTTAACCCTTGTTTAACCAAGATAATAGAAACATTTATTATTAATGATCTAACTATCTGATTAATCTAATCTGATAATCTCTTTTTTGTAAAAAAAAAAAACATGAGCAGTGATGTGAGAAGAAAATAAAATCATGTAATTATTACTTCTGAGTGCACCTCTTGATCCCAGGGGAGTGAGGTGTACACGTCCGTTTCACTCTTCCACCTATACCTCACTACCATCCGGGTCAACTTCATAAAATATAACCAGTCCTACTAGACCCGTTTCGAGCGGGATTCAAATCAGGGTCTCCGGCGTGGGAGGCGGGCGCGCTAACAAGGAGCCTCTAGCATCAGTCACTAGCTCACCTCTTGAGGCAAGGTCTGGCCTACGTCTGTTCCATTAGCAGATTACAATATTTATTTATTTTTCTAATAAAGCTGTAACTTTTGTGAAATCATGCAAAAAGCGGAGAAATATTGTTTAATGGTGTGTATTTTTGTAGACATGAATTCTAGCTGTCATTACAAAAGAGTGTTACAAAATTACTTTTAACGTGAAAGCATACACTTGTTTTGTTGCTAGTTGTTTCAAATAGTTTACCTCTTACTTTTCTTTTATAGACATTTTACAAACTTCTCCTCTCTCTGTGACCAAATGGATCAGCTATTATACCAAGCTGTGTGAGTTTCTTCCCCTTCATTAGATGTGCTCCATGCTCTTTTAGCTCAAGGTCATCGATATTGAGGCAATCAGGAAGCTGACACATTATTTTCATAGGTGACTGAGTTCTCAATGAAGACTGTAATGTGAATTTGGGACTTGTTAGCATGAGAGAGGCAGAGCATCAGTGTCACATACACACGCTACAACAACATGGGTCACTAAACCAACACACTAGGTGCTAATTGTTACATGTAACTCAGAACACAAACAGTACAATATTTGTTTCATTTAATTGTAACTTTATCTACACAGACATTGTCACAATAAGACATTCCTCATTGAGTGACTGCACTTCCTCGACCTGCTAAATGCCTGAGGTTAGCCAACCTGTAGTCTCACTGGTGACACAAAAACATCTTTCAAACCCTGCTAAAAAAAATTCACACAGCATGAGCCATTTAAAAAGGCTCACCATGATGTTGCAAATCAAGATGCGCTGTTTATATTCATGCCATTGTTATTTCTCTTGATTTATATTTGACATTTTCCACTCTCTAATTTTCTTTCACAGCAGTTTACTGAGAACCAAGTTCAGCGGTCCGCCACTGCTCATTATGTTTCCAGCTGGCTCGCAAAACCACATTTAACTTATTGAACTTTTGTAACACATTACAATGATGATATTTTTAAACAATGAAAATATGAAAAAATTTGGGTAATTTTCAAAATGACAAAAAGGAACGTATACCCCTGCGGCGTGGGTATAAATACGGAAGTGGATGCACGCACTAGTTGTTTTTCGCTGAGGAGCCGGGCGTAACTCGGAGTCAGCGGTGGTCCAGCAATAGTGGCGACGGGACTACGTCTCCATTCCCTCCTTCAGGGAACGAGGGTTACATACGTAACCAAGACATTCCCTTTCAGTCGCTCACGTTCGACGTAGTTGACGTGTTGACTGATTGGGATCCCAATTAAAACGCAACTAGTGCTGCCATCTTCCAGTGCCTAGACAAAAGCCTTCTGATCCCCCCGCATTATTTGAGGCGGAGATGGGACAGGGCTTAGGCTAGGGAAGTCACTGCTGTTCCACAAGACCACTGGGAAAGCGTTATCTTTTGTTGGAAAGGAATTCGCTGCGGAAGCCACATCTGGCCCGAAGGGAGGTAACGTGGAGAATACACATATAGACTGGGTGGATGACCTGGCAGTATGGAATGTCATATGGAATGTCACTGGGGTGGCTCCAGCCTATTACAGGAGGGAGACTCAACCGGACAGTGATAGCAGAGCAGGCTCTGCCGAGCGAAGACAGGGGTTCGCCACAGGGAGCCGTACCGTGGAAGAATACACATATGGGATCGCCGTAGGAATCACAACATATGGACCCAGCCTAACACAGGTTTCACCAGTGCATACGAGTGATGGGCCTTGCTTCGGACGTTCCGCCACGTCCATTGCCGAAGGGTATGGAGGAACTCGACAGGGTTCGGCTAATAAGGGGAACTCGAACAAGAAATTTTGCACGTATCCAGTCCATAGGAGGGGAATGGCGCAGCAAGCCGACACTTCGAACCGGGCTTACAGTGAAACTGGCTTCATGTAAAAGGGGAGCCCACGGGAAACAGCGGTTCAACACGTAGGCTAGTTCTCTAGCGAATGTGATAGGTGTCGCCCAGCCCCCAACTCTATTAACATCTGTTCAGCGAGGCACTCTGTGTCAACGCCTAGGAGTGAGCAATACTCTCACTCTTCACCAAGACGTAGGCAACCACATGTAGTGGGTCAACCTCTGCTTCGAAACAGCCTTCCCTTCTGCTGGTCTCCGTAACAGACAAGAGCTGGTCTGAGTTTCAGGCTTTGCATTCTGAGCATGTATAACCGCAATGGAGCGGACGGACAGAGAAAAGCCAGGGCTGGGTCTGCCTCCTCCGGGGCAGCGCCTGCAGGCTCACCACCTGATCCCGTAGGAGAGGTAGGAACCTTGGGCACATATCCAGGCCGGGGTCTCAGATATCTTGAGAGTTAGCCGGCCTGAATTCCAGGCACGATTCGTTGACCGAAAATGTGTGCAAATCCCTACCCGTCTAGATAGAGATCAAGCAAGCATGAGAACTGTTTCTCTAAAAACTGAATTTTTAACTCACTGCCTGCAGGGCTCAATGGAGGTTTCTGCAGTGCCATAGCACCAGAGATAAGTCCCAAGAGGGGGCGCAAGGCAGATTCAGACTCCTTGCTCCCCTCAGGAACCCAATGATCAAGTCCTGCTTCCCACGGATTTGTATCCACTGCATCATGATGTGCATCAATACAGAGGCAACAACATTTTGAGGTGAAGGAGACAGCCCTCACTCCAACCCATTACCAGGAAAGAAGCACTGAAGTGATCGAACACCTTTGGGATCTCCTCAAGGAGAGAAGACTCATTTCAACGAATAGGTTCCACTTCTAAGGGGGAGCATGCCTCATTTTGAGAGGGTGCTCTCACAGAAGTGATGGTCTCTACGGCAAAAAATTTATTGCGGTAGTAACCGGAAACTCCGTGTCCCGTTCTTTAAGAACCAGACCTGGAATTCTCCAAGATCTTAACGTGGGTGCCATCTTGCCCCATTCCTGAGAATGTACTCAGAGGAAGGAGTCAGGAAGGGCTGTCGAGAGATGAGGTCTGGTTGGGCCAATATGGGGCAACTAGCAAGACCTGCTGCATCTCCTCCCTGATTTTAGCACGGGAATGCATTTCTGCGGGGGCCCCGGGGCCAGCTGTGGCCAGAGTTATTTACAGGAGAAAATAGCAACTGGCGGCGGGAAGAGTCCGGAAGGACAACAGATGTAACTGACCAAACATGGGGATGAAGCATTTGGAAAAGCATCCCTATGTAACAAATTGAATGGAGGCTTTCGAAAAAGCGCTTTAGAAAATTGAACGGAGGTTTTCGAAAGAGGCTTTCGGTGCAGCAGTTCGCCGCACCGAACTGCTGTGATGGCGAACAAGAGGGGGCTGAGGGGTGCAAGGCTTTACAGAGTCGCACACCACCAGTCTGGTCCTCTTGGGACCCAGGAACAGAGGAATTTGCTCATTCTTTTGAGTCAGGTACCGCTGGACTCCGGGGAGCCCGCGGCGGAACATTAACCATCTGAAGAGCTCGTTCCTCCATCCCTGGGTGGCCTATGTCAGGGCTTTAAGCTTGCCAACTGGATTGGCAGCATCTGACACAGGGTGGGCGGCCTGTCTGCGGCCCGTTTCAGCATAGCTGACATTTCTGGATCTGGTTCGGGCAATGTTACACTCCCAGGGGGAGATAACGCAGCCGAGTCATCATTTCCAGGGGTCAGCTCACCCTCCGATGCTGCAATTGGCATCCTGTCCTCTGAAGGGGCCCCGAATGAAACGGCTGGTCGGTCCATTACAGAGGGACCAGCGCTCTCAACAGGGGCTCCACTGGCTGCGGTGTGATAGAAGAGTGAGGGGCCCACAGGGATTGGTTACGAGGCAGGGAAGCCTTACTATGATCCTCTGATCACCCATCCCACACGACGCCATAGCACGACGTGGTAATAGGGACTCCACCTTCACGCTTGAAGGCTAGTCTTGATCTCAACATCGCGATAGTCCTGTTCTCGCAATGAGAACATGAACTATCCACAAAAGCTGCCTCATATGTATATATATATATATATATATTGCATATGGAAAAGTGATGCAATTTTTGCACGTGATGCAAGTGATGCATGTGTCTTTTTTTTAAACACGTGATGCAACCATTGTGACCGTCAGAGGGGGAGAGGGAACGACCGCACCCAGAAACACACGGATGGAATGACATCTTAAAAAAGACGCAAACGCACCCGTGTTGCTCTTTCAGGAAATGGGACCCATCACCAGTGCTGGAGCACAAAGGGGAATGACCGCGGCAATACTGAACAGTGAACTGAAACAGTGAAGCACTCACTTATTTGCCCTCTAACCAACCGTCAACAAACACACAAAAATGATGCTGTTAAAACAGCAGTTGAGAGCTCAGAAGCTCACGATCACCGCTGCACTCATGCTGTAGAACCACCAGCACTGGGAGAATCTTCCAGAAGAAAACCGACTCACTCGCTCTTGTAATATAACAATACTCTTCAGAGATATTGACATGAAGACCGGTCGGCTCCGAAGTGAAAGACAACCAGTGCGTGCATCCACTTCCGTATTTCTACCCGCGCCGCGGGGGCGGAGTGTGTGATGCATTTCACGCACATCAAAGTGCATTGGCTCGTTTTAATAGTACTCGAAGATGACAGGCTCCCTAAGCGTGATCCCAATCAGTCGACACGTTGACTATGTTGAACGTGAGCGACTGAAAGGGAACTAGCTCATGTTGATTCTAATGTCACATCTGCAGTGTGAATGTCATCAAATATTTGACAGAGTCTCTCAAATCACACAGTCATGTTATATAGTCTGGAATTTGGTAGGTTCGATCTTTACAGCTCCTATCCTCTGAGATTTCATTTTTTTGTCGTGTCAGCTCATTAGTGAATGTTACAAATATTACAAAATATGTCTCTCAAATATACGCTACTCTAGGTATTGGGAGTGAATTGTGAGTTCTCATTGCATATGACTGCTCTTTAAAATACAACAACAGTTGAAATGGCATTTGTGCCCAAACATTTTCTCTTTGCATTTCCACTTTGCTTTGAACTGGCCTCTTAGCTGCTATCTTCATAGTCTTTCTGGAAGAGACACCTCTAAATAATAAGCATTCCATTAGAGAGGGTGTCTAGAGCAAAGATCACCGATCTCATCTATGTGCGGCACTTCTACGTGAAGTGACATGACATGTCTTTCTGTAATTATGCCAGATATCACACACACACTGTGGGCTAATTAGGAGCTTACTCAGAAAGAGTAGACACTGCCAGTCTGAGCTGTAGCAATTAATTCAATGTTATTCGACTTCATAATTTGGAGATAACAGCACTTGCTCATTTCATTTTCAATGTCACCTTCACAGGTACTGAATCTTAAAGTGGAGATTCAAAGAAATGCAAGGAGAAAGGCAGTGCAGTGATCCAGGAAATCACGTCTCGTGCACATCAGGTTTGAATATGCGACATTCGCTAATATACCAACGCGCCCCTGCGGCCACAAAATGTTATTCTGCAGCAGAAATACATCAACCCTGAGACCATTTGAGGTAATTTATAATTGGTAAAATATTCTAGTCCCAGGCGCTAGGTACTCGTGGAGGCCCGTGGGAGCATTGTCACTTCGGATTTGTTGTTGCGGAGCTGATAATGGCCTGCCCAATCCAATTAAAGTATGGACTTTTACTATGACACATTTAATATGACAAAATTCAGAGTCTCCGCCTCGTGACTCACTTTCTTACTCTGGAGTCCACAGTCTCAAATGCCTCTTTGAATTATCACAGGGGTGCTTTGAAGTTTTCATATGTCATTTATGCGAGTGAAACTTGCCAGTCCCAATCAGCCCTGGCCGTTGAAATTCAGTATCCATTTGACAGGTGTACCAGCCGCTGACTTCCTAGGGCCTTGTTTTACTTCCTAATTTCGCCGCCATTGACATGACTCATTTTCTGCCTCGGTGCAGATGCAGACTTTGACAAATGAGGCCATAGGGATGAGTTACGGCCCAACCACTGTCGTGTTCCGAAAGCCCTGTACTCTGCAGGATGTCCAGCGATTCTCTGCTCGGATCGTAATCCTATTACCTCACCACCTGTTCTAGAACACCAATGCTGCAGTGCCAGTGTATTTATTGCAAAGTGAGCGAATGACATCAGTCAGAGTAACTGATTCCAGTGAATAGCATTACATTGTGTGTCTGGGGCTCTATGGAATCCTGACCAGTCCAAATTATTCTGAATATAGCGGAATATTATTACACTTTAAAATAACTGTTTTCTATTGTAATATTTTTAATATGTAATTTATTCCTGTGAATTGCAAAACTGAGTTTTCAGCAGCCATCACATCAGTCTTCAGTGTCACATGATCCTTCAGAAATCATTCTAATATGCTGATTTGTTGCACAAGAAACATTTCTTCTTATCAATGTTAAGTGTATCGATACCTAGCCCTAACTGCACAGCTCATCAAAGTCATTTTTAAAACTGATGAATTTGGGGGTGGGATAAGCATCATGTTTATTGAGCATTAGCAATAATTTGTGGGAAGTTGTGTAATTTGTCCCTTTATGAGCATCATCTAGCTGATTTCCCTTTCAAACATTCGCCCAAAATCATTAGTAATATTGAAGTTGTGCTGCAGCAGTTAGCCAGTTGTTTGTGTTCCTATGGGAGATGCTGTTTTAAATTCAGTCTGTGTCGTGTGTCCCAATCCTATTCCCTATTATTTCCTCTCTTCTGTCTCTATAATAAAAATGGGCTGTCTGATAGCTACTTAAGTGTTGAAAAACATAATTTCATACATTTATTTACCTCAATAGGCGAGCATTCTTTGCATGTACAAATCAGCACTATTATTCAGATGTAAAACGCCCATTTGATCAATATGAATGAGCGGTGAAGTAGTGTCTCAGTAACAAAATTTAACTGTATATAAGATTCTGTTTTCAAGCCATTTTCTAAAGCACATATATGGTATCCATTGTGCCGGTTCATTATCATCAACATGACTGACCCTCTCAAAGCGAAAAATGCATTTTCAGGATTTTTTACTGTTTCTTCTGCAAGTCCTTACTTTGTTTTTTTCATTCTCAACAAAAAGAAAATCAGAGACAGCTTTGTTTTCATGCATGGTATTTTTGATTTATGAATATGCAAATTAGCTTTAAATACCATCTTGCCCATGACAGTCTCACAATGAATAATGGTTATGCAAGTGTGGCATTCATAAACAAGACTTCAACTGCGTATTACTGCATGTGTAAATGAACAAAACTCGCTTTGAACAATGACTACAAATGGAGGAAGAAAACACAGCCAGCTTTTGAAACCGTTTTTCATCAGAATTATTCTTTAATGAAACATTCTTTTGTATTGCGCCATGTTGTACAACTCATTTAGAGAGAGATTCTCTGATGCCCATAGAACACTATTTACAGTACAGAAAATAAATTTATTCCCTCAATTTCTTAATCCAGCATCTCAAATTGTCTCTAAATGATAACCAAATAAACAATTTGCTACCTCTTTTTAAAAAATCCATTACTTAAGAGTTGTCACGATTCCTTTATTATTTATTAATTCCTTTGGATAAATAGAGATTATTGAGTAAAGGTGTAGAGGAACACCTGCAGGAAGTTGCAGATACTGTATTGATTATTTCAGTGTTCAAGATAAATGATGAAATTTTCCAGTGGACATTATCTGCTAAAAATGGTTTGCACATGGTTTGAGGCCAGGGAAAAGAAGGAATAAGAGATATGAGCATATTATCTGCAATGGTTATTTTTTTCATTTTATCCAATACGTGGTCAGGTTACTTGACACAAATTGACATAACTGCATGTTTGTAGGTCAATAATATGGTGTCTAAAAGTTTATTCTGGACCCAAAAATATTTGTATATTGTTTTCAACTTATTTTTTTTATAGTTGAGTTGAGTTATAGCTTTAGTTTGAAGTTTTAATATACACAAAACAAGCCCACAAAATCAACTGTGCTTGGCATATTCTCCATCGGGTTCTCACAAAGAGTTCTCTTGTGTTTATGTTGTCAACCCCTGTGGTGATGCATTCCCATAATAAACTACAGAAATACATAGATGTGCTTTTGTGAGACAAATGTTGGCACGCTTCTCCTCGGGCATTGAGTCTTTTATTTTCTCCCATGATTCCAGCACGTTGTGAGGGAGCACAAAGTGCTGCTGCTCATGGGGCTCCTTTGAAAGTGTGTGTTTGTGGGGGGGTCGGGGGGCTGTGGCTTGGCCTCTGAGTGATGGTGTACATCTCAGGAAGCCGGGGTCAGCAATCGATTTCTCAACTCGCCCGCTGAATGCACTAATCAGGCTCACTGGAGCTCCCTTGAGCGGTGGAGCTCTGCCTGTGTCTTTGTCTTAGTCATCTCAGCCTGGAGTTAAGCTGCATGAGAGACTTCAAACAAGAAAAATACATTTTTCTTAAGGAATTGTATACTGTGTTTGGGAAAGTTTTGAAAGCTCAACTGAGCTCACTATGGGATAATCATGCATATAGTACATATATAAAAGCTGATGTTTTTTATATTTAGGTAAGGAGAGGGAGTGGGGATATATGGCAATAAAACTATATAAAGATATAATTTTTATATAAATTGGTAACACTTTACAATAAGATTCATTAATTAACATTTTGTTAACAAACTAAGAATGGACAATACTTCTACAGCGTTTATTAATCCTAGTTAATATAAATATCAGCATTTACTAATACATTAATGAAATCAAAGGATGTATTTGTTAACATGAATTAATGCACTGTGAACTAAAATGAACAAACAATGAACAGCTGGATTTGTATTAACTAACATTAACAAAGATTAACAAATACAGTAACAAATGTGTTACTCATGCTTAGTTCATGCTAGTTAATACATTAACTAATGTTAACCAATGAACCTCATTGTAAAGTGTTACCTATAAATTATGTAATTACAAGGATTGATTTAATTTTTAACTAACAATGTAAAAAATATAAGATATTAATATACTAGAATGCACACAAATGTGTGTGAATCTGGCTGACATTTTTCGAGAACTTTTTCTTTGCACTTCGCTATCATTTAGGGAATGCCCAAGTATTTTAATGCAAATTTAAAAGTAACTACAGTGGTGGTAACTATGGTGGTTTCAAAATGATCAAATGTTTCCCTTTTAAATTATGTTTAGGATTTGACATACTATTTGATCTGACACAAGCACATCCAGGATTAAAAACCTATCTGGTTCCAGTTGGATCATGGCAGTCATTAAATATCCATCTTAGGGTAACTGAATACATTTGAGATGTGACCAGAGCAAGACAGTGTTTTAATGGCTATTGTTGGGACGATCAGAATGAAAATGAAAATGAGACTGACTTCCAATAATTCTGAAAGCCTGCTCTCATTGTTCCTGTTCTTTCTTCCTGTCAGGGGGAATTGATGGAGTGCACCGCGGCCTAGAAATGGGAGGAAGAACTGCAGATAAGAGAATAATGCCATAGCACTGAAGTGAGGAGGATCCACTCTCTGGGGAACACATCTCAACAGACTCCGACACATGGGAGAAATTGCAGCTTGGTCTTCGCCCACAAAATTACATTTGAGGTCCTCTGGGACATCAGCTGATGGGTGGTGGAACAATCTATTGTTTTGTGTTTTCCGGTCACATGACTGCAAATTAAATTCATATTTGGGATTTATTATTATAGAAGGCGAGAGATCCTACAGGGCCATCCTCATCAAAGTTATCACACAGTACACTAGCGAGAACCTGACAGTCTCCAATAGAGTTCATTTACACTTTGTTTTCCCCATCTCTGAAATGCTAATGTACTATGAACAATACCTGATGTTTTTCAGCTCGGCGGGAAGCAATGAATTCCTGAGAATTTGTTGCGGCTAATTAGCATGGCCTAATTTACATTGAAGTAGGAAGTGTTGTCCACATCTATTTTTAGGCTTTGTGCAGGTATGCATCATCATCATCAGCATGACTGCATCCTGCATTTCTGTAATTTGCTTCTAATTAGATGAGGAAATCACAAGGAAAGTAGGTTGAAATACATTTTTAACAAGATAGCATGTTGGTTCAGGCAGTTTAATAGGTTGCACGAAGGTTGCACACAGGTTGCATTGCGGCGTTCCCTAAGGCGTTCCCGAGTGTTTCTTGTCCACAGCGTACAGGTGGTATGGGCAAACAGAAATAGGTAACATTTTCAAATTATGGTGAGCAGTGGAGAGGCAGGTCATGCCGATGGAACACCAGGCTTGTCTCATTACGCCCACTCAATCCCTCATTAGAAAAGCCCAGTCGCTCTGAGTGGGGCGAGACAGAGACCAAATGCATCTCGGCAGTCTTTCATTACCTGCCAAGGCCGTCAGGACCACATAAACACTGACGGCTCATAATGAGATAGTGATGGAGAGAAATGACCAAATAGTGGAGTGATTGCCATGACAGTCAGGCTAATATGGAGGATGAGACCCACGGATGGCAGGCGGTGCTCTGACAAACATGGTGAAGAATTCTGATTGAAGGCAAGTGGTTGAAATTCTTTTTCCTTTCTCGCTGGCCTTGTCTGTCTCAGCAAAACTGCCAGGGCTGCCTCTGTCTTTCACATACCCCGTTTGACTGCTCCAACCTTCCTATTTACACCCAAATCTTGAAAGATTATGGACCTGATCTGCTAAATGTTTGGAAATGCACATGTAATCTCATTTGGTATTAATGCGAACAAAAAGGCGATTGCAGGACGTTTTGTTAAACAGCTGTCTAGACGCCTCCGCCATTACTCTGTCGCCAAGTATAACATTAATAAAAATGGTCAGAAAGTTTTGAGTGCTAGCAAAAAGGACCCTTAAGCCTGTAATATGTTACTCAGCAAATTGCTTTGAGCAACCTTATTTTTTCCCGACTGTGTTAAAAGAGAGATCACATCACATGCTGCGTAGTGGCGTAGAGCTACTTTACTAGTCAGGCACTTCTAAGTTCCTGTTTTATAAAAGAACAAAAATTCGATCTGAGGCTCTACCCGTGAGCTAATCATCTAGGTAACACAAGCGACTGTACCTGAAATCTGCACAGCGGATGGCGCTCATGGCTGATGATTGAATCTCAGTCCGTGATGCTGAAGATCCCTGCGCCATCCTCCAGATTGATTCTGCAGTGCTCCACAGGAGCATTAACCGATAGTGGCTGATATGGAAATATCAGCAGGGGAAAAGTGAATCAGAAAGAGAGCATAGATGGGGACTGTCTCACTGGGGCTGGCAGGGTCCTGACAGGATCTCAACAGTTCACTGTTTGTGGCAAGAATACAGAACTGAAACTTTCTGCTGAAGTTTTTTTATTCTTCTTTGGAATCTGAATGTGAAAACAATTCAGGTTCGGACAGGTTTGATTATTGGTGGTTGTATTAGTATTTCGAAGTTGTAATACAAAAGTTATTGGAGTATGTTTTACAAGAAAATACTATTTCAGTCTTTCTACTTCAATACAATTCAGTGTGTTACTTGCTGTTTATTTGTAATTATTTGTGAAATTTCTTCTGAATGAAAACGGTTTCAAACTCAAAGTAATACTCCAGTTTGATTTGGTGGCAGTGGTTTCACAAATGTTTGAATTTTGGCTTGATGGATTGGAATTGTGTTGTCCCAAGTGAATAGGGACTATTTAGGAAGCCTATTGGATCAACCTATGATACATAATGATATAGACCGCATAATTGTCTTTTTTTTCCTACCAAAATGTAACACCTGTTTGATACTTTATCAGTTTATATGAAGTAATAGGTATAAATGGTCCTTGAAGACTTCACCTAATCACTGACCTCCATAAGATTTAGGTATCGCAGCAGGCTGGAAACACACAGATCTGAATTATAGGGAGATTTAGTTTATATATGCATTTGTTGAGGTAAACAATAAATTAACAATGTACTACAACAAAAGAAAATGAATATCAGGTTCAATTATCAACGATTTTACCCTTTGAAAATCTTTAAATTGAGGACAAATGAAAGGAAAAAAAACAACTAAGAAACAAAACACATTTGACACAAATCACAATCATTTTTTAGAAATTTCCCTTTTAGAACACTGGTTTCTACTCTTATTTAACCGATATTATAATTGTGTTTTTATAACAGCCTCTTTAAATCCCTGTTTAATTACTCTTAATGGTTTGTTATTCCTTTCCTTCCCTTTTAAATTATAACAAGGAACTATTTTTCTACTTTTCCAAAGGCTATTTCAAAGTTACTGAATGTTAGATCATTCAAATGTTCAGGTAAATACCTCAAATGAAAGAATCAACTGATTCAAATTGCACATATCAATGTCAGAACACATCACATGAACAGTGAATACAATTGAAATGTTCGTCCACTGCGAATGAGCTATGGAAGTCTCTATGGGAACGGAAGGATCAAATAGAAAGCTTTTTTTTCCCTAAGCGCTCAGTTCATTCAGTGAGCAACCGTTAAAGTGTTCTGTCTGCTCAGTTGTGAAACATAACACGTGAAAAAAAAACTCAAGGATGTATCCAACCAGTTTGCCCGATGTGAATACACGAAATTTCAGTCCATTCCGCTCTTTGGCTGGCCCGCCATCTATTTCTCTCCTCGACTACGCAGTCCAGCGTAAGCGATTTAGCAACTCGTCTCAAACACAGTCCGAAAAGCACACAACAAAAACCCGGCCTGCACATAACCGGACAGCAAACTTAATTCACTCACATTAAATCATGACAACCTTGAAATGTTTTTTCAATTCGATATCGTTCACTTAACAGATCACAAGATCAGATTTTAATATCATACAAGTGATATTACGAACATAGATCATGCACAAAACAAAATACAATTTCAGTAGTCTATTAATCTATCTTCAAATAAAGAAAACATTATTCAATTTGAATATTGAACTCACCAATTCCTCTGTAAACAACTCAACTAATGTTGTTTCCTCCGTGTGACGCAGCTGATATAAACTGTGTGACGCAGCTGATATAAAGTTGATCTATTTAAATCTCAGAGTCTAATCCTCATTACAAAACTCACTCAATCAGCAAATCTCGTTCAACATTATGTTCCTAAACAATTCGGATCTATGTTTTTAACCAATATTTCTCATATTCTTCTCTTTTCACGGTTTCTCTGCGGAAAGCCAATCTTTTTCCAAGTTCAACCCAATCCCCGTCTTCCAAAGGTCCTCCTTCACTCCAAGTTAATGGAACTCCTGACTCTCCCCGCATATCCAAAGTGGGTGAACTATTTGGTTCATTGACTTTTCCTTCTACAGGTTGGACTTCAGGCCTCACAGGTAAATTATGTCTCACAGCAGGTCCATTTTCAGCAAGTCATTTGTAACAACAGGATCCCCCATTTGCAGATCATCAACAGCTGTGGACTCCTCAGGTAAGTCATTTCCTGTTCCTTGATTTACCAGCAGATTGGTGTCAGATGTAGCTTCGTTTGCATTGTCAGACTGTTCCATGCAGGATTTGTTGGGTACACAAGGCTCGTCGACAGTGTCAAACATAGGTCTTAAACAATAGACCATCTCCTCTTCAACAGAATCAGGGAACTCTGCTTCCCCTTCAGAAGTGTCACCCGCCGTCCTTTTCCGTGCTTTACGCTTCAAAATTTGATTCGGAGTTACATGATCATTCATTTCGGAAAGAAGGTTTCCACAAGGGAGCAACAGATCTCTATGTAATGTTCGAATGGGTCCAGATTGGTTCTCAGGACGTACCTTAAAGACAGGTAGGTCACCACTTTGGTTCACCACTACATAAACTGCTCCCTCCCATTTGTCCGCAAGTTTGTTTTTTCCTCGTACGCGCACATTCTTTACTAGAACTCTGTCTCCCTCTTTCAATTGTGATGCTGTTGATGTCACACGTTGGTCATATCGAGTTTTATTTCGGTCTGCCATTTTTCTTGAATTCTCCATTGCTATTTTGAAACTTTCTTCCAGGTTAGATTTGAGGTTCTTCACGTATTGGAAGTGTGGCACTTCGTCTTTGTCCTTCAGAGGCAGTCCAAAGGCTAAATCAACCTGGAGTCTAGGTTGACGTCCGAACATTAGTTCATAGGGGCTAAATCCAGTGGTTTCATTCCGGGTGCAATTGTATGTGTGAACTAGTGAACTAGTCTTTTATTTCCAGAGTTCCAAGCATGTTTAAAAGTGTCCTATTAAATCTCTCAACGGGATTTCCTCTGGGATGGTACGGAGTTGTCCTGATATTCCGTATTCCGGCAACCTCACAAAGTTCCTTTATAAAGCGGGATTCAAAATCGGGTCCCTGGTCGCTGTGGAGGCGTTCAGGATATCTGTAATGACAAATCATGTTCTCCAACAGACATTTTGCAACTGTTTTAGCTTTTTGATTCGGTGTTGGAATAGCTAACGCATACTTGGTAAAATGATCTGTGATGACCAACACATCTTTTGTGTTACTACGATCAGATTCTAAGATAAGAAAGTCCATGCATACTAACTCCAGGGGACGTGTAGTTGTAATGTTCACAAGCGGAGCAGCCTTGCCAGGTAATACTTTCCTCCTCATGCATCTGCCACATGTCTTGATTTTATGCTCCACATCAGTAGCCATTTTGGGCCAGAAAAATCTGCTTCGAACCATGTCTAGAGTGCGATCAATACCCATATGACTAAGTTCATCATGCAGACTTCTGAGGACATCAGACTGAAGCTTTTCAGGTAAGACAAGTTGGTAAGCTGTCTTTTCACCTATTTGCCTCTTCCTGTACAGAACACCATCCTGAAATTCTAGACGTTCCCTCTACCTAAGTAGGTATGGCAATCTGGGAAGTGCATTTCTTACTTTTGGGGATGGATTCTCTCCAGATTTGATTTGTTTGATGACCTCTCCGATACAAGGATCAGCCAATTGCAAGCTCTGGATTTCAAGGTTGGACAAATGTGGGATAAGTGGTAATCCTCCACAATGATCTTCATACGCATAAGTGTCCGGTACTGCAGCTGAATGCATGGCCAATGAATTGATAAAGGCAGCAGGTAAATCAGCATCACATGCAACCTGTTGAATGAGGCGACTATCGCAAATGGCCTGTACTACTTCAGTGCCGATTTCTCCATCAGAGCTTGACAGGTGCCTCTCAGTAAACTGGAGAATACGATGTTGCTCCTTCTGTGAGGTAGCATCATTCACGAGCCCTCCATGAGGCCGTCGGGACAACCCTTCAATATTCTGCTTCCCAGACCGATATTGCAACTTAAAATCATAAGTTGATAGTGCAGCTAACCATCTATAACCTGTCGCATCGAGTCTGGCGGTGGTAAGCACATATGTCAGAGGGTTGCTATCTGTTACCACTGTAAATGGGCTGCCATAGAGGTAATCATGAAATTTTTCGACAACTGCCCATTTAAGGGCAAGGAACTCGAGTTTATGAGCAGGGTACCTCGATTCGCTCTGTGAAAGTCCTCTGCTCGCATACACAACCACTCGGAGCTGCCCATCTTGCTCCTGATATAGGGCCGCACCTAACCCGGTAGCACTGGCATCAGTGTGCAGAATGTAAGGCAGTCTTGGGTTTGCAAACGCCAATACGGGAGCTTGGGTAAGTTCTTTAATGATTAGATCAAATGCCTCCTGGCAAGAAGTGGTCCACCTTCCACCGAAAGGACCTTTTGGATTGTGATATCTGGTATCATTATTTAGCTTCAAGTTTTTTCGGATTGGTGGATACCCGGAAGTCAATTCATTGAGGGGTCTGATCTTCTTGGCAAAGTCCTTGATACATCGACGATAGTACCCAATGAATCCAAGGAATGATCTTAATTCTTTCAAGTTTTTTGGGATTGGCCAGGTTTTTACAGCAGCTACCTTATCAGGATCCGTTTGGACCCCCTGGTCAGAGACTATATGACCCAAATACTTTACGGAGGATTTTGCAAAAACACACGTATCTGGGGCTAGTTTTAGACCATAGTCTTGAGCCTGTTAAGAACTCTCATCAACCTTTCCTCGTGCTCTTCTAAGTCCTTGGAAAAAACAATGATGTCATCAATGAATACAAGGACCTCTTTGAGATTTATGTCAGTCATGCATTTCTCCATTATCTGCTGAAAGGTGCTTGGAGCATTTGTCACTCCCTGTGGCATGCGGTTAAATTCATAAAATCCCAAAGGACACACAAAGGCAGTCTTGGCTTTGTCCTTCTCCTCAACCTCAATTTGGTAGTATCCAGACTTTAGATCTTTAGGTGGTGATGGCGCAGTGGATAAGACACATGCCTTTGGTGTGAGAGACCCGGGTTCGAATCCACTGTGAGACACCAATGTGTCCCTGAGCAAGACACTTAACCCCTAGTTGCTCCAGAGGCGTGCGACCTCTGATATATATAGCAATTGTAAGTCGCTTTGGATAAAAGCGTCAGCTAAATGAATAAATGTAAATGTAAATGTAGATCGAGTACTGAGAACCACTTTGATCCAGTTAGTGCCATGAAGGTGTCCTCCAGTTTTGGTAACGCATATGCATCTCTTGTTATCTGCTGGTTTAGCTTCCGGTAATCTATGCACAGGCGAATATCCCCACTCTTTTTTCTAACCACGACAATTGGCGAAGAGAAAGGAGACTCTGACTCTCGAACAACTCCGACATGGAGTAGCTCTTGAATATGTTTTTTAACAGCCTCCCTGTCTTCAGGATGTATCGGCCTATGTCGATGTTTGAATGGAGTTTCATCTACCAAGTTGATTCGATATTTAACCTTATCAGTACATCCAAAATCCAGAGAATGCATAGAAAAGACTTCAGGGATGTTCTCCAGCTTTTTGGTAATTCTGTCCCTCCACTCAGGTGAAACAGGTGAGTCATCAAAATTGAATTTAAGGTTTCCTGCTGAGATGGGTTCTGATACACTGTTGCAAGTTGATTTTGCTTTAGGAAACTCACCAATTCACAAAATTATCGGAATGCATAGTTGATATCAAAAACTGGATGACTAGTAAATTCCTACTACTAAATTCTGTAAAAACAGAGATTCTAATTATTGGACAAAAAACTTCCACACGTAATAACCTAGAATACCTTCTAATACTTGATGGCTGCTCTGTTAAGTCTTCGTCATCAGTTAGGAACCTGGGTGTGCTCTTTGATACCAATCTTTCATTTGAAATTCACGTGTCTAGTGTCTGTAAAACCGCATTTTTCCATCTTAAAAATATATCTAAATTACGTCATATGCTCTCATTGACAAATGCGGAACAACTAGTTCATGCGTTCATGACATCAAGGCTAGATTATTGTAATGCTCTACTGGGTTGTTGCCCTGCACGCTTAATAAACAAACTACAGCTAGTTCAAAACGCAGCCGCTAGAGTTCTTACCAGAACCAGGAAGTACGACCATATTAGCCCGGTTCTGTCAACACTGCATTGGCTCCCTATTAAACATCGTATAAATTTTAAAATATTACTGATTACTTACGAAGCACTAAATGGTTAAGCTCCCCAATACTTGAGCGAGCTCTTAACGCATTATAGTCCTTCACGTCTATTGCGATTTCAAAGTTCTGGCCAGTTGATAATACCTAGAATATCTAAATCGACTGCTGGCGGTAGATCCTTTTCCTATTTAGCACCAAAACTTTGGAACAATCTTCCAAACATTGTCCGGGAAGCAGACACATTCTGTCAGTTCAAAGCTAGACTAAAAACACATCTCTTTGACCTAGCATTCACATAACACTCTATAGACTTCTATAATTCAATATTAGGCTGGTTAGATTAGGTCAACCGGAACTGGGAACACTTCCCTTAAATCCTGATGTACTCGTTACATCATAAGAAGAATGGCATCTACGCTAATTTTAGTGTCTTTGTTTATCCCGAGGTTTTCCCGCAGCCTGCCGGATCCAGGCCGTTTCCAGATCTGTCGAAGCACTTTCGCCTGGACCCGATGACAATGCAGTGCTGAAGTGCCAACTAGCCTCTCCCTATGGAGGATCCCTATACCACTCTACAGATAAAGCGTTGTGGAATTTCTCGGTTTGCGTACCTACCCGCAGTGATAAGATAAAATAAAATTCTGCATCAAAATTTATAGACAAGACAAGTAGTTTGTTTGGGCATGGTTTGTAAGGAATTACAAACCTGCACACATATATTCAAACGCACATAATTATAGAATCAATTCTTAATGCGCATGTGAACGCCATCAGCGTCTATCACAGGTTCACGTTTAAAGTCTGTTTAGAGAGAACGGTGTCAACTTAGCGGCCCCTAATTTAATATCAAATGATCATTTAGACGGAAGTGAATCAATCAAAACTAACTTTAGCTGGAAAAAACTTTTTTCAAGAACCACTATAAAACCAAACCAATCTCTGTTACCTTAAATTATATGTTTATCTCTGTAAAGCTGCTTTGAAACAATCTACATTGTTAAAAGCGCTATATAAATGAGGATGATTTGACTTGACTTGACTTGAAACACAGATTGGATGGCCTTTAGTTCAGCTAGAATGCACCGGGGAGGAATTGTGGCATCATGGGCTGTAGGATTTGAAATTACCACAGGTAAGTGACAGCGGGATTTCTCGCCAAGCGTGACAACACAAGTATTAACGATCAACCCTCCAGGGTTGGGAAACTGAAGGATTTCCCAACCCTTCCCCCTCCAGAGGGGAAACTGAAGGATGCTCAGCTATCACCCACTTGTCTGAATGTGGCTCTCTGACAGTGGCGGTACCACAAATCACTATGCTTTGGCCAGCTGGGATCACCTGTGGCTGTGTTACTGGCATTCGCACCAACCCAACATTCCCCTCCGTACTCTGCTTTTGGTGCAACTGCAAAATCTTCAACACTTGCTTGTAGCCAATTGAAGGAGAAAAGTAGCAGGTTTGCAGCGCACATAATTCCTTGTACAACTCATCCAATGTATTTGTGCCAACTAAAACTAAAAGTTGAGAATTAGGGGAAAGATCAGGAACGATCAAAGCTAAGGTGGACACTTCAATATCAACACCAACAAAGTCTTTCGGGAAGGTAATTGCTACTTCCACGTAGCCCAGATAGGGAACACTTTGTCCGTTCGCACTCTCAACTTCCAATAAGTTGTTCAAAGAGTGAATATGGTGGTCTGACAAGTTCTCATTATAAAAGGAGTGAGAAATAGTAGTAACTTGTGACCCTGTGTCAAGCAAGCAATTGCAATTCTTTCCTGAAATATTGATCTGAGCTGTGCACTTAGTCCCAATTAACCCTTTGGGTAAAAAAGGATGATGCAACTTGGATTGTGTTCGAGCCATCAACGTTTGTGAATGTTTGGGACGAGCCTGGTAATCGTCAGTCCCTGTTTGTCCCACAACAGGAACTGCACCTAGCTTAACTGAGGGAAGTTCAACTCCCACTCTCTTTGGCGTTTTTCGAATTTCCTCCTCTTTTCTGATACTAGTGTGGGATTTGGTTCATTTGGACAAGAGGTGGCAATATGCCCATTCTCCTCACATTTGAAACAATAGCCCGGTTTGGGTCTGGCAACTGAGTGCCTGCCTGCGGTCTTACATTCATCTTTGGCCTGCTCAGTGTTTTTTTTGTTTGACGCCTTAGAGACACTTGACTTGGGCTTAAGCTTGTCCTTCTTTTGGTTTGATACCAGAGTGGTAAGCTGACTTCGAAGCTCAGCTATCTGACTAGTCAGTTGGGTGGTGACGGAATTAAGTTGGGCTATTTCATCTGCTGCTGGGAGGGTCTGGGATTGCATTGCAGCTCGCTGTTTGACAGTTCCTAAATACTGCTTCATCCGTGCGCTCTTGGAAGCATGCTTGTCCTCCTCAGTTCGTAGCATGGTCATAAATTCTGCAAAAGACGGTGGAGAGTATTTATTTTTTATAGTATTTATTATTCCAGGATCAATGAGTTATCCCAGCATCCTCTACAGAACTGTTTTAGAAGATGTTTATTTACTTCAGAACTGAGGATTCCACCCCTCCGTGCAGCTGTCTGCAGTGCCGTGTACAAACGTTGGAGATACACAGATGGCTTTTCACCAGAATTCTGGAAAATATTCATGAATCTTGCAAACAATTCATCCCCATCTTCCACTGTAGCAAAAGCAGAATCAAGTAATTGAATTTAGTCGCTGGGTGAAGCCATAGGATCAGCTGACCTGATAACATCAGTGGCTGGTGGAAGAAGGCTTTCACAAATTCCCTGTATTCGATGGAAGTCAGAGACCGTTTGGGTATCGGAAGAGCAATTCAGCGCCAGAGCGTCAGGTTTCATAATCGACTTCATTAGGAGGGCGAGGAGTTCGCCCGGTAAAGGTTCGGAGCCTTGAGGGTGAACTTCCATGAGCCACCAGGTCATTGGTATGTACAATGTGTTCTACGACGACACTCTGAACTACGCTTTCAGCAGATGTAGCGTCTTGAGGCTCATTTCACTAACTCAGGATTCTGTTTTGGGTCTACAGCTTCGCTAATATGAGATAGCATTTCCTTGAGAATTCCTGCAAAATCTTCTCCACTGCGTGTTGCTAAAGTTTTCAACTCCTTAAGGTAAGTCAGAGTCACATATTTTCCCATTTTTTGAGTGTAAATGTTTGGCAGAGCTGTTACATGGTAGGAAACATCAGGATTATCTTTCGCCTGTTGAACATATGGCAACAGTGGCTGGAGATTTTTTACAGCCTGGCCAGAATTGTACTCCACAATCAAAGACTTCTGTGACTCTGTGGTAGGGTCAGGGATTGGAATAATTCTGGTAATCTATCCATATTGTTTCACAAAGTCTAATATTTCCTCATCTACCTCAGTTCCCTTTCGTTGTCACTCCGAGTTACGTCGGATGACGACGAATGGGGTTTCGCTTAGAAAGCCTATCAACTTTGAGTATTACAAAACGAGCCAATGGCAAAGAAATGCCATGGGTCTGCGGAATTTGCATGGCGTAACTCCGCCCCACCTCGTGGGTATAAAAGGAGGAAGCCGGCAGCAAGCAGATATGTTTTCGCTTCGGAGCCAAGTGTATTCTTCTCTCCACAAGCCATCTCTGAATTGTCAGCTTTACAAACGAGTACCTCGAGTGTTGGTGTGACGGCGATCTACGGCGAGAGCGTGCTTCCTGCTGAGCTGTTGCAGTGGTCTGCCAGTCGGTGCGTTTCTCCCCGGGTGCTTCAACACTTGAGTTTTCTCTCACTAAAAGAGCTTACACGTGGCACGTCTTTTTAAAGACGGCTCGCCCTTTGCATTTCTGGTTGCAGCGGACTGGTATCGGACTCTGATGGGCACGAGCGCTGTCTAGTGTGTTTGGGCTTTGATCATGCTTGAACAGCGCTCGTGGGTGACTCATGTTCTCGCTGGGAACGTGATCATCGCGTCATATATAGGTCGAGACTCGGTGAACTCGCAAGAGTGAGAGTCCCCTCATCCACCCCCCGATCTTCGGCTGGTGGCCAGGGTGACCTGAGGGTTACGGTCTGGATCAAGGCGCCGACTATGTGTCCGTGACCCCAGCCCCCCTCTTCAATGACGGTGCCCGCTAGTGAACTGCTGATTCCCGCGAGTCTACCCTCTGGTGGCCCGCGTGTTTCAGTTGAAGCTACAGAGGAAGATGCCATGTCTGTTGCAGCATCACTAGGTGGGTTTGAGTCTTCTGGAAGTGAGGGCTCGTCACAGCTGCCACCTTCCGGTGTGCATACGGCTGTGCCTGAGTCTGATCCGGAGATGACGACCATGCTTTCCTGGGACGATGGGTTTTGGGTAAGGCCGCCGACCCTCGTCCACGGCAAACCCCAATACCTCTCTTCCCGGACGTGCATGATGAGATCTCGAAGTCCAAGAAGACCCCCTTGTCTTCTCGGGACCGCTCGCTGATCTCATCCGCCTTTCCTCCCCTCGATGGGGCCGCTGCCCATGGGTACACTGGGGTTCCCCCGGCTGAACGCTCTGTTGCGATGCTATGTGTCCTCAGAGTGCTTCTTCTCGGCGCAATCCTAAGCACCCGCCCGTGGCCTGTAGTTTTTCGTCTACGCTTGTGGCGAGATCCTACAGCGCCACGGGACTGGCAGCCGCCTCACTGCATGCCATGGTCATTCTGCTGGTCCACCTGACCCAGATGCTCATGGACCTGCACGAGGGCGGGACTGACCCAGGGCTCTTCACTGAGCTGCGCGCCGCCACTGACCTTGCTCTCTGAGCGACGAAAGTGGCCGTATGCTCCCTGGGTCAGGTGATGCTCACCAGTCTGTGGCTGAACCTGTCTGATGTGCTGGATGTCGCGCGGACCCGTCTGTCCGACATTCCCATATCCCGGGTCGGCCTCTTCGGCGGTGCGGTTGAGGGCTTGCCCAACAGCTCTCAGCCGCCCATGAGCAGAGTGAGGTTGATTCTGTCCCGACGGCCCCGCCGTCCGCTCAGATCCCTCGTCTGCCCACCGCCGAAGGCGCCCTCCCGCGGCTCCCACCCCGCCCGTTCACGGGCCGGCTCTGGGGCCGCGGGCGGACGCCACAGCCCTCTCCAGCCCCGCCCCCCGCTACACGCCGGGTTAAGCGGCGCTCGTGAGACGGGCACCTCGGCGATGGAGCAGACTGAGGTTGATTCTGTCCGGACGGTCCTGCCGTCCGCTCAGATCCCTCAGTCTGCCCACTGCCGCGGTCGGACGCCACAGTCCTCTCCAGCCCCGCACCCCACTACACGCCGGGTTAAGCGGCGCTCTTGAGTTGGGCTCCTCAGAGATGGGACTCAGTTCTTTCCAGGAGTTGGTAGCAGGACCACTCCTTTCCCCGGGGAGGGCCGGGGAAGAATCCTTATTCTCCAAAGAGCTGATTCTCCCGTCTCTGAGCACAGAGTTCTCGGACGTCACAGAGCGCCGCCCACAAGCCGTGCTCTCCTCGTCCCCCTCTGTCCCAGAGGTGGTTGACATGGCGTGCCGTCCACGGACCGCTTCGCCCCTGTCCCCCTCTGTCGCCAGACCCCTGGCAGAGCAGGCCCCCGCGGGACGACCAGCCTGGTCCTCCCCTGGCCCCTCTGCCAGGGCGCGGTTGCTAACTGTGCCCCCACATCGGGCCGCTATGCCGTCCACGTCTGGGCCAGTTACTCCGCTTCGCTGCCCCTCCGGGGGGACGCCTGTGGCTCGCATGATCCCGTTGGTTCAGTTCCTGGGAGTCTGGCTAGAGCTTCCCCGTCTGTCCCACTGGATCGCGCGTACCGTCAGGCTCGGCTATGCGATTCAGTTCGCACGGTCTCCTCCCCGCTTCAGGGGAGTCCGCTCCACTTTGGTCGGTGGCAATGCCCCTATCATGAGAGCAGAGATTGCCACCCTGCTGGCGAAGGGTGCAATCGAGACTGTCCCTCCAGCCGAGATGAGGTCCGGCTTCTACAGCCCCTACTTCATTGTCCCCAAGAAAACCGGTGGGTTACGGCCAATCCTGGACTTGCGCGTGCTGAACCGCTCCCTTCACCGGATGCCGTTCAAGATGCTCACCGCCAAACGCATTTTCGAATGCATACGGCCCCAGGATTGGTTTGCAGCGATCGACCTGAAGGACGCCTACTTTCATGTCTCCATTCTTCCTCGACACAGACCGTTCCTCCGGTTTGCTTTCGAGGGGCAGGCATACCAGTACGCGGTTCTCCCTTTCGGGCTAGCCCTGTCTCCTCGCATCTTCACGATTATATCGACGACTGGCTGATCCTAGCTCACTCTCGAGATCAGGTTTGCGAACACAGGGACCTAGTGCTTCGGCACCTAGCCCGTCTGGGCCTTCGGGTCAACTGGGAGAAGAGCAAACTTTGCCCCGTGCAGAGGATCTCTTTTCTCGGTATGGACATCGACTCGGTCGCCATGTCCGCGCAGCTTACGAGAGTGCGGTTTCACTGAAACTTTTTCAGAGGCTCCTGGGGCATATGGCATCTGCAGCCGCGGTCACGCCGCTCGGATTGCTTCATATGAGACCGCTTCAGCTTTGGCTTCGCGACCGAGTCCCGAGGTGGGCATGACAACACGGCACGTTCCGAGTACCAGTTACTCCGACCTGCCGTCAGTTCTTCACCCCGTGGGCGAACCTCGGTTTTCTCAGGGCCGGTGTCCCCCTGGCACGAGCTTCCCGGCATGTTGTTGTCTCAACAGATGCCTCCACCACGGGCTGGGGCGCCATGTGCAATGGACATGCTGCTGCGGGCTCCTGGACAGGACCCCAGCGGCTGTGGCATGTCAATTGCCTCGAGTTGTTGGCAGTACGCCTTGCCCTGCACCGCTTCCGGGCGTTGCTCAGGGGTCAACACGTACTAGTCCGTTCAGACAATACCGCCACTGTAGCGTACATCAACCATCAAGGTGGTCTACGCTCCCGCCGTATGTCACAACTCGCTCGCCACCTCCTCCTATGGAGTCAGAAGCTTCTGAGGTCGCTTAGAGCCATCTTCATTCCCGGAGCACTGAACTGTGCAGCCGACGAGCTCTCACGGATTCAGCCCCTCCCTGGAGAATGGCGACTCCATCCCCAGTCGGTTCAGCTGATTTGGGACCAGTTCGGGGACGCGCAGATAGATCTGTTTGCCTCTCACGACTCGACCCATTGCGCCCAGTTCTATTCCCTGTCCGAGGGCACGCTCGGCACGGATGCTCTGGCGCACAGCTGGCCGCAGGGCCGCAAGTATGCGTTTCCCCCAGTCCGCTCCACTTTGGTCGGTGGCAATGCCCCTATCATGAGAGCAGAGATTGCCACCCTGCTGGCGAAGGGTGCAATCGAGACTGTCCCTCCAGCCGAGATGAGGTCCGGCTTCTACAGCCCCTACTTCATTGTCCCCAAGAAAACCGGTGGGTTACGGCCAATCCTGGACTTGCGCGTGCTGAACCGCTCCCTTCACAGGATGCCGTTCAAGATGCTCACCGCCAAACGCATTTTCGGATGCATACGGCCCCAGGATTGGTTTGCAGCGATCGACCTGAAGGACGCCTACTTTCATGTCTCCATTCTTCCTCGACACAGACCGTTCCTCTGGTTTGCTTTCGAGGGGCAGGCATACCAGTACGCGGTTCTCCCTTTCGGGCTAGCCCTGTCTCCTCGCATCTTCACGATTATATCGACGACTGGCTGATCCTAGCTCACTCTCGAGATCAGGTTTGCGAACACAGGGACCTAGTGCTTCGGCACCTAGCCCGTCTGGGCCTTCGGGTCAACTGGGAGAAGAGCAAACTTTGCCCCGTGCAGAGGATCTCTTTTCTCGGTATGGACATCGACTCGGTCGCCATGTCCGCGCAGCTTACGAGAGTGCGGTTCCACTGAAACTTTTTCAGAGGCTCCTGGGGCATATGGCATCTGCAGCCGCGGTCACGCCGCTCGGATTGCTTCATATGAGACCGCTTCAGCTTTGGCTTCGCGACCGAGTCCCGAGGTGGGCATGGCAACACGGCACGTTCCGAGTACCAGTTACTCCGACCTGCCGTCAGTTCTTCACCCCGTGGGCGAACCTCAGTTTTCTCAGGGCCGGTGTCCCCCTGGCACGAGCTTCCCGGCATGTTGTTGTCTCAACAGATGCCTCCACCACGGGCTGGGGCGCCATGTGCAATGGACATGCTGCTGCGGGCTCCTGGACAGGACCCCAGCGGCTGTGGCATGTCAATTGCCTCGAGTTGTTGGCAGTACGCCTTGCCCTGCACCACTTCCGGGCGTTGCTCAGGGGTCAACACGTACTAGTCCGTTCAGACAATACCGCCACTGTAGCGTACATCAACCATCAAGGTGGTCTACGCTCCCGCCGTATGTCACAACTCGCTCGCCACCTCCTCCTATGGAGTCAGAAGCTTCTGAGGTCGCTTCGAGCCGTCTTCATTCCCGGAGCGCTGAACTGTGCAGCCGATGAGCTCTCACGGCTTCAGCCCCTCCCTGGAGAATGGCGACTCCATCCCCAGTCGGTTCAGCTGATTTGGGACCAGTTCGGGGACGCGCAGATAGATCTGTTTGCCTCTCACGACTCGACCCATTGCGCACAGTTCTATTCCCTGTCCGAGGGCACGCTCGGCACGCTCGGCACGGATGCTCTGGCGCACAGCTGGCTGCAGGGCCGCAAGTATGCGTTTCCCCCAGTGAGCCTTCTTGCGCACACTTTGCGCAAGGTCAGGGAGGACGAGGAGCAGGTCATTCTGGTTGCCCCTTACTGGCAACCGGACCTGGTTCCCCGAACTAGTACTCCACGCGACAGCACCTCCCTGGCCGATCCCTCTGAGGAAGTACCTTCTTTCTCAGGGACGGGGCACCCTATGTCACCCTCGTCCCGATCTTTGGAACCTCCACGTGTGGCTCCTGGATGGGACGAGGCAGGTTTGAGTTCCCTACCACCAGCGGTGGTGGCTACCATCACTTCCGCTAGAGCGTCATCCACGAGACACGTCTATGCGTTGAAGTGGAACCTCTTCGTCAACTGGTGCTCTTCTCACCGAGAAGACCCCCGGAGATGCTCGATCAGTGTTGTGCTTTCCTTCCTTCAACAGGGGCTGGAGCGAAGGCTGTCTCCCTCCACCCTGAAGGTCTATGTTGCCGCCATTGCCGCACATCATGACCTCATCGAAGGTAAGTCGGTGGGGAAGCACGTCCTGGTCATCAGGTTCCTGAGAGGAGCGAGGAGACTAAATCCTCCTCGTCCTCCTCTCGTTCCCTCTTGGGACCTCTCAGTGGTTCTAACTGCCCTGAAGAGTGCTCCCTTTGAGCCCCTGCAATCAGTCGAGCTTAAGTTCCTGTCTATGAAGACAGCGCTCCTGGTTGCACTGGCCTCCATCAAGAGGGTTGGGGACCTGCACGCATTCTCCGTTGACGAAGCGTACCTGGAATTTGGGCCGGCTTCCTCTCACGTGATCCTGAGACCCCGGCCTGGATACGTGCCCAAGGTTCCTACCACTCCCTCTCGGGACCAGGTGGTGAACCTGCAAGCGCTGCCCTCAGAGGAGGCAGACCCAGCCTTGGCACTGCTCTGTCCAGTACGCGCTCTCCGCGCCTATGTAGACAGAACGCAGTGTTTCAGGACCTCAGACCAGCTCTTTGTCTGTTATGGTGGGAAGCTGAAGGGAAAGGCTCTCTCCAAGCAAAGGTTGTCTCACTGGATAGTGGACACCATTGCTTTGGCTTACCAGCAGCAAGGTTGACCGTGCCCCCTTGGTGTGATTGCCCACTCCACCCGGAGTGTGGCGTCCTCTTGGGCTCTAGCGCATGGCGCCTCGCTAACAGACATCTGCAGAGCTGCAGGCTGGGCGACACCTAACACATTCGCCAGATTCTATAATCTCCGAGTGGAGCCTGTATCCTCTCGTGTACTCGCTTCAACCAGCTAGTACCGGACCCGCTCAGGTGTCTTCGCTTGCTCGCCATTCCACTCCACGGACTGGATACGTGCGATATTTTCCTCAGGTGGGCTTTTCCGAAAGCCCTGAGCTCCTCCAGCACTCCTGACGTTGGCGCCAGTGTCTATTGCCTGCGCGTCGGCTAGGTGCCTCCCGAGTGCATGGTCCCTCCTCTGAGCGACCCCCACATGTGTATTTCCACTGTAAGCCTCTCTGAGCGTGTGTCTTTCCCTTGGCAAGCCACCTTGCCACCCCTGGGGTTGAAATATTCCACCTGCGGCTGGACACCCCAGTGTTTTCCATTTGCTTCCTTCGGGTCATATGTGTATTCTCTAAGTCCCCCCCCCCTCCGGGCTGGCATTAATTGCATACTTCCCCTAAGCTTGGGATATGCTTCCCAGTGTACCTTGGTATTCCTGTGATAAATGGAGTCCTTTGTCCAGGCTGACAGGGATCTCGATTTACGCAGGGCACTGGAAGACAGCTGAGAAGGTGGCGTGATTAGACTGGTAACCCCATTCGTCGTCATCCGACGTACCTCGGAGTGACAACGAAAGGGAACGTCTACGGTTACGTATGTAACCCTCGTTCCCTGAGTAGGGAACGGAGACGTTACGTCTGCCTGCCACTTTCCGCTGTACCGCGGGGATCGCCTGAGCTCAGTCTTGGCTCCTCAGCGAAGAAACATATCTGCTTGCTGCCGGCTTCCTCCTTTTATACCCACGAGGTGGGGCGGAGTTACGCCATGCAAATTCCGCAGACCCATGGCATTTCTTTGCCATTGGCTCGTTTTGTAATACTCGAAGTTGATAGGCTTTCTAAGCGAAACCCCATTCGTCGTCATCCGACGTAACGTCTCCGTTCCCTACTCAGGGAACGAGGGTTACATACGTAACCGTAGACGTTTCTGTTATACCACTAACTAGAATCGCATTAGGGATTTTGATGCCTTTTTCCTCTATAATTTCCATCATTTTTCTGAGTTTTTCTTTTTCCTTGCTTAAACAGCTCTTTAATGCTTTGTAATATGATTTGAATGTGAACCTTAGTGTTTTTTTCTGCCTCCTGGCTGCTGGCTCGCCAATTTTATGCAACACCTGTTTGATACTTTATCAGTTTATAGTAAGTAATAGGTATAAATGGTCCCTGAAGACTTCACCTAATCACTGACCTCCAGAAGATTTAGGTATCGCAGGAGGCAGGAAACACACAGACCTGAATTATAGGGAGATTTAGTTTATATATGCATTTGTTGAGGAAAACAGTAAATTAACAATGTACTACAACAAAAGAAAATGAATATCAGGTTCAATTATCAATGATTTTACCCTTTGAAAATCTTTAAATTGAGGAAAAATGAAAGGAAAAAAACAACTAAGAAACAAAACACATCACATTCAATTTTTAGAAATTTCCCTTTTAGAACACTGGTTTCTACTCTTATTTAACCAATATTATAATTGTGTTTTTATATGAACCTCTTTAAATCCCTGTTTAATTACTCTTAATGGTTTGTTATTCCTTTCCTTCCCTTTTAAATTATAACAAGGAACTATTTTTCTACTTTTCCACAGGCTATTTCAAAGTTACTGAATGTTAGATCATTCAAATGTTCAGGTAAATACCTCAAATGAAAGAATTTCGTGAAAAGCGTTTTTTTTCCCTAAGCGCTCAGTTCATTCAGTGAGCAACCGTTAAAGTGTTCTGTCTGCTCAGTTGTGAAATATAACACGTGAAAAAAAACTCAAGGATGTATCCAACCAGTTTGCCCGATGTGAATCCACAATATTTCAGTCCATTCCGCTCTTTGGGTGGCCCGCCATCTATTTCTCTCCTCGACTACGCAGTCCAGCGTCAGCGATTTAGCAACTCGTCTCGAACACAGTCCGAAAAGCACATAACAAAAACCCGGCCTGCACATAACCGGACAGCAAATTTAATTCACTCACATTAAATCATGACAACCTTGAAATGTTTTTTTCGATATCGTTCACTTAACAGATCACAAGATCAGTTTTTAACATCATACAAGTGATAATTGTATAAGATTTCTCATATTCTTCTCTTTTCACGGTTTCTCTGCGGAAAACCAACCTTTTTCCAAGTTCAACCCATTCCCCGTCTAACTTGTTGGCGGAGTTACCCTCACTGAATCAACCTAATTGGTCAAATCTACATCTGCAGTGTGATTTCATCATTTCCATTGGGCAAGTTTTTCTGCAGTATGCCATATATCCCATTTAATATAATTTTAATTTTAATATTATTGCGTTTCATAAAATCAAAACAATTTATTTGATCATCTAAGGGATTTTTTAAAATTTATTTAGTTTTTTTCACTATGGCTGTTGAATTGGGTCCTATTTTGGCCCTGGGTTACAAAAACGTTTAGGGAGTAGCCCAGTGTGTTAGGATGTCCATTGAGGAAACACATACACACACACACACACACACACACACACACACACACACGCACACACGCACGCACACACGCACACACGCGCGCACACACACACACACACACACACACACACACACACACACACACACACACACACACACACACACACACACACACACACACACGCATTTCTGTAATAGATGACAAGTTTACAACCTAACTTAAACCTGGAGATTATTGAATTTACATGTAACTCATAGGATGATAAAATAAGGGGACAAAAATTAGTTAATTACAAAAATCAAAAGATCTTATAAATAAGATGATGGACAGTAATACTAAAATATAAAGGCTTGGGCAACAGAGGCATCTAAGTCTCTTCTTTTAACTTATTTGAACAAAATTAAATGAATAACAGCAATTAAGAAGGACAGTGTTTTAGTATGATAATGATGTGCTAATGGCATTGTGTAATTCTAAAGAGATCGCTTTAATGATGCTGGTCTTGATGAAAAATAATTACTTTTTGTTACTTCCATGCAATCACTCAAATCCACCTACTGAAGAAAACATCTCAATTGATAGTCTGTTGGATTCACTTTATTTGTAGAAAGTGAAAACAAAAGCTGTCTCTTTGCCACCCACAATCATTGCGGAATTGGCTGAGGGTTTCAAGGGTGAGTCATACAATCAAACGGTTAAAGGGGCTATTCAACTATTAGTGCTGGAATTTAATTGAGAGAATAATAACAACCCTCTTGTGATGGCCACTTACATTTGATGAAGTTTTCAAACTTTTTAATGGAAAAGGAAAATCTAAAAGCCAGACATTCAGGAAACAAAACAAATGTATAACATTTGTATAATTTTGGGAAATTTCCTATTGTATGTGTTTGTTAGCATGTCAAGTTTGTAATAGTCACATACTTCTGGTTTGGATGACATTGGCTTTTGATATTGACATTTGAGGTGATGTTTTTTAGAGAGTAAAATTAGAAACAAAAAGCTCCTGCATTTGTTCTCTTTAATTTACCTTTTAAAAAAAATGTCCCTTGTCATTATTAATACATATTTTCTGGATTTGGTAAAATCCAGGTGAAAGACATGCCAGAAGAATTTGTCAGACTGATTCAAATCAGTATACATTCATCAGTATTTTTCAGTGATTCATTAATAGAGCTGAAGATTCACCAATCGTTGTTTACATCACACTGTTTGTTTTTCCGTCTAGGTTGTGAGGAGCGCCTCCACTGAAAAGTGGTGCGGGTCTGTGATTTGCGACTACCTTAAAACATTTTATATTTTGACGTCTTTAGAGTTATTGGATACAACAAAATTAGACTGTCAGTCTGCATAGAAGTTCCCCTTTAACTTTCAAGGTTCATCTCATTTGTACCAAGCTGTCTGCTCACATTAACTTTCTAACCTCTGGCAGGTAGCGGTTATGTCAACATGTATATGATTGAATCAGACACAGTGTTGCTCTGCAGTTAATGGAATGTAAAGTGTTGCATTACAAAATGTTTATTTTAGTTCTGCTGACTAAAATAAAAAATGTTTACTTTGCCTCTGGAGATAAACAGTCTGCATTTACTGACTCTATAGGTTCTCGGCTGTAATTCATCATTTAATCATAGCATGCAAAGTCCTGCCTTACCCAAGGCCATTGTTTTGGATTAAGTTGTACTTTTGTTCAGTATAGACAATTCAGTGTTCATTGGATTTATATCTGTGGACAAGATGTTCTCAAAATGTTTCTCATGTGATCAGGTTATTATTTTACTGACTCACAAAATAGAACCCCTTATAAGAGTAATTTGTTTGAATCTAGACTAAACCACTCGCGTCATGCAGTGTGTTTGTTTTCGCATGTAGCCTTTGAGATAAAAAAAAAACTATAAACTATAAAAACACAGCAGTGTATCACAACCAGGTAAAATTTCCAAAGAAACTGGAGGTCAAATCCTGACAACAATTACTAGAGACAGGAACCCTAAGAAGGCATGTGGACGTAGAGTTTGAAACTGGTTTATTTCTGACAATCCATCAGTTAACGAATCAGTTAACATAAAACAACAGGGCTAAGTTTAGAAAATCGTTCTTTTCACTCTGAAAATGGTATGAGGCAGAAAACATGCAAGCAGCAAGCTGAATCATAGACAGTGCCAATCATGGATGTGAAGAAAGAATATCAAAATCGCAGTATCAAAACACTGGAATTTATGTTACTAAGATCATGATGTTGAACTCATTAAAGCTCATTAAAGTTTAAAAGATCATAGTTTGCTATATCTGACTGTTACATTTCTGAGATGCTTTGTTCTCTTGTTAGAGTAGAAAATTGGATGAAATTCCAATTATGGTGTCTTATTGCATTTGAGAGATTATTTTATATTCCAGAAAATGACCTGACCTCAGCTCACTCATTTCAGGGCATGTGCCCTGTATTTCTTCAAAGTGTCGTCTGTTCTCTTATCCTTGCAGCTCCTTATTATTTAACATGTTAAAAGTCTTAGAATGTTTCTTTTAAAAAATATAATTATTATTAATAATAACCAGAGCAATTATTATGTGCATCAATGTTTGAAAAGGTAATTTAGCCACTGTTCTTTTTAATTGCATAAAGAAATTAAGATGTTATCGCAAATATGATAGGCTGACAGTATAGTCGAATGTCACAGTGCTGTAATAATGTTATCCAAACGAGATGATTGTATTAGCATAATTGAAAATATACCAATCTGCGTAGACGTCAGTGGGGGATGCCAAATAGTTGACAGGCAGACATGATTGTAATAGATTCCAATGACTTTGTTAGATTTGTTTTTAATCAAGGGAGAAGTGCACAGAGATCAGTGAGAGGACCCTGGATTTCATCAGGAGTGACTGTAATGACTCAATGTGAGCTTGAATTAATGATCAGGTATGTGCTCCCTAGGCACAGTGAGTCACTGAGTTTTATAAAAGCACCTCATTCATTTCTGACCTTTGAAAGCTTAAGACCAACCTCACATTTGCATTTTAAGCAAGCTCTCAGATCATTATAAGTCGCTGCAGGATAAAAAGTTGAGTTGGCCTTTTTCTTCCCGAGACCCCATCTTTTTTTTCTTTTCTTTTTTGCTGCATGCTCTGAGTTTGGCAATAAGAAAGATCTGTCAGGCCAGAGGCACAACATAAGCTGAATGAAGTTAAATATACATACCACTGAGAATCTCATTTCTTATGTTACACTGTCAAAAACTATTCATAAAAGCTTCCATGCACCTTTCCTATTAAGAGACACGTATATACACTTCAAGTCAAACTAGAGTAACAGGTAAGTTGAATTGATGCAAAAAAAAAATATATATATTAAATAGACCTGACAGAATTTTTTTATTGTGGTGTAGCATCTGAAACACACAAATTATTCATTATATTTAATTCACTCTCCCAACAAAGGTCTATGAAACTTCTCCCAAAACTGACAGGCCAAATGAAGCTAACACACTGGCAGAACCCGGTGTCCTGTTACAGGACAGATTAAGACTGATAAGACTTTTTACAATCCCAAAAGGAATTTGCAGAGAGTTGTGACTCTCACTTAATTCTTGCTGAGAATAAGAAATAAATCTCATATATTCTATATATAACCACTTGAGAAATGTATAAACATGTATCTAATTTTCCCATCTCATGATTTTCCTTTTATGTGGTTTGGCCTATGTATTCATTCAACTCTTTTGGATTAATGTTTCAGACTTGCATACTATGGTTAACCAAAATCATGTGTAGCATGTTTAGTCTCTATAAACTCCAATCTTCATCCCCCATTTGTTAATTTACATTATATTTTGCTAACTTTGTGAAGCATTAGTATTATTCAAATCTTGAATATTCTTTTGTTAAACACCAAGTAAAATTACATGTTAAAGGCCTGCTTGAACAAAAGGTCATAAAGAAATTACCTCCAAAGGGAACAACTTCTTATTGGCTCACAACCCTCCAGAGGGTGTGACATCTTCACGCTTTAAAAAATCACTGATCACAAGATCACGTCTCTTAGTCTCTTATTCTCTTACTCTCTTCGTCCCTTTCTGAAAACCTGATGTGAAGATGATGCTGAACTAGAAATTTTCTAAGGACCCCCAAGCTTGAGCCAGGCTGCGGCCTTGTCTTTCCATTCACCAAAAATCCTCTGACTCCTACTGGTTCTCTCTCATCAAAACAACATCAGCAAAGATCAAATGGAGCCTCAACAAATTGCATCAGAACAGTTTAATTCAAATTGCTGAGACATGCAAGTATCAAACTTAGTCTCATTATTTGATACATTAAGTATCCTTACCCCTTTTTAAGAAGGGTGTGTTAGAACTAAACTGATGGTTTGCTCAAGGCTGTTGATCTGCTGAATTTCAAACAATGCTATAACTTCTTGCTTTCCTGTATTTTGCCTAAGCTCTCTTTCCCTTGGTAAACTGTATGCATGTATGTATGTGTTTAAAAGTTTAGTCTAGTTAATAACATCTTGTTCACGTCACACGTAAAGTTGTCCGTTTCTCAAGCTCATATACTGGAGTCCCTAATCATAGATTTTGACTACAGGCTCTGAATAGTACTGCACAGTGAGAAAGACATTTCCCATGCCCCGGAAATGTACATTTCTTAGAATTGATAAACGATTAACATGTTTTCACGGCAGAAACAGGTTAATTGATTGTAATATTAAAGGGATAGTTCACCCAAAAATAAAAATTCTGTAAGTATTTACTCACCCTCATGTTGTTCCAACCTCGTAAGACCTTCGTTCATCTTCGGAACATGAATTAAGATATTTTTGATGAAATCTAAGAGCTGGATCACTCCTCCATAGGCTTCTAAGGGATTGAAACTTGCCAGCCCCGAAAATTTATTAAAGATATCGTTAAAATAGTCCAAGTGACTACAGTGGCTCAATCTTAAGTTTATCTAGCGACGAGAATACATTTTGTGTGCAAAAAAAACAAAAATAACGACTTTATTTCAACTATTCATTTCTTTCTCTGTGGGCCTCTAGTCAGTTAACTTAGTGTGATAGCCTAGAGCTACGTCACACCTAGGCTCACTATTGACTGACGATGGTCATGTGGGTGATGCGTGTGACGTACAACAACAGAAGAACTGCGCTATATCACTAGTGAACTGACTCGAGGCCCACAGAGAAGGAAACGAGTAGTTGAAATCTATATTTATTTATTTTTTGCGCACAAAAAGTATTCACGTCGTTTGATAAACTTATCTTTAATAACTTTTAGGGGCTGGCAAGCTTCAATCCCTTAAGAAGCATATGGAGGAGTGATCCAGCTCTCAGATCTAATCAAAAATATCTTAATTCGTGTTCCGAAGATGAACGAAGGTCTTACGAGGTTGGAACAACATGAGGGTGAGTAAATACTGACAGAATTTTCATTTTGGGTGAACTATCCCTTTAATTTGACTACATTAGGTTAATTCTATTAACTGATCCAACTATTCATAATCAATTATAACAAGTTATTATTGATTATTAATATTTTTTAGAGCTAATTTGCTACAGTGGTTCATTCCCATTTGCACTTTTCCCAGCATGCTGACTGACATGAATAATTAATGATGTTGAATAACTGTTTTAATGTTTGCTAGTTTTATATACACTGTTGTTGTTTTTACTGTCATGTAAGTATCTTTTTGACTTTATAGTAACCCTTGCTGTTTCATGGAAAAAGTATTGAGGTTTGTGTTTCATTTTCCACTATTTTAAGAATGTTTTCCTTTGTCATGTGAGTTTTCAAATGATACCTATTCGTGTGATGTTGTCAATAGTTTAAAGGGATAGTTCACCAAACTGCAATTTTGGCATTGTTTACTCACGCTCATGTCATTCCAAAACGGCATGGACACTCTTTCTTCTGAAGAACACAAAAGCAGATATTTTGAAGAACAATTTTTTTCTCATACAGTGACACTCAATGGGGACTAAAAGTATTCTGTAGTACCCCATGAACTTTCATTGTATGGACAAAAAACAAACCTAAAAAACCCCAAACTTTTTTCTCTCTAAATATCTTACGATGCAATCTCACGTTGATGACGTGACCAAATTTTTGTTTTTGGAGGAACTATCCCTTTAAGACAAACACTTTGCTCACAGTGTACATTTCTTTTTCACAACATGAGATGTAATGCATACTATTTAATATTAATAGAACATTAATAGAACATTTAAAACATGTAATTAAAGAAAATTATCTGAATACTACTTAAGCTTAGAGTTACTTATTCTGCTAAGTTATTGATATTTTGTAGTTATTTTTTATGTGCAACAAGCATCTATTTTTTTTTTTTTGTACAGCATTGCTTAATAAGTTTTCTAAGAACCTTTGTGTTCCAGCAGTGCTTTTGACACCAGTGATGTCAGACACCTCTGGAAGCCATCCATTCTGAAGAAGGCTCTTATGGAACAAGATTGCACATAATGACCTCTCTTCATTTGAATCCTCCAGCCGCTGTGAATGACTGGGATTTTACACAGGCAAAGCAGCGCTCTGCACAAGTCAAGCTGTTTTACTGTAGCACATGAGAAGGTGGATCCCTATTAGAGGCCAACATTATGGACAGGTTCCCAAATCCCACAGGAGGTCATTATGCGTGTCTCAGCGCAACCTTTGGAGAAGGTCCACTGAGGACAACGCAAGAGACCATGAGATATTCAACACAGTAGTGACAAAGTGGCAGAAATGGACTAAATCAGTCAGAAGACTTTGGGAGAAAAAAAGGAATCATGTCAGCAAGTTGGTCCTCTGTCAAATTTTGCAATATCACAGTTTAGACTAACAATAAGCACTGTAGCTGCATATTAAAAGTAGAAAGAATCTTTCTCCATGACAACCCAGGATGAGAGTTAGTTCACTTCCTGCCATAGTTTGTCGCTGTTCATTTGAGAAGACAGATCAAATTTTCAAAGTCCAAATGTCTCCCTTAGCACATTTTCAGAAATGACTTGAGGCAAGAGTCAGTGTCCAGTCCTGAAACTTAACTTACAGTAAGTGAACTTCCTGTTACAGTGAAGGATGTTACTGTCAAAACGGTTTATTAAATGCTCACTATATGGAAGAATTTGGGTATACATGAACTAAATTCAATTATTAAGGAAAACATGACATTTTAGTATATTATATTAAACCATAACATTTTAGTAATCATGCACTGTGTCCACCAACTCCACATTATTTAGAGTTCCAGAAGCTTTCAATAGGCTTTTAGTGTTAGATTGTATCAATATTGTTTTGTTTTGTCTTGTCACGTAACACTTCCTCAAGATTTAATTTTGTTCTTAATATTAGTCTGCTTTAGTCAGTTGTATTGAGACAATGGAAACAGAGCAGGCACTTCCATCACCTTGAAATTCTATAAATGCTTCATCATCATCTAATCTTATCTTGTAATGTGAAATGTATTTGTTAATCTGAATATTTGTACTTTAAGCCCCTGACTTTGCTAAAGCTAACATACCTAACATGTTTTTTGTAAAAGATGCATAAAATCAAGGCCAATCAGTTTTTCCAACTTCTTTGCTCATTAGTTAGATTCAACTACAATCAAACAACAAAGACAGAACTATAATATAACTGAAACAACAGCAATAAAACGTACACTACATGCAGTATCTGGCTTAGTGGAGTCGTTTCAGTCAATGCTGAATAGGGTTGTGGACAGGAGAGTGTGGTATTTGACAGACATCATGGTGAACTATGAAGAATGCCGTCCCCACCTCAGAGAGACATTTCCTCTGATATATGAAAGCTTTTCCTGGTTCTCATATCTCATATCTCCTGCCATGCAAAGGTCTACTAGAAGAGTAATGGTCTGATATTGTACAGTATTGGTTATTGTATCCTTTTATATTGTCTCATCCATTTAAGTAATTAAAGGGTTTATGGTTACCAAATAAATTTGGAGTGTTTACCCTTAAACACTAAATTTAAATTAAGTTAAATTCTGTCATAAATTATACTTCATTTCGATAGTCCACTTTAGACGAACTATAAATTTGCAGCTGCATGTCAACTAACTCTGATTAATTTGCAACTATGTAAACTAACTCTCATTAGAGTAATAGACTGTTAGGTTAGGGTTAGTAGAATAAGTTTAATTGTAAAGTAATTGAAAAATTACTTAGTAAAATGTCTGTTGGGGGAGCATCAAAATAATATTTTACAGATATTAAGCAGACAGTCTACTAATACTCTGATTGGTAGTCGACCTGTAGTTGCAGTACAATGTCTAAAGTGGACTATCGAGAAAAAGTGATACCTTTATTCACCCTCATGTTAAAGGGTTAGTTCACCCAAAAATGAAAATTCTGTCAGTAATTACTCACCCTCATGTTGTTCCAACCCCGTAAGACTTTCATTGATCTTCGGAACACAAATTAAGATGTTTTTGATGAAATCTGAGAGCTGGCTCACTCCTTTATAGGCTGCTATGTAATTGCATCTGCCGGTCCAGAAAAGTTAGTAAAAACATCGTTCAAATAGTCCAAGTGTCTATAGTGGCTCAACCTTATGTTTATCAAGCGACGAGAACACTTTTTGTGTGCAAAAAACAAAACAAAAATAACGACTTTAATCAACTATTCATTTTCTTCTGTGTGGACCTCTGATGTGAGTTCACAATAGCGCCACGACGCATGCGCGAGAACTGAGAAGATGACACTCACGATCAGTTGATGGGAAAGTGTGAAAGGTAAGCCATTCATTTTGCGGCATTGGTAAGACACTTTTACGTTTTCTCATTGGGTTCTCACGATTCGGACAGGATTCCAGGAAATGCAGACTTTAAAACATTTTAAACACTATCAACACCCATCTGTGTCATCTTCGCAGTTCTCGCTCATGCGTCGTGGCGCTCTTGTGAACTCACTCAGAGGCCCACATGGAAGAAAACGAATTGTTAAATAAAATCGTTATTTTTGTTTGTTTTTTGCGTACAAAAAATATTCTCGTTCAACGAAGGTCTTACGGGGTTGGAACAACATATGGTGAGTAATTACTGACAGCATTTTTATTTTTGGGTGAACTAACTCTTTATTTCAAACCCACATTTAGGACTCTCTTCAAGTGGATCCCAAAAGATATTAATGACAGATGTTCATACACTGATGTTCATGACAGTGTGAGTGCTGCTGTTCCTAATATCAGCGTATTACAACAGCAATACTGCTTTAAATACAACAGTTCAGCAACTTACATTTTAGAAGCAATATTGCCAGTTACTTTATCTATTTTTACTCTGCAACAAAAAATCGTTCCAAAGACACTGGCTGCATCTGAAATTGCATCATTTCTGAGTAGGGATTTATTTTGAATAAGTAATTAATTTGCGACTGTTATGTTCTATAGTATGGGTGTGTATATGTAATCTGGATGTACTACATTGATCATGTTGTCATTGCCATGTCATTCACAAAACGCCTCATTGGACTGGATGTGCACTTCAGAATCTCGTCGGAAGTAGGTCATCTGGGTACTTTTTGCCTACAGTTTAATAAATACTGTGATTTTAAACATGGGCCTACTACTCTTTTGAACCTATAGGGAAATATGCATATTCTGATGTGGTGAGGTTTCACTTCTAAATTAATAATTTTTGAGCAAAGCTGTTGAGTCAATGATTTTAATGAATCACTCATACAGCCTCTTGTTTCATTACTGAATGAATCAGTGTTTTTGAACGAACTGGTTGAATGAAATGTTCAGTGACTCCCTTATGAAGAAAGTCCATTACCTACTGATTTAACTATGTAACCTGAAGAAAGAGTCAGTGGAAAATATCAGCATGCCTCAGTAAAAAAAAAAAAAAAAGACTAAATCTTTGCCTGACAGTGGAAAGTACCACTTTTCACATAACATTTCAGCAATCATGTCATGTGGATTAACTATCAGCGGTTTAGAATCAATATTATTAATGCAAAATTTGTGAATCAATCACTGATCTAAATTTCAAATGGGTTTGCAAAAAGGTCTGAAATTCATTGTTATTCATTCACACAGTTCACTCACATACTCAATTTGTTTGGGGTTTCTCATACCGAAATAGTAACAGGATAATTTATAAGACATAACACATTGAAATAACTACCTACAGTCCATTGCAGGAAGCAAACCTTGAAGTATTTTAGAATTTTTCCGCAATGAAGCAGTTCAACTTAGCACTATAGCCAATTTATCTAAACATAGGCTTTCCATTAAAAGAGTATCAAATATTGGGACACTTTTGTTTTTTTTTTTTTGAAGGGGGCCTATGCTCCAGGACTGATGAAAGCCTAGAAACGCCCCTGACCATCACCGTTAATACATTTTGTATGGGAACTGTATATGAAGTTGTCTTTTATATGCAGTTTTGTAGGCCTTTTCCTCCTCCATTCTCTTTCTGTATTTTTTTTATTCTTTTGATAATGACTTTAAATGATATGGAGGAGGTGGTGAACACAGCGGATGATGGACGAGCCCCCGAGTTTGGGCTCATCAATTTGAAGTTAAACTCATGACATGAGTATAATAAAGAATGTGTCTAGAAAAATGCAGAAAGTCCCCAATCTCTTATTTTAAACAACACAAAGTCTTAATGTTTTAAGCCTGAATACGCAGTTGTCAAGCAAGTCCCAGCATTATAATTATTATCATCACCAGCTCAATTATGTCTTTAAATGTGAAAAGATCTGCCCACAGAATCAAGTTTGTTAGTGAATCATTAGTCATGTTGTGTGACGCAGGAGTCATTTGCCAATCTGCCAAGCAATATCGAAAGGTAGTCTTGCCTTTAAATAGTAACATGTCAGAGAGACATGATGAGGGCTCAATGTGTGCTCACCATGATTTCCATCTAACAGATTCAATATGATGAGATATAGATGTGCTCTCAAAGATCCGCATATTTTAGGGCATGCTGAAAGACCGTCTGCCTGTCTGTTTGGAAGGAGACCTTCCCTCTGAGTCCTCCTTATATTGCATAGGGTTTTTTTTTTACCAGTTTTATTCATCATATCAGATCACATATACATCGATATATTATGAAGTGTATTACTGAATATATAATTTTACAGACATTATAAAATATTATTTAATATATTGTCACATATTTTTCAATATATGAAAAGCGGCAATTCCTTATGTATTATTCAAAATACTGTAATATTAACACAATATATTATTCTGTATATTTTCTAATATACTGTTAAACCATTTAATATATTGATTATTCATATATAGGGAAATATATTTTCTTTTCAGGGTGTGTCCCTCATATTTAATGAATGCAGGTCCTCAATCGTAAGTACTTAATTGTTGTGGTGACAAAATATTTAAGTTGTAAATGTTTAATAAAAAATTGGAACTCTGAAGATTATGTTTATATAATTGCAAGTGTCTTTAAATACAGATCTGTAAGATTCCTAATAAAGAATCAACTCTGTTTCCAAAACTTTAAAAGTAATATCCTAAATGTTGTTATAAGTGTCTGTTTTTATATAGAGCTACAAAGCTATTCTTCATCTTACATAATGTTTGTAATGTTTGTTATGTTTGTGGCCAGATAGTAATTTTTAGGTATATGTAGAGATGTAGAGATATATGCTCCACATGTTTTTTCCCCCCTAATAATCTGGCATTTTAATGCTTTCAACTTGAATGTCCAAAAAATGTACTTAGCAATTTATCCAAATAAGTGAAGTATTTTCTGGAGACTTCTGGTTTTGGACTCTATTATACTGCATGTGTAATACATTGCAGATTTATTTACTCATGCAGCTTAAACACACAGATTTATAATGTAATATATTACCTAGATTTTATTATTATTTACATTATAAATGTTTTATTTTTTCAAGCTAATTAACAAATGCTCAAGCACTCCTGCTTGCACTAAAGCGTTTAGCCAAGATTCTATCATTGTGCTGAGAAGTGCAATGCCATAACTTTTATAGTACTGTAATTATAGTCTCAATGAAATCTGGCCAATCGTCAATCTGACCAAAGGCTCTACTCTTCAGCACAATGGTAACCCCAAAAACTCAGACATACCTGAAAACATTTTAAAGGTACAATATGTAAGAATTTTGCAGTAAAATATCCAAAAACCATTAGGCCAATGTTATATATTTTGTTTAGTTGATTACTTACAATATCCCAAATATTTCCAACTATTTGTAAATCGTGAGAAAATTGCGATTTTAACCAAGGAAACGGGACGTGTGAGTAGGGGTGAGAAGTCGCCAGTCAATGACGTCATATCCGGGTTACCCTCGGTTTCCGCCAGGTTTGACCTCGCACTGCCATAGTAACCATGGTGACAGACGTGGACAACTGGGTTATGCCCGTTATGCCTAGCAGGACGCTTACGCGGTTGTTGTTTTGTTCAAACATTATGGACCATGGCAAGCAGACTTTGAGACAAAAAAAGGACTAAAATGAAGCTCAGCATCTTTCGAGATGCCGAGAGCTCCACGTCCGCGACTGACTTCGACTTGACAGAGACGCGAGTCTTGCATGTACTTTATTAGACAGGTGAGCAAATGTACATAAAACTAAGCAATGCTATTTAGTTCAACATGATGAATTGTTATGATCTTTATGTTATTCTAATGTTGATCTAGCTTAGTTAGTCTCATACAGCCAACAAACAACCTAACTAGCAACATTCAACACACTCAAATGCAGTTTAGTGTGATAGTGTAACTGTTAGAGCAAGTGAAACAGCGCTGCGTTACCTCAAGTTTAATTTGTCTAATAAACTGACCTGTGTGAGTATTAATTCAGCACTTGCGTGTAGTTCGGTAGAATGAAATGTCCTTATTCTTTATATCCGCGGGACTCGCGTTGTGTGTGGCGCTGGTATACGTCTAGTAATTGCCTCCTGCTTCACACCACAGTCATGTTAAAAATATTAATGTATTCACTCATCCATAAAAGATCCATCAGCTTGACAACAAGATCCATAATTCAGCTTAATGTGGAATATACGTCATCAATATACGCCTTTGTTATTGTAAGAGGTTAGCGACCCCTGGTGGCGAAAAATCCTGCATATTGTACCTTTAGATTCCAAAAATAATAGAACATTAAACACCAACAGATATGTCCCCTATATTAATATTGAGCAAAACACATCAAATAACATTTAATTTTAAAATGTTCTCTTCTTTAACAGTCAGAAACAAAGCATGCTGGGAACTAGAAATCCGTTGTAACTTATTCTATTATATTCTCTGTGTGTGTGTGTGTGTGTGTGTGTGTGTGTGTGTGTGTGTGTGTGTGTGTGTGTGTGTGTGTGTGTGTGTGTGTGTGTGTGTGTGTGTGTGTGTGTGTGAAAATACAATCACATTTATATGGGAACATGTATGTGCAATATATGTACTCAATAAAGGATAAAACTTTGTGAATATTACAAATATTTTATATGCATTATAAATAGCCACATGGTCAATGCATATATTGCAGTATATTTGCAGTATAAAATGTAAGCATTAGTTTCCCATATATGTAAATGTATTATTTAATATATCGCATTATATTTTTCACTATATTCCCATATATTTTTGTTCCGTAAGGGCAGGGAATAGTTTGACAATTTAATAAAATAATGGAAAATGAATTTTAAAATAAAGAAACAATATTTTATTACTTTATTAATTTAAATCCCCCATCAGATTTCAGTAGTCATTGTGGCAGAATGCAGAAAGTCAGATAAATCATAAGATGAATTCTTGTTTTGACCTTAAACAATATTAGACTCTAATACATAAAACAGTTGAAAATATAATGGTTTCTCATTTAATCCAAAACAGGGAAATATAATTTTGTGTGAAGTACAAATGAAGATAAATATATTTTGAGAATTACAGCACTCAGATAAGTTACAAAAAATGGCTTAAAGGTGCAATAAATTATTCTCTACAGAAACATTTTTTGTTATGCTGGATGAAAGTCTCCTCATATCCTGATAGCAAAATCTATGCTAAGCAGTCTAAATGTATTTTCATAATTTAATATCGTCTGTGGAAGATGTAGGACCATAAAATGTTTGTTCAATCATAGCATTCAGTCAGAATGAAATAATAGCATATGTTCCCTGTCAGTCAACGTGTGTTTGCATACCACTGCACAGCCTGTTCACACAGACATCATACGTCATCAGGGAGTTTACGTACGGCTCATACAGAGCGAGAATTGCAGGCAAACAGTTGTTACTCACTGTACTGAACAGTTTTCTCATGAATGACACATGATATAATCCAATTACATTAGGCTTGTTCGACTTGAACCGGCGCTTCACAGACCGATCATTTATGACATCAAAGTACCGCTAAAGAGCGATTCAAAAGCATACAGAGCTGTCTGCTCTCTAATCACTCTCGCGGTGCTTTGATGTCATACACTGATCGGTCTGTGCAGTGCCGGTTCAAGTTGAACAAGCCTGTTGTCTCTGGTAGTCTCGCTTCTGGTCTGTAGGTGTTCATGTGTTTTGGAGGAGGTGTGGCTTTGGACGGCGATTTGCAGGGAGGGTGGTTTCATATGTTTTCAATGCTAGCAGGCTAAAGTTAGCATTTTCCAGACCACCAATTGCACTTTTACGTCAAAACCACCACAGGTAACAGACAATAAATTAATTACAGAAACATATTGTTTACATATGTTGTCTGTATTGAATAACTCATAAGGAATCATATGCCTTGGAGGGAAGATGAACGAAAATGGGAGGATATAAATCATTGACTAAACACCAGGTCGTGCTATACTAGATACTCAGTCATGGTTGGTTTGGGATTTTGTTTTATGTTTCATGTCTATTATTTTGTAGTTTGGTTCCTGATTCCAAGTCATGTGACTCCCTTGCCCTCATGTGATTTTGCCATGTGCTCTTGGTTCATGTGTCAATTTGCTTGTTTGACTTCATGCAGTGCTGCGCAGACCCATCGGCGGTTGTCTTGAAGCAGTGCATGCCGGTTTGAAATTTTGTCCAACTTGAGACAGCACCGACACCACGTGACTGTGTCGATGCCATCAAAATTCCGCGAGAGCGATCCAAGAGCAGTCGCTCACTTAGCCGCCGCAGTTTCTCTAGAGCGGCTTCACGAGCTCTGATGACAACACAACTGTTCCACGATTGGCCAGATTCACCGCATGACAACGATCGATTGTGTTTCATGTTTATTCGAAACTTCAGTTTATTTGAAACCTTCAGTTCCACTAATGCTCACAAATCTGCATTTTTATAACAGTGAAATCTCTTCTCATGTAGTCGCGATATTATATTGTGTCATGTTTATCAAAATAAAACTGATAAAAAACGTGTAAACGCTGGCTCAAGTCGGACACAATAGGCTTGTTCGACTTGAACCAGCGCTGCACAGACCTATCCGTGAATGACATCAAAGTACCACGAGAGTGATTAGAGAGCAGACGGGCTCGTATGCTTTTGAATCGCTCTAGTGGTACTTTGAAGTCATAAACTTGTTCAAGTCGAACGAGCCTAATTTCTAACCTGCATGCGCTGCTTCAAGTCAGCCGCCAATCGGTCTGCGCAGCGCTGCATAAAGTCAAACAAGCCTTTTGTCTTGTCATATGATACTCTGCTCTGTTTGTCATGGTCCAAGTCCAAGTCCAAGTCCACTCTGGTATAAGTCATGTTTTGGTTTGTTTTGTATTTGTTCTTGTTTTGGTTGATAAAACTGCACCTGGGGCCTACCATGAAGCCGGTTTAGGTGGCTAGGCAGGTATGTTTCAGTTTAGTTTGCGCCAACCCTGGGTTCTAGGCAACATGGAAGTGGATTGGCTTTTAGCAGTGTTCATCGCCATAGTAACTTACGCTCTGCGGCTAACCTGGTCCGGGGGAGGTTATGTTCCAGGTAAGAGATCTTAAAGGGGAAATGAAGCAGTCAGTCAAGTTTACATGATTTAAAAGATGGATTTCCACTATAATCAAAAATTATATAAGAAACATGACAAATGTTAACATATAAAAGAAACAACGTTATATCTTTCGTGGCAAGGGCGCCGCCATTGTGCAGAATTATAACCGGTGACGTCACGGGGTGGGTTTGCTCTGTGCTGAGTTCAGTAAAATACAGTGAAAGATGCATGTAAGCTGGTCGAACCAGCAAACAACTAACGTTAGGTACAGTAATTGTTAGCTAACAGCTGTAAGCATGAACTAGCTAACGCTAACTTAGTGTTTAGCTAGTGAACTTTATTAGTACCAGACAAAAAGACGACGTCTAACGTTAACAAACTGCACATGGAAACATTGTTCGCGATGTCTGCCATCATATTCCTGTCTCTTGTCAACACCATGGTTGCAATACATGGTCAAGATCAGCGTCTTGACAGCAGATGGATCGTGCTATCGTGGCGTAATAATCTGTTTGGTTGAAATTTACTTACCTGAATGAAATGAAATCGATTGTATCGTCCTGTGGAATCATTCATTCACAGACAGCATACGAAGATGTTCAACTAATAAAGATCTTCATCGCTGGCAAACAATATAGATTTGCAGATTTGTTTTCACTAGACTGTACTGTCCACGGCCACTTCATCCAACTTTCTTGATGTTCTGAAATCTTCCTGTTACTGTTGAGTCGAGTGTGAATTGAAAGCGCTTCAGTGATTCAGTGCGTGCAGGAAACCGAACAGATCATTCAAACTGATTCGCGAACCGATTTAGACAGATCTCCCAAATCTCGTTATATGCAGGGCCATACAAGTTTATTGTGTATTAGGTGTAGCTCATACCTGTCAACAACACTACCGTTTTCCCCGGGAGTCTCCCGTATTTCACATCCATCTCCCGCCCCCTTCCAGTTTTGTTTCTCCTGTGAAACTCCCATAATTTGTATAGCCCAAATCTCGTTATATGCAGGGATGCAAATGGCGCACTTTATTTTAATGCAAATATGTTGTTAAATGCGTAGTTTATTCCAAGCGCGCTGTATCTTTTTATGGGCATGGTGAGCGATGCTCAATTTACAAATGAATCACAAATTTTTTTTTTTTTGTCGATTCTGTTCAAAGACTTCATCAAACATGTTGGCAGATCTGTCTAAATCGGTTCGCGAATCAGTATGAATGATCTGTTCGGTTTCCTGCACGCACTGAATCACTGAAGCGCTTTCAATTCACACTCGACTCGGAGTCGTAACAGGAAGATTAGTATGCTGTCTGTGAATGAATGATTCCGCAGGACGATACATTCGATTTCATTTCATTCAGGTAAGTAAATAACAACCAAACAGATTATTACGCCACGATAGCATGATCCATCTGCTGTCAAGACGCTCGTCTTGACGTCGTCGTCTTTTTGTCTGGTACTAATAAAGTTCACTAGCTAAACACTAAGTTAGCGTTAGCTAGTTCATGCTTACAGCTGTTAGCTAACAATGACTGTACCTAACGTTAGTTGTTTGCTGGTTCGACCAGCTTACATGCATCTTTCACTGTATTTTACTGAACTCAGCACAAAGCAAACCCACCCCGTGACGTCACCGGTTATAATACTGCACAATGGCGGCACCCTTGCCACGAAAGATATAATAAGAGATATAATAGATATAAAAGTGTTTCTTTTATATATTAACATTTGTCATGTTTCTTATATAATTTTTGATTATAGTGGAAATACATCTAGTAAATCATGTAAATTTGACTGACTGCTTCATTTCCCCGTTAAACCGAAATTGGACCAATCCGCTGTGAGCAAAGGATAAAGTAAAGTCACTCCACCTGTTCCAAATTAAAGGTCACTACATAGCAAATATTTTTTAAAGACAAAATCATCTGGCTTTTATTAACCCTTATTTAAAATAATAACTTTGCATGATTTAGATATTATTTATGTAATTATTAATCGATCACACGTACGATTTTAGTTTATAAATTATTTTTGCCACAGTTTAAATGAATACATTTATAATATAAATATGCCTTAGAATCAATAGATGAAGCTATAAAATGACTAGATGTGAGCTTAAAAGTTCAATTCTCTCAAAACCTTTATCAACTGTATAAATCTCACTGTTGCGGGCCCGGATGACCAGCCGCCCCTGACTTGCACACCACCGTGAGGAGCCGACACCACGGGCACGCAACAGATAGATGACGAGACCAGAGGTAATTTCAAAGGAGTAACAATCTTTATTGAACACAATATATCAATCAGCATTGACGTAATAGACCTCCGTGTCTTCCAGGTCTTCTTCAGCTACGGGTAGATACTGATTACTTGTCACAGTTTCGCCCTGCCGGCGACTTCACCCATAATACGGCTCCCTTCAGGACTCAGACGGTAAGGATTCTTCTCAGTACAGGATACTTTCGTCGGTGCACAATAGTGAACAGTGGTTTAAAAGCTTACTTCACCAGCGATGCTGCACACTTCCAGACTCAGATTCACCAGCGATGCCGCATACTTCCAGACTCAGACGGTAAGTAGAAAGGTAAGGATTCTTCTCAGTACAGAATACTTTCGTTGGTGCACAATAGTGAAACAGTGGTTTAAAAGCTTACTTCACCAGCGATGCTGCATACTTCCAGACTCAGACGGTAAGTAGAAAGGTAAGGATTCTTCTCAGTACAGAATACTTTTGTCGGTGCACAATAGTGAACAGTGGTTTAAAAGCTTACTTCACCAGCGATGCTGCACACTTCCAGACTCAGATTCACCAGCGATGCCGCATACTTCCAGACTCAGACGGTAAGTAGAAAGGTAAGGATTCTTCTCAGTACAGAATACTTTCGTCGGTGCACAATAGTGAAACAGTGGTTTAAAAGCTTACTTCACCAGTGATGCTGCATACTTCCAGACTCAGACGGTAAGTAGAAAGGTAAGGATTCTTCTCAGTACAGAATACATTCGTCGGTGCACAATAGTGAAACAGTGGTTTAAAAGCTTACTTCACCAGCGATGCTGCATACTTCCAGACTCAGACGGTAAGTAGAAAGGTAAGGATTCTTCTCAGTACAGAATACTTTTGTCGGTGCACAATAGTGAACAGTGGTTTAAAAGCTTACTTCACCAGCGATGCTGCATACTTCCAGACTCAGACGGTAAGTAGAAAGGTACCTTTCTCTGCATCCTCCTTGAGCTTTTCGAATATTCGTAAGATGAAACCAATTCACTTATCTTTCTCTCTCTCCCTTCGCAGCGCATATTCAATTGAGAACTCACTCCCGCAGATTCCCACAGACGAACTCCAATCCAGCAGACTTCAATGGGCAGCTTCCACACCCAGGCAACTTCCCAGAATAAGCTTGTGTCCACCACTGCTCCAAGAAACCCAGAACCACAGAACAGCACGACATCAGCACGGGACCAACAACAGACCAACCTCCAAACAACGCTCTCCCAATAGCCCTATTATCTATGGCTTATGAAGCAAACAGCTCGTGTAAACGCCGCTCCTCTCTCTCTCTCTCGCACCTTTAGTGCATAAGCGCTAATCAGGCCGGTGTTCTGGCGATTTGTGCTGCCTTGTCGAAAAATGCTACCGTAGCGCGAATCGATAGCAGATCGAGTCTGTCGATTTGTGCTGCCTTCGCAAAAAAATGCTACCCAAGCGCGAATTGATCACAGAGAATCTTGATTCATTCCCTGTTGTTTCCATAATTGTGTAAATCTCACAATATTATGACATCGTTATTTCATTTAAATCAGGGTAGGTGTATGGGGAGCATATTTTGATGTTTAAAATGAAATAGCAATTATCACTTTTGATATAACAAGTGAAAATGACATTATTATATGAAATACAATTATAATAAAATTCGAAGTTAAGAGTGCAGTATACTGTACTGTTTTTATTTTTTTAAACGGTGTGAAAAGTAAAAAATTATCATCAAATATTAATCTTTGACCTGTCAAAGTTTCCTACAAGTCTCCACAGCAAGGATGCATAGATTTATGGGCGTGGTAAGCAGAAGAAAAATTAGTCTGCACATGCGCATAACCAGTAAGTAGCACATCTCGATGGGTTGCATGAATCGTCAGAACACCGGCAATGATTCTGCCACACCCGGAACCGGAGTGGGATGTGTCGCACACAAATCGTTCCCCCGGGAAACTCGTGACTCATCAAGGGGGTTCCGCTCGTGACATAAACTTTTTACTTGCACAATTTTTACTTGCACTGACATAGCAATTTTTTTTAATAGTTGTCCTCTTTCATAGACAGCTATTTTCTTCTTTCTGTGTAAATTTGTTTAAATTCTTAATATTTTTCAATCTCGTAATATTCTGCAGAAGAGAATCACGCTGCTTCTCAAGTGAGAAATGAATTGCAGTTTCACTCTTTCTCAGCTTGTGATTGGCTGTTCGCTACTGATGTCACTCCTAAACTCAGGATCAAAGCCTGAGTTGACAGAGAAAGTTGATGATCAGCATCATGGTACCAACAAAGCCTGGCTGGATTGGTTTGGTTTTGTCAACTCAAAACTAATCCTGTAACCCGGAATTTCAACTACCATCATGGTACAGGCTCCTGGATTCTCACTGCAATTCGCCTAAGTGGATTTACGTTACACTCAGATGCACCCCCATAATTACAAAATTTCTAGCCCAAGTATTATGTAAACAGATGTGTAGAAACAGAGAGTGACATACACACAGGAATCTAAAACTTTTTGCATAAGTTATGCAGCTACATGAATGCATGTAAATAAAAATGTATCTAAAGACTTTTATGTATGAGAAATCTTAAAGGGATACTTCCTGATTTAGTATTAAGCTTTGTATCAGTAGAAAACCATTAGTATTTTCGAATTACTGTGCTTCCCCCCCTCATTTCCCCCTGATATGAGAGATTTATGTATTTTTAGTCTGGAAAAAATCCTCCGATGACGCAAAAATCGTCATTTTGCAGCATCGGAGGATTTTTGGGCCAGAGGCTTAAAACTACAGCCAATACTAGTAGCTAGTTCCGCATGTTTTCACCACGCCCATATGGGGCGGGATCTCAATCACAGAAAGTAAAGATGGTGCCAGCTATTTTTCTGTAGAAGCTAAGCTAACTGGCTCTTGCTCTGTGTAGAATATTTGTATAGTAGGCTAATCACAATGTTGGGAGGTAGTTTTGAGTTTGAAATGGCAGAAGGGGATTTCGAAGATCTGTTTGGAATCTGATGCTCGCGGTTACCTGTACAAGCCGCAATACAGCGATGAACAGTTGCGGGAGATGGAGGAACAAGAGGCGCTCGCTCGGCCGGAGCAGCTGCTGCAGCAGGGGAGGAAGACCTGACTCCAGCCTGGCCAGACTCGAGCTGGGGCGTACCGGTGCTGTCAGTGCTCTCGCAGTGCGCTTATGGAAACAGATAGAGAGTCCTATTGCTGTCGCGAATTTCAGCGATCCCATTTTCTTCTGGACGAGATAAATTGGAAATGTCAGCCAAAGCCTGCAGGGACAAACGGATGGCTTAGTGTAAAGTGAGTATTTGGTTTGTTTTTCTTTTTTTTACCAAGACATAATGTACAGAGTTTGGACACCCGGCGTTATCACAATGTTCTTCCCGTGTAGTCAGCTGAGCTATTGTTGTTATATTAACATCTATGATAGCATACTGTATGTGCAAATAGTTCGCATTGCTAATGTTGTGCTTACTGTTTTGTAGACAATACCGCCTAACAGCCTACCGTCACTTTATGAAATGGTTCCTGCAAGGCGAGCGACTTGGTAAAGACTATAGTCTCGTTTTGCCCACCTGTTGTCCAGGATATCAGACGGTGATATCCAGCTCCAGACGGACAATACTGTGAATGAATATAAGGGAACAGCTGAAGCTCTGGAAGAGCTTTCAGTGTAAAAGTGTTAATATTAATTATTTTTTTTATTAAAAGTTACTCACATTGGTTGTGGTTCTTTTTTATAAACCTTTACTGTTACTAGAGTATGTATTAGCCTAGAGAATGTGTGGAGAAAATTTTCGGATACTGCCGCCTAACCGGTAGGCGTGGTAAGGGAGTGGCCTGGCCTCGTAAGTGCAGCAAAGCAAGTGCGTTCTGGGAGTAAAAAATACATTTTCTGCCTTTTCTCAGTCTAGAATGCTTCCATTTCAAAAATAATTTCACGTTTCTACTATATAAATAACCACTATTAAATACACATTCATCTTCCCACAGCTGAAGTATCCCTTTAAGAAGGTGAGTCTGTATGAGTATTTATGAATACATTTATATATACACACACATACTAAAACCAAACTATTTGGTTTAAAAGTATATATATTATGTATGTTCTGTGTTTGTTTTTATTTCTGTAAGACAATGAATTACCAATATAAGGACATTAAAGGTGCCATGTGTAAGAATTGAGGTAAAAATATCCAAAAAATTAGCTACATGCATCAAAAGATTGAGAAGAAATAAGGGCGATGATGTCATTAAAAAAATGGCAAGTAGTGCTGCAGAGATATCAACCTGAATTAGCATGCTAAATTACTAGCCATGGCCTGACAGGTGTCATAATACCAGTTTCGGCCATGGGAGGCGGTATGCAGGCAACATAACCACCAGCCAAACTGCAATACACGAATAACTCGCACGGCTTGTGGGCGTACCTGAACCTGATGTGTTTGATAGTTAGCTCTACCTCTACCCACAGATCCGATCCGGTTTTCACTTGTTATCTACCAGAGCCCGTCTCTACCAAGCTGATGATAAAATGTAACATTATCTAATTATATTATGTTTATTAAATTGCTTTCCTGAGGTAAATCTGACATATTTGTTCTCCAGCTATGTTATTGACCTCTGCACTCTGATTAAAAAAAATGATTGGTTGATATTATGTATGAGGAATACATTTTGGTAAGTTGTAGCCTACTGTATCTTTCAACAGTGTTCGTGTTTTTTTACTATTAGCTAGTAGAGATGATCGGTTTACGTGCGCTAGGGATCTGTTGTGTAACATTTACAAGCACCAAAACGGTATTTATTGTTTGAATTGCGTAATAAAATTGACAGAATCTGAGAGCTGAGATTTTTTTATATCATAACTAACCTGCTCTGTCTAGTCTGTCGGTCTCCGTGTCCTCTTTGCTTTGCGATTTTTCTGTGCGTGATTGATGTGTGGCGTGACTGAGAGCGTGTGAAAAGTGTCAATTGTGTGTGTCAAACGGTGAATTCGAGAGAGTTGGCAGCTCTGAATGGCGCTAGCTTGGTCAACATCAGCGAATGCTGTCTGTCAAATTAATGTAATTCAAACAAACAATAAAAATGTAATATGAACAAAACGAATATGAACATATTCACTGGTAAAGGTGAAGGGGAGTAGCTTGAAGATGTCATATTTAAAAAACTCCTTGACATCAACCAACGTTCCTCTGGAGTCAAAACGTCCTCTATTAGGAGTCGGCTCGGCTTCAGCTATGGCTCTAGGGTCGTTGTGAAGGTAGGGGCGGAGCATAGAGACTATGCCGTTTCTCGTTTGTTACTCTAGAGCAGTGGTTCCCAAACTGTGGTCCGCGGACCACTAGTGGTCCGTGAGGGTACTGCAGGTGGTCCGTGGAAAGGCAAATTAAAATATAAAATAATATTTTTTACCTTCATTTTACCAGGAATCCCCAAACAAACAAAAAGTAAAAAGAATATGTATGCCTATATTGATATAAAATTTAAATTAAATTGTCAGGTTATTGTGTGATTACTAAAATAGGCTAGTGGTGCTCGGCCGTGACATTCAAGTTCAGTGCCGTTAGAACCACAACATGGATCGGTGGATAGCAACAGGTTCTCTGAAGAGGAAAGCGGCAGAGGCAAATATTTTGCCATTATATAAAATATTTGTCTGATTATAATTTCACCAACAGTAATTCTGGATTGCCTCCACCAAACAAGTAAATAGGAAATAAGCAAATCCGAATACTGCACGCCAAAACAGCAGTATGCGCGCAAGCGTGAAACGCTAGTGTTTCTTCTTGCTGCGTATCTTTTACTGGGGTCTCCAACACGTCGCACGATTGGAGGTAGCTCGTCAAGGGGCCGTTCACATATCGTGTCTTTTGCGCTCTCAAGTTCATTATTTCATGTAGGCGCACGGCAAGTGTGCTCATAATTGAAGTGACGCACTCATTTGTTTAGGCACAGCGAGATGAAAACACCTCAACTTTTCATAATGCAGCAGACGCACTGCAGTTCATGTGACAAAAACAAACAAATCAGCTTCATCCTTTCCGTAAACATTGAAAGCTCAGTCAATGAAGAATGCAAGAATGCACGTGCACCCAAACACTACGGGTGTTTTTCTCTTCTCCGTATATAAATCTTGTAGCAGAGCTACAGCAAGCGTTTTTCGGTGGTGGAAATCTATTAGCTACTAAGCACCACTAAGTTGTGGAGAGCGCGCATAGCAATGACAGACGGCACGGGAAAATCGGACCGAATTTTACTATTAGCTAATAATAAAAGATAAGCTAATGTGCATCGATGTAAATGTCAAGTAATTTATCTTTTTTTGACTCATTCTTTTTATAAAAATGATTTAAAGGCTGAAATATGTGAGGTTTATCTTTTTATAAAACCTTTTTTGTTAAAACTTTATTTGAATTTCATTTTACTATATGTGCCTATAGGGGTGGCAGGGGTTGGCGGCAATGTAAGTATCTGGATATTTGCCGCAGGGCGAGGGCTTCGATTACCTCTCTCTTTTTTGACCATACATGTTTGCATCCCTGAAATGAACCTGATTATGCCCTCGGGCGCTTGAGTAAATAAATAAATTAAGTATGTGGCAGCCGTTGTGTGCAGTATACTTTCTTTTAACAAGCTGTTGTACTGATGTGATGACCAGTTATAGTTTTAATGTTAGTACGCCTATTTAGAGGTGCGGATTAATTCAGGAAGGACTGTGTGTAGATATATTTTATTTTGTGTATTATGAGGTGGTCCGTGAAAATTCTTGATTACAAATAGTGGTCCACACTCACAAAAAGTTTGAAAACCCCTGCTCTAGAGTAGACCAACTCACTTTCTGGAGGTATACTGCCCCCATCTGGTATGGAATGCGGAGTATGAATTGATTTTTTGGCGGACATGACACAAGGCACCTTTAAGTGGTTTCATCGCCTATTTTTTTCCCTATTGACCTTTAAAAAAAAAAAATTATACTGCATCTCATCAAATTATTGGTAAAACTTCACATTTCATCTGTGCATAGTACTTCAATTTTGGTTCCAAGGGATGAAGAAACGCATCTGGCCAACCATGGATTCCTAATTGGCTAGTACTTTAATTAATTGGCTTCTCATCAGTAACTGATTGGCAGAGATTCCCATGATGGTTAAGAAGTGTTTGGAAAAAAAATTCTTAACAGTTTAGAACATCAAAATATCGAGACTGACATATTCTGCTGGTATTTCAACAAGCTTCTGAGGGGAGGATTAAATCATCTTAGACACATTTTGATAACCTGTCAGGCAGCTCATGGCGCCTTGGAGAATGTGTCGGCTTTGAAAAGCTTTGGGCAGGTCTGCTGTCTGAATTCAGCCATCGTTCGTAGAAAAAAAAAAAACTATTGAGCAACGTCATGTTAGTGTCAGGAAAGGTTGATGCTTACTTGAGGTCACTTTACAGAACACAGATGAAGGTTGAAGCAAAAAATGTGTGCTAAGTCGAGGAAATGGCACGTTCATCTGTTGGACACAGTCGGGGGAGATTTAAAGCTGCATCATACATGTCTAAAAATGTGCGACTGGAATGTAATCAATGAGACTAATAACAGCTCAATGAATTATGCAGGAACTCCCTTAACACAAAAGTAAACAGTTTAACAGTCAGAGTGTGGAGTGGGAAAATGTTTCTTGTGACCAACAGGAGAGAACGAGAAAGAGTGAAAATGGATCAGTGGTTTTATGTGCCCTAAAAAGATATTCCTACTTTGGCTTTTCAACGGCAATCCTCCTGAGATACAGGACTTAGTGAGCCAGGCTTCACCGATAGATCAGAGAGTGTTAGCCTTTCAGAAAATACTCCTTCAAAACCTCTCAAGTATGTGATGGAACTAATCTACTCCTCTCCATGGAGTTTGAATGGTAAACATCATGGTCTGACATGAATAATAAACTGATTTTCAATGCAACGCTTTTTTAGGTTTAGACTAAATGGTTTGGTAAATTAACAGTGGTTAAATTAATTTCAACTAGTTAACCCAACCAAATCCCACTGGAAAATGAAACTATTTTATGAGGTGGTGATTTTATATGAATTTAGTGAATCATACAAAAATGTAAGATTTTTAGAAAGAAAAAATCATAAGCATGAAGGTCCAACCTTTAATGCCACACCTAAACATAACCATCACTACGATGTAAGTAAATTCTACGAAAATATATGAATGAGATCATCCAAATAATCCAATAATTATTTGGATATTTAGTTTAAAACATATTTAGTTTTCATTAAAATATGTAAAAATGTTCATGTATCAATTGCTATTTTAATGCCAATGTATGAACAGCTTGTAGTGGAATAAAAAAAGGAGACCTCAACGACTTCCTTGTATATGAAAGCCTGAAGACTGATTTTATTGTGAAAGACTTGGGATGTTTCTGTCGGGAAAATCAAAGGGATGTAACTTTTACTTGAGCTCCCAAAAGTCTCTCAGTCTCTTCTGTTCAATGACACATGAAATTAATGCATGTACAATGTTTAGTGTAATGCCGAAAGAGCTATTCTGTACTGTAATATCAATATGTCATGCAAAGAAAAGGAAGAATTAAAACAATAATCTCACATAATCAGATCTATATAGTCTATAATCTGTAATTCCCTTTCAAGGGAACTCGAGCTGCGTCAAACGCTGTGGGAACGCCCCTTCGTTGTGCGTCATGAAGCACGTATGGAATCAGCCCAATGGAGAGATGGAACGTCATAGGCGGGTGACGTCATCGACCAGGAAACTATAAAGCACCCCATAAACACAAGCGCAACAGCTTTCTGTGCCTTCAGTCGCGCTATATGTGAATCTGTCCCTGTGTGAATATTGTCTGTCTTTACATACTCTGCACCACACAAACAATTTATATATATATATATATATATATATATATATATATATATATATATATATTAAGAGAGATATGGCGAACGAACAGCAGTTTAGGAAGTGTGTCCCTCCCTGCTCGCGTTATTTTACGAGTGGGGATACACACGTTCTTTGTGTTGTTTGTTTGGGAGTGCAGCATGCCCAGTCAGCTCTCAAGGGAGCTGATTGTGAGCATTGCGAGCGTCTGCCATTAAGGACGCTCCGCTCCCGCCGGGCGCTCTTCGAGGAGAGCGGTTCGGTGCGCGCTCCCCGCGGTTCGGGTCCCGCTCTTGCCGAGGCAGAGCGACGACGCGTATCGTGGGGATCGCAGATGGATCTCTCAGCGGGGTTAGAGACGGGCTCTGCCTTATCTCTCCCTTCACCTGTGAGATCCAGTGCCTCAGTCCCGTGGTCGGAAGCACGCGCTGCGGTTTCTTCCGCTCGGGCTGGGGCACCAGTTATAAATGAGGGAGATGTGGAGGATTCGCCACCTTACACTCCCAAAAGTGATGAGCTAGTGGAGGTATTAACAAGAGCTGTAGAAAAACTCAGCATTGTATGGCCAGTGACTAGAGAGGAGTCTGTTTCTAAATCAAAATTAGATGAGAGATTTTTGCCATCACGAGTGCAACCTCCACGCCGGTGCTTGCCGTTTTTTCCTGATCTCCACACTGAGGTGTCGAAATCGTGGAAAAAAACGGTGTCATATAGAGTGTTTAGTCCCCAGACTTCGACATATTCTAATATTGTGGGGGCAAAATCATATGGTTATTCGGCTATGCCTCGCGTGGAAGAGACGCTTGCGAGTTTTCTCTCCCTCGAGGCTGCGTCATCTGTTAAGGAACCGGCATTACCCACCAAGCCTCTTAGAAATATTTCGGTTTTTGTGGGTAAAGCGTATTCGGCGGCGGGTCAGGCTGCGTCATGTCTGCATACTATGTCTATTATGCAGGCATACCAGGCTGACCTGCTGAGGGACGTGAGTGAGAGTGAGGAGGTCAGTGCTGACGTGGTTCGCGAACTGCGTCAGGCTGCTGATTTATCCCTGCGCGCAACCAGAGAGTCGGCCAAGCTAGTGGGTCGATCTATGGCAGCTCTGGTGGCCGCAGAAAGACATCTGTGGTTAAATTAGACAAATATAAAAGAAAAAGAAAAAGCTTTCCTTTTAGACACTCCTCTCTCCCCCCTGGGTTTATTTGGCGATGCTGTAAATTCTGTCATCGATAAATTCCAGGAGAAGGAAAAGCAAACAACAGCTTTTAAGAAATTTCTCCCTTTAAAAATTCATGTCCCTGGGGCTGCTGAGCGGGAGCAGCCCCGGCTGTCTGCAAGCTCATCATATAGGGCGCTGAAGCAGAGTGTCGCGTCTCGTGCTCCCCCTGCTGGACAGTGGGCTCAGCAGCGGCACTCTCAGCCGAAATCTCCCAGTAATAGAACTGATCTGAGGACAGTTATATTAGCTAAGAAGGCTTCGGCTAAGAAGAAGTCCAGGCGCCACGGCGCGCAGGACACTGAGGGTGGTCCCCACCGAGGCGGAAAGGTGTTCACCTCTTTCTACGGTGCCCATTCTTCCTCGGTGCCCTCAGGGGCCCGTTCTGCCAACCCCGCCTTCATGCCGGGGCGCAGACGGTCCCAGCGAGCGATTTCCCGAGGGACGCTCACTCCCTCTGGGGAGGGTTTCTGAGCGGTTGGACCAGTTGTTCCCTGCCGGTGTGCCGTTACAGGGCGCTGCGTTTGCTGCTCAAGTTACACCAGAGGCCAGTCTCGAGAGACTGGTACCCTTAGTAGAATTTCTGGCAGAGTGGAAAAGCCTTCCAAAAATATCTCATTGGGTCCTGCAGACAATAGAAAGGGATTATGCTATCCAATTCAGGTGTCGTCCACCAAGATTCAGAGGGGTTCTGCCTACAGTGGTGGGCCCCGAGCAGGCTCTGGTTATGGAACAAGAGGTGAAAGCACTCCTTCAAAAGGAGGCTATAGAACGGGTTCCTCCTCCCAGTGTGGAGTCAGGCTATTACAGCCGATATTTCATCGTTCCAAAATAGGATGGGGGGTTGCGTCCAATTTTAGACCTGCGCCTATTGAATCGCTCGGTAGGGAAGCCAAAATTCAAGATGCTCTCTATCAAGCAGATCGTGTCACAAATCAGATCCGAGGACTGGTCTGTCACGATGGATCTAAGGGACGCATACTTCCACATTTCCATCCTTCCACAACACAGGAAGTTCCTGAGATTCGCCTTCGGGGGCGAGGTGTACCAGCACAGGGTTCTTCCGTTTGGCCTAGCTTTATCTCCCCGCACTTTCACGAAATGCATGGACGCAGCACTAGTGCCCCTGAGGCTTCAGGGTGTTCGTGTCCTCAATTACATCAACGATTGGTTGATTTTAGCTCAGACAGAGCAGATGGCGGTTCGACATTGAGATGTCTTTCTCGTTCATATCAGGAAGTTGGGGTTGAGGCTGAATGCAAAGAAAAGTGTATTATCTCCTCAGAAGACCACTTTTCTGGGTGTCGTTTGGGTTTCGGTTTCGATGCAGGCGCGACTCGCTCCGACCCGCATCGTTTCGATTCTCTCAGCTGTGAAACAAGTAAAGCTAGGCCAGCTACTTACTGTAAAACAGTTTTAGAGACTGTCGGGTCTGATGGCAGCAGCGTCCGACGTTATACCTTGCGGCCTGTTGTACATGAGATCGCTAGAGTGGTGGCTCAGGACCAAGGGATTCTCCCCGAGGGGAAATCCGCTCCGCACGGTCAAAGTCACACGGCGCTGCCTTCGTGCTCTGGTCATGTGGAAAGAAACTTGGTTCCTATTCAAAGGGCCTGTTTTGGGGGCTCTTTGTCGTCGCGTAACGCTAATGACGGATGCTTCCCTCACAGGGTGGGGGGCGGTCACGAGTGGTCGTCCAGCCCAAGGGCTGTCGCAGGACCATCATCTATCACGGCTTATAAATTGTCTAGAGATGTTGGCGGTGTTCCAGGCTCTGAAACACTTCCTAGCAGACCTGAGAGGTCATCATGTGTTAGTTCAGTCAGACAACACGTCGGTGGTCTCTTATATAAATCATCAGGGGGGCCTGCGGTTTCGCCGGCTTTACAAGTTGGCCCGTCAGATCCTCCTGTGGTCCCAAGGGAGGTTACTATTTCTGAGAGCAATGTATCTTCCTGGGTATTTGAATGTGGTAGCAGACTCCCTGTCGAGACAGGGGCCGAGGCCGGGGGATTGGAGACTCCATCCCAAGGTGGTGGAGCTCCTTTGGTTGAGTTTCGGTCGCGCCGAGGTGGACCTATTCGCTTCCAAGGAGACCACGCATTGTCATCTGTGGTTTTCCATCAGCCATCCAGCCCCTCTGGGGTTGGACGCTATGGTGCAGCCGTGGCCGAGGTCACATCTGTTCGCCTTTCCCCCGATTGCTCTGCTACCTGGAGTTCTTGAGAGGGTTCGCCGGGACGGGGTCAGCCTACTATTAGTAGCCCCGTTCTGGCCGGCCCGAGTATGGTTTGCGGACCTGATTTCTCTCCTGGACGGCTCTCCCTTGGAGCTCCCGGTCAGGAGGGATCTACTCTCTCAGGCGGGCAGCATGATATTTCACCCCCGCCCAGTATTGTGGGTATGGCCTCTGAGGGGGCCCAGCTCATGAACTCTGGTCTCTCAACCGAGGTTGTTGAGACCATTCTTCACTCCAGAGCTCCATCCACGAGGAACCTTTATGCCTTGAAGTGGAAACTCTTCACTTCTTGGTGTGGAGAGCACCTGCAGGACCCAGTTAACTGCCCAGTGGGTGCAGTGCTGGAATTCCTGCAGGAGCGCTTCTCCACAGGGCTATCCCCCTCCACACTAAAGGTGTATGTGGCGGCACTGGCTGCTTACCACGTCCCTTTCAGCGGAGTTTCTCTTGGGAGACACCCGCTTATAACTCGTTTCCTTCGTGGCACACTGAGGCTGAGGCCAGCAGTTCGTACGAGGGTGCCGGCCTGGGATCTGGCCATCGTATTAGAAGGTCTTTCTCTAGCTCCTCTTGTGTTTATGGGGTGCTTTATAGTTTCCTGGTCGATGACGTCACCCGCCTATGAAGTTCCATCTCTCCATTGGGGTGATTCCATACGTGCTTCATGACGCACAACGCGGGGGCGTTCCCACAGCGTTTGACGCAGCGTCTCGTTCCCTATCAGGGAACTAGGGTTACATACGTAACCAAGACGTTTTAATGACCTCATCTGTTGACATGATGCTGGTGAATTGCAGAGCTTGTTTAAGTATATCCACATCGCTATAAACAGATGCTTTCTTAACTGTTGCTTTCTCACCACTGTCATTGTTGTTGTGTGTTTATTTTGTTATTGAGAGGAAAGCATGCAGCACATATATTCATATAAACTTCTCTCTGGACGGATTCTGGATGTTCATTAACAGTATCGCTACAAAGGTATTTCCAACTTCTTTTTACTTCTAAACGAAGAACGAAAAAGACCTTCGCTGTGAGTATAACTGGCTTTGAATCAGTCTCTTGTACGTTACGTGTGCACGTGCGCACACAAGCAATAAGTTGCTAGCTGCAGTTCACTTAACGGCCACCGATGTCGCTAATAACAAGGGTTTCTGAATTCTACATAAAGCCTCTTTAAATTCATATTAATGCGTATCTTGATCTTTGGTCAGCAGCATTAAGCCAGAGAAATGTGGTTCATGGGGTCCTAAGAATAAGACAGGACAATTAAATGAGGTGAACATGTACACAAACATTTTATAAAAAACAAATGACTGAGACACTTAACTTGAGGAATACAGATGGTGAAAAACTTCACAGGCATGAAATTCATTAGCACAAATCATTGTTCCCCAAAAGGTTTTCTGAGAAATTGTTTGTGGCTGTTGAGGGAATAATGAACACAATGATAAATGTGTTGACTTACCATCATGGTGGTGACTTGGGAAGTGAAGGCTGACCCACTTTAGACACATGTGAAGTTGATGTATGTAAGGTGTTAAGAAAGAATAGCATAAAAAAATAAGAAGAAGGGCTTGATTAAAACCTTGCGGGACTCGACAGGCACATTTATTCGCTCTACTTGAGTCTAAGTGGATGATTAACATGTGTAATATCAAAGCTCGCTCTTTTCCCTAGTTTCCCTAAACATTTCCTAGGTTTTAGCTCCAGTTTTGTGTTGCTTTAGTTCTAATGTTTTAACACTTTAGAACTACACGAACACTATACTTTTAGTTTTACCCTTTTTTTACCGTTATTTCTGAAAGAACCACAGGCTGAGATTCGAACTCTGGTTGTGCACTTCATGTCCGAAAGCTGTCCATAAGTCCATCATTATACTTTTTTGTCACCTATCCCATATGAAGTAATGGATCAGTTGAATTCCTATTTAAAAGTGTAGCCTCAATGAGTCCAAAGTTCTTGTTTTGTAGTGAGTTGAATTAATAACATTCATCACACAGCTAGGTCCTGAACAGTTAGCATTAAAAAGGTTACATTTGGTGTAAAATCAATCAAATAATCAATCAAATAGCATTGCATTAACATGGTTTTGACTTGATTTTACAAGTGCAATGAGAAACTGCTTAGAACAAATTATCTGTTTAAGTATCTTATAATAAGTAACAAGCTTTATCTACAAGTACAAATGAAGCAAGCATCAGTATTTTGGAATGGAATTTTGTAATGACTCATTTGTTGGTTGAAAAGTCGAAGGTAATTTTGTGTTAAACCACAGTGGCCCAAATTTGCATTTATTTTTAGGCAAGAAATGAACTCTTAAGATAAAAAGGCTTTATCTAATATTGTTTGAAAATGTATTATAAAATTGCTGCAACCTGCAGGCCAATAGTAGTGTGATATCAAAGGCCAGCTTTGTGAAAACATGACCCTTCCAATCTTTCTGTTGGTTATTTCTTCATTTGAGCTGCACATTTTAACAACAGAGAGGGAAGAGTCACAGGGGTGAGAAAATCACTTGGAAAACCATGTTTGCTGTCCATATTTCTTCACGGTTTACAGATACAGTGTCCTGCCTTTCAAAACACACCATTAATGGAAGCAGTAAATCAAATGCCCTCAAACGCTTACATGCAAACATAGGCTCAAATGATGAGCAGTGCGATGTTGCCATGCTTGCAAGTTTGGTAAATAGAATTAGAAGGACCAAAGACTAAAATAATGCAATAATGCATTATTTTATTTATTTATTTATTTTAAATTGCTTGCTCAGTTGTTCAGATTCTGGGAGCATTTCCACAAAGAAGAGTCTGCAAATGTTATACGATATATAAGAATATGTCTTGCATTATATGATTAAATCTAAAATGATATTTATATCTTGTACTACATTTTAGTGCTTATTGGGTGAATACAGTTTTTAAAAATACTAAAATGTACCATATTTATGCTATTGTTCATTTGTTGGCATATGATTCTCTCCAAATTGGCATATGTTTTTTAGATCTAGATCTGTATAAGGTCTGGTTTTTCATTGAATTTTCTGCGATGTTTTACTGCTCTTTGATGACTCATGTTATGACTGAACTGATCAAATAATATAAGGAAACAACCTTGTGCAAAAGATTTATTCCAACCCACATTCACAAGCACCTCCGCACAATCAATGAAAAGTCTCTGCAGGTCTTTGATCTCATCATGCATATAGCATATCCAGTGTTACATTGGAATGGAGACAGGATTAGTGTCACTGTATTGTTTGATCCTGCGGTAGACATAAATTTGTACCACGATGATACAGAATCCCAGACTCTCAGGTGACCCGACACTGACTTGACTGTAATTTCAATGCATGATAAATAAGCTAGATAAATGAGCTGTTTTATTCCTACTCTAATTGAGTTACTGCACTTATGATATCTGCTAGTATGTTGTCTTGCAGTTTACAATCTAGGTTTCAAATGTAGGCCAGAGTCTCAAGTGACCAAGTGTTGATCTGCTAGTATGGACTGAACAAACACAGTCCTGTGAACCACACACCATTGGTTAGTTCTTTAATAAATGAAATGAATGAAATATAAAATATGGCCATGTCTTAACCAAAAAGGTCTGTTTGTTAGAGCATGAGCTGAGTAAACGGAAGGCTGTCATGTTTAAAGCATAACTATTGCAGCGTTGGGTTTTCAGTTACTTAAATCAATATTTCATATGTCCATGTGAAATTGCCTTTTTGGATCTGAAAGCACACTTATTTCAGAATATGAATTGTTTCCTTCCTAACATTTCCTTGTGCTTTTTTTCGCAATTGAGTTTGGAATGGCAATGTTAACTCTTTAACCCTTGTGCATCCTTATGGACATTTTTATCTTTTTCAGTTTTGTTTTCTTTTATCAATTTGCCTATGTTAATGCTAACTGCATAAAATTTGACAACTATGAATTTTATCGGAATTTTACTATTTCACCGCCATTTCCTTTAAAAAATCTATTTTGCACTAGGTACAAAAAAGACTTCCTCTCAGTGCCTTAAGGACAAAAATGTCCCCATTGAAACCCATTAAAACTGCAATTTTTAATCCGAGGGCCATTTAACTATAACATTATGCAATCTTTGTTAAGAGGCTTTCATTCTGTTGCAAGGCTTCAAAATTTAAATTTTTACTTTTTATTTTTACTAGATGGTGCAATTTTTTCAAGTTTGGCCTATAGAGCAATAAATTGTTTCTGCTTATGCATATTATAGAGCCAATTGGTTAAATTATACAACGATAATTGTGTGGGTGTGTTGGTATGGATGTCAGAGTGTTGTTGGTATGTGTGTTTTTTAAAAAATATATATGTGTGTGTGTGTGTGCATGTGTGTGTTTGTAATATGAGAGAGAAAACCTCAATTGCAAATAACAAATCCAATCACTATGTGCACCAGTGGCATTTTGCTGGCATCCAATGAGGAAAATCTGTTACTGCGCCTAAAACAAAATCTTACTGAAAGCTCATTTTTTGAGATATCAACCTCAAATTTGGAACACAACTTATTTAGATTTATGGCTTTGATTTTCTAGCCGTTTCAGAGTTCAACTTGTTTCATAAAATGTATATTTTATATATATATATATATATATATATATATATATATATATATATATATATATATATATATATATATATAAAATAGGCCTAATTCATAAATAATTTCATAAACTTAAACCTATATAACTTTTTTCGGATTTTTTTTTTTTTTTTTTACTTCAGCAATAATCTGCCATGGGTCTTCTTTAAAATGAGACCAAACTTAAGTCTGTGCTCCCAAGCTTTAAATGTTTATGACAGTTTTTTGACTCTGACATTTTTGTCCTCTATGGACCTATGTGTAACTTTTTTTTAATTGATGCAAAAGGGTTAACTCCCTTGATATTGTCTTCAATGGCTGCATTCTGCAGCCCTTGCTGGGGATAGCCTTCCCCTATTTTAAACAAACCACAGCAAATTTATTTGTCATAAAAGTAATTTAAAACTTCCTACCTGAAAAAGTATGCTTTTTATAACCAATTAGATAAGTAGAGATAATGTGACAATATCCAGTTAAACTAAATATATCTGAAACAAGAAACTTCATTGCCTTGAATACTTTTTTCTGCAAGTTACATCCTTACACCAGTAGGTGGCGACATATGCTCATTTTTATGAGCGAGTCATCAAAACAGTAGGGCTCCAATACCGCTCCAATACCCTTTTTCAATATTCCCTACATTAGTCCAATAATAAAGTTCACTTGAGGGAGTGAATGAAAATTGGTGAGTGAATTCGGACACTGAGTGCACTGGAAGGGCTGTTGCTTTTGCATAGTTTGTGCAATTAATTAATTTAATAATCAGTTAAATTTAAAATATCAATTAAAAAGGAACTTGAACTTTTATGATATTACGCTGTACCCTCATGACCAGTGGCTTGGAAAATGGATGGATGATTCAGCTGCAGGTGCCATCTTCTGGTCAGACGTAGGAATTCATTCGGCGCGGGCGCGCGACTTTCACAGTGCATTATTGGTATTTTGTAGCCGTTGATCATACATCGGTTGTTATTCTTGTTATAGCAAAGTGATGCTGCCCAGACCGATACAGAGCAGCAGCTGATCTCTAATCGCTCTTGTTGTTTGGTTGGTTTTTTTAGGTTTTTTTAATTTTTTTTATTCTTTTATTAGAACATACAGTATAAAACCAATGCCAGGGGTAAGTACAATTGAGAGTTCAGATAAACGGTTTCAACATTAGGAAAATGTCATAAAAGTGAGACAGTTTTAAGGGCTTAGGAGTTACTGATGTAAGGAGTCCATGTAGATTTTAAGTTCCTTAGAAAAAAATGGAAAAGTAGGGCTTAGCACCCTGAAATTTACATTTGTGTAAGAAAAAATTTGCTAGAAAAATAAAGTAAGGTACTTTCGCTCTTTGCAGTGAACACTACAGTTCCCTTTCAGTCGATAACGTTGGACGTAGTCGACGTCGACTGAATTGGAATCGGGATCTCGCTAGAGAGCCTGTCTTCTACGAGTACTATTGAACGAGCCAATGTAATTGGCGTGCGTGATTCGCATCACACACTCCCCCCCCCGTATAAATACGGAAGTGGATGCACGCACTAGTTGCCTTTTCGCTTCGGAGCCGATCGTTTGATGTCTCTGAGAGTGCTGTTGTCTACAACGAGCGAGTGTGTCGGTGTTCTTCAGGAAGACTCTCCCAGTGCTGGTGTTCTACAGCGCGAGTGCAGCGGTGATCGCGAGCTTTGAGCACTCAACTGCTGTTTTAACAGCAACAAATTTCTAAATGTTTGTGTGTGTTGATGGCTGGTTAGAGGGCGGAAAAGTGAGTGCTTCACTGTTTCAGTTCTCTGTTCAGTGTTGCCGCGGTCATTCCCCTGTGTGCTCCAGCACTGGTGACGGTCCTATTTTCTGAAAGAGCAACACGGGTGCGTTTGCGTCTTTTTCAAGATGTCATTCCGCCTGTGCGTTTCTGGGTGCGGTCGTTCCCTGTCTCTCTCTGATGGTCACAACTGTTGTGTCACGTGTTTGGGCTTACAGCACGCTGAGACAGCTTTTGTGGACAGCTCGTGTTTTCACTGTGGGAACATGACTGTCGCAGTGTTGAGGGCGAGACTCGCCTTCGTTCGCGGAGAGCGAGTCTCCATTACCATGCCCCACCCTCAGGTGCTGTGTGGGATGGGTGACCGGAGGATAGTGTTGGATTTCCCGCCCGGTAACCATTCCCTGTGGGCTCCTCACTCCTCCCTTCCACTGCAACCACTGGAGCCTCCTGTGTTGTCTGCTGGTCCATCTGTAATGGGTGGGCCAGCGGTTTCACTCAGGGCTCCCCTGGAGGACAGGACGCCGATTGCAGCATCGGAGGGTGAGCTGACTTCTAGAGATGATGACTCGGCTGCATTGTCTCCCTCCGGGAGTTCAATGTTGCCCGAGCCGGATCCAGAATTATCAGCTATGCTGAAACGGGCCGCCGAGGCTGCCGGGCTCGAGTGGAACCTCCACCGTGTCCCGTTCAGTCTCGGTTGGAATCTGGAGTTTGGTATCTTGGGGCGGGCCGCGCTGGTTCTCAGCTCGCCGCCCCAGTGCCTTTCTTTCCCGAAATGCATGGAGAGCTTATCAGGTGGTGAACAGCATCTTTCTCTACCAGAAACTGCCTGAATAGCTTTTCCCCCTCATTACCCTTGATGGAGGAACGGTGAAGGGTTGCGAGGTGTCCCTCCATGGGAGTGGTCTGTCGACACAAGTGCACCTGTGTCCGGCGGCCGCTGCCTTTTGGGGGGATCCTCGTCTCCCCCCTAAGGCCTGTGAGGTTTTGTCCGTTCCGACGGGCAGAGCTTACAAAGCCTGTGGGCAAGCCGCTTCCTCTTGCTTGCCATGGCGTTGCTGCAGGCTAGGGCACCCATGGCATGCACGAGGGTAATCCAGACCGTGCGCTCATAGGTGAGCACCGCACTGCATCCGACCTCACCCTCCGGGGTACGGGTGTCGTAGCGTGCGTGATCGGTCTGGCGATGTCCACCTTGGTGGTCCAGTAGCGCCTTCGTTGGCTCAGCCTGGTTGGTATGGCGGATGCGGACAAGGTTCGGTTCCTGGTCTCCCCAATTTCCCAGGTTGGGCTGGTCGGCGACGCAGTGGAGAACTGCATCCAACAGTTCTCTGCCGCTCAAGCGCAGACGGAGGTCATCCGGCACATCCTGCCCCGGTGGCCAGCTGCTGCCTCCACCCGCCGCCGGTGGCAGCTCCTCCGCCTGCTCGTCGCCGTGGGCGTTCCCCGGCCGCCGCTCCTGCTGGCCCTCCGCAGCAGCCTCCACCCAGGCCTCAGCATGGAGCCGGCCGCAGTAGGGACGCCCATCGCACTCCATGCGCTGCCAAGCCAGGTGGGAAGCGACAGCGAAAGCATTCCGGAGCGGGCCGCCCAGGAATGGATGAGATGCTCTTGGAGTGGCACGATCACTCCCTCCCCCCGGGTGAGGGCCGGGTGGAGCCTTTGTTTGTGTGTGTGTCTGTTCCGCCGCTGGCTCCCTAAAAAAAAAAAAAAAAAAAAGCGGAGCAAGCGGTACCCACACTTCAAAGAGAGAGCAATTTCATCTGTTCCTGGGTCTCAAGAGGGCCAGTCTGGCGGGTGTGACCCTGTATAGCCTTACACCCCTCAGCTCCCCCTTGGTCGCCAGCAGGCAGCTTGGTGCGTTCGAGGACCCGGTCATCCGCCTTCTCACGCGCCCCCTGCCGCTTGTGGGGACAGGTAAGTGTTGCACAGCACACTAACACCACCCTCTCTACTTTGCTGCCCCACCTCAGGTTCGGCTACCCCGCTCAAGTCAGTGATAGTCATCACATTAGGTGTTGAGCAGACGTGCTCCTGAAAATTCAGTGATATTCATCACACCGAGCGTTGAGCAGTGCTCCTGACTTGTGCGTGCTTATCTTATCCTGCTGGCGAAGGATTTGATATAGCCGCTCCTCCAGCCGGTACGAAGGCCAGTTGTAAACTCGTTCTTCGTGCTACTAGGTGGTGGGTTGTGACCATCCTGGCCCAAGATTGGTCTGCAGCTCCAACCTGAAAGACATGTGCTTAAAAACAGATCTCTACCTTCCGCACCGCAGGCCATCCTGTGGGTTGCGTGTAAGGGTGGAGTATCAGTACAGTGTCCTTCCCTTCGAGTGCTCCAGAGCCTGTTGGGTCTTCAGGTCAACTGGAAGAGAGTAATCTCGCCCACGTGCTTAGTATCTCTTTTTCAGTTTTGGAGATGGACTCGGTCTAACACGTTTCTCCAATGAGAATGTGTTCAGCTGGTGTTTGAAGTGAGAAAGGGTCCCACTGGAAGAACTTTCAGAGGCTCCTGGGGTATATGGTAGTTGCAGCCATTGGCTTCCTCCATATGTGACAGCTTCAGCGCTAGCTTCATGATCGAGTCCCGAGGTGACAGTGGCAGAGCAGCTCACCCTGTGTGACTATAGTTCATCCCGGTCTGCTGCCAAACCCTCTTCAACAGAGGGGCCATGTACAAAGGGCGTGTTTTAACGGGGGCCTGGGCGACCCCCGACTACACGGGCATTCGTGCCTCGAGTTGTTAGACATTGCGACCGTTGCGCAAGCTTCCCCTGCATGTCACAACTCACCCGTCACCTCCTCCTTGGAGTCAGACGCTTCTGAGGGCGCCTTGTTCCACTCCTCCCGCTTACTCAACCTTGCCGCCATCGAGCCTCACGATAGTTAAAGCCAGGGCAAGTGGAGACTCCATCCCCTGGGTCCGGCTGGGTCATGACCATTCCAGGGCCGCTCGGTTGCCCCCCCCCCCCCGGTTTCATTTTTCCGCCAGTGTTTGTGTAAACCGAGCGGACTACCCTTGGACAAACACTGGGTCTCAGCTGCCCCAGGGGCCCGCAGAAATGCGTTTAACCCCAGTGAGCCTTCTAAAAGTGACTGCGACTCATGGTCGCCTTGCGCCTGCTCAAGTCAGTGAAATCATCACTCTTCATGTTGAGCAGAATTGCTCCTGAAACTCAGTGAAGTTCATCGCACTCAGGTGTTGAGCAGCAATGCTCCTGTAGCTCAGTGAGTTCATCACATGTAGCTCAGTGAATTCGTCACACGCAGTGCTGAGCAGAAATGCTCCTGGTGCTCAGTGAAGTTCTTCGCACTCAAGTGTTGAGCAGAAATGCTCCTGAAGCTCAGTGAGTTTATCACACTCAGGTGTTGAGCAGGAATGCTCCTGAAGCTCAGTGAACTTGTCACACTCAAGTGCTGAGCAGAAATGCTCCTGTCGCTCAGTGAAGTTCTTCGCACTCAAGTGTTGAGCAGAAATGCTCCTGAAGCTCGGTGAGTTTATCACACTCAGGTGTTGAGCAGGAATGCTCCTGAAGCTCAGTGAACTTGTCACACCCAAGTGCTGAGCAGAAAATGCTCCTGAAGCCCAGTGATCTTCACATGTTGTGTTGAGCAATGCTCCTGTCTTTTGCGCCCGTCGCTTGCACCTACGTGCCAAGTCAGGAGAGGAACAGGTCTTCATAGTTGCCCCTTATTGGCCCAACTAGACCTGGTTCCCATCAACAGCCTTCCTGACTTCCCCTGAAAACTCTTTCGGGGACGGGGCACGATGGCACACGCGTTCTGCCCCCGGAGATTCCGGGCGGTCTTATATCTGAACGCGGAGGTTCAGGTGGCTATCACAAGAACATGTGATAGATACCATCACTTCTGCGAGCACCCCCTAGAATTGGGTAGCGTGCTTACGCCTTTAGAAGTGGAACCTAGTCGTTGAGTGCGTCTTCTCTCCAGAGGAGATCCTGAAAGCTTTCGATCACTTCAGTGCTCTCTTTCCTGCAAAATGGGTTGCAGTAGGCTGTTTTCCTTCACCCTCAAGATGATGTTGCCTCGGTGTTTAAACGACGCTCATCGTGTTGCAGAAGTATGCAGAAGCACGTTCTGATCGTCAGGTTCCTGAGGAGCAAGGTCTTGTAAATCCTTGTGTCCCTCTTTATCCTCTTGGGCCTTGTCCCTGGTGCGACTGCACTGCAGAGACCGCCCCTGAGCCACTGCAGGCAGTGAGTTAAAAAATCTGTTATATCAGTTCTCCTGCTCGCGTGGTCTCTACTAGAGGGTAGGGACTTGCTCGCTTTCGGTCAACGTATTGTGCCTGGAGTCTGGGCCGGCTAACTCTCACAAGCTGAGACCCCGGCTCGGATTGTGCCCAAGGTTCCTACCTCTCCCGTAATAGGAGCAGGTGGTGAGCCTGCAAGCGCTGCCCTGGAGGAGGCAGATCCAGCCCTGGCTTCTCTGTCCGTTCGCTTGGACGTGTACAGAATGCAAGTCATAGACCTCAGACCAGCTCTACAAATATCTGTTGGAATTCAGCAGAGAGGGAAGGCTGTTTCCATGCAAGGTTGCACTTAGTGCTTGCCTTCATTTCGGTAAAGATCCGAGATGCAACATGTCCACTTAGGTGTTGAGCTCCTCTATGATGAGTGTAAAGTGCTCCGCCTGGGCGTTGACGATATGCTTTGCTAAAACAGATTCTAGAGTTGGGGGCTGGACGACACCTAGTTGAACCGCTGCTTCCCGTGGGCTCCCTTCTCATGAAGCCAGTTTCACCGTGAGCCCGGTTCAAGTGTCGGCTTGCTGCGCCATTCCCCTCCTATGGACTGGATACGTGCGCCTTTCTACTCCAGTTGAGTTCCCTTAAAATTTAACCCTGTTGAGTTCCTCCACACCCCTCCGACGTCGGACGTGCGGAACGTCTGGTGTTAGGCCTACCACTCGTAAGCAGTGTGGAACCTGTGTTAGGCTGGGCCCATATGTTGCGGTCCCTTCGGCGACCCCATATGTGTATTCTTCCACGATACGGCTCCCTGCGGTGAGCCCGTGTCTTCCCTCGGCAGAGTCTCTCTGCCGTCACTGTCCGGTGTGTCTCCCCCCGTCTTAGGCTGGAGCCACCCCAGTGTCATTCCATATGTTAGACTGCCCGGTTTCCGCCCAGTTCAGATGTGTATTTTCCACGTTACCTCCCTCTGGGTTGGACGTGGCTTCCGGAGCGTCCCTTCCTTCCAATGTACGGGGAACGCTTTCCCAGTGGTCCTGTAGGAACAGCAGTGACTTCCCTGGCCTAAGCCCTGTCCTTCCCCGCCTTAAATTTGCGGGGGCATCAGGAGGCTTTGGTTTAGGCACTGGAAGGTGGCAGCGTTAGTGGCGTGTTCAAAGGGTGATCCCAATTCAGTCGACGTCGATTACGTCCGACGTTATCGACTGAAAGGGAACGTCCTGGTTGCGTATGCAACCCACCGTTCCCTGAAGGAGGGAACGGAGGACGTAGTCCCCTTGCCACTACCGCTGGACCACCGCTGACCCCGGGTTACTCTCGGCTCCTCAGCGAAAAAGCAACTAGTGCGTGCATCCACTTCCGTATTTATACCCGCGCCGCGGGGGCGGAGTGTGTGATGCGAATCACGCACGCCAATTACATTGGCTCGTTCAATAGTACTCGAAGAAGACAGGCTCTCTAGCGAGATCCCGATTCCAATTCAGTCGACGTCGACTACGTCCTCCGTTCCCTCCTTCAGGGAACGGTGGGTTGCATACGCAACCAGGACGTTTTGATGAATGAGTAATTCAACTATATTGCCATTGTGATTTGTTTGAAACCACTGTCTTTGACGGTGCCTAAATTGACCATGTAAAAGCAATATTGTGTCTAAAATGTAAGTTACTTACTAACTTATTGTTTATTGAATTGTTAAAAGCGATATCACATTGCTAAATCACATTGATTAGAATATGAGTGTGGTGTGGTGTGTTTTGTGTTTTTTTTTTCTTTTTTTGGAGCTTGATAGCCCCTGATCTCAATTCAGTATTCATCAGTGTTGTGTTTTTGTTGTCTTATCCCACATTCTTTGCTTTAAATGCAAAATAGATTATATTTTGTGATCCACGTTGTTTTTAAAACAAGCAGCGATATATACCACTTCAGGATTTACAGGTCTAAACCATGTTTCATTTAAGGCTCCACTGAATGTTAAACAACAGCTGAAAAATTCCACACTTCTTTCATGCATCTATTTCGCCATGAGGCTGATGAAATCCTTTGGGTGGGGAAAACAATTATTCAGAAGGATTCTGTGAAGTTGCATGCTTATAGAGGTGCTAATTACCTCTGAGAGTTCAGCAGAAGCTTTAGGTTTTCTCTAGTGTCTTTATTAGCTTATTAATTATGAAACAATGCATAGGTGGTTCACCTGGAAGCGGGAAACTTTTTCTGCATTAAAAACCCACAACCCAACTCTAAATCACACTGCTCATGGGTTGCGTATTATTAGAGGCAATGAAAGAAGCGTTTAAATGAAGAATGCATAACACAAATTGAATTTAAAACAATATAGCTCTGTTCAGTTGTTTGGAACAAGGTACCAAAATGAATAAAATAAATAAATACCTCCTCGTAATTTGGAGGACAAGCATGCAGTTCTTTGGTAATAACACATCCCGGAAAGAGAGAAATTCAGTCTGCTCATAAAAGGCATGCTTTTTGTCATTTTCGAGAAGCCTGGAAAGCATCAGTAAGATGAAATGTCTCTGGAGACTAACTCACCTGGGAAAGGATGTGGATCTTAATCATAAGGGACCCAGTTCCCTCAATGCTACCAGGCGCTCTGGCATTCCATAGAATGTATTTGCATGTTTGTAAATCTTTAAAAATGGCATTGTACCACTGCTATGGGTCAAAAGCAACCTCATTTAAATCTTTTGAATATGAAACCAGTAATATATCTTTGTATTGGCTTTTAAAATTACTCTATTTTATGCGCAGTCAGTAAATCCAGCATTATAGTGCTTCCGTCTGCACGGCTGATTTTAATCTTTTGTAATTGGGAGGTACGGATGACTCACTTTGTGGGATTGATCTGCACAGTAATTTCCTTAAATGATAATGTGCAAATTAAGTTGCCTATACACAAGTGTACTCTAGAAGTCACAGCAAGTGTAAAGAGCCTTTAAGCTATTAAATCCTTTGCAATGTGTCATCATGTCAATCACAGAGATAAATAAAGGAGGAAACGTTCAGTATCATCTATTCCTTACCGTTTAACTTTCCACTAGCTCAAAGTGTGAAATGTAATGGATATAGGCCTACCTGTGTAATCCATATAGATACCATATTTAAAGTGGCAATTTCCCAGTGGCCTACATCTGAATAAGGTGATTAAGTTAAACCAAAACAAAATATAAAATGTATGCTTTCATCTCAGAAAATCTTATTTTTCTCTTAAATTTTTTAAATGAACTTAGACAAGCTCAGTACCGACTCATTTTCTGTCTGTTCTTTTTCGTGAATGTGTGCAAAGGATTGTGGGTGATGAAGTATGCGAAGGATACACTTGATGCATCCTTCAAAACGAGCTGAATCAAGGACGCAAAATGAAGGCTGCCTTCCGAGATTCATTTTAATTGAGACTGTATTCGGGCGGCACTTGATGACATGGCAGCCGAGATATGCAGCCGTACTTGGACACAGCCTTCCAATTAAAAAGCATCCGACATTTTGTATGTCTCCCTCATCTAACACACCTGATTCAACTCATCAGCTCCTTAGTGGAGACTCCAAGAACTGAACTGGGTATGACATAAAAGACAAACAAAGGAAGACATACAACATTTGCACTGCTGGGTCTCCAGTACAGTTTTGAGAACCCCGGCACTTACTTGAACAAGTCAAGGAAATCATTTTTACCGTTTTGATCACATGACCAAGGATGGCAATTCCTAGAGACTTGTATAGAAAGGTGTGTTAGACTTTGGCGCTGTGCGGACTGATATGTGACTTTTAAGCAGTGCATGCCGGTTAGAATTTTTTTCTAACCCACTGTGACATATGGTATCATAGTACCACGAAAGCGTTTAGAGAGCAATCCTTTGTGCAGTTTCTTCAGAGCGGCTGCACAAGCTCTGATTTCATGATTGGCCGGATTCGCTAATGATGTTAATGTTATATTGTGTCATGTTTATACAAAAATAAAATTGGTATTCAATAGGCTTATGTTGAATTTTATTCTTGAACATACAGGCACTGCATTAAGTAGTAACCTACATAAAATATTGAATTAAACGTGTTTCTGTTGCTATATGAACACATCTAAAACGTCAGTGTATTTGACAAATACCTCTGATGATTTTGTAATTTTGCCCACTTATAAAGAAATGAAGGGTCTATAATTATAGATGATACAATGATGCTACTATAGAATATACAAATATATTTTGTTCAGGTGAAAACATACAGCAACTAGTGAAGGATGTCACTAAATAAATGAACAAATTGATAGAAATAAATTATCATTAAATTTAAATAAAACCAAAATAATGTTATTTGGGAATTGTAATATGAATATTCAGGTGAACATACAAATAGATGGGGTTATAATTGATAGAGTTCATGAAAATACATTTCTTGGGGTAATTATAGATGATAGAATCAGTTGGAAATCACACATTAAACGCGTACAATCTAAACTATGAAGATCAATTGCAGTATTAAACAAAGCAAAGCAGGTTCTGGATCAAAAGTCTCGCCACTTGTTGTACTTTTCACAAGTTTTACTATATTTCATCTACTGTGCTGAGATTTGGGGACACAACAAGAAAACGTCTCGGTTACGTATGTAACCCTCGTTCCCTCAGTAGGGAACGGAGACGTTACGTCGGATGACGACGAATGGGGTTTCGCTTAGAACGCCTATCGACTTCGAGTATTACAAAACGAGCTAATGGCAAAGAAATGCCATGGGTCTGCAGAATTTGCATAGCGTATCTCCGCCTTACCTCGTGGGTATAAAAGGAGGACGCCGGCAACAGGCAGATATGTTTCTTCGCTGAGGAGCCAAGACTGAGCTCAGGCGATCCCCGCGGTACAGCGGAGAGTGGCAGGAAGACGTAACGTCTCCGTTCCCTACTCAGGGAACGAGGGTTACATACGTAACCGAGACGTTCCCTTTCGTTGTCACTCCGAGTTACGTCGGATGACGCCGAATGGGGTTACCAGTCTAATCACGCCACCTTCTCAGCTGTCATCCAGTGCCCTGCGTAAATCTGAGATCCCTGTCGTGAGACTGGCACGGACGAAGGACTCCTATTTAGCCCAGGAATACCAAGGTACACTGGGGAGCATATCCCAAAGTTTAGGGGAAATATGCAATTACTGCCAACCCAGAGGGGGGGACTTAGAGAATACACATATGACCCGAAGGAGACATATGGAGAACACTGGGGTGTTCAGCCGCAGGTGGAATATTTCAACCCCAGGGGTGGCAAGGTGGCGTGCCAAGGGAAAGACACATGCTCAAGAGGCTTACAGTGGAAATACACATGTGGGGGTCGCTCAGAGGAGGGACCGTGCACACGGGAGGCACCTAGCCGACGCGCAGGCAATAGACACTGGCGCCGACATCAGGAGTGCTGGAGGATCTCTGGGCTTTCGGGGAAGCTCACCTGAGGAGAATATCGCACGTATCCAGTCCGTGGAGTGGAATGGCGAGCAAGCGAAGACACCTGAGCGGGTCCGGTACTAGCTGGTTGAAGCGAGTACACGAGAGGACACTGGCTCCACTCGGAGATTATAGATTCTGGCGAATGTGTTAGGTGTCGCCCAGACTGCAGCTCTGCAGATGTCTGTTAGCGAGGCGCCATGCGCTAGAGCCCAAGAGGATGCCACACTCCGGGTGGAGTGGGCAGTCACACCAAGGGGGCACGGTCGACCTTGCTGCTGGTATGCCAAAGCAATGGCGTCCACTATCCAGTGAGACAACCTTTGCTTTGAGAGAGCCTTTCCCTTCAGCTTCCCACCATAACAGACAAAGAGCTGGTCTGAGGTCCTGAAACACTGCGTCCTGTCTACATAGGCGCGGAGAGCGCGTACTGGACAGAGCAGTGCAAGGCTGGGTCTGCCTCCTCCAGGGGCAGCGCTTGCAGGTTCACCACCTGGTCCCGGAAGGGAGTGGTAGGAACCTTGGGCACGTATCCAGGCCGGGGTCTCAGGATCACGTGAGAGTAAGCCGGCCCGAACTTCAGGCACGCTTCATCAACGGAAAATGCGTGCAGGTCCCCTACCCTCTTGATGGAGGCCAGTGCAACCAGGAGCGCTGTCTTCATAGACAGTAATTTAAGCTCAACTGATTGCAGGGGCTCAAATGGAGCACTCTTCAGGGCAGTTAGAACCACTGAGAGGTCCGAAGAGGGAACGAGAGGAGGGCGATGCAGATTTAGTCTCCTCGCTCCTCTCAGGAACCTGATAACAAGGTCGTGCTTCCCCACCGACTTACCTTCGATGAGGTCATGGTGTGCGGCAATAGCGGCAACGTAGACCTTCAGGGTGGAGGGAGACAGCCTTCGCTCCAGCCCGTGTTGAAGTAAGGAAAGCACAACGCTGATCGAGCATCTCCGGGGGTCTTCTCGGTGAGAAGAGCACCAGCTGACGAAGAGGTTCCACTTCAAAGCATAGACGTGTCACGTGGACGACGCCCTAGCGGAAGTGATGGTAGCCACCACCGCTGGTGGTAGGGTACTCAAACCTGCCTCGTCCCATCGAGGAGCCACACGTGGAGGTTCCAGAGATCGGGACGAGGGTGCCATAGGTGACCCCGTCCCTGAGGAAGAAAGTTCTTCCTCAGAGGAATCAGCCAGGGAGGTGCTATTGCGAGGAGTACTAGTTCGGAGAACCAGGTCCGGGCGGGCCAGTACGGCACGACCAGAATGACCTGCTCCTCGTCCTCCCTGACCTTGCGCAAGGTCTGCGCAAGAAGGCTCACTGGGGGAAACGCATACTTGCGGCCCTGCGGCCAGCTGTGCGCAATGGCGCCACCAGGGGGTGGCCAGGGGTGGCCGTGGCCACCCCTGGCCGACTCCTGGCCACCCCACTGGCCACCCCAATGGCCAGTATAAATTTTAGTAGCATCGGTTATGCATTTCATAAATAAGTGAAAAATATTCTTTAGTAAAAGAAGACGGGGTATTATGTGTCGTGACGTGCTCTTTAAGTGCCAAATGGTTACAGTATACTGCTACAGCAGCTTTTTGATGTGTCTTTGCCGCGTTTTGACAAGCAGGGATGCAAACAGCGCGCTTTTCGGCGCCTCCCGCTTTTTTCACGTCAGTTTGGGTGACAAAGTCATCTGAAGTCATTCCATAGCTTAATGTGAGGGACAGAAGTCTATTTACATCATTAAAGTATACGGAAACTCGTTTTCCCTCCTCTGCGGCTGTCAATCATTCTCCATTCATATTCAAACAGCGCGTGCGCCTCTTGGATGCACGGTAAAACTCTCTCCAATATTATATATTCACATTATAATGCATGATCTGTAGATAAAAGGCTGTAGATTTGCATAAAATTACTTTATTTTGTTGGAGTTTGTTGCTGTTTTTAAACGGCACACGGTAGTGAGCAGTGTTGTGCCTGAACGCGTTCATTGAACGATAGTTCATGAACTCGTTCATATTTTGGGTGAACGTGAACTGCACATAGTACTGTATTACTGCCTGATGAACGTTACTGTGAACTCGTTCATTCTGGTGTCTGTGAACAGCGCGCGCACAGTTTAACTTCTTTCATTAGGGTGCCAGATTTCTATAGAGCCTTCCAGGCGAAACGCCGGCTAAAACACACCGTAAACAGGCCTTAATATGTAGCGGAAAAAACACCCAATCTGGCAACACCAGCCGCCAGCGTCGCAAGGCCGCATGCGTCATCAACACAAAATGCAGCAAGGAGGATCGTTTGATCATTTAAACGGGTTTTATGACAAGGTCGGTGAGGATGGGAAAAATCTTACATTTCTGTTCAAACTTTGCCCACCGATAAAATAATTGCTATCTCTAATTCATGGGTTGTGGCAATCATTTTGAAAAATAATAGCTCGCAGCAACATATGGAAAAAAAGAACTATGAATGAACTAGTTAAAAATTTTAAAGTATGAACTGAAATGAACTAGTTCGTTTTAAAATTTGTGAACTGAACTTTAACTAGTTCATGTAGAAATTGAACTTTCCCAACACTGGTAGTGAGTCGTTTAAAACCCTTAAGCTGTATCAATATTTATTGATACACCGCAGCGCTGCACACAGTGACTCCATGTTGCTTTGAGCACATCATTTTGCACCCGCGAATCCCGCGATGCGCATACACGCTGTGTGCGTGCTGTTTTTCATGTTATCATGGGTTTGCGCACTGAAATATTATTAAAAGCCAATATATTTTGTTATACCTAGCCTGCTCAATACATTTAAAATAAGCATTATTTAATTGTATATTATTTCTTTGTAGTGTAGGGTAGGCCTATATATGCACTTCTGAATTCTTGACATTAATATATAAATATAAAATTGTGAAATGTATGATTGCCTGATTGAATTTTATAAGAGAACTAATAGTAATTTGTTTCTATTAACATATTTAGATTTTATAAAATTACTGTGCACATTTTTTCAAGAATTACTTTTTGCTGCTGATTTATACACTCATTAAGTTTATTAAAAATTCATAATACATTTATGTAATATTTAAAGGTGTTAACTGTAATCTTACACTGCAAAATAATAACTTAAAAAGGATTAAATTCATCACAATTATGTAAGTATCTTGAAATATGCCGCGGGGCGAGGGCCCTTATATATATATATATATATATATCATATCTGTATAATATATATCATTATATATAATATAATATATATTAGTAGGGCCCTACCAATATCATTAGTAACATTAAATATAACACAATAAACCAAAGTATATCAGTAGGAGTTTCCTTAAGTTTTTCTGATAGTTTTCTACAGGCCGGTTTGCTACAACAGTAGAATAAAATTCTGAAATTATGGTTTATAGTTTTGGTGTGCCACCCCAAGATTTTAAGTGGCCCCATCTGGCCAGCCCTAAGAAAAATTTCTGGAGGCGCCACTGGCTGTGCGCCAGAGCATCCGTGCCGAGCGTGCCCTCGGTCAGGGAATAAAACTGGGCGCAATGGGTCGAGTCGTGGGAGGCAAACAGATCTATCTGTGCGTCCCCGAACTGGTCCCAAATCAGCTGGATCGACTGGGGATGGAGTCGCCATTCTCCAGGGAGTGGCTGAAGCCGTGAGAGCTCGTAGGCTGCACAGTTCAGGGGTCCGGGGATATAAATGGCATGAAGCGACCTCAGATGCTCCTGACTCCATATGGGGAGGTGGCGAGCGAGTTGCGACAAACGGCGGGAGCGTAGACCACCTTGATGGTTGATGTACGCTACAGTGGCGGTATTGTCTGAGCGGACTAGTACGTGTTGGTTCTTTAGCACGGCCCGGAAGCGGCGCAAAGCAAGACGTACGGCCAGCAACTCGAGGCAATTGACATGCCAGAGGCGACGGGGTCCTGTCCAGGAGCCCGCGGCAGCACGTCCATTGCACATGGGACCCCAGCCCGTGGAGGAGGCATCTGTCGTTACAACAACATGCCACGAAAAACCGAGGTTCGACCACGGGGTGAAGGTCTGACGGCAGGTCGGAGTAACTGTTACTCGGAGGGTGCCGTGTTGCCATGGCCACCTCGGGACTCGGTCGCGAAGCCAAAGCTGAAGTGGTCTCATATGAAGCAATCCGAGCGGCGTTGCCGCGGCTGCAGAAGCCATATGCCCCAGGAGCCTCTGAAAAAGTTTCAGTGGAACCGCACTCTTGCCCTCGAACTGTCTCAGGCAAGTCAGCAGTGACTGCGCGCACGCTAGCTCGTAAGCTGCGCGGACATGGCGACCGAGTCGATATCCATACCGAGAAAAGAGATCCTCTGCACGGGGCAAAGTTTGCTCTTCTCCCAGTTGACCCGAAGGCCCAGACGAGCTAGGTGCCGAAGCACTAGGTCCCTGTGTTTGCAACCTGAACTCGAGAGTGAGCTATGATCAGCCAGTCGTCGATATAACTCAGGATACGAACCCCGTGTTCCCGAAGGGGAACAAGGGCAGTCTCGACGACCTTCGTGAAGATGCGAGGAGACAGGGCTAGCCCGAAAGGGAAAACCGCGTACTGGATGCCTGCCCCTGAAAGAAAACCGAAGGAACGGTCTGTGTCAAGGAGAATAGAGACGTGAAGTAGGCGTCCTTCAGGTCGATCGCTGCAAACCAATCCTGGGCCGTATGCATTAGAAAATGCGTTTGAGCATCTTGAACGGCATCCTGTGAAGGGAGCGGTTCAGCACGCGCAAGTCCAGGATTGGCCGTAACCCACCGGTCTTCTTGGGGACAATGAAGTAGGGGCTGTAGAAGCCGGACCTCATCTCGGCTGGAGGGACAGTCTCGATTGAACCCTTCGCCAGCAGGGTGGCAATCTCTGCTCTCCTGATGGGGGCATAGCCACCGACAAAAGTGGAGCGGACTCCCCAAGCGGGGAGGAGACCGTGCGAACTGAATCGCATAGCCGAGCCTGATGGTCTGCGCGACCCAGCGGGACAGACGGGGAAGCTCTAACCAGGCTCCCAGGAACTGAACCAGCGGGATCATGCGAACCACAGGCGTCCCCCCGGAGGGGCAGCGAAGCGGAGTAACTGCCCCAGACGTGGACGGCATAGCGGCCCGATGTGGGGGCACAGTTAGCAACCGCGCCCTGGCAGAGGGGCCAGGGGAGGACCAGGCTGGTCGTCCCGCGGGGGCCTGCTCTGCCAGGGGTCTGGCGACAGAGGGGGACAGGGTCGAAGCGGTCCGTGGACACCGCGCCATGTCAACCACCTCTGGGACAGAGGGGGACGAGGAGAGCACGGCTTGTGGGCGGCGCTCTGTGACGTCCGAGAACTCTGTGCTCAGAGACGGGAGAGTCAGCTCTTTGGAGAATAAGGATTCTTCCCCGGCCCTCCCCCGGGGAAAGGAGTGGTCCTGCTACCAACTCCTGGAAAGAACTGAGTCCCATCTCTGAGGGGCCCAACTCAAGAGCGCCGCTTAACCCGGCGTGTAGCGGGGTGCGGGGCTGGAGAGGACTGTGGCGTCCGACCGCAGCCTCCAGAGCCGACCCGGATGAATGGGCGGGGTGGGAGCCGCGGGGGGGCGCCCTCGGCGGTGGGCAGAACGAGGGATCTGAGCGGACGGCGGGGCCGTCGGGACAGAATCAACCTCAGTCTGCTCCATCGCCGAGGAGCCCGTCTCATGAGCGCCGCTTAACCCGGCATGTAGTGGGGGGCGGGGCTGGAGAGGGCTGTGGCGTCCGCCCGCGGCCCCCAGAGCTGGCCCGTGAACGGGCGGGGTGGGAGCCGTGGGAGGGCGCCTTCGGCGGTGGGCAGACCGAGGGATCTGAGCGGACGGCGGGGCCGTCGGGACAGAATCAACCTCAGTCTGCTCATGGGCGGCTGAGAGCTGTTGGGCAAGCCCTCAACCGCACCGCCAAAGAGGCCGACCTGGGATATGGGAATGTCGGACAGACGGGTCCGCGCGACATCCAGCATATCAGACAGGTTCAGCCACAGAATGGTGAGCATCACCTGACCCAGGGAGCGTACGGCCACTTTCGTCGCTCAGAGAGCAAGGTCAGTGGCGGCGCACATCTCAGTGAAGAGCCCTGGGTCAGTCCCGCCCTCGTGCAGGTCCATGAGCATCTGGGTCAGGTGGACCAGCAGAATGACCATGGCATGCAGTGAGGCGGCTGCCAGTCCCGTGGCGCTATAGGATCTCGCCACAAGCGTAGACGAAAAACTACAGGCCACGGGCGGGTGCTTAGGATTGCGCCGAGAAGAAGCACTCTGAGGACACATAGCATCGCAACAGAGCGTTCAGCCGGGGGGACCCCAGTGTACCCATGGGCAGCGGCCCCATCGAGGGGAGGAAAGGCGGATGAGATCAGCGAGTGGTCCCGAGAAGACAAGGGGGTCTTCTTGGACTTCGAGATCTCATCATGCACGTCTGGGAAGAGAGGTATTGGGGTTTGCCGTGGACGAGGGTCGGCGGCCTTACCCAAAACCCATCGTCCCAGGAAAGCATGGTCGTCATCTCCGGATCAGACTCAGGCACAGCCGTATGCACACCGGAAGGTGGCAGCTGTGACGAGCCCTCACTTCCAGAAGACTCAAACCCACCTAGTGATGCTGCAACAGACATGGCATCTTCCTCTGTAGCTTCAACTGAAACACGCGGGCCACCAGAGGGTAGACTCGCGGGAATCAGCAGTTCACTAGCGGGCACCGTCATTGAAGAGGGGGGCTGGGGTCACGGACACATAGTCGGCGCCTTGATCCAGACCGTAACCCTCAGGTCACCCTGGCCACCAGCCGAAGATCGGGGGGTGGGTGAGGGGACTCTCACTCTTGCGAGTTCACCGAGTCTTGACCTATATATGACGCGATGATCACGTTCCCAGCGAGAACATGAGTCACCCACGAGCGCTGTTCAAGCATGATCAAAGCCCAAACACACTAGACAGCGCTCGTGCCCATCAGAGTCCGATACCAGTCCGCTGCAACCAGAAATTCACGGGCGAGCCGTCTTTAAAAAGACGAGCCGCGTGCGAGCTCTTTTATGAGAGGAGAAAAAAACTCCGCGATGTTGAAGCACACAGGGAGACACACACACACACTGGCAGATCACTGCACAGATCAGCAGGCACTGTGAGCTCGCTGCAGATCGCCGTCACACCAACACCGGAGAGAGAAGCTCGTCTCGTAGAGCGAAGTCAGAGATGACTGTGGATGGAAGAAATACTCTTGGCTCCGAAGCGAAAACATATCTGCCTGTTGCCGGCGTCCTCCTTTTATACCCACGAGGTAAGGCGGAGATACGCTATGCAAATTCCGCAGACCCATGGCATTTCTTTGCCATTGGCTCGTTTTGTAATACTCGAAGTCGATAGGCGTTCTAAGCGAAACCCCGAAGTGACAACGAAAGGGAACTTCATTATATTCACTATCTGTGCTCCAAAAAAGAGCAATAAGAATAATACACAACGCTGGGTATAGGGATCACACTCTCACTCACTATTTCTTCAGTCAAAATTATTAAAAAAACACAGATCTTGTGAAGTATCAATCAGCCCAAATAATATTTAAATCCAAAAATATTCTATTGCCGAGGAATATTCAAATATTATTCAGGAAGAGAGAGGGAGGTTATAATTTAAGGGGGACACACAACTTTAAAACAAACAGGATACGGACAACCAGGAAAAGCTTTTGCACTTCAAGTTCTGGAATAAAGCTATGGAACAGTCTCAATGAGGAACTAAAGCAATGTCCAAACATAAATCAATTTAAAATCAAGTATAAAGATATGGTTTTCAAGGGATATAGGGATGAAGTAGGCGGTGAATAATCACTGAGTGTTTTTGGGGCTAGTAATTATCTTCAGTTTCATGGTGTGTTATCATTACTTTTTTTTTCTGTATTTCTGAAATGTATAATTTATTATTTCCTAATATGTATTTATTTATTTTTTCCTTGTTTAAATAATTGATGTACATTTTGAATTGTTATGGGGTAAAACAAAGTAGATGTGTAAATATTTGGAACGCGGGTAGATTATGTGTAAACTTCTGACTTGTGGATAGGGGGTGGGATTAAATACGTTTTTTTTTCTTCCCACTCCTTTTCGAATATGTAATGGACAATGACAAGAGTTAGAAAGTCTATGGCTGTAACTATTGTCAAAAAAGAACATCCGACAAGAAAATGAAAATCAAATAAACAAATCAAAGTGATAAGAATAACACCGAATAAAATTGGTATTCAATAGGCTTATGTTGAACTTTATTCTTGAACATACAGGCACTGCATTAAGTAGTAACCTACATAAAATATTGAATTAAAAGTGTTTCTGTTGCCATATGAACACATCTAAAACGTCAGTGTATTTGACAAATACCTCTGCTGATTTTGTAAGTTTGCCCACTTATAAAGAAATGAAGGGTCTATAATTATAGATGATACAATGATGATACTATAGAATATACAAATATATTTTGTACAGGTGAAAACTTACAGCAACTAGTGAAGGATGTCACTAAATAAATGAACAAATTGATAGAAATAAATTATCATTAAATTTAAATAAAACCAAAATAATGTTATTTGGGTTATTTTGTAAGTTTGCCCACTTATAAAGAAATGAAGGGTCTATAATTATAGATGATACAATGATGATACTATAGAATATACAAATATATTTTGTTCAGGTGAAAACTTACAGCAACTAGTGAAGGATGTCACTAAATAAATGAACAAATTGATAGAAATAAATTATCATTAAATTTAAATAAAACCAAAATAATGTTATTTGGGAATTATTCTTATCACTTTGATTTGTTTATTTGATTTTCATTTTCTTGTCGGATGTTCTTTTTTTTACATATATTCGAAATAAACTTATATATATATATTTTATTTGAAAGGATAGAGACAGAAAATTAACCAAAGAAATCTAGAAAAATCACATTATATGAAGGTTATAAATTTGCATTCCAGTAAGTGAAATATGTATTTGATCCCAAAATAAAACAAGATTTAGTACTTTGTAGAGAAATCTTTGCACAGAGGTAAGACGTTTCTTCTAGTTGGTCACCAGGTTTGCACACATCTCAGAAAGGGTTTTGGTCGACTCCTCTTTACATATACTCTCTAAATCCTTAAGGTTTCTTGGCTGTCGCTTGGCACCTCAAAATTTCAGCTGCCTCCACAGATTTTCAGTAGGATTAAGGTCTGTAGACTGGCTAGGCCACTCCATTACCTTAATGTGCTTCTTCTTGAGCCATAACTTTGTTGCCTGGTCGGTATGTTTTGGGTCATTGTCATGCTGGAAGACCCATCCACGACCTATCTTCAGAGTTCTGGCTGAAGGAAGGAGGTTCTCATCTAAGATTTTACAGTGCATGACCCTGTCCATTGGCCCTGTCCCCTTAATACGGTGAAGTCGTCCTGTACCCTTTGCAGAGAAACAGCCCAAGTGTCCACCTCTGTGCTTGACTGTAGGGATGGTGTTCTTGGGGGTCATAGTCAGCATTTCTCTCCCTCCCAACACGGCGAGTTGAGTTGATGTCAAAGAGCTCAATTTTACTCTCATCTGATCATAGCACTTTCTCCCAAGCCTTCTCCCAATCATTAGATGTTCGACGGGCCTGTACATGTGCCTTCTTGAGCAGGGGGACTTGCGGGCGCTGCAGGATTTCAATCCATTGCGGCGTAGTGTTACCAATGGTTTGCTTGGTGACTGTGGTCCCGACTGCCTTGAGATCATTAACAAGCTCCTCCTGTGTAGTTCTAGGCTGATCCCTCACCTTTCTCATGATCATCCTTACCCCATGAGGCGAGATCTTGCATGGAGCAATAGATTTTTTTGATTTTTGATTTTGTATTTTCTTCCATTTCCGAATAATCCCAACAACAAAAGTCTCCTTCCCACCAAGCTTCTTGCTGATGGTCTTGTAGCCCATTCCAGGTCTACAAACTGGTCCCTGACATTTGACAGCTCTTTGGTCTTGCCCATGGTGGTGGAGAGGATGGAATGGAAGATACAGATTCGGTGGACAGGTGTCCACTGACATTAGGACATTAGGAGTACTTTCTTAAAGTGACAGGGCTAATCTGTGTTCCACATGGGCAGTGTATAACCAATCTGGGAGCCAGAATTCTTGCTGGTTGGTAGGGGATCAAATACCTATTTTACTCGATTAAATCCTAATCAATTTACAACCTTTATATAATGTGTTTTTCTGTAATTTTTGGTTGATATTATGTCCCTATATATTAAAATAAACCTACCATAAAAATTATAGACCCTTAATTTTTTTGTAATTGGGCAAACTTACAACATCACCAGGGGATCAAATAATTATTTTCCCCACTGATATATATATATATATATATATATATATATATATATATATATATTGTCGGCGGCGGCATCTTCCGTCTACAGGAGACGATGGTGTAGCTTCCTTCTCTTTTTTTTCTTCTCTCCATTCTAGAATGGCAAGTATGGCAGACATGCTTCTAATGCCAGCGCGTTCCAGAACCTCTGTGTTAGGTACTTTGTCCTGCCAGTGGATGCGCAAAATACACCGCAGACGTACGCTGTATATATATATATGTATATTTTTTTTTATATATATAAATATAAATAATATTGTTGTTTCAACATTTATATTAACAGCAATAGAGATTCTGATTTGCAAACAAATGACTCTAATGAACTGGTTAATTCAGGTGACTCAAAACAATAGACGATTCCTGAACAAATTAATATAAAAAGCCGTTTGTTTTTAATCGAATCACCACAAGCGCAAATTGCAGACTCGCAATTGAACAGACTCTTCTGAACAGTTTTTTTTGTGTGTGTGTGTGTGTGTGAATTTTTAAAGAACAAAAAAAAACTATTTAAAAAAAAGACCATTAAATAGTCTGAGTACACCTTTTGCAATAAATGTTAATTTATCATTTAAATTATTATTAAATTGAACAAGTATTCTATTTGGTTAGTGTTTTGAGAAGCATCACTAAGTTTATAATTTCTGCAGCTAGGAGTATCCAGATCTGTTCAACTGTGCAGTTTAGGAGAGCCAATTTGTAATATGTCAGTCAGTGGGCAGAGAACATATTAGACAGTGCGAAGGTGTCAAAAAATAAAGGAAGGCTTCTTCCACAAAGAGGGAGGAGAAGAATAATATGCTTTAGTGGTGAAATCTGCTAATGCTGTTTTTCTCTCAGGTTGAATGTAAATCTTATACAGTAAAGCAAGATAATGGATATCTGGATGAGTTTATAGGAAGAACAATTGCACTCAACACTAATGCCCACTGGTGTGAGCATTCACAAATAGAAACATTCATTATTTAGGATATGGCACTCGAGACAGTGCTCTTCATTCTGTGGTTTGAACTAAAGGATGAATTCCACCTGACACAGTTCAGCCTCACTCAATCAATCATACATACAGGCAAATGCAAGAGGTGGCATTCTTTGACCACAAAATGTCAGCCTTGATAAATCTGGATTATGAATTGTAAATTGTGGCTTTCTGTTGACAGTATGGTTTAGGAATGGCCTGCTGAGGCCTAATGAGAAAGGCCTGATTTCTCACACACACACACACACACACACACACACACACACACACACACACACACACACACACACACACACACACACACACACACACACACACACACACACACACACACACACACACACACACACACACAAAAAAAATCACAACACAGGCTCATTGGAAAAACGTATATGTGGCAACATAAGTACCAATATCACTATATCACTGCAGTTTCCAACAGAAATGAACAATGGAGGCAGTAAAACAGCAAGCACTTTTAAATCATTTTCATGCACAATTATGATTACAGGGGAAGATTATGAATTGGAATTAAAGAAATTTGAAATAAAGACTTGTTTCACATGGCTCCTTTCACATTTATGTTATGACCTCGAAACACTTTTTACCATATTGCATGATTTATGAACAAATATATTTAGGAGTTTTCATCACTTAACCAGCTTCATATGTTTGGTTTTACTGACATACTAATAGCTCAGCTGGTACAGAATTGTAGATACTTGTAATGCGGATACGAATCATGGGTACGAATCCCATGAAAGATGAGTCATGATAAAAGAGCTTAAAAACAAGAGTTAAAAATTGCATGTTTACGATTGCGTTTTATATGTCATATTTGCTTTTGTTAACACTATCTGGTAGGTTTAGTGTAGGTGTACGTAATTTTAAAATAGATTATTGAGCTTTCAGCGCCAATCACCGGACATTTCAACTCAGAAGATCAGTGATACGTACAAACTCCAAAGTAATAAAACGTTGCCATATTCACGTTCATCTGTTCCGGAAAAAACTAAGCATGCTTTTAACACCACTCAATGGACATTTCACTTTAAAAATGTCATGAAACGTGCATGATGCAATGTATTTTGTGTTTTGCAAAAATGTTGCCACAGGTACGGTTTTCTAATGAGTCTGGGCTGAATAATCAATAGGAAGTCCTAACAAAAAAAAAGTTGAAACATTGAAAATGTGTAATCTCAACATGATTAGTCGAAACATTTCGAAAACAAAGATAATTTCATAACCTTAACAGGATACACAGTCTAACAGCAATTGGTGGCTACCGGCAGAGCTCAGTTGTTGTTGTTTTTTCACTCACATTTACGACAGAATGTGACATCTTATGATCTTAGACTAACAATATTCAAACTTGATGTTGTTCTAACCATCTAACCAACAGGTAATATGGACCAACACATTTATATTGAACTCTTACTGTTTCTGCAGTATGTACAGTAGTATGTATACTGTACACCGTAAGTATGGAGGTTTACTGTGTGCATGGAATAGAACAAAATTTCAATTTCATGAAATATACAATAGAGTATATTTTATTTGAAATATACTTCTCATAATGCAGTGCTGTAAAGTATGTACAGTAGGGCACATAATATGGGATACTGCATCCCATAGTGCATTGCGCTTAACCTTCCATTTCAAGTGAGGATCTTTCTCTGGACTCATTAATTGATCAGATTGCCAGAAGTTAAAGAAAACATCAAGACAACATTAATTAAATAATTTGCATTTGATCAATTCTATTCATTTGACAACTTGAAGTTAAAGAAGCAAATTATGAGTTTTGTGTAGTGTGCAGTTAAGAGTAAGGTAGGCCATTTTCAGAGTGGCTATAGCAATAGCAAGCTAACTTTGAAAGCATAAGATCCCACCCTCACTTCAGACCGTCTCTTCTAAAACACATGAACGCATACAGCAAGGAGGAAACAAAAGTTCAGAAGAGATGGTGTTAAAGTACTTCATGTCTCAAAGCACATAACATTACAATAATAATGAACATAAACAACTTAAAGTGCACTGACCTGTACCACCTGACTGCTGCAGATTTATTTCTCCGTTGATTGTGTTGCCATTGAAATGCATAAATTCGAGTCACGAACCGCTCTGAGTATATCTTCACACCTAGACTTTTCCAGACACAATTTTTTTTATAATATTAAATAATTAAACAGTAAAGACAACAAAATTAGATATGAATCATCAGTACCCTTTAAAGAAATAAATTGTACACAATTCAAATTAAAACAATTACCCACATTAAATACAAACAATGTCAACAAAAGACAAGTGTCAAAGTTTTAATTCCTTTCTTTTCCCCTTTTAACTAGTTGGTTTCGGTTCTGAGTTTCCTTATAATTCAGAATTTGCTTTATTGGCTTTTGACCCAATTCAGTTACACCTAAATAACAGGTTTTATTAGTCATTTACTAGTTTTGGATATATCTTTGGTTTCCTTCAGTGGATCTTTCAGTGTATCTTGTGAAATTTACCTTTTCACAACCAAAATTAAATTACAATTTCCCAACAAAATATAAACTAACAAAATAAATGTACAATACCTTTTCGTTACCACATTAATAACATTTTACACCGCCATCTTGCTCCGACGAAACTGACTTGAACGCACCTCACATTGTAAACACGACTTCCCAGGAGGACTTGAACGCACCATTTGCATCTAGCCAAGTCCAGTTCAAATCCCCGGATGTGTTCTTGATCCGACCCTTTTACCGAGGATGCATCGAGAGGTGACTTGTGCGGACTTGAGACAGTCAGGTATCCCAGAATGCATCTCGCACCAACCAGCAAGCTTCAGTAGCAGAGGAGAAAACCTGTGTAACATCAAAATACTACTGTTATTGTGTCACAAAATATAATTTTAAGAGTGTTTCAGACGAGAATGTAGTTGTTTAAACCTCAAATCTGTGGTTTATTTATAAAGATAGGGCTTATTTGAAAAATGTATCTGACGTTTTCGGAGTTGTGAGATCCAGGCGATCACCGGGAGTTCAGCACTCAGTAACCCCGACTGGAACAGCTTTTCCTCGGCTAGTGCTTCTGAAATTTGCCGCTGTCTCTGATGTATCTAGTCTAGTGGTTAAACATAAGATATAATTTGTCTTGTGTATAAGTCGATCTTTGGTCTCATTAATCTATAGTTTGCTCCATGGCAAATTGTTTTGGCTGAGGGCAAAGTGAAGTTTCATAACTTTATATACACTCACCTAAAGGATTATTAGGAATACCATACTAATACTGTGTTTGACCCCCTTTCGCCTTCAGAACTGCCTTAATTCTATGTGGCATTGATTCAACAAGGTGCTGAAATCATTGTTTAGAAATGTTGGCCCATATTGATAGGATAGCATCTTGCAGTTGATGGAGATTTGTGGGATGCACATCCAGGGCACGAAGCTCCCGTTCCACCACATCCCAAAGATGCTCTATTGGGTTGAGATCTGGTGACTGTGGGGGCCATTTTAGTACAGTGAACTCATTGTCATGTTCAAGAAACTAATTTGAAATGATTCAAGCTTTGTGACATGGTGCATTATCCTGCTGGAAGTAGCCATCAGAGGATTGGTACATGGTGGCCATAAAGTGATGGACATGGTCAGAAACAATGCTCAGGTAGGCCGTGGCATTTAAACGATGCTCAATTAGCACTAAGGGGCCTAAAGTGTGCCAAGAAAACATCCCACACACCATTACACCACCACCACCAGCCTGCACAGTGGTAACAAGGCATGATGGATCCATGTTCTACTTCTGTTTACGCCAAATTCTGACTCTACCATCTGAATGTCTCAACAGAAATCGAGACTCATCAGACCAGGCAACATTTTTCCAGTCTTCAACTGTCCAATTTTGGTGAGGTCTTGCAAATTGTAGCCTCTTTTTCCTATTTGTAGTGGAGATGAGTGGTACCCGGTGGGGTCTTCTGCTGTTGTAGCCCATCCGCCTCAAGGTTGTGCGTGTTGTGGCTTCACAAATGCTTTGCTGCATAACTCGGTTGTAACGAGTGGTTATTTCAGTCAAAGTTGCTCTTCTATCAGATTGAATCAGTCGGCCCATTCTCCTCTGACCTCTAGCATCAACACGGCATTTTCGCCCACAGGACTGCCGCATACTGGATGTTTTTCCCTTTTCACACCATTCTTTGTAAACCCTAGAAATGGTTGTGTGTGAAAATCCTAGTAACTGAGCAGATTGTGAAATACTCAGACCGGCCCGTCTGGTACCAACAACCATGCCACGCTCAAAATTGCTTAAATCACCTTTCTTTCCCATTCTGACATTCAGTTTGGAGTTCAGGAGATTGTCTTGACCAGGACCACACCCCTAAATGCATTGAAGCAACTGCCGTGTGATTGGTTGATTAGATAATTGCATTAATGAGAAATTGAACAAGTGTTCCTAATAATCCTTTAGGTGAGTGTATTTATGCTGTCTAACTTTAACTTTGTAGCCTATTAGAGAGCTGACTTATGTTTGACTGAATTGTTTGCTTTATTTCTCATTGTAGCTTATTATACCTTTTAGGCTACTTATAGCTACTTTTATACTGGATATTATTGATCATTAAAACTGACATTTAACTATAAGAGACAGGGTTGTTTACTTTTTTTTAATTCATTTTACTATTCTCTTCACTTTATTATGTATAATAGAATAAAACGACACAACACTGTATGTTTGTTAAATGTCAGTTTTAATGACCAATGTTTCATATTTTTAAATGAAAACAAAAAGCAGCAGGGTTGTGTTTTATATTGTTTTCAAGTTATTATAAATATATGCAGTGAAGATAATCAATGTATGCTGTGGTGGAGATTTTAAACTGAATATTAAATTAACAATGTTTTTAACATCTAACCACAAAGATTAGATTATGTCTGAAGATGACTTTTCCATTCCTGTTTCTAACAATAAATCTAAATTGAGCTTACTTCCTTTTTCTTAGGATGTAGCAGACAAACTCTAACCTCCTAAACATTTGACTTAATATAACTTTGGTAAGGAACTTTGAATTTTGACTAACCATTATATTGTGAAATGATTGATTAAAATATGAACCCCTCACAATGTTTTTGATGATACAGGATATTTTGCTGATGTTACTAACAAAGGGTAATGAAAGGGGGGACTTGATTTGACAATGTATCCAATCGTGATGATGGAGACCCTGACATGTTAGTCATTATGATTCTGTTTCGAGATGTCTGGGTTTGAAAGCTTGTGATAATGTATCATGTCATATTATAAAAACTGTTGTATTCGTGTTGACTGGTGGGATTCTCAATGGGATTTGTCTGAGATCTGTTTCATACTGTTCTGTTATTGTCAACTATACAGAATGGACGATTAAAGCAGTATCATTGCTTACTTTATTCATTACATGTGCATAACAGCATTACAAGTGCCATAGCCTAGCTCTCTGTCTGTACGTCACCCAAATCCGTCCGTGCCTCACTCCAATCTGTCCCCTTGGGAACATGACAGGAAAACTAACAATCCACTTGTTACATCCTTTCTCTTTTTTCTTTTTTCTTTTCCTCACAAGTTATACATTTTCTTTGTAAACAAAATTAACATTTTCTTCTTTGTAAACAAAATTAATATTTTCTTCTTTGTAAACAAAATTAACATTTTCTTCTTAGTGCCTTCAGATGTAAAACATTAATGCTTCAGAAAAATGCATGTAATGATCTTGCCTAAACTCAAAAGCAAACTTATAATATGTCCTCTTAGGATATTACTTCAGGTGCATATTTTGTAAACTTATTCTTGACAAATTAACTGTGCAATCAATAACTCATTTCCCCTTTTCCCCTCTCTTGTACAGTGCAACCGCAACTCACAACCATACCTAGAAAATGACCAAACAGGTCATATTTTAAACTCACTTAGTATAATCCCTCAAATAGGTAGGCATTTTAACCTGACGACCAGAACTCGTAGTAACAGTGCTTTGATCACTACCCTGACCACATTCAGCAGCTACAGTTCGTGTGTTTGTCAAAACCCCTGTTTGTGCAGACGTTGAGGGTGGGCAGTAGTTGTGCCTGAGGTGGCGACGGTTTCTCCTCAGAACACTACCCGACTCCAACTCAACCTCATAAGATCTGGGACTCACTGGTCTAATCACTCTAGCTGTTTTCCAGGTTTTACAAGGCTCAAATGGTTGGACTCGAACACTGTCCCCTGATGTGAAACAGTCCAAGTCTTTTGCCGTACGGTTGTAGTATTTCTCCAGTCTTTGTCTGTTGTTAATCAGTCCCTGTTTGTTGTTTGACACTTTAGGCTCCAACAGTGTCTCTTTAGTAGGAAGAAGGGTCCGGGTCCTCCTGCTGAGAAGTCTCTGTGCTGGACTGGTGGCGAGACCTTGGCTCGGTGTGTTGCGATGGTCCAGTAGGGCTAAGTATGGATCCTGTCCAGCAGCTGCAGCTTTCTGCATAAGACGTTTTGCTGTTTTGACAGCTGACTCAGCCTTTCCATTGCTTTGTGGATACCCGGGTGACGATGTTCTGTGCATAAATTCCCACTTTTGGCTGAACATTTTAAAGTCGTGTGATGAGTACTGTGGTCCGTTATCAGAGATGAGCACATCTGGAATACCCTGCCAAGCAAAGTGTGCTTTCAGTTTGTGAATCACTGTGGTACTTTTGGTGTCCGGTAAATAATCCACCTCCCAAAAATTTGAATAATAGTCCACAGTTACTAGGTAGTCTTTATTGTTCCAAGAAAACAAATCAGTTCCTACCTTAGCCCAAGGTCTGTAGGCAGTGTCATGGGGATGCAATGTCTCTTTTTGTTGCTTAGGGTCAACTGACCTGCAGATGTCACATTTGGAAATAAACGTCTTTATTTGCTCAGTCATCCCTTGCCAGTACACACATTCGCGTGCTCGTCTGAGGCATCCTTCCACGCCCAGATGTGTTGAGTGTATGCGGCAGGTCAGGTCAGCTCTTAGTGTGTCAGGAATAACTGCTCTTTCTCCCCTGAACACTATGCCATTCTGAAAGCTCAGCTCGTCCTGAAAAGCAAAATAGTGTTGAATGTATTGCTCAATGTCTTTTTTGTTCTTAGGCCATCCTGTAAGAATCAACTTAATCACTTCTTGCAACTTTGCGTCCTCCTTTGTTGCATCGCGAATGGCTGTTAGTCTTTCTGCAGAGTTAGGCAAGTATGTGATCATGTTAACAGTCTCTAGATCTGCCTCTGTGTCTCCCTGATTGCTTTCAGGTAAATATGCTCTGCTTAGTGTGTCAGCTAGTAGCATGTCTCGCCCAGGCACATAGATCACATTAATGTCGTATTTCTGCAGTCTGAGTAACATTCTCTGCAATCTCTTTGGTGCACTAAGTAGCGGTTTTCTCACAATATTCTCCAGTGGCTTATGGTCACTTTGAACAGTCACTTTTCTACCATAAGTATATTGATGGAACTTTTCCATTCCGAACACTATGGCCAAACATTCTTTTTCTATCTGTGCGTAACCCCTTTCTGTGGGTGTCAGCGCTCTGCTTGCAAATGCCACAGGTTTACCTTTCTGTGTCAGGGCTGCTCCTAGTCCGGTCTCTGAGGCATCACATTGCAGGGTTAACTCCTCATTTTGATCATAGTACTTTAGCAGTGGTGCGTTTGTTATTTTGTCTTTCAATCTTTTAAAAGCTGTCTCGTGCACCTCAGTCCACTCCCACATGGTGTCCTTGTGTGTAAGTTGTCTCAAAACTTCACAGTCATCAGATAGATGATCACAAAACTTTGAAAGGTAGTTCAGCATACCTACAAGTCTCTGTACCCCCTTGACATCTGTAGGCCTCGGCAACTCCCGCACTGCCCGCACTTTCTCCGGGTCAATGCGGAGGCCTTCTGCTGTCAGCAAGTGTCCAATGTAGGGTACAGACTCTCTCCTCAGTTTAAACTTCTCTGCATTGAGTTTAATGTCTCTTTGTCTGCACCTCATTAGAAAACATCTCAAGTTTTCCTCATGATCCTTGTCCGCTTCCTCTTGTGTATCACCCTCCCCCGTGATCAGTATATCATCCGCAATGATATACAAACCCGGTAAGCCCTCTAGTGCTTGCATGAGTTTCCTTTGAAAGACTTCCGGAGCTGGGCTTATACCCATTGGCATCCTGAGCCAACGATACCGTCCGAAGGGGGTTGCAAACGTGGTGAGGTAACTGGACACTTCATCCAGCTTGACGTGCCAAAATCCATGCTTTACATCACAAACAGTGAATACCTTGGATTTTGAGAGTCCTGGTAGGACATCATCAATAGTCGGAAGAGGAAAATGGCTCCGTTTTAGTGCTCTATTCAGTGGTTTGGGGTCTATACAGATCCTTGGCTTTCCATTTGGTTTTGTCACTGACACCATACTGCTTATCCAGTCAGTGCTGCGCTCCACAGGTGCTATGATTTCTTGGCTTTCAAGATTCTTTAGTTCCTCTTTGAGGGGGGTCATCATTGCTACTGGCACTCTGCGTTTAGGCAGTTTTACTGGTGGTACACTTTTGTCTATTTCAATGTTGTACTCGCCTTCTAGGCAGCCAACGCCTGTGAAAACATCTCCGAACTCTGACTTTATTTTCTCCATATTTGTCAGCTGCACACTGTTGTCAGTCGTTTTGTCTGTACTTTGTGTTTTCACTATACTGTCAATCGCCAGTATGTTCTCATACTGCACTTTGATCAATTTCATGGCTTCACTAGCCTTTCTTCCCAGTAGCGGGATCCTGTCCTCCTGGTCCACCACTTGAAACTCAAGTCTGTATAGTTTCTCATTTCTCGGATTTCGGAGTTTGACATTACATTTTCCAAGTGGGCGTAATCTGCTTTTGTTGTACATGACAAGTACTTTCTCTGTGTGATCCAATTGTATATTTGGGTTCAACAGTTGCATTGGGATAACATTACAGGTAGCACCACAGTCTATCTGAAAGTTAACTAGCTTTTTGTCCAACAACATCCCCGCAAAGAGATGTTGACTTTTGCTGTGTGCTTCTTTCACCTGATTTATTGTCTCTTGGTTTTCTCTGATGTCTGTTATTGTCATGATGTCCTCACACGATTCACTTGACTCTGAAATTGTGTGTACCGGTCTGCCTTTCTTGTTTTTCTCAAACTTTGACTTGCATTTTGCCGCAAAGTGGTTCTCTTTCCCACATTTCTTACACTTCTTTCCATAGGCCGGACATTTGTGTTTATTTTTCTCATGTGTGTTGCCACAAAAGTTACAGTTAATCTCCTCCTTTTTGTCTCTCCTTGGATTTGTCTTCATTGCATGTATTTCTTCCACCGTTTTACCTTGTATGGTTTTGCTGTTCTCTTTTGACAGTTCAGTAGCTCTGCATATTTGCATGCACTTATCCAGCGTTAAGTTGTCTTCCCTTAACAGTCTTTCCCTCATCGCAGGGCTCTGTGTACCACACACAATGCGGTCTCTTATTAGTGAGTCCTTAATGTCACCAAAATTGCATGTGCTGGCCAATACTCTCAAATCTGTGACATATCTGTCAATATTTTCGTCTTGACCTTGGTCTCTAACAAAAAACTTATATCGCTCAACAGTCTCATTCAGTTGCGGATTGCAATGTTTATCAAACTGCGTCAACATTGTACTCACTGTCCTCCTTGCCGATGTATCACCGCTTGTCAGCGTGTCTAAAAGTTCCCTCCCTCTCTCTCCGAGGAGGTAATTAAACAACTTAACTTTAGTTGTCTCCTCTGCATCGGGCATCGTGAGGTCCGTATACAGCGTAAACTCCTCCTTCCAACTTTTTCAAGTTTTCGCTAAGTTGGCCGTATCCAAACAAAGTATTGGAGGCGGCCTGAGACCATCCATCGCGACGTCTGGCGCTCTTTTCTGCTCCCGCTTCGGCTCCGTAAACACTGGGCTGTCCCTTGCTCGAGCTCGCGGGCTAGGCTAACTACAACAAGCTAGCGGCACTTTTTCAGTCTTCACGGCTCGGTACTAACTTCGGCTGAATTCACGACCGCTGCCACCATGTTTCATACTGTTCTGTTATTGTCAACTATACAGAATGGACGATTAAAGCAGTATCATTGCTTACTTTATTCATTACATGTGCATAACAGCATTACAAGTGCCATAGCCTAGCTCTCTGTCTGTACGTCACCCAAATCCGTCCGTGCCTCACTCCAATCTGTCCCCTTGGGAACATGACAGGAAAACTAACAATCCACTTGTTACAAGATCCACAGGCCTTGCTTCTTCTAGGGAGATTCTCTGAGAACTGCTCGAGAACTCTCCTGGCCATGATTAAAGCATTTAAAGGATGTTTGCTGAGGTCTGTCTGTTATAGTCTGTTGCGCAACAGGTTAGACTAGGGAACCAGTAAGTTAGAGTTTAGGGAACTCGACCAGTTGTCGACGGAAGACGCAGGAGCCAGAGTATAAAGGTTATTGGGTGTCGAATGTAGACGCCCCAGATATTAAGTGTCGATTTGGAGACGCTTGGGTGTCGATTGTAGACGCCCCGGATATTTATTAAGACTGGGCACCCCAAATAAAAGAAGACTAAATACCTTATTACTATTTTAAAGTGATAGTTTTCAATTAAAATAATTAGGTTCCAGGTACGCAGTTAGGTTTAGGGAAAAATCTACAACAATGCATAGCCTGAACCACATGTGTCCAGTGAAAAGACAGAGTCGCTTCATACGGTAGACAAATGAATTATTTTATTTGTTTGGGAAAACATTTCTCTGGCCTCACTTAATCATGGCATAAATCACTGCCACGTTTATTATAGCAATAATAAGAACAACACAATATTAAGAGAACATTCCTCCAGACACACCTGAGGCACACACAGAATCACATCAAACATCACAAAAAAGAGAAATACTATACCGTTCCCACAAAAAAAAAAAAAAGAATTAACAAAAAGAATAGAAACTTCAAGGCTAAAGCTTACCTCAGGGATGGCAACCTAGTTGTAAGAAATTGTGCTCTCAACCACTTGTGTGCACGGCAAACAAAAATGGAAAGAAGTGCTCAAACCATGGTGTTCCAAACTCACAGCAAATGTGTTTTAATGTTCTGCTAAAACACACAACAACCCCCATTAAACTCGACTAACATCACACCACAACACAATGCGATAGCCGACATACCTTAAGCCTAAGGCTTTCAATGGGCGCTTGACGCAACTCCCAGGGCACGCCGTCGAGATGAATACAGCAATCACTTCAAGGATAAAAACACACTCTAAACACTATAAAAATACATAAAGCCGTGCATAACCTCCGTCACTTACCTCGACTATGGTGACACTGGTAACCTGAAGAGGGGCAGGTATGACAAAGCCTACATTCTAGGGCTTCCTGTCTACGACCCTACGATGCACCGACCCTAATTACTTCCTCAACCCATTTCCCATATAAGGGTAATGAACACAAAAGGAAAGAGAAAAATCGTCTCGGTTACGTATGTAACCCTAGTTCCCTGATAGGGAACGAGACGCTGCGTCAAACGCTGTGGGAACGCCCTTGCGTTGTGCGTCATGAAGCACGTATGGAAATAGCCCAATGGAGAGATGGAACGTCATAGGCGGGTGACGTCATCGACCAGGAAACTATAAATGACCCCATAAACACAAGCGCAACAGCTTCTGATAGGCCTGAAGGAAGCGCTAGCGGGAATGCAGGGAGTATGGTGGAATGACGCAGCGTCTCGTTCCCTATCAGGGAACTAGGGTTACATACGTAACCGAGACGTTCCTTTTCAAGGGAACTCGAGCTGCGTCAAACGCTGTGGGAACGCTAATACCCACGTCGCCATAGGACCAAGTGACCGCCATGTGAGAACTAGCGCACAGAGGACGAGAGCACCTGTGCCCCAGGGGTAGAACTTTAGTCTAGGTCGTAGAACTTAATGAAAGTATGCGATGACGACCATCCAGCCGCATCACAAATGTCACTGAGGGAAACTCCTGACAGTAAGGCTTTAGAAGCCGCCATACTCCTGGTAGAGTGGGCTCGTACAGCCAAAGGTGAAGGCTGACCAGCCGATTACTCAGCCCTAACAGGGCAGAGTAAATTAAGTTTCTCCCGGTCAGACGACAGAAATGGAGGAGGACAAAAGGCCTGCAGAACTGTAGGTCTAACAACATTAGTAGGGACCTTGGGAACGTAACCTGGTCTAGGATGCAGAAAAGCCTTAACCATGCCAGGCGAAAATTCCAGGCACGAGGGTGAAACCGACAGAGCCTGCAAATCTCCAATTCTCTTGAGTGAGGAGATAGCAAGAAGAAAGATAGTCTTAAACGTGAGAAACTTCTCAGGAACTTCTTCGATAGGTTCAAGAGGAGCTAGGGAAAGACCTTCTAATACGATGGCCAGATCCCAGGCCAGCACCCTCGTACGAACTGCTGGCCTCAGCCTCAGTGTGCCACGAAGGAAACGAGTTATAAGCGGGTGTCTCCCAAGATAAACTCCACTGAAAGGGACGTGGTAAGCAGCCAGTGCCGCCACATACACCTTTAGTGTGGAGGGGGATAGCCCTGTGGAGAAGCGCTCCTGCAGGAATTCCAGCACTGCACCCACTGGGCAGTTAACTGGGTCCTGCAGGTGCTCTCCACACCAAGAAGTGAAGAGTTTCCACTTCAAGGCATAAAGCTTCCTCGTGGATGGAGCTCTGGATTGAAGAATGGTCTCAACAACCCCTCAACAAACCCTCCTCAGAGGGAGCGAGCGTCCCTCGGGAAATCGCTCGCTGGGACCGTCTGCGCCCCGGCATGAAGGCGGAGTTGGCAGAACGGGCCCCTGAGGGCACCGAGGAAGAATGGGCACCGTAGAAAGAGGTGAACACCTTTCCGCCTCGGTGGGGACCACCCTCAGTGTCCTGCGCGCCGTGGCGCCAGGACTTCTTCTTGGCCGAAGCCTTCTTAGCTAATATAACTGTCCTCAGTTCAGTTCTATTACTGGGAGATTTCGGCTGAGAGTGCCGCGGCTGAGCCCACTGTCCAGCAGGGGGAGCACGAGACGCGACACTCTGCTTCAGCGCCCTATATGATGAGCTCGCAGACGGCCGGGGCTGCTCCCACCCAGCAGCCCCAGGGACATGAATTTTTAAAGGGAGAAATTTCTTAAAAGCTGTTGTTTGCTTTTCCTTCTCCTGGAATTTATCGATGACAGAATTTACAGCATCACCAAATAAACCCAGGGGGGAGAGAGGAGTGTCTAAAAGGATAGCTTTTTCTTTTTCTTTTATATTTGTCTGATTTAACCACAGATGTCTTTCTGCGTCCACCAGAGCTGCCATAGATCGACCCACTAGCTTGGCCGACTCTCTGGTTGCGCGCAGGGATAAATCAGCAGCCTGACGCAGTTCGCGAACCACGTCAGCACTGACCTCCTCACTCTCACTCACGTCCCTCAGCAGGTCAGCCTGGTATGCCTGCATAATAGACATAGTATGCAGACATGATGCAGCCTGACCCGCCGCCGAATACGCTTTACCCACAAAAACCGAAATATTTCTAAGAGGCTTGGTGGGTAATGCCGGTGCCTTAACAGATGACGCAGCCTCGAGGGAGAGAAAACTTGCAAGCGTCTCTTCCACGCGAGGCATAGCCGAATAACCATATGATTTTGCCCCCACAATATTAGAATATGTTGAAGTCTGGGGACTAAACACTCTATATGACACCGTTTTTTTCCACGATTTCGACACCTCAGTGTGGAGATCGGGAAAAAACGGCAAGCACCGGCGTGGAGGTTGCACTCGTGACGGCAAAAATCTCTCATCTAATTTTGATTTAGAAACAGACTCCTGTCTAGTCACTGGCCATACAATGCTGAGTTTTTCTACAGCTCTTGTTAATACCTCCACTAGCTCATCACTTTCGGGAGTGTAAGGTGGCGAATCCTCCACAAACTGGTGCCTCAGCCTGAGCGGAAGAAACCGCAGCGCGTGCTTCCAAACACGGGACTGAGGCACTGGATCTCACAGGTGAAGGGAGAGATAAGGCAGAGCCCGTCTCTAACCCCGCTGAGAGATCCATCTGCGATCCCCACGATACGTGTCGTCGCTCTGCCTCGGCAAGAGCGGGATCCGAACCGCGGGGAGCGCGCACCGAACCGCTCTCCTCGAAGATCGCCCGGCGGGAGCGGAGCGTCTTTAATGGCAGACGCTCGCAATGCTCACAATAAGCTCCCTCGAGAGCTGACTGGGCATGCTGCACTCCCAAACAAACAACACAAAGAACGTGTGTATCCCCACTCGTAAAATAACGTGAGCAGGGAGGGACACACTTTGATCATGCTTGAACAGCGCTCGTGGATGACTCATGTTCTCTCTGGGAACGTGATCATCGTGTCATATATAGGTCGAGACTCGGTGAACTCCCCTCATCCACCCCCCGATCTTCGGCTGGTGGCCAGGGTGACCTGAGGGTGCTGGTCTGGAACAATGCGCCGGCTCTGTGTCCGCGACCCCAGCCCCCCTCTTTAATGACCGTGCCCACTAGCAAACTGATGATTTCAAGAGTCTACCCTCGGGTGGCCTGTAAGGAACTCAGCTTTTTGGAAATATTAGTAATCAATAATATCTTGTTATTATTAATTATAAATATTTGGGTCAGTTAATTGGATTAACTTGATGTGGCTGAATTAATATTACAATCAATTAATCAGTTCTTCCAACGAACTATTTTGATTATTAATTTATTCTAATAAAGGGTATCTTCCATGGCCACCGAAGAATAATTATTTCTTCGCCTGTACAGTACTTTGAGCCAGTAGCAAAAACCGTGATCGTAAAGTGACTTGTATTGCAAACAAAACAGAACCAAATACATATTATGTACAAGTTTTATTAACTAAATATAGATATTTATATGAATATAAATAAACTAAACAACATACACACATGAATACATAAATAGGTTAGTGATAGGATGAAATTGGAAACCGGAAGAGGGTCTATGAGAAGAACCATCAGAATTTCATTTTCACATTTCATTGAATTGAATACTTGCATTTGTAATGGGAACAATTCTTGAAGTTGTTGAAAATTGGAGTCGTTGATGGTTCCGGCAGTGTCAAGTGGAAGTTGGTTGAGCGTTCTCTTTCTCCAGGAACGCATGACTGGTTTGGTGAAGGCCTGGGACTCTGTTGAGGCCACGCCGAGCACCCAGGAGAAGTGAGGAAGTCGGAAGGATGGGTGATTGGAGTCGTTGTTGGTTGGAGTCTTTGTTGGTTGGAGTCTTTGTTCCAAAACTCCTGAGATTGTCCTTGGTTCTTTGTGAGAGAGTCTTCTCTCTTTTCCATGAGGCCGGATCTGGTTGGAATCGAGGCCTGCTGGGCCCTGGGGCCCCCGTGGAGGGGGAGGGGGCTCCCCAGTCTCACCAGAACAGTGTTGCGGCTGGATGAAAAAACTAAGAGAGAGCGGTCACTGTTGCCTGCCTCTGATATACCCTGAGAAAGAACCAACCCCTAAGGTTTGAATGGACCTATGAGTAAGGTGACATGTCCGAGAGGGGAAGCGGCTCTTAGTTGATTTATGGTCTTTGTCCCCAGCATGCTTAGACTGTTCATTCAAGCTCAAATAGACATAACAAATTCACATTGCATTCTAAGAGAAGGTGATGTACATCAAAGTGTGTGTCATTAAATGAGGATTAATTTGCTAGGAAGCATGATACAGGTGAGGTTATATTGACCGTTGGGTGGTTGTTCAACCACATACACCCCAATCAAACATACCATGTTGTTATACCTAATAGTACACGAGACAGTAAATCATCACAGTTTCTGTGAGGCATGTTCCTTCATAGATCAGAGTAACACCGCAAAGTTTATTTAATTAAAGATGGTCTCTCTCTCTTAAGCATGTGGCGCATGTGGCCACATTCCTTTGAGGTCGTAAAGTCTGTTATCAGTCTTAAAGTGTTCTGTAACCGGACACCCGGCTGACAAAGTAACTTCATTTGTGAGGTTAGTTTTGGGGGAGAGTTTCATAGACCTTTATATTCATTAAATATAGTGAATATGAATAATTAGTGTGTGTCTGATTGGTCCAGACCCTACAGGCCCGTGTGTTTTCATTTGAAGCTACAGAGGATGATGCTGTTTCTGTAGCAGCATCACTAGGTGGGCTTGATTCTTCTGGAAATGACGACTCGTCACAGCTGCCACCCTCTGGTGTGCATACGGCTGTGCCTGAGTCTGATCCGGAGATGACGGCCATGCTTTCCCGGGACGATTGGTTTTTGGATGAGGCCGCCGACCCGCGTCCACGGCAAACCCCAATATCTTTCCTCCCGGACGTACATGATGAGATCACGGGTCCGCTCGTTGGTCTCATCCGCCTTTCCTCCCCTCAGGGGCCGCTGCCCATGGGTACACTGGGGTCCCCCTGGTTGAACGCTCTGTTGCCATGCTACTGTGTCCTCAGAGTGCTTCCCGGCGCAATCCTAAGCACCCGTCCAAAGCCTGTAGTTCTTTTCGTCTACACTAATCTGTGGCGAAATCCTATAGTGTCACAGGACAGGCAGCCGCCTCACTGCATCACATGACCATTCTGCTGGTCTACCTCACCCAGATGCTCATGGACATGCAGGAGGGTGGGACTGACTCAAGGCTCTTCATTGAGCTGCGCGCCGCCACTGACCTTGCTCTCCGAGTGACGAAAGTGGCCGTACGCTCTCGGAGTCAGGTGATGTTCACCATTCTGGGGCTGACCGGTCTTGTGTGCACTATGTCGGGCGGACCCGTCTGCTCGACACCCCATCTCCCAGGTCGGCCTCTTCGGCGGCGCGGTTGAGTGCTTCTGCCCAACAGTTCTCAACCGCCCGTGAGCAGATTGAGGTTATTCTGCCCGACGGCCCCGCCGTCCGCTCAGATCCCTCAGTCTGCCCACCGCCGAAGGTGCCCTCCCACGGTTCCAACCCCGCCCGTTCATCGGGCCTGGCTCTGGAAGACCATAGGGGGGCTGCCACAGCCCTCTCCAGCCCCGCCGGGTTAAGCAGCACTTTTGAGATGGGCTGCTCAGAGATGAGACTCAGTTCTTTCCAGGAATTGGTAGCAGGGCCACTCCTTTCCCCGGTGGAGGGCTGGGGAATAATCCTTATTCAGAAGAGCTGACTCTCTCGTCTCTGAGCATACAGAGTTCTCGGACGACACAGAGCACCGCCCACAAGCCATACTCTCCTTGTCCCCCTCTGTCCCAGAGGCGGTTGACACGGCGTGCCGTCCACGGACCACTTCGCCCCTGTCCCCCTCTGTCGCCAGACCCCTGACAGAGCAGGCCCCCGTGGAACGCTGGTCCTTCCCTGGCCTCCTCTCCTTATGACCTTGCCCCCACACCGGGCAGCTATGCCGTCCACGTCTGGGCCGGTCATTCCGCTTCGCTGCACCACCAGGGGGACGTCTGTGGTTCTTGACGCCGCTGGCACAGTTGGGAGCCTGCCTAGAGCTTCCCTATCTGTTCCGCTGGGTCGCGCGAACCATCGGCTTGGCTATGCGATTCAGTTCGCACAATCTCCTCCCCGCTTCGGGGGAGTCCGCTCCACTTTGGTCGATGGCTATGCCCCTATCATGAGAGCGGAGGTTGTTACCCTACTGGTGAAGGGTGCGATTGAGACTGTCCCTCCAGCCGAAATGAGGTCCAGGTTTACAGACCCTACCTCATTGTCCCGGAGAAGTCTGGTGGGTTACGGCCAATCCTGGACCTATGCATCTGAACCGCTCCCCTCACAGGCCGGCGTTCAAGATGCTCCTGGCCAAACACATTTCTGGATGTGTGCGGCCACAGGATTGGTTTGCAGCGATCGACCTGAAGGACGCCTACTTTTATGTCTCTATTCTCCTTCGACTCAGACCATACCTACGGCTTGCTGTCAGGGCGTGCGCATATCAGTACGCTGTTCTCCCATTCGGACTAGCCCTGTCTCCTCGCGCCTTCACAAGGTTGTTGAGGCAGCCCTTGTTCCTCCATGGGAACACGGGGTTCGCATCCTGAACTATCTCGGTGACTGGAACTCTTAAGCTCACTCCTGAGACCAGGTTTGCGAATACAGGGACCCAGTGCTCCGGCACCTAGCTCGTCTGGGCCTTCGGGTCAACTGGGAACGGAGTTAACTTTGCCCCGTGCAGAGGAGCTCTTTTCTCGGTATGACTTGGTCGCCTTCTCCACTCAATCATTGCTGACTTGCCTAGACTATCAAGCGCAAGAGTGCAGTTCCACTGAAGTTTTTTCAGAGGCTCCTGGGGCATATGGCATCTGCAGCTGCGGTACGCCGCTCAGATTGCTTCATATGAGACTGCTTCAGCTTTGGCTTCGCGACGAGCCCCGAGGTGGGCATGGCAACACTGCACCCTCCGAGTACCAGTTACTCCGACCCGCCGTCAGTACTCACCCCGTGGTCGAACCTCAGTTTTCTATGGGTCAGAGTGCCCCTGGAACGAGCTCCCTGGCATGTTGTCTCAACAGATGCCTCCACGGGCTGGGGCGCCATGCGCAATGGACATTCTGTCTCACTCTCATGTTTATCACACCCACGTGTTGAGCAGAAATGCTCCTGAAGTTCAGTGAATTTCTTCACACTTAGGTGTTGAGCAAGGTTGCTCCTGAAGCTCAGTGATTCTCGCATGTAGTGTTGAGCAGTATGGCATGTCTATTGCCTCGAGTTGCTGGCAGCACGCCTTGCCCTGCACCGCTTCCGGGCGTTGCTCAGGGGTCAACACGTACTAGTCCGATCAGACAATACCGCCACAATAGCGTACATCAACCGTCAAGGTGGTCTACGCTCGCGCCGTATGTCGCAACTCGCCCGCCACCTCCTCTTATGGAGTCAGAAGCATCTGAGGTCGCTTCGAGCCATTTTCATTCCCGGAGTCCTGAACTGTGCAGCCGACGAGCTCTCACGGCTTCAGACCCTCCCTGGAGAATGGCGACTCCATCCCCAGTCGGTTCAGCTGATTTGGGACCAGTTCGGGGACGCACAGATAGATCTCTTTGCCTCTCACGACTCGACCCATTGCGACCTGTATTATTCCCTGACCGAGGGCACGCTCAGCACGGATGCACTGGCGTACAGCTGGCCGCGGGGCCGCAAATATGCGTTTCCCCCAGTGAGCCTTCTTGCGCAGACCTTGCGCAAGTTCAGGGAGGACGAGGAGCAGGCCACCCTGGTTGCCCCCTACTGGCCAACCAGACCTGGTTCCCCGAACTAGTACTCCTCGCGACAGCACCTCCCTAGCCGGTCCTCTGAGGAAGAACCTTCTTTCTCAGGGACGGGGCACCCTATGGCACCCTCGTCCCGATCTCTGGAACCTCCACGTGTGGCTCCTGGATGGGACGAGGCAGGTTTGAGTACCCTACCACCTATGGTGGTGGCTACCATCACTTCCGCTAGGGCGTCGTCCACGAGACACGTCTATGCGTTGAAGTGGAACCTTTTCGTCAGCTGGTACTCTTCTCACCGAGAAGCCCCCCGGAGATGCTCGATCAGCGTTGTGCTTTCCTTCCTTCAACAGGGGCTGGAGTGAAGGCTGTCTCCCTCCACCCTGAAGGTCTATGTTGCTGCCATTGCCGCACACCATGACCTCATCAAAGGTAAGTCGGTTGGGAAGCTCGACCTGGTCATCAGGTTCCTGAGAGTAGCGAGGAGACCAAATCCACCTCGCCCTCCTCTCGTTCCCTCTTGGGACCTCTCAGTGGTTCTAACTGCCCTGAAGAGTGCTCCATTTGAGCCGCTGCAATCTGACGAGCTTAAATTCCTGTCTATGAAGACAGCGCTCCTGGTTGCACTGGCCTCCATCAAGAGGGTAGATCGCTCAGGTGATCCTGAGACCCCGGCCTGGATATGTGCCCAAGGTTCCTACCACTCCCTTCCGGGACCAGCTGGTGAACCTGCAAGCGCTGCCCCTGGAGGAGGCAGACCCAGCCTTGCACTGCTCTGTCCAGTACGCGCTCTCCGCGCCTATGTAGACAGAACGCAGTGTTTCAGGACCTCAGACCAGCTTTTTGTCTGTTATGGTGGGAAGCTGAAGGGAAAGGCTCTCTCCAAGCAAGGTTGTCTCACTGGATAGTGGACGCCATTGCTTGGCATACCAGCAGCAAGGTCGACCGTGCCCCCTTGGTGTGACTGCCCACTCCACCCGGAGTGTGGCGTCCTCTTGTGCTCTAGCGCATGGCGCCTCGCTACAGACATCTGCAGAGCTGCAGGCTGGGCGACACCTAACACATTCGCCAGATTCTATAATCCTCGAGTGGAGCCTGTGTCCTCTCATGTACTCGCTTCAACCAGCTAGTACCGGACCCGCACAGGTGTCTTCGCTTGCTCGCCATTCCACTCCACGGACTGGATACGTGCGATATTCTCCTCAGGTGAGCTTCCCCGAAAGCCCTAAGCTCCTCCAGCACTCCTGACGTCGGCTCCAGAGTGTCTTTGCCTGCTCGTCGGCTAGGTGCCTCCCGTTTGTATGGTCCCTCCTATGAGCGACCCCCACATGTGTATTTCCACTGTAAGCCTCTCTGAGCACGTGTCTTCCTTTGGCAAGCCACCTTGCCACCCCTGGGTTGAAATATTCCACCTGCGGCTGGACACCCCAGTGTTTTCCATATGCTTCCATCGGGTCATATGTGACCCCCCCCCTCTGGGTTGGTATTAATTGCATACTTCCCCTAAGCTGGGACATGCTCCCGGTGTACCTTGGTATTCCTGTGTTAAATGGAGTCCTTCATCCAGTCTATGACAGGGATCTCGATTTACGCGGGGCACTGGAAGACAGCTGAGAAGGTGGCGTGATTAGACTGTTAACCCTATTCGTCGTCATCCGATGTAACTTATAGTGACAACGAAAGGGAACGTCTATGGTTACGTATGTAACCCTCGTTCCCTGAGTAGGGAACGGAGACGTTACGTCTGCCTGCCACTTTCCGCTCTACCGCGGGGATCGCCTGAGCTCAGTCTTAGCTCCTCAGAGAAGAAACATATCTGCATGTTGCCGGCTTCCTCCTTTTATACCCACGAGGTGGGGTGGAGTTACGCAATGCAAATTCCGCAGACCCATGGCATTTCTTTGCCATTTGCTCGTTTTGTAATACTCGAAGTTGAAAGGCTTTCTAAGTGAAACCCCATTCGTCGTCATCCGACGTAACATCTCCGTTCCCTACTCAGGGAACGAGGGTTACATACGTAACCATAGACGTTTTCTCTGCACAAACTTAAAAAACGCTAACATGTGAAAACGCTGACACATGCGTATTACGTGTTTAGTCTATAGGTATGTGCGTTTGAATATATATGTGAGCAGACTTGTAGTCTTTCTTTACAAATTGACCTCAACAAATTACTTGTCTGGCTTTAAAAATGTATAATACAGAATTATTTATCGCTTCCGCATAGCCATGTGAACTGGAATTATTTTGACAGCGTTTTATCTGTACAGAGGTAAAGGGAAGGGAAGGAGACCTTCACAAGGTAGAGACTAGTTGACACTTCAGCACTGTGTTGTCGTCGTGTCCAGGCGCAGGTCCTTCATCAGATCTGGATACGGCCTGAGGTATGGTGCATGGAGGTATGGAAATACATACGTTGACATCCAGGTAGGACTTCATATCGTTGCTTTGGAACGAGGGCATTGATTGGATGAACCTTTTATGGTCCTATGCCTTCCACAGACGATATATATATGTATATATACAGTATATACAGTATATATATATATATATATATATATATATATATATATACATATATATATATATATATATATATATATAATACATCGAGACCACTTAACTTTGATTGCTAACAGGATGTGAAGAGATTTTCAACCAGCATAACAAAAAAAATTCTGGAACAAATCACTTACCCTGCCTTTAAGGCCAATTATTGAATTGCATTTATGGCGACTTTTAAAAGGCATTGAAAGCAATAGTCTGTGTAAGCACACATTTTGTTTTGTTTTCTTTGCGTTTTGATTTATTTTCTAAATTGTTAAATTGAACAGATATTTCTGAAGAGAACAGAGGGTTTTGGTAATTATTTAATTATTTGATCAGACTGCCAGAATTCATTTGTTCATTCCTTTTTTCGTTCCTTTGTTCATTCATTCATGCAATATTAGATAAAAAAAGCAAAACATCCATATATTAAATTGTATTCATTTAACAGTTAGCCTCCATTCCATTTGAAATAACCCTTTGTTAATAACCCAGCATGCATGTAGGATATGATACAGATAATGTCATAGGGTTATTATTTTATTGTTTACCGGCTTTATTTATGCTGCTGCTGTTGTTTTATCATCACTGTTAGTTATTTGTTGTGTGGAGAAGATGTTCAGAGCTCATCATTTTCCTTAATGATATTTGTTGAGGTATGTGTATTAAATGCTAAAGTTTGTCTCCTGCCTGCTTGAACAATTGAAGTGATGATTGTGTCTGTTTTACTTTCCTATCTCCAGATACTGCATGTTCTTTGCTTTGCAGATCTGTGCTTACTTATGTTAAAATCAACTGAACCCATGAATACAATTTTAATTATGTTGAATTCATTGACTGAAAGAGATTTTGCATTTATTGAACAAGCAAATTCAATTCTGGGATAGGTTTCTGAATTAATTAATTTAACTTTAAATATTGAGTTATATCTTTATCATTCAAGACATGACAACTTGTATTCACAAACTATAATTATGTTCTGCAACTCATTAAAAAGAATATGTTAGGTTATTAGATTGTGGCTTAGGTCTCTAATTTGAGTTGGACAGACTTTAATTAAGTTAAGGCGAGATGGTTGTAACATGGGGAGAGCTGTAACACCACCAATCAGGGATAAGCTCATTTCAGTTTTTACCCACTTCCTCCCAGATCCTATATTTATGGTTGTTAAGGCTGGAAATATGTACATGCAGATTTTATAAAAAATAAAAAATAAAACATATTTTGAGGTAAGAATGTAAAAAAATTTTTACCAAAATATTTTGTATTTTAGTATTAGATTAAATTGTAGTTACTCAGGAAAAATGTGATACATTTTTAATCTGCTAATAGCTTAACACTGACTGACAGGGGTGGGGTGGGTTATAACATATCTTTAAAACGTGTTACAACCACCTTTTATTCAATAATAACAGTTTCTTTTTAATACTTTTACACAATGGCTTGACAGTGGAAAAGAAAAACAGTGTTTGCCTGCCAGTGTTTAAAAAAAAAAAAAAAGGAACTGATGAGGTTTCAAAGAAAGACAGGTCAGTCAGACCTCAGACTAACGGAAAACGTCTCAGGTTACGACTGTAACCTATGTTCCCTGAGAACAGGGAACGAGACATTGCGTCGAATGACGCTAGGGGAACGCCTCAGGCGTGACAGGTGTCTGAAATCACAATCACATTGACCGGCAACAGCCGTGAATCATTAACGCGAATGATTAACGTACGACCTGGAAGTATAAAAGGGAGGCTTGCAAACATGACAAATCACCTTATCGTCTGAAGGGACTGTTCGGTAGGCAAGCCCCGAGGCATGGCAAGGAGAAGCAGTGTCTCGTTCCCTGTTCTCATGGAACATAGGTTACAGTCGTGACCTGAGACGTTCCCTTTCGAAAGGGAACTCGCACTGCGTCGAATGACGCTAGGGGAACAATATACCCATGCCGCCATGCTAAGGGGAGTGCATGCCATGTGGCAGTGACAACTGTCAGAAACTAGCAACTTCAAATGAAACGCTAGAACCACTCACCCTCTGGTCACTCTGGGCTGTCAGTGACAGCATTCCCTACGGTCATAGCCCAAGCTATAAGCCTCGCAGGAAAATCTTCATAAACATGGTTAAATGAAAGGCCTACCTGGGCCTGCTCCTGGCCTGGAACCACAGCTTCCAATTAGAAGGGGTCCCTTCTAGGGAATGTGGCTAGGGAACCCGAAGGAACCCCAGCCAATCACTATTCAGGGGAACGTACTCACCCTGAAATGCCACCAGGACGGCCTGACCTGGCGTCAGTATATAGACACTTAGTCTGGCCACTTCCTGTCTGTCCGAAGACAGAGCCTCTGGAAGTTGCCTTAGGTAAGGCATCCAGCCCGAGGAACTGCGAAGCTGGCAGTGAACCACTCGGCCGGATCAGACGGGATATCCCGGAGAGTATGACTCAGCATAGTGCTTTCCAACCCTTGCCAGCATGGGGAGTTTCTCTACTCGATCCACGGATCTACCCAGTGTTTGTGTTTCAAAACACTGAGGAGGCCTGTGAAGGCCTAAGGGCTGATCTAACCGGGAGGCCTCACGAGAGGCCTACGACCATCTGACCAGACTCAGGAGGCCGCATGCTCATAGTGACCCTCAGTGAGGGGATCACAAGGTCTGGGGCTGTAGGCAGGAAAAAGGTTCCGGGAGGGAACCAGTAGCAGAGAATGAACACTTTAGCGAGCCAGAGCGCAAGCTCGCCTTCAGCAGCTGCCTACTATGGCTAGCTGAAACTGACAGCAAGGGTCCACTAGCTTCCTGAAACCAGCAACACTAGGAAACAATTCACAGGGAGGCCTACAACCTGATAACCACAGTGTGTGGGGAACTCACCTTCAGGGAGGCCTGGTGAGGCCTACAACCTGATAACCACAGTATGTGGGGAACTTACCCTCAGGGAGGCCTGGTGAGGCCTACTACCTCACCAGCGCAAGCTCGCCTTCAGCAGCTGCCTACTATGGCTAGCTGAAACTGACAGCAAGGGTCCACTAGCTTCCTGAACCCAGCAACACTAGGAAACAATTCAAGTGAGGCCTACAACCTGATAACCACAGTATGTGGGGAACTCACCTTCAGGGAGGCCTGGTGAGGCCTACAACCTGATAACCACAGTATGTGGGGAACTTACCCTCAGGGAGGCCTGGTGAGGCCTACTACCTGATAACCACAATCTGTGGGAACTCATCTTCAAGGAGGCCTGGTGAGGCCTACTACCTGATGAATACAGTATGTGGGGAACTTACCCTCAGGGAGGCCTGGTGAGGCCTACTACCTGAACGTTCTCATTCAAGGAGGCCTGGAGGAGCCTACTACCTGATAATCACAGGATGTGGGAACTCACCTTCAGGGAGGCCTGGTGAGGCCTACTACCTGAGCGTTCTCATTCAAGGAGGCCTGGAGGAGCCTACTACCTGATAATCACAGGATGTGGGAACTCACCTTCAGGGAGGCCTGGTGAGGCCTACTACCTGACAGCCAAAATATTTGGAAGCTCACATTCAGGGAGGCCCTGGAAGGCCTACTACCTGACAGCCACAATATTTGGGAGCTCACATTCAGGGAGGCCCAGAGAGGCTTACTACCTGATAACCAACGTAAGTGGGAATTCGCCTTCAGGGCAGCCGGGTGAGGCCTACTACCTGATAACCATCTGAAGGCGAGACACTACAGGTGAATAGGGTAATTTTTTTAACTAGCAGATATCACCATGAAACTTTGCCAGTTGATTACCTACATTAAGATGAGAAAAAAATGTATTACAAGTTTTCTGTAATTTAATGTTTAAATATGCAAATGAGGAATTATCTAATTAAATATGCGCTAATCTGCATATATTTTAAAAAACGAAATCTGAGTATTGGATAAAGCCAGGTTCAAAATTATTTTTTCATTGTGTTCACATATTAGACGGGAAAAAATTACAGAGGGATTTATGGATATCTACTTTTGTTATCCTGTAAATCAGAATATACTGCTAATAGCCTTAAAAAATGATTTTCGACATGTTTTTTGGAATAAAATGTTATATAAATCAGGCAAGGAATAATATATTTACAAATCCCTCTGTAAATGTCTTCATAATATAACTAGGTACAAGACTGGAAAGTTTGGTGTATATAGATGCTACTGAAGTGGAGATTTCAGACTTGGAGTATGAGAGAAAAGTCATTTTGAGAAAACGGGCTTTAAAGATTTAGCATCAGCCAATGAGACCGCACATTTATAGTAAAATCCCCCCTTTTACTTTCGCGATTGGTTGCTGATAAAAAGGAAATGACCATATTTGGATCCGGCTGTATTGTTCAGGAGAGAGAGAGCTTTCTAACGGTGTGTGTGATGACAGGGTGCAGATTACGATCGCGGAGCAGAAGGATGATTTATAACGACAACTTTTGATGAATTTATGAGAAATCTACAGACGCAAACAGAAAAAAGTGTAGTAAAATAAAGACCTAAATGTGTATTTCGGACTTTTTTTCACCACAAATCTGAAAGAAGACATGTTATTGAAGATAAATATCCCAAAATCTCAAAATTGACCAGTGAAAAAAAAACAACAATGTTTTTGCCTGCTGTGTCTCGCATTAAGTGGGAATTCACCTTCAGGGAGGCCTGAGTGACCTACTACCTGATAACCACTGGTAGCTATGAGCCCTGAGTCCGGGTGATAGTACAAGGCCTGGTCGGGCCTACTACCTGATAGCAAGTCATATTCTGCTATAACATACACTGTTGGGAACCATACTACACAGGCATATTTTACTATTGGGCTTCCAGTGTAGGTATGTCCCACAATGTTGGGACTCACCTCCGAGGAGGCCTGTTTAAGGCCTACTAGCCATCAGTGAGTCAACTGCCCGAACCACCAAGACTGGTGGTTCGCCTTCTTTGGCAGATAAGCTGTTTACACAGCGCCTACAGCATCCTGATGCCTAATCACATTGCCCATGGCAGTGTACTCTGCAAGAAAGCTAGCACCCTTAAAACAAGGGGAGTACAACTTACGCCACTCTGCCTCAACGGAGGCCCCAGTTAGTTCTTCAGGGGCCTACCATCTACGCATGGGTGTCAGCTCAGGGCAATGCTCTGGCTTCAGGGGAGCGTACTTCGATCAAAAAAGAAGTGAAGGCTATAAACTTCTACTCGACCCGAGCCACAGTGGTGCGAGGTAGGATAATACAGAACTGGGAGTGAAGTGCTCAGACCTACCCTATATCACAGGGGAATACTCACACCTCACCCTGAAGTTACCAGGGTGCGGGCCTGCCAGCGGCTCTAGAGGTGACAGAAATATATCTGTGCCCAACCTAGAGGAGTGGGGCTTGAATGAAAGCCTACCACCTACAACCCAGCGCCCGAGCAGTAGCTCAGCGAGGTGAGTGAAGCCTATACTGGTGGCCTAATCCGTATGCCAGTTCTGCACGGCAGGGTCGGGCAAACAGACCCAGTCTTTTTCGTGAAGTGAAAGACGGCCTAACCCTGCTCAATAAACCATCCTCTGCACCATGCTGCATTACTCTTGTCACCCCAGAATGGGGTGGGCCTTGGCCTAACGACTCCCATGGGAGGAGGCTGTTTATACAGGGACACTAGAAACCTACATTCACAAAGTGATGGGTCAGAGGAAAAAATGCTTTTTTTTTAGCAGAGCACCTCCAATATCCCTGGCACAGCCTAGGCCAGCTACAAAGGCGGCCCTGGTGAGGGCCAGCCTGCAAGCATAGATCTTTCTGAGGGCTCGGAGGAGCCACAGCCTTACTAAAGAATATAGCCTGTATTATTCCATACAAGGGGCTGCAGAATCGCTCAGCCTGCTGAAAACCCAAACTGAGCTCAAGGGGCGAAATACTCAGGAAGAAGCCAGACGGTCCCGTGGGCTGGACATACGATCTATCTGAAGCTCTAGCGTCAGTCAACACTCTAAGTAAAAAATTCTATGAGAGAGAGACCAACTACTCTACCCTGAGGTGGCTAACAGCCCAAAGGCTAACATAGTTATCGTTCTGGCCACTTAACGGGGAAATTCAGGGCCCTGATAATCCAGGAAACTTCTCTTACCTTATTACCTTGACATGACCCCATAGCTCTATACAGGGAACGAGGTCTGTAGAGAGATACATTTTATTTTTTAATTCACAAAGAATTACTCTTGAAAAGACCAGTCAGCTCACCTGCGACGTGCAGAGTGAAGACTCGACAGATAGTGAACCTGGGGTTCATCAGAACATCGTTCTCATCATAGGCCCAGCCCCAGGCCTGATGTAATGAACGCCTGGGGATCAGAAGAGAGGAGAGGGCAGATTTTGTGACCCTCCGGGGAGGTTATCCATTACCGACGCTGTGTGTGTTTGTGCTGGATAACCTCCCTCAGATTTCCTCCTGTTGCGGGAGTCAAGCCTCTTCTGTGCCCTGCTCCTCCTAGGAGGGGGCGCACGAGAGGCGACGCTGGCTCGCTGGCCCTGCCTGCGGTCCTCAGACTGTGAAGACCCGCCTGCCTGAGTGTGGACCCGGATTTCAGCGGTATACAGGCCTTAAATGCTGCTGAGCGCGCCTTCACCTCCCTTAACTTCCCCACCACCACCTCTACGGAGGTGCCAAAGAGTTCAGAAGGCGAAACCGATGAATCGAGGAGTAAGGCCTTTTCTTTCTCCCAGATGTCGGCTAGATTTAGCCACAAATGTCTCTCCGTGGCAAGGAGAGGCTCCATCTGTGGTACGGCACAGCTCAGCCAACGCCTCAGGATTGGAGCTCTCAGTGTCGACGCCTGCCCAGACACAAGATAGTTCGCGAACGTCTCGTCAATGGGCGGCATCGACACGTACCCATGCTCTTTGATCCCCTCGACATCAGCAAAACTGGCCCGCTGATGTTGGTGGATACGGGCAGAGTATGGGTTCTTCCATGCCCTCTCGACCTCAGTGTGAAGGTCGGGAAGAAATGGAAGGATCACCTGAGCTGGTGGTGTATGGCCGGGGAGAAACCGATCTTCGAGCCTACCGCGAGCGGTCTCTCCTCTAGCTCGTTGCCATGACAGCTCCAGCCTGCCTTCGGCGCGCTCAATAACGTCCACCAGCTCTGCATACATGGGGCAGGGTGGCTGAGGGGGTTCAGGATCTACCTGATTATAAACCTCCTCAGCCATCTCCTACTTGTCCTGAAGAGCAGAAACTGCAGGAACAGTCGGTGAATAATCTTCCTCATCGACCTGCAGTTCGCCCTCGTCAGCCGTCGAATCATCTGAGAGGTTCACAGCCCTCTCAAGGTGATCGACGAGCTCCATCTGGGAGCCCCATGATGCAAGTCGCCGCTCTGCCTCAGCATGAGCGGGACCTGAACCTCGAGGACCATAGTCTGTAGGCAGCTCAAAGCCAAAGGAAGTGTGGATAAAATGTGCTATATGCAGGGTTTTTTTGGACCGCTGTTTCTTTTGTCTAAATATCACAACTTACCCCATCAAGTGTTACATCCCCGGTAGTGGGGTAGATTGTAACAAAGGTACAGCATGTTTATAACATCAACTCATAAGAGCTGTGATATTCAGGTTTGAATTGATGCCTTTTGTAGTACACAAATGTGTGTACTTTTTTTAAAAGTTTGAGCACTCTAGCTCAAAAATGAAGTGAGTTACAGATGAAGAAAAAAGTGTTACAACCATTCCCAGTTTGCCCCTACTCAAAAAGGTATTGCAATACTTATAGCTTTAGTTATTTCTTAAAGCGTGGTCCACTCTTTGTAGACTTTTTTACATTGCTGGTGAATAGTTAATGCTCAAAGCCCATCAGAAAGTATTGACACACCTTCATTGACAGCCACAGTTGTCATAGATTCACACAAACTTTTGAAGCCCTTCCACTGTATTGATTCACATTGTCAATTCAGTGAGAAGTCTGGGAGGGTTATTTTAGTCCTTTATTCATGATGGATGTTTATTTGCTATATCTACATTTATATATCGTGCTCTCTATATATTTTGATACCTAAATGTGTATAAAAAAAGTGCAACATCGATTTTTTTTCCAGTTTTAATTAATGGATTCTTCTCTATGTCAGTACATTGAAAATGCAGGTGAAAAGGTATCCTTACATTGATCTGTTTTGCTCAAGCTAGGTAATACTTCCTAACTGTGAGTTTCCAAAAACAATATCAATAGTGTTTGAAACCACTGAGAGCTTTTGTGGCACCATTATTTCACCTTCTGATTTTTCTCTTGATTTGTTTTTTTAATTTCTTCCTATTTCCCCTTTTTTTCCACACATTTTTATCTGTTTTTGCACCACACACAGACACTTGCTGGCTCGCAGAAATATATTTTATATCATAGAGTTTCATTATAAATTACAAATTGATTCCAGCCTGCAACAGACCTCTTACACAATTAATACCCCAGCTGCATATTAATAAAGCAGGCATCAAATCAATATACCCTGAGACAAATGAATATTATCACCCTTGGATATAAGCAGCAGCCAGGCAGCCTGCAAAGCAGTTTTAGTTAAAAATGTACTGTGATGTGCATATTTTTTTATTCATATATATATATATATATATATATATATACATTTTTTTAAATATATGCATGTGATGTGATGTTAGCGAGTGTCAACAATTCTCTGAAATTATGTAAAATATATATTTAAAAAAATCTTGTTTTTTCAACATTCAAAAGGAGGAAGAACAATTTCTCTGAATATCATGAATGGCTGTTTCACCCCTATTCTTACTCGGCTCTCATTCCAGATGGCACAATGCTGACCTGAGGTCAAGGTAGTATTTAGCAACAGCAAACATAATAATTCCAGCCCTGCAAATGGAAATGGAATGAATTTTCCTTCTCTGTCCAACCCAGTCTGGGTTGCTCTGACAGGCAATATTGACCAAGCCTGCAGTAAAGGAGCCTTGAATAAAATGAGTTTCTAATCCTGACTGCCAGAACCTGTGAAAGGACGGGACGTGTTGAGCAGAATTCATAGGCTGGTCAAATGTCAAGTTTTTGAAATGTCCATTGAGTTGAAATGGTCATTCATAGCCTTGTGTGGGGTCAAAGGTTAGGATAGAGGTTTATCACATGTGACTCACCGCCGCCGTCGCCCCACATAGGCAAGGTGACTCTGTAATGGAATCATGCAGACACTTCATTAATGTGTATATCAAAGTAAGTGTTAGGCAATGGCTCTCCAGCAATGCAACTTAAAAGACTTGCTTTGGCACAGCTCTATCAGTTGATGAAAAGCAGTGTGTTTCGAATTGGGGGGTTAGTGGACCATGAAACCACTGAGTAACCAATGAACATTTAGGGTTCAGCACTGAACTGGTATTCTCAGACGGCATACCCACAGAACATTCACTCACCATCTCATGCATAACTATGTAACAATCACTACAGCCAGTGTTGTTATTTTTAACTAAAACAATAAAAATATTTTTCTTTAATATAAATAAAGCTGAAATAAAATATAAATATTAGATTAAAAACTAACAAATTTGACATTTTGAAAAACTTTTGAAAACGGGTTTCAAAGTGCACGTTTTTTGTAAAACGATACAGTTATCGTCTCTATGTAAACTACAAAAACATAAATTGTTGAAAACGATTAAGTGTAGCGTCAGTTCTGGAAGGTTACGTGAGTCAACTCGCATCAGCTGACTCTCAGCTGATGCACGTCTATCTAAAGGAATACAACACCTATTCATATATAAGCTCCTTCAGTATTATCAGCAGCTATCACGTTTCTCAGGAGCTAATTACCCTCCTCCATTCCCAGCTACTCCTCTCGTCAGTCAGGATTTGAAATTCGGGTTGCCCTTTGAATCAGAATACATTCTCGAAATATGTTGTACTTTAAAATCTTGAATTAATGATATCTGCAATACATTCATGTTGGTTCTGTTCTGTTTACTCTAAGGGGGGTTATTGCTGCTCTCCCTGCTCTTATCCATGCCTGTATGGATGCCCAGGGACTTCTTGCCCACAACAGAACAGAACCATTCCGCCAATCCTAATTGTATGCTAATTGTCAATCGTATTTGACGTTAGTGGTCCTGACAGAAGTGATGTCATGCACATCCATATTATGTGTTCAGTCTACAGGTGCTTAGTGGTAATTTACAAAGTTGCATTGCCAACTACTGGCCTGGAATGCATAATACAGAGTTTTTAGTCATTTTCGTGGATCAGTGTGAGAGGTTCGTTTTGACAACGTTGTAGTCTGTACGTGGAAAACACAAAGTACTTTTGAAAATAAAAAATAATTCCAAATTTAAATAAATATTATAATAAATAATCTTAAAATAACAGACCAGCTGAACAGATGAACCATTCCAACAGTAAACAAATGTTGATTTTATGTTGATTTAAGGTTCTGGGTTGATAGTGTGCTCTATTGAGGAAGAACCTGAATCACTGGATCTGCCAAAGTTTCCAAGGTTAGTGAAATATATTCAGAGTTTTGTTTGAGTAGCAAGTTACCTAGAGAGCAGAACTCTAGGTATATTTCACTTTGTTTTTTTGAGTCTGTACAGTATTCACTGGGAAACTGTGCTGTTGCTAGTGTCATGCTCTACTACAGTTTGTATTACAGGAATAGAATTCTTGGACAGAATAATCTACAATGTGGGCCAGATGTCACAAGTCTGTATATGTGAGACTACTGAAGTATAACTTGTTGCATTTTCTCGCCACATATTTATAATCCATAATAACAAATTACAGCATTCACATTGCATTCAGTCATATTTTCAGTGCTCAGCAGAAAATATATTGAAAATGCACTATGAACATAGCTTTTGCGCAATAGGCTTTCCCTATCAGGGAACTCAAGCTGCACGACAACGCTTTGGGAACGCCCCTGCGTGAGTGCGTCATGAAGCACGTATGAAATCAGTCCAATGGTGAGACGGAACGTCATAGGCGGGTGACGTCATCGACCAGGAAACTATATAAGCACCCCAAAACACAAGCGCGTCAGCTTCTGAGTCTTCAGCAAGCGCTCTGTGTGTGAAATCATATCAGTCTGTCTCTCAAGTGTTTTTGTCTGTCCTAAGTATTGCTAGGCAGGAGTTTTTCACATATAAAAAAAAAAAACTATAAGGAGACGATATATATATATATATATAACATGGCGAGCGAACAGCAGTTCAGAAAGTGTGTTCATCCCTGCCCACGTTATATCACGAGTGGGGACACTCACGATCTGTGTGTTGTTTGTATGGGAGTGCAGCATGCCCAGTCAGCTCTCGAGGGAGCTGATTGTGTGCATTGCGAGCGTTTGTCCATGAAAGCTCTCTTCGAGAAGAGTGGTTCGGTGCGCTCTCCCCGCGGTTTGGGTCCCGCTGCTGCCGAGGCACAGCGGAGGCTTCAATCGTGGGGATCGCAGATGGATCTATCAGCGGGGATGGAGACGGGCTTTGCCCTATCTCTGCCCTTACCTGGTAGATCCAGCGCCTCAGATCCGGGTTTGGAAGCACGCGCTGCGGTTTCTTCCGCCCGGGCTGAGGCACCATCACTTCAGCTATCCAGTTCTGAGGAACTGGACATTGAAAGTGTGGATACTGCAGAGACTGGGGACTCGTCACTTCAGTCTCCTGCTAGTGAGGAGCTTATAGAGGTGTTAACTCGTGCAGTTGAAAGATTAAGCATTGAGTGGCCAGCTGATAGTCAGGAGTCTAGATCTAAGAGCAAGCTGGATGAGAGATTTTTGCCATCTCGCGCTGCACCTCTGCGCCGGAGTCTGCCATTCTTTCCTGATCTCCACACCGAGGTTTCGAGATCATGGAAAAGACCGGTTTCGTCCAGAATATTCACACAACAAACATCGTTATATTCTAATATTTCTGAGGCGAAATCTTATGGCTATGGGGCGATGCCTAAAGCTGAGGAAGTGTTGGCGAGCCACCTTTCTCCTGATACGGCATCGTCCTTCAAGACACCGGCGTTGCCCACCAGACCACTAAGAAACACTTCGGCTCTGGTGGGCAAAGCTTACTCGGCGGCTGGACAGGCAGCATCCTGTTTACACACTGTGTCGATTCTTCAAGCCTATCAAGCTGATCTGTTGAAAGATATTAGTGAGGGGCAGGAATTGAGTGCTGATGTATTGAGAGAGTTACGTCAGGCAGCCGATCTCTCTCTCCGTGCCACCAAGGAGACGGCCAGATCAGTAGGCCGTTCTATGGCAGCTCTGGTGGCAACGGAGAGGCACTTATGGCTAAATCTTTCCAATATGAAGGAGAAAGAGAAATCCTTCCTTCTGGACGCCCCGCTGTCGACTGCTGGCCTCTTTGGTGACTCGGTAAATACGGTCATCGAGAGGTTTCAAGAAGAGAAGAAGCAGGCGGCGGCGCTCCAGAAGTTCCTCCCCCTTAGGGTGCATGTCCCCGGGGCTGCTGGGCGTAAAGAGCAGCCCCGGCCGTCGAGTAGCTCCTCGCACAGGGCGCAACAGAAAAGGAGCGTCACGTCTCGTGCTCCTCCCCAGCAAGACTGGGCCGAGGCGCGGCGCTCTAAGTCGAGGCCTTCCAGGGGCAAAACCGATTTGAGGACGATTATTGTCGCCAGGAAGGCTTCGTCGAAGAATCCCTGATGCCACAAACGTCAGGGTACTGAGGGTGGTCCTCACCAAGAGAGAAAGGTGTTCGCCGCAGTACACGGCGCCCGTTCTCTCTCGGTGCCCTCAGGGGCCCGTTCTGCCAACCCCGCCTGCGTGCCGGGGCGTAGACGGTCCCAGCGAGCGCTTTCCCGAGGGACGATCGCTCGCTCCGAGGAGCGGTGTGATGCGGTTAGACCAGTTGTTCCCTGCCGGTGCGCCGTTACAGGGCACTGTGTCTGCCACTCAAAATATTCCAGAGGCCAGTCTCGAGAGACTGGTACCCTTAGTAGAATTTTTGGCGGATTGGAACAGCCTTCCAAATATTTCTCATTGGGTCCTGCAGACTATGGAGCACGGGTACCCGATTAAGTTCAGATCACGCCCGCCACGCTTCAGAGGGGTTCTTCCCACAGTGGTGGACCCCGAGCAGGCTCTGGTTATGGAACAGGAGGTGAAAACTCTGCTGCTGAAGGGGGCTATAGAACGAGTTCTTCCTCCCAGCAGAGAGTTGGGTTATTACAGCCGATATTTCATCGTTCGTCACAGATCAGGTCCGAGGACTGGTTTGTCACGATAGATCTAAAGGACGCATACTTCCACATTTCCATCCTTCCACAACACAGGAAGTTCCTGAGGTTCGCTTTCGGGGGCGAACTTTCACGAAATGTATCACCCACGATAGCCAAGTTACGGCATTTATGAAACTGCTTAATGTACAGTAGTAACCTAGAAATCACTTAATTTTCTGCAAGCAGCAAAAAACGATGTCAGTGTGAACTTTGGCTTGCTGTCGCAGTAAATGTGCTGATTCACTTACATACTGCTTAAGCGTGCAATGTGAAACAGGCTTAAGTTCCAGGAGCTTGTGGTGCGGGCGTCTGGAGTGTTTAGACTGCATTAAGTGACTCCCTGGAAGAGAACAGCGATAGGAGAGAAAGTAAGATGATGAGATGGATGGTCGTAGAAAGGTCGTAGGAGGTAAAGGGACCTAACTCATTGCTGACCCCTGCAGGCTTGATGTCCGGTGCCTCTTAATCTCAATCACAGGGGAACGAGGGCTCATTAGTCATTAGTGAGGTGTCTAACGGCAGCCTCGTCCCATGGTCCCGCACTCATCTCCTGCTCCTTACCTCCGAGGCTTCGTTCTCTCCCACATACGCTTTTTTCCATCTTTCTCTCGCTCTCTTTCGTTGCCCGCCAGGATGATGACCAGCCGTGATTGTGCTTTGGAAACCTGTCTCAGCCTCCAGCTAAACTGCTCATCCATGACCAATCGATGGTAGAGGAAGATTCAGTGTGTGTATGTGTGTGTATGTGCCCGGTCACCTGTGAGTGCATAAATGCAGATCAGAGAAAATACCTTTAGGTTAAATTTCAATTCCATTGAGCATCATCTGTCCATCCCTGCAGCATCCCAGCTCCCCTCTGGAGCTCAGCCAACCTTTATTACTGAGCAAGAGAGGGAAACGGGCCTGTCACAGGAAAAGTGATAAAGCATCATTACCACACTGCAGAGGAGGAATAATGGCAGTCTGCTTTGACACAACTCCCTTCATAAAGAGCAGCGCTCCAGCATATTGGACAGCCAGTCAAAGATCTCCAGCAAAGAACAAAATGACTAGTCTGGTCAAATCCTATGCTGGTATTGACATATCCTCTTTCATTAAACCCCACTGTGCTGTACCTACTGCTCTTTCAAATGACAGATCAAATATTTCATTTCACAAAACAAGTGCTGTCTAGATGAATCTGTACAGATTTATTCAAAAGCATCAAGCATAAGTCAAGATTTGAGGCAATTAAATGCTAAATTTCTATGGATTATCTCACTGGCTGTCAAATTTAGTGGCAGTTTATTTAACAATATAATTTTTTTTCAAAACAATAAAAAATAAATAAATAAAAAAACACTTACGTGACTATCTTCATTATTCCAAACTTTTGAGCGCAACTGTGTGTGTGTATATATACACACATAGGCTATGTAAAAGGTTTGATATAATTATGATTTTTTTATATATATTTTTGAAATAAGTTTCTTATGCTCATCATATTTGATCAAAAATACAATTATTACACTTTAACTATTTTAATATATTTTAAAATGTAATTAATTCCTGTGATAGCAAAGATGAATTTTCAGCTGCCTACTACAGTCTTCAGTGTCACATGATCCTTCAGAAATCATTCTAATATGCTGATTTGGAAACCATGATACTGTGACAATCAGCGGCTGGAGTGCCCGCATGAGCCACTGGAGGGCACTCTCTTCCTGCGTTATGTTCCACCATGGACTCATTATGTTTGATTATGGTTTCATCAGTTTCACCTGTGCACCCTCAGCAACCCTTTATCTGGACTGTTCTGTTCTGTGCCCATTTGTGAAGTATTGTTTTACCCAAACTCTGTCTTAGTTTGTACCTCTTGTTTCTCCGTGCTTGGACTCGATCTTTTGTGTTCCTTTAATAAATATCTGCGAATGGATCCGACCGCCTCAGCCTATACGTGACAGAATACTTCACCACATCAGGATCCAGCAGATTACAGAACAACTCACCGCAAAATGGAACCAGCAGTTGCTCCAGCAGTCTCTCCCATAGTCGTCAGCAACCGGGCCCTGAGAGAATATCTCTCGCTAATGTTTCAAGTGAACCAGTCCGTCCAAAGCTATGCTAAGGACTTCCTCTCCATTTGCCATCTCGGAACGCTCGATGAAATCCAGCTCATAGGCCTGTTTCGGAACGGGCTGGATTACCGGATTGCTCGATGGATGCCGAGCAACATTACCGATTGGACTCTGGACCGGTACATTGCTGAGGCTTGCTTCGTGGACTGTTCCATAGCCAAGTTCCCGTCCTATCCGGCCGAGCCAGCTCCTCACTGCAGTCTTACCAAACCCGCGACTCACGTATGCCCACTCGAGCCCGTATTCCGCACTGGTCCTGTTGGATTTGCCAATCCGGAGACCGCGGAGGTTCCGCCGGCCGAGCCAAGTGAGTCAAGTGCTGCCGAGTCAAGTGAGTCAAGTGCCGCCGAGCCAGGTGCCGCCGAGCCAAGTGAATCAAGTGCCGCCGAGCCAAGTGAGTCAAATGCCGCCGAGCCAAGTGAGTCAAGTCCGAGTCAAGTGAGTCAAGTCCCGAGTCAAGTGAGTCAAGTCCCGAGTCAAGTGAGTCAAGTCCCGAGTCAAGTGAGTCAAGTCCCGAGTCAAGTGAGTCAAGTCCCGAGTCAAGTGAGTCAAGTCCCGAGTCAAGTGAGTCTAGTCCCGAGTCAAGTGAGTCTAGTCCCGAGTCAAGTGAGTCAAGTCCCGAGTCAAGTGAGTCAAGTCCCGAGTCAAGTGAGTCAAGTCCCGAGTCAAGTGAGTCAAGTCCCGAGTCAAGTGAGTCAAGTCCCGAGTCAAGTGAGTCAAGTGAGTCAAGTCCCGAGTCAAGTGAGTCAAGTCCCGAGTCAAGTGAGTCAAGTCCCGAGTCAAGTGAGTGAAGTCCCGAGTCAAGTGAGTCAAGTCCCGAGTCAAGTGAGTCAAGTCCCGAGTCAAGTGAGTCAAGTCCCGAGTCAAGTGAGTCAAGTCCCGAGTCAAGTGAGTCAAGTCCGTCAAGTGAGTCAAGTGAGTCAAGTGAGTCAAGTGAGTCAAGTCCCGAGTCTACTGTGTCAAGCGAGTCTACCGAGTCTACTGTGTCAAGCGAGTCTACCGAGTCTACTGTGTTAAGCGAGTCTACCGAGTCTAATGAGTCAAGTACGTCCAGTAGTGAATCTAGCCCTGTGAAGCGCCGTCGCAGAAGGAGGAGAGGGAGGACTCGTTTGGCTCGCCAGGCTCCGGAGGGCGTTCCCAGACTCCTCGCCCTGCCGGCCCCGCCTCTGCGCCTCGCCCTGCCGGCCCCGCCTCTGCGCCTCGCCCTGCCGGGCCCGCCTCTGCGCCTCGCCCTGCCGGGCCCGCCTCTGCGCCTCGCCCTGCCGGGCCCGCCTCTGCGCCTCGCCCTGCCGGGCCCGCCTCTGCGCCTCGCCCTGCCGGGCCCGCCTCTGCGCCTCGCCCTGCCGGCCCCGCCTCTGCACCTCGCCCTGCCGGCCCCGCCTCTGCGCCTCGCCCTGCCGGTGCCCTTCAAGCACCTTCCTCCCGTGGATTTCCCCAAGTATTTTTTGGGGGGGGGGCAGGAGGTACCCTGTGAGGGCCTTGGGGGCTGCGTCTACATGGACCTTTGCTAGTAGGTACCCTGAGAGGGCCATGGGGGCGGCATCTACATGGACCTTTGCTCTACTGCCTACGTCTGAGCTTCCTGGATTACTGGTTCCGGCTAGCCCAGTTAGGTGTGATCTACTCCGTTCCCGTGTTCAGTGTGCTCCGCCCTGTTCTCCTGTCTGTTGTGCTCCGGCCTGGTTCCCTGCCAAGCTTGCCCCGCCTGGGCTGCCTGCGAAGCTTGCTTCTCCGTGGTCCCGGGTCTTGCTCCTGTCTCCAGGTCCCCTGCCTCTCCACGGACCTGGCCCTCCATCCCATCCCCCGTTGACCTCCCCCCAGAGCTCTTAGGAGCGTCTGGAAGCCGCTCCTTAGAGGGGGGGTTATGTGACAATCAGCGGCTGGAGTGCCCGCATGAGCCACTGGAGGGCACTCTCTTCCTGCGTTATGTTCCACCATGGACTCATTATGTTTGATTATGGTTTCATCAGTTTCACCTGTGCACCCTCAGCAACCCTTTATCTGGACTGTTCTGTTCTGTGCCCATTTGTGAAGTATTGTTTTACCCAAACTCTGTCTTAGTTTGTACCTCTTGTTTCTCCGTGCTTGGACTCGATCTTTTGTGTTCCTTTAATAAATATCTGCGAATGGATCCGACCGCCTCAGCCTTTACGTGACAGATACACTACCATTAAAAGTTTGGAGTAAGTAAGATATTTTATACAGAATAGATATAGATATGAATATGTTTATTCTAAAATGATTTTTTGTGGAAGTGATGATACACTTCCATCTATGATTTGAAACGATATGTATTATGAAATGTACTACACAAATAAATGTGAATTAAATTGAAATATGTGAGGTATATAAAATACAGTATATAATATAAATCATATAGTATAAAAACATTTTTTTTAAATGAATGCTTCTATTTAACAAGGACACATTACATTGACTCAAGTAACAGTAAATACATTTTAAAGAATTTTACCAGTAACCTTTTTATTTAAAATAAATTCCGTTCTTTTGAACTTTATATTCATCAAAGAATCCCGAAAAAATATATATCACAGTTTCCACAAAAATATTAAGCAGAAAATTTTAAGATATTAAGATCTGTTTTAAATAATTGAGCATCAATAATAAAATACACATATGGTAAGTGGAAACAAGTGCTAAAAGACTCGCCTAAAAATTAAACATAAAACATTCAACTGTTCTACATCAGACTTTTACCTGTGATATTAGAATGCAGCAAATAATGTCTTACAGTCATGCAGAAATACTGCTGCCATTGCTTGCTTCAGACTCATAGCGTAACCATGGCGTGCAGTTGAAATATAGTCTTTATTTCTTCGTCCATATTTGTCTTCTCATCGTTTCAAGGCCATGAAGTAATGCACATTACTTTCCTCATTCAGTTCCAAAGTAATAAATTTGAAGAATTGTGGGTAGATTTTATGATCCATCACTTTCTGTAGATGGCAGTATTAAGTCAAACATTTCTCAGTGCATTGTGCACTTCCCTGTGTGTGCCTGGAAAGTGTGTGTGACTATATGTGTGGACAGAGAGTAACCTCAGAGACAAATTCATGCATGCCTGTGTGTTTGTGTGTCCACACAGCAGGAGACATCTCGTAAACAAACGGTTTGATTGCCATGGCTTGTTAGAGCTTTGTTTCAAATCTCTGTTTTATGTAATTTTCCTCATTTGTTTTCATAATACCTTTAATTATATTATCTCCAAACCCTTTGATATAGATATTTAAAAAGATAATCACGTAGTGATTATCACTATGCTTGCTGAATTTTAAGTTCAGCATTTCTTTATGTCTCAAGTGCCAGTTTATAAATATGACAGATAGCCCTCCTGATGCGAAGAGGTGGCAAATGTCATAAAGGGCTATTAAATTTTGAGCTATTAAATCATTTTTAGTTTATCCCATGTGTGAACACACACATGGGGTATAGGCAGAATTTGGCATGAACATGATGTGTGCTGCTGACAATCCATGCTGAGGCTTACACGTTAAATCAATTGTTTGTTCATTTTTTTTAGACTGAAGCAATTCATTTAACAAACTGCTGTCATCTCCACCCATGATTAACAATCCCTCCAAGACCTCAAGAAGCATCATTTAAGCCCTTCCACTTAGCGAGACTGTAAGAAATCCCACAGAAGCTTCCTATACATTCTAATTCTACTTTCTAGCTTCTTTCCATTTCATTATAACTCAAAACTAGTCTTAATTTAAGAAGCTCCAGCACCGTCTGTCAGCAGACTTTGAAACGCTTATGACAGATGTCACAACGTTGCCTTCACCTAACATTGATTGGCTGCCGCCAGGATGTTTTTCGCCTGTCATTTGCATAAAATTGAACGTTCCCTACCTTTTGACACTTTTTCACCAGTTGTTAAAAATGTTAAAATCATCCCCATTTTATATATATATATATATATATATATATATATATATATATATATATATATTATTACAAATTAAAATAACTGTTTTTTATTTGAATACATGTATATTTATTTAATATATTTATATACAACTAAAAACAGAAAACTTCTTTATGCATTTGCTCGTTCATTTACACAACAAAGGCGTTTTTAAAAACTTTTAAAAAACGGATTCAAAGTGCACATTTTTTTAAAGCGATACCGTTATTGTCTCGGTATCTCGGTAGAATATTTATTGTATTGACGTCATGCGCATGCATATTACTTGTTCAGTCAGTTATAAGCCCGTAGTGTTTCTTTACAAAGTGACATCGCCAAGTACTGGCTTGACATGCATAATACAGCATTTTTAGTACATCGTTAGCATATAAACATACCCTTATATCACACAAAAAGATGCATTCTGTGTGAGAATTTGAGTTGCATTATCGCAAACTACCCCAGCAAATGTGGGTGTGTACCAAAATTCACAGAGGGTCCTGATTAAACATGGGTGTGATGTCAGCGGGGCACCGAGGTGTCATGTTCACACATGTGCCAGTGGGCCTGTGAAACTTCAGCAGGTCCATGAGGTTAGCTGTGAGCATCACAGATATTGACAGGGCCAAAACCCTCCACGACATCGCTAGAATAATTATTAGTACAAGGGCTTTGCATTTTTGCATTCACCATTCTCTCTGTGTTTCATTCTTGCTAATTTAGGCTAAAGGTGAGAAGATAGACTGAGAGAGTGCATAGAATGGCATTACAAGTCCCTACCTGACAGAATATTCATAAACGCCAAGCAGTGGCGTCAGTTTACCAGGAGTCATGGTATGGAGAGTGCAGATGTCGTCATTAAATCTTCTCCGCTGTCTAACTTCGCTGCCGTCATCCATATTCACTAAATGACCAAATTATCTGTATGTAGAATCTTTGGAGTGACTCCCATCAGTGCAGAATCGTGACAAAATCTGATCTAGAGTGACGTGAAAGTTGAGTGAATTCCTATATGACTGTTCAGACTGAGGTCGTATTACAAACCATCAGACCTGTATTTAGGACCACATACAGAAGTGGCCCAAATCAGAATAAAAAAGATCAGATTCCATGTGGTTTGTGCCATTCACACTGCTATGAAAAAAAACAGATCTGTATCACTTATTAGAAATCGTATATTTGTTGATATACGTTGATGTTGATTTGCAGATCAATAAACATTTCTTATTATTATCATCAGTGTTGAAAACACTTTTAATGCTTTGTAGAAACTCTGTTGCATTTTTCTTTAGGATTATTTGTGCAATGCCAAACCAGCAGAGGGAGCCCTCACCTGAGTACTGACTGTGTTCTCCTCCCTCTGCTTCTTCTGCACTCATTTCCTGTTTGACTGCTATTTAACCAGAGACCATTATTATACTCATTGCGAAGTATTGCCAGTTTACCTGCCTTACCGAGCGTTATTTCCTGTTGAACCTGCTTATCTACTGTGTATGATTCTGCCTGGTTATCTGTTTCTCGATTTTATGGATTATCCCCTTGTTTTGGTTGCCTGATCGGACTGATGTTTTTGCTTGGACCTTTTGCCTGCCTACTCACTATTGCCTTCTGGAATTCCCTTTTGTATGTTGAAGGATCTGACTGCTACCTTGGTTTTGACCCTCTGCCTGCCTTATCGTATTTGTTTGAGGAAACTGTCTTTAATAAACTTCCGCACATGGATTCTCACTCAGCCTCAGCGTCCTCGTTACAGAATACTTCGCCTCCCATGAATCCAGCGGAAGTTTCGAATCTGCAAGCAGCATTCGCTTATCAAAGCGATATGTTAAAGGGATACCAGGAACAACTAACCAAGCTCCAATCAGTCAACGAACATCTAACGCACTACATCCGATCACTCCCACAGCCCACGCCAAAGACGGTAAGCTTTGCTCTTCCTGAAAAGTTTGATGGTACTGCTGAACAATGTAAGGGCTTCATTTGTCAAATCAGACTGTACTTTGATCATCAAGGGGATAAATTCAAATCAGAGGAGAAGAAATGTGCATTCTTAATGACGTTGTTAACGGGGAGAGCTATCGACTGGGCTGCAGCAGTTTGGGACTCTGATTCCCGGTTCAGATATTCAGTGGATTATTTCATCCAGCAACTCCGTGAAGTGTTTGAATACCCCGCCGGAGGCAAAGATGTGTCAACACAAATCATTTACATCACACAAGGTAACCGCACTGCTGCTGAATATGCTATTGAATTCAGAACACTTGCTGCACAGAGTGGTTGGAATGATATCGCTTTAAAAGCCATGTTTCACCGTAGTCTCAACACGGAACTGCAAACCGAATTAGCTTGTAAAGGAGAGAATTCCTCTTTTTCTGAATTTGTCACTCTTGCCATTAAAATTGATAACCTCATAAGACAAGCTCCGAAACGCAAGGGCAGCAGAGGAAATCAGGGCAATTCACAGATTCCAGTCACTATCGAGGCACGCACTCACGATGAACCTATGCAACTCAACGTCTTCCGATTTTCTGAAGGGGAAAGGGAGAGGCGTCGGCAACATCAGTTATGCTTTTACTGTGGTGAAGCAGGCCATCGCAGTCTAGGATGCCCACACAAATCCCAAGCTGTTCCCATGGTAAATATCGAACATTTCTCCTTACTCAGTAACAAATCATTTACCTTACCCATTACTCTCAAGACTGACACGTTGATTCTTGAATTAACAGCGATGATTGACTCTGGAGCTGCTCTGAATCTGATTAACAAGGACATTGTCACGAAGTAAAACATCCCCATGCAACCATGTACCCCACCTATCAAAATCAAGGCCATCGATGATACACTCATTGGAGAGGGGATCACTCATCAAACAAAAACTCTCACACTTAATGTTGGTTCTGCTGCATCAAGAGTCTATCACATTGTATATCGTTGATTCTCCCAAATTCGAGATCATTCTGGGACATCTCTGGCTATCTATTCATAACCCTGACATTTCCTGGTATCATGGTGAGCTGACTCATTGGTCCAAATTTTGTCTAAATCACTGCTTCCCCACTGAACCCCAACCATGTCTCACAACCAGCATTGAAAGTCCAGATACCCACAAAACTGTGAACATCCCCGCCTATTACTACAATCTTTCTGAAGTCTTTAGCAAAACCAAGGCCGCACAGCTACCACCACACCGACCATGGGACTGTGCTATTGATATGCTTCCAAATGCCATGCCTTCCAAAAGCAAAGTTTACCCTCTCTCACGTACCGAAAGTCAAGCAATGGAAGACTATATTGAAGAGGCTCTGAACTCAGGTTTTATTCGTCCATCTACATCTCTAGCAGCTGCAGGATTCTTTGTTGAAAAGGATGGAGGACTAAGACCCTGCATCGATTACAGAGGACTAAATAATGTGACCTGTCAAATTTCGTTATCCCCTTCCTTTAGTACCCTCTGCCCTAGAACAGCTGCGGGAAGCCACCATTTTCACTAAACTGGACTTAAGAAGTGCCTACAACTTGATTAGGATAAGAGAAGGTGATGAGTGGAAGACTGCTTTTCTCACCACCAGGGGGCACTATGAGTACCAATTTATGCCGTATGGGATGGCCAACTCATCCGCCATCTTCCAGTCATTTATCAATGAAATCTTCAAGGACCTTCTCAACCAGTTTGTGGTAGCCTATATTGACGACATTCTCATCTACTCCAAGTCTGAGGCAGAGCATATCAACCATGTTAAAATCGTCCTTTCTCGATTACTCGAAAATCAGCTCTATGTCAAAGCAGAAAAATGTGAATTCCATGTTAATCAAACCTCGTTCCTAGGCTACCACATAAGTCACCATGTAGTTAAAATGGATGAAGTAAAAGTTCAAGCAGTCACTGAATGCCCCCAACCCACAACAGTCAAGGAATTGCAAAGATTCTTAGGCTTTGCGAACTTCTACAGACGTTTCATCCGCAACTACAGCACCATAGCGTCCCCACTAACATCACTTCTAAAAGGTAAACCCACAAAGCTAAGCTGGAATAAAGAAGCCAACAATGCCTTTATCACACTGAAAGAAATATTCACCTCTGCCCCCATTCTGAAACAACCAGACCCCAGTTTACCTTTTATAGTAGAAGTGAATGCCTCCGACTGTGGAATCGGGGCAGTACTCTCACAGAGACAGTCAACCAGGCAAACTGCATCCGTGCGCATTCTTTTCAAGGAAACTAACCGCCGCTGAACGGAATTATGATGTGGGGAACAAGGAACTGCTATCCATGAAGGCAGCCATCGAGGAGTGGCGACATTGGTTGGAGGGGGCGGTCCACCCATTTCTAATCACAAAAATTTGGAATATATCAAAAGTGCAAAACGTCTTAACCCACGTCAAGCTCGTTGGGCTTTATTCTTTACCCGCTTCCAGTTTACAGTAACCTATCGGCCCGGCAGTAAGAACTGTAAAGCAGATGCGCTCTCCATCTGCTCTCCAGACGATACGACCTTCCCACAGAACATCTCACCACAGAACCCATCCATCCTCACTCTGTCATCCTTACTCCAGTTTCCTGGGACATCATGGAGGAATTACAACAATTACAGCCCAAGCCCTGTTCCACCATGTCTTCAGAGTATATGGTCTCCCAGAAGATATTGTCAGCGATCGAGGCACACAATTCACTTCCCAAGTCTGGATAGCTTTCTGCAAACAACTGGATATCAACGTAAGTCTCACATCAGGATATCATCCTCAAGCCAACGGCCAAATTGAACGCCTCAACCAAGAAATCGGCAGATACCTACGAACCTACTGCAGTCGAGAACCACATCGATGCTCTGAGTTTCTACCTTGGGCAGAATACGCTCAGAACTCTCACACACACATCCAAAAGCTTGACCCCCTTCCAGTGCGTCCTGGGGTTCCAACCTCCCTTGTTCCCGTGGTCTGGCGAACCTTCCTCAGTCCCAGCGGTGGACGACTGGATCCAACGTAGCGAGATGGTGTGGGACAGTGCACACTTCCGTCTCCAGCGGGCCGTGAGAACACAGGAGTTCCAGGCCAACAGACGACGTCGCCCACATCCTCCCTACCAACAAGGACAACAGGTCTGGCTCTCGACAAAAAACATCAAGTTACGGCTGCCAAGCAGGAAGCTCAGTCCAAGATATGTTGGCCTGAGGTAATTAATGAGGTAACTTACCAATTGGAGCTTCCTGATAATTACCGTATCTCTCCCTCCTCAAACCGGTCCACCCGAATGCTGACCCTGGTCATGAGACCCCAGAACCACCACCTCCATTGGACATTGATGGAACTCCTGCTTAAAAAGTGAATGAGTTACTAGACTCAAGACGAAGAGAGGGTCGGCTCCAATATCTGGTGGACTGGGAGGGCTATGGACCTGAGGAGAGATTGTGGGTAGCCGCCCGAGACATTTTGGATCCATCTCTCATCGAGCCAGACCTGACCGACCAGCGCAACGACCACGGGGATGCCCACGTCGAGCTCCAGGAGTCGCTCCTAGAGGAGGGGGTTCTGTAATGCCAACCAGCAGAGGGAGCCCTCACCTGAGTACTGACTGTGTTCTCCTCCCTCTGCTTCTTCTGCACTCATTTCCTGTTTGACTGCTATTTAACCAGAGACCATTCTTATACTCATTGCAAGTATTGCCAGTTTACCTGCCTTACCGAGCGTTATTTCCTGTTGATCCTGCTTGTCTTCTGTGTATGATTCTGCCTGGTTATCTGTTTCTCGATTTTCTGGATTATCCCCTTGTTTTGGTTGCTTGATCGGACTGATGTTTTTGCTTGGACCTTTTGCCTGCCTACTCACTATTGCCTTCTGGAATTCCCCTTGAAGGATGTTGAAGGATCTGACTGCTACCTTGGTTTTGACCCTCTGCCTGCCTTATCGTATTTGTTTGTGGAAACTGTCTTTAATAAACTTCCGCACATGGATTCTCACTCAGGCTCAGCGTCCTCGTTACAATTTGATAATTATTAAGATCAAAAGAGCAGAATTTATTTCAAAAATTTAAATCTTTTGTAACATTACAAATGTCTTTACTGTGATTTTTTTAATTTTTTTATTGAATGCATCCAAATTTAATGCAGACCCCAAACATTTCAACGGTAGTGTACAAAATAACCAAAATACAAAAATATTGATCACTCATGTTGCACTGCCCAGATTTGGGCTCCCATCATTAATATGCTTTAGAGCAGCTATAGCTAAAATGTTTAGTTCATTTGTAGCTTGCTATGCCAATTAGTGCATTTTCCGAGTTGTGTGTCAAAGGTATGGCAACCTTCATAATGAAGCCAGAGCAACTTTTCTAATAAGGTTTACATCGCTGGCATGCAATTATTTAATTACTGATTGCAAGATTTTGATACCTTCTCCCCGTGGTGTCTTAATAATATAGCTGCTTGACACTATAGGCCTTGTTTAACTTGGAGATACTGCAATCCTTTTAATTGCTGACCTTTAAGGAAGGGCTGACCATTTTTTAGAAGAAGCTCAATTACTCCAAACTGGACCTCAGCACTTTATTATGGCTACAGAAAACAAAAGGCACACCACTGAAAACTCCACAAATAACAATAGCAACTTATGTAACTTTCCTGTAAAAAATGGTTCTTAGATCCAGTAAATAATACTTACTTTTTTGTGTGTGGTTTGCTTAAAATGTTAAAGTTCTAACAACAGCTTTCCGAAACACATCAATGTCTCTCAATGTAGTGTTTCTAATAAAATATTATTTTTTAAGGTGAGCCAACAGGTGGAGCAGACATGTTGGATTCATGGTTTTGTGGTTTCGATCCATTAACCCTCTTCCCGGCATATACACTGGGCCATGAATAATTAAATGTTTGCTTTGTTCGACAGTTTGCTAATGTTGTAATTTATTTTGTTGTCACATTTAGTTGTCTTGTGCTGTTTTCTTCTACATAAAACACTCAGATTGTCTAAAAGTATTTCATGAGTGTGCATGATGTCTTCATGTAGACAACAAGCTCTTTGTTCTCCACGATGTGCATGAGATTCAAAGACAAATGACAAGCAATATGTAATTTTGAACAGTTAAAAAATGAAGGAAATAATTTGCTTTGCTGAGCTTAAAAAAAGCTCATTAGATTTAGAATTGTCACAATAATAGCACATTTTAATGTATGGTGATTTGACATTTTGCGGTGAGTTTACTTTTAAATAAATCTGTTGTTATATATTTTTTTTCAAAACAAGTTTTTGAACAGTGTGAGAACATCTTAATTTTTACACATCTGGCAACAGTTTGAGAAGCAGATATTCAGAATTGAACATGTTTACTTGCTATTTTACATTGCTAGTTGCATGAGTATTGAGTAGGGTTATAGCAGCACAGAAGGAACTGAATTCAATTGGATATGAAAGGTTTTTGCCAAACACAGCTGTGACTATGCCCAAGAAAAATGAGTGCTGCACATAAAGGAAGTTCCATTCTGAAAGCCTCCAAACTGTTTGTGCTTTGGAGGGTCATTGCTGCACAGACACAAGTGCTTTCCCTGGAGCGAGCCATAGGCTGTGAATGTGTGGGCAGTCTATGACAGACCTTGCATTCTGTGTACTGAAAACAGTCTTCAATAGGTGTCTGCAGCATCTTCTCATGCAGCCCTGACCACTGGAGCACAAACTGACGCATACACTAAACACTGATTTATCATTCAGAAATTCACAGCATGATTGAATGTGTTCAAAGCAAGCCATGTTTTCTTGGCAATGCATGTTTTTTTTTTCTCTCTCTCTGCCATTTATACAAATAAAATAATTCCTCAATATTTCATGTCCATATATTTATTCATTTATTAAGTGAGATAATGTCAAGTTAGATGGTCATGGGTTTATTCTGTGATTAATTTTAGAGTCACCATACATTATCCCTTAAATAAATGCTTTGTAACTGTTACCCTTATTGCAAATTGCAGATAATCCAAAATCATATCTGAACTTATTGTGAATATTTTGTTGAATATGTATGTATAAAGACTAATGCCTGATTTAAAATGTTCCTTTCGCAGATATGACAAGGGCAGCAACTAATGACTCCTTGTTTAGAGAAAAGTTTTATCTTCAGAATTAAACATATTGGCTCACATTTTTGACTATATTTGATCTGTATTTCTATCTAGTATCAGCATAGTAGGGATCCAGGGTGAAATCGATTGCCTTGGGCTATTATTGCGTGGTATAGGCCAACATGGGAGAACTTGTGTAAATATGTCAGTAGTGTTAAAGGGCAACCCATTAATATGCAGTTTCAGTGACCTTAAACATTGTTTATTGGTTTTTCTGATCAATCATGCCTTTTTGTGAAATTAATCAAAATGAAATAACCAGCTTTTTAATTTAATTTATAATTTCATATTTATCAAATTTATAATAAAAAAAAATACCCCTTAAGGCCTAAACCACAAAGGAAAAGAAGTCAAACCAAAAGGTTAGTGTGTTCAAAAGTTGCCTACATAATGGATGCATCCAAAGTCACATACTTCCATACAGGCGAAAAACAGTATGTGGCAGTAAAATTCACAATTCACAGTACTCATAAAAGAGTATGCAAAAAGTACCCGGATTACCTACTTCTTCCAGCGAGATTCTGAAGTGTGCATATGATGGAAACAAAGGGCAAATTTCAAATGGAAGTGAGCATCTTTATGCCCTACTCCCTTCGAAGTGCAGAGGGCCCCCCTTGAAGTGGGGACTTTGGAGTGCAGGGCACTTGCATGCCATTATGTAGCCGTTTGGATTCCACTTGGCAAAGGGAGCAACGAAAGACAACGTCATTTCCTCATTATCTTCACCTGGGATGTTCCCATGACAATGCAGCACGTGTCCAGCTGATTATCTGTTCTTACGACAGAAATTTATTATTGCTGTTAACAACTGTTGCAAATAAATATTTGTGGCGAGCAGGACGAGGCCGAGGGGCGTGGGAGAATGGTACGAGGCCGGTGGGTGATTACAGATTAAGGCTCCACCTGTGCGACGCATCGGTCTCGCATCTTTTACGGAGGAGCGGAAGCATAAAAGGTGGAGCGACGACAGAGGAGATCGAGAGAGGAACAGGCCTGGTTTTATGTTTTGTTTTGTTTCTGTTTTGTGTGGCCATCCATGAGGGGCTGCTGGCTTATACTTTTGTTTTTGTATTTGTTTTATTTGATTAAAAATACTAAATGTTCGCTGGTTCCCGTCTCCTTCTTCCCCTAACATCTGAACCTTGCTACAATATACATTTTATTTAAAAAAGTTTTTAAAATATGCTGTATACTGTATATATATATGTGTGTGAGTGTATTTCGCAGCTTTCAACAGTAAAACTCGCCATCTCATCTTTAGACCCTGCATTACCTAACACATTACATGTCAAAAATGTGTGAAATATATCTTGAATTGCTCTGTTTGTAAGTTAGCTCGAACTCTCCCGCCATCTATAACTTTAAAATTAATCACGGGTATTGCGCTTGGTCACATGACCATAAATTATAAAATTACTTCCTTTAAGTGACTGTGGCATATACCCTTTGCTAACGGCCCTGTGTAATCGCTCTTCGTGAAGGGATTCAGTTGTTCGCTTTCATTTGGAAGACCCCTACAAATGGCATTCCAAGGGTTCAAGGGTGCAAAAAATGCAGTTTGGAATTTGCCCTTTACTATCCCATGAGGGCATGGGAGAGGATTTATGAATAGGCTTGTTTGACTTCATGCAGCGCTGTGCAGACTGATCGGCGGCTGTCTTGAAGCAGTGCATGACGGTTAGAATTTTTTTCCGACTTGAGAGAGTGCCGACACCACGTGACTGTGACGTATGCAATCAAAGTATCGCGAGAGCGTGCACTCAGCAGCCTCCCAGGCCAGACCTCAGGACTATCATCAATAAAAATAGGAAGTCTTGATGGTCTGGCGCCCAGTCTGGTGGGGGTAGCCCCACGCGGGATGGCGCATACAACATCTGACCGCCCCTCCTCGTTACCCCCACGAAACCTCTCCATCCAAACCGCCTCTGGTGTTTCGGGGGGCAGCGGTTTCCAGCGAAAGGTTAGATGTTCCGTTGCTTCCTGCTGTCATCCAGGGCATGGAAAATCTAACATCCCCTCAAAAGGTAGTGTTAAAATTGATACCACTCTAAGAGAGTCTGGCAACGTGGAAACTTCTGCAAGGCATTTCTGCATTGGTATTAAGCACAGTACAATTAGGATACAGAATCCAATTTATTCGTCGTCCTCCGCGTTTCAACAGTGTGGAGCTGATGCATGTATTGTCACAAGAACTGCAAACTCTTCTGAGCAAAGGTCAAAGGCCATAGAACATGTTCCTCTTCCAGAGAGAGAGTCGGGCTATTACAGCAGATACTTCCAATCTAAGATTGGGGGGTGCATCCAATCTTAGATCTTCGAGGCTTAAACCGTACAGTCAAAGCACTCAAGTTCAAGATGTTAACTGTCAAGACGGTTGTGTCGCAAATTCAACATCACGATTGGTTCGTCACGATCGATCTGAAGGAAACATATTTTCACAAAGAAATATTGCCACAACACAGGAAGTTCCTGAGGTTCGCTTTCAGGATCGAAGCATACCAATTTCGGGTTCTTCCATTCGGTCTAGCCTTTTCACCCCGCACATACACAAAATGCATGGATGCAGCACTGACTCCAGGTTATTCTCATTTTGAATTACATTGACGTTTGGTTAATACTAGCACAATCGCAAGAGATGGCGCTTCAAGACAGAGACATCGTGTTAGCTCATCTAGTTTCTCTAGGGTTGAGACTCAACGCCAAGAAAAGCGTTCTTTTTCCTGCCCAGGGAACAACTTATCTTGGGATCGTTTGGGATTCGATCACGATGCGGGCACAACTGTCTCCTGCTCGAATCGAGACCATTCGGCATACCATTAGCAAAGTCAGGCTAGTCCAAGATCGCACTATTTGGCAGTACCAAAAATGTTTAGGTTTCATGGCTTCAGCATCCACGGTGATTCCTCTGGGGCTGTTGCACATGAGACCATTTCAGTTGTGGCTAAAAGCAAGGGGATTTCATCCAACGTCCAATCCTCAAAGGCAAATAAAAGTTCTACCAGAAAGACTCGAGAGATAGAATGATGTACCAAAAGCATTAATTGATTGACAGCCCAGTAAGCAATGATTTATAAAATTCTTTAGCATAGGCCCCATCCGTAGTGCATAATCCGAGGGCAGTGGATCTGCATTTCCTGCCTGAAGATGAAGGCAGGGGCGCAGCCGATGTATGGAAGGGACCATCCTGGTTGGTGGTGGGGAGGGTGGAGGTAGTTGTTTGCGTCAGCGTCTGCGAACTCAAACATGTGTAAGTACCGATCTTTTATACAGCTAGTATTAGGACATGATTGGATTGATGTGAAGGTAATAAGTGACGTAGTAATTGAGTCTTCCTGGCAGAACTTAAAGCTTTCATTGATGTGCCGCAGGCTTCGTACGCTATCTCTGTGTCTCAGACCCTGGTTCCTCGGCTTGGGTACCACTCTAGACTGTTAATGACAGACCCCTCCCTGATGGGCTGGGGAGCAGTCTTAAGTGGTCGTCCAGCTCAAGGGGAATGGGAGGGTTATCAGCTTGATTGGCACATCAACTCCCTCGAGCTGATGGCTGTATTTCTGGCCCTGAAATACTTTCTCCCCCAGTTGAGAGCCTGTCATGTCCTAGTGCGGGTGGACAAAACAGCGGCAATCTCTTACATAAATCACTAGGGAGGTCTGCGCTCTTGCAATCTGAACAGAATAGAGAGGCAGATTTTTCTCTGGGCTCAGGACAAGTTCCTGTCACTCAGGGCAGTGTACATTCCAGGGCATCTGAATGTGGGAGCGGATTTACTGTCCAGACAGAGACTACCAATGGGGGAATGGAAACTCCACCCAGAATTAGTGAAACAGATTTGGACCAGATTTTACGAAGCGGAGGTGGACCTCTTCGCCTCCCATTAGACAGCGCAATGTCCCCTCTACTTCTCTCTGAGTCACCCAGCCCCCCTGGGTCTGGATGTGATGGCGCACACATGGCCCAAAATGCGCCTGCATGCGTTTCCTCCAGTTTCTCTGCTCCCGGGAGTTCTAGCCAGAGTTTGTCAATAAGGCGAACAGTTATCCTACTGATAGCGCCGCGTTGGCCGAACAGAGTATGGTTCTCAGAGATAATATCTCTCCTCGACAGCTTGCCTTTGACCGATTCCGGAGAGGGGGGACCTTCTGTCTCAGGTGGAGGGCACGATATTCCATCCCAGGCCCGACCTGTGGAAACTTCATGTTTTACCCCTGAGGGGTACCAATTGAGAGACACTGGGTTTCGCCTGACGTTATTGAAACCATTCTAAGTGCTAGGGCTTCCTCCACTAGAAAGAGATATGCCAACAAATGGGGTGTCTTTGAAAGGTGGTGTGTTGTACATAATACAGATCCGGTCAACTGCCAGATTGCTTCAGTTCTGGATTTTCAGCTGGAAAAATGATCAACAGGCACATGCCCCACTACTCTCAGGGTTTATGTGGCCACTCTTCGGCTTGCCACGCATTGGTTGATGGGGTGCCAGTCGGGAGACATCCTCTGTTTGCTTGTTTCATTTGTGGGGCCAGACGACTGAGGCCACCAGTTAGAACCAAGATCCCTTCATGGGACTTAGCTATAGTCCTCGAGGATCTGGTTGAGACCCCCTTTTAACCTCTGGAGTCAGCATCTGACAAACTTTTGATCCTAAAAATGTTTTTTTTGCTTATGGCTATAACTTCTTTAAAAAGGATGCATCCTCTGTCAATCTCGCCATCCTGCTTAGATTTTGCCCCAGGAATGGTGAAAGTGATTTTGCATCCTTATCCTGACTACCTGCCAAAGGTTCCTTTCTCGACTGTACATCCGGTCACTCTCACGTGTTTACAACGTCGGAGCAGGTGAGATCTCACAGACTGTCTCTAGTCCGTGCTCTTCAGGCCTACGTCCACCGCACTAGCCAGTGGCATAAGTCAGAGCAACTGTTCGTATGCTATGGGGGCCTTAACAAGGGTGCGGCCACCATCAAGCAGACCATGTCACATTGGGTCAGGGATGCTATTGCTCTTGCCTATGAGGCGCGCGATCAAGTTCCACCAACGGGTCTAAGGGCTCACTCCACCAAGGGGGTCGCCTCCTATACTCCTCTGGCAAGGGGTGCCTCCTTGCAATTTGTTTGTGATGCCACTCCGGGCTCTCATGTCCTTGAGTCGACAGCACAAGCTGATGTCTAGGGCCTTCCTGCATTCTTGTGAGCACACCTACACAACCGAAAGGGGTCCAGACACTTTCAAGCACGGTGGCATGGGTTTTCTCATTCCCAATGCGCTAAGCAGCACAGCATCGATTGTAGCTTTTGAAAGGGAACGATCCGGGTTACTTGACTGTAACCCTGTTCCCTGAAAAAGTGGAACGAGATGCTGCGCTGCATTGCCGTGCTGAAGATGTCCCAGGACTGCTCTTCAGACAAAATATCCTGACGATGCACCTGTGGCTCATCTATTTAGTGCCTCGTGTCGTGGGTGCGCACCAATGATGTAATCAACCAAGGCTATAATACTTCCGGGTCAATTCTATTGATGTGTTACATACAATATTCACAGCTGGTCACGATTAAAGACGTTCCCAATGCGCTAAGCAGCGCAGCATCTCATTCTGCTTTTTCAGGGAACAGGGCTACAGTCAAGTAACCCGGATCGTTTTTTTTTACAACAGTTAAAGCTCTTTTCATGTTGCAACGGTATATTGTGTCATGTTTATCAAAATAAAACTAATAAAACAAACGTAGACCCCACTTCATTGATAGTATAGGCTTATGTTGAACAGACGCTGTATTAAGCAGTAAATAATGTATTGAATGAGAATGTGTCTGAAACGTGTATTTGGTAAATATTGCATTTATTTCCCTTCAGCTATTGTAAAGTATGCAGCACCTAACATCACTACGGGAAGCAGAAAGTGTCCGACTTCACGTCTCCGTTTTCAGCTCCTCACCGCCTGCACGCAGCAACTCTCGCCGATCAAGCCGCAGCCGATTTCCAACACACCTTATCACATTGAAGCAACATGACTGATGCTGCAGGTCACATGAAAATGACAATATGGAGAATGTAGTACTACCGTATTACATTCAGGGCTTTTTCAAATACCGACCTTTGCACTTGACCATTTGTCAACTTACATGATGGTTTTCCTGTATTTGGCCCAAGCGTTCGAGTAGGCGTGAAGACTGCAAGTGTGTGTACAACTTTTGATTACCCGATGGGACACACTTATAATATTGCAAAAAGTCAAGTGTTTACAGAGCTTTATTTAGATTTGGAATACTTTGCATTTTAAAATAACTTCTAAATGTATGGTCAGTAGCCTAGTCCCTAGAAGACACAATTTAAAATTGTGGTGCTTCTAATTAAGTGATAAAAAGCAGTTGCAAATGTTGTACAAAATACACATAGCCTATCTTTGCACCAATAAAATGACACTTTAACTATTTGTTTCATTACCAATTTACATGTAATATCCAGTTTAACTTACAGTGGAATGTTTTCCTCGCTATATCTCGCGATTTAGGGGCACACGATTTCCCGAACCTAATGCATGATGGTATACACTTAGCTTCGATGCGGTATTCAAAATAGTGTGCGTTTATTGTGCGTTCAGGGCACTGCGCTTTGGCATTTTTTAGACACGGGACAGTCTTGCGCACTTACTTCCTCTCGCGTGCATGCGCTCTCAAGTGGCAGAGACCGCAAGTGTGGGTTTTTGTAAAGCCCTCAAATTACACACATTCTGTATAGAATGTAATTTTTAGCGGCCGTGAAGATATCATTATGCTATTTTACAACCAAGTTCAGAGCGTGTATTTCCATTTATGTATCTATCCTACCACTTATAGCCTGTAGACGTTCGATCGCAAACTGAAACATTTGGCTCAGGCTTAGTGTATGGTTTATTAAACACAAAACACAAAAAGTGTGATTATTTAGGCTATCTAGAGATTTTGCATTCGGCAGGAAAACAGTGTTTTGTTTAAAACATCTTTAAGATAGTTGACGGTTTGTTTACTGCGCTAGGGGCGCCAACGCCTTGCGAAAGCCTTTTAAAAAGTATTTTTAATTAAAATATTTTATTTAAATTTACTCAACAATCTGCACATGCTCACCTCTATTATGTTGTCTTGGCTACATCTGCAAAGTAGCTTATCCAGTGGCTTTGTTGCGAAAACTAAATAGCCTAAATTATAGGCTACGTTTTAATTTTTTGCGTTATAGCGCATTCCCCATGTTACAATGCCCTGCGATACGTCAGGTGCCTGGAACCCGTTTATAGTCAAGCTCACAGTGCGTTATTGTCCTAATCTATCCGCACACTCTCCGTCTCGTTCTCTCTTTCTCTCTCTTTCTCTCTCCCCTCACACACTGTCGCCTGCAAGCTCGTGTGTGCGCGCGCCTAGAAATCCATCTGAATGCGAGGAGTGAAGGAGGGTCGGTGCGCTCTGCAGACAAATTTCACTTGTCATTCCTGAATAACGGCACTCTACCAGAGGGGCTGGAATCGGACTTCAGCAAAAGAAGTGCGGTGGCCTTCGCCCTCACTCAGCAACGATGTCCGAATATTTCCTCACCTTTCTCGTCATACTGGGATTCGGGGATATATTCTCAAATGTTCAGACACTAAGGGACGCTGATTCGGAGCAAGGTAAGACAGACGCAGCAGCTCTACAATGAAACTTGCGTTTGCGGAGCATCCTATGATCTATCAACACATCTACAAATTCTAGATGCGATGCGAGAATTTCTTCCGAAATGCATGGGATTGAATTGAGAAATAGACAGGTTGAAGGCTGGAATGTTTCACTTGCGTGTTGTAGTAGTCGATGGTGTAATTCAGTTCCCTATGTCTGTTGTGGTTTAGTACTTGTAGTGTGCTTAGAACCAAAAGTGTCCGAATAGGCTACATGGTGTAAGAGCTCAAGCTCTCATACTCATGGTATATAGAGTGATTTTTAAGACGGCATGTTGGAGGATATAGTTTCAGGATGTCAAAATAAAAAAAAAAAAACAAGAAAAAAAAACAACAAAGTAAAACATTTTTTGGTAATCATGACAACTTTTTATACATCTTTTTAGTATTTTTTTTGATTGAGACGCATTATTTAGCTTATTTATTCAGAAATGCATATTTTAATAGTGAAATACATAACCCAAGTTTAACTAAATATGGATTTAATTGTTTATTAAAACACTTTACAATTTGTATTGACAGACATTTCATAAATCCCTTGCTTTATTTTAAAAAAAGCTAGTTTGTTCTATTTGTTTGTTGTGTAGGCTACATTGGAGTGAGTGAGTGATTTATGTTGCATTTTGTTGCAATATTATGTAGCCTAAGAGTTTAGTGCATTACTTTAGTTTTGTGTCTTACCTTGATGGTGTTATGTTTGTATGGGTTTGCATCCTCTCTCTATTTTTCTATTGGTCATCATTGCTGAAAAGGCCAATTTTGAGCTGAACTCAAATGAAGTCTTCATATGGCCTTCTGATGGTATCTTTGTTAAATTCAGTACAGTAACAAACAGATTTGAATAGTTCAAATAGCCATCCTGTAATGCTTGTAACATTTGTCAGTTATGTTTTATCATAAAGTTCTGGCAACCCCAAACCACTATCTTCATGTTGTGAATGTTTAAACTTTTTTGAATTTCACAATGACTTATATGACTTGCATGTATAAAGGAGATATGACCGCACACTCGCTTTTGTGTGTTTACACCTTGACAAAGGCTTGGTGCCGAAACGTTTTTGCAAGTGAGTGTGCGGTTATATCTCCTTTGTATAGATTTGTTTGTATAGATTTGTGCATTTGCTTCAGTGTTTTATTAAGGAACTTATATGACTAGCATAACATAAGCTTTTGGCTAGCAATTGTGAGTGACACTGTCAGAGTAATCTAAATCAATAAGGGCAAATATTTAATGAATCTGGATGTGTGAATCAATGAGTATTCCAGTGTTTTTTTCATGTGCAGCACATCCCTGTTCACCGTTGGATTGAGATAAAGCAAAGATCGTCAGCTTGTAGCACAGACAAATCTGTCAAGATTGTTTTCCCCTTGTGCTCTCAATATTAGACGAGAGATGAAAAAGAGATTCTGCTTTCAAGTATCATATCTGAATTCATGCACAATATACAACTAGGAAGTTATAGCAAGCTTGTCTTTTATAACCAAAATCAGCGTTTGTAAATAAGGAGTGTTTACAAATGTTGTGCAGTGATTAGTGGCCAGTTTTGCAGCTGCAGAGAAAACAAGATTTGGTTTATTAAAAACCAAAGGGTAAAACGTGTTATCATAATTTGAAAATTTGTGAATTATTAAAAATGTATACATTAAACGTCCGAGTTTTGTTATGTAACTTAACCTTGCCATGCATCAATCACGATTGACAGTTCTTTAAAAGCCATTTTTATCAATTTATAGTGTTTTGATACATCTAACCCACATAATAATAATGACAATAATACCAATAATAAACGGTCACATAATTCAATATGACCATCCTCTTTATATGTCATTGTGTATATAATTCAACATGCCATTGAAGCACCTATATCCCTTGAATATCCAATACTTTTTATAATTTCATTTTTTTCAGTGGACAAATGTCCATCTCAAAATATAATTTTTAATAAATAATATTTTTTCATTAAGATTTGTTTCTGAAAGATTTTTTTCTTTGCGATTTAACGATCAAAGGGTTAAGCTGAAGGCGCACACGTGCACTGGATCTTTGTGTATTCATCTAGGTGTGTTCAACGAGAGAAAGTGCCATTTTCAAAAGCTGCATATTCATCATATCAGATGAATGTAAATGTCACAGTGCCCTGCACTGATATTATCTGAAAAGTAGTTATCTGAGGCTTGTGTTCTCCTGCTAAATGCCTGCATTTGTATATCCATCGGATGATGAATATGATGTCCTATTTCTCAACACTGCTCATTCACTTATCACTTACTATATGTATAAAAAATAACTACAATCGCAGTGGATTCATCAGTGGGGTTGTGAGTTTAGGTCTCTTAGGATGCTTGATAAAACTCTTTCCACAGTCTGTTTAGTGAACCTTTAATCATTGTTTGCCATCTAATCTAGTGTATCGCAGCCAGGAGTTTACAGCACTGGTGCAGGCGGATGGAAAGGCATCATTGAAAAGTAGTTTACTCAAACCAAACTTCATTATATCAAACCCTCTTTTATCTTACCGATGACTCTCGCTTCAGATATTTATCGGCTATTACAAACAGATCAAGGTTGCTGGAAATGTTTCCCCCTTTAAGAGAGCTTGGCGTGCCCCAAAAAGCAGGTTAAGCACTATCCTTTCGTAATGAAATCGGGAGGACGCCCCTAGAGCCTAATTAAATGAGATTATATCTAGGCATGCTGTGCTGGCTTATTGTCCAACAGTGATTTTTACCTGGTATTGGAGGAAAGTCAATAAATGCACAAACAGAGATTGAATAAATGACCTCAGTCATGCAAAGGCAATGCTGATCTACTACACACTACATACTGTAGGGGGAAATGCTTTTGTGAAACTCAAGGAAAGGGCAGACATCATTGCTGTGTTACAAAATCTAGGGAGCTGCTTGCGGGGTTATGCAGGGCATGATCGTAGCACTCCCGATGTGAAGGCCGATTTAAGTGAATTGCTAGGGTTTTTTTACACCGAAGGCACTAATCCCATGGTGTACTGAGACAAGTTAAAAAGTAAAAAAAAAAAAAGTAAAAAAACCCAACAAGTATTGTTATATTAATATAGAATATAGAATATGTACGAATATGTTAAATGTAAGAATATTATATGATTATAAAAGTTACATAATATTGTTATATTTTTACATAAAAATTTTCTGTGTCATGCATCTTGTTTATGTTATTATTGTGCAATTAGCTTGAATGGCAACATGCAAAGGAAAAACTTTTGGAATGAATTTTTGTTTTTTGTGTTGGCTTTCTATGTTCCAAATCGGTCATTTACAAGATTCCATGATGGTTAGGATGCCTCCTTAAGGCTAATTCACACTGCACCGACAGACACCGACTAACGGCAAAAGACACGTTCGTCGGGTTTTATCGGATCAGTGTGTTGCCCTTGTTGCCGTCTGTTGCTATTGTCTGCTCTTGTTTTAGCCGATTGAACATGTTAATTCGCTGTTTGTCGGGTCATGGAAACTGATTTACAATAATCATGTAATTGTCAGCATTGGTTGGCGTCTGTTTGTGCAGTGTGAATTTGCCTTTAGCGGGCATCTGCTATGTAGGTAACAGTGAGGTTTTGGAACATGGTTGTGGTTGTACAGCACTTTCACTCAACGTTAAAGACTGACCTTCTCAGGTTGTTCTACATTTATTTTCATAGGTGGTTTACATCAATGCTTGAACACTTTTACTTTAAAAAGTGTTTGTTTTCTTTAAATATATCTACCATATGGAACTCATTTAAAGGCTGTTTATGGTTAGTCATGAAAACTCATGCCTCAACTTCAGGTGTTTCCTCCCTCACTACAAGGTAATTTGTCCTGTGGTCTCAGTCTCCAAAGAAAATTAGAACTGCCACAGCTTGGTGAATGACCTTGTAATTATCCATGTGACACTCTATAAAACGGGATGCAATAAGGCATGCTAATCCTGAGCCAAAGTACTTGCTGAAAGGGGGTTTAGAATGACCAACACAAGAGCTTTGCTTTGTCATCTCCCTTGACAAAGCAAAGCTCGCAAAGCTTGTGTGTTGGTACGAGCAGCAGCCTTGCTTCTGGAAGTGATTCATCTAGCACCTGTGTGGCAGGCTTCATTGTTTTTGTTGGCGTTCTATTGCACGCCCCATTTTATCCGATTGAATTTCCGTTGAAGTTTGCCACACATTCAGCTGAGTCATTAAGTATTCTGACCTTTGACAGATCGAGTGGTTGTGGCTGAGCTTTGCAGTTGGAGCTTATACTGCAATGCTCAGGTAATCTGCTGGCCTATGCCATCATGTGCATCTGTATTCTATGTTGACATGCTGGAATCTGCTCTGTGGGAGCTAATGGAGAAGGTCAAGGTGTTTTATTGGACCACAGGTTTTTCCATCCTGTCTGCAAGGTCCAAAATGAACTTTTCACCACCCTTGCCAATTTGAATTTTCCAGCCATAAATATGTTTTACATTAAACTAGCTGTGTTTTTTTAATTAAAATAAATCATTTTGTCAGTCCTGTAATGGACCGGCCACCCATCCAGGGTGTTTGCTGTGGGATAGGCTCCAGCATCCCTGTATTGGCCAAACGCTTTGGAGAATGGATGAATGTATGGAGATATTTTATTTATCTGCCCTATTTTGTCTGCTTATTATGACAAAAATTGGAAATCATTCTGTCAATCAGAGCATAATTTACGATAAGGTCCCATTATTTAATATTAGTTAATGCATTAACTAACGTTTACTAACAATAAGCAATATATTTGTTACAGTAGTTACATTTCTGCTATCGATAGTTCATAAAAATGCAAAAATACAACTGATCATTATTAGTTCATAGTTAATTAATGGTAATAAATGGAACCATATTGTAAGGTGATACCATGGTAGTCTACTTTGTTTGGCAATTTGTACATTAGTGACAATCTGACTAACAGTTTTACAATTTTATTTAAAAGGATAGTTCACACAAAACTGAAAATTCTGACATCATGTATTCACCCTTATGTTGTTCCATACCTGTATGATTCTTTGAAGAATGTCTGTAACCAAAGAGTTTTGGTCACCATTGACTTCCACTGTATATCAGAAAACATGCTGAAAATATTTTCTTTTTAATTTTATATTCCACAAGAAAGTCATACAGTTTTGAAACGACATGTTAATTATGTTAACGACATTTTGAGTAAATGATGGCAGAATTAAAACATTTTTTTTGGGTGAACTATCACTTCAATTCATTGGCAACTAACAATTTAATTTACTTGGCAAATCTAATTCGTTCTCACATTGGGCTCTCTGAGTGTTAATTTTGGAGCCTGTGTCATAGTAATTAGAAACATGTGAAGAAATGTTCTTGAAATGTATTCACGTCAGTGGCCACGGCTTGAGCACAGTATTTTGGATGCTTTTAATAGCACAGCCAGGAGAGTGCATATGTTGTTATAGTTTGTGGATTTATGCACCCATTTTAATTGGATCTGGACAAAATTGCACCATTTTCAGGAAACAGTCTGTCAGCTGTTGGATCTGGTAGAACACATGGTGGCCTGTTACCGTAGGCAAGTGCTTGGTGAATCACTTTTGGGCTGGGGTGGAGACCCATGTTCAGGCCAGTGTGTGTGTCTGTTTGTGCTTTTTCTCTTTTGAATTAATTATTCAGAGGTTTAAGATCAAGCTTTATTGGTGAAATGTGCAGCATAACGTAAGTAATGTGATTAATGAAGCAGTGGATCTTCTCTCTTTCCATATTTTGTCCTTCAAGGAAGGGTTCCGGTCTCTATGAAACATTATTAGAATACATGGAAAGAATTCAATTAGAATTTGACAAAAAGAGATAATGAATTACGGGTATGAAATTATTTATCAGCGTTTATTGTTTTAAACTGAAGACTGAAATGAAAGATTAGCAAATATTCTTAATAAGCCAAACAATGTGCTTTGTGAAAGGCAGAGGAAATGAATCATTATCTCTGTTGATAACAACAAATACATTGATGATTGCCTTCAATAAGAAACAGTTTTCAAAACCAGATATTTGCTGCTTTGCATCTGATGAGTTGTACACATATTTATGTAAAAATAAATGACACAGCAACAGGTTTTGAAAGGAAAAGAATATTAAAATAATACAATTGTTGTGTTTTTACACTTTGTTCATTTGAGGCGACTGCAAGCAGTTTGCATAAATTTTGACATGTAGTATGTACATAATCCAGATGGATTTGTTCAGACTTCTGGTCTGAGTACAGTAATAATAAATACAGTCGTTCATTGTTTGTTCATGTTTGTTCACAGTGCATTAAGTAACGTTAACAAATACAACTTTGAATTTAATAATGTATTAGTAAAGGTTGACATTAACATTAACTAAGATTAATAAATGCTTTAGAAGTATTGTTCATTCTTAGTTATTGTTAACTTTGTTAACTAATGAAACCTAATTAAAAAATGTTACAAAATATACTAACATTCAAAAGTTTGGTGTTGGTAAGTTTGTAAGTCATATTTTTATTCAGCATTGATTAATAATTTAAATAAATCCAGGAAAAAATGTTTCATGGTTTCCACAAAAATATTTCAATATTGATAATTAACAAGAAATGTATCCTGAGCAGCAAATCAGCATTAGAATATTTCAGAAGGAACACCTGACCTTGAAGACTGGCTGCTGAAAACTTTGCAAACACAGGAGAAATTACATTTTAAAATATATATTAAATAGAAAAACGCTATTTTAAATTGTAATAAGATTTACTTATTTACTGTATTTTTGATCAAATACATGTGGCCTAGTGAGCAAACAAAAGTTATTTCAAAAGCATTACAAAATCTTACCAACCACAAACTTTTGAACTTCAGTAATGTATAGGTATATATTCAATTTATGTAATGCTTTAATTTTCTCAAAGCCAAAAAAATAGTAAAAATATGAAATGAAAAAGGAAAAAATATATATACATAGAAAATGAACTTAGATCTCAACACAACAGTGGACCAAAAATCATCTATTTTAAGTCACATCTTGTAAATGCATAAATATAAATGTAAATGTTAATGTAAAAAGAGACGTGAGACAGTGTGAATACTAAGAGAACAGGGACCTGTTGCACCCCATTCACTTTTTGGTCCACTAAGGGATCTGAGTTCCATTCTATTAAAGATGACTCAGACATGCCATAAGGGTTTAGATGGGTTTAAAACTAATGCTAGATTCAGAGCAATATATGCAGACAGTGGACCAGAGCTGCAGAGATTCAACAGTCTGTGAGACAGGTCTAAAGTATAAAGAATAAAGCCTATCAGTCTGACATCTTGAGCCCAGAACAAATAGTTACAAGGCGTCTCATGGGCTTATAGTTACTATGTAGCTGTTGAAAATTTAAAAAGCATCATAACACAACCAAAGGTTCTTTCAGTCTATAAAGATAGCCTGTTTTTCAATGTCATACCATATTAATAAAAAACAAAGTTTTTGGGCAGGCTCCTCAAGGTGCCCTGCCCTGTGGATATTAGTGGTTCACTCACTTGACATATGGCAAACAAGACCACACACCTGGGGGGAGAGAGAGGGAGAGGGAGAGAGAGAGAGAGAGAGAGAGAGAGAGAGAGAGAGAGAGAGAGAGAGAGAGAGAGAGAGAGAGAGAGAGAGAGAGAGAGAGAGAGAGAGAGAGAGAGAGAGAGAGAGAGAGAGAGAGAGAGAGAGAGAGAGAGAGAGAGACTCTCTCCAACCCATGGCCAGAGGAGTGTTTGAGAGAATGTCTCTGCCAAACACCTCTACATAATGCCTGCTGTTGTGGCAGTGATTTAGGGCCGCCAAACCAGATTAAAAGGGAACTGTCCCAACTGCCACCTGGCACACAGTTGTAGGACTGAGATCTTGATGCTGGAATGTTTTAAACCCATAGTGGAGCCTGATTCATCATCTATCTTTCATTCAGGAGAAAGGCATTCAAAAGTATTTAAGGTGGTTTGATTTAGTTAGGTGTTCAAGCACGAAGTGCTGAAAACCTATTGTATTTGTACCGATTTTTAGGTGTTCAAGCACGAAGTGCTGAAAACCTATTGTAATTACTATTTGAAAAAAAAAAAAAAAAACCTAAAACGCATCGTGCAGCCCAAACCGTAAGGCCTAGAGACTTGAAACCTGGCCAGGTGGTAGGGCCTCAGTTTGGGGAGAACCTATCAGAGTATGACCCCGATTGGCCCATAGGTGGCCTTTTACCTTAAAATTTGTAATGGCCGATTTTGTCCAAATCCTACTTTTGCGAACTAGTCCCTGGTTTTTTGCCTGATCGGAACCAGACCAGTCTAGGACAATTCTCTGGACTCTCTAGATCAATAATTATCAAAAAAAAGTTGAACTTTGCCCTTTGGTTCACTGTAACAGGGTCGTTTAGAAAAGGGGGCGTGTCAAAATACACTCAAAAGCCTATAAATCATAAATAAAAACTCAGAACTTCACAAAAACTGATGAGCACATGTGTCATGAAATGGTGAAGAAGCATGCAGAGTTTCATGGAGATCGGACCATTGGTGGCGCTATAACTGTCAAAATGCTTATATACCATTAAAAGAGATTTTCACAATAACATATCCCGTGTGTGTGTGTGTGTGTGTGTGTGTGTAAGCATGCATAATATAGTTAACAACTATTTTTTTGTTTTAGTGCAGAATACTGGTGAAATCAAGTGTGTTCAAAATGAAAGTGAGTCAGTAAGTGGTCTTCTATTGCCCTCTCTACTTATTAATAGTCTTTTCACATGTGCTTTTGCATTCATATATATAGACAATAATAAATCACTTATATAACAATTACTATTATAACACAATCATATTTTGTCAGAGTTTATCACTTCAATTGTTCTGATGCTTCACATAATGTCTATCAACGTGGTAAATCTTGGTAAATAACGCCAGAAACATGGTAAATCATAGTAAATAAGGTAAATCATGCTAGAATCCTGGTAAATCATTCTAGAATGTGCTATATCATGGTAAATCATCCTATAACATGGTAAATCAAGGTAAACTAAGATAAATCATGGTAAACTATGGTAAACCATGTTAGAATCGTATTAAATCATACTAGAATGTGTTCAATTCTGGTAAACCATGTTAGAACAGGGTAAATCATGGTCAATCATACTAGAACTTGGTATATCATGGTAAACTATGGTAAATCATACTGGAACATGGTAAATCATACTGGAACATGGTAAATCAAGAAAAATCAAACTGAAATGTGGTATATCATGGTAAATCATGCTAAAACATGGTCTATTCCATCTATGATGTCAGTGGTTAAATGCTTGCTACATAAAACTTAATGTCTTTTGATGCTTTTGTGCTTAACGGCCTTAAAGGCCTTAACTGCTTGAACACCGCTAAATGCTGCTTGCAGCTTTAATTATTATTATTATTCTTCTGCCGTAAAACGCATCGTGCAGACCAAACCGTAAGTGCTAGAGACTTGATATTTGGGATTAAGGTAGCACAGAAATCGAGGAGAGGTTGAGAGAGTATGAGCCAGATTGGCCCATAGGTGGCGCTATAGCAACCAAAAGCGCGAAACTACTCATAACTCCTAGACTGTATGTCCTAGACTCAAGTGTCAACAAAACGTATATCTCCGATTTCATTTCCGGTATGCAAATTTTTCCGCCATTTTTTTTGTTAAAAACCTACTTTTGCGAACTAGTCCCTGGTTTTTCGCCCAATCGGAACCAAACCAGTGCAGAAATGTTCCATGGAGTCTGAATATCAATAATTATCGGAAAAAAGTTGAAATTTCGATTCACGGTCGCTAAGGAGCGCAAAATAAACGTTGTGGGAGGAGCCTATTTTACTAAAATGGCTATAACTCGAGAAATGAGATATCTTCACCAAACTCGAAAGACATGCGTAGGAGGACATTTTGAGGTAACGGTAAAAAAAACGGTGTTGATTGGCCACATGGTGGCGCTATAACATTAAAAAAACATAAAAAGGCCTATGACCACCTGACCGTTAGTCAGATTGACTTGAAAATTGGTATGCAGTGTTTTGGTCCAAGGACGTATGTGTATGAGGACATTGGTGTATGTCAAAAAACATGGCCGCCATTGGCCAATGAAGTTTGAGCACCTATGAGACAAGGTTAACAGAGGGCGATCGCAACGAAACTCAATGGGCGTGTTCGACTCATGGCCCAAGAGGTCTGTAAGAGTTTTGAAATAAATCGGCCACTAGTTGTCGCTAACGAGTTTTACAGCTCTGTAATCACATGGTGTTGCACACATCCCCACAATATGCATATCATTTGATAGATCTCCTCATGCTGTACAACTTTGCCTCTAGAACCATTGCTGTCAATCGAACCGTTCATTAAATATTCACGAATATGTTGAAAACCTACTTTTGCGGACTAGTCCCTGGTTTTTTCGTCCGATCAAAACCAGACCAGTCTAGGACAACTCTCTGGAGTCTCTAGATAAATAATTATCAAAAAAAGTTGAATTTTTTTATTTTTCGCATGGTATTAAATGGTTATTTAGAAAAGGGGTGTGGCAAAATGCACTTAAAAGCCCATAAATCATTAAAAAAACTCAGAACTTCACAAAAATTGGTGAGGATATGTGACATAACATCATTAACAAGCATGAAAAATTTCATGGAGATCAGACCTTAGGTGGCGCTATAGCTGTTAAAAAGCTTTAAAACCATAGCTATGGAAAACCATAGCACCATTTCCTATGTAAAAAACATAATGGCTTATTAGGCCAATAAGTGGTCTATTACTGCACCCTGCTGTCATTTCACAATACTATTCCCTAATATTGTTAGATATTTCACATTTAGACTTCTTTAAAATCACTATTTTAACATTTACACTCACATTTTGTCAAAATTAATCTATTGGAGTATTACTATTGAGAACTTACTATACTATATTACTATTGAGAAGTGGAAATCATGAAAATGAAAGAGAAACGTTGGCCACCATTTAGGCCACGCCCCTTCAGTACAAATTCACTCATAACTCAAAAACGGAAAGTCACAGGACGGTCAAATTTTGATGGTAAGGTTCTCTCGGGGCTCTTGATCGAAATCTAGCATCGCGGGGCTCGGGAGCGCCCCACCCATTGTTCAAGAGGGCTCCTCTAACACTAAGTTCTGAGTTTCAGATTTTTTCACTTTCTCGTTCCCGAGATATAAGTAAAAAAAACTAATTTCCTGTCATTCATTTCAACCGTTTATGTAGGCTGTAAAACCGCTGTTGTCCACTAGAGGGAGCAACAGCATTAGACATTTGTAATCTTTTTAACCACTTTTCAGCAATGGCTAACAAACAAATGCTTAAAGATATTTATTATGTTGGAAATAATATTTATAATAAATAATATAATATGAAATTATGATTTATTAGAAAGTTTAATATTTTTACATCACAAATAGATATCTGAAATGCTTAAGGACCACAAAAAGAGATTTTCACAATATCATAACCCAAAAGTTTAAGTGTGTGTGTGTGTGTGTGTGTGTGTGAGTATGCATAATGGAATTCACATTGAAAGACTGGTTTGCTTTAGTGCACAATACTGATTCAACCAAGCAGTTCAAAATAAAAATGGTACTATAGCAAAAAGTGATCTTCTACTACCCTCTGCTGGACATTATACTTATTAATAGTCTTTTCACATGTGCTTTTGCATTCATATATTTAGACACTAAAAAATAACCTTATGTGACAATTACTATAATAACACAATCATATTTTGTTTTTCAATTCATTTTACTGTTCTGAAGCTTCACACAATTGCCAACAATGTGGTAAATCATAGTAAATCATGCTACAATCCTGCTTAATCATTCTAGAATGTGGTATATCAGGATAAATTATTGTGTAACATTCGGTCACAACGAGGTAACATCAAGGTAAACTACGACAAATCATGGTAAACTGACTATTGTAGCACATTGAGAAATATGAATCCTGAAGGACAATTGCAGTAAACATTTCTTTTTTCCGTCACATAGTTCAAATATCTGTATCTACAACATAATGTGTGTGTATAGTCCTAGGTTTCTGAATAAATGCTGAATAATCTGATTAATAGTTTACAAACACATTATGTGAAATGCTTATAGACCATTAAAGTATATTTTCATAATGACACATCCCAATAGCATTGAAAACCACAACAACAACAACATTTGTATTTATTTGTGTGTGTGTGTGTGAGAGAGAGAGAGAGAGAGAGAGAGAGAGAGAGAGAGAGAGAGAGAGAGCATAATGTCTAAATATGAGTGCAAAAGCACCTGTGAAAAGTCTTTAGTAACAAGTATAATGTCCAGCAGAGGGCAGTAGAAGACCACTTATTGGCATACTTTCATTTTGACAGACTTGATTTTCACCAGTATTCTGCACTAAAGCAAACTGTTTTTCCTTATTAACTATTATAAAACAATCATATTTTGTCAGAGTTTATCACTTCATTTGTTCTGATGCTTCACATAATTGCTAGCAACGTGGTAAATCATGGTAAATCACGATAGAAACATGGTAAATCACAGTAAATAATATTATTACATGGTGTATCATGTTAAATCATGCTAGCAATGTGATTAATCATGGTAAAGCATGTTACAATCCTGGTAAATCATCCTATAACATGGTAAATCAAGGTAAACTAAGACAAATCAAGGTAAACTATGATAAAGCATGCTAGAATCATATTACATCATAGGCTACTAGAATGTGTTCAATTGTGGTAAATCATGCAAGAACAGGGTAAACCATGGTGAATCATACTAGAACTCGGTATATCATAGTAAACTATGGTAAATCATACTGTAACATAGTAAATCATGAACAATCACACTGAAATGTTGTATATCATGGCAAATCATGCTAAAACATAGTCTATTCCATCTATGATATCAGTGGTTAAATGCTTGCTACATAAACCTTAATATCTTTTGATGCTTTTGAGCTTAACTGTCTTAACTGTCTTAAATGCTTGAACACTGCTAAATGCTGCTAGCAGCTTTAATTTGACTTGCTTTTATCTTGATATACTTTGATAGAATTAATTATTTGATTACCAAAAACTTTGGTTTGCAACACCACGTGACGGGACTCGTGCAGTGACCTACAGTACACTACATGCCGTTTCATGCAGCTTGCATTCTCTTTGTATTTTTAAATTTCTCATCTGATTTCTCATTGGAAACCATTGGAGTACCTGTAACATTTGTTAATTAAGAAAGTTTGTTCCCTTTCAAGGGAACTCAAGCTGCGTCGAGACGCAGTGTATAATCAGTCCAATGGTGTGATGAGACATCATAGGCAGGTGACGTCATAGACCAGGAAACTAAAGCACACCTGAAAATAGACCGCGCTACCTTCTGTGCCTTCAGCACGCGCTCTCTGTATACTGTCTCTGTCTATTTGGTGTTGTCTGTCATTGCAAGCACGAATATTCACACAATATATATACAGGTCCTTCTCAAAAAATTAGCATATTGTGATAAAGTTCATTATTTTCCATAATGTAATGATAAAAATTAAACTTTCATATATTTTAGATTCATTGCACACCAACTGAAATATTTCAGGTCTTTTATTGTTTTAATACTGATGATTTTGGCATTCAGCTCATGAAAACCCAAAATTCCTGTCTCAAAAAATTAGCATATCATGAAAAGGGTCTCTAAACAAGCTATTACCCTATCATCTGAATCAACTAATTAACTCTAAACACCTACAAAAGATTCCTGAGGCTTTTAAAAACTCCCAGCCTGTTTCATTACTCAAAACCGCAATCATGGGTAAGACTGGCGACCTGACTGCAGTCCAGAAGGCCATCATTGACACCCTCAAGCAAGAGGGTAAGACACAGAAAGAAATTTCTGAACAAATAGGCTGTTCACAGAGTGCTGTATCAAGGCACCTCAGTGGGAAGTCTGTGGGAAGGAAAAAGTGTGGCAAAAAAACGCTGCACAACGAGAAGAGGTGACCGGACCCTGAGGAAGATTGTGGAGAAGGACCGATTCCAGACCTTGGGGGACCTGGGGAAGCAGTGGACTGAGTCTGGAGTAGAAACATCCAGAGCCACTGTGCACAGGCGTCTGCAGGAAATGGGCTACAGGTGCCGCATTCCCCAGGTCAAGCCACTTTTGAACCAGAAACAGCGGCAGAAGCGCCTGACCTGGGCTACAGAGAAGCAGCACTGGACTGTTGCTCAGTTTTGCATGTCATTCGGAAATCAAGGTGCCAGAGTCTGGAGGAAGACTGGGGAGAAGGAAATGCCAAAATGCCTGAAGTCCAGTGTCAAGTACCTACAGTCAGTGATGGTCTGGGTTGCCATGTCAGCTGCTGGTGTTGGTCCACTGTGTTTTATCAAGGGCAGGGTCAATGCAGCTAGCTATCAGGAGATTTTGGAGCACTTCCTGCTTCCATCTGCTGAAAAGCTTTATGGAGATGAAGATTTCATTTTTCAGAACGACCTGGCACCTGCTCACAGTGCCAAAACCACTGGTAAATGGTTTACTGACCATGGTATTACTGTGCTCAATTGGCCTGCCAACTCTCCTGACCTGAACCCCATAGAGAATCTGTGGGATATTGTGAAGAGAAAGTTGAGAGACGCAAGACCCAACACTCTGGATGAGCTTAAGGCCGCTATCGAAGCATCCTGGGCCTCCATAACACCTCAGCAGTGCCACAAGCTGATTGCCTCCATGCCACGCCGCATTGAAGCAGTCATTTCTGCAAAAGGATTCCCGACCAAGTATTGACTATTGGGTGCATAACTGAACATAATTATTTGAAGGTTGACTTTTTTGTTGTTGTATTAAAAACACTTCTTTTATTGGTCGGATGAAATATGCTAATTTTTTGAGACAGGAATTTTGGGTTTTCATGAGCTGTATGCCAAAATCATCAGTATTAAAACAATAAAAGACCTGAAATATTTCAGTTGGTGTGCAATGAATCTAAAATATATGAAAGTTTAATTTTTATCATTACATTATGGAAAATAATGAACTTTATCACAATATGCTAATTTTTTGAGAAGGACCTGTATATATATTGTGTGAATATTCGTGGCAGCCCTGGTGGCCACGGAAAGACATTTATGGTTAAATTTGTCTGATATAAAGGATAGAGACATATCTGTTCTTTTGGACGCTCCACTGTCGCCTTTGGGTCTATTCAGTGACGATGTAAATATGGTCGTCGATAGATTTTAGGACTCAAATAAGCAATCAGCGCCGTTCCAGAAGTTTCTTCCTCTAATATTCCCGAGACTGCTGGGAGGGGATCCTCAGGGAGAAGGAGTCAGTTCGGTTGTTCCCTGCCGGTTCGCTGCTTCAGGGCGCCGAGGTGCCTGCGCATCTCAAAGTGCCTGAGCCTCAACCCCAGCAACTTTATGTGAGACAGAACGACATTTTGATGCCAAACCGCCATCTGCTTGGACTAAGCTAGAACAGTCAGTTCAGATGTTCTGTGCCGGCTTGCCGTCACCGAAGTGACCGTTCGACCAATACCAGAGGCCAGTCTCGAGTTCCCTTAGTAGATTTTCTGGCAGCGTTGAAGCTACTGCCAAATACATCTCATTGGGTCCTGCAGACAATAGAAGAGGGTTACAGAATTCAGTTCAGTTCTCGTCCACCCAGATTTCTAGGCGCTTACTTCCATGTATCCATCCATCCTTATCACAGGAAGTTCCTAAAGTTCGCTTTCGGGGGCGAAGCGTACCAATATCTGGTTCTTCCGTTCGGCCTGGGTTTATCAGCCCGCACTTTCAAGAAATGCGTGGATGCAGCTCTGGCTCCCCTGAGACTCCAGGGCATCCGCGTTTTGAATTACATCAACGATTGGTTGATTTTAGCTCAGTCCAAGCAGATGGCCGTTCTGCATCGAAATGTAATTCTGTCTGGGGAACTAACCCAAAACCCCCCTGTCTGGGGGTTTCTTCATGACATTTGTGATGCGATGCGGCAGGCTGGTCCTCTCCGCATACATTTGTTAGATTTTATAACTTGGATCTTGGAGATATTATTAGGAAGCATGCCATTAGTTTTCACTGTTATGCTGATGATACTCAGCTCTATATTTCTTCAAGACCTGAAGAAACTTACCAATTCACCAAATTAACGGAGTGCATAGCTGATATAAAAAAAATTGGATGACTAGTAATTTTCCACTACTTAACTCTGAAAAACAGTAGGTAATAACCTACAATACTGTCTAACACTTGATGGCTGCTCTGTCAAGTCCTCGTCGTCGGTTATGAACCTGGGTGTGCTCTTTGATAGCAATCTTTTATTTGAAAGTCACGTGAATAGTGTCTGTAAAACCACATTTTCCATCTAAAAAATATATCTAAATTACGCCATATGCTCTCAATGACAAATGCAGAACAATTAGTCCATGCGTTAATGACATCAAGGCTGGATTATTGTAATGCTCTACTGGGTGGTTGCCCTGCACGCTTAATAAACAAATTACAGCTGGTCCAAAACGCAGCCGCTAGAGTTCTTACCAGAACCAGGAAGTATGACCATATTAGCCCGGTTCTGTCAACACTGCATTGGCTCCCTATTAAACATTGTATACATTTTAAAATATTGCTGATTACTTACAAAGCACTAAATGGTTTAGCTCCCCATTACTTGAGCGAGCTCTTAACGCATTATACTCCTTCACGTCTATTGTGATCTCAAAATTCTGGCCAGTTGATAATACCTAGAATATCAAAATCGACTGCTGCCGGTAGATCCTTTTCCTATTTAGCACCAAAACTTTGGAACAATCTTCCTAACATGGTCCGTGAAGCAGACACACTCTGTCAGTTCAAATCTAGACAAAAAACACATCTCTTTGGCTTAGCATACACATAACACATTATAGACTTCTATAATTTAATGTTAGGCTGCATAGTTTAGATCAGCCGGAACCGGGAACACTTCCCATAAATCCTGATGTACTTTGTACATCATAAGAAGGATGGCGTCTACACTAATATTTGTCTCTCTGTTTATCCCGAGGTTTACCGGAGTCCGCTGGATCCAAGCCATTTCTGGATCTGATGAAGGAACTGCGCCTGGACACAACGACAACGCAGTCCTAGTGTCAACTAGTCTCTCCCTTGTGAAGGGCTCCTTCCCTTTACCTCTATACTGATAAAACGTTGTCGGGATAATTCCGATTCACGTGGCTACGCGGAAGCGATAAAAAATCCTCAGAGCCACCAGGCACTGTTTTATGCAAATGAGCGGCCGGATCGCATTAAAGAATTTTCTGTTAGAATGGTGTTGTGTTAGCGGCCCCTAAGTTAATAACTAATGATTGTTGCGACGGAATTGAATCAATCAACTAACTTTAGCTGGACAATAACTTTATTCTAGAGCTGCTGTAAAGCCAAAACAATCTCTGTTACTTTAATTTCCTATTATCACTGTAAAGCTGCTTTGTAACAGTCCATATTGTTAAAAGCGCTATATCAATGAAGGTGACTTGACTTGACTTGGATCTAGGCTTCACTCCAGGGTCTAGGCCAGGGTGCTTGCTTAGTGTGCGCAATGATTTCACACAGAACATGCATTTGCTATTAGGGCGTCGTGGGTATAGTGTTCCCACCGCGTCTCGACGCAGCTCCAGTTCCCTTGAAAGGGAACGTCTCAGGTTACGTATGTAACCCTGGTTCCCTGAAGAGGGAACGAGACACTGCGTCGCCCTGCCATACTCCCTGCATGCCTGTGATCGACTTGATTCGGCCTATCAGAAACTAGCGCGGTCTGTTTCCTGGTGTGCTTTATAATTTCCTGGTCTATGACGTCAGGATTTTTATTAGGTTATTAAATGAGGTTATGAGGCCAACAGCATATATATATATATAAAGTAATATATATATATATATATATATATATATATATATATATATATATTAATTTATTTATTTATCCTCTTAACAGTCAGTTCTTAACTGTGGAGTTCTTGGTTAAAAACTACATTACCCTTGCTTTGCAATAAATGTTTATTTTTAATGTAGTTGTTAAGCTATTCCACTGTTAAACATGTTTATTTAAAATAAAAAAATACATATGTGGAATTCATTTGGACTGATGGCTTCATAATCTCAATTAAATGGGTTTTTCTATTTCGAATTAAATTTCTATTATGGATTCTTTCTATTATGGATTTGCAGTGCTTCATGGGATTGTATTTATTTCCCTCATTAAAGCTGTTATATTCTTATCTGTTAAAAAAAGTTATATTGTCTATTTGACCACTAGTCGGTTAGTCAGTTGCTACATTTGTCCACTTCACTGTTGTGACCCATCCATTATTTTAAATGCATTATGTGTTAATAGTATGCAATTTAATGCATCTAGTTAGCTTTCTTTCTCATTTCAATCTAAAGTCCATTCAGCAACAATGTGCATCTCCTTTCTGGTTGTTTAGGTTCAGCACCTGCTGTGGTCTGTCACAGCTGACTTCTTTCTGTTTCTGACTCTTTTTGTTCTAATTAGATACATGCCTGCTTGTTTTTGTTTCTTTTCTTTCTATGCTGGAGAAGTGCATTCACCCTCTCTGCATCTCTGATGCGCCTCAGCGCTCTGTGAAAGCACAGGAGATAAAGCACTCAGCCTCCCAATCTCTGACTGTCTTTCACTTCCAGTCCTCGCTACTGGATAAATAACAGTCATCTGAAATGTTCTTCTGTACTCAGGCTCATAATGTACAAAACAGAATGGAAGGGAAGCTAAAAGAAAAGATGAAAAGCGCCCACCTTCTACAATTTCTTTTTAGTAGTTTATAGTAAGTGAACATGACAGAGTATATGGGGCAAGGTTTTGAATTTAGTTACAGATTTTTAAAACTCTTGCAATTGTGTAACCAGTTAACTAAAGATCTTCAAAGGTCATGTGTGTACCTTGATTTTGACCTACAATGTTTTGATGTGGGTAATTAAGTGTAAGATTTAGATCATAAGGGCTTGTATGAAATAAGCTATTTATTTCTCCAATTTAATCTTTAAAAGAATAAATCCTCCAAGTTACCATTTTATTGACATGGTAAATATAAAATCTTTCTTTTTACATTTCTTATATCATCTGTCTGTAATGTTTACATTAAAAATTACATTTTTTATATAGTTTTTACAGAAAAAAGTATAAAAATGCTACTGTGAAATCATTTTAATTGGTTAACTGTAATTTACTATACCATATATGGTGGAGAAATTATTAATACATAGTTGTATTTCTTCTTATTGTTTAGGGTGATTTTTGTTATATTTTGTGTTGTTCATGTTAATATTTAGACTGGCCACTTACGATGAACTCTTATTCAACATGTGGCTTTTTATTTTACTAGCAGTATGATCATGGTGGTTATCAGTACATTTTAAAGTAAAAAAACATGATAGGTTAAGTAGAATGTAAATTAACATTATTAATGAAACATACAGTTATTGTGAGATGTAAAATATACAGTTATACCTGAAACATTGCCACTGTACTTTTACAATGAATTTCTGGCAACCACAGCTGCTGCTTTTACAGTTTTTTTCAATTGTTTACACGCAATTTTGAAAACCGGGTTCTTTTTTTCAAAATGTAATCACAATTATCCAAACACCATACTCAGTTGGCATAATTCCTAGATTGTTTGCAAAATGACACACTTCTGTCAAAACATACACACTTCAGTCAAAAGATATACACATATTTGTGAAAATGCTATTAGTTTTCATTTAACCAACACAGTCCTCAATGATCAGACACTAGTGCAACCAGTTTCACACTGCTGTGATAAATAAAAAAACATATTTGTAAAAAAACTATTTTTTGGAAATAGCATGTGCTAGATTTTTGGCCAGACATTGTTATGTAAGGGATAGGCCTACTATAAACTTACCAAGCACTGCACAACACTGATTTCTGCAGACTCATATTACAAGTATTTATTTACAGTATTTCTTACCATAATCAGTTACAGTAATCAACCAACAATGAAATCAATGAAAAAAATAAAATCTGTAGACAAATAAAAATTACTGCATGAAGTACATACAGTTTGACTCTGAAGAAAAACTACTGTAAAAGTAACAAATTATACTGTAACTATTCAGTTACAGTATCAACCAGAGATTTGGTTGAACTCTTTGTCCAGCTTCCATCTGTGTCAGTCCATGGTTGATAACATGGTCAATAAGTGTTGCACGGATTTCTTGAGTCAAATTTGCTCCTAGTCTTCTTTGTTCAGGTTCTATCAACTCTACAAGTCCTTCTCTACCTCTTCCTCTACCTAGGCCTCTTCCTCTATCCCCTTCTTCTCCTCTTCCTCTACCTGGGCCTCCTCCTCTACCTCCTTCACCTCTTCCTCTACCTCCTTCACCTCTTCCTCTACCTCCTTCACCTCTTCCTCTACCTCCTTCACCTCTTCCTCTACCTCCTTCACCTCTTCCTCTACCTCCTTCTCCTTCTCCTCTTCCTCTACCTCCTTCTCCTCTTCCTCTACCTCCTTCACCTCTTCCTCTACCTCCTCCTCCTCTTCCTCTACCTCCTCCTCCTCTTCCTCTACCTCCTCCTCCTCTTCCTCTACCTCCTCCTCCTCTTCCTCTACCTCCTTCACCTCTTCCTCTACCTCCTTCACCTCTTCCTCTACCTCCTCCTCCTCTTCCTCTACCTCCTTCACCTCTTCCTCCTTCACCTCTTCCTCTACCTCCTTCACCTCTACCTCTACCTCCTTCTCCTCTTCCTCTACCTCCTTCTCCTCTTCCTCTACCTCCTTCTCCTCTTCCTCTGCCTGCTGCCTTTTATAGCACACCTGAGTGCTGCGTTTTCAAATTAGCACATGTGTGCTTCCATGCCTGATGGATGTGCATATCCAATTCATTCATTAGTGTGGTCAATGGCAAACTGGGGCTTTGTAATGACAAGGAAGTAACCTCACAATCCTTATCTGTGTCTAAGGTGTGAAAATGTGTGTAGAGTTTTACAAATCACTGTGTGTAATGTTTTGCAAAAAGGGTGAAGCTGAAAACGTGCTTACAATTGTGCAAATCTAGGCTGGTGTTTTGCTCCTTGAGTGTAAGGTTTTGCTAATAGTGGGAAAGTTTTAATTTTAGTGTGTAAGCAATTGAAAAAAACTGTAAACTGTTATTAAATAGATTTTGTTTTCAATGTAGGCGAAGAAGTGTGTGGAATTCAAATGTCTGAGACCACATTTCTATGTGGTCTCAGACATTTGAATTCCACACACTTCTTCGCCTTTTAAAAGAATCAAGAAATATTTAAGATTCTCTGTTTCTAGGTCATGAAATTCTGAAATTCATGTTCTATTTACGGTTTCAACATTTTATTCAATGATTTTAATAAACCAAAAATTCAAAGAAACATTTTTCCTAGTGGTCTCAGACTTTTTCATCTCTCAGTCTGTACATAGTTGTAATTCAGTTTAGACTGATTGACCTCTATAATTCTTCCCACCATAGTTTGTCAGTTAAGCGGTTTGCCTGGTCTGTTTTAGTAAAACCAATGAAAACATCCAAATGGATATGAAAAGCATTTGCAGCATTTCAGCTGATTTGATTGAGAATTTCTTTCTCTATGATGCTTCATAAGTCGCCTGTTATGTTCCCCCACTATATAATTAGGGAACAGAAAAACAAGAGGCTGAGAGAGTTTAAAACATTCAGCACATCGTTTCAAACAGAGCCTCAGCGGTTCTACCTCTATGTGAAAATAGCCTTTCTTTATGGAGCTTTTTCATTCCACTGGGATCCCTACTTTTGGCATCGGTGCCTGTCAGTTGCTATTTATCTCTCCTAAAGGCAATTAATTTCTTTGAAACAAAGAAGTCAAAGCCCCCTGGTGTAACAAGCCAACACAGGTGAAAGAAACCAGCTTAGCAAAAATGCCTCAGCAAGGCAGCTTGAGATTGCACTTTGTTTCTAAGGTAACAAAAACTCTTCACCAGGGGATTAATTATGATCAAGTAGCCATTCAAATCAATTGTAATGCCTGAATTTAATGTTAAGGTTGATTATTAAATGCAGTCTAAACAACAGATTGCCCTGGAAAAAAATGCCTCGTGGGTCATTCGCTGCATCCCATGCCTTTGAAAAACCACTTTGTATGGTACAACGCTTTCAAAATGAATACAGCATGCAGATTACGTTACAGTTTAATGTTTGATCTTTTCCCAACTAATTTCTGGAGTTTGGACGCGTTTAAAAACAACTGCTTTGTGAAATGCTTTATTAAATTATGTTTCGAACAAAACTATCAGATTTATGCATTAGACATATTTGTCCCTTTTTCTCAATATTGTCTAAAAGTCTAGAGGGAGCAGCAGAATCAGAAATTGAGGGCTGAGAGTAACATTGGGTAAGCAGACATCTCAACGTGGTAGTTTTAGAAATGATTTGCCTTGGATGGAAGAACGTGGATAATGCTGTCATGCTCCCTGCTGATTGACAGGACAGGAGGGACCTGAACTTCATCAAATGAAGAGTGCCGCAGTGGCTGGAGTCTGTGCTGTGTTGAAGTCATGGGTCGACTGCTGTTTTTGATTGCTCAGCTGTCATGCTGACTTGTCTGACACCGGTTGGAGAGGTCAGGCTTTGACTTTTTCTCACTACGTGATCTGGATACAAGAGTTGAGCCCTTATTTTAGCTGGTTAACAATGTGTTTGCTGGTGTATCTGGAGGAGTTTTGAGATTAGTCAAAATGTACATAACCCTCCCTTCACCTGCAATTAAATTTTCTATGACCCTCCAAAATGATTGTGAAAAAGGCATGACCCTCCCCGATAATTTATTGATTACTTCTGTACTGGTTTGCGCTTGGCAAAGATGCTCAGATATCTCTATGCCTAGTAGACCTACACCAGACGTTCATTAAAAAGGGTCCTGTACAGGGCTGTACAGTGTGACATATCTACGAAAAGACTGGTCTGTGCGATGAATAAATGTAGGCTACCACTGCAGCAGGTTTATTTTTCAGTTTTGTAAACTTCATTACTTGTGTTTGTTTGTTTTCAGATATGATAGCAGTCGTTTTAAACTTGTGCTTATGCGTTATCACGATTTTTTATCGTGGATGATTTAATGTCTCCTCCACAATCTGCTTTTGAAGAAATATGGTAGTATCGTGCTACAGCGCATATTCTATCAGCTGCAGTTCTGGCGGACTGGCTCCTCAAGCTTGGTTTATAATCGCACGAGCGCGAAGGTGGGCAAGGGCCCATTTCGCTTGGCGGTGTGCACGGCAGAACTGCGCGCAGCTCTGAATATGCACGACTTCGAGCCGAATCTGGCAGAGCATGTCTCATCACCGGCACCCAGTTTGTGCGTCTAATAGTTGGTTAAATTGACAAAATGAGCCTACAGTAGCAGACATAAGACCTTTTAATTATTGTCCATGTTTTATAAAAAAAAATTCTTGAAACTAAATGAAATTATTTAGTGAAATTAGAAAATATGTAACTTATCGTTAATTTAGTTTTAGGCTATGTTCTCAAATTCATTTATTTTGTTCTAACATAACAATAATCACAAGGTTTAGCCTACAGCTTTACACGATGTAGTGTGGTTTTGGTGAAGTGTAGCCTAAAATATCACCTGTGTACCCAGGGACGGATTATGACTTGTAAAGGCCCTGGGGACAGTTATCTCCAAAGGACCGAAATTCAATTAATACAACTTGTAGGAATGTATCATGTAATCACTCAGTCAGTGCTTCAACCACGGAAATAGGTCAATAAAACAACTAGAGAAACAATGTCACGTAACATTTGCCTCAGAAAAGCCATTTAATGACAACAGCATAGCTAGAAAAATTAACTAGGCCTATAGAGAGGAGTATTTTTGCTAAATATATGTACTATATTACATACTATAATTCATATCATTAAAAATATTATGACGCTATTATTATAAAAAACACATTATATTTGAGTTGTGAATTTTACCCTTCAATAATACCAACTCCCTGTATGTTTACAGTATTAGTGAGAGATTTTGAGAAAAATTAAGCTATATGGTACCTGTTACATCCAGTCAGGAACGATCGGAGAGTGAATCCAATTGCAAGCTTTTTTTAATAACATAAACAGGTAATCCAGGGAACTCAGAACAGGACAGCGATAGTTGCAGGAACCAAGTAACATTAAACAACAACCGACAGCCAACAACTGAAACACAGGGGTTTAAATACACAGACAAACAAGCTAAACAAGATAACAAGGGGGCGTGGTTAATAAGAACACCTGGGGAGACTAATAAACATAGACGAGGAACACCTGTGGACACTGAGCAACAACAAACAAAAGACAAGACACATGGCAGGATCACATGACAAACAAGGGATCACGTGATATACAAGACACAACAAAAACCCACACGTAATAGCCCCCCCCCCCCCCCCCCCCCCCCACCCCCCATGGGCGGCTCCCGACGCCCCTTGAAACAAAAACACTAAAGTTCAGGAGGGTGGTGAAGTGGAGGCGGTCTTGGGGGAGGGACGGAGGGCCAGGTTCGTGTAGTGAGGGCAGACCTGGACCGTGGGTGGAGCAGGCTGAGCAGGCGAAGACCCCTCTGGCGGCCAGGGCGGGCGAAGACCCCTCGGGTGGCCAGGGCGGGCGAAGACCCCTCGGGCGGCCAGGGCGGGCGAAGACCTCTGGGGCGGCCAGGGCGGGCGAAGACCCCTCGGGCGGCCAGGGCGGCGAAGACCCCTCAGGCAGATGGCATTGGAGTGAGTAAATTATTAGGAAATTTTCATTTTGAGGTGAACTAATCCTTTAAGAGGCCTTGTGTAGGCTATGGGACACATATATTATAGCATTAATAAACATTGTTATTGGGTCTTCTGAACCAAACTGGATTGCGCAGCCTTAAAGGGCACCTATTATGCAAAATTCACTTTTACATGGTATTTGAACATAAATGTGTGTTGGCAGTGTGTGAGCAATACCACCCTAGAATGATAAAAATCCACCCAGTGTTTTTTTTACAATCACAATAAATCATAAGCACTGTCTCAGAAAGAGCTGTTCTAAGATTCGGCTCAATGTGACATATAATTGAGCAAGCCCTACCGACGTGGTTTGATTGACACTGTGGTTTTGGCATAGACCACGGCCTCGGTGATCTGTACGCCAACCTGCATTGTTTCAACGACAGCCGGTGTTCAGAAACAAAAGTGTTCTGTTGTGGGATGTAATAATGTACATAGTAGTTTTCACTTACTTCCGACATCAGAGCCACCGAAAACGCAGTGGATGGATTTTATTTACGAAGGAAAGGCGCCACTTAAACTTCCAAAATACGTTTGTTTGCGCGAATCATTTTTTGACTGACTGTTTTGTGAACGAGGGTCAATTCAAAGCAGGTCTTGCTTCAAAGTTAATCCTCAAGTGTGGATCGTTGCCTACTGTTTGCGATCCAACGTCACCTCCAGTTGAAGTAAGTGTATTTTATGATTTTTGAGCAAATAGTCATTTCAGTCGATGTCAGCCAATTCAACAACAAATGCATCTAAAGTTGTTGTCGTCTGAATGCCATACAAAACAGCGAGTCTGTCATTCTCAGCCATTCTGCTTCCGCTTACTGTTCATTGCCATAGGTATGCAAGTTACGTCCTTATCCAAACGCAGGGCGTGGATATGCAGCTCATTTACATTTAAGGTGGTACACACCAAAACAGCCCTTTTTAAAACAGGCCCCAAAAATGACATTTTCAAATGGTTATAATAAATTAACTGTGGGGTATTTTGTGCTGAAACTTCACAAATACATTCTGGGGACACACGAGACCAATATTACATCTTGTAAAAAGGGGCATAATAGGTGCCCTTTAAACCCTTAAACTTGTTCTGGGACTGGAACACCATCCCTCCGTGCAGATAAAGGTATGTCCCGTTTATAACTTATGGTATGTCCACCATTTGACTCCATACTTAAGGCCGAATGTTTTCCGTGATGCAGAGGGAATCCCGGAATCCAGTCACGTAAAACATTCACACTGATGGATGGGTGAATAAATCAAATCGCGACATGGTCTGTGAATATTAAAGCGCTAAAAGACTGCTATACATTATATATACAATCTGCTTGTTCTGCGTCTACGTTACTAAGTATGCATGACGCGCAATCGCGCATGGTGTTTTCATCGTCTCACAATATGAGGACATGAACACATGAACATTTCCAGAGCTGCTCTGAGGGAACGCCCAATGTGCATTTTATTATTTTATTTGAGAAAACCTAAAAATAATAATAACAACAACAGTATTTAAGGATTTTTTTCAATTGTTTAATTTAATAAATCTATATTGTTGTACTTTGCCAAAAAATAAAAGGATAAAAGTTTGTTAAATTTTCATTTGATGACCACCGTTTTTGTTAATTTATTTGTATGAAATCATAAAAAGATAAATTAATAAAATACATTCAATAGTCAAGTCAAGTCACCTTTATTTATATTACAATACAGATTGTTTCAAAGCAGCTTTACAGAGATAACAGGAATATAATGTTGTAATATTATTGTTAAATATAAAATTAAATGTCAACTTAGCAAGCCAAAAGCCAATGGCGACAAAGGCGAAGAAAGGCAAAAAAGGCGACAGTGGCAAGGAAACCAAAACTCCATCAGGTGACAGAAACCTTGGAGAAAAAAACCTTGGGAGAACCCAGGCTCAGTCAGGGGGCCAGTCCTCATATGGCCAACGAACGAACAGTGTGTGATTATGATTTAGGCAGCATTATAGGTCAGAAGTCAGATGGGATCAGAGCTTTCACAATATTTATCCAGTTCAATCTGGTTGGGTGCGGAGTCATCACGCCGGTATGGAGACGAGTTTGTTGAGGTGTCCATGAGTTCTTCACAGGGCTGATGAGGCTGACACTTCAGAAACACAACAACAAACACATGTAATAAAATAATAATAATTTAAGATCCTTATTATGTAGCCGAATCTGTGTTGGTTTGTATTGGCCGTCTCCAGTTTTCACTTTGTTTCGCCTCCAGCTAATGCTGGGACGTAATTGTGACGTCGGCGCCAAAGGGGTCTATAGCCTATAACCATAGACTGTATAAAAAATGGACGACACCCCTTCGTTCTCTTCCATTGGCGAGAAGTGAAGCCGCCATTGTCCCGATATTGCGCTGACATCTTGGGACTTGAGTCTGCGCAGTTGCGATTTCAGGACCAGACATGCGCAGTAGTGAGCAGGAAGTAAAGCCGCGAAATTAACGTCCCGCTCTGGTCCCGCCCTCACTTCGCTGAATCAATTGTAAGCACGCGCCTCTGCTGCAGAACAAACCATTATGTCGGGTGAAATAATTAATTATAGAAATGTATACTTTAAATTTAAAGCTCCAATCTCCTCAGTCCTCCAAAGATCCCGAAAAAAAAGTCCGTTGTTGCTTCAGTGACTACTTTGCTCAGAGAACCTGTCAATCACAGCTGTCAATCATGTACGCCACAGCCCCATTTCTTTAGCATCAAATAACTAACTAAAAAAAAACTTATTTTAAAAACAAACACTTGAAATTACATCAGCGCGATCAAAACTACAGTAAATGACATAAACTATCTTTGGAAAAAAGATATGTGAAGTGTAATTTAATTGTTTAGTTGGTCTCACGTCCCATTGAATAACACGGGGAAGCGGGGTTTATGAGCTATACTAGAACCAGTCACCGGGGGGCGATCGAGACGCTTTGGCTTCACTTTTCAGGGCTTGTGCGGCACGCTTGCCTATAACACGCTCCCACATGTTTATTTTTTAAAATTTTTGGGAGGAGTAAAATATACATATGTGGTTTCAACAACCAGATGCATTTACACTTGTCCAGTTTCGTCTGGAACTAAAGTTTCCTCTTCAATATCTGTTATTTCGTCTTCTCCCTGAGCAAGACTCATTTTCTTACTTTTGTGATCTTTCTTTTGCTCCCTTTGCTCTCTCTTTAGGTCCTTTCCTTTCTTTCGCTTCGTTTTGTTGCCTCGGTCTATTCACTGATTTATGTTCCTGGGGAGACTCCACGCTAGCCTGGCTCTGCCCTCCTACGTACTTCGGCTCAATTTTCATTTTCCTTCAGTAGCCTACTCCGTCTGCATGTCGGATCCTGAAACATAGAGGCTAGAAATCTTCTTAGTACCTGGTTGTGGACAACTGCTGGATCCATAGTTTGGTGAGTTCTTCTGTTATGATGAGGTGGAAGCAAGGAGGAAGCAGGATCCAATTGCAGCACACTTTATTTAATAAACTCAAACTACATAAAGACTCTGGCTAGGGCACAAGACTCAGGAACAGAACCACCAACATCAAGGTACAACAACAAGAACTCACAAAGACTGGACTGAAACACAGGGCTTAAATACAAGGCCAAACAAGCTAAACAAGATAACAAGGGGGCGTGGTATACATGAACACAAACAGCGGGGGAACACAGACAGACATTACAACATAGCCCCCCCTCTATGGGCGGCTCCCGACGCCCATCAAAACTAGAGACATAGTTCGGGAGGGTGGTGGAGCGGAGGCGGTCCCGGGGGAGGGATGGCGGGCCAGGTCCGTGCAGGGAACGGGACCGGGGTCTTGCGATGGCGGACCTGGGCCATGGAACATGGGCGGAGCTGGACGAACAGACTGCCAGGGCGGAGCAGGCTGTGGGCGTGTCCACGACGGAGCAGGCTGAGGGCGAGGCCACGGCGGAGCAGGCTGAGGGCGTGACCAGGGCGGAGCAGGCTGTGGACCCTCGGGCATCCAGGGCGAAGCTGTCGGACCCTCGGGCGTCCAGGGCGGAGCTGTCGGACCCTCGGGCGTCCAGGGCGGAGCTGTCGGACCCTCGGGCGTCCAGGGCGGAGCTGTCGGACCCTCGGGCGTCCAGGGCGGAGCTGTCGGACCCTCGGGCGTCCAGGGCGGAGCTGTCGGACCCTCGGGCGTCCAGGGCGGAGCAGACCCTTCGGGCGTCCAGGGCGGAGCTGTCGGACCCTCGGTCGGCCACGGCGGTGAAGACCCTTCGGGCGGCCACGGCGGTGAAGACCCCTCGGGCGGCCACGGCGGTGAAGACCCTTCGGGCGGCCACGGCGGTGAAGACCCTTCGGGCGGCCATGCTGGAGAGGACCCTTCGGGTGGCCATGGTGGTGGCCTACTGCCCCCCCCCAAAACATTCTTGGGGGTAGCTACGGGGTCGTAGCCTGGAGAAGGCACCGGCTCAGGAGAAAAAGGCAGAACCAGCGGTGAAGAGGGCTTTAGGCTGGGCAGGACCAGCGGTGAAGGAAACTCTGGGCTGAACAGGACTGGCGCAGGATCAGCGGGCTCTGGTGCAGGATCAGCGGGCTTTGGCGCAGGATCAGCGGGCTCTGGCGCAGGATCAGCGGGCTCTGGTGCAGGATCAGCGGACACCGGCTCAAGTGTGTGCGTAGCCCACACACACCACATGGCTGTGGCCATAATGGCCAGTGTTGCGGTCACTGAGGGCTCAGGCGGCGCATGCGTGGCGTGATCAGTCTCTGACTGGGAAGACGTGACGAGAACAGTCTCTGGCTGGACGGTCTCTGGCTGGACGGTCTCTGGCTGGACGGTATCTGGCTGGACGGTATCTGGCTGGACGGTCTCTGGCTGGACGGTCTCTGGCTGGACAGGCGGGACGTGGATAGGCTCCAGGGATACTGTGAACTGGCAGGGTGCTTCATCAGCCAAGCCCACCGTAGATGCCGAACCCCCCAAGTAAAGGGCCAGGTCAATATATCCCTCTAGGGTCCAACCGGTATAATCATCCGGCATCAGTTGCGCGATATCCGCATTCAGCCCGCTCCAGAACAGGTCCATGAGCTCAATGTCATTAAGCGATCCCAGATGGCAGCAGTTCAAAAAGTCCCTCACATACTTCTCGATCAGCTGGCCATCCTGAAACATAGAGGCTAGAAATCTTCTTAGTACCTGGTTGTGGACAACTGCTGGATCCATAGTTTGGTGAGTTCTTCTGTTATGATGAGGTGGAAGCAAGGAGGAAGCAGGATCCAATTGCAGCACACTTTATTTAATAAACTCAAACTACATAAAGACTCTGGCTAGGGCACAAGACTCAGGAACAGAACCACCAACATCAAGGTACAACAACAAGAACTCACAAAGACTGGACTGAAACACAAGGCTTAAATACAAGGCCAAACAAGCTAAACAAGATAACAAGGGGGCGTGGTATACATGAACACAAACGAGGAGCGGGAAAACTGAACAGGACTGAACCAAAAGCACAAAGACCGGGGGAACACAGACAGACATTACAACACTACCCCTTACTTTAACTTTAACCCAATCCGATCGCGGCTCTCCGTTAGTGTTATTCCACAAAATGTATGGATAAACAGTTTGATTTATAATTATTAGATTATTTTCACATTTCACTTACCCTGCTGTGCACGAACATAGCTGTTCCTCAATTCGTGTGTTTCCCATTTGAATGGTCAGTGTATGAGACGGCTGCTGCTTGGGCTGGGACTATAGGCTTTAGCTTCAATTTTTATGAAATTATTCGCTAATCGGTTGCATATTATGTCGTGGATATATCCCTCGAATGCATACTTCAGTCCCTTTTGTCTTGCTCTCTCAGATATTTCACATGTTCGCCAAAAATTACTAATTATCTCATTGGGGATTGTCTGACACCGGTGCATACACATTGTAATAGACGTGCCAGGCGCGAAAGCTTGACAGGCGTAGCAACAGTAACTAGGGAGGGCGGGGCTTAGCGAAGGGTCAATTATCGCAAGACGTTCGATAATGATATCGGGCAACGTGATATCGCGATAACGGTATTGATTCGATATATCGTGCACCCCTAATTTTAGTTTTCAATTAATTTTTAATTGATTAAAAAATAAAATTTAAATAATCAATTTTTAATTGATTTGAACTGACAGACTCTGTCTGCTTCCCGGACCATGTTAGGAAGATTGTTCCAAAGTTTTGGTGCTAAATAGGAAAAGGATCTACCGGCAGCAGTCGATTTAGATATTGTAGGTATTATCAAGTGGCCAGAATTTTGAGATTGCAATAGACGTGAAGGAGTATAATGCGTTAAGAGCTTGCTCAAGTACCAGCGAGCTAAACCATTTAGTGCTTTGTAAGTAATCAGCAATATTTTAAAATTTATAAGATGTTTAATAGGGAGCCAATGCAGTGTTGACAGAACCGGGCTAATATGGTCATACATACTTCCTAGTTCTGGTAAGAACTCTAGCAGCTGCGTTTTGGACCAACTGTAGTTTATGTATAAAAAAATGCAGGGTAACCACCCAGTAGAGCATTACAATAATCTAGCCTTGATGTCATGAACGCATGAACCAATTGTTCTGCATTTTTCATTGAGAGCATATGATGTAATTTAGATATGATGCCTTGAAACGTGATATTTTCTGAGATGGTTATCATACCGTGAAAATCTTATACCTTTACAACTCTACATGAGTGATTCACCCAGCCCCGCTAGATTTTTAGACCGTTAAATTTACCTGTAACATTAGCCTACTTAAGTAAATTTTCATTTAAGTAATAGTACTTTGTTTTACTTGAATAGAATATTGTATTTTTCTTTCTACCTCTGGATGCTATCATCTTTTCTTTTCTATAGTGATGTATATCTGAGTGAAAAGGCTTCTCGAGCAAGAAAAAAAAAAGGGCGGGATTTGATTTTGTCCAACGGGAATTGATTGGATTGTTGTAGTTTGTTATTGCTGTAATCTCATGAGTGACAGGTTGTCACATCCTTGCGACAGTAAACAGGTAATCAGAGAAGAGATGTCGCTGTGGGGAGGGGGTGCTTATTTTTAAAATTTGGATTTCATTGACATTAAATTGTGCAGTTTTAAAGGAATAGCCTAATAGCCAACAAAAAAAGTCATTTTAAGCAACCTCATGTCATTTCAGACTCACTGTTCACACACACACACACACACACACACACACACACACACACACACACACACACACACACACACACACACACACACACACACATACACACATACACACACACACACAAAAAAAAAGGTATTGTTTTGGACCCCATTGACTTTCATTGTATTGTCAAAAACAGTTCTTGTTTGGAATGACATGAGGGTGAGTAAATTATTGTACAATATTCATGATTCATTATTTCTCCCTTTCAGCAGACTTTCACAGCCCACGACTATTACATTTATTTTGGCCGTCGAACAGCATCTCACTAACATTTGCAATGTTAGGCTTAAGAAAATGAAACAAACATGCAATCACCTATCTATTAGGGCCTGGACGATAGCTACACCTACTGTATCTCCCTCATACAATAGCATCATACAATACTACATTCTCTTTAAAGATAATAAAAAAAAATCACGATACCTAGGTGAATCGATATTTTTCTCTCAGCCCATCTATAGGTTATTTATTTATTTTCCATACAATTAAAGTCAGTTTTGGATTGCATTGTGCCAGATTTTTGTGTTTTGAACGACACGAGGGTGAGTAAATTATGGAATATTCAGTTTTGGGTGATTTAAAAATCAAGGTCTTTTAATAAGAATGTATGCAACATAGAGTAATTAAATAATTCAAAAATATTTAAATGAGAAGCCATTGTTGTTTTGAGTGTTGTGCATTAGTATTTTTACCTGGTTTCTTTACATAAAACATCTGAAGCTGAAACATGTCTGAATTAGACATTTTGATTGCTTGTAGTTCAATCCAGCATTATTTTTCTGAAGGTCTTCTTATTTTTGTCTCCTGCCAACTGTGCCAAGGCGCATAATGCATCCTGCAGAGATGTTTTCCTGTTCATAAAGTATCTTGCAGTGCAGGGGATTATTTTATTTTTTTCCACTTTGAATATGCTGTTGTCCATGTCTCTCGGAGAAGTGTACTGAAGTGGATAATTTGCAGTAACTGTCAAAAGCACAGTCTCACTGTGGATTGTCTAAGATATTACAAGATAAGGACCAAGCAACAATCCTCTCCCTTTTTAGGGATGCAGTTTGTCAAGCAGTAACAGTTCAAGTTAACTTTTCGAGGACAGGAACTTCTCCCTCTCTGACTTGTTCCACTTAAACAATCTTTCAAGTGGCTCATGTGAGATTCAAAGCCAGACTCTTTCCTCTCCCACCGGATCACCCTAAACAGGTCTTGTCACAATAGCCTGTCACTAGGTGCCAAAATCTGGCTGAATGATTTAGCACATCCTGCCTGTCAAGTCCATTATATCTAATAGAGAACCTGATGCATAGATTCTGTCTGACAGTGTGGCTGTAATCAAAATGCCTTTGTACATTTGGGCACCTCTTTACTCCTAGATACGGCAGCCAGCGGGTGCCCTGGGGGACCCTTTGCAGATAGCGCCGCAAAACATTAATTTTCAGATCTGCCGAACGCAAGCAGCGCCCCCCGGCATTGTTTTCCCCTGGAGCCCAGGCGCTTCATTATAAAAAAAAGGTCCTCTCTCACCTTCCTCCACAGTATTTTGACCTAATGACTTTTCTGAAGATTCAGTGAGGGATTAAAGCTCATCCTTATTTTTCCCTTTCAGCAGACTTTCACAGCCCAAGACTATTACATTTATTTTGGCCGGCGAACAGCATCTCAACATTTGCAATGTTCCTCATTGATTAGACCGCTATGTTTTTCACATGGGCTTATGAAAATGAAAAGAACATGTAATCCTTTCTGGTTTTAATGTCTGAACCTGCATAGACTAGAAATGGAAGTTAAAATTATAGGCAGATTGCTAAACATTAGAGTGGCAGAAGTGATGTTCAACATGAGGATGCATTAATATGTATTAAGTGTGCTCTCAGTCAAATATTCTCTTATAAGAAAAATTTGTGATTGAATGCCACTGTATCATTATTATTATTTGAATCATTTATCAAAGTGAATAACATATTGAGGTTGCTATTTGTTCAATGCTTGTTGAGTGTGAATGCCAGAACGGAGAGCCATTAATAAAGCCCTGTCATATTGTTGCTACAAATGATTTGCAACAGCGTAGAGCGGGTCGGGGCGGGTATGGAGGTAATTTTTGAGACATTGTGGAAAGGGAAGAATAATTGAAATCTGGAATGTGATATGAACAAGTTACCCCGCTCTATATAACCATTACAACATGGTTCAGTGAATGTATTCACAACTGTAATACCCTTGCTAAGCCATGCGTGCTAAACTGCTGAAAAGCCAAAAAATGTCCTCCTGGTAGCTGTGATTGATACGGCCTGAATTGAGACGTTTCTAGTGCTCATTAAGAACACAAAAGAATGGGAGACCACTTTAACTGACTGATAAAACAGCAGCATGTGTGGTGGTTGTACTGTTGGTGCCGTGAAAGTGAGATGATATCCTTATGGTCATTGATTGGCTGATGTAATATGTGTTGAGGATGGAAGGATTTCATCTAGGGACCACTAAATCTCTCAGGCACTGTGGAGGGTGAAATTACTAAGACGACATGCAACAGTTCCTTTGGGTTGATTTAAATGTATTACGTTAAATGGATAAATGTGATGGCTGCACAATAATGATAAAAAAGCATCCTTTTTTTTTTAAATTATTTCCTTGATAATGATTGTTTATTCCAAATAATAAAATGTGTATTATAATTTATGATATATTTTGTACGCAACTGCATGCTATAATCTTTTTTTTTTTGTAAGCTGTGATTACTTTTTATATACATCAGTAAAGCAGTTCGCTTTATATGATACTGATTGTTTCAAAGCAGCTTTACAGCGATTAGTAGGGAAAAATGATCAATGATGCAAACAGAATTCAATTCAGCTGTAAAGCAGCTCTAAAAAAGAGTGTCATTATACAGAATTATTCTGTTCAGTGTTGGTTCAGTTCTGTTCAATAACTGTGTAAACTTCATCAATTACGAAATGAGTTCTGATTAGAGATGCTCATTTCGGTTAATTTTCCCGAACGACAACCGCCGCTCATTATCCGAGTATTAACCGTTAACAGATAAGATTATAATATTGAATTGGCATTAAATAGAAATAAAATTGACGAGTGTCTGTGACCTGTTAAAAATACACACACACAAAAAAAAATTTCACGGGTTTATTTTAACGTGCAAACAGCAGCATACAGAACAGATCAACAACAGAACCTGGATTCACATCAAAATTTCACGCACCTGCAGCATTTCTGACGGTGACAACAGAGAAAAACAGAATAAAATAATATAAATAAAAAATATAAAATAGGCCTACACTAAATATTTAGTTTTAATTTAAACTATTAACAAATTAAGATGACAAAAAGAAAACATTGAATCCATTTGAAGCTTTGAAAAACCGGCAATTTTTTTCCGTCAGACTAAATTTTTTCGTCAAATAAAAATAGCAGGCCTACCTTAATCCACACCTTGTCTAGTTTTTATTTAAAAAAAGTAACATAAATGTGGGGTTAGCTAGATTGGCCAGCTTCGGGAAGCGCCTTTCATTTGCTTGTGGATGTTTGCTTCGCAAGTGATATTGCATTGTACTTGTACTACTGCTGTTTTTTAATACCGCATAGCATATTATGCAAGTAACTTCGTCACCCTTTCTTCTAAACGGTCAACATGAGGTGGGTTAGGGTTAACCCATATCCCTAACCCTAACCCTAACCCATCCCTAGTTCCGATATGTGCAGCTCTACCGAAGACAATAATGTTGTTAAAGTGAAAATAAAAAGTAAACTTAGATCATCTCTGCAGCTTGAAAAACAAAACTGCTATTCAAATTTTAAATAAATTATTCACAGAAAAATGAGAAACGTGAGAATACCATTATAATTAATGAAGTTGCCAATAGCATTTGGATGCCTGGTTTGGGAAAACAATCATGTTGAGACATTTCTTTGGTTCGTGCTTTTCAGAATGATCAAACCAAATTTTGAGATGCTGTGCAATGAAATTGGTCTGCTGGTTAGTCCAGTTATCCAATCACATCATCTGTTGGGACAAAGTCACAAGAATTATTTTGTTGAACATCAAGGGAATACTTTATTTGGTAAATGTGTTTCCATCGATGTTTATGCTCATGTCGTCTTGTCGGATAAAAAAAATGGATCCACCTGAGCGGAGTGCATCTTTAAAATATACGCGCATCTTGGCATTTCCATCCAGCGTTTTTTATGCTTGAGGCCTGCTGTTCAGCGAGAGCTCAAATGCTCCCAACAAAGCTTTATAAAGACTTTACTGCACAATAATCTTGTTTACTTTGTGTTCTTTTTGATTAGCATGCTAGCGTTCTAGTTTTGTTTTGCGTTGCTTGCTTTTAGTATACCTGACGGTTCGGTACGCCCCACGGTTTTAACGTCTCGGTTCGGTTCGGTTCGGTTCATTTCGGTGGGGTGAGGGGATTTAGAAAGCTAAAATGCCGTTTTTATTATTAAACCCTGCTTTAATGAACAAATTGTGTCCTCGTCTTTAAATTAATTCAATTACAAGTAAACGTTTCGCGAGGATAAAAAATGTATTTGCTAATGCTGTAAAGTAAACTATATAGGAGCCCTTACTTGCACATTACTACTACATTAAAGCTTAACAACAGAGCGTAGACTTTTGGCCTAAATTCAGTTGATATTTATTTTTAGATATAATAATAATTAACAACACACTCAAATAAATTGTATGAAAACATGTAAACTGCACATAAGGTGGTTTTTGCATTAACATATGTTTTAACTCTAATTTGTTATTGAAATATAATAATTTACACAGTTGCTGTCATTTTCATGACAGATATTTTAAAAATACGTTAAATAATCAAGATTATCATTAACAGGTTAAGTAAAATATAATATATAGGATAATATAGTGCATTTATTTAGTGAAAGAGTTAGCAAACCAACAAGCTGTGGACACTGAAAGACTTGCCTGAGGTAAATGCTATGTGAAAAACTAAGAGTTTTATTGACATATTTCCGCTGTTGAAACACTGATTGAGCGACTACACGAGTTATGATGCCTTTCAGTAAGTATACTGTATCTTTCAACATACCTTCAGGTGTCCATTCATGTTTATTCTGTAACTGAGGAAGAGATAATCGCGTTTACGCGCGCTCCGCGTTGCCGCTTAAATGAGGAGCCTAGTACAGTGATCTGTCACGCCACATCAAAGAGCGCCAAAACGGCATTTATTGTTTGAATTTCATGATCAAATAGACAGAATTTGAAATATTACACCTTGCTTATTATCAAAAGTAACAAAACACTGAGCTTATTGCGATTATGTGGTTAATGGTGGTTAGGCAACAACGCTGTATTCGTTGTGTACACAAGACATGAGGTCAATTTAACAGGGCTGGGCCGGGGTAGCTGGGGGTGGGGCGTGTTTTTAGTACGCCATGAGAGTATCGTGATACGTATCGTGGGTGGTGTATCACGGTTTTTCGGTTCGGTTCGAATATTGTTACAACTAAACTATGCAAATTAATACTGTTGCATTCCGTTTTGGTTTAACAGCTTCTTTTTGAGTGCCAGGCAGCGTGGGAATTATACCGCGGCCATTGCCGCCGTTGCCCTACACTTTGGCCTTCATGCCCCGTGAAAAAAAAATCATCGTACGGCCACAGTGGCCTGTGTGCCCTGGCCCTGTCCAAGTTCCATGTATAAAGCGCCAATGCGTCAATGTAATCATTATGAGCGCAGTATGCTGATGTGCTGTGTTTTCAATTCATACCAGCAGCCTGAGGGCGCTCTACTGAACATTATAGTCCATATTTGAAACACATGAAGAAGAGCGTTCCACAATGCAGGAAATCCCAAATCCCCGACCACAAACAGATCTAACAGATCGCTGTAACATGCTGATTATGCCATTTTGAAGACAATAAACATTTTTGCAATGATATTTGACTTACCTGTGTTCTTATTTTCATAATAATATATGTATAATGTTATGCTAATCGATAGACTTTATCATCGTTGCATTATACATAAAATATTATATTGTCTGATTTTTTTTTATCTGAAGCCAAATCAGATCACAGAAGGTTATTTAGAACACTCGACTTGAGTTATAAAGTAAATTTGGAGCACAAACATGGTTTTAATCTCATAAATTGTCGTGTATTGATGGTGTGCTAACCTAATAAATAAAGTCATATGACATGATCTTGAAAAACATTTACCTAAATACAGAGTTTTAGACATATCATCTTCAGATTTGAAGTATAACATGGTCAGACATGTGCCTTTAGCAGCAGTGCATTTCTAGATTTTTACAATGCCAACTTCAATTTTATTTTCATGAAGATGTTTCTTAAAAAAATTATCATAACTTTATTTTTTTTAAATCTATTTATAACTATTTTTTTCCTTATGACAATAATTAATTCTACATTTACAATAAACTACCAGGTGTCAGCTTTCAAATGAGATCATACTTGTGCTTTTAGTACAAAGGGTTCATGAACTGTATCTGTTTCAGTTTGGGTATGCCATATCTGGGGATTTTTCAAAAGTGGGGTTGCAGCTTAACAGGTTGTAGTTGGAAACAAAGACCTCTTTCAATACATTCAAGGTTTGCTGAATTTGACAAGCCCTGATCTCAAGCTGAATTTCCTTATTTGTACAATCGTATAGGCCTCCATAGACAATACATTGCAGATCAGCACATGTGCATTTCCCGATGCAATTGTGTTTTTGTAAATTTCACAATTTGTTTTCTCTGAATCCATTGCAGTAAGGCCAGTCAGGCTCACCATGATGCACAGGGAATTACCATGTTATGGTATCCATCTGAATGTGAAAACCATCGAATTGATTTCAATGGCCCTTGCGCCCTGTCATATCGCCTTGGTGCCCCCCCAAAAAAATAAAATGTGGAGGCCAAATGGCCTTGCTCCTAAAATTACATAATTCCCACCCTGGTGTCAGGTGATATTTTCTTCAGCATTCATTATTATAGGCCATCACAAACAGAAGTAAAAAATAAACCCTGCTTATTAGGAGCGGTTGTCATTGTTGATTGGCTTATAGAATAATTCAAATGGCTTATAGAATAATTCAAATGCGTCTGATTTACAATTGGTGATTTGGTTACCATGGGATAAGAACCTACAGGGACCTGGCAATACTATATTATATTGAATTCGGGTGCACGCCACAATGATATTGCAAATCTTTACGTTTAGATTATAGTCATTCAAAACTAAGCTTTTACTCTTTATTTGAATCTGTTTTATCTGTCTTTGGTGCTTGACTGGTCAATCTTATTTTTCTGTAAAATATTCTTGTGAAAATTTAGTATAAATTGTGATTGGGGTGAGAATATCTAAACCGTATTATGATGCAATATATTGCAATAATGTGTAATACCATTTTTTATATTCTTCATTTCTGATTATTTGTGTTGCCGTATTATTGCTTAACTATAGCCAAATATACCACTGCTGAACACCATACTACTAGTAAATGACAAGGACATGCATGACAGTGAATATCCATGTTTTTGGACTAGTCAAATTCTTGGATGGAGGAAAGGCTTAAGGGATCATATGTTGTACATTTTAAAACCGGTGCTTTCATATTCATTGACATCATTTCACAATGCTCCTCAGGCAGTTTGGTACATCGCCATAAAGCACCAGATGTGCCTGTTCAGTCATTTCTTGTGGCATGAGATAAACGGTTTATAAGTAGCTAAAGGTAGCAATAATAGACAATCATCTGATTTATGTAGCGTCCTTCCTTTATAACTCTCGATAAAATATAAGTTCACATCAGTTATACTGTTGGAGGTCATTTTCTTGCGGAATAGTGGTATTTTCAAAGCAATCCTGTTTTGAATATGTGCATAAGTCTGCTCAATGAAATATACAGAAGGGTTCACCTGATGTGATTGGAGAGCTGGAACATGGCCAATTTTTTTACTGAATATGCTTTTATTATGCATAGGCTGTACTGTAAAGTACAATGTGTGCTTAAGTAGAACAGTGGACCTTAAAGAACTGGTGAGGAGACTGACCGCTGTCACTGATTTGGATTATGAGGAAAGGCTGTAATACAAGTAATCAACCACTGACCACCAACACACAGAGGAAAGCAATTTAGAAATGTATAGGTGACATTAAAATTGCCTGCCAATCACAGCATTAAAGCACCTTTAATTAAACGAGGAATCTGAGTTATAATAAGCCAGTGCCCTGGGAAATGCAGCAGCTCAGATTTCATTTTACAGACCGTTTTATTTGGTGATGGCGCTTCAGCCGCCCTCTCTTTTTCTACCTGATCACAGACACTGATCATTTCTCCTGGTGAGAAAATTAAATTTTCACCTTTTTATATTAGACCAGCTTTATCTAGTATGATTAGAAAAAGAGAAGCTTCCTTTATATGCCACTCTGGATTATTTTGATTTGCCTGCTTTCTGTAGCACACGTAACTTTAAAGATTCTTTTTCAGTCGTCACCTAATTGAAATTTCCCCTCTACTCTGATCTACTGATTTATTCCATTTGCATCAAATTCTGCGATAGTCATTTGAGCTGAGAGGCATGAACTGAACTGCGGTTTATAAGATATTAAATCAAAGATTTTATTTCTGAGCCTGTCATTCTTGTACATATCCTACAAGGGCTCTCAATAAGAATATTACAAGGCCTTTTTATAGATTTTTACATGCCTTTCTATTGCGATGCATTGAATTCAAAGTTTTATCATTGCATGCACTGTGACATGATTAAAAGCACACTAAATCAACACAATTGGGGAAATCGCAAGTATTATGGTTTATAGACAGCCCTCGTTTTATGAATGCATCTGCCCAGTTAATGATTTAATACACTTAGTCTCCTAAAATATTTCTGGCATCTGCAAGGTTCAGCGTTTTCTCATAATATTTCGAAGGCAACTAAAATTGCACTGTTTGGTAAGCACTGGCCTAATGATTTTGTTTACTTCCAAGCAGCCAATTAGTCCATCCATACTAGAATAATTCATAATTGTTTTTTGAGGCTGTTCCATCAGTCTTTGTCCATTCAGCAAAAGAACAAGATGTTACAGGGTGACATCATAAAAGCACAGGATTCGAGACAGGATAATTGAAATTGTGCAGTTGTATGCTCTGACACAGCAAGCGAGATGATGCATAATATGTGAGCATTTTTAATGCGATTCTGTGAGGCAGAGCATATTCTGCTTAACATGTCTGTCATAGGGATGTGTAAAACTGCACATCTTAGAAATCAGCTAGTCGGTAGGTTGCCTGAATGATGGTTGGTTAATTGTTCTTAAGAAGGTCAGTTTCCTAGGCGGCTTTTTAAGTAAGATGCTTTCTTGCGTTTACATACAGTTAGACGTAGCACAACGTAATGGAAAATATGGATCTCGAAATTCGTTTTTAAAATGCATTTAAATTGCAATTTTATTATGTTATAGTATTTATTTTACCAGTACCTGATCCCTTTTTGGCAGGCCCTTAAAGGGACAGATTTCTGAAAAAAATAAAAAAATGTTTACTTACCTGCATGGCTTTTTTCTTCAGCAAAACACAAAAGTAGATATAAACTCAAAAGAAGAAGAGACTGTTAACAACAAAGTTAATGTGGTAAAAAAATAAAATAAAATAAAAATACTATATTTTTAAAAATAATATTTTTTTTTTGGGGGGGGGGGGGGCAAATTGTGTAGCTCTATACAAACAGACCTTGGCTGCTGGTTTCACTGGTTTACGTTTGGGAAATTACTATTGCCTAGCTTTAACTAGAGGTGAAAAATCTCCCTGAAGACAGAAGTGCTGAAGCTTAGTGGCACATTTCAATCAGAAGGAAACAGCAGGGGAGACGTCTTCCATGGGTAGAATCGTTAGTTCTGCTCAATATGGCCAAAAGCGATAGAAAGGAGACAGAAAAAAACAGCAAGAAGAAACATTGCCATTCTGACTATTTTGTATGGGCACAGGTTCAGACGTTTAATGTAACTGATGTCATTTTTCTATGCTGCAAGTGCTCCAAATGGAAATGCTGAGTCTGTGATCTTTTCCCATGCCCTCTTTTTATGTTCATCTCTCATTCATTTACAACATTTATACCTGTCCAATACATGATTTTTTTCTCCTTTGATTCTCTCTGGCCACCTGTTGCAAGAGCCTGTGATAGACATGGTATGTATTTCAGCTAAAGCACTGAACAATGAAATTACACTTTACTTTGACTTTAAAGGCTTCTTGCCAAGCCCCAGACCAGAGCGGTCATGGCCTGAAGGCAGCCCTCGGAGCAGACCCATAAAACCCAGGTTTCCAGGGAGGGACTTTGTACCTCTCCATACCATTTTACTTTTGGAGAAAGCCACTGGAAAAACTTTAACCTTATGATGATGTTCTCAAGCTGACATTCGATTTATGATCTTTACTTTGTGTGAGAGACCCTCTGCAAAGGTTTGGCTGATAGTATCACTGAAAGCTTAATTGGGCTGGTGTTGGGCCGGCGGGGAAAAAAAAGAGTTGCAATGGTAAATGGTTAATTTTTAATTTGATGGTTAGTTTGCCCTGTACACTTTAACTTTAAAAAGGTTGAGGTCAGAAGAATTTTATTTATTTATTTTAAATACATGAATACTTAGCTTAGCTTAATAGTTAGGTTTGCCATCAAACAATTAAGTTTGTACCCTTTTTATTAAATAAATGCTGCCATGGCGACCATACAAGATGACTTTAGCTTAGTTTATTTTTTAGATAAGATTCATTTGGATATTCTAAATGTTAGTTTTACATCAGTATTATTATATTATTCATGAAAAAATCCTGAAACCATATTCACTTATAATTTAAATAATTAGTTCACACAAAAATGTAATATTTGTAAATTTTTAATATTCTACCCGAAAATTTTCATTATTTACTCTTCATGTTGTTCTAAACCTGTATGCTTTATATGTGTGTGTGTGTGTGCGTGTATATATATATATATATTATATATATATATATTACACAGCATTGGTCTCTTTACACGCAAATCACTCGCATATTTACACGTATATTTACGAATGTTTCATGAATGAGACCCATTATGTGTATACGGTGGATAGCATAAGTGAACACACCTATGCTAAAGTTGCATAAAAAGAGGAATAAAAAAACATCTTTTGGAAATTGATCTTAATGCCTTAATTTAAAAAATGAGGAAAAATCCAACCTTTAAGGACACCAGTTTTCTTTGTGAATGAATAATGTATCGTAAATAAATAAATGTTTTTCCTTAAAATACAGGTTCAATAAGTCAGGACACCCCTATGTTAAATTCCCATAGAGGCAGGCAGATTTTTATTTTTAAAGTCCAGTTATTTCATGGATCCAGGATACTATGCATCCTGATAAAGTTCCCTTGGCCTTTGGAATTAAAAAAGCCCCACATCATCATCATCATTACCTCCTAGAGATTGGCATGGTGTTATTTCAGTTAGGCTAATAGCTGGTATGATTTGCATTGAGAGATGATCTTATGGAAAGTACCCCATGCCAATCTCTAGGTAAATAATACAGTGCACATGTCATATAGACTAATTTCAAGGTTATTTTTATGTTGTTTTTGGTCCTTTGTGAGCTTTGCAATCCATGGTCACTATGAAGTGTTCCAAGACTATTTTGTGTTCCACATAATTTTTTTTTTTACAGCATGCTGATTTAATATGACAAGAGGGTGAGTAAATACTGTAATACATTTTCATTTTTGGGTGAACTATTATTTTAACATGGTTACAAGACAACATATTGCCTCCTTTTTGTTCCTTCTCACTAATTCAATCAAATCATACTTTGGCATCAGGATGTGTTTTTCAGGATGCCGGCCGTTGTGGCAGGCGGGTTTGGCTGCAGATGCTCCTCTGTGATCAGATTTCCAGATACTTGGGTAATGTAGCCCAAACTCTTCTAATGAGAGAACAGCTCTGGGCTCAACAATACATGCCAGCGCACTGAGCCAATTTACGGGGTGTGAAACAGGATGTTTGCAATTGCACAATGCCAGTTTACTGCTTTAGTGTGTCAGTTATCAATGGCACTACAGCAGTTGTTGTCAAAGGCACTTTTTTTAGATGTGAAAATCACCATGGAATTGTTCAGTCGATGCGTGTTCATGTCAGTTTGTTGCAGGTCATGTATGTCAAATAGGTGTTGTGTTATGAAATGGCGAGTTCTAGATTATTGGCATATGTACAATATTTAATGTATGCTTCTCTCCTGAGTATACTGCTTCACATGGTTTGATCGGTGAGGTTGAGGGATTTTCTTTAGTTTTATTTGGTGTGCTGACAGCATGGTGTGCTTTAGCTTTAGACAGCTGGCACAGTAAAACCATCTTGGAGATGTAAGGTCTTAAATTTATTCCTTTTAAAGTACCAATGATATAGCCATATACATGTAGATTGCTGAAGGGTCGATTTGAATCGTCTTCCGTATAAAAAAGTAAAAAAACGTCGTCACTGTATGTCGCTAGTCTCTGTACTATAAGGATGCTTGTGTTCGTTCTTAGTGCTGTTGCTCTAAAGTTATCGGTAGACTGCACGTGTGGTCATATCTTTAGAATTTGCCGTCACAATTTATATATTGCTGGTAAAACTAAGATATAATTCTAATTTTACTTAAAATAATTAACGATCATTCTAATTAGACTAATTAAACTAATTAAAAGTAGTATTCTGTTGTTTGAGATTACAGCAAAACTGATCATATAATTAACAACACAAATTATCAATGTATGAATCAAACTCACTAAGACTGCCGACAGTGTATTTTCCATGCATTGTTTTATAATATCCATGTATGTGGTCATATAAAACGGTGAAATCGCTCCGAAACTCTGTCCTGTTTTGCCTGCACTTGAGACGGTGACATGTAGGGTTGGGTATCATTATTTTTTTTTCCGATACCGGTGCCAAATCGATACTTTTAAAATAGTACTGGTGCCTGAACCGATACTTAAAAAAAAAAGAGAGCCTCAAAACGATGGTGAATGGCATTAAATAACGGCTTTGAGTAAATTGAGTAAATATATAAATATAAGTAGTCTAAATACAAAACACACCGAATTTACATAACAAATTCAGAATAAAACTTAAGCCACCTAACCCACATTCAATCATTTAACACTAAATAACACTACAGTACTAATAACAGCAAAGTAGTCTGTATTCGGTATGCTACAAACCTGCTTTAAATTTCAGCAATTCTATTCACATTCTTTGCCTTCTCTGGCCAAATATGACACCTCTCTCCTGACTTATTGCATGTCCTGAACAAGCTGAGCGTTATTTTAGAACGCATCACCTTAAATGCCGTGACGCGAAACCCATCATGGAAGAACGCCTTCATTTATGACAATGACAATGACAACTATGACAATGAGCGCTCATCAGCATCAACTGAAGGCTGGATTTTCAAAAGTACGTGAGCTTCGTGGCTCTATTCTTGCAGTAAACTTCTACAATGTTCTTGAATGAATAATTTATTAGATGTTTAATAATTTATTAAACATGACACGTAACAAAATGAACAGTGATTGGTTGCGTTACATGTCAGTCAGTCCTTGGCTGATATATTTATTCTTAAATACATGTAAGTGAATGTGTTTTGTCATTTAAGAATAATTATAATGATCATGATTCATGTTAGTTGATCTATAACGCACAATGTTACTAACGCCATGTTAGTACGCACTGCAGTTCAGAGAATTGTATCTGTCAGATTTAGGGCCTACAACACATCAATTCATCCACTTCTCCCGAAAAACATTAAAGTAAGTGGCTGGTGAAGTGTGAGAAGAACAGAGTCAATTTTATAATTACCTACATAGTGTATCTAAACACGTCATCAATTTATAATTGAAAGGATTGTTATTGACGCTTCCATAGACATCAGTGTGTATTTTACAAACTATAGGCTAAATATTGTTTTGCTAGTACATATGTGTATTTAAATGTCTGAAACCTAAAATAAACCTTATGTGGTTGAAAACACTGAAAAGTTGTGATATAATATGACAGTGCTGAGAGCCTCTGTCTCTGGCTCAGTGCCAGCCAAAGCTCGAACGCAAATTTTAATTTAGAAGTTGATGATCACGTGAACTGAACGTTCTAATTACACCGGTGTGAACGATCGTACACGTCAAAAGGTTAACTAGCGAGCACATGCAGTGATGATGCTGCTTGTGTCCGTTTCGGAGAAACAGAGGGCAAATATTTCAACAGACAGCTGTGGCATTTAAGTGGCACCAAAATGAGGCACCAAAATCTGTGTTTTGATTCGGTCCGGTTACATACCGGTTACTTAGGTACCGGTTCCATATCTGTCCTATTGACAGTCTTCACTCCCATATCAATTCTACCAGAAAGACTCGGGAGATAAAATGATGTAACAAAAGCATATATTTATTATCAGCCCAGCAAGCAAATATTTATAAAGTTCTTTGGCGTAGGCCCCGTCCGTAGCGCGCAATTCGAGGGTAGCGTAATCTGCATTTCCTGCCTGAAGATGAAAGCAGGGGCGCAGGCGATCCCCGGGAGGTATGGGAGGGACCATCCTGGTGGTGGTGGGGAGGATGGAGGTAATTGTTTGCGACAGCATCTGCGAACTCAGACATGTGTAAGCACCGCTCTTTTATACTGCAAGTATTAGAACAGGATTGGTTAGATGTGAAGGTAATAAGGGACGTAATGATTGAGTCTTCCTGGCAGAACTTGCATTAAAGCTTTCATTTCTCTGCTCAATTGGATAAAGTTTACTTTTGTGAACTTTCGTTGTGTGACTTAAGTCACTCAACACATCTACATTCTGTCACTGTTGTGTCGCCGGAGGTCGCCAGCTCTCCATTGAAAATTAATGGGATTATGTTGCTTTGACGCTGCATGTCGCTGGCGGTGTGAACAAGGCTTAAGTGTTGGTTTTCAATATGGCACTCAAGCATCCCTCCGACTTGTAGTTTCTTAAATATATTTATTTTTGCACAAGTTTTTGTATTAGACTTTTGCAAGGCTTAGGATCTCCTTGAGACAAACATCAAGTGCTTTGAATGCTTTAAAAAAATGAGTTTTCTAAGCCTTGTTGTTTGTGTAAATAATAGTATTGCTATTGACAGAGCCATTAGGCCGTGTGTCCACCAAAGCTCCTTTCACGCACCTGGCGTAAAATTCTAATTGTTTTCAATGGGAGAGCCGCGTTTTTTACTCCATGAGTGTAGCGAGGCGCTGAGCGTGTATTTAATGCTCAAGCGCAGAGCGCCCGGCGTTTTTTACTGGTCGCCGAGAGTTGAAAAATATTCAACTTTGGATAAAATGCAGCGCTTATCACTGTCACTTTTTACACAGCTGTCCAATCACAGTGGAGGAGGGGCGGGACAAATACCACACCGACCAACTGTCACAACATTCTTTCTGTACAACGACATCAACCAGCAGAGCTAACCGAGCAAAATGGATGAAAAATACATTTTTAGTATGACAAATTATCTATGAAATCAGTTACAAGTAAACTGTGCTGCGGATATTCTGTATCATAGCAACGAAGCGTCTCAACTGAAAAAACGCAGCGCTGCCAAAACGCTCTCAAGCGCCCACAGCTAGACGTTTTCAGCAGAGCATCTAGCATTTTCAGCTGGCTAAAAACGCTTTGGTGGACACACGGCCTTAGCCATTAGAGTATATTAATGTGGTAAAGTCAATGTTATATGTAATTACACTCTTTCAACAGTTCAGCTGTGAAAAGCTTACGGAAAAGCTTTTTTGCTGCACTATTTATACATAGTAGGGTTGAAAATTCTGAGACCACTAGTGATAAAGCTTTTTTATTTTTTTATAATGTATTACAAATTGTTTCATTGCACATCGTTTATATAATCTGAGTTAAAAAGAATTAAGAAAATGTAGAAAAAAACCCCAAGAACTTCAAAAAAATCTAAATTTGTCCTCTTACTTTCAGCATGAAATAGAAATTCACCCTATCTATTTTCTAAATTCATGCTATTTATGTAATTGAGAACATCTCATCCATGCAATTGTTTATTTTCACATTGTTTTAACCTCGCAGTTATTGATAAATGCCATAAATCAATCATGACTTAACTCTGATGATGTATCATGTTGTTAGTGTTTCGGGCTGCTTACTTACAATCTACATCAAGCTCACATTCAGATCTGCCTCCATCCAGTTAACCAAGAACCCAACCTACTTTTTTTTTTTCGATAGTCTGTTTCACTCATCACAATATGGAAAATCTGTCGCTACTTCCATCGCAACTTTAATGACAGCAGCACTCGAGCTGCATGAACTATACAAGTGTGTGTAAAACCTGATGATCATATTCTCCAGCATGATTTGAGAATGATGCAAAGAACAGCTTGTGTTTCAGTGGAAGCAAGAACTTAGTAGCATACAAATAGTGCAGGATGTCTCATTCCTTTAAGTCGATGTTTAAGAAATACCTTCTATCCCTTCCCTTAACATTTCTTCTGTTAATTGTGGTTTTAGAATCCAAGCTTTTCACTGAGGTCTCCCTGACTTTCTCGCTTTATTATTTAGAAAGAAAGCGGCGCGAGGAACAAAACAGTTGTTGAGGATGGTGCTGTTTTAAAGGAAGTGATATATGACACAAATCCAATTTAAGTTTTTATGCTGAGCATGGTATTAAATATCTATACACATTAAGCACCAGTGTTGTATGGGATGAATCACAGGTGATTTTTTTAGTCTTTACTCATTTGTTTATGGTGCTATTTTGCAGTGTAAGCAGTATGCATCTCTGGGATCATCAGTCACTTGGGTCTGCGTCATTGGAATCATGGGAATCAGCAGACTGCTCCAGTCTCGACATGAAACTCTCTACTGCTCGACATTAACACAACAGCACAAACCTAACAAGCTACCATCAATCACTGCAGGTCCTCTGTGGTAAAATTATATTATTTAGGTGTCCAACATGCACTAGTATCTTCAATGTTTAGTCATTCTTTGTATGATCATACAGTCATTAGGGATGCACCTATATGAAAATGTTGGTCGATAAGCGATAATTCTTTATATTTGAATGCTGATTACCAATATATTGTCCAATAAATCTAAACACATTTTTATGTAATTTTTGAGTCTCATCATTAAAAGCCATGTCCCAAGCACACAATTATAATGTTATCATAATTTTATGTAGCCTTTATGACTCTTGCGGTGCACATGTATCACTTAACTGTATTTTCTTTTTTGAAGTGATTTAAAGGGTTAGTTCACCCAATAATGAAAATTATGTCGTTAATGACTCGCCCTCATGTCGTTCCAAGCCCGTAAGACCTCAGTTCATCTTCGGAACACAGTTTAAGATATTTTAGATTTAGTCCGAGAGTTTTCTGTCCCTCCATTGAAAATCTATGTACGGAATACTGTCCTTGTCCAGAAAGGCAATAAAGACATCATCAAAGTAGTCCACGTGACCTTAGGGGGTTAGTTAGAATTTTTTGAAGCATCGAAAATACATTTTGTTCCAAAAATAACAAAAACGATGACTTTATTCAGCATTGTATTCTCTTCCGGTTCTGTTGTCAATCCGCGTTCACAAGGCCAGTGACGGTGCTGACGTAAGACGCTGCTGACGTGTTATCTGGTGCGTCCGTGTATTCGGGTTCAAATAAATATGTCTGGTTAAAAAAAAAATGCATAAATGACATAATTTTCATTTTTGGGTGAACTAACCCTTTAAATCCTATTTCAAGCAATTTAAAACCATCATGGCGAACAGTACGCATCTGAAGTGTCTCAACTGAACGAAATAATCCATTATTTATCGGCTTTAATATATTGGCCAAATTTTCTTATAGGCCGATAACATTAAACATTAACATATACCGGCCAATAGCGATATGGTTGCCAATATATTGTGCATCCCTAACAGTCATATTTACAAATCTTTATTTTAATAAGTGAAATTTGACTTCTATATACAAATCCCAAACCTTTTAACAGTAGTGTATATTTATTACAAATTTTAATGTTAGATGTACTTCATTCAATTGTGATTGATTTCATTTTATATTCACTGCATTTATTTATTTTAAAAAGTTTACAGTCATTTAAAGTGTGATGTATAGACATTTGGATAGAAAGATGAAGCCAGGGCTTAGACACAAATCTATATCTATCTATTTTGCTCTGTGACCTGAGAAGGTTGTGTTTGCCACGTTTTATGGGCCTTGAAAGATTCAGCTAATCACAGCTCTTTTTTTCACCGCCAAAAATATCACTCCCACACACACACATTCTCGTATGATTATATTAAAAGAAAATCCGTTCCTGCACTTTTGAAAGACAAATTCATTATGTGGAACAGACAAATAATTGAGGATGGCTGTAATGAGCATGTTTGAGTCCATTGTTGTAGATCTTCACACTGTCCACAAATGGAAGCTCAGTGTAGTGAGTCTAATGGCATATTGCTTTTTGATGGGACCACTAAGCCTCTTAATGAGGTTCAGATGCCATGCTCTACATGCAGCGTAAGGTTCTGCTCAAGGTAACATATTGTCCCCCCTCTTGTGACCAAACTAATTCTTTTTGGGCTTTGAGCAATGCATAAACACAAGGGTTGAAATTGTGAAAAAAAAAAAAAGCGTAGTTTTTCACTGTGCCATTTAACACTCTCCTGTACATGTTGTGTGGTCCTGAAAAGCCTTTAGTTGAATGATTTAATCATGTATATTTAGTTATGGACATGTCTCTAACAGTAGGAAACTCTGATTGGCTGGAAAGCAGACTGCAGACACGGCGGTGGCCTCCCTAACGCCAGGTCTCTCCGTGCATGACCTTATTCCCTGTGACATTCTCCACCATTAATCTTTCGACATGGAGTGATGGAGTACCCTTCCAAGTCACAATGTAGCTATGTCACACTGTTTTATGTGTTTCTGATGGGTCGCTCGACCTAGTTGTGAGTCACTTTGCTCAGCCATGAGGTGGCTGTAATTTAATCAGCTCTACCTGAAGGATCACTGCCTCAGGAGTTTGTTTTTTGTTGAAAGCCATTCATGTTGTACGTGTGACATTGTGTGTGTGTGTTTTTTTTTTTTTTATCATATCAAACCAAGAGTCAATTTGCATGCAAATTGCCTTTGGCTAAGTATGACTCATTGACATTTATTTATATGTTATTTATTTATAAGAGCCCTGATCGTTTTCAGAATTTGTAACACTTTTCATATTTTGTAATTCAACTGTGCTTGATTACTCTGTAGCTGTTCTTCATCATCCCTTTGTTGCCAAGTAAATCATTAGTTTAATCAATGAAGTGCAAATTTAAATGTTTATTCTTCATGGTGGAATGCTGTTAAAGGTGTTTGTTGTTGTTTATTTACCCTTATGAATACTAAACTTGTATGATTTTATTTCTTCCATTGAACAAAAAAGGAGAAATTTTGACAGTCCCTGATAGTTTCTGTACAATCAAAATGAACAGAGGCTGTTATTTTCAAACTTCAAAAAGATCACTGTGAAGCACTGTATGGCTTGTTTTATGTATATACAGTTATTTACTGATAATTTTCCTCTCCATTTGAGCTGTTAACCATTGCGACCAGAATTAAACTGAAGAATATGTTGATGTTCTGACATTTTTGGTCAACCAGATAAACCAGATTCATTAAAAAGGTCTGACTCAGAAGACCGATTCATTCAAGAATCAGACATTGCTGCTCTCATAAATAACCAATAATTTTTTTTTTTTGTGAATAACAGTCTATCACACAAAACGTCCCGGGTTACGTATGTAACCCTAGTTCCCTGAAGGAACGAGACGCTGCGTGAAACACTGCGGGAACGCCTCTTGTGTTGTGCGTCATGAAGCACGTATGGAATCAGCCCAATGGCGAGACGGAACGTCACGAGTGACGTCATCGACCAGGAAACTATAAAGCACACCCCTGAACACAATGGCGACAGCTTCTGGAAAAAGTCTGAAGCAAGTCGATCAAGGGAATGCCGGGAGTATGGCAACGACACGCAGCGTCTCGTTCCTTCCGGGAACTAGGTTTACATACGTAACCCGGGACGTTCCCTATCAGGAACGTCGAGCTGCGTGAAATGCTGCGGGAACGCTAATACCCACGTCGCCATAAGAGCAAGTGACCGACTGTGTGAATCAAAGATTAAATTCAGCCGAAAGCACCTGCGCCCCAGGGGTGGAGCTGAGGTCTAGGTCATAAAACCTGACGAAAGTATGCGGTGAGGACCAGCCTGCCGCATCACAAACGTCCTGGAGGGAGACTCCTGACAATAAGGCTTTGGAAGCCGCCATACTCCTGGTAGAGTGAGCTCGGACAGCCAAAGGTGAAGGCTGACCAACCGAATCATAGGCAAGTGAGATGGCCTCAACCACCCACTTGCTCATCCTCTGCTTAGACACTTGGGACCCCTTCTTAGGTGGTCCAAAACAAACGAACAGCTGTTCTGATTTTCTCCACAGGGCATCTCTGTGGACGTAAGCATCTAAAGCCCGAACAGGGCAGAGCAGATTAAGTTTTTCCTGATCAGATGATGTAAAAGGAGGAGGACAGAAGGCCTGCAGAACTATAGGTCTGGCCACATTGGTAGGAACCTTAGGGACATAACCTGGCCTGGGGTGGAGAAAAGCCTTCACCATCCCAGGTGAAAACTCCAAACACGAAGGAGCAACCGAGAGAGCCTGAATATCTCCGATTCTCTTAAGAGAAGAAATGGCAAGGAGAAAAATAGTCTTCAAAGTAATAAACTTATCAGCAACTTCTTCAATAGGCTCAAAGGGAGCTAGGGAAAGACCTTCTAGGGCGATAGCTAAGTCCCATGCTGGCACCCTCGTGCGGACTACAGGCCACAGCCTCAAAGTACCACGAAGAAAGCGAGTTATAAATGGGTGTCTCCCCAGAGAGACTCCACTGAAAGGGACATGGTAAGCAGCAAGTGCCGCCACATACACCTTTAGTGTGGAGGGGGATAGCCCTGAGGAGAAACGCTCCTGCAGGAACTCCAGCACTGCACCCACTGGGCAGTTAACTGGGTCCAACAGGTGTTCTCCACACCAAGAAGTAAAGAGACTCCACTTCAAGGCATATAACCTCCTCGTGGAAGGAGCTCTGGAATGAAGGATGGTCTCAACAACCTCGGTTGAGAGACCAGCCCCTACGAGCTGGGCCCCCTCAGAGGCCAAGCCCATAGCTTCCACAACTCTGGGTGGGGGTGAAGTATCAACCCGCTCGCCTGAGAGAGAAGGTCCCTCCTGATCGGAATCTCAAGAGGAGAGCCGTCTAGAAGAGACACTAGGTCCGTGAACCATACTCGGGCCGGCCAAAACGGGGCTACCAATAATAGACTGACCCCGTCCCGGCGAACCCTCTCCAGAACTCCTGGGAGCAGAGCAATCGGGGGAAAGGCGTACAGGCGTGACCTCGGCCACGCCTGCACCATAGCGTCCAACCCCAGCGGGGCTGGATGACTGAGAGAAAACCACAGTGGACAGTGTGATGTCTCCCTGGACGCAAATAGGTCTATCTCGGCACGACCATACTGCATCCAAAGGAGCTCCACCACCTCGGGGTGGAGTCTCCATTCCCCGGGCCTCGGCCCCTGCCTCGACAGGATGTCCGCTCCCTGATTTAAATACCCCGGGAGATAAATCGCCCTCAATGAGAGAAGCTTCCCCTGGGACCATAGAAGGATCCGGCGAGCCAGATTGTATAACGGGCGAGAGCACAGACCCCCCTGATGGTTTATGTAAGAGACCACCGATGTGTTGTTAGACCGGACAAGAACATGATGACCTCTCAGGTCTGGCAGGAAGTGCTTCAGAGCCTGAAACACTGCCAACATCTCTGGACAATTTATATGCCAAAATCGATGATGGTCCTGCCACAGACCCTGGGCTGGGCGACCACTCATGATCGCCCCCCAGCCTGTGAGGGAAGCATCTGTCGTTAGCATTACACGACGGCAAAGAGCTCCCAACACAGGTCCCTGGGACAGAAACCAAGGATCCCTCCACATGACCGGAGCACGGAGACAACTCCGTGTAACTTTGATCACGCGGAGGGGGTTTCCCCTCGGGGAGAACCCCTTGGTCCTGAGCCACCACTGTAATGGTCTCATGTACAGCAGGCCGCAGGGTATAACACTGGATGCTGCTGCCATCAGACCCAGCAGTCTCTGGAACTGCTTTACAGTGAGCAACTGGCCTAGCTTTACTCTTTTTACAGCTGAGAGAATCGAAGCGATGCGGGCAGGCAACAGGCGAGCCCCCATTGCCACAGAATCCCATAGTACCCCCAGAAAAGATGTTATCTGTGATGGACATAGAACACTCCTTTTGGTATTCAGCCTCAACCCCAATTTTTTGATGTGTGCGAGGACGACATCTCGATGCCGAGCCGCTTGCTGCTGCGATTGAGCGAGAATCAACCAATCGTCTATGTAGTTCAGTATACGAACGCCCTGGAGCCACAGCGGGACTAGCGCTGCGCCCATGCACTTCGTGAACGTGCGGGGAGATAAAGCTAGGCCAAACGGAAGAAAACGATATTGGTACGCTTCACCCCCGAAAGCGAACCTCAGGAACTTCCTGTGTTGCGGAAGGATGGAGATGTGGAAGTATGCGTCCTTCAGATCTATCGTGACAAACCAGTCCTCGGACCTGATTTGTGACACGATTTGCTTTAGCGTAAGCATCTTGAATTTGAGCTTGGCTACAGCACGATTTAATAGGCGCAGATCTAAAATTGGACGCAACCCCCCATCCTTCTTTGGAATGATGAAATATCGGCTGTAATAACCTGACTCCTCGCTGGGTGGAGGAACCCGTTCTATAGCCTCCTTTTGAAGGAGCGTTTTCACCTCTTGTTCCATTACCAGAGCCTGCTCGGGGCCCAACACGGTGGGCAGGACCCCGTTGAATCGAGGAGGAGGAGATCTGAACTGAATGGCATAACCCCTTTCTATCGAATGCATAACCCACTGAGATATTTTTGGAAGACTTTTTCACTCTGCCAGAAAATCTACTCTCGAGGCTGGCCTCTGGAATATTTTGAGCAGCAGACACAGCGCCCTGTAACGGCGCACCGGCAGGGGACAACTGGTCTGACTGCTCTAAACCCCTCCTCAGAGGGGGCGAGCGTCCCTCGGGAAAGCGCTCGCTGGGCCCGTCTGCGCCCCGACACGAAGGCGGGGTTGGCAGAAGGGACCCCTGAGGGCACCGTGAGAGAACGGGCACCGTCTGAAGCGGTGAACACCTCCCTCTCACGGTGGGGACCACCCTCAGCATCCTGACACCAGTGGCGTCAGGACTTCTTAGAAGAAGCCATCCTAGCCATAATGACTGTCCTCAGATCAGTCTTACCACTAGAAGGCTTCGCCTGAGACTGTCGCGTCTGTTCCCACTGTTTAGAAGGGGGGCCACGAGACGCGACACTCTGCCTTTGTTGCGCCCTATGTGAGGAGCTAGTCGACGGCTTGGTCTGCCCTTTAAGTGGGAGGAATTTTTGAAAAGCTGCAGCTAGTTTCTTTTCTTCCTGAAATGTATCTATAACCGTGTTTACCGCGTCACCGAATAAACCAGATGGAGAAAGTGGAGCATCCAAAAGAAAAGCTTTCTCTTTATCCTTCATATCAGACAGATTAAGCCACAAGTGTCTCTCTCTCTCCATTAGTTTAGCCGATTCCCTGGTGGCACGCAGAGATAAATCTGCAGCCTGACGCAGTTCTCGAACCACGTCAGTGCTGACCTCCTCACTCTCACTCATATCTTTTAAAAGATCGGCTTGGTATGCCTGCAATATTGACATCGTGTGCAGACACGCCGAAGCCTGACCAGCCGCCGAATAAGCCTTACCCACCAGAGCCGAAGTATTTCTGAGAGGCTTGGTGGGTAAAGCTGGTGCCTTAAGAGACGAGGAAGACTCAGCAGAAAGATGGCTAGCTAGAGTCTCCTCCGCCTTGGGCATCGCCCCATAACCATATAACTTAGCCCCCGATATAGTAGAATATGTGGAAGTCTGGGGGCTAAACACACAATAAGAGGCGGGTCTCTTCCACGACCTCGACACCTCGGTGCTGAGATCGGGAAGAAACAGAAGGCCCCGCCGTGGAGGCTGAACGCGGGAAGGCAAAAATCGTTCGTCAAGCTTGCTTTTAGAAACATATTCCTGCCTAACAGCTGGCCACTCAATGCTTAGTTTTGACACAGCACGAGTGAGCACCTCCATAAGCTCCTCGTGTTCAGGGGAATGAGGTGACGAGTCCTCAACATTCCCTGTCTCAATACTGACAACATCCAGCTCCTCAGAACTGGATAGCTGCAGTATTGGTGCCTCAGCCTGGGGGGAAGAAACCGCAATGCGTGCTTCCACACCCGGAACTGAGGCACTGGAACTGGCAGGTAAAGGCTGAGATAAGGCAGAGCCCGTCTCAAACCCCGCTGACAGATCCATTTGCGATCCCCACGACAGGCGCCGCCGCTCTGCCTCGACAGAAGTGGGACCCGAGCCGTGTGGAGCGCGAACCGAACCACTCTCCTCGAAGAGTGATCGGCGGGAGCGTAGCGTTCTTAATGGAAAACGCTCGCAATGCTCACAATCAGCCCCCTCGAGAGCTGACTGGGCATGCTGCACTCCCAAACAAACAACACACAGATCGTGTGTATCCCCACCCGTGAGAAAACGAGTACAGGGGGGAACACACTTTCTGTATTGCTGCTCGCTCGTCATACTGATATATGTGAATATATATATAGTTTTTTTAAGTGAAAAACTGCCTAGCAATCACTAAGAACAGACAAAAACACAGGGACAGATTCACACACAGAGCGCTTGCTGAAGACAACAGAAGCTGTCGCCATTGTGTTCAGGGGTGTGCTTTATAGTTTCCTGGTCGATGACGTCACTCGTGACGTTCCGTCTCGCCATTGGGCTGATTCCATACGTGCTTCATGACGCACAACGCAAGAGGCGTTCCCGCAGCGTTTCACGCAGCTCGACGTTCCTGAAAGGGAACTTTTACACTGCCTCAAAAGATGCGTGTATATACTCTATATAAACAACCATTTAAAAGATAATCTTTTTGAAAAACGAATAATTTTATTTAGCAAGGATGGATTAAATTGATCAAAAGTGACCGCAAATGCATCTATTATGTTAACTTACAAAAGATTTATATTTCAAATAAATAAATTGAACTGTTCTTTCTTTTTTTCATCAAATAAACTTGAAAAATGTTTCTTGAGCACCAAATCAGCATATTCGAATCATTTCTGAAGGATGTCCCTGCATGGGGCTCCTGAAAATTCAGCTTTTCCATGACAGTAATAAATTGCTTTTTAAAATTAAACTAGAAAACAGTCATTTGAAGTTGTAATATTTTGCAATATTACTGTTTTTACTGTATTTTTTTATTAAATAAATGCAGCCTTGATAAAAGACCCCAAACTTTTAAACTGTAGTGTTTATACATGAATGTATGAGTATGGACGGTATTGTCGTTCATTGAAGAAAGTAAGTCATACAGGTTTGGAACAACTTGACAGTAAGTTATGACGCAGAATGTTTGTTTTTCTGTGAACTAATCCTTTAACAGTTTACTATGTTGTCTGTGTGACATTTAACAGTGAGTGTGCTCGACAATGAAACCCTAAAGCAGCGCAGACTGATATTACAGCAGTGACCCTGGCCTTTTATCAGCCTCGCTGTACCATAGCATTTAATAAGACTTTATGGATCTAGTGATGGGCAGGTGTGTGGATGGAGTTTATGGATCTGTTGATGAACAATATCGCCCTATACTCTCATCCTATCATCACTGTGAGGCAGTACTAAATGAATGCTTTTCTCTCTGTTCAGTAGGCATTATAGCCAGAGGCTTCCCACAAACACTGCAGTGATTCTTGGTGATATGTTTTAATGATGAATTGTGGAGCGATCGCATCTAGGAGAATACTGTTTGTCCCAATGTCAAAGATGTGCCTCTGCTTGGAACATTTATTTTTGTGAGGACAGCTGTTGCTGCGGTCCCCTTTCAGCTCTCTGTGGTGCCAACCACCTTGGCATCCCTTAAAAAACTATGTAGATAAAAGGGCTGCATTTGAGGCCATGTCTCAGAGCACACAACATATTGTCAGCCCTGAATAAACAAAAAAAAGAGACTCATGGCTCAGAATAGATCACAAGCTGGGATTGTACTGCTGCCCGTCTGCTGTAGTTTTAAGTGATACAATCAAGTAATCCTTCTGTAAACATTTTATTATGTTTAGCTTCAGCTTTAATTGCTTTGCTGAGACATCAAGAGTGTGACGCAAATTTGAACTTGTCTTGTCACCGACACTTGTGGTCAAATTTGTTTTGCTTCTGTAAACACAAAGATTTTCTTTCTGTTATTTTTTTGTAGTATAATTTCAAAGATAATGCTGGAAGTCTATAAACTGCATGTCAAAGTCTGTTAGGCCTATTTTCTGTTTTCTTGAGAAAATGGTCTTATTTTTTAGCTCTCCAGAAATTTCCTCAAGAGACATTATCTATGAAAATAATTCAATTGGTGTCCCTTTATTTATTTATTTATTTATTTATTTATTTATTTATTTATTTATTTATTTATTTATTTATTTATTTATTTATCTATTTATCTATTTATCTATTTATTTATTTTCTTCCGTCCATCCGTAACTATTATCCAACATAAAATGAACATAAAAGGCTTTAAGATTTAAAGTATTTTATTCCAATTCATTTTAAGCTAAATCATCAACTCTTTTGGTATAACAGGTTTTAACAGGGTCTTGAGCCTGTTTTAATGTTTTTGTAAATGGTTTAGTAGAGGACACCATTTACAATACCTTTCAGAAGTTTGGGTTCAGTAATGTTTTTTGAAGGAAATTAACCCTTAAAATAATTACTTTTATTCAACAAGGACGCATTCAATTAATTAAAAGTGACAGCAAATAAATGTATAATGTTACTAAATTTATTGATTAAAAAAATGCTGTCCTTTTCATTTTATATTCATCAAATAATTTTTTCTTGAGCACCACATCAGCATTATTAGAATGATTGTGACTGAAGACTGGAGTAATGGCTGCTGAAAAGTCAGTTTTGAATCAATTTAACCTCGGAATATTACAGTTTTTCTGTATTTTTTAGAAGAGACGTCTTTCAAGAGACTTCTTTTTTATCTCTTTGTCATCCTGTGTTAAGGGTAAGCATCTTTTTTTGTTGAAACGGAACAATCTTTACCTTTTTTTTGCCCTAGAGTTTCAATACATTGCCACTCATCTCTGTCACATAAGATTTGAAACTATTGTGCATGTTGAATTTAACTGGAGATTAGCTACTTACTAACTTTATTCCAGATTTTCTGAGCCACCAAGCTTTCTGTACCCAAAAACATTTGCTCTCAGAGCACAGGAGGGGCTTGCTGGTGATCCTCATCATTTGAGTGGCTATACTGACATGCAGGAGGAGGCAGGTTAGAAAGCAAAGCTGCTGTATTACTCCCCTTGCTCTTCAATTTCTCATCTCTGCCTTTGAAATGATACTGTGGCACCCATGAGCCAGAGACTGAATTAATAATGAAAAGTCAAGAGACACCCAATGTTCAATTCAGCCAGATATCACCTTGGAGTGACTTTGCTCAGGCCTCAGGTATTGAATCCCGATGGGTGGAAGATATTTGCAGCAGGGTTTCCTCCTTTAACCCTGCAAAGAGATGAATATGCTTTTTCTCTCCGACGTTGGCCTTGGCGCCCAGATTCGGAGCACTCGCATCATTGTCACAGGACATAAGCTTCAGTGCAGGGAGTGCTGTGTGATTTTCAGGGTAATTAAACTCATGTCCACCTGCAGTGTCGTTTCCTTTACTTGTGAAAAGGGAAGCGCTCGCTGTGCCTCAGAGTGGCTTGTTTTTCTTTTATTTGTTTCTTCACTGTAATCTCCACTGAGAACTGCTCCAATTTTACTGGGCTGGCATCAAGAAATGAGATTGTTCTGCATTTCCTATTGTGCAAACTGATAAATTATGCATCAGTCAAATAGCATTTAGAGCCGTTGATCAATACATGCCACTGTTTCTATATGACGAATCTCGGTAACGATGCCTTGTCATTCTGTCAAACATCTTTAGCCTGATTCGAAGCACCGTGTAATTTGACCCTGAGAGGAACGTGGTTGAAAGTAGAGGCAGATAGACATACATTCCATTACAGGTTTCAATTGCTTTGTTCACGAATCCACCGAGCTGAAAGCCATTTCCATTTGTGGTCCCATTTTTTATGCATGGCATAAAAAGTATTTATACAGTATAAGTGATGATTTTCTGAGGACTTTATTTTGCCAAGCCACTGGTGTTCATTTTGCTCCAACAGCAAAATATAGGAAGGTAACATGAACTTCAAACAAGTACAAATATTTTGGAGCTGCAGCTTGGATACTTGCTTCAATTACTGTGGGTTTGCTTAATATCATTTATCCACCATGTTCAGCACTTTGTTCTTTGATTCCAGCTGAGTTTAGTGGATGTGGAATTAAATACCGCAGAGAACGTCTGCGGTCTCAAGGTGGTCACTGGCAGTGAAGTGAGGCGGTTCTTACTAAGGAGGTCTTTAATACATGAAGAAAGCGATCCGTTAGCATTCTCATTCATCTCAATAGCAGTGCCTTGGCTTGTGAAGGCCGCCACAGAAGTTTGCAATTTAAACAGTGTTATTTTATTATTATTTTACGGTTATATAAGATTTTACTATTTTGAATTAGCTTTCATTTTATATTTTTAGCTTTTCGCTTTAGAAATTGTATGTGCTTTTTCATTTGGATTAATTTTTAAGTATTTATTATTTATTTTTGTCTCATTGTCGTTATGATTAACACAAATAACTTGAAAAGTAATTACACTGACAAGGTTAACACCAACTTAGACTCTGCTTCTCCCTTTTTTCGTTAATTATGTCCATAACAGGACTGACTCAATAACGTAGCCTTTCTTACTGATGTGACCTTTTCTTACTGGAGCTACAAATTGAGCATGTTGCTGACAGAGTGTAAAGACACAATTTTATTTGTCAGAGTAATTTTGAGCCCATTCTAGTCAAATAGTCTCAGCGGTGTTATGGTCATCCCCCTCCCTTCTGTAAAAATAATACCTCTATACTGCATACATTTTCAAATCTGTGCTCATCAAAAATAGCATCCTCTAAAGACCGAAACTCTGAGAGATGCCAATCCAGTGTTGAATTTTTGTACAGATACTTCACGCTGCTATTCCACCTCCGCACATCAGATACACTCCTCATATACTCACAGTGACTACCCCACTCACACACTGTTTTGAAATGGGAATCCGCTTGTGTGGAGGGGTCAAAGAAAGCAAATGGTCAGCAGGTCAGTTCAATTACACAGTGGGTGATTGTCTTCTCACTCTTGGAGGTAAGAGAAGTCTTCATGGTAACTCCCACATCATTCTATTGCTCTCCATTATCTCGCCACATAAACCTCTGTGCATGAGGTGTCTTGTCTCTGGAAACAAACAGGACGAGCAAACAGTGAGCTAAATACAAATTTTTACTGGAGCAAAGAGTGATGCACTTTGGCATCACTGGGCACTCTCAATGCTCTGCACTAATGAGCTTGTTAAACAAATGATAGAATTTGTGCAACAACAAAAAAAAAAAAAAGGGTGATTGGCGAGTTGAGCAGAAGTTCATGTTCACACTTCTGTGGTCTTTCTTGGCATTAAACATTTGTATTCACTTTCCCTCTGAACCTCCAAGCATACAATTTGGCTTGGAGCCGAAAGGAAATGAAGGAAAGAATCGTTACTGTCTGAATTATTCTTTATTTTGAATTAGCCCTAGACATCTTTAGCCTTGATTTGAACATTCGTGTTTTGAAAAGTGGATTATATGGTACCAATATCAAGTGGTTGATGAATGTGAATCATTGGAAGAAATTCAGAAGAAATTCTTATCATTGTTAGGTCTGAGATTGCCTTTTTAAATCTGTCTAAATTGCCTGAATTCATCACCTGGGATGGAGCACTCTTTAAATGAATAAATCTAGTTTTGAAGGACGTACCTTTTTATGCACAAGAAGGAAAGAGAATTAGACCTTGCTAAATGTATGTCAGCAGATGCATTTGCATGTCTGGAACTGAATATGAAATATGGCAAGTAGGGATGCGCAAAACGGCGAAATATCTAAAAGTACCTGAAGGACTAGTCGATTAATCACTCTTAATGCTGCATTCCAGAGAAATCTGCAGGCGGGAACAGCAATGCTAAACAGTGAATATACTGTATGCATGAATTGTCAATTTTGTTTTGTTTTTCCTGAACCATTCTTCAACAATTGCAGTTAAAAAAAAATTCAATGTAAATTAATCTATTTTCCAAATGCATGTTATAAATCTTATTGTGATTTATTTATCCATGTAAATATTTTATTTGGATATCTTAATGTTTAATCAAGATGTCATAGTAATTGGATCTTCTCAGACTTTTTGTTTTGGTGATGTATGCTGGACTTCTCCAATCATTTAGCCTGCTTAAATCCCGTCCCAGCAAACTCACTTCATCTGCCTTCACTTTTGAGTGTAAAACTCACATCTCAAAATTCAATCAACAACCAATGCATAGAAGTCTATTTTTTTGTTTCATGATGTTGACCATTGTGACCTAACCCCATCAACAAGGTTAGTTCTAGCTTCTGTACTGTATTATTGAGACATCATCTCCTTTTGTGGCACTAGCAGTAGCACAGGAAAAGGGAGGGGAGTTGATGGTCATCAGAGATAGGTGGAATGAGGCGTGCAACAGCCAGCACAGGGGCGGACAATCAGACTTTTTTGATGGAGAGCACTGCCGGTTAATGATGACTTATCAAAACGAGAGACCGTGGCTGAGTGACTGCCCAGTAGAATGAGCTTTGTCCCTAGAGATTCTATCCTGGAGAGGACAAATTCCAAGCACTTAGCTTGGAATTCATCTCACTAATCGTGGTTGAAGAGATGAGAGAAAGGGCTATCTCGAGTCCCTGAGACAAATCTCTCGCAGATTGGATCTGGAGCGCCTACTGATGCCACTGGTTAGCTCAGACATGTGGTCATGTGATTTAGATTTCCAGAGTGGGTGCCTCAATCACTAATTAGAGCTAAGTTTTTATGACAAGCTTTTAAACGAGAGAAGCGTAATGTATCGACAGACTGATGATCCACTCACTCTTTCCATGTTACAAAGAACCTTTTTTTATCTTCATGAAATACCCTGTCAGTATAAGTTAGTGAAACTGCAGCTCTTGAGTTTTTAGACAACCTGAGATGGCATGACTGAAGTGTATGTGTGTGTATATATATATATATATGTATATATATATATATATATATATATATATATATATATATATATATATATTAGGGCTGTCAGTTAAACGCGTTATTAACGGCGTTAACGCAAAACCATTTTAACGCGATTAATTTTTTTATCGCGAGATTAACGGTCTTTTTGGTCTAGCAAACTTTGTAGTTTTTTTTTTCACATGCTTTTGCAACAGGACGCGGCATGCGCGGCGCTGCGCTATGAAACCCATTCATTTCAAGGGCTTGCGCCGTGCGAGGACGTTTTGTTGCTTCGTCGACCAAAGCGCAAGTGGATCTAGACCGAAAACAAAACAACAGGCACGCGCACACACACTTGTTTGGGCTTGCGAGCCGGCCAAATAGGTTAAAGTTACGTTTTGAGTGGATGACGAGCGCGAGACGCCGAAATGGATGCCAATAAGATTCTGAATGGAAAGTTTACTTTTAAAAAGTTGCCAAATGGTTCCATTGACTAGACCAAAGTGATATGTGTGTTTTGTCGTTATGAACTGAGCTATCATCATCGCAGCACGTCCAGTCTGAAATACCACTTGATGATGGCCAAGCACACACACACACACCTAATGCGAATTCTCCGCCCCCTCGTCAATATCAGTACCTCGTCAGTATTTATTTCACCCTTTTATTGATGGACAGTGTTACATTGTGTTACAAAGAAATTATTTGCTCCAAGTGAGAATGTTTGTGTGAAATTGAACACAGTATTGCCTATGTTGTTTTCAATAAAAAAAAATGTGCACAAAGAAAGCAATCCACTTTTTTCATGTTGATAAGAGCATTAAAATGAGAAAAAATAATGAACAAAGAGAAATCAAGAGAAATTTAGAATAGATAAAAATGTGCGATTAATCGCGAGTTAACTATGACATTAATGCGATTAATCGCGATTAAATATTTTAATCGTTTGACAGCACTAATATATATATATATATATATATATATATATATATATATATATATATATATATATATATAGTCTACAGCAAGTACATACTGTACACATACATAATGAATATAAAGCATATATTATATGCTTACATGTGTTTATGTGTGTGTGTTTATAGACTTATATATATACTTCAGTCATGCCATCTTAGGATGTCTAAAAACTCAAGAGCTGCAGTTTTTCAAAAGCTCCATTTTTAGATCTTAATGAAATACCCTGTCAGTATAAGTTAGTGAAACTGCAGCTCTTGAGTTTTTCAGACATCCTAAGATGGTATGACTGAAATATATATATATATATATATATATATATATATATATATATATATATGTGTGTGTGTGTGTGTGTATAATTTCACGTAAAACAGACAGACCGATTTAGGTCAATGTATGTTTATGTCGATTGATGTGCTTTCTGTGTGTTTATGTTGATTGATGCGCTTTTTGTAAATTATGTAAACATACCAGTACATTATATTGCAAACCTTAGTAATTCACCTTACATGACTCATTTAAATACTCTCCTCCCATAAATTGTGCGTCTGAAAGGGAAACTCCTACAAATGCATATGTAACAAGGTCAGCCACAAAAATAACCCTGTCCATGCCTTTTCAATGCTAATTTTTCACTGTGTCTCTTTGTAAATCCTGACAGTAGTTTTTTTAATGCCAAAAGAGGGTTTGCGCTGGTGTAAGCTGTTAGTAAATCTAGCCCTTAAATTATTAGGCTACCCGTATAACAAAATTACAGGTTTATTAAAACGACACATGTTGTCAATTTGTTGAATGTTTCAATGTAATGTTTATATTGCAAAAAAGAAAAAAAGTTGAAGTCTGTTAGTTTCAATAATATTAACAATAGTTTAAAAAAAGAAACCACTTGGATATAAAACTCATAGTTTAAAAAAAACATTATATATATATATATATATATATATATATATATATATATATATATATATATATATATATATATATATATATTATATATTGGAACTTCATGACTGTTGGATTTGGATACATAATTTGTCTCAGTCTAGAACACATTCTAACCCTCATGCCAGTATGCGGTCAGCGTACCTTCAGCCATGTCTTTTAATTGAAGGAACTGAGAGCCATTTCATAAGGGATTAGGAGAATAGATGTTTCACCTGCCTTTAGCACGCCAAGAATAGAAACAGAATGAAAGAGAATCTCCTGGTGCTCAGTAATGTAATATTACCCCCGGCCACATATTTTAATAGTCAGGGGTAGGTTTTCTAGTGAGATTGCATTCATTTGCGAAGCCATATCTTGTCTTTGTGCCGCACTACCAGTGGGATGTAAGGATTTGCAAGACCCTGCCATTAATTGTGGGATTTTTAATTGGCTCAATCCCTAGATAAGTGTCAGGTTTTAAATGTAATATTTCTTTAAACGTAATATCATTCCAGTCGACCTTATTGTGCGATAGATCTCTTCTCATATTTTAAGCAATAATGAAGGAAATGAAGGATGATGTATGAACAGGAAATGTGAGAATCTGAAAAAAGCCGCCTGCTAGATGAAAATACCCACACCTGAGTTCAGATCACAATGCATTTGATTCCACTGCCAAATTACTTTTTAAATTATGCATTACTTTTTAATTTGTTGGGCTTGCAGTGGACATAGACTCGCTGTGCAGATGTTATATTGAAGGTAAATTAAAAAAAGAGGAACAGCATTACCAGACACTCATGGTGGAGGTTAAATCCCCACCAGAAGGGGGCGTTGCTCAAACCTCAACCATTTTTCGGCAGCCGCAGGTGTGCTTTTATTTATTTATTTATTTGCAGTAAATCACCAGGTATGATATTTCAGTTATGATTACATACAAATTAGATGCAAAGGCTCTAAATTGGACCTTAAAGGGTTTATTTCAAGGGTTCCAACCATGGGATCATTTTATGGATTTTTTTTTCATTACTTAATTTTGTTTTGATTCAGTTTTATAATAATATTTTATGAATTGAACAGTGTGTAAACATACTTTATCAATAGGAAACATTGAAATAACCCGTTAAATATGAAAATGCAATCATTTAAGAAATTTCTCCGTATTAGCATAAAGGGTTCTTTAAAATTGAGTCGAGAAGAGTATATTATTATCATATATTATTATTTCAAACAACATAAAATAGTCATTATGGCACATTACATTCTATTTTTTTATTAGATCCCATTAGTATTTTCCTTTATTGAGAATGTTAGATTTACTAAAACACTTTGTCGTAAAAGGCTTTAAAATTGTGCTCTGGAATACGTATAAATATGTAAAGATCGCCGTTTGTATGTTAAAATATTCCACCATTCACAGCTCACCATTTTCCCATGCAGACAGGAAATGGAAATGTTAAGCTCAGTTACTTACTCTGCTCTCAGCGTAAAAGTGTACCCTAGGTTTTATCACATTCCTTCAAACTGAACTGCACCCCGTGTCCTTAGCCCCCATTGACCTTGGTGACAGAAGTGATTACGACCACCTTCTAAACCCACAGGATTAAAACCAGTAGCCTGGTTGTGTAGTAAATCACCTCACCCAGGGTCCATAAAGCTCTCGGTGTGCTTTTTCAGTGCACAGAGTGCCTTGCTAATGCCAACTGCATCGCATAGCACTTACTATCCATACGAAAAATGACCCAGCCTCCTGCTAATGCATCATTAACATTCCTGGATGCGTAAATTGTGAAAGGTTCACGATTTATGCGCTTGCAGTGTGTGAAGAGGGACAGGATATTTGATGTTGTACAGATAAAGCGATTGCGAATGTTTCACAAAGAGAATGATTGTTGTATGCCCTCAAACTGTTAAAATGCCATTAATGAGAATGCTTCATTTGTTTATGTTTATCGTGATTTTCATTTCAGTTGATTTTATCAGTTATATTTGAAACATCTATTTGACCCACAAAAATTGGCTTCTGCGAAACGTTTCTCAATTATGTATATGCAATATAAATCTGCATTTGCTATAATTTATAACCAGAGAGGCTTCATTGTTTTTCCTTTGAATGATATTGTACATGAATAATTACTGAAAACATGACATGGTTACAATTTATTTTACAGTACGTGTACTTACAGTGTACTTAACCCACGAAAGTATTGGTAATATAGCCTAAGTTAACAACATGGGTAAGGGTTAGGTTTAGGGGTAGGTTCAGGGTTAATAACCTAGTTATTGTAATTGCTATAATAAGTATATAGTATGCACATGCAGAACAGGACTGTAAAATAAAGTCTTACCTATGAAATTATTTGCCCTCAAATGTCAGTGACATATAGTGCCATCCATATTGTTTTTTTTATTTTTATTTTTATTGTAAAATGAACCATTTTACAGAATTGCGACCAAATGATTGGTTTGACCTCCTTCAAGACTTGACTTTTGGTTATCATAATGAATCCTTGTGCAGTTTCCCCTCCATACTGGACTAGAATGCCAAAGAGTAGATGCCACCAAGCTGCCGTCCCACCTGTAGCCATTGCCAGCCTCTTGCGAGGCACAATGAGCTGCCATCTGACGGGCCTGGCACTGCCCCTCTCCCCTCTCAAACCCAGTTAAACCCAGTGTCTGTGCCATCGCAACACTGTCCTCATAGTGTACAGCCGCTTTATGTTCATGTTTGCCTCTGATCTTGGGCGTTTTCCACCATTGCATGAATGTAATCAGACAGTTCTTAGTGTACTTCTGATCTTACTTTGTATTGATGCACATAAATGATGTTATTAAATAGAAGGATAGACATGTAGATAGATAGATAGATAGATAGATAGATAGATAGATAGATAGATAGATAGATAGATAGATAGATAGATAGATAGATAGATAGATAGATAGATAGATAGATAGATAGATAGATAGATAGATAGATAGATAGATGGATAGATAGATAGATAGATATAATTTCTAATAATAACATCTATCTATCTATCTATCTATCTATCTATCTATCTATCTATCTATCTATCTATCTATCTATCTATCTATCGTTCTATAGTTCTATCATGCTGTCGTTCCTTCTGTTATTTTGATCATTCTGTTGAATGTAGTTGTTTGTCTATCTGTCAGTCAAACGTGCGTATATTTTATCTATCGTTCTATCTAGATGATTCTGTCATTCTATCATTCTATTTATCATTCTGGCATTCTATCATTCTATTATCTATCCTACTTCCATTCTAACGTTCTAGCTATCGTTCTTTGTCATTCTGTCGTTTGTTATTTGTCTATCTATCTGTTGATCGATCGATCTGTGTACAGTATATTTTCATTGTTCTACCTATCATTTTATCTATATTTCAATCAATTATTCTAGCTATCATTCTATGACAAAATTGCAATGTTTTTGAGCATTACACACTATTAAGGTCTTGTTGGTATTTCCCCATTTTTAAATGCAACGAGTACGCTACTTTCGCGATCCAATCAATTCCCAAAGAATACTAATCATGGTTCAGCCCTGTAATTTCTTTTTTCTAGTTAAATATCATGTTTCATTATGAAATATGTCATCATATGGTGGAGAAGTGGATTGCAAACAGTGTTATATGCTGTCTTAAGCTGTACCATGTCATTGTTCACCACAAAAAGCCCTGTTTTAGGCTGTGGAAAAGAGGTAAATATGACACATTAATGGCATCATTAAAGTTAATAGAGGAAAAAGTCTAATCTATGATTGGTAAACACATCACTGCCAGGCTCTTTGTACTATAATTGAAATGAGAGAGAATCATTCATAACAGCAGCATTTTACTTCTATTTCTCAGCATCCTGATAAGATCAGAGGAAGGTGTGGAAAAACCTGTTTGTTTCAGCCTCCTTTATCAATTTAATGTTCTGCAGTACTGACATGTAGCAAATAATGTGTTTATAGTATTCTGTCAATGATTTTAATATAAATATAAAACTTCGTACAGATATCATGCATTTTTTATGATTTATATATACATACTTGATCATTAGTTTTTTATTGTTTTTCATTGTTTTGTTTCTGTTTTTTTCTCATGTTATTGCTTTTGATCTCATAATTGCCCATACAATGCATTAAAATTTACATCAATTACATTTCAAGTCACACAGCAAGGACTTTTCTGAATACCATATTCATGTAGCTTTTGATTGGCTGGTAATAAGTTGTTGATAATCTGAAGATATACATTGATCTGATTTCAAGAGGAGAATTATGTTGTTAAATGTGATATTCTGAAGATTTTTACATATCATTGTGTAATGATGGGCTCTTTCATCTATATGGCAACTTTTTTTCCAGTTATTGTTTTTAAAACTTCCATTACGAATATATTGGATTGAGTATAGGCCTATATTGAGTTTTTTTTTTTTTTTTTTATCATGAAGCTGTGAGTAATATCATTGCAAAAACATTCAGAATTGATCTTTTGCATTATTCAGAAGGTATTTTTAGGGGTGTCGCATTTATGAAAAGTGAAGTGTTCAGTTACTGACAAGTCAGACTTCATCCATTAGCTTTTTAACATTCAGCTGAGCCATTTGTTCCCAGTTGAAAGTCATGCAAGCTGATCTTAAAATCATTCTGTTTTATGATTATCCCACCACTGATAGCTCATATCAGATTAAATGTAGGTGTCTGCATCTTACATTGATGGCGCCAAACAAGACATCCACAGAGAGACTTGCATTAAAAGGTCTATTAAGAGTGTCAGGAAGCTTTGAATATGTGTGGATGATTGTTACATGAAATTTTATACTGCCATTAAGGTCTTTCAAGTGCATGAATACTCCATGATGGCAAAATGACAAAATTCAATACTCCAGCTAGATTATAGTTTTGCGCGCACACACACACACACACACACACACACACACACACACACACACACACACACACACACACACACACACACACACACACACACACACACTTACATAGGGGTGCTTATTATCTATAAATCACTTATGTAAAATAGTTCATTACATTTGGTTATACATATTGGAAATTGCATACAAGTTATCAAACTGGCATACAAGTTATTCTATACAAACTGGCTATAGAATCAATATATATAGATTCTCTCTCTCTCTCTCTCTCTCTCTCTCTCTCTGTCTTTATCTGTCTTTCACCATTTCTTTGAGCAGCGTTCTCATGACAGCCATGTAGCTGAAGCTCTATTTGTGGACGCTGCATGTGTGTTTGTGTAATATATAGGGCTTATGTGCCGGGCTGCAAGGGCTGGGAGTGTGTGGAGGAGATAGGAGAAAAAGAAAGGAGACCCACTGTTCGTGTCCTCCGAACCTCTACCAGGAACTAACGGCTGCCTCGAGCTTAGCATTGGCATTTTCTTTATTGGCTCATGACGGATTTGGTAGGGATGTTGGGCATAGGCCTGGCAGACCTCAGTAAACACGTAGGGGTCAGCTGCATGATTTAGCAGTGATAAGAGTATTGGGAACGGAAGGATTAGTGAACAAGGAGGACGCCAATGAGACCAAGAACACTTGTCTGCTGAGATTTCTGCCTCAACTTCACACGTATAAATCTCTGGACTGCACTGATATATTGCCTCCAGGCCTGGATTGTTTACAACATGCTGGCTGTCCAAATGAGTTGTTTATGCCAAAGAAAGGAGGCAACAGCTATAAATCTGATGTGCAAGATGGGATGTTTGGGTTGGGTGGCACAAGGTTGCTACACGGTGCACACCTGTTGTGCTAAACCACACAGATATCCTGAGGTAGAAAAACAGTGGCGTCCGGCGGACATTCTATCATCTGCAGATGCTTGCGGAGGAAATTAGCTGTTATACATCAATAAGACAACATGAACACAAACAGGATCACATTAGCAAGTTGTTTACATTATCATTAGCAGGCGTTGTCTTAGCGCAAGCACATCTATTTGCATTGGTTAGCCCCTGTAAAGTTACTCTCTGTAGCGCTTGTCACCTTCATACAAATCGAGCCTCTGATAGTTTAAGTACGCTGTAGCCTCCACCTGCGTAAATACCGCCGAAACCATCAAAGTACAGACGCTAACGATTGCTCACGGGTAGATAATTTCAGTAGGACGGCTAATAGGAAATGAAGCCTGACACATTTATTTACAATGGGGATGCACAGTCTGTGGTTCCCATTAGCAATGTAAATATTTCTAGAGGACGTATTTAAATCAAAAGTAATTTCCTCAAGGAAATCTGAGCAGCATGTGCTAATTGGTTTGACTTTGAATGAGACAAAATGTTAAAGTTCCTGAGAGTGCAGTGTATTATGTGTGTGCGCGTGTGCATAAGTTACATGCAAATGCAGCTTTCGAGTGCTTGTATTATCTCTCAGTTCTACCACTTTTCAGATCTAGCCTCCCGTAGTCACTCTTTTAGAGCTTCTCCCAAAGAACTCATTTTATTGCCAGGCCAGGAAATGGCTTGATACACTATCCAGAGGTAGACGTCTAATTTCAAACCATTTTTGAGAAGATTTGTAATAATGGCCTCTTGAGTATCTGACAAACATCAGTGAAATGGATTTGAACAGAACAAAAGTCATATATTATTACAGTCTTCTTACTAAATGTCCATCCGTCCATCCATTCATTCATCCATCCATCCATCCATTTTTTTTCTGTAAGGTATCTTGACCGTAGTTTAATACTTTCAACTATGTTTATGAAGTTATAGTTTAAAATTAATTTCCCCTATACTGGTTATTCAGCTGTTGCATAGTACAGGACTGCAGACTAAATTTTAGCGCTGTACCCCCTGACTGAAAATTTTAGGAGCGTAAGCAGAAAATTTAGGGGCACACCTTAAATCAGCTTGCAATGCAGTTATTCACATTTTGCCCCACAATAACTGTATTACTGACAAAAGCTTTGATAATAAACAGACTTAACACACAGCAATTATAATGTGCAGTTTTATTTTAAGTTCTCAGGGCTCCAAACTAACATTTGAGGGCAGCAGCACCGCAGCCAAGTATTTGGTAGCTGCGCGGGGCTGACAATAAAGTACTGAGCTTTAATTATTTTCATTCATAGTGTTTTAATATTAATTCAAAAGCAAAACGAGTGAAAAAAATGTATTGATATTAGGGAGTCTGGAGCCCTGATAGTAAAAGCTGTGATATCACATCAGCTTTGCATAAAGAATCTTTACCTTTATTGCGTTGCATGTATGCATAGTGACTTTTTTGTGCGTGTTGGTGTTGTTTTCCAGCTGAATATCCCCTTGAGGTTCAATAAAGTATTTCAGTCTTTCTATCCAAACTTGGCAGACGGAGTTTCATTCATCTCTCCAGATGGAGAGAGAGAGAGAGAGAGAGAGAGAGAGAGAGAGAGAGAGAGAGAGAGAGAGAGAGAGAGAGAGAGAGAGAGAGAGAGAGAGAGAGAGAGAGAGAGAGAGAGAGAGAGAGATAGGTGGGCCCAGCAGATGGTGGACTTAAGTGGTGGGGAACGGATGGGTGTTATAGTAGTACAGGTGAAGGAGAGAGCATACTCAGAATTCACTTCATTTAAGAAAAGTCTTGTAAGAAAATTTGTGCCATCTTACAATTTGTTTTCTACTATTTTCTATTTTCACAAGTAAGAAGTACATTTTCAAAACTCTTAGTACAAAAATACAAACTGATCACATGCATAACACAGCTAGTCATACTTTCAAAACTTGATCCCAAGCTTTCATTACAGTTATACACATTTCAGTCCACATAATCATTGTTTCAAACACAATATTATTGTATTATGTATGATAACATTTGGTTTAATCACAGAAACACAAAAGTATGATCTTCTTCCAATTTAGTAATTTTAACAATCAGTTCATGCAAACAATGCAAGAAACATGTTTCAAATCATCCTTGTTGCTGAAATAATCACAGTAATACAGGCTACAGTTTCGAAGCATTAGAAAATACACTTAGATTACCTAACTTATGTAATTGAATCCATAATGGTTGTAATAGTATTTTGTGTGTTATTATCAAAAGGTGTGATGAAGTTATGAAACTGCCATGCGTTTGTTTGCTAGAATAGAGATCACTGTGCCATATGACTGAATCTGTACAGTAGTTGACCTTTACAGATGAAGGGTGAGTTACAGTATTTTGGCAGTCACTATCATGGTAAACTGTTTATAGTATCACATGGCATACATACTGTAATGTAAAATGCTGTGTTTGATGGCATCTGTCTTTCTACTGATGCATCTCTGATCAATCTGATGTAATAGTCATTGACTGTTTCCTCTCCCTTATACTCTATCCCACTATATTTTCACAAATTGCAAATTTCTGTCTCACACACACACACACACACACACACACACACACACACACACACACACACACACACACACACATAGGGGTGCTTATTATCTATAAATCACTTACGTAAAATAGTTCATTACATTTGGTTATACATATTGGAAAATGCATACAAGTTATATAGAAACTGGCTATAGAATCAATATATATAGAGATATATAGGTGTACCAAATGATTAATTGATTAACCATTAAACCATTAGATGGATTAAATAATAGACAAATGTATTGAACTTAACAAGAAGAGATGCAAATCAAAAGTTTGATAGTAAGAGCTTTATGAAAGGCAGTTACTGTGATTGAATAATTTATATAGATGAAACACTTAATTTGTGTTGTGAAAAGGATACTTTGTGATTTTGTGTATTGTATTAACCAATTGAAAACCTGCTGAAATGTTTGCAAAAAGTTATATTATACTCTCAGATATTTGCAATACGAGTTTTGATAATGTACACCTTACTTGTGAAAATAGCAGCAAAGCAAATAAAAAAAACTGTAATATGAAATAAATTCAATTGATTTTTCACAGGTGTTTTACCCATATTTTGAGTTACGCTTTGCCTTGTATTGTGTTTAAGGGGTTGAATAACATGTCCTTAAACTTAATGGAAAAAGCCACTGGTCATTTTCTGCAAGGGCATTATCAATTTTTCTCTGTTTTTTTTTCTTACAGTGTTGAAGGGAGACTAGTTATATGCCACAAGTCACATATGCATGTGTATAAGATTACTGTAATTATAATATCTGAGGCTAGGGCCAAGTGACATGATGGTACAGCATAGAATAAAAATACTAAATGAAAAAAATAATAATTAGATAACTACATTTTAATTATCACAATATGCTGAAGATTCAATGTCATAATGGTTTCTATTTTGGGAAAATCCAGTTAATTATATACTCTATGGAACAAAAGGCACTTGAGAATAATATAGAAAACATTATATACTCTAAAAAAATGCTGGGTTGTTTCAGTCCATGTTTTGGTCAAATATGGACAAACCCAGTCATTGGTTTTGTCACAGTTATCTGGACTTATTTATCTTTAGTTTCACTATTAACAGATTTTCAGTTTGTTTTAATTCATCACATGTGTTCCCTTTGTTTGATTTCCCCGCCACTCATTAGCTGTCATGGACACTCATCAGATCATCACAGCTGCTCGTCATCTCCTCATTATCACTGTATATTTAAGTTCCTCTCCTTCACTATGTTGTTGTTTGTGTGGGCATGCTACACACACTGTAACTTTCTCTTCGTCGTTGTAGAACCATTTTGTTTATAGAAACCTTTTTTTTAACTCCTTCGTCTTCATCATCTTCAACAATGTTCTTCATCTTCATCTTTGTCCATATTTGACCCAAACATGGGTTGAAACAACCCAGCTTTTTTTAGAGTATATGTTGTAATTTTCGGCAAATATAATATTTTTTATACACTATTATTATTAGGGGTGTAACAATACATCGATATGGATCGATGCATCGATGCCACACGTAAAATATCGATATGAGGTACCTTTATTTTGACACTCTCCACATCCTTACATAACATCCGTCTTAGCATTTCCGACAAATGCGAGTAAACGCGCATTTTCGTTTACTTTGTCTGCCGGTGTGTCTATGTAACGTTAATCTCCTCAGCTGAAATAGACGCCTGACAAAATTGACTGAACCTTACACACGTTTTATCACAAAAAACAGTATTCTCCGCTGTCAAGGCATCGCGTGTTCATGTTTTACAGCAGAAACTGACAAGCATCCTTGTTGTTTGTGAACACAACCCGATAAGTCCGTTTTAGCGAATCAGCGCACAGTATTCAGGTCAGGTCAGCCTACTAGTCACTTCGAAAAGACACTCTTGCTGAGGAGAGTTTCTTCAAAGTTGACTAAAAGTGATCAAGGATGGATAATTTCAACGAACTTGATGAACCCGTGATATTATCTTCGGGGTGTAAAGGGAAAATAAAAGCTGAAACTTTTTCACAGAACATTGTTTAAGCAGCACGTTACAGTGGTGAAAGAAAAGCTCCCTGTATTGCCTGTAATCACAACAAAAAAGTTTTTCAGGCGTCTATGTCAGCTGAGGAGATTAACATTACAAAGATTACTTGGTTTTGTTTGAACCAACTCTGAAACATGAAATGTGGAGTTATCTGCTTTTGTCAAAAAAACGACTGTTGGAGTTACCTGCTTTTGCTAAAAAACAAACTTTTAATATATGAAAAAACACTTTCAATGAACTTTAATTTAGTAACTTACCTGTAATATTACTCAATAAGTATATGTTAAAAGTTATCTGTTTTTGCAAATGAACTCTTCTGTTGTAAATGTCCCAATTGGGAGAGGGTGTGCAATTTTTTGCAATGTTATATATTTTGGTTGCATTTGTGAGTTAAAAAAACTGGTTGTGTAAACTTGGCACATAATATTTAAATATCGATGAATCAATCGATGTAGCCCTGAATCAAATCGTAATTGTGAGTTTGGCTTCTGCGTTACTGTACAGTTGTTCTTGCGTTTCGATTATAAGTTCAGAAGCGGAGCCTCCATTGTCTCCCTTGAACAAAAAGAAGTTTCGATCATAAATTTACAAGAAAAATTAGGAAGAAAATCATATTCACCAAGGAAAAATCGGGGGCAAAAAAGCATTATACTCACCAAAACTACTGATTATTTTTTTACACAAAAACCATCCTAATTTCTTTCCTTAAAAATACTTCAGTTACTTGTACAGGTTATCTGTACGTTTCAGTCCCAACAACCTTTTCTATCGCCATCGAGGCTAATGCTGAAAGTCGAGTCTGTCAAGTCGTATTTCTGGCATACGATTTATTTATGTTTTAATTCGCTTTAGGGCTGAGAGTGTTTGCCTTCAAAATCAGTCATGGCATACATTACAGTCAGTCAGTTCTGTTTTTACCCGGGACAGATCGAATAGTGTTCCGTGACTCTGCGTTAAGCTGGATAAGGCTGAATAAGGATTTTTTTTCTGGTAGGTTTGAACCTGCTTGCGATTGAGGAGGGAAAGAAATTTTAATTTGTGGGTTGAAAAACTATTAAATCTACAGGAATATACTTTAGTTTATGCAGTTCTCTACAGATGCGGTTAGCTAGCTACCAGTAATAGTACACGCTCTGACCATCCAATCAAAGGACGTAAAAATGCCGAAGTTATTTTACGCCTGCTAGATGGCCCCGGTGCAGTCTAATCGAAATCTGATTGGCTGATTAAATCTGACTGATTATCTGATTGGTTAAAGCAACCGTTTCATTGCCATTCATTTTAAGATACAGGCGCCCGCACTGTCGATCTGAAGGCCTCAAGGCAGATTTCTTTGGCCATGGCAATACATGATGGCTGAAATATTATTGGATAAAAGCTCTAACATAAACATACGCTACTGGAAGCAGCGCAACCAAGAGAAAAGCTATGAAATTAAGAGAACTATTGGAAATAATTTAATACTCATTCATGGACTGAGTATATTAAAGTGCAAGTCAGTGATTCTGATAGTGTTTAGGCCAGCAGAGAAGGCCTTGCTGGCCCTGACGGCCCACCAATGCGTAATCGTGTTGCAGAATGTTTTGAGGTATCGGCAAATAGCATGTCGCTGGCTGATAGAATCGATATCATATTGTATCGTGATGAACTGTCCGATTTACACCCCTAATAATTATGATTATATACTATAACAATATTCCCTGTTACTATGGTATAAAGTTAGTCATAACACCCACTCCTAACTGATCCTGGCAATAGGTAAATCAAGTAGTAATTACTGTGATTATGTTGCGGTTTAACCAACTTAAGTTATGCTATTGAATAACCACGGCTTTGACACAAGTCTCAAAGACTTTAATCTTTAAGATAAACACAATTTCAATCTAATCTGAATCTCTAGGGTATTTTTAACATTTGTATTGATATCCTACTTACCAGAATATTGCATGTCTTACACTGGCCATCGAATCAGTTGCGAATCACTGGGCTTTCATTGGGGGCCCTTGCAATTAAGGGTCGTAATTGCTAAATTAACATGCATTATTAATATTTCAACCGAGGTTTGATTAATGGACTGCAGTTTAAATATGTGCCCTTCCATCACTGAACTCATAACACATAACTGTAATTAGTTGCCTGGAAGAAGTATGAGGGAGCGATGTGGAGTTTAAATGTATGAGTGAACATCAGTGATCTTTCAAGGCGGGAAGAGTGACCAGCCAAATGCGTCACGGGCAGAGATTAATATTTCAAAAGTTTCTGGGAAATTTCCCTAGAAGTTTGGTAAATTGATTAATACGGTCTTTATCTTCAGACACAGAAAAGCAATACGAGGCCTAGGGATGCGTTAAAGAAGAGTTTTGTGCTGAGAAATCTGAAATGGAATCAATAATTTGAGATACTGTGCAGTCAATATTTTCTTCAAGTCAGTATTGGCAGGTCATCTTGGTAAATGACTCTAATTTGACGCAACATTTCCAGTTGGTCTCTTCTAAATTGTTTCTTGACATTTTTTAATACATATAATTGTGACCAGATCTGAGATTTAAATGAAAATTATAATAGCCAAACACCTTTGTTATATTTCAGACTATGTTAAAGTATAGTCCACCAAAAATGTTTTAAGTGCTCTTCTGAACACCAGACTAAACATGACAAAAGCCTGTTCTTAAAAGTCCTTAAAACCTAGCATTTTATTTCTGCTAATTTGATGCTTTTGTTAAAATACTGAAATTAAAGCAAGGTGAAATGTATGTGTCCAAAAATGCATTTAGTGGACAAGGCAGGAATTTAGCATTAGATCACACAGGTCTTTTACTGCCCTCACAGTAAGCCATGCAGTAAAAATTTATCACAGTTTTCACAAAAATATTTAGCACAAAATCAGCATATTTTTTGAAGCATCATGAACAAATTCTTTTGACCAAATAGATGCAGCTTTGTTGAGCATATGAGACTACTTTCAATCACACAAATTTTACTGACCTTAAACTTTTGTATTGGCCGAAAAGATTTGCTTATTGCTAACTCTAAACGGCACTTGACAGCCAGTGATATACCATGCATTTTTGCTTCAAGACGAAAATTTTGTTTCAAAGTTATATGACAGCTCCACTTTTCTATACAGTATGTTACATAGGCAATCTTTAGAAATTCACTTAATGCTTGCCCATTCCTTGATGGGTTTAGCATGACATACGCTCAACTCACAACAGAGCTCATGAATGAATGCCCCCACTTCATAAAGTATCAGTTGTGATTTGGGCTTGTTTGTTGTGCACAGTGTAATTAGCTGAGGCCATGAAGGGCACAGGCAGACGGAGGGACATCACTTGATTACGCCCATTAATCATGTCTCAGCGAGACAACCGTAGGAGGATTTGGGAGCTGAAATGGACTGTGTCATTTTCTTAATGCTCCATTTCAGCTTCAGCTTTCGTCTTCAAACCTCCGCTTACCAAAAACTCCTTGCTTATGCTCCACAAAACCGTCTGCAGAGTCACATCTATCACAGAAGTGGCCCTTTACCCAACACTTGTCACATAAATTCTACAGCTGACTTTTCCAGCTCATGTCCTTATAGTGTATGCCTGCAATTTTGGTGTATAATTTGTAGTTGATGGGGCATTTTTTTATGCAGAAAAATAATGCACTACTTCCATTGTAAGAAATAAGGCATAAACCCGCATCTCTCAAACTCGCCCTTAGAGAACGCCGAAAGCCTTTTGGTGCCGTGAGGCGTGTTTCTCCTCTAAGGGGTTCAGGGTTTTTTTCTCACTTCTTCCATTAGTCTGCATTCAGAGCGAATGTGAAAGCAATACCTGACCTGCATAACAGAGCTAAAGAGGTGTGATGCTGGATTTTTTTACCGGAGTTTAGAAAACAACAATCATAGCCAGCATGAGCAACACATTATGCTAGGTTCAAAATCAACATCTACACCCATTTACGCATGGGTGACCCAAATTGGTGTCACATTTTGGGTAATATTTTCTCTATGTCTATTCTAGTCAATTTTACATTATGCAGGCACATAAAGGCAAACAACTTTTTTTTTTTAAATGAAGTTTCCATTAGTTTAAAGTGTAATCCATTCGCTAAGAAGCTTTTTTTGTTGTTGTTGTTTTTAAATAACTGTTGGGAATCAAATAATGTTACACATCTTTTTGATTCCTCTTTGATAATATGGAAACAGTTTTCATTCATTAACACTGTGAAGCTTGACATGAAATAGTAAAAAAACTTCTTTTTTTTTACAAAAGGGGACATATGAAAATCTGACTTTTTCCCATGTTTAAGTGCTATAATCGGGTCCCTGGTGCATCTACCAACCCAGAAAACGTGAAAAGTGACAACCCAGTAACTTTTGTTTCAGTTCGCTTTTTTCTGCAAGCATGTCAGAAAGTAAGCTGATAAGATTTCGCTTCCTTTCTGACATAGGAATGGGATCTTATTCAGGGCCGGCCCTGGCCAATTTGCTCCCCTAGGCAAGATTTTACCTGGTGCCCCATGCATCACAGCCCATTTCGCCCTGTCATTGTGTTCATGATTATTTATCCTATATATATATATATATATATATATATATATATATATATATATATATATATATATATATATATATATATATACACACATTACAGCCTAAACACAAATAGCAAGAGCATTACACCTAGCATTCAAGTCAAGTCCCATTTATTTTTATAGCGCTTTTTACAATATAGATTATTTCAAGGCAGATTTACAGCTTTACAGTTTTGTTGTGTTTATAATTTTGTTCAGTATATATAGCCGCTCTGGATAAAACAGTGATGTCATCGTCCAAATGTCATTCATGCACAAACTATTCATTGAGCGCTAGCAAAAGTGTTTGTTTGGCAGTTGATGGCAGCAATCTTCCACTAAACTATGGCACGTTTCATGTTTTCACCATGAATGAAACTCCGAAATGTCTTCTTTAATGTTAATTTCACATAAAACAATGCTACTTTTAATAGACCTGTAGCCTATATAAATATCATTAATAATTTTGGCAAATAAATTAAAAAAATGCCATATATCCCCCTCAAAACTGCACAACTGTAGAGTAAAACATTAATTAATAAAAGTGATAGTGAATGCGTCTAAAAAAACGTGATTGTTACAAATCACACTGTCTGGGGCCTCTGGAGAACTCAGAACAATTGTTAGCTTAAAGTTTAAGGTAAAAATGACTGCCATTAAATTATATATCTTACTACTATGCAATTAGATAAACTGTTCATTCATTACATTACCTCTGTCTTTATCCCCTTTTATCCTCTTCTCTTCCATTAGGCACTGTATCTATTGCAGACTATAATGCTAATCTAAAATATGTCATGTAAATTTGGCCATCCGTCACAATCAGGTAACTTTCACCATGTCTAGACCTGGCACGAGCTGCCAGGCCCGTTTCTACGGGGTGCTTGAGTGTGTTAAGTGCCCTCAAACGAAAGCAATGCTGTCTACATTGGATGCTGCGAGGGGCGACGCTACACAACAAATTACCAACAGTAAACTGATCGCGCGCTCTGTTTCTGACGCACTTCAAGCACTCGCTGGGCGGGGGAAGATTGATGCGCCGGACCGGAGTCGGGGGACTTAGTTAAGTTTTTTTGCTTTATTTTGTAGTATTTTGAATTAATGTTTTTAAAATAGTATTAGTAAAAAAAAATCTAAAAAAAATTCACTCGTTCACTCATTTTGGCGCCCCTATTGAGTGGCGCCCCTAGCATTTGCCTATTCCGCCTATGCCACGGGCCGGCCCTGATCTTATTATAATATTACCACCCCTTGATCTGCACATTTCCACCCACAGCGCCACCATTTGGTTTTCCCAAGTGACAACAGTGTAACCAGTTCTAACGCAATGGCAAAAGTTTGAGCAAAGCATGCAAACTGTTCTGTCGTTGCCTGCACGCACAGGACACTATTTGACCAAAAAATGTCAGAGCTGTCTTATAAAGACCTCAGGGACGTTTTGTTATTGCTCGTACCTGAAACTCGTATAAAGAATCAGCTAACTTCTGAATGGGGGGCGGGGAGCAACAGCTTATTTGCATTTAAAGGGGCACACACAAAAACAGCGTGTTTTTGCTCACACCTAAAAAGGGGCAAATTTGCAACCAATAATTATCTGGGGGGTAATTTGATCTGAAATTTCACAGACACATTCTGGGGACACTATAGATGTATATTACATCTTGTGAAAAGGGGCATAATATCTCACCTTTAAACGGAACAGGGTTTTTTTTTTTTTTTTTTTTTTTTTACTTTAGATAAAATAAGAGAAGAAAATTATATTTGAAAAAGTATCATATTTGATACACCAGGCTTTTATGGCTTATATAGTTTGATATAGAAGAATACAAAGGTAATACTCAAGGACAAAAAAACAACAACACCTCAATATTAGAGGCCCAAATTCAGCAAAAATTATGCAATTTGTTGCAGTTGCTGATATTTAAATGACCAAAAAATACAAGATAGCTATAGCTGTAATATCTGATAGCTTGTAATCAATTAAAACTTCATAACAGTATGAGACTACTTTCATAAAATGCATATACATTTTAGATTTCTCTTTATATCTCCCAATAATATAAGTAAGATGATATTTAAATGCTTATTTTTATGATCAAAGATTTGTAGTTTTTGTTGTGGAGGCCAAACATAATGCAGTGCAATACAATGATGGTTGAGAGATGTTCAATAAACGTTATTCAAAAGCCTGATGTATTTTATTTGATAAATCTAAAACATTACGTATTGATAATCAAGTAAACCTAAGATGCTTCAGTCCATTAAGTGTTCATCTTGAAATAATACTAACACTATAAAGTAAAAATTATTCTTACTATAACAATCGGTAGACGTGTACCTTGGCCTGAATGTCGACATTTCAGCAATTATTTGAAAATACCTTTTATTTGCTAAAATGTTTTGATCATGTTGATAATTTAGAGGCTTTAGAAATGTGTGCATCAAATATGATACAGTAGGCTTTATAAGGTTACTATTTTTAAATATTTATAATATGTATACATTTAATATTTAGACATATGAACAACAGGTCAGTAACTACACTGATTTAAGTCTCAAAATGAGTTTTAAGATGTATGTGTTTGATTCACTCAAAATAATCGACTAATCAGAGTCAAATGTTTGGAAATTACTGCATTGTTGTCAGTACAATTTCATAAAATTACACTGCTCTGCTTTGTGGTTAACATTTAGTAGCATGAATAATGGCGAAGGAAACTGTCAGTATTTTAGTATTGTGTGAGTATTCATTATCCTTTAATATATTTTTTAAATTATTTTATTAAAAAAAAATTAAAAATCTTCTTGTTTCTCAAGCCTGCACTTCACCTTTAAAGAAACAACCTCTACTTTAGCGAAACAGTTGAGACGATTAGAAATGCTTGACAAAACTGAAGAAGCTTTAAATTTCCTCAGTCCTTCTCTTCATATATATATATATGGTCAGTCGAATGTAGATAGGCAGTCATGTGTTTCGTTTCTTTCATTTTTTAGCAGGCCTTAACATGCAGGAGACAGACTCAATGTCTCAACATGGCAATGAGCCTCACAAGTGAATCACTCCTTGCACATTAATCAGTAATACTCCGGCGGTGTATCTCTAAACATTTCAGATATTTCTAAACCTGATATTTCAACATAGCTTGTCAGAAGCACTGTCAGTTATCGTTTTAATTAGGCTTCTAATTGTTCACTGTGTCTCATCTCTATGGTCCATACTATATCTCGGAGCATGCGGGGACAGCGGTGGACACTAAGCATGAATCCAGCAGCAGGTCTGAGATTATTAATTGAGAGCATCAATAACGGCGAGCTTTGTTCTTCTTTGCCCTGAAGAGCACATTCATCATATGAGGTCAGTGCAGTCAGGCTGGGGAAAATGGGACAGCTTTGGCCACTAGGAGCCCAGATTCACTCCACAGTAAATCTCGCTGGCCTCGCGGCACTGACAAAGTGCCATAGCAGCTGAGACGCTTGGTGTGAGATTACTAAAGCATGTTTCTGCCTGTGGTCGTGTGCTGGGGATGATAAATCCAACCTGGTATTTGGCTCACTTGAATGAACTGATGCTAGATACATAGAATTGGCTTTGACAAGCTTGATTAGGGTGACTGGATGTCCCTGTTTTGGGGGGGAAGTCCTCAGAAAACAGGGCTCTGAACCGGTTCAAGGAACAAAAACAAAAACCGGAAACAAACGAAATTTTAACAGGAACATAAACGAAAACGAAATCAAGTTTAAACATTCTGAATAGAAACATTTATTTTAAATGACCATTAATCGGTTAATAACGTTATCTTATCGTTCTGTTTAAGATTTTATTTTGGCAGTCAACCAACCATGAATTCAAATAGTGTGGCCTATGCAAATGTAGTATCGCGTAGCCATACCTTCATTGGCCAAGGACCGGTCAAGAGGACGTTTGACTAACTTGTAACCAAGGGCGTAGGTTTAGGGGGGGACGCTAGGTACTAGTCCCAATCAATATTTTGAGATGACAAATTTGTCTCCACCAATATTTAGCAAGATCCTTTGAACTGCTATTTTGATATTTGCACTGCATTTGGATCTTTGCGCTGCTATTTGGATCGATTCCAACGGCCAGGACGACGACAGTACAAGATACGCCGTAATTTGATTGGCGGCAGGGTATCTGACAGGCAGGCTACACGCGCGGGCCGGGACTACTTTTTGTGCTTGCACTCACTGGCAGCGAGCGGGTGGTGTGTGTGTGTGGGCGCGTGACGACGCCGACGGTAAGTTACCAGGGCTGTCTCTCTACCTGCCATATACAAGGGCCAGAGTAAAACATTTTAATATTCCGGTTTTTTGCCCCTTTTTGTACTTTGTAGATCACCTATGTCACCCAAGAAGAAGAAAGGGGACATTCGAAGCTTTTTCATAAAGCAGAGTGTAAGTAGGCAAAAATAACTAGCCACACAAATAACTAGCAGTAATAGTGACAGACCAGGCTTTCAAATGCAGATTCTACTGTGGAAAATAGTATTAACTGGTGATCCTGGTTACCCAGGATATTGTTACAGTTAAACCTAGCTTCTGCAATCTTTCAAGGTTAGGAGCATTAATTAGGGGTGTGCAGCACGGATAGACTCATAGAAGTCGCGCTATCATGATAGAATGCTACGTTAGCAAGTCACTGAATGTTAATTAGCCTACCTTAACTTAGAATCTTGCAGTCATAAACAGTGGATCATCTGAGACATTTTTCGTTTCTACATTCTGTTTATGTAATGTATTTGTGAGTGTAGCCTACTTGCTAGACACATGTGCTGGAAAAACATGTTGGCAATGTTAACCCTTGTGTTATGTTGCGGGTCAATTTGACCCGTTTCGATTTTCAAGTTGTTGGAAATACTGGTTAACCTTTGTTTTTTTTCTTGATATTTTGTGACTTTTTCTCATTTATCATGATGAACATGCATGCAAAGTTTCAACATGCTGATGTGTTTTGACATATACAAACAAAATTACTGTTACGTTCGTGATGTTCGCGGGTCAATTTGACCATCATAGACAGCCATTCAAAAGCAACTGTACAGACACGTAATAAAAACATTTATTTTCTGTATGTCAGGGCACTTCAACTCCAGTTCTAACGTGCAAGTGCATCTAAAAGTGCTCTACCGCTAACCAAACACACTTGAAAAAGCTAAAATTACAGTGTTCAGAATTATTTGCAAATTACAGATGAAAATCTTTGTCAGACACAGATAGTAAAATAAGCTCTCATGTCCCCACCAAAGCTGAGACCAAACCTACGCCCATGCTTGTAACACAACCAATCAAAGTTCGTTTTGTTCTGCATCATGTTTAGGGGAGTGAAAATGAAAAGTCAATGTCCCTACGTAACAGACCGGCGTCACGCGTGTGTCTAATAAATTCATTCAAGAACGTCGTGGAAGATTACTGCAACAATGGAGCCTCGAACTTCACATACTTTTGAAAATCCAGTGTTTAGTTGATCCTGGTAAGCAATCATTGTCCCCGTTGTAAACACGACGGCTTTCTTCTTCCACAAGGGGGTTTGGCATCATGATGACTTTGTTTCCAGGTGGACCGCTAAAGGGGTCATATAATGGTACATGCACTTTTACAAGTTGATTGTACTGAAATGTGTGTTGCCTGACTGTACACAACCATCATATAATGATAAAAAATCATCCAGTGTTTTTGTTTTAATCTCCTTTTATGTTTTCCCCTGCCTCAAATTGAGCCGATCGTTTTTGTGACGTCACTAGATCGGACGCCCCTCCCACAATTGATAATTGACAGCAGCGTTTCAACACAGACCCGCCCTGAGCAAGCTGTCATCGTAGTCCGCCATTGTTGATACACTGGAGCAGAATGGCGTCTAAGCGATTGTGGTGTTCTGTTCTTGGGTGTAATAAGGAACACAGCAGTCATTTTAATGTTCCTAAATTCGAACCGCTGAAGACGCAGGCAGTGGCTGAGTTTTAATTTTGAAGGGAATATTCCTAACGATCAACGTAAATGCTTCATTCCTTCATTCATTCCTGAAAAAAGAATCGGTACCAACTATTCGTGTTCCTGCTGCACCTCCAGAAGAAGTGAGTGTAACGTTTTATTAACCTTTAAATATTAATCTTTGCAAATCTCTTGCACGCTTCACGATGAATGCGGATAATGTTTACACTCAGGGTATTTTACGGCATGTTTTCTATGTAACGTTACGACGTTCTCAATATAATTGAGATTCATATTAACTTGTACAAAAATGGCATTATATGACCCCTTTGGTAAATGCAACACAAACGTTTACCAAATCCTGTAGAATTCAACCAATCAGATGTCGACTTCGAAAATCCTGAAGTGTTTCCAGTTAAGTGTGCTGTATGCATAAGACGTTCACCCAATGGTCCGTGGGCGTGGCGTCTGAGGCTGAGACTACTGGAAATGTGACGTTAAAGCATTCAATGTGAGTGAAATGCCCACGTTCAGTTGTCAAATTGTCACCGGATAGTTCCACGTCTATTGACATCATCAAGCATTAGTTTGAGGAGAGCAAGTTGTTATGATTACGCTGTGAAATTGTTTGACTGAATGTGATAGACCATACTTAATTTCTACATTTACCATGGTTAAAATACTCAAAACTTTAATTTTCACTTTTTATTTTATTTATAAATAGCAAGTTTCAACAGTGACCACTGACATATATATCAGAAATCTGGTCACATTGAATTGAAACTAAATAAGGTAGAAATATGAAGAGATCTTAAGATCATTAAGATTACACATGACCTTTTAATTTAGAATTTCCAAATCCAGAACAAATGTACATAAAATGCAGAATTTAGTTTTTTTTCACACCACAGGACCATTTTTAAATTGAAAAAGTGAAGATGTGAAGGTAATTAAAATTTGTGAATAGTCACCTAAAATAGATACCTTCCATTATTCATTTGTATGATGATTCAAAAGCTCATAGACATGTTATGTATCAAGTACTCATATACTTCATACAAATGAGAAGGTCTTTCTGCTTTGTTCTCATCTGTAAATACATGAGCTTGTGCTTCTATTGCTGTTTTGTTTTTATCGATTTTCTCTCTAAGCCTTGGAAGAGGTTTTTTTTTTAAATGCTGCAAAATTGAACTGGATTTTTTTCTTTATGACTGGTTTGTGCATTTTCAATTCATGCACCATCAGTACATATGAAATAAATACCATAAAATAAAGAAATGAAAGGATCATGTGACTGGAGCATCATGGGGTGTGTTTGTCCGAAAGGACAGCTGTAGTGGACGTGGAGGAATTGTTTAAATGTCTCGATGGACCAGAATACTTTATGAACTACATTTAAAAGGTGATGACCAAGCATGGAGGGGCTCACAGGGGATGTTTTGTGATTGTTTTACAGACAATCACATGCACAGACTTTGAGGATACAAAACCTTTTTTGGCCTTTCTCAACGTAGAATAATTTAGAATAATTTGCAGTAAACAGTTTCAAAACCAAGAACAAAGAAACCACTTACAAGCAATAGAACAAAGTGTAAACAGTGCTTGAAGTTTTTCAGGTATCTAACAGCTTATCAAGTGTTTTTATTATTGAATGAATTGTGTTTGTTTTTGATAGAACAATTCTCTCGCCTCTTCCCTAGTTTTGCATATTTATTTATTTCAGTGCATTTTGAGATAGTTTAGGAGTTTTTATTGATGTTTAGGAGAAAACAATTAAAAGCATAACTTTTGGAACAACTTTGTTTCAAGAGTGCACTATTATGCCACTACAGGCAGCTTACTATCTACTGGATTTTAGTTTTGGAACATAATTTGTATGGCTATGGGTTTTTCTTGTGACTAATTTTTCCAACTTATCCAAGCACTTAGAAGCTGCCCAGATTTATCTTGACTTTGAAAGATATGTCAGATAGCAGTGAAACCAAATCATTCATTCAAATCCTAGGACATGAAATGTTATGTCTAGACAGTGCAGATGCACTTTATGTACTAATACTAGTAGATAGGCTGGTCGTCATTAGCTTATTGAATAAACTCATTAGAATCATAGCTAAGGGAAATTTCTCTTTCCATAGCATGAAAGAGACTGTAAAAAGGATTTTAATGTTAAATGGATTTGAGTGAGTTTGGGGGTATATCTGTTTCTAAGAGAGCTAACATGTTTAGATACCTCTCCTGAGCATTACACAGCTTGGGGGTGGAAAGTGAAAGTGAAAAAAAAATTGAGTAAAATCTGACAAATAAATGTCCTAGCACTAGTGCCTGGGGTGTCAACATGAGTGGGGGAAAAACTCCACCATGTGGAACACGCAGCTCTATCTGAACTCTAATGTGATTTTTAAATAACTAAAAGGATTAAGAAGGCCATTGCATAATCCAGATTTCAAAGTGGGGTGAATTATGATGTGTTGCATCTAGTTCCTGTGCTTGTGTGCCAGTTTTAATCCTCTGGAGTGAGTGATTCCCAACCAGGGGTACGAATACTACAGGGGGTTCCATAGGGCACTTGGAAATAATACATTTTTTTTTGCTTTGTTAAACCTAAAAAAAATGAATCACGTCTTTTGGTTAATCAGAGTTTGTTTACTCTAGACGGTCCAAATTAACTGGATCAGCCTAAATCAAACAGTTTTTGAGCATGATTTGAAGAAGCTATTCTACTGCTACCGTCAGGTCTTACTGCTGATATGAAATATGTTTTGAATTTAACAAGGAGTTGTAGAGATTTCAGTCTTTCTCCATTCAAGTAGATAGGAACTGTACTTGTAGGCCTGTTGCCCACACATAAAACAGCTGTCCAGGAGCCTTACAATTATTTTGTTTTCATTTTTAAGAAAGGAAAATTATTTTATGTGTATTATGTTTTTAGTAATATTATTGAATATCTAAAATTAAATACAGCAGAAAGTGTTTCAAGTCCTGTTACATTTACCTATCAATTTGTTTTGCTCTACAGGAGTATGTAGAGATGCATGATGTCTGTGTGCAATGTCTGCCTTGAAGTGAACTGGAAAAGAAGCATCCGTTTCCTGTGTCAGGTGTAGAGACATTCTACCAGGGTTTTATGAAATGGAATGCATAAGTAAGGGGGAAATCCAGTTTCTTTGTGAGGCGAAATTTTAGCTCAACAGTTGATCAAGTGGACATTGAATGGGTACTCAGTGTGAGTATGAAGACATCACTGTCAAAACCATGTAATTGACCCAACCTTCACCTTCCCCTGACCATGTTAGTGACGTATATAAACTGAAATGTATACGACATATATAAAATGAAAGTTTGACTGCACTGAGGCTATTGAATGAGAACTGAACTGAGCAGGACGATGACATCACTGTTTTCTCCAGAGCTGCTTGTAGCTGAATTGAACTCATTCCATAAATGATGAACTTCACACATGTAGCAAGTGGCTCGATTCTTAGTGACCACGCCACCCCGAAATAACGGGGAAAAACAATCCAAATAAAGACACAAATAAGTTCCACTTAGAAAAGGCAAGAGGCGTGAGTTCCCGTACAAAAATAATCTTTTATTAAAGCTAAAATAGTTGGCCAACAAGCATTTAAAACTGGGAAGTCACACTACCCAGAGCACATGCATTTGGTCGAATGAAACCAAATAAATGGAAAATTAACAATCGTTGCAAGGGCTTAGGCTTCCTCTGTGAGAGTGGGCAAGTTAGACAGCACCAGGCAAAAAAGAGGACCCCGCCAATCAGAATCACACTCACAACGTTCACTGCAAATAATGACACAGCAATTGTGACACAGCCATAATGACAACCCTTGGTGAAGTATAGCCCAATGTGCAACAAAGAACCAGCCCGCTTCAGGAAGCACTCAGCTCCTACAAAAAGAAAAGAAAGATCACATTAGAAGGAAAATAAACTAAATCAAAATGTAACAAAACAAAAACCAAGAAGAACACAAATTACAATATATTCAAAATAATTAAATATTACAGAACCTTACACTTTAAAGATAAAAACAAAGAATTATATTTTCACAAAAGTATAAAGATCACCCCAAATTCTAATTACAGCTATTTACAGATCATAATATTGCAAAATAGCCCAAAACCACTAACTGTTACTACTGCATAGAGGTAATCGATACAATTGATGGAGACTGTTGCAAAACAGTAAGAATCACTACACCGAGGCTAGCAACAGTAGTACAAAATAAATCTACACAAAAACAAATAAACAAAGAAATAATACCAACACAACCAAAAGTTAGTGACCGTAATATGACCCCCCTCCCCCCAAAAAATCTGCACAAACACAAATAAACAACAAAATAATATCAACACGACCAAAGAAAGAAACCTTTAAGCCCACTTGGGTATTAGACAAGGATGTGACTACATGGACCCCAAAAGCAGCAGCGTGGCACCAAAAGTGAAAGGGTTGGGTGAGAGCTGCGTTAAGGTGACTGCTTTCACTCAGCCTCCCTTAACGCATGCAAAGAGGACCGTGATCCAATGACGTAATACTCACGACGGCACATACAGAGAACATATACAGTAGTAGCTTCTTTACTGGCTATAACAGCAACAGCTGGTGCTCCGGCCTGGCTAGGTTACACTGCAATGCCGCTCAGATGGGGGCCCTGAAGGCACACCACACCGAGACCAAACAGCGCACCACCCACTGCCAGCCTTGGTAGCCCAACGACACACTCCATAGTACGCAGCCACGAAAGGAAGGGGCGGGCTTTCCACCATGAAGCACCCCAAGATGCATTAACAACAGGCTTATATACTGTAACAGAGCAATAGCTCATTGGTCACTTATTTAGTGTTTGTGACGTTTTACACACATTAAACCTCACTACATTCTCAATTGTCTGTAACAACAAAAGAAAGAGTCAGGCTTTTGACCAAGACGCCACCCAAGAGGCAAAAACTACAGGCTTATATACTGTAGTGGAGCAATAGCTCATGGCTCACTCATTTACTGATTGTGATGTTTTGCAAGTATCACAAACCAATCAAAGAGTTATTGAATAAAACAGAATCAACACTGAACTGGCCTCTGCTGGACAATGAAAATATTTTCTTTTTAGAGCTGCTTTACAGCAGAATTGACCTCTGTTTGCGTCATTGAATAATTATTTTTGTTTATCCCTGTAAAGCTGCTTTCAAACTATCTCTATTGTATAAAGCGCCTTATAAATAAAAGTGAAATGGTTGCAATTCATGGACCCTTTGGACTACAGGCATATTTATTTTTCTTCTTTTGTAAGTAAGTCATAGTTTGTTGTCCATTTGTCGTCACACATTATTTTCTCTATTCAAATAAGAAAGACCAAGATTTCTGAATGTCCCTCATACTTATTTAGAAGAATATTACATTGAATATATGCCAGATACTGTCAAAGTTTCAAGGCAGTCTTGTGAACACACACAGCTTTTTGTAAGTCATGCAAGTATAAGTTAGATCTCAACGAATGAGGAAATACCAAAATATCAAAAACTCATAATTCAGTAGCATATTTCAAATCAGCAATGAAATCTGACATGAATCATATCGCAAATGTTGTTTCTCTCAAATGACACACACACACACACACACACACACACACACACACACACACACACACACACACACACACACACACACACACACACACACACACACACACACACACACACACACACACACACACACACACACACACACACACACAGTGCATGTGCAGTGTACAAAGGCTAAGTGTAATTTTCACGTACATGCCATGCAGTTATTTTGTCGATTAATGATTGACTCTTTTATTCGGAAGGCAGAGATTATTTTAGTAGAGCTGCAATATTGGACATTTCAGTTTCTCTCAGTCATTGTAACATCAGGGTTCCATCTCAGCGATATGCAGTTTCTAGTATAGTTACAATAATTATAATTAGGTTACCTTGGTAAATTAGTTCAGAAATGGCATATATCTGGCACCATTAGGTGATACTTTTTGATTTATAGTAATTAGTGTAAATCTTACTGCTTAAAACCTGAAGTTTGGTGACATGTAATCAAAGAAAAGGCTGGGAGAGGTAGAGTTAAATGGCATCATTAGCTCTAGCACATATCTCAGCCTGACAATCAACCACTATTGTTCTCTTGAACACTTTTCTTAGTCACTGCTTTGACCTCACGACATTGCTTTCTCTCCAGCAAGAGTGGCCATTATTGAGCTTGCCCTCACAAACACACTCTAACAGACCCTCACATCACCCAGCCACTGAATGCCTGTCTCTGTTGTTCACAGAGAGAGTGAGGGGGTATAATTCTGGTTTTACCTGTCAGAGAGGAAAAAAATAAATGAAGGCTCTCTGAGCCTTTTAGGGTGGAAAAAGTGAGCAGCATTATTTGTGTCTGGAATAGCTGAAGTGACCTGTTTGTGTGACTCTTTTTTGGTGACAGGCTTCGTCACAGGTCTTTTTGGCTGCTATTTTAGATCCACTTTGGAAGCTTGAAGCAGTGCGGTGTATTTTGTATTGAGTCTTCTGCAAAAATGATTTGATTCAACTATAAGCAAAATGAATAAGGCTCAAATGAATAGGCTCAAATGAGCTTGAAAGTGGTTTTATTCAATTTAGTGTTGAAATGTTTGAGGTTAGTCAGCATCTCCAAGGATGTGCAGTCAAAATACTTACTAACCTTCATAGAAATGTACTAACCTAATTATCCCATAAAACAATTACTAGGAAATGCAGCACCAAATTTATGTTGTGAATGTGTAGCACTAGACATTTAATAAAGAGCATTGAGGTTAGAGGACATTACCCGCAAGATCCGATTCGTATAAATTAGGGGCGTAACGATACCCTCATGTCACGATTTGATTAGTATAAATCATGATACTGAACTCACGATACACTGTTATTTTGATACTCCAAGACATATGGTAAAAGGTTAACAAAAAATGAACTGTTGATTTAAAATGCTAAATTTGGTATTACATTGGGGGTGTAAATTAATAGGCTTGGACTTGGTGCTAGTAACCCAATTCACAGTACAATGGTGACCCCGGAATAAAAATTTTAATGATTTTGAAAATACAAAATTGTTCAGCTCCAGAATCTTTCACTGACTAGATATATTTAAAATAAGGTAAGCCACTTTTTACTGGTAACATAAGACATTTGGCATTATCAGGACCAACAAATATTCCCCCATTGCATTATTATACATTATATTAAACATTATATATAGTGGTTTAACTATAACTATACATATTGTCACTATCGACATATTGTTGCATTTTTTTATTGCGATAATTGTGACATGATATATTGTTACACCCCTAGTAAAGCGAGGATCAGAAATGTAGGTTTATACGAAATGATTGGTGAAGTCTGGGTTTATACAAAGTGCATAAGATAATAAAGGGTAGAGGAAAGTTGTCGACGACATTTTGTATTTTAGTCCTTCAGGCATTTTCAGAGTTAATAATGAATGTTAGAAAATGAACTGTATGTCAGTCCAGATAGCCCAAAAATAATCTTTCTCTGTAACTGTTGTTTTAAATATTGTAAACTGAAGTTTGGAAGCGATCCCAAATGTCACATTCGAAAATAATACGTGTAAACTTAGAAAGCAAATATGCTCTGAATGAGATGCCGAGGGTGGGAATCAGGGTAAACTGGCACAATGGGAACAAAATGGAAAACATTGGTGAAGCAAATGTGTGCTGAATGAAAAGACAACTTGGCTACTGACACTAGTTGAAAAGGACATATATTTCCTTTCCTGTGTACAGCTTTATCCACACATCTAAGGGTTTCCCAGGAGATTTCAAAACCCTTTCCCTGGCCTTTAATGAGTACACCATCACTGTAGCACCCGGGCTGTCACCACTTCACGCACAGTTTGAATACAGATGCATTTGAACGCCCAAAAAGACATGTCACAGAAACTGAATAATATGAATTGTGAGGTTGTGAGGTTTAGAGGTTCAACATTATTTAAATATTACTAATATGCTCTTGTTTACTTAAACAATAATGTACCAAGGAAATGCATGGTAAGGCCTATACCAAAATATATCAGCTGGCAATATATCTTGCACCTCTAAACCATTTATCCTGATTTATGGCATTTCATCATTCACTCATAATTCAAAAACAACAATGCTTTGTCTCTGACTGTGTTGTATTCCCCAAGTATTATTATAATCTTCCTTGGTGTGAATGCATTATGATTAACAGATTTATTTGCCTGAATAATGAATCAATTAAATTTCAAAGCTCTTTATGTCAGTCAGTTATGAATCATCTTTCTGTGAAGCTGTACCTCCCTGACAATGGAGCTAGACTTCTTCATATGCATCTGCAGTTGCTGTATGTATCTATCTTATACCTGCTATTACGTGCTATAATTATGATGAACGGCGTGTCTGGATATTATCCTTTTTAACAATGCACAGTGCTGCTAACAACATTGTTAACTGGCTGTATGAATAAGGTCACATGTCAGGTAATGAGTCCAAACACTGTAATTAGATACCATTTCTGCTTATTGCAAATAGCCAATTTTCCAATTTATAGCCCACCATTGTTTGTATAATGTTTTTTTATTACTACTGTACTAGTTTTTTAGACTGACAGAGCCTGTACTTGCATGCATTTGAATCTTTGAAAACTTCAGTAGGAGATATTCTGAGATATTTAAGTTCAGTTGCTTTTATCTTACCTCAGGCTTTTGAAGATGGATAATCTGAAATGGGCTGTTGTGTGAGTGTTCATTGTGTGTGAAAATCAAAAGCTAGCGGGATCAATACTGAGCCCTGAGGTTCAAGATTGTGTGGAATCAATTCAGCCAATTGCCATTCTGCATGAACAGAGCCTTTATGACCCTTAACCCTGACATGCTCCGTATGCGCACCGTTTCGACGAATCAGGCGTGTGCATATGACCGTCTTATCTTAACACAGCCTCCCATATTACTTTATTTCCTCAATAGTTAATGCCAGGTCAAACTTTACTGCTCTCTAGAGGTCTTTCACAGCAGATTCTTTTATGTCCTCCATTCTTCTACCTGCAGAAGGAGATATACAGTAGCTAATTGATTGAATCATGAGCAGCCTTAGATGTGCCATACCCTCTCTCCGTTTTCACAATTTATAAGGCTTTTAAAAAGCGGTGATCGACTCACATGATGGATTTAAATGAAGCATTCAGACCTCGTTTTGCTCTTCTACTTGTTTATTAGAGTCTAACCGGACCCATATAACAGTAAAGCTAATATTGATTTTGTTGAAAAAAATCATTGGCTCCTTGTCACTATTAATGGTTTTCAAAACAGTCTGGACTTTCTGATAGCATACTTTCATTTTGAATCTGACATCAGGCTTCAAAAACATTTCTTTTAAGAGCTTTTGAAATAGTTTTAATCTTTTGTCAAAAGTTCTAAGCTGTTATCATAGACAATAGTGCACTTAAAACATCTGTCAATAAGCTTTGAAGCAATGTCTTTTTTTATCTTTCACATTCTGTTTCTGGAGGTTATATGGATTTTTCCCTTTTTAGACTTCAGAACAAACTTAGGTTTCCTTTTACACTTTATCCTTTTCTTTTGCTCAAAGCATGTCAATGAGCTGCTAAATAGCAGTTTAGGTAATTACAAATAGAAGCCATGCTTTAAGCCCATGGGAAGAAAACTTCTCACTCTCAGCCCTGTGTAATGATTCTTTAGTTCGTTCATCATTTCCTTATCTCATTGAGCTTCTAGACCTGCGGCAATGACTGTACCAGCCTAGCCCTTGCTTGGAAATCAAGGGCTTCATAATTCAAAAGCGATGTCCTTTTTTTGTAGTTTATCTAATCATTTATGGATTTAATAGTGACTGAACTTGCTCTAGTTTTTGTATGGTCTTGTAAAAGGTGGAAAAAAGCCTTAGTTTAAATGCATGCCAATAGATGAAGCGGTTATGTTAATTGTTCCCGCGGTAAGAGCGGACAGTTCTAAAGTCTCTGGAGAATGGCAGGGTCTGTTGATAATTGCGGTATCCTGGGTTTATGCAAATTAGCTAAGTGACTTTTTCTCCATTAGGACCGTGGATCCAAATAATGACATACAGTGAATATTGAAAGATGCAAATAGACAAACTGAATAGTCAGAGTTTTAACCTTCTGTACTGCCTCTGGGGATAAACCCTTACTGTACAGAACACCTGAGAGTGCGAACAGCGGTTTAATTCAGCAATTCATAACCACCCACATTATTCTGCAGCATTTCAAATGATCTCAGCATACGGAGCAACACTTTATAAGATTAGCCCATTCAGCCGTACTTATTACCACCCACATGCATGATAATGATTACATACATATTAACTTCAGCCAAAACATCAGTTATAACCCATTATTTTTGACCTCAGATTCATGATCATTAGCAGCTTTAGGCTCCAACTTGATATTGTTAGGCTAGCTTTGCATTTAGATATGACATGCGCTTCCCTGATTTTAGTGGAATGAGACTAATCAGATCTTCTGAAGGAGTTTTCCTGCTGCGTGAACCTGCTGATTTCATCGGCAGATACACTGCAAAGCTGCAATATCAGAAGAGTTTGGGCATCTTAAACACAAACCCCCCTCTGCTGCTTCCCTCACATCGGGAGACTCCTACTGGAAATAATGGTCCAAAATGGTTAAAAAAAAAAGTCTTTGTCAAGTGCTCATTTGAGTAAAAGGCTTTTATCTCTTTCTTAAAATGAGTAATATGAATTTCAAGGAACTAAAAAAAATTAAAAATTATAAATGTGCAAATTTAAATATTATTGTTTATTGTTTGAGGACTTTTTTCTGTTATCAGTGCTTCAGAGGCAATCTTTCTCGGCCGTAATGAAACAATGATGTTGAGAGAATAGAACCCATCACGGCTACCTCAGGAAGACATGCTGTTTAGGGAACCTTGACTGGTGGTTCACCTCATGGAGTGACTGAGATACTGTCTGCTTCAGTGCCCATTATCTTCGCTGATTGATAATCATGGCATGAGAAGGGATATAAACCCATACATGAGACTCAGCATTGTTAAGAATGCCAGCTGTCAATATGACCTTGAGTGGAGGAAAGAGATTTCGCACAATTCTGATGTTTGATAAATACTGAGGTCACTAGATGCAAATGAGGTCATGGGAGATTTATATGAACTGTGTCTTATTTATAGCATAATTTCTACAGCTATAAAATACAAGCTAATTTAAATTTTTATTTTATGTTTTGTTCTTCAACCTTCTCTTTGGATTTATCTCTGTTCACAGCTTGGAATATGTCTCTTGTGAAGACATACTCTAATTTTTGCAATGAACATTACCTGAGGTGGATTGAGTGGTGCACACTCCTTCTGTGAGAAACATTTTTTTTTTTTTTATATGTTCAAGTTTGCTGCCACTTAGAAGCGTGTTGCTTAATTTTTTTTAGACAGGTGCAGTGTTAAGTCACAAAATGTTTCAGACGTGTTTAAACGGTTATGAAACCTTGCAGTATAGCTTTTGACGCATATGGTTTTGTATTTGCACTGTATACATAGCTCTGAAACATGCACATGTCATCTATAATGTATTGTGAGTTTAAATCCATCTGATGTGTACAGAGAATCAGATTGTGCCTTTATTTGTCTTGCATCAAGCAACAAAATGAAAGGATGAATATCTTGTGAGGACTGTACATTTAAAGTCACACTCATGAATAATTCATTGTTTACCAGGTAGATTATACCAAGGAGTCGGCTACTCTGACAATGGCTGTTAAAAATCGGACTGCGTTCCCTTTGATAATTTGTTGACATGCCCCCGCTGTTGTTTCGAAAATAAAAATGACCTCACTGGAAAAGTGAAGGTCAGGCAGAGCTTAATGAAGGCCCTGTTGTCCTTTCCCATTGATTTCTCTGCTAGCCTGGCTACACACAGTCCGACTGGCTCAGAGTTGCCATGGTAAAGGTCTTTTGGCAGAGGATGTGTTTCCTGGATGGAGTGCCTTGTGGAATTTGTAAATGTGCGGCACCTTCGAGCATCACTATCCCCTCCCCCCACCCCCCTCAAATTCAGCTGCCGCACATCGGCACTAACTGGAGCCCTAAGCGTGGACTCTATGAACCCCATTTGATGTGCTTTTTCATTGGATACGCAGATCAATGTGGATGAAAAGTGAAGCAGAACAAACATTTTGGCTCTGACATTCACTGCTGTTATATGGGTGAATCTTGCTGCCGAATGACATTCTCAAGACATTTATGCAATAGGTGTCAGATGATATTAATGTTAATCACGGTTTTCTGATCAAAACTGAGGCAGCTGACATTTAGATCAAAATACCATGTAGTATATGTCAAGGTGAGAATTAAACCGTTCATTGGCCATCTTGTATTGTATAGCTCAAAAACAGAAGCAGATGACGGTTGGATGTGTTTGTGTTAGACGCAAGGTTTACGATGCAGCATTTTTATCCGTTCACAAGTGTCAGAAAAGCATTATATGGATCATAACTAATCTCAAAGGATTTTCACAGCCTTAGAGTGACTTATAACAAGATTTCCTATGAAATCCAACTAGGAGAATGTCACATATTACTATGTACATTGACCTTCACATGAAAATGCAGCTTTAGTTACATGTCCTAATAACTTTTTGATGCAAGGTAAGTGGATAGTTCCATGCTGTTGACACAATTCTTCCCTGTCAGCTCGGTTTTAATTGACACTAATGATCTCTGTGGCTCAGCAGACTTTCTTGAGTTTGGAAATTGGGAGGTTGTCTTTTTTTATTATAGCTGCGATCAGAAAGCATGGCACGGTTGTCAAGGTAAGGAAACGGTCTAGGCCGCGTTGCATGACAGAGAACAGTTGGAAAGATAATGAGACTGAAGCGGCTTAAACAGCTGTTGAGCATCCGGTTAAGGCTTGAATTAAATGTGAAGCAATTAATTTTGAAGGTTATACTGGAGCTTCATTGATTCAGGCTCATTAATGGTCCTCACAATTGTAGATAAGTAAATTAAAACAGTTGTTTTCTTGTTTTCTTCTCTTTAGCTTTATCCCTGTTTACTTTACAGCTCAGAATCTTTTCCCAGATGGCAAAAAAATGTATACTTACAAATAATAATTACAAATATTTACGTATATCTGTCAAAAATATATATTTTATGCTAATGTACAAGTTTGAATCTATTTACATTTGTCTTTGGGTCATTCTAGTTCTCACAGATTTTTGCTCACTCTAAATCATACAGATAAAGTAGGACAGTAAAAATTACATTTATATGAATGCATTAGTGAGAGATTGATTGCATGAGAATTAATTCTACCTGGCAGCGTCTCTCTACTAATAAGCTGTGGGTTTTAGTTTATATGTGGGTTTTAAGAAATATATGGTAGAACGTTTTCTAAGCTATTTTATTGATTAATCACATAACTGATTGATTGATTGTTTCTGTGTGTGTGTGTGATCTGCACGTGATGTGTGAGCTACTGTCTGTATGTGTGTGCGTTACAATGCAGCAGTGCATTAGTTTAGAATGACGATTAACTTGCGGGCACAATAAGCTTTTTAAAATGTGCATTCTCCTGATCAATTTTGAGCATCCAGATGGTATAATCAAACGTATCTGTTGGAGCGCGCTCTGAGTATGCATTTATTTGTCATTTCAACTGTTGGAAACGGAGCGTAAAAGTGGAATTTGAATATTTCTTATCACCCTCTATAGGCCACGATTAGCGACTAGTCGACGTCAAGTTCAAGGCATCATAGCAGAGCATTAAAGTCGACTAGTCTGTGCAACATCTAACATAAAGGCCTATATATATTTTCCCACATTATATTGTAAGATTAGAAATTTATTTTTCTCGACCCTTATCTTGAACAATATTTTTTCTCACGCAGTGCATTTATTTAGCATATATTGGAAATATATATAAAAATATGATTTATAGCTATATGGGTAGCTGCAAATTTTTGCATTGAACAGCAATATCATGTAAATGATTCCAGCTTATATGTGGCGTAGGCGCTTAGCATCAGACAACTGTTCTCATAATCAAACAAGTTTGGCAGAGCATCCATCCCGAGTTCTGAAGGCCATCTCTTCTGTTCACCAGCTCCCTGCCACAGTTTTGCGTATTGAAAGCTGGCGGAACACAAAGGCTGAGGAGCTTTAATGAGCCACAGTTCTCTTCTCATCGAGGTGGCAGCTTGTGTCAGAAATGAAGCTCATAATAGAATGCCAGTTCAGGCTCCACTGAACATTTCCTACTGTTATGGTAATGGGTTACCGCTACCTCATGAAAGAGTTGGGGCGATTTTGCTCCATTGTTATTTTTATCTTTTCCCTCATGTCTTCAAAATTATCTCCGAATGACCGCAACATTTAGCAGTTCGGTGTAGCATTTGCTCCTTTCAGATGTAAATTCTGTTTTTGCCATCCGAAAACAAATGATGCAAGATTTTATTCCTTGACAGGCTTGAAGTGTTTTCTTGCCGTTTTTCTGTCTGTGCGTTTTGAACTGTCTAAGGAGAATCTATTGAAACAGAGAGCTTTGGAAGCATCAAACACTCGAGTCAAGAAGTGAAGGCCTCTTGAGGTAAGAGGGAAGGTAAAGTGGTCACTGGTCATTCCAATAATTCAAATTGGGCTAAGCTTTAAAGGGCATCCCAACATGAAAGCAGGTACACATCAGTAGACAGATGCCACTCCGCGGTTCTGCTGCTTGCAAAATAAACTCTCCTCAGCTAAAAGGAAGTTTTTTTGTTTGTTTTTTAAACCAATTTTTTTAACCAATTCAGCTGCAAAGGTGCTTTAAAACTGGACTTGGGAAATCTTCTATCGGGAGACATGACTGTGTAGCCCAACGTTTTCTCTCCTTGGCTATTTTTCCTCCAGTTGAACTTGATTCAGGTGAACTTTTTTTTTAACTGTCAGTCAACATTTTACTGCAAAATATGAAGCTAGGCGTACTGTACTAGGCAATAAGTTTGGCTTGAAATCCGTTTCAATAACCACTCATCCGAAAATATAGACACATCTTTTTAAAGCCACTACAACAATCAAATCACTGTCACTATTCATTGGGGGCCGCAGAATTGCTGTTGTTTTTGTTAGTAAGAATGAAGGACAGAGGGCAGCCATCATCATATTCCCTGTAATTGCTTTTTGACTGATGTGCAGCTGCCATTGAATTGAATCAGGCCAGATTACCAGCCGAGTTTCAGAGCCACTGTGCCTCTAAAGAAACTGAATCAATTGTAGAAGAACCCACCTCTTGAACAATTTGCTAGATCCATTCTTCCCCATAGAACTAATCTTCAGTCATGCTGGAAAGAGATGCAGCGGTGCCACTTATTGTAAGATGTGCAATATTTTTGTTTTTGGTATTTTCAAATTATGTGCGATGAACTTGTAAAATCAGTTGTCTTGTGCTAAATTACCATGTTTCTGCATCTGAAGATGTGTGTCTGTATATTTCTAACAAAACACCAGTTTAAAGGGACTATGTGTAGTTTTTTAGGTATTTTATTATCTAAAATAAATTTTTTTCATTTATTTTTTTATTCATAAATATGTCCTCAATGATGTACAAATACCTCTGCCAATTATCTGACTGATCCTCAGAAACGAAGAATTTATTATCTTTATATACATGTGACGGGTAGGTCCGCGGTTGCTTCCATGTTGTTCCCCCATCTTGAAAAACTATAATAGCAAAGAGGGTCAAAAGTACTAGGCCAACGCGTTTCCACAACGCGTTTTCGTTCAGAGCCAGCGTCACGTAGCTGAAAGCAGAAGAAACGGAGGAGCATAGCAGTGAGAGGCACTTGTCACTGCCCCGGAAAGTTTAAAAGGCTATATTGCTATATTTTTATTATTCATATCGTAACATTCGTTTGTTCGTTGTGTCAAGTTGCAGTTTGTTTGAAATAACAAACCTGTTCACCCGAAGGAAAACTCGACGAAGTGCTATTAGAAGACATCCTGTCATAGTTTTTTGGTAAATAACAGCTACCGTAAATGCAAAACGCATTTGAAAAAGCGAGGCGCTGGAGAGCACAATTCGTTTGAATGCAAAATACAATTTCACTGATAGATGGGAGAAATTCCTACACAATGTCCCTTTAAAACACATATGCCATGTTCAATAGGACATGTGCTTTGTTCAGTTCCTATTTGTAAGTGAGATATTACTGTAAAGGCATAGTTCAACCATAAAAATGAAAATTCTGTCATAATGTACTCACCCTCATGTCAATTCAAACCTGTATGACTGCAGAACACAAAGATGTTTTGAAGTATGTTGGGGTCCAAACGCCATTGAACCCCTTTGATTTGTATTTTTTGAACAAAAACAGCACTAAACCATTTTTACACAACATGAAGGTGAGTAAATGACAGATTTTTCAATACTAGTACATCCACTTCATGCATTGATTTTTCAGTTTCTTTAAAAGTGAAATACTTCACTGTAGATTTATTGTGCTGTTGATTTAGTGCGATGTCCACCTAAAAGCAACCCTGCACTGCGAAAAAAAAAAAAATGTCAGCCTCAGTATTATTTTTTTCTTCCTCAAGATAACAAGTGTTGTTTTCTGTAAAAATGCATTAAAATTAAGTGACTTTGTTTCAAACAGTCTGCCAAACCGGACCCTTAAAATTAAAGTTTATGTTTTGCTCCACTGGCAGATTTAAAAAATATATATATATTTTAAGCATGACGTTTAAAAAAAAAGCAGTGGACTTCTGTCGTAGTATGTGGCAATAGGAACCATTCTATCCACACACAATCTTCAAAATGGACCACTATCAGCACTAAACATAGAGATGAGGAAAGAAAATCTGTCCATATACAGTAGGTCATGGCCTAATTTTTAGGCTTGAAGCTAGAAAGAGATAGAGAGATTGAGAAAGACAGAAAGGGAGAAACCGGGAGCAAGATGAAACCGTTTGACATTTATAATTCTGTCCCTTGATAGTGAATTTGCTCAGCGGGTATTGTGTGTGTGTGTGTGTGTGTGTGTGTGTGTGTGTGTGTGTGTGTGTGTGTGTGTGTGTGTGTGTGTGTGTGTGTGTGTGTGTGTGTGTGTGTGTGTGTGTGTGTGTGTGTGTGTGTATGTGTGGCCTGGTAAACCCTACCTTATGGGGACAAAATATCTGAAATCCTTGTTCGTGTGGGGACATTTTTTGGTCCCCATGAGGAAAACAGCTTATAAATCATACTAAGTGATGTTTTTTGAAAATGTAAAAATGCAGAAAGTTTTCTGTGATGGGTAGGTTTAGGGGTAGGGTTAGTGTAAGGGAATAGAATATACAGTTTGTACAGTATAAAAATCATTATGTTTATGGAAAGTCCCCATAAAACATGGAAACACTACATATGTGTGTGTGTGTGTGTGTGTGTGTGTGTGTGTGTGTGTAGTAATGTGGTGCTGGTCCATAGCAAGGACAGAAAGCAGTGATGCATAGAATTATTGCTTGCATTCCTGCCTCAACATTTTGGAACTGGAATGGAGCATTTTGGATAATAATCATTTTGATGTTTATAAGTTACGCAGTTTGGATATTCAGGGATTTAGAAGTGAAATGCAAGGCCCATTTGAGTGATACCTGAAACTTGATAATCTGACAAATAGTATATAAATAGACACATCAAGTAGTAGAAAATGTGTATATTCAGTATCTTAGATTATTACTCATGACAGAGAGCTGGTTTGGTTCCCTTTCAAGGGAACTTCGAGCTGCGTCAAACGCTGCGGGAACGCCCCTGCGTTGTGCGTCATGAAGCACGTATGGAATCAGCCCAATGGAGAGATGAAACGTCATAGGCGGGTGACGTCATCGACCAGGAAACTATAAAGCACCCCAAAAACACAAGCGCATTAGCTTCTGTGCTTTCAGTCGCGCTACATGTGAATCTGTCCCTGTGTGATATTGTCTGTCTTACATACCCTGCACCACACAAACAATTTATCCCTATATATATATATATTGAGAGATTATGGCGGACGAACAGCAGTTTAGAAAGTGTGTTCCTCCCTGCTCGCGTTATTTAACGAGCGGGGATACACATGATCTTTGTGTTGTTTGTTTGGGAGTTCAGCATGCCCAGTTTGCTCTCGAACAAGCAGACTGTGAGCATTGCGAGCGTTTGCCGTTAAGGACGCTCCGCTCCCGCCGATCGCTCTTTGAGGAGAGCGGTTCGGTGCGCGCTCCCCGCGGTTCGGGTCCCGCTTCTGCCGAGGCAGAGCGGCGGCGCTTATCGTGGGGATCGCAGATGGATCTCACAGCGGGGTTTGAGACGGGCTCTGCCTTATCTCTCCCTTCACCTGTGAGATCCAGTGCCTCAGTCCCGGGTTCGGAAGCACGCGCTGCGGTTTCTTCCGCTCGGGCTGAGGCACCAATGCTGCAGCTATCCAGTTCTGAGGAACTTGATGTTGTTAGTGTTGAGGGAGATGTGGAGGATTCGCCACCCCACACTCCTGAGAGTGATGAGCTTATGGAGGTGTTAACAAGAGCTGTTGAAAAACTTAATATTGAATGGCCAGTGACTAGACAGGAGTCTGTTTCTAAATCAAAGTTGGATGAGAGATTTTTGCCGTCACGTGTGCAGCCTCCACGCCGGTGCCTGCCGTTTTTCCATGATCTCCACACCGAGGTGTCGAAATCATGGAGAAAACCGGTGTCATATAGAGTGTTTAGTCCCCAGACTTCAACATACGCTAATATTATGGGAGCCAAGGCTCATGGTTATGGTGCTTTGCCTCGTGTGGAAGAGACGCTTGCGAGCCATCTCTCCCCCGAAGCAGCATCATCTTTTAAGGCACCGGCATTACCCACCAAGCCTTTAAGAAACACTTCGGCTTTAGTAGGTAAAGCATATTCGGCAGCAGGTCAGGCTGCGTCATGTCTGCATACTATGTCATTCTTGCAGGCATACCAGGCTGATCTGCTAAGGGACATGAGTGAGAGTGAGGAGGTCAGTACTGACGTAGTTCGCGAACTGCGTCAGGCTGCTGATTTATCCCTGCGTGCCACCAGAGAATCGGCCAAATTAATGGGTCGTTCTATGGCAGCTCTGGTGGCCGCAGAAAGACACTTGTGGTTAAATCAGACTAATATTAAAGAGAGAGAAAAAGCTTTTCTTTTAGATGCTCCTCTTTCTCCCATGGGGTTGTTTGGTGATGCTGTGAATTCAGTTATCGATAAATTCCAAGAAGAAAAGAAACAAACTGCAGCTTTTAAAAAGTTTCTTCCCCTTAAAGTTCATGTCCCTGGGGCTGCTGGGCGGGAGCAGCCCCGGCCGTCTTCGAGCTCATCACATAGAGCGCAGCAGAGGCAGAGTGTCGCGTCTCGTGCTCCCCCTGCTGGACAGTGGGCTCAGCCGCGACACTCTCAGCCGAAGCCTTCTCCCAGTAGAACTGATCTGAGGACAGTTATATTGGCTAAGAAGGCTTCGGCTAAGAAGAAGTCCTGACGCCAAGCCGTTCAGGATGCTGAGGGTGGTCCCCACCGAGGCGGAAAGGTGTTCACCTCTTTTTACGGTGCCCATTCCTCCTCGGTGCCCTCAGGGGCTCGTTCTGCCAACCCCGCCTTTATGCCGGGGCACAGACGATCCCAGCGAGCGCTTTCCCGAGGGACGCTCGCTCCCTCTGAGGAGGGTCTCAGAGCGGTCAGACCAGTTGTTCCCTGCCGGTGCGCCGTTACAGGGCGCTGCGTCTGCTGCTCAAGTTTGTAAAGACTCTGGGCGGGTCTAATCCGTGGGGAATTTGCATATCATAATTAATAATTGGTAATTAATAATTATTCATACATGTTTGGATTAGATCAGTCTTACATGTTAATAAAACTCCCGATAAGGGATGATATGTAATTTTACCTGCATGCATGCTTGTGTATCCTTGCACTTAACCACAAGTTGATTGCAATTACCTGCACGAACCACGTTTTACAAACCAGGCAAAATTAATTAACTCAATTGTCAGACTAATATCTGTGGGAATCCACAATATCATCTTACTTTATAGGATTTCAGGAAAAGCAATTCTGTGGCCACAAGAATTGGGTTTCCTGCCCTATAAACACATACTCTTTAAAGTATCTTTAATTTGTAAGCTTGTTGCTATAAGATCTTTTGGCACTTAAGGGACTTAAATGAGCAAAAAGGCAGTACATCAATCAGATGAATATAATGAATTTAATAAGGCAGAACTACTTATGTATTTACTACGGTTACATGGGATATATGTATTTACAAACATAATAAACAACAATACACGATAAGGCATCGATGAATGAGAAATGCATAGAGTGTGGACAATGGAAACACGTGTGAGAGGGGAAGGGACAGAGAGAGAGAGAGAGAGAGAGAGAGAGAGAGAGCATTGGCAACATTCCCCTGACAGTCCCCTGCCTGTGACAACACGAAAACATCATCTTAATGCTTCTTAGAAGCTCTATAAAGAGATATACTTAAGTTTCTGGGTCTCTCTGTGTCGCGGCATTCCTGCGCGTGCGTGAGCGGAGTCCTTTAGGAAGCGTCACTGGGTGCTGCTTGGCGCGCGGTGAACGGAGTTTCCAAGTCTTTGGGGTAACATTACCAAAGGAAAATAGTTCGGCTAAGTTTGTTTCACTTTGTGGAAGTGAACAGAGTCGACTACGGAAAACAAAACTGACTAACAAAGAAAAGAAATAAAGATCTCTACGGGGAAATCACGCGGAGTTAACGTCACATCTTCGCATGGCTGGTGAAGGAGCGTGTGTGCGTCTCTCGCCACATGGTCACGTGCGCGTGTTTATCCTTCAAAACGAGCGCGCGCTCGTTTAAAGGTCCCTTGTAGATGGATTTGCTGAAGAGATATGTCACGCGGTGTTCTTTTCACTCGTCGATTGGAATTAAACACGGAGACTTATCTAAGACTGAAAAACACAAATTAAACTAGAAACAAATAAAAGAAAGGCGAAGAGCTCGCCCGGAGGCGAGACCCTACATTTTTGACAGTCAGAGTAACAGAGCGACGAGCGGAGGGGGGAAGCGTCATTTATCACCTTGGAGAAAATCCGGCCTCTTCCTGTTGACTTGGCCAATTAGAGGGTTGGAATTTCACAGGCGGGACTTTGGTTTTTATTGCTCTTTGTCTAAGAGAGAGACATTTGAAACCGACGAAATTAGGGTGTTTAAGAGCAGAATCTTCACAATTCTTATAATACTAATGTGTCACAAGTTTAGCAAAATGTAATGTCAATTAACAAATGGGGAATGAAGATTGGAGTTTATCAAGACCAAACTTGCCACAAATGGATTTGGTTAAACATTAGTTGGCCAAGTTTAAAACATTATCGCATTAGAGTTGTCGAGAAACATAGACCAAACCACCAAAAGGCAACTCATGAAATAGGGAACTTAGATACATTGTTCATACAATTCTCAAGTGGATATATAATAGCATATACTGTATATATATGAATACAGGATTCATTTCTCCTCCTTGGTTAGAATTCAGAGAGGGTGGCAGTTCTGTGAACATTCCTTTGGGTCGTAAACGCCGTTATCTAAGAACACCAGTGATGTTAGTTTTGGTCTCTTTTCACTCCAAAGATGGAAAACATAGTAAACTATGTTTTTCATTAACTTCTTACATATATTTGGCTCGAGCAAGTTGAGCGATTTCGTTTAATACCAATCACTCCGTGTCTGTTACGCATACAAGGATATATATAAACTCTTAGACCTTTATAGAAGTCCGCAAGGTTCAACTACATAACTAACAGTCCTAGATAGACAGGATACAGTATAAACTTCAAACATACAGGAATACATCATGTATACATTTCATAATCACTCATTTCTGGGTTTTAATGTTATAGATGCATATATGTGTGTGTGTGAGTGTGTGTTGTCCATTTGCGCATCTGGCATTCCTTCCTCGCTGGGGGGGGGGTTTGGAGATAACGGTCTTCTTGGATGTTGGCTCGCGAACAAATCAGGATCGCGCGAGGATCTCTTTGGGGACTCATTACGCTGTAAAGGTGTCACAAACTAATCTACCCTCCAGACTGGCTGGCGCTAACGGAAGATTTAGAATTGGAAGAGTCATAGGTTGGGGCTTTAGAAACCCCTGTTAACGTGTGTTTATTGTGTTAAGGAATGCTGACTCCATGATTCTGCGCTCATACCCTACATTCCCCCTTTTCGTCGGATGACGTCTCTGTGGAGACATCATCGGACGACAATCATCACAATGGCGGATGGCAGGTGAATCATGAGGGTTTTGTAGCAGGTGGTTATTGAGGCTGAGGGCTCAGCTCGATGAGATTCAAAGCGGTGTCTGGTGTGATCCCCTCTTTCCGGGGGTTCCGTCGGAAACCTCCAGACACGGCTTTCGTGAGATTGGCTGTCGATGTTCGCATCTCGTTGAGCCTCCTATACAGGATGAAGGCCAGGCCTAGTGACAGGATGTGGCTGACTACCATAGAGATACACAGCGCGGTGTCGGCTGCGGTCCAGGCTTGGACAACAGGTGAGGTGTATTTGTAGAGGGTCAGTTGGCGTGGTGACGGCGGAAGCCAGCACCGTTTGGACAAGGCTTAAGGGTATCAGGTACGGTGGAATCCTTCCCCTGGCTAGGCTGTCAATGGAAGAGCTCACCTCCCGCAGCATGTCTGCCATCAGGGCTGTGACCAGCTGAGTTTGAGCAAAGTCATTCTGGAAAACCGTAAATAGCTGTTTCATAGAGTTCACGGTCTGGTTCAGCAGGACGCTGTGAGTGTTGAGAACCACCACAGTTCCCCTCAAAGTCTTGCCGATGGTCTGAAGGGAGGCACTTTGTGTGTTGAGTTGCTCTTTTATCTGTGGGATTTCAGTCCGGATTTCGGCCACGTGCCGTCTCACGGTGGCTAAGTTCACTGAGTTGACACTAGACATACCGATGTTAAACAGAGTTCCGACGGCAGCGGCGGCTCCGAGCAAAGCTCCAAGGAACCGTTTGGAGCGGCGGTTGTGTCCACTTAGCTCCGCTTGTGTGACAGTCATTTTCTCAAGTTGGTTGAGCATGTGCCTGACATCGGCCTCAGCGTGAGTGAGGGAGTCCTCTGTCCATCGGGCACCGGCCCAACTGTATTGGGCCACTGCGCTGGGGTAATGTGCTCTGTAAACATTACGCGGGTCTAGTCGAACATATACTTTCTGGGTGTGGGTCCGGCAGTTGGTGATCAGGAGTCCCGGTTGTTCCCTCAGGACGATGCCTGATGCCGGACCTGGTGAGATGATCTCCGATTGCGGCTGGCCTCTGGTCGACTGAAGGCACAGGATGGCAAACCACAGCAGCATCCTGGTAAAAGTGAAAGGGAGAGAGAAAGAGAAAGGGAGGAAAAATTTCAGCGAGTGTCGTCCTTGGTTGGCTAGGACAGTCTTTCCGCTTTTGAGGACGCCGGTATGCCACTTGGTTCGGTGTCTTGCAAGTGTCTCTGGTGCTGCGGTGTGCAGCACATGGTGCGTCATGGGCATACATTGGCATGACCCCCCTTTTGCACTGTGGCACCACAAGCTGTGGCGCAGTGATGGCATCAGGTGCAGAACGCTGAATGTTGTCTTGTGCACGCAGCATGTGCCGGTAGACGTCGGTTGTCTGGGGCATTGGTTGTCGGTGGGTGCAGACGGCGTTCGTGGGTGGTTGGAGGGGTATGAGAGGTGGTTTCTCATAGTGTCCATTGTTTGTCATAGTCTTTGGTAAGCTGGAACGTTAAGGTCAGGTTAAGCAGAGGCTCTGTGACATTTTGTCGCACTTGGGGTGAGACTAATGCATGACCCTAAAAGTTCAGAACCAAGGTTTAATGGGTTCGCTAGGAATGTAGCATAAAGCTATGCGTTTCACGTGTATCTAGCTAGTGAAGTGTGTCTTGTATCCTTATCATCTTAGCTGTGGATGTTAGGAGGCTAAGATTTATGTGGTTCCGAGAGTATTTCCCGGAAAGGGCATAGCCGAGATGAAATAACTGACTTAAGATGGTTCTTATGATTAAATTATTTCTCAGGACTTAACTAGTGGTTCACTACGGCTTGACGAAGTGAATGATAGGGGGAAAAAGGACAGCTTTCCTATTCAAATTAGGCTTATTATCAATCCTCAGGACTATAGTTATGCCCTAGTAATCGTTGAAATTACTTGTGTTGCAGGGTCATAAAAATTAGTGCACTTGTTGAAAATAAACAAAATCACAAATAAAGGTGTCTCTGTTTCCTTTCTGGGCCCTATGGGAAATGGAACCACATTCAAACAAGAGAGGAAATGGAATTGAATCATATAGATGACCGAAAAGACAAGGTAATAGCTGAATGCTATTATTATTAAAGTAAAAATAAAAATAAAACGTGGGTGAGTGGTCACAACAGCGGGAATGATCTGAATGTGAGAATAGTCAGTAGCACTAGTGACTAAACTTTGAATTCGCTTGGACCAACACTCGATGGTGGGTTACAGCGGTTGCGTGTTCAAGACCACTTTGTGTGTCCCTTCAAATGTTTAGTCAACATGCTGATGAAAATTCTCATTACTATACAGATTCTTCTCTAGCTACACATTTTACATGTACTTAAGCTTAAGTTTAATTGGCGATTTAGCCTACAGTGCTCAGCAAGGCCTATGCCTAAACTAGTGAAGGTGAACTTGACCTGAGCAGAATTGAAAGTACGGAAAGTGAAGAATTACAAACCCTAACTGGGGTTAAAGAAAGTATTCTAGAATACTTTGGGCTGTATAAACAGCAGCTGTAATTAAGGCTTAAAGTAAATGATGCTAACTGTAGAAGTTATTATTTAGCTTAGCCAAAGCGGGATGGATGTTAGGTTAGGTTAGCCTAGCCTAAGCTCGATGGATGCTAGGTTAGGTTAGCTTAGCCTAAGCTGGATGGATGGATGCTAGGTTAGGTTAGCTTAGCCTAAGCTGGATGGACGCTAGGTTAGGTTAGCTTAGCCACCTAGGCTGGTTTGTTTACAACGTGACATCACGAGTTAGCACTTCCTGTGACAAGTCATTGTCATGGGAACTAGAGCATGTCAGAACAATTCGACAGTACCTGAAGAATGTCTGCACCTTTTAACGGGTTAAAAGGGTTATAAGGGGGCGCCTATACTTTAAAGTCTTTTGAGAACTTGACGTTACATTAAGTAAAATGCGACTGTGTTTTGGCATTTGCTAGTTTTCCTCATGTAATTCTTCTCTTTACTTTACACAACTTATTCTATTTGTTTACAGGAAATAGATTTGCTGTAAGTCAAAGGTTGTCTAAGCATCTATAGTTACGTCCCTCTCATGCACAAATGCTGGCTCTTCAGCGAGTGAACAGTTTTGATCGCTAGGTAGCTCTCTGCTTGTAGATGCAGCTAAAAATTTTTTAGGTGAATTACATCAATCTAACAATAATTTGTAAGGCCTTTACATTGTAGAAAGGGGAGCATCACCCAGGTCTACGTATATATAACACTGTCCTGAGCTTCCTTTGTCAGAAACAGGTTTAGCAATACTGCAATTTGGATTTCTTTAACCAAAGCAGGATAGATATCGGTACAGTTTACAAGCTGCTGAGATGAGATTTTTTTTTTTTTTTTTTGTCAAACAGACTTACGCTTTACTGCTGAACTTACTTATATTAGTTGGAAATCTAAGACTCTTTCACTTACAGTAGAGATGTCAATTCCAGCTATTGTTTTATCTGCATTTAGACAAGCCAGCAACCAGTGATCAAAATGCTTATCGCATGTTGTGTTCCGTTTGGATTGCAATGATCAAATTAAACCTGTAGGTTAACAGTAGTTTCAACTCAGGTGGTTTTCCTACACTATGGCGTCAAGGTGACGTATGCCTTATTTGGAGCTAGGGTTTCCTGTAACCCTTTATTGTCATGGAAACTAATGTTTAGCAGTGTCATTTCACCCAGCATGTAGCAAATGTTTGTTTCGAAAAAGTTGTGCATAGTGTGTTGGCAGGTGAGGCATACACGTCCATTCAAGATTTTCTTTAAATCAGTTAAATTCTAAATTGTCTAATGCAGAGTCTTGCTTCTCTTCGAGCACACATTTTCATCTACTTTAAAAGTTTTATGTTTTATGCTGACCAGGGACCCTTTTACAGAGTCTTGCATTATGTTCATTCTGTGTGCCTTCTGGTTTTGCAGTTCGGAAACAATGGGATCTTAGGGGACCCTTTCTGAGGAGGCCTTATGTGTTAGAGGCCTTCTGTATCAGTTCACGCATCGTTGAGCAGCACTTCTTGGTCTCTGGCGAGCTGGAAGGTGCAGGGTAGTGAACTTGAATCTTGACTTGGTGCTGAGGCTGTGTACCCATGGATGGCTGCTGGAGTTCCTGGGAACTACTTGTTCGAGCCGGATGTTGTTCTGGCTGTACGACTGCACGTTCAGCTGTCACGTCTGGGGTATAAGAGTTCGATCTTTGCTCTTAGCTTTAGTGCCGAGTCTTTCAAAGGGCTGAGCTGACGTTAAAGTGAGGTCTGAGCCGGTGTCTACCAGGGCTTCCAAGCTCACCTCATTTTCCAAAGTGATGGCTAGGTAGAGTTTCCGGGCCACCCCCTTTTTCGATCAGGTTCCCCAGGAGTCTTAGCGTAGGGGCTGGTGTGGTGATCGATGGGCGGTTAGGGCCGGACTTGTGTAGTTCTCTGCGGAGACAGACAGACAAGCAGCATTTCTAGGTATTTTGGGCTTTTGGACCCAGCTGTGGGAAACTGTGCTGTGTCGCTCAGGCTGTGCAGCTGTCAGCTGTGGTGGCTGGGTGATGCTGTCATTTTGTGATGTGACAGTTAGCTCTGTGCTCTGAGGCTGACGAGCAGTGTTCTGGTTGCCTGGTTCAGGTCTTACGCTTAGACATAGGATGTCTGTCTTGTCCCTCTTGTCTCCTTTGGAAAGTCTTTTGTGAAGAAGCTCTTTCAGCGACTTCAGGGTCTCAGCTGTCTCAGATGTGGCGGCACTGTTTTTTTTTTTTTTTGATGTGGGTTCAGACTTGTGCTTACCAGTGGCATGTCGAGAGGGGTTACGCTCTGGGCTGTCTGGGCTTGATGGTCTGGTCGATGGGGCTCGGCTCTTTGTAAACAGGGCTATGGTGTTGTGGGGCGCCCTCTAGAGGCAGCTCTGAGTAGGGCTCAGAGACAGAGTAGATTGTGGGGTTTTTCAAAGTCTTTTCGGACACAGTCTTTTGCTTTGTGTAAGCTTCTTTTAGCTGTTGAGTAGTCATGCTATGTGGTCAGGCCAGGATGTCTAGATGATGTCTCACTGTGGGGTGCAGATTTCGGAGAGACAAAGTTCTGAGGTTGAAATCAATCCTCCATGCCGGACTGATTGAGGTCCATGGCTGTGATTAGTCTTTGGTCTGATTCTGGATCAGAGAATTCTTTAGTGAAGGCCTGCCGCAGCGGCTGGTAGTCCGACTTGACTGTCTCTGGTTGACGGTCGAGGAAGCTGCGCGCATCACGACTGGACGTGATTCTGAGCAGGTACAATCTGTCCCACGCGGTGACGTTGGTAACAGTTTGTAAGTGAAAGTCAATGTCCTGCGGATGGCGTGCACGTTGTGGCCTCCTGCATGGTTCGGAGTGAACATAGGGATGTTTCTGGCCAGCTTGTTAAGTCTTTTGGGAGCCATGCCGTGGTTAGTGGCCGGGGCTCTCCTGGAAAGGCTCTTCCCCCCTCGCTGCTGACGGGGGTTCTTGTGGGCTGGCTGGTGATGTTTTGAACAGTGGGCTTTCACCCCCCTGTACAGCTCTGGGTTCTTGGCTGAAAGGTGCGGACTGGCTGGTCAGGGAAACTTTGTGGTGTGCGTTTCCCCTTCCCGGTCTATAAGAGGGTTTCAACTCTGTGTGAACGGTGTCAAGTTCGTGTTCGAGATCTTGTCTCTGCTGAACGTGCTTGTGGATGGTAGCACGGGCCTCTTGCGAGTTTCTTTCGCAGGCCGTGGCTTTCGAGTCTCTTTAAGTTCAGTCTCTGCTCTTTGCAAGGGGCTTCACTTTTGTCGGAGTTTCTCGTTGAGTTCCTCTCTGGTTCTTTTCTCTGACTGCACTCTATGTGCAGATGAAGATCAGATAGGGCAGTTTGAAGTCTTTCCACTTCCTTCTGTAGCTCGGGGTCGTTGTCATCCTCGGCTTGCATCCTTAGCGTTGCAACTTCGTGCTCCAGGGCGATGCGGCTCCTTTCGTGGAGACGTGCTTGTGCGATGAGCTGGCAAGTGAGGTTGACGTGTCTGACCGGTCTTTGTCGTGGGAGCTTTGGCTTGGTTTGTGCGCCATCAGCCTGTCCACGTCTGCGATGCTCTTGGCTCGGGGCTCTGAGTCACTGGCGACCTTGGTCAGGAATGGAGGTTTCATGAATCTCAGCCATGTCTCCAGGTTGTCCCAGCGGGTTGTGGGACTGTAGGACCGGAACATACTGGCTTCACTGTGGGCGAGAGGAACACAACACACACACAGAGAGACCAATGGAACTAAATTGCCCCTTGGGGATTAATAAAGCTATCTGTATGCAGGTTCGTTCTACGTTTAACAAGCTATAATACGGGCTATGCCGCGTATGAAAATTTTGGTTAACTGATGCCGACAGTTAAATCATTTGGTAGGACAATTTGGGTAGGTCAGCATGGCCTGAATAAAGATTTTTAACGGGGCGGTAGCTTAGGGGTCACCTGTTGATGCTAACGGCTTGGTTGTCAAACTATTATTCAGCGTTCCTTGTTGTCTCAGATAGGTTCTGTCTCTAAGTGAACTGAAAGGAGCAGAGCACAACAGGAAAGAGCAATGGCAAGACAGCAAAGTTTTAAGTAACATGCAACCATCCAAGATGGAAAGGTCTGTAATGAAATGGCGTTAATAGTACACAGGAAGTGTACACAGGAAGTGTTACAGGGGAAGAGGAGGCCTAAGCCTGCGATTTGTGGCTAGGAGAGTAGGAGGGAGCCAAACACTTCAATGACCGGGGGAATCTCTAGATTCTGTGGCCAATACTAAGTGATGGATTTAATACCTTTTCTAGTTTCCCTGGGGTGAACTGAGGTCATTCGGGTTGGAGTCAGCATTTTGGTTGGTCTCTCTGTCGTCCCCAAACACTTGACAGCAGTGTCCCGGGCCCTTCCGCATATCTGTACCGATGTGTGCCCTCACGCAACCCGACCTTGAACACAACCGGCAGTGCCAAATTGGTGATGTCGTGTTGCGGGCTGCACCAACGGAGAAATACAGGAAAGTCCGAGACCCGTGCTCAGTCAGCGCTGGTGACGCAGGTCAGACGAACCAGCCAGCTGGACCCCAAGCAGAGATGACTGTCAAATCACCACAGCACGAGAGAAATTTCTACCTACAAACACAAAACAGGATGAAGGACAAGTGAACCTCAACGTGAATTAAAGCTCTCTCTATCTAAATCAAATTGAGTGTCTATTTTTTTTTGTAGAAAAATCAAAGGCAACGGTTTTACTAAAATTATGGTACAAACAAAAAGGGAATTATGACAATGTTAATTATCAGAACAACCTAGCCTCCATTCAGAGAAGAGATTAAGTGCAGCAGGAAGAGCACAGGAGGAAGCAAGCTGTAGTGGCGCGTTTGGGCCACTAAGGGTTTGGGCCACTTCCTCCTAGTGGTCAACCTGGCTGACAGAGAACTTGATTTAAATTGCATTCAAACTGGTTTAAATACAATTCAAATCAAGCGTATGCATAGATGTTAAGTAACTTCTAGAATGGTAAGGATACAGTTGTCATAACGTATCCAATACATAACGTAACGTATCAAATCAAAATTATTGAAAATAATTTGAAAAAGGAAATATAGAAATAAAGCCATAAAACCATTCCCAACAGGAAAGGAGACTTAATTCAAATTGATCTTGAAATTTGTTTGTTTCAAACCAAATTTGATTAAGTGTAGGAAATTAAAGGTTGGCATTATATTTGATGATGATCACGACTACGGTGAGGTATCAATGATAATAACCAAAATAAAACCAACTGGGAGAAAGCCACTTCAGAAAAGAATGATGTTAGGAACTAAGTGATGAGCTGACGTAGAGGGGGGAGGCCACAAGGGGCGCATTCCTCCTAAGTGGTCATCAGAAACTGGTACTGCTTACTTTTAAATTTTAAATTCAACTGTGGTTTGAACCAAATTCAAAATAAGTGTACACAGTCGGGAGTGAAATCATGTTAGTAAAACTGGAACTTGCACATGCATTGAAAGTTAGAAACACAATTTCAGAAATTCACTGGAAAAATCTGAAATTGTGATGAGAGAGATTGTTTAGGAAAAGACGGCCTCGTTACTAGTGTCCACGAGATGGCGCCATTTCGCTCATGGAGGGTAAAGTCAGGGGGCGGTGCGTAATTCGAGAACTGTCAAGCACTTAGGCCTAAGGGCTGCCCTCTAGTGTTTGTCAGTGGAATAACAACCACCCTGCTTCCATGTGTGATTCAAATTTGAGCGTGCAGACGCTTTGTTTTCTGTAAGATCACACTTATCCAAAATAAAATCTCAGCGTTTTTTTTTTTTTTCAGCTATATTTCACAAAACGGCGTGGCAGGAATTTTTTCTACACACAAACATAGGGACAACCGGAATTAGGCATCGGTTTTTCAATTCCCACATAAACAATTAGCGCTATTATTCACACGTGTTCGCTTATGAATTTTAAACCTCGGCGGGTTTTTTCTATTCGACACACGTGTGCACGGAAGGATTTCTTCGCTTCCACACACTAATATGGACAACAGGAATTATACGTCTGTCGTTCGGATCCAAATAACATTTATCAAATATCACTTATGATTAAAAATGTTTTTCGGTTTTGGATTTTTTTGGTGCTATATTTTAACAAACACGTCTGGCAGGATTGCTTCGCTGCGTCGTGCAAAAATAAAACAGGAAATATTCGTCTGTTTTTTCGACTCCCATGACATATTATCAAATAGCACTTATGATTAAATATGCTTTAGGTTTTTTACAATTGAGTAGCTACGTCAATGTTTAACCAGGAGTTCATCGTTAATCTAACGATTATAATATCAGGCCTTTCTTAAGAATAGTGAAAGAGCATCGTTTCACTAAATCTAGTCTTCACCCTGACAGAAGAATCTCGTTCGGACAGGGGAGTTTAACATTAAAATGTCACAATTCAAAAGAGGTTTCTTCGTCTTTTGTTGGACAAATTTAATACTATGAAACTGCAGTTTTACTTTTAGTTATTAACAATCGCAAAAGGAATGTTAGACATTATTTTGCAGCTGTTAATGTGCTGAACTGGACTCGGCTTTGTGCCTTTAATCAGTCAGCCAGTGAGTTCGCGTTGCGTTCACTCACTCGAGGCGCGCGTACATTATTAAATCACAATATAGACATCGATTGAAACTGAATTGCTCAAAAACAAGTTTAAAATGTGCCCGCATTATTCTCCACCATTATGTAAAGACTCTGGGCGGGTCTAATCCGTGGGGAATTTGCATATCATAATTAATAATTGGTAATTAATAATTATTCATACATGTTTGGATTAGATCAGTCTTACATGTTAATAAAACTCCCGATAAGGGATGATATGTAATTTTACCTGCATGCATGCTTGTGTATCCTTGCACTTAACCACAAGTTGATTGCAATTACCTGCACGGACCACGTTTTACAAACCAGGCAAAATTAATTAGCTCAATTGTCAGACTAATATCTGTGGGAATCCACAATATCATCTTACTTTATAGGATTTCAGGAAAAGCAATTCTGTGGCCACAAGAAATGGGTTTCCTGCCCTATAAACACATACTCTTTAAAGTATCTTTAATTTGTAAGCTTGTTGCTATAAGATCTTTTGGCACTTAAGGGACTTAAATGAGCAAAAAGGCAGTACATCAATCAGATGAATATAATGAATTTAATAAGGCAGAACTACTTATGTATTTACTACGGTTACATGGGATATATGTATTTACAAACATAATAAACAACAATACACGATAAGGCATCGATGAATGAGAAATGCATAGAGTGTGGACAATGGAAACACGTGTGAGAGGGGAAGGGACAGAGAGAGAGAGAGAGAGAGAGAGAGAGAGAGCATTGGCAACATTCCCCTGACAGTCCCCTGCCTGTGACAACACGAAAACATCATCTTAATGCTTCTTAGAAGCTCTATAAAGAGATATACTTAAGTTTCTGGGTCTCTCTGTGTCGCGGCATTCCTGCGCGTGCGTGAGCGGAGTCCTTTAGGAAGCGTCACTGGGTGCTGCTTGGCGCGCGGTGAACGGAGTTTCCAAGTCTTTGGGGTAACATTACCAAAGGAAAATAGTTCGGCTAAGTTTGTTTCACTTTGTGGAAGTGAACAGAGTCGACTACGGAAAACAAAACTGACTAACAAAGAAAAGAAATAAAGATCTCTACGGGGAAATCACGCGGAGTTAACGTCACATCTTCGCATGGCTGGTGAAGGAGCGTGTGTGCGTCTCTCGCCACATGGTCACGTGCGCGTGTTTATCCTTCAAAACGAGCGCGCGCTCGTTTAAAGGTCCCTTGTAGATGGATTTGCTGAAGAGATATGTCACGCGGTGTTCTTTTCACTCGTCGATTGGAATTAAACACGGAGACTTATCTAAGACTGAAAAACACAAATTAAACTAGAAACAAATAAAAGAAAGGCGAAGAGCTCGCCCGGAGGCGAGACCCTACATTTTTGACAGTCAGAGTAACAGAGCGACGAGCGGAGGGGGGAAGCGTCATTTATCACCTTGGAGAAAATCCGGCCTCTTCCTGTTGACTTGGCCAATTAGAGGGTTGGAATTTCACAGGCGGGACTTTGGTTTTTATTGCTCTTTGTCTAAGAGAGAGACATTTGAAACCGACGAAATTAGGGTGTTTAAGAGCAGAATCTTCACAATTCTTATAATACTAATGTGTCACAAGTTTAGCAAAATGTAATGTCAATTAACAAATGGGGAATGAAGATTGGAGTTTATCAAGACCAAACTTGCCACAAATGGATTTGGTTAAACATTAGTTGGCCAAGTTTAAAACATTATCGCATTAGAGTTGTCGAGAAACATAGACCAAACCACCAAAAGGCAACTCATGAAATAGGGAACTTAGATACATTGTTCATACAATTCTCAAGTGGATATATAATAGCATATACTGTATATATATGAATACAGGATTCATTTCTCCTCCTTGGTTAGAATTCAGAGAGGGTGGCAGTTCTGTGAACATTCCTTTGGGTCGTAAACGCCGTTATCTAAGAACACCAGTGATGTTAGTTTTGGTCTCTTTTCACTCCAAAGATGGAAAACATAGTAAACTATGTTTTTCATTAACTTCTTACATATATTTGGCTCGAGCAAGTTGAGCGATTTCGTTTAATACCAATCACTCCGTGTCTGTTACGCATACAAGGATATATATAAACTCTTAGACCTTTATAGAAGTCCGCAAGGTTCAACTACATAACTAACAGTCCTAGATAGACAGGATACAGTATAAACTTCAAACATACAGGAATACATCATGTATACATTTCATAATCACTCATTTCTGGGTTTTAATGTTATAGATGCATATATGTGTGTGTGTGAGTGTGTGTTGTCCATTTGCGCATCTGGCATTCCTTCCTCGCTGGGGGGGGGGGTTTGGAGATAACGGTCTTCTTGGATGTTGGCTCGCGAACAAATCAGGATCGCGCGAGGATCTCTTTGGGGACTCATTACGCTGTAAAGGTGTCACAAACTAATCTACCCTCCAGACTGGCTGGCGCTAACGGAAGATTTAGAATTGGAAGAGTCATAGGTTGGGGCTTTAGAAACCCCTGTTAACGTGTGTTTATTGTGTTAAGGAATGCTGACTCCATGATTCTGCGCTCATACCCTACAAGTTACACCAGAGGCCAGTCTCGAGAGGCTGGTACCCTTAGTAGAATTTCTGGCAGAGTGGAAAAGCCTTCCAAAAATATCTCATTGGGTCCTGCAGACAGTAGAAAAGGGTTATGCTATCCAGTTCAGGTGTCGTCCACCAAAATTCAGAGGGGTTCTGCACACAGTGGTGGGCCCCGAGCAGGCTCTGGTATTGGAACAAGAGGTGAAAACGCTCCTTCAAAAAGAGGCTATAGAACGGGTTCCTCCTCCCAGTTTGGAGTCAGGTTATTACAGCCGATATTTCATCGTTCCAAAGAAGGATGGGGGGTTGCGTCCAATTTTAGACCTGCGCATATTGAATCGCTCGGTAGGGAAGCTAAAATTCAAGATGCTCACTATCAAGCAGATCGTGTCTCAAATCAGGTCCGAGGACTGGTTTGTCACGATAGATCTGAAGGACGCATACTTCCATGTGTCCATCCTTCCACAACACAGGAAGTTCCTGAGGTTCGCCTTCGGGGGCGAGGCGTACCAGTACAGGGTTCTTCCGTTTGGCCTAGCTTTATCTCCCCGCACTTTCACGAAATGCATGGATGCAGCACTAGTGCCTCTGAGGCTTCAGGGCATTCGTATTCTCAATTACATCGACGATTGGTTGATTTTAGCTCAGACCGAGCAGATGGCGGTTCGGCATCGAGATGTCGTCCTCGCTCATATCAGAAAGTTGGGGATGAGGCTGAACGCAAAGAAAAGTGTATTATCTCCTTCCCAGAAGACCACTTTTCTGGGTGTCGTTTGGGATTCGGTATCGATGCGGGCGCGACTCTCTCCGACCCGCATCGCTTCGATTCTCTCAGCTGTGAAACAAGTGAAGCTAGGCCAGCTACTCACTGTCAAGCAGTTTCAGAGACTGTTGGGTCTGATGGCAGCAGCGTCCAACGTTATACCTTGCGGCCTGTTGTACATGAGACCGCTACAGTGGTGGCTCAGGACCAAGGGATTCTCCCCGAGGGGAAATCCGCTCCGCACGTTCAAAGTCACGCGGCGCTGCCTTCGTGCTCTGGTCATGTGGAGAGAAACTTGGTTCCTATCCAAAGGTCCTGTGCTGGGGGCTCTTTGTCGTCGCATAACGCTAACGACGGATGCTTCCCTCACAGGGTGGGGGGCGGTCATGAGTGGTCGCCCAGCCCAAGGTCTGTGGCAGGATCATCATCTTTCGTGGCACATAAATTGTCTAGAGATGTTGGCTGTGTTTCAGGCTCTGAAACACTTCCTAACAGACCTGAGAGGCCATCATGTGTTAGTTCAATCAGACAACACGTCGGTGGTCTCTTATATAAATCATCAGGGGGGCCTCGCGGTCTCGCCGGCTTTACAAGTTGGCCCGTCAGATCCTCCTGTGGTCCCAAGGGAAGCTACTATCTCTGAGAGCAATGTATCTCCCTGGGTATTTGAATGTGGTAGCAGACTCCCTGTCGAGGCAGGGGCCGAGGCCAGGGGAATGGAGACTCCACCCCGAGGTGGTGGAGCTCCTTTGGTTGAGTTTCGGTCGCGCCGAGGTGGACCTATTCGCTTCCAAGGAGACCACTCATTGTCATCGGTGGTTCTCCATCACTCTTCCAGCCCCCCTGGGGTTGGATGCTATGGTGCAGCCGTGGCCGAGGTCACGTCTGTACGCCTTTCCCCCGATTGCTCTGTTACCAGGAGTTCTGGAGAGGGTCCGCCGGGACGGGGTCAGTCTACTACTAGTAGCCGCGTTCTGGCCGGCCCGAGTATGGTTTGCGGACCTGATTTCTCTCCTGGACGGTTCTCCTTTGGAGCTCCCGGTCAGGAGGGATCTACTCTCCCAGGCGGGGGGCACGATACTTCACCCCCGCCCAGAATTGTGGAAACTGTGGGCTTGGCCTCTGAGGGGGCCCAGCTCATAGACTCCGGTCTCTCAACCGAGGTTGTTGAGACCATTCTTAACTCCAGAGCTCAATCCACGAGGAAGCTTTATGCCTTGAAGTGGAAACTTTTCACTTCTTGGTGTGGAGAACACCTGCAGGACCCAGTTAACTGCCCAGTGGGTGCAGTGCTGGAATTCCTGCAGGAGCGCTTCTCCACAGGGTTATCCCCCTCCACACTAAAGGTGTATGTGGCGGCACTAGCTGCTTACCACGTCCCTTTCAGTGGAGTTTCTCTTGGGAGACACCCGCTTATAACTCGTTTCCTCCGTGGCACTTTGAGGCTGAGGCCAGCAGTTCGTACGAGGGTGCCGACTTGGGATTGTATTAGAAGGTCTTTCCCTAGCTCCTTTTGAACCTATCGAAGAAGTTCCCGAGAAGTTTCTCACTTTTAAGACTATCTTTTTGCTTGCTATCTCTTCACTAAAAAGAATCGGAGATTTGCAGGCTCTGTCGGTTTCACCCTCGTGCCTGGAATTTGCACCTGGCATGGTTAAAGCTTTTCTGCATCCTAGACCAGGTTACGTTCCTAAGGTTCCTACTAATATTGTTAGACCTACGGTTCTGCAGGCTTTCTGTCCTCCTCCATTTATGTCATCGGACCAGGAGAAACTTAATTCACTCTGCCCTGTTAGGGCATTAGACGCTTATGTCCACAGAGCTGCCCTGTGGAGGAAATCAGAACAACTTTTTGTATGTTTCGGGCCACCCAGGAAAGGGTGTCCGGCGTCTAAACAGAGAATGAGCAAGTGGGTGGTTGAGGCTATCTCACTTGCTTATGAGTCGGCTGGCCAGCCTTCACCTTTGGTTGTCCGAGCTCACTCTACCAGGAGTATGGCTGCTTCTAAAGCTCTTTTGTCGGGGGTTTCCCTGAGTGATGTTTGTGATGCGGCTGGATGGTCTTCACCGCATACTTTTATTAAGTTCTACGACCTAGACTTAAGCTCTACCCCTGGGGCACAGGTGCTCTCGTCCTCTGTGCGCTAGTCTCACATGACGGTCATTTGGTCCTATGGCGACGTGGGTATTCGCGTTCCCGCAGCGTTTGACGCAGCTCGAAGTTCCCTTGAAAGGGAACGTCTCGGTTACGTATGTAACCCTAGTTCCCTGATAGGGAACGAGTAGCTGCGTCGCTCCGCCATACTCCCGGCACTCCCGTTAGCGCTTCCTTCAAGCCTATCAGAAGCTAATGCGCTTGTGTTTTTGGGGTGCTTTATAGTTTCCTGGTCGATGACGTCACCCGCCTATGACGTTTCATCTCTCCATTGGGCTGATTCCATACGTGCTTCATGACGCACAACGCAGGGGCGTTCCCGCAGCGTTTGACGCAGCGTCTCGTTCCCTATCAGGGAACTAGGGTTACATACGTAACCGAGACGTTTCTGAGAGACTCGTAGAGACAGCATAGCTGCTGTTTGATTTTGCGATTGATTTCATTTGTGTAAAGGCTATCATATCATAGGCTACAAGGTTTAAATCATTTAAATATACATATAAAATAGTAGAACGTGTATGATGTAGTATTTTAGTTGATATTAGGCTACTCTTGCCAAGCTCTGATTTCTGAGAGACTCACGAAGATGGTAACGCGCCTATTTGATTTGCGCGCAATTAATTTATAAAGTTTACACTCATTCACTTCACACACTCATTATTACGTAGTGATGATAGAGGTTTATTTATAATATTGTGCTTTCCCCTGGCTCACCTCTTATCCAGAATCACGAGGAGTGACTGTCAGCTGAATATTTTTTCTATTATTTGGCAGAATTATTCATTATTTGTTTTGAAGCCATTATTCGTGCCTTTTCGGATAAGATATTCAGCTTCAGTCACATCCAGATTTTTCCTGCCTGGCTGTTCAGTCAAATTAATTGTCATTGCATTCATGTCACTATAATGAATCATTGTATGACTTCATGCATTTCACATGTACTTACTAATCATTATATTTATTAAACAATCATGTAATTTAGACATTTAATGACTGTATTGCACCTCATTCCATACTCCATTTCTGTCTCCACCCCCCTTCTCTCATTAGAGCCCATTTTGTGTGACGTTGGAGAGTTTCTGTGCGGAGACCAGCTGACCTGTGTGTCTGAGAACTGGCTTTGTGATGGGGAACCAGACTGTCCTGATGGTTCTGATGAAGTTCTGGACAAATGTAAGTAACCATTACACCAATCAACAGTGCCTCAAAACAGATCATTATGTGCTAAACATCTCTACATTCCCATATCTCCATTCGCCAAAATCAGCATTACCCTGCACATGATTATGTTCCTTGCCTTGTTTAATTCCTGGTTGTAGTTCACATGCAAAGTGCGAGGAATGATAGCTGGGCATTTTAGGGTGATAAAAATGTCCTGATTTTAATATTTAATTTTATCAACAAAAAGATTGATCGGTTTATGCTAAAGCCGTGTGCCCAATTGCTTCCTGTTGATGCAGGGCATTTTCAGAAGAGCTTCATTTATAACAGATTCCAGGCACAGTGGGTCAACTATTCTCACCACTGGTATTCTATTATCATTTAGATTAATCATGTTCACTCTTGTTTTATTTATAATGCCTTAGAATGGATTCAGGGTGTATTTATCGTGGGGATTTTGTGGAGCTCATTACCATAGATTATGTATCAATATGAAATGCATTACAATCTGCATTTCACAACAAAATTTGCAGTGGAATTTAATGTGTTTTGGAAGCCAGCACAGACTACTATCGCAAGAGTGTACTAAAAGCACTCCACTGACATGGGTAATTTTATTCATGTGTTTGTGCATATTGGGCACCCTGAGGTTACCGTGTTGCTTACGATAGTGGGGTAAAATCAGTGAGTAAACTGTGCAACCCTCTTAATCCTGAAGTCAGTGCACAATTTTTTGTCATGTAATTGATTTATGTATGCATCTATCTATCTATGTGATTAGAAGGGGCCAATCATATACAGTTGACAAGGATTGAATCATGCCCATAAGAAAAAGGTCAAGGTAAATTGTTTTGGTAAAGATTATCCATTAATGATTAAACAAAAAAAGTTCCCAAAATGTTAGCTGTGGGGTAATGTGGCATCTTCTTGAACTAATGTTTATAATAAGCTTTGGATCTAAATACAGGAAACACTTTGGAAATACACTGTTCTTTTTGAAATGGTAGACGATATATTTTCCAAAGGTCTGAGAGAGCACTGCCAAAGCAAAATCCACCTTTCAAAGAAAACAATTAAAAATTTGGTTCTCACATGAATTTATGCACTTGAGAAGCTACCTCAGCCACATATAAGTCAATCAACTACTAGGACATAGTAATTGATATTTCATTTTCAAATACTTCATATTTTCCTGCAGCCATGATGGTTGGAATGTGGTATAATAAAATCTTAAATTCTGAAAAAGAAGTCAGAATTGCATGATATAAATTTGCAGTTGCGAGAAAAAATTCAGATTTGCGAGTTTATAACTTTTTTCTCGCAATTGCGAGTTTGTCTTGCAATTCTGAAGATTTGAAAAGTCAGAATTGTGAGATAAAAAGTCGCAATTATTTTTAAATAATTGTTTATATAATTGTTAACAATTAAAGAGGTGGTTTACTGCTTTTTTTCTTTGCGTGATTGTGTTTTTGGGGTGCAATATAACATGTCTAATTGTGTGTTTTTTTTTAAAAAGCCTTATTTTTCATAAATTCACCTTTATTGTAAGACGCTTTCTCCTCTGTCATTTGAACGACCGGTTGACTTCCTGATTCTATGAAACAACTCCCTCAGAAACAGGCAATGGGCTCAGATTGGTTAGTTGGGCCGGTGTGTTGTAATTGGCTAAACGTCTCGGTTACGTATGTAACCCTAGTTCCCTGATAGGGAACGAGACGCTGCGTCAAACGCTGTGGTAACGCCCCTGCGTTGTGCGTCATGAAGCACGTATGGAATCAGCCCATTGGAGAGATTGAACGTCATAGGCGGGTGACGTCATCGACCAGGAAACTATAAAGCACCCCATAAACACAAGCACAAGAGCTTCTGATAGGCCTGAAGGAAGCGCTAGTGGGAATGCCGGGAGTATGGTGGAATGACGCAGCGTCTCGTTCCCTATCAGGGAACTAGGGTTACATACGTAACCGAGACGTTCCCTTTCAAGGGAACTCGAGCTGCGTCAAACGCTGTGGGAATGCTAATACCCACGTCGCCATAGGATCAAGTGACCGCCATGTGAGAACTAGCGCACAGAGGACGAGAGCACCTGTGCCCCAGGGGTAGAACTTAAGTCTAGGTCGTAGAACTTAATGAAAGTATGCGGTGAAGACCATCCAGCCGTATCACAAACGTCACTGAGGGAAACTCCTGACAGTAAGGCTTTAGAAGCCGCCATACTCCTGGTAGAGTGGGCTCGTACAGCCAAAGGTGAAGGCTGACCAGCCGACTCACTTGCTCATTCTCTGTTTAGACGCGGGACACCCCTTCTTGGGTGGCCCAAAGCACACAAATAGTTGTTCTGACTTCCTCCACAGGGCAGTTCTGTGGACATAGGCGTCTAACGCCCTAACAGGGCAGAGTAAATTAAGTATGGAGGAGGATAAAAGGCCTGCAGAACTGTAGGTCTAACAACATTAGTAGGGACCTTGGGAACGTAACCTGGTCTAGGATGCAGAAAAGCCTTAAACATGCCAGGCGAAAATTCCAGGCACGAGGGTGAAACCGACAGAGCCTGCAAATCTCCGATTCTCTTTAGTGAGGACATAGCAAGAAGAAAGATAGTCTTAAACGTGAGAAACTTCTCAGGAACTTCTTCGATAGGTTCAAGAGGAGCTCTGGAAAGACCTTCTAATACGATGGCCAGATCCCAGGCCGGCACCCTTGTACGAACTGCTGGCCTCAGCCTCAGTGTGCCACGAAGGAAACGAGTTATAAGCGGGTGTCTCCCAAGAGAAACTTCACTGAAAGGGACGTGGTAAGCAGCCAGTGCCGCCACATACACCTTTAGTGTGGAGGGGGATAGCCCTGTGGAGAAGCGCTCCTGCAGGAATCCCAGCACTGCACCCACTGGGCAGTTAACTGGGTCCTGCAGGTGCTCTCCACACCAAGAAGTGAAGAGTTTCCACTTCAAGGCATAAAGCTTCCTCGTGGATGGAGCTCTGGAGTGAAGAATGGTCTCAACAACCTCGGTTGAGAGACCAGAGTTCATGAGCTGGGCCCCCTCAGAGGCCAAGCCCACAATACTGGGCGGGGGTGAAATATCATGCTGCCCGCCTGAGAGAGTAGATCCCTCCTGACCGGGAGCTCCAAGGGAGAGCCGTCCAGGAGAGAAATCAGGTCCGCAAACCATACTCGGGCCGGCCAGAACGGGGCTACTAATAGTAGGCTGACCCCGTCCCGGCGAACCCTCTCCAGAACTCCAGGTAGCAGAGCAATCGGGAGAAAGGCGAACAGACGTGACCTCGGCCACGGCTGCACCATAGCGTCAAACCCCAGAGGGGCTGGATGGCTGATGGAAAACCACAGATGACAATGCGTGGTCTCCTTGGAAGCGAATAGGTCCACCTCGGCGCGACCGAAACTCAACCAAAGGAGCACCACCACCTCGGGATGGAGTCTCGAATCCCCCGGCCTCGGCCCCTGTCTCGACAGGGAGTCTGCTACCACATTCAAATACCCAGGAAGATACATTGCTCTCAGAAATAGTAACCTCCCTTGGGACCACAGGAGGATCTGACGGGCCAACTTGAAAAGCCGGCGAAACCGCAGGCCCCCCTGATGATTTATATAAGAGACCACAGACGTGTTGTCTGACTGAACTAACACATGATGACCTCTCAGGTCTGCTAGGAAGTGTTTCAGAGCCTGGAACACCGCCAACATCTCTAGACAATTTATAAGCCGTGATAGATGATGGTCCTGCGACAGCCCTTGGGCTGGACGACCACTCGTGACCGCCCCCCACCCTGTGAGGGAAGCATCCGTCGTTAGCGTTACGCGACGACAAAGAGCCCCCAACACAGGCCCTTTGAATAGGAACCAGGTTTCTTTCCACATGACCAGAGCACGAAGGCAGCGCCGCGTGACTTTGACCGTGCGGAGCGGATTTCCCATCGGGGAGAATCCCTTGGTCCTGAGCCACCACTGTAGCGATCTCATGTACAACAGGCCGCAAGGTATAACGTCGGACGCTGCTGCCATCAGACCCGACAGTCTCTAAAACTGTTTTACAGTAAGTAGCTGGCCTAGCTTTACTTGTTTCACAGCTGAGAGAATCGAAACGATGCGGGTCGGAGCGAGTCGCGCCTGCATCGAAACCGAAACCCAAACGACACCCAGAAAAGTGGTCTTCTGAGGAGATAATACACTTTTCTTTGCGTTCAGCCTCAACCCCAACTTCCTGATATGAACGAGAACGACATCTCAATGTCGAACCGCCATCTGCTCTGTCTGAGCTAAAATCAACCAATCGTTGATGTAATTGAGGACACGAACATCCTGAAGCCTCAGGGGTACTAGTGCTGCGTCCATGCATTTCGTGAAAGTGCGGGGAGATAAAGCTAGGCCAAACGGAAGAACCCTGTGCTGGTACACCTCGCCCCCGAAGGCGAATCTCAGGAACTTCCTGTGTTGTGGAAGGATGGAAATGTGGAAGTACGCGTCCCTTAGATCTATCGTGACAGACCAGTCCTCGGATCTGATTTGTGACACGATCTGCTTGATAGAGAGCATCTTGAATTTTGGCTTCCCTACCGAGCGATTCAATAGGCGCAGGTCTAAAATTGGACGCAACCCCCCCATCCTATTTTGGAACGATGAAATATCGGCTGTAATAGCCTGACTCCACACTGGGAGGAGGAACCCGTTCTATAGCCTTCTTTTAAAGGAGTGCTTTCACCTCTTGTTCCATAACCAGAGCCTGCTCGGGGCCCACCACTGTAGGCAGAACCCCTCTGAATCTTGGTGGACGACACCTGAATTGGATAGCATAATCCCTTTCTATTGTCTGCAGGACCCAATGAGATAATTTTGGAAGGCTTTTCCACTCTACCAGAAATTCTACTAAGGGTACCAGTCTCTCGAGACTGGCCTCTGGTGTAACTTGAGCAGCAAACGCAGTGCGCTGTATCGGCACACCGGCAGGGAACAACTGGTCTAACCGCTCTGAAACCCTCCTCAGAGGGAGCGAGCGTCCCTCGGGAAATCGCTCGCTGGGACCGTCTGCGACCCGGCATGAAGGCGGGGTTGGCAGAACGGGCCCCTGAGGGCACCGAGGAAGAATGGGCACCGTAGAAAGAGGTGAACACCTTTCACCTGTCAGTGTCCTGCGCGCCGTGGCGCCAGGACTTCTTCTTAGCCGAAGCCTTCTTAGCTAATATAACTGTCCTCAGATCAGTTCTATTACTGGGAGATTTCGACTGAGAGTGCCGCGGCTGAGCCCACTGTCCAGCAGGGGGAGCAAGAGACGCGACACTCTGCTTCAGCGCCCTATATGATGAGCTCGCAGACGGCCGGGGCTGCTCCCGCTCAGCAGCCCCAGGGACATGAATTTTTAAAGGGAGAAATTTCTTAAAAGCTGTTGTTTGCTTTTCCTTCTCCTGGAATTTATCGATGACAGAATTTACAGCATCGCCAAATAAACCCAGGGGGGAGAGAGGAGTGTCTAAAAGGAAAGCTTTTTCTTTTCCTTTTATATTTGTCTGATTTAACCACAGATGTCTTTCTGCGGCCACCAGAGCTGCCATAGATCGACCCACTAGCTTGGCCGACTCTCTGGTTGCGCGCAGGGATAAATCAGCAGCCTGACGCAGTTCGCGAACCAGGTCAGCACTGACCTCCTCACTCTAACTCACGTCCCTCAGCAGGTCAGCCTGGTATGCCTGCAAAAACGAAATATTTCTAAGAGGCTTGGTGGGTAATGCCGGTGCCTTAACAGATGACGCAGCCTCGAGGGAGAGAAAACTCGCAAGCGTCTCTTCCACGCGAGGCATAGCCGAATAACCATATGATTTTTCCCCCACAATATTAGAATATATAGAAGTCTGGGGACTAAACACTCTATATGACACCGTTTTTTTCCACGATTTCGACACCTCATTGTGGAGATCGGGAAAAAACGGCAAGCACCGGCGTGGAGGTTGCACTCGTGACGGCAAAAATCTCTAATCTAATTTTGATTTAGAAACAGACTCCTGTCTAGTCACTGGCCATACAATGCTGAGTTTTACTACAGCTCTTGTTAATACCTCCACTAGCTCATCACTTTCGGGAGTGTAAGGTGGTGAATCCTCCACATCTCCCTCATTTATAACTGGTGCCTCAGCCCGAGCGGAAGAAACCGCAGCGCGTGCTTCCGAACACGGGACTGAGACACTGGATCTCACATGTGAAGGGAGAGATAAGGCAGAGCCCGTCTCTAACCCCGCTGAGAGATCCATCTGCGATCCCCACGATACGCGTCGTCGCTCTGCCTCGGCAAGAGCGGGACCCGAACCGCGGGGAGCGCGCACCGAACCGCTCTCCTCGAAGAGCGCCCGGCGGGAGCGGAGCGTCCTTAATGGCAGACGCTCGCAATGCTCACAATCAGCTCCTTCGAGAGCTGACTGGGCATGCTGCACTCCCAAACAAACAACACAAAGAACGTGTGTATCCCCACTCGTAAAATAACGTGAGCAGGGAGGGACACACTTCCTAAACTGCTGTTCGTTCGCCATATCTCTCTTAATATATATATATATATATATATATATATATATATATATAAATTGTTTGTGTGGTGCAGAGTATGTAAAGACAGACAATATTCACACAGGGACAGATTCACATATAGCGCGACTGAAGGCACAGAAAGCTGTTGCGCTTGTGTTTTATGGGGTGCTTTATAGTTTCCTGGTCGATGACATCACCCGCCTATGACGTTCCATCTCTCCATTGGGCTGATTCCATACGTGCTTCATGACGCACAACGCAGGGGCGTTCCCACAGCATTGTACGCAGCTTGAGTTCCCTTGAAAGGGAACTGCATAGTGCACGTAGTCCGGAAACTTCACGCCCATTACCTTTACGGGCGAAAGCTGCATGTGCTCTGGTCAAATGTAAATAGTGTCAATACTGCCGTATCAGTTTGAGCCAGAATCAGACCCAGAAAGAGGCAATGAAGAGAGTCAAGCAGAACCTCCCCAAGGCTCTTACAAAACGTTTCTGAATGGTAAATTTTATTATTATTATTATTATTATTATATTCTTTTCTATTCTACTATTATTATATAAGAATTTCGATACGCTGTTACTTGAAAATGCTACTGCTGCTTAAAGCTTTAAGATACGGTTTTCTCCTGATTAAACATTTAATATAACTGAATAAATGACAGAGTAATACCGTTTTTTAAAGTTATTGTTTTATCGATCTAATGAACAACCGTTTATCTATTCACAAAACAGTGTATCGTTTTTTTTTAGGTGCATGTTTGTCTTACACACACAAAATAGCATCGAACTAACTGGCTACTATAAACAAACAGGGTTGGCATTGGTTTACGTTCTGATCAAATCGAAAAATTACGTCATAAAGTATACATGGAAAATATATTTACAAAATTAGTACATAATTACAAATTCAGGTCCAAAAGGTTCGTACGGGTTTGTCATACACAAAATAGCATAACTAAGTGGCTACTAAAGCCAGCGCTGGCATTTGTTTACGTCCTTGATAAAACTAAAACATTACGTCTGAAGTTATACATGCAACTACATTTAAAATGATTAAGTCTTACTTGCAGGTTGTGGCCCAACAACTGCTGCCTCAGATTTTAAAGTTGGAATTATTTCATGTTTTAGTAAAATTTTCTTGTTGAATCCGGCATTGAATTCGTGCAGATTCTGGAAGCTGTCTTCCGTAAAATGTGCAGCACAGAGAGCTAAATTACGATTGTAATTTTCAGGAACATAATCAAACATAAATTGTAGCCATTGTTGACGAACTACAGCGTCCGTAGGAAGCCCGAAAACAGAAGACCTGACAGCTGGGTGAAAATAACACACTTTCAACGGCATGGCTACTGCTCTCCACTATAACTCTTCCTCTTCGACAAAGCAGCAGAAATATGGCCATGCCCCCTTTTTTGCATATTCCGGAAGGAGGGTTGATTATGGGTTAGTTACGTATAAAACCCGGGAGTATCTCGTTGTAGTCCCATTCGAGTCGTTTTTGTAGGCATTAAACTTCCTGATTTTTAAAAGACAATATCTCTGCTTACATTGAACTTTCAGTGCAGCAACTTTGCAGATACTGTTCATGCACCAACAGCAACATTACACACTATTTAAAATGAAAAAAGGGAAATCGCAATCAACCACCCCTTTAAATAATTGTTTTATTCCGTGGCGGAATCAAGCTTCAATAGTTTTGACTGGAATTTTTTTATTTATCATTTTTTTATATATTTTTTATTTACACTTTCTTCTAATCGGATTTGATAGTGGATATCCTAAAACATAATTTGATGCATTAATTTCATCTCTATCTTTCTTATTGACTAGAGGTTAACGTAATTTTAAAAATAGTGGCACTTCCCCCACTTTCTGTTTTGACCGCTTTAATTTATCCTCACCTTTTTATGCTAAGACACTTCATTAGTTTTGACTCTTCATAGAAAGGACTACTGTATTTAAAGTCTTCGTTCTGAGACAGAGCTGGCTTTCTTCTTCATTGGTTAAAGGACAAGTTTGGTATTTTACACTTAAACCCCTGTTCTAAGATTGTTTCTGATGAAATAGAACGGTTAAGATTGAAATTTGGACAAATGCTGCTGTCCTGAGAATTTTAGGTTTCTGTGTTAGCACCCCCCATCTCCACAATGGTTTCATAGGGGCACTGGAACAATATCATTCATAAAATGCATTAAACCTTAGTTTACAAAGACGTGAAACTGACCGAGTGGTCTGGGGTGTTCACTGATATGCTCACACAAAAATCGCTGCAAAAGATGCTTTCCAACAGGTGTTTTACCATTTGTTGTAAAACTGTGGACCTATTTTTCCAAAAGCCTCACAACCGGACATTCTTCCGTTGAGAGCTTGAATAATAGACACTCCAGCCCAGTTGGTGGCGATAATGCACCTTTGCCAACGTTCGGATAGCGTAGCCTACGATACCACGACTGGAAAACTACGGAAAGAATACAAACAACCCCATTTCCGTTTCCGGCAGCGGAGTAATAACGTAGCTCACAGAACATCCAATACAAGTCAATGGAGTTGGACAAAAACTACGATAAAACCTGTTGGAAAGCATCTTTTGCAGCGATTTTTGTGTGAGCATATCAGTGAACACCCCAGACCACTCTGTGAGTTTCACGTCTTTGTAAACTAAAGTTTAATGCGTTTTATGAATGATTCTTCCAGTGCCCCTATGAAACTATTGTGGAGGTGGGGGGTGCTAACACAGAAACCGAAAAATTCTCGGGACAGCAGCAAGTGTCCAAATTTCAACCTTAACCGTTCTATTTCATCAAAAACGATCTTAAAACAGGGCTTTAAGTGTAAAATACCGAACTTGTCCTTTAATTATAATCTTCAAATTCATTTAAATTTTCAAGCATCCTATTGCTTCAAAATGTATGAAAACTATTTTAATTGTCAAGTACAGCTCTAACTAATGTATCCCTCACAGTGGGACTGTTTGTATTATGCTATGTCGCTTCTAATACTCTTCAAGTAATACTTGCTTGAGAACAACTTAAATGAATGTCTTCTTGTTCTCATGAAACTGAATCTAATGATATAGTCATACTGTAGAAGTGTTCGCCTCTCCACACATGTCTCCAGTTGCTTCATATCATTATGTTCAACTCTTAATCCTCTTAGTTTTATAATAAGATTAACCTAGACTGTTTTCAATTTCTGAGCCTATCTGTTACCTGATATTAAGTCCTTGGTTTTCATTTTATAGTTTTAAACATAATATTGTTTTTGCTGTTCCAGTTTCTGGACTGTTCATATTTCTAGTTTTGGCGTGCCCAAGTTCTGCCACCACAGAGAAATGTAATCACAACATTCCCAGGGCCTCCAGGGAAGGGCAGCTGCACGTTTTCAGTGCCACATGGCCAGCGTGAATCTGGATAGGCTGGCCATCCAGCTTCCCTATGGGACCAGCTCGACATCTTGGGTTATCAGGGGAACTGGGAGACAGCCCACTTTCCTGTAATGAAGAAAAACGTATTGCAATGACAGTCTTGGAGCATTCCAGGCACATCATGCTGCTACTTATATTGGTCAGTGGAGTATGTACAGTGAAAGTTTTGACATGAGTTATGAGTAGAATGACCATACGGCCGAAATAATCTCTGTATCGCTGAAAGGAATTGCGGAAAGATTGAAAGCTCACTGAAGAACAGCTTTTTAGGATTTTTACAAAAAGATATGGGTCATTTCAGTGATCCTGACTGTTCCATATGCTGTCGCCTTTTGTCTTGAGTGTTCTTTATCGGGAAGTACAAAGACATGCTTCAGTGACAAATTGCTCTACTATTCCCCCCACCTCCACCCCTCCCTGAAGTTTGAATTGAACAGAGAGAGTAAGAGAGATTGATTTTTGTTTTGTTCTCATTTTTGTTCTGGGCAAAGCATTAACTCACAACACTCGGACAGCAATGCAGACTGTGATCCACAAGGCGAGCACATGATGTTCTTGTTTTTGAAAAGATGACAGCTATTTTCTTTAGACATCTGTCAAGTTAAGTATAAATTACTGGCCCTTAAATCCTTCTTTGATCAACTATACTTCATAGTACATGGGTTAAACTGTAACAAGAAGCTCTACGTAGAATTTAGTTTCTCGGGACTAGGGCTGCAACTAACGATTATTTTGATAATCGATTAATCGGACGATTATTTTTTCGATTAATCGATTAATCGGATAGAAATTAAATTAGATTTTTTTTTTTATTATAACTAAATAAAACCGTAAATCAGGGTATTTATGTGTAAAAGTGTACTTTAAAAAGTGCAAAAGCCACACATTGAGTTTTACTAATATCAATATTTGCATTGTTTTTAATGATAATTGCTGATGGCAAGTTGACAAACATGATTATTGTTAAAAAAAATGATATCCAACATATTATGTTTTAACACAATTTTTGTTAAAACAAATTTATACAGACATGTTGTTCAGATGTGAATATCTGAACTAAAAACAAACTAAAAACATCTAAAATATATAATTCATTTAATTTTTATTTAAAATTAATTATATATAAGGAATATAAGGATAAAGAATATAATATATATTATATATAATATATAAAAGAATAATATAAGGATAAATTGATTAAATAAATATAGAAAGACTGAAAACAATTGTGTGAACGTAGAGCCGCAGTAGATCGCGTTTGAAAAACAATTAAAACTTAGTAGACAAATGCTATAAAAAGAGAACGGAATGGAGGTAACGTTACCCAGCAAGCTGACAGGCTTGAGTAAAGGACAGGAGAAATTATGCATTAGTGCACAAGCATTCGCTGAAAACCACTGAGTACAGTGACTAAAAAACAATATTTTACTGCTGCTGTTATTAACTGCCTTTATATTTAGTGCTTCGCTTTGTAAAGACCGTTTTAATTTAACCTATTTCTGCGGTAGCGCTATTTTAATCCATCACTTACGTTGCGAGCGAACTGATTGCGCAACCTGATGCTCGAGACAAAATACAGACATCCCAAGATCCCGGAAGTCCCGGGAGTCTCCCGCATATTGATTGCGGCTCCCTGATGCCCGCGAATTAGTTCAAACTCCCGAAATCTAGAGCGCGCAAGCAAGAGCGCGCATGCGAGACAGAAGAGACTGCTCCAAACCGTGTAGCGCGCGCGCTCGGCAGAGAGCCTGAGGGAGAGAGACCTTGCGTGTGTGTGCGTACCAGTAAACGCTCCCCGTGACGTAAGCAGACCAACTAATCGATAATGACATTCGTTGACAACGATTTTCATAATCGATTATAATCGATTTTATCGATTAGTTGTTGCAGCCCTACTCGGGACACAAGAAATTGCAGTTTTTTCCCCATTATTTTAATTTATTATTATAATTTTTTTTTCATTTTCATACTTTTTGTTTAGAGTTATTCTCTATATCGGTGAGCACTTTTCTGATCTCCCTGAAACACCTTGATTGTAGTCTTGAGTTTTCTCTTGGGATTTCTTTTAATTCGAGCCCAGCGCATACACCAAAAAAATAAAGGGGGGAGGGGGGGGGGGGTCTTTAGAGAACGAGGCATGGTTGTGTTAGTAGTGTGTGGATACTTGTGGTTATGGTAAGGGGCGTGACATTTCCGAAACACACTCGAGGCGGTTGTCCAATCACAACACACTGGTCCAGTCCACCAATCAGAACAAATTGTGCTTTTCTGTAAGAGGGGCATCATAGAGACCATAACTAAAAACATTACTGACTGACTGGGAAGAGAAGTGCTGCAAAAATTTTAAATATATGAAATGTTATGTTTTTTTTTAACAGTCAAGCATAAAAACCTATTCTAACTGACCCCAAAAACAAAATCAAGACTTTGTAAAAGGGCATAATATGGCCTCTTTAAAAACAAAACAAAAAAACATTAAAATATTCAGTAGACAAACGTTTAACCAGAGCTAAAGTTAAAATTTAGCTGAATGTTTCACTGTCCCTTTCACATTAATGTAGAGATATTCAGTACAATTAAAAAATATATATATATGTATATATATATATATACACAGCTATATGAACGTCAATAATGATTATTTGAATGGCATTGTAAATATCCTAACAAAATATGTACATTAATTAATATTGTACAATGCATGTAATTTTAGGCTTTGATTAAAATGCAACATTAAGTTTTATACAACATGTAACAGGGTCCATTGTCTTTCTTTGCACTGAGGGCCCTAGGCTTGAAAATTATTGACCTCAAAGCTAAAGAGCATATCTCACAATATGGCAAAATTGGATGGGGGTTGCGTAGAATTAAAGGGCGGTCTTGCAAAAATAGCTAGTTGTCGCTTTCCATCTAAGATGTGTATGGATTTTATAGGCACACATCTCAGGGCAGTTTCTTATGGCCCCTCTCATACTGAAATAAATGGAGAGTAATGTGCCTATTCCCCAGGAGAACTGACACCTGCAGAAAGGAGGTTTGAGAGGTAATGTAGCATAGCATCTTGTTATTGAGCTGAGGGACAGGCATTCTGCATTATGCAATATTTACCTCAATGCCCGCCTCTGAGCACAGACTGAAATGCTTGCAAATAGACTGTGCGGGGGACATTTATGAGATCATCAGATGACATTTAACTTGATTAACATCTTTTGAACTCTGGGTTTTATGAGGGCATGTACAGTACATTTTGGAAAAGAAAATACACTGGCATTGCATTAGATAGAAGCATTAGATCTCTTACCTAAATGATAACAATGCATCAGCCCTGGACTTCGGTTTTAGGATAGTGTTGTGCAATAGTTTGGAACAATTTGTTATCTGGACATGAGCAGAAAGCTGTTTAAGTTCAGAGAATAGCTGCTAATATTGTTTACTTGTGATTTTTATATTGTCTCACTACATCAAGACAAGAGCTAAATCAAAGCAGATTATTAGAAGGACGGTTAAAAATTAAAGGGAATTTCACTATGCTGGTATTTCTCATTTAATTTTCTCAGTGAGATACAGTTACTTACAGCCCACATATATGGACATAAAATGGTATAATTTCTGTATTTATATGCGTCCATACAGGCTGATTTTAAAATGTCCCTACCAATTTTGAAACCAAATCTGTGTCGTTAAAATCATGACAAATTGCCCACAGGCGACAGAACTCCAAAAGCAGCAAGTGGTATGTGATTAAAGAGTAAAATGTGTTTTCATCACCTTATTGTGACTATCAAAATATATTAAATATGCGTGTGAGTGTTTATAGCATATATATCATAACTCCAGACATCCAGGGGGTTTGGCATGTAAGCAGGGAGCTTTGGAGATGATCCTTTTAATTTAGTGGGAGCCTCTCTGCTGTGAGAGCCAAGCTGATTCACTTCCTGTGGATGATGCCATCTGCTTGGGGGCAGCAAACAAACAGACAGACCAAACAAAGGCAAAGCTTTCTTCACTGTCTGTGCGTGAAGCATGCAGAGTTGGGTGCAGCTTAAATAAGGCTGAGACTTGATTTTATTTTCTAAATTGAGAGGTAGTCAGATCTGAAGGTTTTATACCCAGTGCATATGTATTTTAGCTCATGAAATCATAGCTGGGTCATTTCTACTGTGCAGTATTTTATTATATATGGTTTTATGTTCTGGACAAAACATTACAATATTTTTTATGTACATAAATGTATGTATATTTTTTAAAAGATAAATATTATAAGTTAGTTGTATTTTATAAAAATGCCACAATTAAGTGATTCTGACTTCCCTGGTTACAATGCAGTAAAAAAAACAGCTAATTAATCACAGATTTTTTTCTGTAATCATTAATCTCAATTAAAAACATCTAAGTTTTTAATGTTTTTATATTGTAATAAATTCACAGTTACTCTCCAAATTCATGTAGAAATAACTTAAAGACAGTATATTTAAAATATTTGTTGTAATTGCATTTTTTTATGAATGAAGGCCATACTAGAATCACTGATACTAATACTGCTACTGATGTCTCTATGAAATTGATAGCTTTCAAGTATACTGTAATGTTGAATGTCTATCATTTATGTTTTAAAAAAAAATCTATTTCAACATTTTTTTATGCTTTAAAAAAAACTTTAAGTGAACTTAAAACAATCTTCACATAAACTCATTAAAATAAATGTCATATTTACCTGTGGCCATCCTACCTGTCTAACAGGTGGGAAATATACAGAAATTGAATAAAGTTCCCTTTCAAGGGAACTCGAGCTGCGTCAAACGCTGTGGGAACGCCCCTGCGTTGTGCGTCATGAAGCACGTATGGAATCAGTCCAATGGAGAGACGGAACGTCATAGGCGGGTGACGTCATCGACCAGGAAACTATAAAGCACCCCCAAAACACAAGCGCGACAGCTTCTTTGCCTTCAGTAAGCGCTATATGTTGATCTGTCTCAAGTGTTTTTGTCTGTCACAAAGCAGGAGTTTCACTATTTCCAAAAACTATATTTATATATATATTATATTGAGATATATATATTGCCCTATCTCAGCCCTTACCTGTTAGATCCAGTGCCTCAGTCTCGGGTTCGGAAGCACGCTCTGCGGTTTCTTCCCCCCGAACTGAGGCCCCAGTACTGCAACTATCCAGTTCTGAGGATCTGGATGTTGTTAGTCTGGATGCGGGAGAGCTTATGGAGGTGTTCACTCATGCTGTTTCTAAATTAAGCATCGAGTGGCCTGCTGTTAGGCAGGAGTCTAGAGAAAAATTTAAATTAGATGAAAGATTTTTGCCTTCCCGTTCTCAACCTCCACGCCGGTGCTTGCCCTTCTTCCCTGATCTCCACACAGAGGTTTCGAGATCGTGGAAAAAGCCGGTCTCTTATCGTGTTTTTAGCCCTCAAACTTCCACTTATTCAAACATTGTGGGGGCTAAATCTCATGGTTATGGGGCGACGCCCAAAGCAGAAGAGGCGCTTGCTATTCATCTTTCTGCTGAAGCTGCATCTTCTTTTAAAGCACCACTTTTACCCTCTAAGCCTCTTAGAAGTACGTCAGCTTTAGAGGGTAAGGCGTATTCGGCGGCCGGTCAAGCCTCGGCGTGCCTGCACACGATGTCCATCTTGCAGGCATACCAGGCTGACTTATTAAAGGATGTGAATGACACTCAAGAGGTCAGCACTGACGTAGTTCGCGAACTGCGTCAGGCTGCAGATTTATCTCTGCGCGCCACCAAGGAGTCGGCCAAGCTAATGGGCCGTACTATGGGAGCCCTGGTGGCCGCAGAGAGGTATCTATGGTTAAATCTCTCTGGTATGAAAGAAAAAGACAAAGCTTTTCTTTTGGACGCTCCACTCTCTCCTCGTGGTCTTTTTGGTGATTCTGTCAATAATGTCATAGATTTCAGGAAGAGAAGAAACAGTCGGCAGCGTTTCAGAAATTTATGCCTCTTAAAATTCATGTCCCCGGTACTGCTGGGCGGGAGCAGTCCAGGCCGTCAGTCAGCTCCTCACATAGGGCGCAACAGAAGCAGAGTGTCGCGTCTCGCGCTCCCCCTTCCAAACAGTGGGACCAGACGCGGCACTCTCAGCCGAAGTCTTCTGGCAAAACTGATCTGAGGACAGTTATTATGGCTAAGAAGGCTTCGGCAAAGAGGAAGTCCTGACGCCACCAAAATTCAGAGGGGTTCTGCCCACAGTGGTGGGCCCCGAGCAGGCTCTGGTAATGGAACAAGAGGTGAAAGCGCTCCTTCAAAAGGGGGCTATAGAACGGGTTCCTCCTCCCAGGTTGGACTCAGGTTTTTACAGCCGATATTTCATCGTTCCAAAGAAGGATGGGGGGTTGCGTCCAATTTTAGATCTGCGCCTGTTGAATCGCTCGGTAGGGAAGCTAAAATTCAAGATGCTCACTATCAAGCAGATCGTGTCACAAATCAGATCCGAGGACTGATTTGTCACGATAGAACTGAAGGACACGTACTTCCATATTTCCATCCTTCCACAACACAGGAAGTTCCTGAGGTTCGCCTTCGGGGGCGAGGCGTACCAGTACAAGGTTCTTCCATTTGGCCTAGCTTTATCTCCCCGCACTTTCACGAAATGCATGGATGCAGCTTTAGCGCCCCTGAGGCTTCAGGGCATTCGTATCCTCAATTACATCGACGATTGGTTGATTTTAGCTCAGACAGAGCAGATGGCGGTTCAGCATTGAGATGTTGTTCTCGCTCATATGAGAAACTTGGGGTTGAGGCTGAACGCAAAGAAAAGTGTATTATCTCCTTCTCAGAAGACCACTTTTCTGGGTGTCGTTTGGGATTCGATCTCGATGCGGGCGCGACTTTCTCCGACCCGCATCGCTTCGATTCTTTCAGCTATGAAACAAGTAAAGCTAGGCCAGCTACTCACTGTAAAACAGTTTCAGAGACTGTTGGGTCTGATGGCAGCAGCGTCCAACGTTATACCTTGCGGCCTGTTGTACATGAGACCACTGCAGTGGTGGCTCCGGACCAAGGGATTCTCCCCGAGGGGAAATCCCCTCCGCACGATCAAAGTCACGCGGCGCTGCCTTCGTGCTCTGGTCATGTGGAAAGAAACCTGGTTCCTATCCAAAGGGCCTGTGTTGGGGGCTCTTTGTCGTCGCGTAACGCTAACGACGGATGCTTCCCTCACAGGGTGGGGGGCGGTCATGAGTGGTCGTCCAGCCCAAGGTCTGTGGCAGGACCATCATCTATCATGGCATATAAAATGTCTAGAGATGTTGGCGGTGTTCCAAGCTTTGAAACACTTCCTAGCAGACCTCAGAGGTCATCATGTGTTAGTTCAGTCAGACAACATGTCGGTGGTCTCGTATATAAATCATCAGGGGGGCCTGCGGTCGCGTCCACTTTACAAGTTGGCCCGTCAGATCCTTCTGTGGTCCCAGGGGAAGTTACGGTCTCTGAGAGCTATGTATCTTCCTGGTTATTTGAATGTGGTAGCAGACTCCCTGTCGAGGCAGGGGCCGAGGCCGGGGGAATGGAGGCTCCACCCCGAGGTGGTGGAGCTCCTTTGGTTGAGTTTCGGTCGCGCCGAGGTGGACCTATTCGCTTCCAAGGAGACAATGCACTGTCATCTGTGGTTCTCCATCAGTCAGCCAGCCCCTCTGGGGTTGGACGCTCTGGTACAGCCGTGGCCGAGGTCACGTCTGTATGCTTTTCCCCCGGTTGCTCTGCTACCAGGAGTTCTGGAGAGGGTTCGCCGGGACGGGGTCAGCCTACTTCTAGTAGCCCCGTTCTGGCCGGCCCGAGTATGGTTCGCGGACCTAACATCTCTTCTGGACGGCTCTCGCTTGGAGATTCCAATCAGAAGGGATTTACTCTCTCAGGAGGGCGGTACGATATTTCACCCCCGCCAAGAGTTGTGGAAACTGTGGGCTTGGCCTCTGAGGGGGCCCAGCTCATAGAATCTGGTCTCTCAACTGAGGTTGTTGAGACCATCCTTCACTCCAGAGCTCCGTCCTAGAGGAAGTTATATGCCCTGAAGTGGAAACTTTTCAATTCTTGGTGTGCAGAACACCGGCAGGACCCAGTTAACGGCCCAGTGGGTGCAGTGCTGGAGTTTCTGCAGGAGCGTTTCTCTGCAGGGTTATCCCCCTCCACACTAAAGGTGCATGTGGCGGCACTAGCTGCTTTCCATGTCCCTTTCAGTGGAGTTTCTCTTGGGAGACACCCACTTATAACTCGCTTCCTTCGTGGCACTTTGAGGCTGAGGCCTGCAGTTCGTACGAGGGTGCCGACTTGGGATTTGGCCATTGTACTAGTGGGCCTTTCTTTGGCCCCCTTTGAACCTATTGAGGAAGTTTCTGAGAAATTTCTCACGTATAAAACTCTTTTTCTGCTTGCAATCTCCTCACTTAAGAGAATCGGAGATTTGCAGGCCCTGTCGGTTGCACCGTCGTGCCTGGAGTTTTCGCCTGGTATGGTTAAGGCTTTTCTTTACCCTAGACCAGGTTGTGTCCCTAAGGTCCCTGCTAATGCTGTTAGACCTACAGTGCTGCAGGCTTTCTGTCCTCCTCCTTTTGTGTCATCAGATCAGGAGAAACTTAACCTTCTCTGCCCGGTTAGGGCGTTAGACGCTTACATCCACAGAGCTGCCCTGTGGAGGAAATCAGAACAGTTATTTGTGTGCTTTGGGCCACCCAGGAAAGGGTGTCTTTCCGCGTCTAAACAGAGACTGAGCAAGTGGTTGGTTGAGGCCATCTCACTTGCCTATGAGTCGGCTGGTCAGCCTTCACCTTTGGCTCTACTAGGAGTATGGCTGCTTCTAAAGCATTGTTGTCAGGAGTATCGCTAAGTGATGTCTGTGATGCGGCTGGGTGGTCCTCACCGGATACATTTGAATTGGACTATGAATTGGACTTAAGTTCCACTCCTGGGGCGCAGGTGCTCTCGTCCTCTGTGCGCTAGTTCCCACATGACGTTCTTTGCTCCTATGGCGACGTGGGTATTGGCGTTCCCACAGCTTGATGCAGCTCGAGTTCCCTTGAAAGGGAACGTCTCGGTTACGTATGTAACCCTAGTTCCCTGATAGGGAACGAGACGCTGCGTCGTTTTGCCATACTCCCAGCATGCCCGTTAGCGCTTCCTTCAGGCCTATCAGAAGCTGTCATGCTTGTGTTTTGGGGGTGCTTTATATTTTCCTGGTCGATGACGTCACCCGCCTATGACGTTCCGTCTCTCCATTGGACTGATTCCATACATGCTTCATGACGCACACACGCAAAGGCGTTCCCACAGCTTGACGCAGCGTCTCGTTCCCTATCAGGGAACTAGGGTTACATACGTAACCGAGACGTTATCAACACTTTACAGTCTTGACTGCATAAATTATAAATTAAATATAGAATAATCCTTAATAAAGCTACATTTTTCTCTGTTATTCCTCTGTTGTTGTTCTTTGATTAACATTAATGACAGACATCACAGCAACTGGTTTATTAGACTGCTGTCCCTTTAAGATCTGCTGCTGTCCCACATGACTCGGATCTGACGGGCATTTTATTTTGATACAATTCTTTAAGTTCATTTAAGTATTATTAAACTCATTTAAGACTGCTCTTATTAGAATACTCAACAAAAAATGCATTTTGCGCACTGTACTGGGACGCCGCGTGTGTGTCTCACAGACAGTGACACTCACAGAAAGCGAGTTCTCTTTTGTATTGTCACGCTTGAATGGTTTAAAAGCATTTGCTGAGCGTGATCATATAATGTAAAAACGGATGCTGCGTTAAAATTAAACTGGAAAAAAAGTAATTGCATGCTGTAATTTTGACAGCACTATTATTATTATTAATTATTTTTGTAATATAATTCTTGAATGTCACTTACAGTATAAGGTTACTAAAGTTTTTTGCACATAAAAAAAAACAAATATATATGTGGGGAAAATAATATTTTTAACCCTCATTCTGATCTTCTGTCTGAAATAATATTTTTTTAAGGGGCAGATCCATTAAGGCTGGTCAGTAAACGTCCACTGTTATAATTGGCTAATGTCATTTCATAGGAAACCGTATTGACAACGCCCACTCGCTATTGCATGTGAGTGTTTTAAAAATATTATCCATATAAAACCGTCATTTACAGATGAAGCATATGAAATCAGATCCAATACAGCAGACTGCTTCATCTGTCAACAGTTTTTTTTTTTTTTTTTTTTGCAAACTCTCCATTACACTGTGCCTCGTTTACAAAATAATTAAATTTAACAAAAATATAATCATCCAATGTGATCCAGGACACCATTAAATATAAACCATCCACTTTTTCCTTATGCTGGTGTCCCTCTGAAGTCTGTACAGGGAGTCAAACAAGCTGTTTAAACGGGACGTGTCAAAGCGAACGTTCCTTTACACTTCTATTTACTCTTCCAAATGTGTCCTCTTGTCGGCAGACTCAAGCCCGTGGAGTAAAGTAAACGGGCATCTGTATACTGTATCCAGTGTAGACAGCGTCAGTGATTATAACCCGGTGTCGGCAAGTCAGCCATCTATCTATCTATCTGTCTGTCTGTCTGTCTGTCTGTCTGTCTGTCTGTCTGTGAATCTTCTTTGATTCCCACACTTATACATAATGATAGTGGCTGTTCTTTCTTTTTATTCACTCATCTCTATTATATTAATGCTATATTAGGTCTGGTTGCATTGAGTTTGTAAAGATTTTATCATACTATATTTTGGAATGCACAAATTTTCTTGGCAGTTATTGTGCTTCCATAGTTAGAGATTCTCTTTTTTTCTTGACAGATCTTTGACTTTCACTGCCGTCTTCTCTTTCACTCCTCCGCTTCTTTTGTTCGGGACAAAATCACTAGCTTGTCACCAGCAGCCTTGTGAAAAGAGCATATTTCAACACCTTGACAGCTTCGCTGTCATGATACCTCTGGATGACATCAAACTACTAAAGCCTACATTAGCCCCCTGCTGTTGTCGAAGAGAACTCTGTTGGTATAAGCTAAGCTTAGAGGCAGGAGAGCAAACAGATGGTTTTCATTCAGTAAAGAAATTGTCTACTGTGAGGCACAATAGCATAGGGACCTTCAACTTCCGCAGTAATGATGAAACTAACACCTCGTCTTTGTAAATAATTTGTGCCAGTATGTTATGTGTAGGGATGGGACGATTACCGGTTTCACTATAAACCACGATAAAATGTACTGACGGTTAGTAATATCGTTTAGAATTCAATTATCATTAAAACCGTGTTTGATTATCGCGTTTTTAATAACTCACTATAAATCCTGTCCAGCCAGCAACAGTCTGACGCAGGCGCGCGCAATGTTGGGTTTTTTTTTTATTCGAGAAGGAATGGCGAAAGGCAGTGACCGTGTTCGGGAGATTTTTCAGCCTTTTAAGAGGACCAAATCTGAGGTGTGGTCGTATTTTGGCATTTACAAAAATCCTGAGGGAAACTTAATCGAGGATGGTTACTCTGTCCGCAGAACATGCACAAAAAAAGTCGCTGTGATAGGGGTAAACACTTCAAATCTGCCGAGTCGTCTCATCCACTGTTGTAGCGAACGCAAGGCAAGTTAACTTTGATCTCAATACTAAAACTACGTCTGGGAAATAATTGGGCACAAAATGTTGTTTTGAGTTGAAATGTTTTATCTCACTCACTTGAAATAAACTTGAAGCTTCCGCAAAGAAAAGTTTGCAGCAAGTGGCTATGAGCCAAAGGCGAACGAACAAGTTCAAACAAGACTATTAAGAGTGACATTTAAGAGATAATAATGTATATTCATTGTACACTTATAACACCGATTTTTTTTACCACATAATGACAGGAACATATTGAATAGAGATGTCTCTATTCTTACCTGTTAAATCCATTTTGTACAGCATACAAAACTCGTCCAGACAAGATGATCACAACAATATTATCAAATTCTGTAAACAATAAATCAACTCTGATTTCATTTTCAATACAATCAAAAACAAGTTGTATTTGAATGAAATGAGAGAGCGCGTCCGTTGTGATGCTTGGATGTTCGCCGAGTTATGGTTATAATGCGTTGCTATTGACGATGGTCATTATAAGGAAGGAAATGCCACAGAATATAATCTTACTTTAAAAAATGCATAGAACTCATTTTATTTGTTGTTTTTTGATTCTCAAATATAAAACTTGTTGAAATGTTTTCAGTGTGAACATCAGTTCTTTTTTAACACTTTCATCTTGTTTTAACAAAACCGTGATAATATTGATAATCACGATAATTTCGGTGACTATAATCGTGATATGAAATTTTCATACTGTCCCATCCCTAGTTATGTGGTGGCAGTTTAAAACCCTTTCAAATAAATTCTCTGTTAGACAAATAGAAAACTAAGTATAGGTGCATTATAAGATTATTCTAGACATGTTCAACTGATCATCTATCATGACTAGTACATTTCCTACTCAACACTGCTTTTGCCAGAGCTACTGTATTTGCATGTCAGATAGCTTTCTAATCTCTAGTATCTAGTATCACTGGCTTTCATTGTTAATTTCATATATGTAAATGAACAATGTTTACTCGTTCTCCGTATTATCTGGACGAGTATTCCCACCCACAGACAGTCGGATAGACAGAGGGTTATTAACTGAACAGTTACTTTGAACAGCATTATGGTAAAAATGGAACACCATGGCAACAGTTTTCTTACCTGTTCGTGACAGAGTTTTGGTTCAGGCAGAAATGACAGAATGGCAGTTTCTTTCAATTTTCCCCCTCCGTTTGGCCTAAAACTCTGTGGAACTATACATGTCTTCACCATTATAACTAAAAGTTTGCTAAGTAGTATTTCCTATTAAAGCAAGGAGGTATTTGACCATGCATGCTTAGTCAATCCCAGTGCATTATGGGTATTGAAGTTTTCCAATATATTTGGCCAAAGGGAAGGCAACAGCCTTTTTGTCTCCATTTTCACAGTCAGGTACCGCTGATTACATTTTTCCCCTGCCTTTCTTCCGTAGAGGCAGACAAGTTTTATTAAAAGCCTATTTTGTCAGTCGAACCACTAACGCCGTGCTACGTGCTTGTCGATAGTCACAGTTCAGCTCAGGTAGCACGGTATTCATGGTTTGACTGGTCGAGACTGTTTTCCAAAGATGGCTCCTGCCTATAAACGCGAAGTGTACTGTCTTTATAAAGTATCTTCTTATTAAACTGTCTGTACACTTACAAAGTTCTCAATGCTTCGGTTTGCAGGTAGAGACGCTCATTATGCTACCATGTTAGTGTGGGGCTATTTTGAGCCTTGTTAGTGGTGTTAACTAGCGATTTTTATTTTTACTTATTCTATGCCCTATATACTAGCGTTATAAGCTAATCTGTGGTAAAACTAAAGATAAAACTGGGTACATTTGATTATCATGAAAACGCATCCCAGAGAACGGTCGACTCGGTACCCATGTGTTTTTTTACCCCTAGGTTCATTTTTGGCCGGAATTGTCCTTAAATTATAGTTGTCTTTGCATATTAAATGGATAGTTCACCCCAAAAATTGAATTCTGTCATAATTTACTCCATGTCAAACATTAAATTAATTATTTTATGAGACACAAATGATGATATTTTGAAGAATTTTTGGGGTTCAATGGGGACCCCATTGACTTGCTTTGTGTGAACATTTTAACATTGAAAAAAGTACAAACAACATCTTTAAGATGGCAGGAAGTGGTAGACAATTTAACTGGACAACAGTCATATTGTATTCAATGAAAGTCACCAAAGAACATGCATTTTTATCATCCATTCAGCGGTTTGGGTGACCAACATCCCCTGAAGGCAAGTCGGCATAACAACATGACGGAAAGCACAAACAGTAGCCTATTTTCTTTAAAGGACAGGATGCGAATTGTGTCTTTACAATTATTAATATCACAGAATCATTTCCTGTATGTAGATCCTCTCTAGTATATCTGTGCATCTCTGTACCCCGTGTGGAGCTCGAAACTGCGTTCTCCTGTGATTTTATTGAGTTGGGACCAAGCCAAGGGTTATTCTGTGTTCATGAGTACAATACATTTATTCCCAGAGTAATGGACTGGCAGATTTGAAAACAATGCAGTAAAATATGTCCTTTGCAAATAATTGTTTGCAGAGATTTGTTTTTCTTTTTGGCTCGGTTTCTCAAAAGAAGCTATGCATTATTTATATGAATGACATTAATACTAAGGTGTTTCCCCTGGAATAGAGCCCATACTGTGATCTACATAACAACAGACATCAAAAGATTGGGGTATATAAATTCTATCGGCTTTACTATGGATCCAAACACAAAGCCTTCTGAAGGCATCGGGTTTTTGAAAGGGACTGAATAGCAGTGTTTAAAAATGCATGAAAGTGTGAATGTGCCGATTCTCCTGCAGGGGCTTTGGTGTGATGTATGGACACTTTATTGAGCAGTGAGTGGTTTTGAATGTGATGTATTAACATCCGGTGCATTGGAAGGCATAGCCTGGCGGAGGAAGTGATGGCTCCATTTCATAGGATGCTGATTACATTACTCTGTGATGATGAATTAGTTTAATTAAATCCAGCCAATGATTTACAGAGGATACATGCCAATACATGGTGAGAAACAATGGACTCTATGCATGTTACTGCCCCGTGGACTTTCTTATTGAAGTTTCTGTTCTTAATAGGGAGGGGAGGGATGCTGTGGTGTAGGAGTTAAGGTTCAGGTGCTGGTCACTTGAAGGTTGCAGGTTTGTGATGTTTACTATGCAATGTTGTGTGCATAGTTAAGGCCATTTTGTAGGCCATAGTTAAGGCCATTTTTGGGCAAAGCCACAAAATCTTCATCGTCATCCATAGACCTTAATAAGGCTTTCAGCTGTGCCATTAAAAATCAAACGCATCCTCATCAGACATTACTGCCTAGTCTTTAAAATCCAATAAATCAAAGTATTTTCATTAGAGCCCCACATATGGACGTGGAAGGGGAGGCAAAAAGGGGAAGGGGAGGTGAAAAGTGTCCTAATGTAGAAATAACAAATGTGAAATAACAAATGCGGACAGTGTGGCCTGAAGCTAATCTCTTTGACATTTGAAGATAAACCCAGGTGGACATGGGAATGAATGCCACTGCCTCTCGGAAACAATTTTAAGAACACAAACTCTGCACCCAATGTAAATGGCGTATGCAGTTTCTTAGAGTAAAAGGAGGGATATTACAATGCTTCTCTCTTAGGATAGTGAAAAATACACAATGCCACTACACATACAACAGCTTGACAGATTGCTGTACTGTTGCCAAGAGCATCAACAAGAGGCTGATAGCTAAAAGAGCTAATAAACAGCAAGAAAGAAGGAATTCAAGTGACAAGTTTGTACATAACCACAAGGGTTATGGCTGCTCAGTCAAAGGTGTTACATTTTCAGAGTATTTCAATCCTTGTTTGTATGAGTGAATTTAAACTAGATTTGTGTATCCTGAAGCGAATAACTGATGTTTACAAGTCAGGAAAAAAAAATAATAATATTGTTGTGGTTTTCTGTAAGGTTTTTTGCTTTGGTTCTGTTTAAATGAAAGCCAGCGGTCATGACACTAAGCACATTCCATGTTGTATTATTTTGCAAAATGCCTTTGAGATTGTAATTTTAAAAAAAAATATGTGCAGAAGAAAGAAAGTCATATAGGTTATGAATGACATGAGGGTGAGAAAATGATGATAGATTTTACATTTTTGACTGAACTATCACTTTAAGTGTGATTCCAAATCGTAGAGTGTATAATTTCAGTCTGAATCCCAGGGACCACTGGCAAGGTTTTCTCAAAGTTATGAACAATCAATCTGCCAGTAACATTAATGGAATGTTTTTTTCAGTTACCTGATCTTTAATAATGTTATCTAAACGTTAGAACAAAAACATTATTTATACATTGCATGACTTTTTTTTAAAACATTTTAGTTGGCCGTTCATTTAAAGCTTTTTAATGGTTACTAACTTTCAGAGAACATTCAAAGGTAACGTTCCCATAATGCAAATTGCAGAATGATCCCATAATGTTTGTATAACCAAGAAAAAAGATAGAAAATGGGAAAGGTAGAAAAAAGTTCTTAGAACATATTTTTGTTAGCATTGGAACTTGGTACTGCAAACAGCATATATTACTACATACTAAGTAGAGGGGGAAATTTGCTCAATAGTCAAGGGGCACCACCTACATGAGTACTACATGAAGTGTGGCTAAAATAAACAGTGAAAAAGAGTTGAGGGTCAGCTGTAGCCTAAATGGTTGAATATATGCGACTTATATACTAAAGTCAGCTAAAAATGGGAAGAAAGGCAAGAAAGGAATGTTTTTCCCTCGTTGCTAAGAAGATGACCAGCAAGATTGTGTTGTGCTTTTCTCATTTTCTTCCAAGCTTTTATGAGGAGACATGTTCTTTCAAATCACTTTAAAGTGTTGCAGTACAAATATTAGTATTATTTGCATATATATGAACATTGCATCTAGGGGCATATTCTCTTGTGCTGTATGATGTATTAAATAACCATATTGAGACCTCAAATTCTGAAAACCCAATATGGAGGCCCATATGATCATCCCTTCTGAAAACGAGACGGCACGTACACCATTGATGGTGCTATTGTATATAGGGTTGTTTTGTCTTCTAACTGTTGTAGAGCTGTCTTTTAGCTTGTGTTTTTATTGGACCTGAGGCTTTTCTTTGGTTCTTAGAGATGTTGCTGAAAGTGGTGCTCAAAAGACATGTACTGCGGACAGTTTGCTTTTCTGTCCAAGGTCAGTTTTAACCTGGCTTTTTTTTTTCTGAAATGCCAGTGCACTGAACATTTCAAATGTCAATGACCTAAAGCAAGGGAGGGAAATACATCATTGTGTAGGAGAGAAAATGGAGATAGTAGAAAGGATAACAACCTTCTGACGGTAAACAAGAAATTACTTTAGGAGTGTTTAATGTGGGAGTTTATTATACAATGTCAGCGGTGTTATACAAATATTGGTAGAGCCGTACACATAGTCATGTGAGAATTACTGATTATTTACAGTATGTTTGTGACCTTAGAAAAGGACCATCATATACAGCTGCCTGTTATTAAGAGATGTGCATGTTTTATGTTTCTTTTAATGATAAAAAATCAGATTACTCTCAGATATGTTCAGTAGGTTTTGCAGTGTAAATGCTCGTCTCTGTCGATTATGTTGTTAAAGTACAACATTTTCGCTAAAAAAATAAAACAGACCACTCTAACATTAAAGGGTCATGACAACATGACAACATGACTGACAACACAGCAACGGCTTCAATTCAGACAGTTTTGTTTCTCTCATTAAAAGCATCAAATCTTCACACAAATGCATGCTGAAAATTACCATTACACGTAACACAATATACACATCGTTTAATTGTCTTCTATGATGTTCTACACACATAACTATTAGGGTGTCATGACCCTTTAAATCTTTTGTTGTAGAATAAATAAATTAAACATTTTAAATTAAATGTTATACTTTTATTTATTTATGTATTTATTCATATTTGCATGTAATCATATGTTGCAGGTATTGGTATTGACTACTGAAATGTTGGCATGCATTGCATCAACCCTTGTGCTTTCCACGGCAAATTTTTAATCATTTTCCTTGAAAGAATTCATTATTTTAGATTCCTTGATTAAAGAGACAGAATGGATGATTTCATACGAAAGCCTTTCGTTACACATTAAGTAGATGGATTAGCAACTCCCAGCTGATCTTTCCTCTTTCACATTGAGAAAAGTGGGTAAATATCACCATGGTTTCTTAATTATAAACAAAATGTGAGAAACAGGGAAAGGGACTGCAGGAAGTGTTTATTTTGGCAGTGGACTATCTTTAATGTGACATTGCACCCATTCCAGCAAGTTAATGAAAAGGCCAAATGATCCAAAATGTTCAGTTGTCAAGGCCCTACTTTGTATGGAGCAAGAGTGCAGACGCCATCTGTATGCTTATTGTTCAGTCCAAATCATTTGATTTCCTGAGATTCCTGGTTTCTTTGGGCACCAAATTGAGGCTCATATTTACATTTCATCCTGAAGGCCTTTTAACACCAGAGCCAGACAGCTGGCATGGCAGAAGACCTTGGACAATAAAGAATTCGAGTGAAATAATGTGTGCATTTGTAAGAGGACTTAAACTGCTTTTTTTTATATAGAAAAAGGTACCAATGCAATTACACCAACTTTAGACTAGATCCTCTTTTCCACCAGAGGTTGAATAACAATTTAGCACCTGAGCCTGCCTGCCTTCAGCCTTATAATGCATTATAATGCATTATTCAGTTTGTTTGCTGTTTGCAACTGTTCGTTTGTTATCTTTTTTCACCAAGTGAAACCTGCACAAAATGTGATGCCAATTAAAAAAAAAAAAAATCAAGTGATAATTTGATCTGTTTGATTATCATGGGTCTAGCAGTCTTGTGTTGCCAGACCTTCTGTGAGACTCTGTAGCAGCTTTCATTGGCCAAGGACCCCACAAGAGTGGGCCTGACTGACATGTAAAGCAACCAATCACTGTTTGTTTTGTTCAGTGTCAAGTTTAGGGGCATGAAAACGTCTCGGTTACATATGTAACCTTAGTTCCCTGATAGGGAACGAGACGCTGCGTCAAGTTTTGGAACGCCCCTGCGTTGTGCGTCATGAAACACGTATGGAATCAGTCCAATGGAGAGACGGAACGTCATAGGCGGGTGACGTCATCGACCAGGAAACTATAAAGCACCCCCAAAACACAAGCGCGACAGCTTCTGATAGGCCTGAAGGAAGCGCTAACGGGCATGCTGGGAGTATGGCAGAACGACGCACCGTTTCGTTCCCTATCAGGGAACTAAGGTTACATACGTAACCGAGACGTTCCCTTTCAAGGGAACTCGAGCTGCGTCAAGCTGTGGGAACGCTAATACCCACGTCGCCATAAGAGCAAATGACCGTCATGTGAGAACTAGCACACAGAGGACGAGAGAACCTGCGCCCCAGGAGTGGAACTTAATTCCAATTCATAGAACTTAACAAATGTATGCGGTGAGGACCACCCAGCCGCATCACAAACATCACTTAGCGATACTCCTGACAACAAAGCTTTAGAAGCAGCCATACTCCTAGTAGAGGGGGCTCGTACAGCCAAAGGTGAAGGCTGACCAGCTGACTCATAAGCAAGTGAGATGGCCTCAACCAACCACTTGCTCATTTTCTGTTTAGACGCGGGACAGCCTTTCCTGGGTGGCCCAAAGCACACAAATAACTGTTCTGATTTCCTCCACAGGGCAGCTCTGTGGACGTAAGCGTCTAACGCCCTAACCGGGCAGAGAAGGTTAAGTTTCTCCTGATCTGACGACACAAATGGAGGAGGGCAGAAAGCCTGCAGCACTGTAGGTCTAACAACATTAGTAGGGACCTTAGGGACATAACCTGGTCTAGGGTAAAGAAAAGCCTTGACCATGCCAGGCAAAAACTCCAGGCACGAGGGTGCAACCGACAGAGCCTGCAAATCTCCAATTCTCTTAAGTGAGGAGATTGCAAGAAGAAAAATGTAAAAAAAAATAATATATATATTTTTTAAAAAGATTTAAAAGTGAGACATTTCTAATAAACTTCCTCAATAGGCTCAAAGGGGGCCAAAGAAAGGAAGCGAGTTATAAATGGGTGCCTCCCAAGAGAAACTCCACTGAAAGGGACATGGTAAGCAGCTAGTGCCGCCACATGCACCTTTAGTGTGGAGGGGGATAAACCTTCAGAGAAACGCTCCTGCAGAAACTCCAGCACTGCACCCACTGGGCAGTTAACTGGGTCCTGCCGGTGTTCTGCACACCAAGAATTGAAAAGTTTCCACTTCAGGGCATATAACTTCCTCTAGGACGGAGCTCTGGAGTGAAGGATGGTCTCAACAACCTCAGTTGAGAGACCAGATTCTATGAGCTGGGCCCCCTCAGAGGCCAAGCCCACAGTTTCCACAACTCTGGGCGGGGTTGAAATATCGTACCGCCCTCCTGAGAGAGTAGATCCCTCCTGATCGGAATCTCCAAGGGAGAGCCGTCCAGAACAGATATTAGGTCCGCAAACCATACTCGGGCCAGCCAGAACGGGGCTACTAGAACTAGGCTGACCCCATCCCTGCGAACCCTCTCCAGAACTCCTGGTAGCAGAGCAATCGGGGGAAAAGTGTACAGACGTGACCTCGGCCACGGCTGTACCAGAGCGTCCAACCCCAGATGGGCTGGCTGACTGATGGAGAACCACAGATGACAGTGCGTTGTCTCCTTGGAGGCGAATAGGTCCACCTCGGCGCGACCGAAACTCAACCAAAGGAGCTCCACCACCTCGGGGTGGAGTCTCCACTCCCCCGGCCTCGGCTCCTGCCTTGACAGGGAGTCTGCTACCGCATTCAAATAACCAGGAAGATACATAGCTCTCAGAGACAGTAACTTCCCCTGGGACCACAGGAGGATCCGACGGGCCGACTTGTAAAGTGGACGCGACTGCAGGCCCCCCTGATGAGGCCCCCCTGATGATTTATATACGAGACCACCGACATGTTGTCTGACTGAACTAACACATGATGACCTCTGAGGTCCGCAAGGAAATGTTTCAAAGCCTGGAACACCGGCAACATCTCTAGACAATTTATATGCCATGATAGATGATGGTCCTGCCACAGACCTTGGGCTGGACGACCACTCATGACCGCCCCCCACCCTGTGAGGGAAGCATCCGTCGTTAGCGTTACACGATGACAAAGAGCCCCCAACACAGGCCCTTTGGATAGGAACCAAGTTTCTTTCTACATGACCAGAGCACGAAGGTAGTGGCGTGTGACTTTGATCGTGCGGAGCGGATTTCCCCTCGGGGAGAATCCCTTGGTCCAGAGCCACCACTGTAGTGGTCTCATGTACAACAGGCCGCAAGGTATGAAAAAGTAAGTAAAAAAGTAAAATTTTATTTATACAGCGCCTTTCACAGACTAAGTCACAAAGCGCTTTACAATAGACAAAAATGGATATAAAAATAAAAATAAAACAGATAAAATTATCAATATATAAAGTACAGAGATTACCCAAAAGCTAACCTGAACAAATGATTCTTCACTTGTCCCCTAAAACTGTCCACATTCTCAGGAAACCTAATACTGGTTGGCAAAGCATTCCATAATCTGGGTGCCATAGCGGCAAAGGCTCTATCCCCACATGTCTTTAAACGAGTGCGTGGCGTAGATAGCAGATTTTGACTATTAGACCTTAGAGACCGGAGAGGGGTATGAAAATGAATTATGTCAGCAAGATAAGCAGGGGCCTGACCATGTAAAGCCCTATAGGTTATGGTTAGTATTTTGAATTGGATCCTGTAAATTACAGGAAGCCAGTGCAGGGAGCAGAGTATCGGAGTGATATGGGTGCGCCTACTTGTTCGAGTAAGTAACCTAGCAGCTGCATTTTGAATGGATTGCAATCTATGAAGAACAGATATGTTAAGTGAAGAGAAAAGTGAGTTACAATAATCAATACGGGAGGAAATGAAGGCATGAATGAGCATCTCCAGTTCTGAGTGAGAGACCACAGACCTCAATTTACTTAAATTACGTAAGTGGAAAAAACAGGATTTGGTCAGCGATTTGATGTGGGTTTCAAAGGATAGGGATTTATCAAATGTTACCCAAGGTTCCTTAAACTAGTCCGGACCGCAGATGACAAAGGTCCAATGTTCTGCATTATCAGAGGAATAGCGCTGTCTGGCGCTACAATTAAAACCTCCGTCTTATCTGGATTCAGCTGCAGAAAACTTTCAGCCATCCAGCTGTTTATGGCGTCTATACAGTCTAAGAGTATTGTAAGTTTGGATGACTCATTTTGCCTGAAAGTAAAATGAAGCTGAATGTCATCTGCGTAGAAGTGATAAGAAATGTTAAAATCACTAATGATCTGACCCAGAGGCAACAAGTATAAAATAAACAAAATTGGGCCCAACACTGAACCCTGTGGAACACCACAAAACAGGGGTGATGATACAGAGTGGGAATCATCAATATAGACATTAAAACTTCTATCAGAAAGATATGAGGTAAACCAATCTAAGGCCACTCCCGATATGCCCACACATTCACGTAATCTCCTAATCATGATATGGTGGTCCACAGTATCGAAGGCAGAACTAAGGTCTAGAAGTACCAACACTGAACATAGACCTGCGTCCGAGGCCATATGAAGGTCATTACAGACTCTCACCAAGGCGGTCTCAGTAGAGTGTCTCTTCCTAAAACCTGATTGAAATTTGTCATACAACTCCAAATTCTCTAAAACATCTGTAAGTTGATTAGCCACAGCTTTTTCGAGAATTTTGGACAACAATGGCAACTTTGATATTGGCCGATAGTTCTTCAAAACTGTAGGGTCCAAATTAGGCTTTTTTAATATAGGTTGAATGGTGGCATGTTTAAAATAGGATGGGACACAGCCTGTGGCCAGTGAGGTATTGACAATAGCTACTATACTAGGGCCAATGACAGGGAATGCTTTTGAGAATAATGAAGATGGTATTATATCCTGTGGACAAGAGGACATATTCATTTTATTAGTCAAGTTTAGCAAATCAAGGAGGCTGATTGGTTTAAAAGACTCAATGGTAATAGGCCTAGGTGAACGAATACAGTCTACAAGAAAGTGTGGTCCACGCAAAATATTTGATCTAATAGACTGCACCTTATCAATAAAAAAAGACAGCAGCCTGTCACAAAAATTTTGAGAACATATTGTTGTCCTAATGGCTGGAGGAGATACAATATTATTTATGGTATCAAATAAAACCTTAGGGTTTCACTTAGAGGAAGATATTAAATTAGAAAAATAAACCGTCCTAGATTTTGCAACTAAATTATTAAAATCCTGCATAAGTTCCTTAAGATACAGACGGTGGACTTCAAGCCCGGTGGATTTCCACAAACGTTCAGTCGTACGGCACCTCCTTCTTAGACAACGCACATCGTCCGTCATCCGAGGTGAGGTGTTACAGATGGGCTTAGTTTTTATCTTTAAAGGAGCCACTTCGTCCAACACAGAAGAGCAGAAATTGTTAAAAGATTGCATTAAGAGCTCAACATCATTGCTACAACCCATAAAATTAAGATCAAAATCAAACCGAGAGATAAATTGCTCAACAGTTGTTTGAGTAATAATACGCGATTGTGTCAGACGTTTCTGACAAGGGGGGTCAGCGGTGGCAGAAAAATTAAAAAAGATACACTTATGGTCACTAATCGACATATCCTCACAACATATTGCATTAACATCCAAACCTAGTGTGAAAACAAGGTCTAATGTATGACCACCAGTATGTGTGGGTCCATGAACATGCTGCTTTAGATTATGTGACTCCGTAATGCTAAGAAAATCATTTGCGGCATGATTATCAGCCACATCAGTGTGCAGGTTAAAATCCCCAACCATTAATAACTTTTCAAAATTAATAACAGATGACATAAAGTCCGTAAACTCTGTTAAAAACTGCCCAGCAGGACCAGGAGGACGATAAATGAGGATACAAAAGAACGGCTTAATCCGTCCAACTCTAGTGATTTGCAGTTCAAAAGAAGAAAAAGTTGCCACGCTCACAAACTGACAGGAATAGCTATTCCTCCATACTATGGCAAGTCCTCCACCGCGGCCAGACAGACGCGGTGATCCAATAAACGAGCAGCCAACAGGACACAGCTCATTTAAATGAATAAATTCCGAGTTACGTTGCCAAGTTTCTGTCAGTAATAGAAAGTCCAAGTTTTGCCTTGATCGTTCAGAATGTGCGCCTTGTTCGCCACAGAACGGGCATTTAACAAGCACATATTCACAGAAGAAATAACTGAGTCTTCAGAGGTTGAGGAGGAAGATGTACACTCAATAATCCTAAGCGTAGGCAGGCCATGACGAACCCGGCCAAGGTGGGAAGGAGGTGGATCCCTATTCAGCAATCCACCGGACGCATCCGGAAACACTGCCCGCAGGTAAGATGCTCTGACGGGGATCCAGGGCCAGTCAATGCCTGGTTGGTAGAAAAATGGAGGATTACGATCCACAAGCAGACAGTCCGACCGGTTGCCAACAAGGGAGTATTTCCATAGGCTGCGATTCTTGGCCTGGAAACCCCCTCTGGTCCCTCGCCTCCTCCGTTTACCACACTTCTTGGGCAGGTGCGCAGGCTTTCTTCTCCAGTCGTGGTGCAGAGAGAGATCGTGACCTGGTAAGCACAGGCGAATACAGGGTGGTATTGGAGGTGGATCACCGATACCCATAAAACCGGACATTTCAGCTCTAATAAGCAACAGCAATTGCCGATCATAAACCAGGGCGGCTGATACATTTGTGGACAAAAATAGTGGCATTAAAATGCATATTAAAATGCATAACCTTGTACTGGTACACCTCGCCCCGGAAGGCGAACCTCAGGAACTTCCTGTGTTGTGGAATATGGAAACGTGGAAGTATGCGTCCTTTAGATCTATCGTGACAAACCAGATCTGATTTGTGACACGATCTGCTTGATAGTGAGCACCTAGAATTTTTACTTCCCTACCGAGCGATTCAACAGGCGCAGATCTAAAATTGGACGCAACCCCCCATCCTTCTTTGGAACGATGAAATATCGGCTGTAAAAACCTGACTCCAGACTGGGAGGAGGAACCCGTTCTATAGCCTCCTTTTGAAGGAGCGCTTTCACCTCTTGTTCCATTACCAGAGCCTGCTCGGGGGCCCACCACTGTGGGCAGAACCCCTCTGAATTTTGGTGGACGACACCTGAATTGGATAGCATAACCCTTTTTTACTGTGTGCAGAACCCACTGAGATATTTTTGGAAGGCTTTTCCACTCTGCCAGAAATACTACAAAGGGTACCAGTCTCTCGAGAATGGCCTCTGGTGTAACTTGAGCAGCAAACACAGCGCCCTGTAACGGCGCACCGGCAGGGAACAACTGGCTTAACTGCTCTGAGACCCCCCTCATAGTAACGCCAGTGGCGTCAGGACTTCTTCTTTGCCGAAGCCTTCTTGGCCATAATAACTGTCCTCAGATCAGTTTTGCTAGAAGACTTCGGCTGAGAGTGCCGCGTCTGGTCCCACTGTTTGGAAGGGGGAGCGCGAGACGCGACACTCTGCTTCTGTTGCGCCCTATGTGAGGAGCTAGCTGACGGCCTGGACTGCCTCCCCCCAGCAGTACCGAGGACATGAATTTTGAGCGGCATAAATTTCTGGAACGCCGCCGACTGTTTTTTCTCTTCCTGAAATCTATCTACCAAAAAGACCATGAGGAGAAAGCGGAGCGTCCAAAAGAAAAGCTCTGTCTTTTTCTTTCATGCCAGAGAGATTCAACCATAGATGTCTCTCTGCGGCCACCAGGGCTGCCATAGTACGGCCCATTAGCTTGGCCGACTCTTTGGTGGCACGCAGAGATAAATCTGCAGCCTGACGCAGTTCGCGAACTACATCAGTGCTGACCTCTTGACTGTCACTCACATCCTTTAATAAGTCAGCCTGGTATGCCTGCAAGATGGACATCGTATGCAGGCACGCCGAGGCTTGACCGGCCGCCGAATACGCCTTATCCACTAAAGCTGATGTACTTCTAAGAGGCTTAGAGGGTAAGAGTGGTGCTTTAAAAGAGGATGCAGCCTCAGCAGAAAGATGACTAGCAAGCGCCTCCTCTGCTTTGGGCATCGCCCCATAACCATGAGATTTAGCCCCACAATATTTGAGTAAGTGGAAGTTTGAGGGCTAAAAATACGATAGGACACCGGCTTCTTCCACGATCTCGAACCTCTGTGTGGAGATCAGTGAAGTAGGGCAAGCACCGGCGTGGAGGTTGAGAACGGGAAGGCAAAAATCTTTCATCTAATTTAGATTTTTCTCTAGACTCCTGCCTAACAGCTGGCCACTCAATGCTTAATTTAGAAACAGCACGAGTGAGCACCTCCATAAGCTCCTCACTTTCGGGAGAACGAGATGGCGAATCGCCGATATCTCCCGCATCAATACTAACAACATCCAGCTCCTCGGAACTGGATATTTGAAGTACTAGGGCCTCAGTTCGGGCGGAAGAAACTGCAGAGCGTGCTTCCGAACCCGAGACTGAGGCACTGGATCTAACAGGTAAGGGCTGAGATAGGGCAAAGCCCGTCTCAAGCCCTGCTGTTAGATCCATCTGCGATCCCCACGAATGACGTCGCCGCTCAGCCTCGGCAGAAGCGGGACCCGATCCGCGGGGATCGCGAACCGAACCACTCTCCTCAAAGAGTGATCGGCGGGAGCGGAGCATTCTAAGAGGCAAACGCCCGCAATGCTCACAATCAGCCCCCCCTCGAGAGCTGACTGGGCATGCTGCTCTCCCAAACAAACAACACATCGGTTGTGTGTATCCCCGCCCGTTAAATAGCGCGAGCAGGGAGGAATACACTTCCTAAACTGTTGTTCGCTCGCCATTGTCTCTATATATATATATATATAGTTTTTTGAAATAGTGAAACTCCTGGTTAGTGACAGACAAAAACACTTGAGACAGATCCACAGATCCATGCTTTATAGTTTCCTGGTCGATGACGTCACCCGCCTATGACGTTCCGTCTCTCCATTGGACTGATTCCATACGTGCTTCATGACGCACAACGCAGGGGCGTTCCCACAGCTTGACGCTGCTCGAGTTCCCTTGAAAGGGAATGTAAAGTCGATGCCCCTACAATAACAGACCGGCGTATAAAACTCTTGGACATATTTTAAAGAGTCTAGGGCAGAGGTCTTCAATCCTGCTCCTGGAGGGCCACTGTCCTGCAGAGTTTAGTACCAACCTGCTTCAGCACACCTGCCTTTGTATATTCAAGCGATCCTGAAGAGCTTGAGCTGATTCAGGTGTGTTTGATTAGGGTTGGAAGTAAACTCAAAAATGTTCACGTCCCCTCGCACTTTTACTAAATGCATGGATGCAGCTCTGGCTCCGCTGGGGCTTCAGGTTATCAGGGTGCCAAATTATATAGATGAGTGGCTTATTATGGCCTGGTCACAAGAGCTGGCAGTTTGTCATTAAGATGTCGTCCTTGCCCACATCCAAAGCCTGGGGTTGAGACTCAACACGAAAAAAAGCGTGTTGGCACCAACCCAGGCTCGCCTGTCGGCTGGAGTGGTTGAGACCATACTCCGTTGCAGAGCTCCTTCCACGAAGAGATTGTACGGCCTAAAGTGGAATGTGTTTCCACGTGGTGTAGAGAGCGTGAGGTGGACCCAGTTAACTGCCCGGTTGGCTTCAGTACTGGAGCTCCTCCAAGATAGCCTCTCGGCTGGTCTTTCCCCATCCACACTCAAGGTGTACGTGGCTGCCATTGCGGCTTTCCAAGCTCCTCTGGGTAATGGGCCTCTGGGGAGACATCAGATGGTCGTACGTTTCCTCCGTGGGGCTCGGAGGATGAGACCTGCGGCTTGTACCAGAGTTCCCACATGGGACCTGGCGGTGGTTCTCGAAGGGCTGGTCAAGGCCCCCTTCGAACCTCTGGAGTCGGCTGAGGCCAAGAACCTTTCCCTCAAGGTAGCTTTTTTATTAGCCATTACTTCTCTGAGGAAAGTAGGAGACCTTCAGGCGCTCTCTATATCCCATGGGTGCCTGAACTTTGCTCCAGGCAACATTAAGGCTATCTTGCATCCCAGGCCGGGCTATGTGCCTAAAGTGCCATCTAATGTGCCACGGCCTACGGTTCTGCAGGCTTTTAATTTGCTTTGCCCTGTCAGAGCTCTCAAGATTTATGTCCAGAGGTCTTCTTCATGGTGTAAGCTTGCCTTCACCTTTGGCCGTGAGGGCTTATTCAACCAGAGGCATGGCATCCTCTAGAGTCCTCCTTTCAGAGGCCTGATCCAAGAAGTGTGCGATTGGCCATCCCTCGTACTTTTATCAGATTTTATAGCCTGGACATTCCTTCTATGCCAGGTACTCTAGTGCTCTCGTCCTAAGTGTGCCTGTGCGCAGCTTCACACTGGGACAGGCAGGGCTCGTTGTGTCATAGTGGGTACTCGTTCCCCAAAGTGTCGTATCGACGCAGTTCAAGTTCCCTTGAAAGGGAACGTCTCGGGCTACAACTGTAACCCTTGTTCCCTGAGAAGGGAACTAGACTCTGCATCCCTCCGCCACGCCTTCCCCTGCCTGGGATCGACTTTGTTTAATCGCAGAAGCTAACTCTGTTGTCTTCCGGCGTCCCTTTGAAGCTTCCGTGTATGCCATCACATGTTACGTCATGACGCAGCACAAATCAGGATGGGATTAGTTTCATTTATACTTCAGATGCATAATGCTAAGGGCGTCCCCCAAAGTGTCGTATCGACGCAGTGTCTCGTTACCTTCTCAGGGAACAAGGGTTACAGTCGTAACCCGAGACGTTTTCCACTCCCATTAGTGCTTTTTTGGAACTGCGCTCTCATGCAAATTTGCCCTGTTTAGTAAATCTGGCCCTATATAGTGAACTTCACATGAGTAAGGACTACTTTGTTTCTATGCAGACCGTTAAAGAGCGTGACACACAAGTCTCTCAGAAATCCTGTAGAATTCAACCAATTAGATGACGACTTCAAAACTCCCAAAGTGCTTGCAATTTTGTGTGCCTTATGTATCAGATGTTCAGACAATGGTCTGTGGGCATGATGTCTGAGGCTGAGACTATGTAATGCCAAGGTCATCATTTAATTCTGAGGGAATGCATAAACTGATAAGATAAGTTTTGGATAAAAGCATTGCCAAATGCATAAATGTAAACAACATATTCAGTATAAACTGTTACTCATCTACAATGCTTTTTTTTCTTTTGACAGCTCTCCTACAAGCAAGTATCATAAGTATGTGTTTTCCGCCTCCACATTCGTGAGTTTTCTCATGATGGAGGATGTTTCGCCACTAGTGCTATCTGGCTTCTAATTCGGTACAGGGTGAAGAGAAATAATTTCCTATCATCCTTCAACTGCACAGACACCATCTGTGTTATTCGGCATGGTGCATCTGAAACTCCTGAATATTCATCTCTCCCTCTCATCTGATTAGATTAGTCCCCAATCAGTTTGTGAGTGGAATGATTCTGTATTTGACAATGCAGTTTTATTAGGATAATCACAGTTTGTCACAGCCCCTCACTCCACTGCGTTAACAGAGCAATGCATGTGACGTGCCTCCTCAGTTGTTTTGCTGCTATATTTACTCATGAATAATGGAAAAGCACATCATGAATGCATAATTAGAGAGATGTTTGCCAATATATCTGTACAATTTTAATTGAAAATTAGCACAGATATTAATCAACATATTTGGGCTCAGAAATCCCTCTGACACTTATATCTGCTGAGTCATGTATGCATGTAGAGAGGCCGTGGATTGAAACAAATGATGTTTTAATTGAAAAGCCTGTTGTGGCAAGTAGGACGAGGCCGAGGGCCGTGAGAGAGCGGCACGAGGCCGGTGGCGTGATTACTGATGAGCGGCACCTGGGCAACGCACTGGTCTCGTATCTCTCACGGAGGAGCAGAAGTATAAAAGGAGGAGCGGCGACAGTGGAGATCGATAGAGGAACAGGCCTGGTCTTATGTTGTGTTTTGTTTTATCAATTTATGACAGCAGTTGTCCGTGAGGGGCTGCTGTCTTTTACTTTCGTTTTGTATTTGTTTATTTATTTTATTAAAATCTTTAAATGTTTGCTGGTTCCCGCCTCCTTCTTCCCATAACATCTGAACCTCATTACACTGTCTTGTATCTTCTCCTCCAACTCTCTGAAGAAAAGCCACAATGTTGTGAGGTTGGTAAGCCTGCCTTTTGTACTCATGTATGAAATATGAGTATGCAAAGTTGAGGTCACTTACATTTGACTTTCCTTAGTTTAGAATATCCTTGGGGCTCATAAAGAGGTGGTCTAAATAAAAATTTCTGCACATTTCCATGACAGGGAAAAAAATAAAAGGTCTGTGTGACCAATGAGATGCTTTTGAGAAGAGAATTATTGTTATTGGAAAACAGAAGTGTGCATTGGCGAGTAAATCATACGCTTATTATATGTTAAAGGATGACAATCCCCCACTAAACGATCCCCTTAATTATGGCACCATTTTATCTTATGAAGTCGAAATGAAAGCCGATGAATAACCCTGACTCTTCCGGAGGATGTTTTCAGTGGTGCAGAATCAGAGCTCAGAGGAAACTGGGACTCCGGAGATTTGTAAGGGGTCCTGTCACATGAGCTATAAATCTCACACTAAGTGGCTGTGTTGCAGTTATGGTAATTGATACCAATGTAGTTAAGGTGCAATGTGACATATTCACAGTGTGCGAGATGGAAGTCGATGTTTCACTTAGACGTGTTTTATGTGTTCTTGTGGCTGCTCAAGCAGATGAGGGTCACCTATGTGCCTCATGAATCTTTAAACAGCTGCTTGGTGCAACCGTGTCAATAGATATCTCTAAGGCTTTGGCTCTCTCTCTCTCTCTCTCTCTCTCTCTCTCTCTCTCTCTCTCTCTCTCTCTCTCTCTCTCTCTCTCTCTCTCTCTCTCTCTCTCTCTCTTTCTCTCTCTCTCACTCACTCACTCACTCACAGTGATTCAGAATAGCTTAGCAGCATATAGTAAGCGTCTTTTAACTGCATAGTAATGCTTTCAAGTAAACACATTTGCATTTGTGGCTGCATTTACTGACTGTTGATATATATGTTTTTTTATGGAGAAAAAGGCTATTTACGGCAATGCTATCATTTACTGTAAAACATGTTTTAGTGAACTTCATTGTTTATCTCGAGTCTCTTTGTAAATTCCTGAATAATGATGTTTCTGCAGTGTTTTTGCATGCTTATGGCTGCATATTTAATCATTGTGTAAAATGTATTTAATATGAGTTTTAAATTCATAAACTTTTTGGTTATGTGCATAATTTCATAATTTGGATTACTTTAAAAAAATTCCTTTAAAATGGTTCTGCAACTTTATTGCGTTGCATTGTGTGTCTATCTGTGTGCGTGCATTTATTTGATAAAAAAAGTAAAAACAACAGTAATAAACTGTAAATAATATTATAATTTAAACTCTTTAATAAATGCTTAATAATAAAATAATTTAATAAATTTGAAAATGTTTCTTCCTCTAATGGCAAAGCTGAACATTTCTTATTATGATCATGAGGTCTGTTAACGGCTGTGTTGCTTAATGTTTTTTTTTTAATCCGATACATATTTTTCATTTTTTTCATCTTTTGTAACATTACAAATATCTTTACTGTCACTTTTAATCAACTTGAATGTGTGAAGCAGAGTAAGAATTAGTAAGAATTCCTATAAATAAATATTTAAAATATAATTTATTTTTTTAAAAAAAACATACTGACACCAAACTTTATTTATTTATTTATTTAAGTTTTTTGTTGTTGTAGAAATTATAGAAAACTGCCTGTTTGATTAAACTGGTTCTACAACCTCATTGCAAAGAATGTATTTGGCTTTATCCTGTTAATTAAATTAACATTCATTAGGATAGGTAAGAGAAAGGATGAATTGTAAATGAGAATCCTGTGACTATTCTATTAGCCATTTCACTTAAAGAACAACAGACAGGAAAGAGTGCTGAAGGAAAGCTTTTGCCACAAAATTAAATCACTCTGGCGCTGGCAGTGCATTTTAAGCTAAATTCAATCAACTGGATTGTTCCCCATTTTCATTTGCATCCCTCAAAGCTTAGCAAATTGAAACAAGTGTTATTTGTTTGAACTCCGTAGATTTACATTGAATTGTCATGGTAGTTATTAAAGTAATTACTGACAATGCAGTGTAATTGTGCAGATGATGTGCTTTTACAAAATTACACCATAAGCGTATGTAAACCATCATTCTCTCCTATTCTTTAGGTACGGTGGAGGTGATAGTCAGATGTCCCCTAAATCACATACAGTGTATCGGGACAAGAAAGTGCATTCACTTCAACAAGCTCTGTAATGGGGCGAAAGACTGTGAGGACGGTTTTGACGAAGGAGTCCACTGTAGAGGTGAGTACCCTAAAGTAGGCCACTATAATGTCTGTGGAAGATATAAGCTATGCAGGTACTGTACTGTGATATCTGTCAATATCAATAAACTCGCATATTTTTACATATTGGCTCTAGTGGATGGAGAACAGGTGAATGACACAGCAGGTGTGATGTTGGACACACTTTACTCTTGTTCACAATCATCCAAGCCACAATAACAAGCAGGTGGAGCCACCTTGACTCTGTGATATGACAATACCGACTCAGCAGTTGGCATTGGGTGGATGCCTGTTAGTTGAGGGGTCGAACCTCAGGCTGGCCAAGCGTGTGACCTTTGGTGAACTGGAAGAGTGTGGCACCCAGCTGGGCCGTGCCAGGAGCATCTGATCCTGCCCTTTGATCCAGAGCCTGACTGAAAACAAGCCATTGACCCATTTAACAACACAAGATTATAATGTCAGTTGGATTGCTGGGGTTCCTGCAGAGAAGCAACATGTTATTTAGGCTAGAGAGACTAGTGTAAGAAAAGTAAATACTTTTGTATTGCTGGAGAAATGTGACCATACATGTTTTTAGGTTTCATTACACAGCGAGATCCAAAGGTTTGTTTGTTTACTTGCATACTTATTTACTTACATATTTACCTTATTTATTTATAATAAATATGACACATTTAGCGTTAGTTCTGGAGGGTCACATTAGTCAAGCTCGCATCAGCTGACTCTCAGCTGATCCACATCTACCTATAGGAATACGACACCTATCACAGCATCCCCATATAAGCTCCTTCAGTATTATCAGCAGCTATCACGTTTCTCAGGAGCTAATTTTACCCTCCTCCATCCCCAGCTCATCCTCTCGTCAGTCAGGATTTGGCATCTGATTCCCCTTTGAATCAGAAAAAATTCTCGAATTATGTTGTACATTAAAATATTGACAAAAAAGATATCTGCAATACATTCATGTTGGTTCTGTTCTGTTTACCCTAAGGGGGGTTATTGCTGCCCAGAACAGAACCACACCGCCAATCCTAACTGTATGCTAATTGCCAATCATATTTGACAATAGTGGTCCTGACAGAAATAATGTAAAAAAGTATTTTTTTTTTTTTTTTTTTAATTTCTTGAAATAAACAGAACGTTAATTGTAAAAGTAGCAAATATTTATTCAGTATTGCAGATAAAGAGAGAGGTGCTCAGAGCCTGAAGTGATGTATCACAGAAAGTTATCCTTGGGTGTTAGCAAGCATTAAGAGACATTATGTTCATTGTTCTCCCCCTCCATTTGTTTGTTTTTAGATACAGCTAATTAAGCAGCGAGTGCCTGGGGCAATAAATCCTTTTTTTTCCGTTCTACTCTTGCTCAGTGTGCAGACTTCTGGGTTGCCATTTACGTTTGAAAAGGGGAACATTTGCAGTACGACTGCATTCACCGCAGTCGTACTGCAAATGTTGTCATTCTTCTGTTTATTTTTTTACCTTTAATGTTTTTGCAGCTTTTACGAATGGAAAATTACATTTGCTTATAAACCGCATACAGCTGTTAGTAATGATTCGTTAGACAGATTTACAGGTAGACAGAAGTTTAAAGTCTAGACACAAACAGACTTGTTTTTGTTGGTGATTTAACCGACTGCTGAAGTAAGCAACATGGCATACTTCATCAAAGGGGCTAATTGAATGAGTAAGCACTGGCCACTGAGGAGTTTGGGCCAGGACATTTGGCATGTGTTTCTACCCATACACCTGCAGACGGGAGGAAATGAGGTCACCGCGGAGAAGTTGGAGCATGGCAGCTGGGTCTCCACTGAAACTTTCCCTCCCACTCTAGTAATGAATACATAATGAATCCCAGGAGGACATTACATAAAAACTGTGCCCATATGGAAGACAAAGACAGCATTCTATTTCACCTTCACACACTTCGGCAATTCTTTATTTTAATGATTGTCCTTCAGTGAAGTTGAGATTTTCAAAGACCGCATAAAAACCTTTTTTTTCTCCACCACCTGGCTGCCTCTTTTTCAATGTGCAAAATCTTGCTCCTCTCTTGCACCCAGCACTGATACGTGACAGGTGAAGCTGAGAGGCACATTTGAATTTAGCTTGAAGTTCCTCACAAGCTGTCAGAGTACAAGTGACAAGAAAAAGTCTCTGTGGCAACAGCATTTGGTCATAGTCACGTGTGATTATGTGAATGTGTCTCACAAATGGGCTGCCAAAGACTTTTTTGCCTGTTTATCAAAATTCTTACTGTGCAGCTCGGCATTATTATTAGTTGTAAGTAATATGAAGAACCAGATAATGATAGCCTGAAATTGATATGAAAACTTACTAGTCAAGAGGTATAATTTTGAACTTGTGTATTAGTTTTTTTTTTTCCTTTAGATTTGATCAACACATTACAGGATACCGATACTTGTGTCATTATTTTCATAGGAATGAAAATTAGGGTTTTTTTTTTCACTAATGAATGATTTCAAACAAGTTAGTTTAGCAAGCTAATATCAGAACAAATTTCATTTCCATTGCCTTAATGCTGAAATGCAGTAACAACTGAACACCCTTAGGTAATTTCATTGATTGTGCTAGTTACGTGCTTGCCTTATGTTCAGTCATTAAAAAGCAGCTCATGATTCCTTTTCTCAAAAGCAATTACATACCAATTAGAGTAATTACAGAAGTAGAAAATAAAAAGAATGAGAAGAAAGCTTAGAGAAAGTATCTTGCCGTACAGACTACAGAGGACGCCCTGAAATGTGATTACAGTAATAATTCTCCATATGTGTTGTACATTAAAACCGCCTGCTTACTTTTTTGTTGATGTTGATTTAGAAAGAAGTCACTTATGCTCACCAAGGCTGCATTTTATTTAATAAAAAATACACTAAAAACAGTAATATTTTGAGAAATTGGTATTTATTCATTTAAAACTTTTTTTACTCCAGTCTCCAATGTCACATAATCCTTCAGAAATCATTCTAATATGCTGATTTAGTTACTGTTGAAAATATTTAAGAAAGTTTTATGTTTAATATTGTTTTGATAAATGGAAAATTCAAAAGAACAGCATTCACTTAAAATAGAAAACATTTCTAACATTATAACATTATAAACAACTGTCACTTTTCAATTAATTTAATGTACCGTGGCTGAATAAAAGTATTTTTGGTTTTGTCTTACTGACCCCAAACATTTGAATAGTAGTGTATGTAGGGTACAAATTCTATTTATAGTTATACAAGTATTGATCTTACGCAACCTAATTCTATTACTAAATAAAACCCTTGTGTAAAGTAAATAAATAAATGTGCACATCAGCCAGCTTTGACTAAATGAAAATGTCATTTACAGTTGTACAGATTCGGAGACAAAATTGTTAATAGACAACTCTGCTTTTGTGAAGTAATGAAAAACCATGTCGCAGATGTACCTTCCCTCGCTCACTTTGCCTCTCAACAGCATTCAATTATTTCACTTGATTAACTTTTAATTTTCAACAATTCATATAAACAAATAAACAGTATCGCTCGGGTCAGGACAACAGCGGTAACAACGGTACAAATATAAACCATTTCCTGTTTTCTCTTCGTTTAAAGAAAAGTGGAGTGCATTCACCTACGCGTAAGCTATTGGAATATTTATTGTATTTGTTTTGGAATATCATCCAGAACACATTAAGCGTTCCCCTCACTAGGTGCTGGTCATTTTCTGATCAAACTGATGATGTTCAGTGATGCTGTACTGTTCACTGTTGTTTAAAGATTGCTCATATTGTTAGTTTCAGTGGGTCACGCACCTTTCATTATCAGGGTACCATAAATGTGAAAGTCAAGTACCTAATTTGAATAGTATAATGGGAGTGTAGCACTTAATGTGTAGTTGACTATGCTTCCTCTGGGGATAGCCCTAAACCCGGTTAAATTTGTGCAATAACAAGCAATCACTGTTGACTTTTTTGACCCGTCATAAAGGCATAGGCTAACTCTGGAGGATTAACCCTGAAACCTACGCTTCCTAATCCAGGATCCTTTGCTTCATGTTTAGTCTCATAGTCTGATTATTTTCACTAATAGGATTATCTGGAGGAGTAGGAACAGTCTTGTTTGCTGATAACCATGGAATAGCTGGCTTATTTAATATGCTCATGGTTTTCATGCAAGACTTTGTATTTCTGTGGTGTTTTATACTGAAGTTTGTGTGTTCTCATTGATATTCTATAATGACAACTGAAATCCAGTCCACAGCAAACATTTAACTAGTTAAACTCGACTGTGATTGACTGATTTGCTTCTAGCTTTACCCACTTTCCTTGTTGACTTTTAAAAAGGCATCAGTATTTGATATGCTTCTGTTTATACTGTATCGTCTGAATCATCTGTCAAATAATTACCTCCTGTAGTGTCTTGAAAGAACCCATTACAATCTGGTGATATCAAATCCAATTACAGTGTTATTTTTTCTTTGCAGGAAGGGAGGTTTAAAAATGTATTGAGATGCTAAATGATTTAAACTGATGCTATTGTCTTGCATATTTATGGGAATTTCCAACACATGACTGAATACAGAAGATAATTTAAGGTTATTGCACTTTGGGTTAAGATTTAAGTAACTGTTAACAGCTTGGACATTATTCAAATTCAATCAATCAATCAACCAATCAATTAATGAAATCAATCAATCAATCAATCAATCAATCAAAATCAATTAAAATTTCAACTATTTACAATATTGTATTATAAACCTATTATAAATTGTAATCATATTTAAAATATAATATTTTAAAATTTTGGTCAAATTAATGCAGCCTTGGTGAACATAAGAATCTTTTAAAAACATTGGACGTAAATATAATGTTACTGTAAATGTGCTTGTGCTTTTAAAAGAAGAACCTGTTTTGTCTGGCCTATATCACATTTGTAGTAATGTGTAATGGAATTATGCCAGAGATTTGTGCACTTTCCATAAACAAACAGCTCTTGATAAATACGGCATTTACTTCAACATCGGAGATAGATGAATTTGGATACATGCTGAATGAACTTTAATTTGTCAAGAGAGTACAATTTTTTAACAAATCGAATTCCTCTCAGAGAGGCAGACCTATGGCATGCTTATTAAACACTATTGCTTCTCCAATGACCATGCTTGTGCAAAGATCAGCATCTTAATTTGGTCCCAGATTAATTATGGGGCCTTGAAAACCAGGCAAAGAATTGGATTAAGACAGGCCTTGGAGAAGCAAAGGCCATGAAGGTCTCCAGAGCTGGCCTGTAATTAATCCATATGGGGAAGTAAAATTACAGACTTCTGCTGCTCTTTCTTTTCACTCATGTTCATGTTTATGTGGATAGAGTAATAAGTAGTTTTCAGTCCATATGTTTGTATCACTTAGAAGTATTGATAAGAATAAAAGTTGTATGCATTTTGTGCCCACACTAAGTTCCACTCTATCATTCATTCAACACTGGTTTAATTCACTGTGGTCAATGTTCTGTTGAGCTTCCCATTGTAATAATTATTTGGAGACGTGATCTAGTGGGCAGTGCATAAGCCCTGAAACAGTGTGTGGTGCAGTTAATGTGGGTTGAACTCTAATTTCCTTTCTCTAACCAAAAAAAAATTGCTAGTCAGATAATCTTCTTTAAGTCACACTCAAAAAACTTTAAATCTTGTTGCATAATATAGACAATATCAAACCAAGTGTCCCTTTTCAGTATGAATAGAAAGTTAAAAACAACAGCATTTATTTGAAATATGTTTTTTTTATTAAATACTGTCACTTAAAATCAATTTAATGTGCCATTGCTGAATAATAGTAGTTCACAATACAAGAGTTTACAATGCCAGGATTATTAGAAATCTAGGTCACACTTTAGATTCGGGTCCAATTCTCACTACTAACTAACTATTAACTATGACTTTTGCCTGGATAAACTCTTAATAACTGCTTATTCCTAGTTAGTACGGTAGTTGTAAATTTTAGGTATTGGGTAGGATTAAGGGATGTAGAATATGGTCATGCTGAATAAGCCATTATCCCTAATAACTACTAATAAACAGCCAATATCCTAGCAATATGCATGCTAATAAGCAACTATAGATAATAGTGAGAATTTTACCCTAAACTAAAGTCTTACTGAAAGCTAGATTAGGAAACAAGATAGAACAGAGGTGAAATGCAGAAAAGATTACACAAACAGTATTGTGTGACTTAAATTTACCCTAATTTACTCAAAAAATTGTTCATTTACACATCCTCGTGTCATCCAAACCTTTTTTTCTCCTGTGGAACACAAAAGATGTATGTAAAAAAAAGCAAAACACAAAACCACATCTCAGTGTTTTTTGTCCACAATATTACAGTGATGTCCATTGTTGTTTTAGAGCACTTTGACTTTCACTGTATTTACAAAAACAGTTAAAACAGTTATTTTCTTAAATACCTTCTTGTATGTTCCACAGAAGAAATGAAGTCATACAGGTTTGGAATGGCATGAGGATGCATTAATGATGACTGAATTTTCCCTTCCAGAAACTTTTTTGGTTTACTTTTTATTTTATAATTTGTGTTTTATTCTATTTCAGAAAGTCACAGAAAGCTGTTACCTAGGGAAACAAGTGAGCCAAGACTCCCGCTGATCTCTTGCTATTTTTTTTTCTTTCTTTTTTTAAGGCTTCTAAAGTGAGAATCTGTCCTTGACATTTTTCTGTTGGAATTTTAAAGGGTCCCTTAAAAAAGGAGACAATTCCCGCATGGCTAGGCCAGGGAGTCAACGGCTTACTGGTGGCCCGTCATGTGGCAGCATACCTTGACCTCGAGGACAGTTTTTGATGCACAAGGGGAGGCTGGCTCAGCACAGGAGAGGCTGGATGCTGGATTTATGGCAGCGATGACGGGGCACAATAAGCGTCAAGTGCGCCTTGTCACTCGCTGCCTGGAGCATTTCGTTATCACGCCCCTCCTGTGGTGAGCCTTCATGTGGGCAACAATGATTGGAGGGGAAGCAGACCACCTGTCACAAGAAACACTAGTACTTTGCCATGGAAAAAATAAAATAAAAGATTTCTCACTTCTGGTGTCAATTCACAAAACATTCTTATTAGCTACTATTTTCTTCTTATTTTCTAACTTAAAGCTGCAGTCTGTAGTTTTTCCTCTTTGTCGCCATCTCTGTTTGAAATCTGCAATTGCAGTTATTCGCGGAACTATCAACTTTACGTGGGTCGTGCCTCGGTACAGCACAGTGCGGATGAATCCAATGTTTTGAGGAGAATGTGCGGCTGTCTGTCATGCGCCGGTGTGGATCCTGTCATTAGGAATCACAGATTCTACATTTTGGAAGTATGACCTACATAAGAATTTTCACCGGAAAATGTAATCTGAACAAGTAATTAACATCCACTTTTGTTCTGACCAACTAAGGGAAAAATAGCATTGCAGTAAATCTAAAGATCGCTTATCATATTTTTTGCACGTCAAACGTACAAAAAAACCTTTGTTCTCAAATTGTTAATGTTAACAACATCAGCATTGCGTGACTACATTTAATGCCCTCCCGATATGTATCCTTGTGTTTCGCATCGGCCCGGTTGCAGTCTCTTTTTTTTCTGTAGCCATTCCGAAGTCTTTTGCATTTTATAACGGGTGAATCTCCAGTTGTCACTGATTGTCGATTGAACCTTTGGATCCGCCATCAAATTGATACGTTTAATTATATCAAGTGCTGTGAGAAAATGCTATAAATCTCCACCTCCAACATCCTCACACGTAATATAGCCTACTAGCCGAGACTCCTCCTTTATGTGTACAGATGTGACGTAATGACGCAAACTAAGACGATGCTTGAATTCCCCGCGGAAATCCACCAGTACCACTGGAATTAAAAACATTATTACAAGCTTACCGTTTTGAATCGAGCTAAGGCAAGCAGATAGTTTTGAACACTGGCTGGTTATGTACTTGCTCAAAAAATAAATTTGTCCATTTATTTATTTTTTAACCCAAAAAAGTTACGGACTGCAGATTAAGTATAAACTTAAGAATATTTTGTATTTCTGAAAATATTTCTTAAAAATGATTCTATTTATTTTTCTTAAGATTGTTCTGAAGACAAACCTTAAGGGTTTAAATTCCAGGAAAAATAATACAAATAAAATAAAAAAATTAACCTCTTAAAGTTAGGATACCCTCCAACTTTTTTTTAAATTTAATAATTTAGCATTTATATTTTTCGGCAGCATTAACATAAGAGCTGTGTGTGTGTGTGTGTGTGTGTGTGTGTGTGTGTGTGTGTGTGTGTGTGTGTGTGTGTGTGTGTGTGTGTGTGTGTGTGTGTGTGTGTGTGTGTGTGTGTGTGTGTGTGTGTGTGTGTGTGTGAGAGAGAGAGAAAACAGACCCTGGTGTTTACTTCTTCTTACAAAGAAATAATCCCCCCCCAAAAAAAGATTTTGCTTTGACAATCTCATTATAGATGTGTTTTACATGTCACATGATCTTGTTTTAATTAACAAACAAACAAAAAAGATTTGTAACTTTGCCTAGCAAGCCGTGAGATTTTTCAGCATCAGCGGAAGACAGATTGTTGTGAATATCCATCTGTCTGGCTACATGTCGGGTCATGAGAGCACATCGATGTTTGAAAGCAGATATAAGGATTAGTCTTGGATATCTGTCTGAATACCTTCTCATTGCCTTGTCTGGCCTTTTGTCTCCACAAAGCATGATGCATCAAATAAAAAGTTCATGAATGCAACTGGTCCAAGTTACGTGGTATGAATGGCAAAATCAGAGCTTAAACCTTTTTCAGGACTACCAAAACACAACCGGTCCTGAAGGTTTTGTAGGTGGTTTCAGTTTATCCTCACACCTTCTCTACAAATTCCCGACCTCCATCAGTCAGCCAATCTGATGTCAATAACCCAAACATTCACAATTACAAACAGAGAACATTTCTGACTGGCTGAAAATGCATCTGCCTCTTTCTCTACAATTTTGTGTTTGTTGTATTTTTCTTCTTACTTGTTTAAGATACACCCTAATTGGTTGATGCTCTTGATTCAACGTGTATTTTGCTATTACATTTGATATTACAAAAGCAGCTTAATCTAAGTGTGTCACGGGAGTTGCTGCTAATACATGTCATGAAGCAATGAATCCATAAAAACCTGCTTCAGCATGCCAGCTATAGTCTCAGCCTCAGATGCCATTCTCACAGACCATCTGCAGTTTGTTCACTGACCGCCTGATTCACATTGCACACATAACTGAAAAGCACTTTAGCTATTTTATTTTATTGATTTTTATCATTCATTTCATTTCACTTCTTTCATTTCACTTTTATTAAACATTTATTTTCATTTTGTTTTATTATTATTATTATTATACAATATTTTATTTAGGCAATATATATATATATGTATATATATATATATATATATATATATATATATATATATATATATATATATATATATATATATATTATATAATAATATCAAGATTTTTTTTAAGACTCAGGACTGTCAATTGATGTTAATTTTTTTATATATATATATTTTATTTAAGAAAAACATGCTTTATTTTTATTTTATAATAAAATCAAGATCCAGAAATGTCAATGAATGTTATTTTTTATAACTATTAATATATATTATATTATATTATACTATATTGTATTATATATTACATTTAAAAATAAAATATTTTATTGATGTTAATTGATTTTAATTTTATTATTATTATTATTATTATTAATTTATATTTTATTTAAGATTTTTTTATTTCATAATAAAAGCAGGAGTGTCAATGGATGTTAATTGTATAACTATATTATTATTATTATTATTAGTAGTAGTAGTAGTAGTAGTAGTAGAAGTATCTTAAAACAATACAATAGGCTGCACAGAAATGTACATAAATTATTTTGGTTTGAAATGATGAAGAATATATTTCAGATACATGTCTTAATTCTAGAAATTAGTGCTCAGTTAATGGCAGTAATCAGACATGAGATGGAAGAAATCAAAGAACAGATTTGCATACATTCCTTTGACAGTAATGAATGTTTAGCAGTCACATGTCTTATAGCAGAAGAAAAGCTTATTTTTTTTAGCTTATCATTTTAGATTCAAATAGTTAACATGTTCTCTGAGGCTGTTAAATCGGTTGTCTTTGTACTAATTGTAATTGTGGAGTTGAATCCACACCCACAAACGTCTGAAAGTGCAGTGAACAATAGCTGGTTGGGTCTGTTGCCTTTCTCAGGAACTGCCACATGATTTAATATTTGACAGCCAGACAGAGGGATTCAGAGATGTGCTGATGTGGCCTTTGTTGCTTACACTGTATAAAAATAATTTTAGGTTGTTGTACTAGTATTCCACTGAGACCTTACAGAGAGAATGACAGGCGGCACAGCAAGGAAGGTAGACAAAAAAACAACTCGAAAGTGAATTTTGGGGTCGTCTTAGTAGAAAATGATCATGTTATGTTCATTTTGTCAGATATTCCACACACAAAATACAATATGCTTTTGCTGTTTGCCTTACAAAATGCATTGTGTCTATCAGAGCTCAAATCAGTGGAACTGTACACTGAAAAAAGAAAGTACACTTAAGTGATTTTGTGTCTTTATTTTCATTTCAAAGTATAGAAATCATGTTCTGTGATCTGTTTCCATCCACCTACTTTTATGCCCATTTTGGGATATTGCATTTAAAAACACTGGATATAAACAATATGCGCATAAAAAACGTATGCGCTCAATTGAAGCGGATACATTTTTATCCAATAACAAGAAATGCACATACACTACGATTGGAAACACATTAACTGATTAAATCCCTTGATGCACAACAAAAAAACTCACGTGACTTTGCCTCATGACACGTGATTCGAGTGACTTTGAATGTGATTAGATAATTGGATTAATTGCATAGCATCTCATGTTGGTTTTATCATTCTGAAATCCCTGAGCCAAATCATCAAAATGATTTGGATTAATTCTCTCCCAGAAGCATCTAACATGATTGGAACCAGGCATCCGAACGCAAAATGACAGCGTTTGTACGTGTCGTCTGCGCTCTGAGACGCAAATCATTTATGATGTAGGAAAAAAGGGCCACAGTGGCTTCTCCAACAATTTCCCAGGAAGTGACGATTTTGTTCTCTTAAACATGGGATGGAAAGGCTACTTTGTTCGCAAATGTTTTATGCGATATTCGATTATTATTATTTATTTTTTTGTGCATAAGGCAAAGGCAAATGTGCAACTTTGGATGGAAACATATAGTGACATTTTTTAAACATGACTATACGCTCAGTTGTAGATTTTCTTTACAATTATGTATTTTATTCTTTTATATCTTCTGGAGACAGTACCTTAACTCTCAGAGATGCAATAATTGCAAATATTTAAGGCAATTAAACAATACAAAATTTCTCACTATTTATTGGTTAAATCTTCATATAAAAGTTTTCTTTGGGGGGGGGGGGCTATTTTCACAATTCCCATGTTTTGTGATAAAAATGGCAACATTTAAAAAAAAATAAACTTCACAAACAACGATTTCTAAAGATTGCACACATGTGTGGGACTCATTGGTCAACTAAATTTGCACAATATAGCCCATGCAGTAAATCATATATAAACTACAATACTTCTAATGATTTTTTAAAAAATTGTCTAATGAAACTTTATAGAGTATAAGAGGGGCCATTCTGTTCAGCCTTCAAGCTTACAGGGAAGGCTTTATAAAGTGTGCAAATGCATTGCAGGTCTGTAAATACGCATTTCCAGATACTTCACAGGGGGTCACGGAGGTGTAGGAATATTTAAGGGTCATGCAAGATGAACATATCCAAATCTCATTCTCCTAGCTTCTTGTGAAGGCTTCTGGAGAAGGCATCTATAAAATGTAGTAAGCTTATAAACCTTTTTTATTGCAAAACCTATTAAAATTCATCCTAAAACACAGTATGCAAAAATATCATTATCATTTAAGGATGGCGATAAGTGCTTAGGTCTTTAAGGGTTAGACTGCACTTGTCATTGTTTAGAGAGTGTGCTTTGCATTTGTTTTTGGTACTCATTGCAATTGGACAAAAAAAATGACCATTTGGATTTATTTATTTTCATCCCCAAGAGATGTAGTTTATTAGGACCATGAACTTTTCTGCATGTGATATTATGCAGCCAAAACATTATTCAATTTCTGTGTCTGTTCCTCAATAGTGTTTTGCTAATAGTACCGGCAGATTCCTATTTGATTTTCAATTCAATACAAGAAAAAAGCTCTGGATATCAATCAGAATGTATTTAATGAAGGATGCCAAACAACCACTAGGAGCCACTTACATTTTAAGCATTTTATATTTGTTCAGTGAATGTCCACTGTGTAAACTATTAATGAAAAACCTAATAGCCAGGTTGTGGACAGCCCTTTTGTGACAGGTTGATTGAATTCTGAGGACCGAAGACCATGAAGAATTGCTAAAAGCTTCTGCAGGTCTCCACACAAAACCGTTTTCTTTCCTCATAGAATTTTCAACAGAAAGGTTAGGTATTTCTTCTAATTCCATCTCTTTTTCCCTGTGTGGAGCACCACTCTGATTCCACCCGCACGGAGTGCTATTGATCCCCGCCTCTGGCTCACAACTGTCAGTACGCGCTGGCACATCCTTGTGCTGATGGCAAGGAAGGGCTTTTAGAGGGAGTGAAATCAAAAAGCAATTTACATGTTTTTCCCTCACTCTGAAACTCTTCCACTCTCTCTCTCTCTCTCTCCTCCCACAGAGCTCCTGTCAGCCTGTCACGAGTTGCATTGCCGTTACGGATGCATCATGACCAGAAACGGCACATTCTGCTTCTGTGCGGATGGATTTGAGGTGGGAGAGGATGGGCGTAGCTGCAGAGGTAGGCTCTCTCAGGGTCATGGCAGACATCTCAGACGAATGATCAGCTTTGGGCAATGAGGGGGGAGAGGGGTGGCCGTCCATCCCCAGGGTGTCTGTTCACACCTCCGTCCTGCTTTATTTGACACGTGGCATTGACTCCAGAGAGGTCAAAGTGACTTCTCGGCCTGCTTTGGCCTAAATGAGACCCTCTGAGTATGATATAGAGGCTGGTTGTTGTATACGATGGTGAAATATAGATCAACCATAGCCACTTTATAACTAATCGTCTCAGTAGTAGAAAACAGGCTCAAACAGAAAATTGTTAACAGGGATAGATGTTTTCTTTACAGTGATGAATGTGTTCCATTCCATGAAAACAGTATTATTTCTGGTCGTTTGACTTTTTAAGCATTAAAAGTGCAAAAAAAGCACAAATCCTTAAATTTCTGTTGTCAGAACACTAGATATGTTGGATAAACTATAGATAACATAAAACAGCATCTAACATAAAATTATCCAATCTTGAATATCATGATCTGATAGACTGTTTATCAGCATATCTATCTAAACTTTTATGTTTAATAGAAAATGAAACATTTTCTGAAAGTTAAACTCTGACTTTGACTCACCGTTTGTTGAAGAAAGATTAAAAAAAAACTTTATTTTAACACATTTGAACCCTGTTCGTAAAAGGTTCCTCCGGACGTTCAACCAAGACAAATCAGTTAATCACCGTTGGTACATTACTCTCCACTACAGCTTTAACAGGCAAAGCTATGGAGACTGGTGCAAAGCAGGACTTGCCACGAGATAGTAGGTGGCATAGGGAAAAGCCACCGAGAGGCCACATTAAGTGGATTTTATGTATTTGGGTCATGTTTGAGCACACCTAATTTGTCATAAATGACTCTTCCTCTGTGTACAGATCATGATGAATGTGCCATGTACGGGACATGCAGCCAGACCTGCATGAACACCTATGGGTCATATCGCTGCAGCTGTACAGATGGGTACAGCCTGCAGTCGAACAGACGCTCCTGCATTGCCAAACACGGTAAGAGCATGATGAATTAATGACCAGGGATCTGCATAAGCCGCCTGAAATGTTGTCACGTCCTGATATTGTTCTTTCACAACAGTGCACCGGATTGAAACAAGGTGGATTATTACTCTGTGTGATATGAATGAAATTAACTTACAGCAGCACAGCTCTGCTTCAAGCCATGGTTGGAGCTGGTAATTTTCTGACCTTGGAAAACATGATCTAATGTGTGCTTCAGAAATATACAATGATGATTAGATATTGCATGTCTCCGAAACAACTTAAAGCGGTTCTGCTCAGTGATCACCATGCAAATAGGAGAGTTGTCACACAAGGAAATTGTCACAAGGGCTATTATAAATTATATATATATATATATATATATATATATATATATATATATATATATATATATATATATATATATATATATATATATATATATATATAACCTTTAAGATTTTGAGTCAACAATCAAATTACACAAGCAGGGGTTGTGTATGTTAATTTGAAAACCTGGTTCGAAAACCTTAAACAGTCTGTTTAATGGCATTGTGACAACAGGCCCCTCTACTAATACTTGTTTAAACAGCTTCAAGTCATTAATATGTATTTATAAAAAAAAAAAAAAAAAAAAAAAAATATATATATATATATATATATATATATATATATATATATATATATATATATAATTTTTATTTCAGTACAGAAATTCTCAGTCCTCACCAAGCCATTTATTTCATGACAGGTTTGCCTTTTCCGAGTAAGATTATTTATATATATATTTATATATATATATATATATATATATATATATATATATATATATATATATATATATATCAATAAAAGCTTTCAAGAATCACGCATGAATCCAGACTAAACCATACAGTTCAGCCTCTCATTCCCATAAGAACCTGAAAATTGAGGCAGTTTGCTTTGGACATTCCGCTACAGTCCTTATATCAGTGTTGCTGTGCCAAGGGACAGAAATAATGGAGCTATTGGTGGAAGATAAGCCAGGCTTTGAGGAGTAAGTGGAGGCTGAGTTTTATGAAGAGCAGGGCCTGAAGGACAGCTATTCTCTGTCTTTATCAGGCCATGCCGATGATTACTTGCCTAATGGCACCTGCCTGTTGAGCGTCTCGATACCAGACACAAATCCAATCAAGTTTATCATTAAATCGGCTGCTTTTGTAATAAGGTTTTTTTTGTTTTTTTTTAGGGAAAACACTCACTACAATTCTAAATGGATTCTAATCCCTTTTATAGATTGATAATTTGTTTGGGCTCAGGTAATTGTAGTCGTTTTAATAAAAAGTGTGATTCGACCCCAAATGTTCAATAGCTAGTTTTTTTTTCTACAGCTCTGAGAATTATCATAAAATAATTAGAAAATGTGCTGCATATGTTTGAATCTCACCGACTTAAAAGTGTTAGTAATAGGAATCTATTTAGATTACAGTGGACACATATAAGAGTGGATCGAGAGTGAATTATCAATAAGGCATCACTTTAATTTCTCTCCACCTGTGAACACTTTTTTTCAGGTTTGCTGTCATTGGATTGGCTGCTGTACTGTGTTTGTTAATGGCAGACATTAACAAAACATCTACAATTTCTTATAGTGCATTTAAGCGTCATATTTGTGTTCAAACTTCTGATTCATATTTTTAAAAAGTTGATTTACATGCATTTCAAATAATAAAGATTGTGAAAATATCAGCTGAATGTTGTTATAACTAACTGAGACTATCTTGGAATAAAGTGCGTTACAGCATGTGCTAGGTGTGAGGGCCTCCAGGGATGCCTTTTTGTGACTTAAAAAGATGATGCGTCCTTGTATTGGTGCAGTGCACTACGACCGGTTTGCACATGTGTTTAAAATTAAATGGAGATTACGCCCAGCGTACAGTGGGAAATAGCTAGCAGGCAGCTGCGCACCTTGCTGCTTGATGCAGAATCTGTCCCACGTTTAATCAATGTGACTGCTTTCCTATGAGGAATAAACTGAATATCATTACCCATAAACTTAACTGAACTTACTGCTCACCCACATTAATATTAATTTAGCAGAAAGAGGTTGTTGCACTGGGATAACTATGAGGTTTCCATTAGATGAGAGTAAAAGCTCATGCATATATATTTCAATGCATTTACTTTACCCGGCTGTCTGACAGGTGCCAACGGAGGATGACTTAGACATTAGAAAGGTGAATGTTTAATAAGACTCTTAAAAAATTAATACACTGCAAAATAATATATTGATTGATTGGTGATGAACTGATGCAGGGTAAAAACTCACTGCGTGATTTAGCCTTTAGAATGTAGATATACTGCCCCTAAAGTTCAAGATATCAGGACAAAAATGCCCTTGTATGAGTTTTTGTCTCATATTTATATCATATGATTATAGTTAAACAATATTACACAAGTGCTATTTTGAGCTAATCAATCGGGTGAACCAATGATTCAATGGTCCATTCATACAGAGAGCCATTAGGCCTGTTCGACTTGAACCGGCGCTGCACAGGCCGATCGGTTTATGACATCAAAGTACCGCAAGAGCGATTCAAAAGCATACGAGCCCCTCTGCTCTCTAATTGCTCTCGCGGTACTTTGATGTCATTCACCAATCAGTCTGTGCAGAGCCGGTTCAAGTCGAACAAGCCTATTTACTTCATTCCTGAATGAATCAGCATTTTGAACAAATCAATCAGGTGAACCAACGATTTAATGGCCAAATCATAAAGAGAGCCATTTACTTCATTCCTGTTGATTCAGCCATTTAAAGGGTTAGTTCACCCAAAAATGAAAATTCTCTCAGTATTTACGCTCATGTTGTTCCAACCCCGTAAGACCTTCGTTCATCTTCGGAACATTAAATTAAGATATTTTTGATGAAATCTGAGAGCTGGATCACTCCTCCATAGGCTTCTTGAGGGATTGAACTTGCAGGCCCCGAAATGTTATTACAGACATCATTAAAATAGTCCAAGTGGCTACAGTGGCTCAATCTTAAGTTTATCAAACGACGAGAATACTTTTTGTGCGCAAAAACACAAAAATAATGACTTTATTTCAACTATTCATGTCCTTCTCTGTGGGCCTCGAGTCAGTTCACTAGTGTAAAAGCGTAGAGCTTCTGTTGTTGTACGTCACACGCATCACCCACATGACCAGCGTCGGCCAATAGTGAGCCTACGTGTGACGTAGCTCTACGGTATCACACTAAGTTAACTGACTAGAGGCCAACAGAGAAGGAAATGTATAATTGAAATAAAGTCGTTATTTTTGTTTGTTTTTGTGCACAAATAGTATTCTCGTCACTTCATAAACTTAAGATTGAGCCACTGTAGTCACTTGGACTATTTTAACGATGTCTTTAATAACTTTTCGAGGCCGGCAAGTTTCAATCCTTTTGAAGCCTATGGAGGAGTATGGAGGAGTGATCCAGCTCTCAGATTTCATCTAAAATATCTTAATTTGTGTTCCGAAGATGAACGAAGGTCTTACGGGGTTGGAACAACATGAGGGTGAGTAAATACTGACAGAATTTTCTTTTTTGGGTGAACTATCCCTTTAAAGGATCGGTTGATTATGATTTCACTTTTCTAACTTTAGTTAGTGTGTAATGTTGCTGTTTGAGCATAAACAACATCTGCAAAGTTACAGCGCTAAAAGTTCAAAGCAAAGGAAGATATTTGCTTTTAAAGAAATCAGTTATAAGGACTACAACAAACGGCTGGTAGGGACTACACAACATTCCTCCCGGGTCAGTGACATCATGAACCCTAACATTTACATAAACCCCGCCCTCAGGAACATGTTGTCCATGTTCACAACATGGACAACACCCCGTCCATGTTGAGAAGAGGAAGAGTTGTTGTAGTAAAGCACAATTTGTGAGTCTGCTCAAGCTGTCACATCTTTTACATGCAATACAGTACGTAACAAAAATGCAATAGCATGTCACTCTGTATGCATCTTACAACAGTTCCCAGAAAAGCGATTTTATATAGATTATCATGACAGTATATGCTAATAGTTAACTCCACATCAGCAACATAAATTCATCAACTAACCATACAGAAACGTCCTGTTGCATTCTACATGTTGGCACTTCTTCTTGAGTCTCTCCATCATTGTCCGACTCCAGTTTAAACATAAAAGGCAGAACAGTTTCTGACATTTTTGTGCGTGTCTGCGTGAGGTAATCGGAGCTGCTAACACACGAGCTCTTGAGCTCAGGCCTCTGTGCCGGGAGCAGCAGCTCATTTGTATTTAAATGGACACACACAAAACAACAAGTTTTAACTTACACTCCAAAAGGGGCAATTTTAACATGCTGTAAAACATTATCGGTGGGGTATTTTGAGCTAAAACTTCACATACACACTCTGGGGACAACAGAGACTTATTTTACATATTGTAAAAAGGGGCATTATACCAACCCTTTAAACAAATTGAATGAATGAAGGACTCAATAAATTGCTTGCCACCGACTGGCAGTTTTAGCTTCTTATTTAGAGTATCATTTATTTTTTTAAAAATCATAGTAATCACAATCATATAGGATAATTTGCCCAAAATCGAAAATGTACTCACCCTCATGTCGTTTTGAACGTGCAGACTTTCCTTTGTGGAACATAAAAGAAGATATTTTAAAGAATGTTATTAACCAAACTGTTTTAGTCTGTAAATATATCTAAATACCAATTCAGATGCTTCTGAAAAAAAAAAAATATTGTCGTTGTAGACAAAACGTTTTTGCATAATAAATTCTATATGGAATCAAATACATTTTTCTCTCTATAGTTACTTTTTGTAATGTCTATTTGATGTTTTTTTTTCATTCATTCATGACTAAGTTATTTGTAGGGGGAATTTCTCCGGCGAATTTGATGTGTGATTAAATTGCGATTCATTCGATTAAAAAATTTAACCGCACACATATATCTTATCTGGCGATAAAAAAAATATCGCCGTTAATCTATTCACAAAGTTGGGTTGGGAATGGATCATGAAATAGCTTTTTCGAATATCGTTATATTTTCGCGCAAATCGCGCAGCAGGGTATTTTCCTGTCAGGGACACAAGGTGTGTATACTTTTACATGTTATGTTGATCGTTCCTCTCGTTACTTTACATGTTGTTAAATGAGTTTATTCCAAGCGCGCTGTATCTTTTTTTTGGGCATGAGCGATGCTCAATTTACAAATGAATCACTCTTTTGGGTCGATTCTGTTCAAAGACTTCATCAAACAAGTTGGCAGATCTGTCTAAATCGGTTCGCGAATCAGTTCTGTTCAGTTCCTCACGCACTGAATCGTCTGAACTCTGAAGCGCGTTCAATCACACTCGACACGGAGTCGTAACAGGAAGATTTAAGAACATCAAGAGCTACAGTTTAGTCTAGTGAAAGCAAATCTGCAAATGCATCATATTTTTGCCAGCGATGAAGATCTTTATTAGTTTAACATCTTCGTAAGTTGTCTGTGAATGAATGATTCCACAGGACGATACATTCGATTTCATTTCATTCAGGTAATACATTTTACAACCAAACAGATTATTACGCCACGATAGCACTACTAAAAAGTATGACATTATCCGTTGGACATATACATTAATTTATAGGCTACAAAATAAATAAGCTACCATTGTGTACAGTTTATGAAATGAACACCCGCCATCCCGCGGTAATGTGTATTGCGCAGGGGCATAGTCACACGAATAGTTTACATTGATTGAAACTAATTTGTTTAAAAAGGATGAGGCTATTGCCGGTAAGGCAGGTTCACATAAAATCATTATGAGATATGACATTATTTTTTGATCTAACGAGCATCTGGTTTGGCGATGCAAAAACGGACTGTATAAGCTACGTCAAGTCAAGTCACCTTTATTTATATAGCGCTTTTTACAATACAGATTGTATCAAAGCAGCTTCACAGTGATAACATGAAAATAATATAACAGAGTTTGTTTCTAAAAGAAAATTGAGTCAACGACCACCTTAAGCAAGGCAGATCAATAATATTATTGAATATTAAATGTCCCCAACTAAGCAAGCCAAAAGCCAAGGCAACAGTGGCAAGGAACCAAAACTCCATCAGGTGACAGAATGGAGAAAAAAACCTTGGGAGAAACCAGACTCAGTCGGAGGGCCAGTTCTCCTCTGGCCAACGAAGGAACAGTGCATGATTTATGATTCAGGCAGCATTACAAGGCAGATTGGATCGGAACATTTAGAATATTTATCCATTTCCATCTTTTGGAAGTCCAAGTAATCACGCCGGTGTTGAGATGAGTTGTTGAGGATCAGTGCCGTCCACCATAGAGGGTCCATATCGCCGGTGTTGAGTTGTCTCTTCACAGGCTTTGTGATTGGGGTATCTGAAGTCTCCGTGAAAGGCTGGATACAAACTGGAGCTGACGAACGCCGTTTTTCTCGGGACTCGCGTCCCGAGATAACAGCAGAAAAGCAAAAAGGGAAAATAATTAGCGTAATTATGCTGTTCATAATGATTTCCATAACACGGGCGTAAATGATAAAAAACATGAAGACAGTGATTCTTGCGTCCCACAGTCACCCCCCTCCGTCCCCCACTCAACTCAGCCCTGCTTACTGACCTCTACATCCCTCCTGCTGCTGAGACCCAACCATAATCTCACAATCTCTCCGCAGCCCAACCATACGCGCCGACCCGTTAGACTAAGGCTGTCGAGGCCCACTGTCGTCGTTAAAGCAGGTTCAGTGGCAACGGTTCCGTATGGCATACCACCTACCGCAAAACACAATACCTACCCAACCAGCCGTCATTCACGCAATATACACAGGAACGTGTATATTGATCGTTGATCTGATTCAGCAGTGGTATAAAAGGTAAGCATTATGTAAATGCTTGGCTAAAGAGATGCGTCTTTAATCTAATTTTAAACTGGGACAGCGAGTCAGAGGCTCAAACAATATCAGGAAGGCTATTCCAGAGTTTTGGAGCTAAATGTGAGAACGCCCTCCCTCCTTTAGTGGACTTAGATATCCTAGGAATGACCAGAAGCCTCGAATTTAGTGATCTTAAAGAACGCGATGGATTGTAGGGCGATAGAAGGTCCATTAAATACACAGGAGCTAAACCATTTAGGGCTTTATAGGTCAGTAATAGTACTTTGTAATTGATACGGAATTTGATAGGTAACCAGTGTAGAGATGATAAAATAGGTGTTATATGATCATATTTTCTTGATCTAGTAAGAACTCTAGCAGCTGCATTTTGCACTAACTCTAGCTTGTTTATTGAGGATGCAGGACAGCCAGCTAATATAGCATTACAATAATCTAGTCTCGAGGTCATGAATGCATGAACTAACTTTTCTTCATCAGAAACAGATACGATGTTACGTAGCTTTGTAATGTTTCTAAGGTGGAAAAAGGCTGTTCTTGTAACATATGAAATATGATTTTCGAAAGACAAGTTGCGGTCTAGTATAACACCCAGGACTTTTACTGTAGTGGATAAAGTAACATGACATCCTTCTATATTAAAGTCGTATTGTAAGTGAGTTTGTGGGTAGTTTTTTGGACCAATAAGTAATACCTCCGTTTTATCTGAATTTAGTAGCAGGAAATTACGCGTCATCCAGCATTTTATATCTTTGAGACACTCTGTCAAATTCGATAAGTTAGTGTTTGTATCTGACCGTGATGAAATATATAATTGAGTGTCATCAGCATAACAGTGGAAATTAATTCCATGTTTTCTTATAATATTACCAAGTGGGAGCATATATATTGAGAATAGCAGAGGGCCTAACACCGATCCTTGCGGCACTCCATAGTCTACTGACGTTATCTTTGATTTTTCCCCATTTAAACAGACAAAATTATAACGGTCTGATAAGTACGATCTAAACCAGCTTAATGCCTGTCCCTGAACACCAGTGTAGTTTTGTAGTCGATCCAGGAGTATTTTATGATCGATAGTGTCGAACGCAGCGCTAAGATCGAGTAGAACTAGTATTGAGATACAGCCTTGGTCAGAAGCTAAAAGTAAATCATTTGTAATTTTAACTAGCGCAGTTTCTGTGCTATGATGCGGTCTGAATCCTGACTGGAATTTTTCATATATCTCATTTTCTTGCAAGAAAGAGCGGACTCACAATTGAGCGGACACAATTTTTTCTAGTATTTTAGACATAAATGGAAGATTTGAAATGGGTCTGTAATTTGCTAAGTTATTTGGGTTCAATTGCGGTTTCTTAATGAGAGGTTGTATTACTGCACTACGTCGTGCTTATTGTTTTTTTCTTCTTCCAATTAGGCTACTATGTAAAAAAAAACCAGACGAAAACATGTTACTTGTTCAATTAATAAACAGTTTGTTTGATGACAAATCGCTAAAGATGAAATTGGCCTCCCTTTCTGTCATTGTAATTGTGCGTTTTATTTATTTATTTATTTTATTTTATAATTTTTTTTGACCGATATTCGACTTTTGCTCCTCTATTGTCGAATGGCATTTTTGCCAGAAATTCACATCCCTACGCGAGGCGAACTTTTCTCAAAGACTTACTTTCAGTCATTATTCGGGTAGCACACATATTCTGAATGCCTTCGGCAGAATTCAAATGAGCCATTTTAATCTAGGTAAATCTAGATTAATTCCAAGATTCCAGTGAGATTAATCTAGATAAAAAAAAAAAATCTATGCCCACCTCTAATATATATATATATATATATATATATATATATATATATATATATATGTGTGTGTGTGTGTGTGTGTACACATATACACTCACAGACACACATACAGTGTGAATATAATACCCACTTTCACTTTTCGAAATACTACATTGCAAAACGGAATAAGAACAGAAATGTCCAATTGACTCCTGCGTTTTAAAAATGGGTTTCTTTCCCAAGAGACATGCTTCTCTATTACCTGTGCCCTTCGCAGAAGCCTTTATTATCCTATCCCATTGAAAGCATGGAATGCCCAGGAAATGCCTTGGCCTCAAGCTGTCTTGTCACTATCTTTCTATCCATCTATTCCAGAGCCCGGCGAAAACCCTGCAGCGCTGCTGATTGGAGGCTCGGATAATATTATAATCACAGCCCTAAATGGGTCTCGTCTGCAAACCCTCAAACAACTGGACTCAAATGGGACTCATGGCTTGGATTTCAACCACAAAGAGGAATCAGTATGCTGGGTCACATCTTCAGAGTCCTCCGGACAACTTCGGTGTGCCAGGATGAGGAAAGCAAGTGGCTTCACTAAAGAACTGGAAGTAAAGACGATTCAGAATCTCCACGGTATGGTTCAAAATCTTACGGTATGATTGTATGTTATACAATCCGGCTACATTGAGGTTATGGTGCAACAAAACTGATGCATTCATTTTGATGGGTGATAAGACCAAGAGATATGACAAAATTTATGGCTGGGCGCAATTCAAAATTTATTTTGCCTTTTAAATTCCAGTTCAATACTGACATTTCCAATTTATTGACAGAGAATTAAAGTGTAATGAAATTCAAAGAAATGTAGATTAGGATAAGGCATTTAATTTTTTTAAGTAATTACTCATAAATATGTTAACAGACACAACATATTGTCACGGGTGAGGTGGTTGAGATAAAGCGTATGACGAAGGAGATTCGATAGAAGACTTTAATTCAAAAATTCAACCAGGAAACATCACCACACATCAACTTAAAGTAAAAGATACAAGACCAGGAGCAGGGAGAAACAGAGGGCTTAAATACACAGAGAACAGATCAGGGAAACAAGACACAGCTGGGGCAAATTAACTCAATAACAGTAACCATAGAAACCAACAAGATACAGCTGAACCAAATTAACTAATGAAGGAGTGGCAAGAAACTGAACAATGAACAGAGGAAGAGCATGCAGGTGAGTGCCAGGGAGGATGATGGGAAATGTAGTGACCGTGACACATATGGGGTGTTTCCAGAAAATATAAACCATATTAATAACCATTATTTAAAAATGCTACCTATATGTAAGGGGGGATTTCCTGCAGGGGTTCAGACTGCAAGACTGCCGAATTACTAAAGAAACGTTGTCAGCAAGATGGAAGAAAACTGTACATTTCTTGTCTATTACCACCCACTGGCACTTATACCAACGACGGAAATAAGCACAGTTACAATAGCTTAATATGTGGGAGAGCATTGCTATATAGAGTGACAATATTGTACCGCAATAGGTAACACTTCAAAGTTAATACCAAATCAAAACTAGTTAGCACATTATTTGTAATTGAAGAGGTTTAATTACAAAATATGGCTATGGTACACTTAAAATAGTTACAAAATAGATGTGTAGTCAATCTTAGTGTGTGTGGGTGAAGGAAGAAGAAGACAGGGTCGGCGAATTTGGGACTCGCACTTTATTCAAGAAAATAAAAGAACAAAAGAAAGGTGCGCTCATGCGCCTTCACCGTAGTAAACCACTACAGCACATGTATAACAAATACTCTGCCCGCTGTACCAACTCTCGCTGTATGTCTCCAGCTCTCAAGGTTCAGTCAAACGACCACTCTTCCCGTTTCATAAATAACTCAGTCCATTCAGTCCAAAACTCTTTCCACTCCTGCTGGTATCTGCTGCGGGTCGCGTGCGAGTCCCAAGCCACTCTCTCCCCGCTCACTCATTCCTGGCAGCTTATATGCGGTCTCCACACCAATCACTGCAATCAGACACAGGTGTTCATCATCTGCACTTGACCTACTTACCGAACAGCTCGCTGACTCGTCTCTCGCTAAAGACTTCGCGAGACCACGCCCCCCTCGCCACATACCCCCACCGCCCGACTCAGGCCGGGGAGCCGTCCAGCCTGCAGCCAACCCCCTGTCCAATGCGTCCGTCTGTAGGAGGAAAGGGAGAGAAAAGTCAGGAGCATGTAAAAGCGGCCCGCCACACAGAGCAGCCTTTATCTGGGTGAAAGCCTGCTGACACTGCTCCGTCCACTGGACCGTATCTGGTGCCTCCTTTTTAGTTAGATCAGTCAGCGGGCTAGCGAGGTCCGAATAATTAGGCACAAACCTTCTGTAATAACCCGCTAGCCCCAGGAACTGTCTAACCTCCTTTTTGGTCTTAGGCCTCGGACAGGTCGCAACCGCTGCCGTCTTATCAATTTGGGGACGCACCTGTCCGTGGCCCAAGTGGAAGCCCAGATACCTTACTTCCACATGCCCAATCGCACACTTCTTCGGGTTGGCCGTGAGCCCAGCCCTTCTCAGCGTCTTCAGGACAGCACGCAAATGCTGCATATGACGCTGCCAATCGTTACTATAGATGATAATATCATCCAAGTAGGCAGCGACATATGCAGCATGCGGCCGGAGAATTTTGTCCATCAGACGCTGAAAAGTCGCAGGCCCCAAACAAGCCTAAAGGAAGGGTGACAAATTGGTGTAATCCAAACGGCGTTGTGAAAGCTGACTTTTCTTTGGACATGGTAGACAAGGGGATCTGCCAATAACCCTTTGATAAGTCCAGTGTCGAATAAAAACGAGCAGTACCCAGCCGATCAAGCAATTCGTCAACCCTCGGGATTGGATAAGCATCAAACTTAGACAACGCGTTCACCTTTCTATAGTCCACACAGAAACGGACCGAGCCATCGGTCTTAGGAACTAAAACTATCGGGGTCGCCCAGTCACTGCTGGACTCTTCTATTACCCCCATATCCAGCATAGCCTCTAATTCGTCCTGAACTACCTTTTTTGTGTTCAGGTAAACGATACGGGCAGCAGCGCACCATCACACCCGGTTCCGTCTCAATGGGGTGCTGAATGAGGTCCGTTCGACCAGGTAGGGGAGAGAACACATCAGCAAACTCAGCTTGTAAATTTTTAATGTCAGTGAGCTGGGAGGGTGAGAGGTGATCTCCACCAAGAGCCAGTGCGAAAGATTGAGGTTTTGTGTTCGCTTCTGGCCCGAGATCCTCCTCTCCGCTCATCACCGTCGCCAGCATCACTGACTCTGCCTCAACCAACTTTTTGAGGAGGTTGAGGGGATAAATTTGATGTGCTCCGCCCCTATCTGTTCGAACTACTTCATAATTGAGATTGTTGACCCGCCGTGTGACCTCAAAAGGTCCTTGCCACTTTGCGAGTAATTTAGAGCTGGAAGTAGGGAGTAATACAAGCAATTTATCTCCCGGTGTAAATTCACGAAGTCTAGCCCCCCTGTTGTACAGCTGACTCTGTCTGTCTTGGGGCTGTAACAAATTCTCCATTGATAGCCGCCCCAATATGTGGAGTTTTCTTCTCAGGTCCAAGACATACTGAATTTCGTTTTTACTAGCGGTCGGTCCGTCCTCCCAAGTTTCTCTAAGAACGTCTAACACCCCGCGGGGCTGACGCCCATAGAGAAGCTCGAAGGGGGAAAACCCTGTGGAGGCTTGGGGGACCTCGCGTACAGCGAACAAGAAGGGGTTCTAGCCACTTATCCCAATTTTTGGTGTCTTCGTGAACGAACTTCCGAATCATGGACTTCAAAGTGCGATTAAACCGTTCCACTAAGCCGTCTGTCTGTGGGTGGTAGACGCTAGTGCGAATCGATTTAATGCCCAATAATTCATAAAGTTCGCAAACAGTTCGTGACATAAACGCCGTGCCCTGATCGATGAGAATCTCTTTAGGGATTCCCACCCGGGAGATTAACGAGAAGAGCGCGCTCGCAACACTTTTGGCAGAAATGTTACGAAGCGGGACTGCTTCAGGGTACCGCGTTGCGTAATCCACCAGGACTAGCGCAAAGCGGTGCCCACGTGCTGACCGTTCTAATGGCCCGATGAGTTCCATACCAATTCGTTCGAAGGGGACCTGCATTAATGGAAGGGGGCACAATGGTGCTTTTGGATTGGCCGGTGGATTCACCAACTGACATTCACGACAAGACGCGCACCACCTGCGCACGTTCTCGTGAATGCCCGGCCAAAAGAATCGGGCCATGAGACGGTTTAGTGTCGCCATTTGACCTAAATGCCCGGCCATTGGATTACTTTTAGGAACTAATAACTGTGTTGTATCTTCTTTTGTCTGGGTGTCTTGGGTCACCTGATACAACTTATCTTTCAAAATAGCAAAGTAGGGATAAGAGAGCGGTTGGTCTGGGTGGAGTATCTGACCGTCGATAGAACGGACCTGATTAAATGCACGTTTTAACATCTCGTCCTGGGACTGCTCCAGGGGAAAATCATCACACTCTGTGAGGATAGTTCTCTCCAGAGTACTCCGTTCCCCAGCAGCAGAGGCCAGAGGTCCCGGCTCAGTATCTCCCACCTGAAAAACCGCTGTCTTTCCCTTGTTTTTCTTTTTCCAAGAGGCATCCGCACACAAAGACCCCAATAATTCACTAAAAGCAGGTCAATTCGTCCCCAAATTTGTCACTGGTATCAATTCGTCACTGGTATCTGGTACAGGTCAGCTTGATCGGGGGCAGCCCGTGGCGGGTCGGGGACCCGGATCAGTGTCCCCACCTCCATCACCGGACACCGGTCTACAAAGTGACCCGGGTCCCCGCAGCGCCAACAGGCCGGCCCAGGCCTCCCCGCCGCCCCAGTGGCGGGAAGCGGGTCAAGGGATTGGTGAGGAGAGCGCAAGGCTGCAGGAACCGGGGCGAAGTGGTCGACCGGCGCTGTCCCCCTGGGTGGGGCCCTGGATGCCGGGACAGGTTCCGCCAGAGCCCCCGTTCTCCACCTCGGCGCCGGCCGGGGCATCAGCCCCCCACGAGACCTGGGAAGGGGAACAGGTTTGGGGAGAGAAGGGGACGAGAGAGAGAGAGAGGGAGAGAGAGAGACAGATGGGAGGGGCTCGCCGACCCCTGGGCACGCCACCATGTGATCCTCCGCCAGGTGGATGGCCTGGTCCAGCGACGTCTGGCGGTGGCACTGGACCCACTGCGTGGTCTTCTTGGGCAGTTTAGCGATGAACTGTTCCAGTACCACCTTGCTGATAACATCCTTGAAGTCGCCTCCGTCGGCCATCAGCCATCTGCGGCAGGAGTCCCGGAGCTGCTGCGCCATGACGATGGGCCGGCCTGACTCGTCCAGGCTCAGGGACCTGAACCGCTGGCGATGCTGTTCCGGGGTCCGGCCGACCCGCTGCAGAAAGGCGCGCCTCAGATCTTCATAGACCAGGAGATTCTGGACTGGCAGTTGGTGGGCGGCTATCTGCGACTCTCCTGATAGTAACGGAATGAGCCGCATGGGTCAGTCCGCTCGGGGCCATCCCCGGGCCTCGGCCGACCTCTCAAAAAGGTCCAGGAATGCCTCCGGATCATCCTGGGGCCCCATTTTATTGAGAGGCAGGGGCGGGGCCAAGGCAGTAGCTGGATCGGGGACGGACCGAATCTCCCGGTCGAGCCAGCTCCGGAACAGCTCGCGGTCTTCCTGCTGGCCTTGGAGAAGCAGCTGGAACCGCTGATCTTGCTCCTCCTTTACGGCCAGCAGGGCGTGGTGTTGTTCCCTGTGAAGACCCGCGAGCATTTGGATGAGATCCGCAAATGGCGTTCCTGGCAGGTTCTGCATGGCGGCGGCAGTCTTCTCCTTCCCGGGTTTCGGCACCAATGTAGTCAATCTTAGTGTGTGTGGGTGAAGGAAGAAGAAGACAGGGTCAGCGAATTTGGGACTCGCACTTTATTCAAGAAAATAAGGCTTGTGCGCCTTCACCGTAGTAAAACACTACAGCACATGTATAACAAATACTCTGCCCGCTGTACCAGCTCTCGCTGTATGTCTCCAGCTCTCAAGGTTCAGTCAAATGACCACTCTTCCCGTTTCATAAATAACTCAGTCCATTCAGTCCAAAACTCTTTCAACTCCTGCTGGTATCTGCTGCGGGTCGCGTGCGAGTCCCGAGCCACTCTCTCCCCGCTCACTCATTCCTGGCAGCTTATATGCGGTCTCCACGCCAATCACTGCAATCAGACACAGGTGTTCATCATCTGCACTTGACCTACTTACTCACCGCACAGCTCGCTGACTCGTCTCTCGCTACAGACTTCGCGAGACCACGCCTCCCTCGCCACAAGATGTATGAGATGATAATACTTATATCAATAATTGTACCCAGCATATATGTAAAATGTAACCAGAGAGAGAGAGAGAGAGAGGGAGAGAGAGAGGGGGGGAAAGAGAGAAAGGAAGAGAGCCAGAAAATGTTACCTGAGAGACAGATAAAGAGAGAGAGAGAGAGAGAGAGAGAGAGAGAGAGAGAGAGAGAGAGAGAGAGAGAGAGAGAGAGAGAGAGAGCCAGAGCATAAACGAGCAGAGCATAAAAAGAGACACAGCAACAGTTACAATCTTCTTTTATCCTTTTCCTGACCATGTGACTAAAACCCAAATGTGAGACATTCAAACTGAACAATCAGATAATTCCAACTTCCCCCATTGTAATAAAGGTGTGAAAATTCATAGACCCCCAAAGTGCACACATCTTGGCAGGCCTTGATCACTATCAGCCCCTCGACTCCAAATGGTCATTGGGGAAAGAGGGGGTGGAAAACAGTAAAGCAATGTCTTTGTTCATTTCAATTTTCTTGGATTATTTTCAATGCTACATATATAAATATAGATTTAATTTGCAAGCTATGCATTTCATTACATTTAATACATTCACTTCAATTATTTGAACCATGGAAGAACAACATTTTCTAGAATGCTCTAATTTATCCCAAGATTAAGACATTTTTTGACTGTATTGAACTTATTTTGGATAAATATGTCAATGACGTCAAAATGTATATATTAATTAAATATATTTGTCGATTTAATTTAGCGAATGTCTAATTTCAATTCAGTTAAAATTCATGACTTGCAAGGGAGCTAATTCTGAATTTTACTCAATCCTGGTACAGTGAGTTTTATGTCAAGTATTAATGTGAAGTAAGAAATATATAAGTTGTAAAAAAATTGTCCTTTTCTCATGAGACCTAATTTTCTCATTCTGAACAAAACTTTTAGTGTAAAACTGAGTTCTGCTTGACTGCATAGTGCTTATCTATGCAAGATGTATGGATGCTAACAGAGCTTATCATTTATTTAACGCTACATAAAGTGCTTTATGCACATTTGGATTGTACATTCTACACAATGTATCCATTACGATTCAAATGGAAAATTATTTATTACTCATTTAATAATTAGTCTGTTAGTTTTTGGTCTTGAATCAGAGAATGTTCTCATTTCGGGATATTGATCCAAATAATAGCCTCTGTCTAAACTAAGACTTCATTTCTTCATGAACAAAGCATTTCAGTTATAGCAAATTTCAAGTCTATTGCAGTGCATTAAAAGCCTCTAATGGACTTCAAGTTTATGATCTTGAAAAGAATAAACAACTTGTACTAATATGACTTACTTTATGGGGCACTTTTTGTTTTTTGGAGCAGACGTTCACGAAGTACAACGTATTCCTGGATCAACATCTTTGTTAATCCTGGAACAACTTTCCAACCAACCAATCAGATTTGAGGGACACATTTACACTTTATGTCAAGTTTAGGCTTACAACCATTTTTAGGTGCTTCTACATCAGTGTTATTTACCTATCATTTCCCTCAGATTTTAGGGATAACTTATGGGTATGGTTAAGTTTAGGGGGGATAGAGGGATAAAGTTAGGACATTTTTTTCAGACAGGAATGTTGTTCCAGTATCAACAAAATATGTTGATCCAGGAACATGTCTAACTTGGCAAAATCACAGTCGCCCAGATGTCACTGTTACGTTCCTGCAGCTGCGCACAAATTCTGGTGGTGGAGAAACAGTGGTAACAAGTGGAGGAAAATAAATGGACTGATGAAACCTGTGATAGTTACACTACTATTAAAGTGTGAATTTGATGCAAACAATAGATCTACATAATATTCACATATGCAGTCTATAGGGGGCATAATGTATTACAGCATGAAATAATATTTAAACCTATAACATTTTAGATAACATTTAAACCTATAACATTTTACATAGATAACATTTAAACCTTTTTATTTCACAGTTCTTACTTTTTTCTCATGATTGTGAAATATACAATCGAAATTGTGAGAAAAATATTATAATTTTTATAACTTGAAATTACCTTTTTACTCTTGTTCCGTGGCTTCCATGGCTCCACCCACAAAACACATCATCACTGTTTGTAAACATCCAAGTGGTCTATGGCAGGCATTTTTAATTAAAGTAAAAAAAAAAATGTTTTAATTTTTCCTTCTGGTGTGTTTATTATGCTAGTTAATGTTTAAGTTTAATACATTTTTAGCAATTTTAATATTTGATATAATATATTGGTATTATATTCATACTGTATGCAAACTGGCACTAGCAACATTGAACAATAGAATATCTACTGAAACCATGGGAAAGTAGATATTATGCAATGTAGACTATTTGCTTTCAAAGTTTTTCATGAATATGAATAATTAGCAATTCATGCCACACGTTCTCAATCTAGTCAAGGACATGCCATTAATGAAATGCCACATTTATATATTAGCTTGCTTTGTTTAAATTGACACAAAATTGACACATTTTCCTTTTTTCCAGACGTTGATCATTTAGCCTTTGACTGGCTCACAGGAAACCTTTACTTTGTGGATCAAGCAAGCGACAGGATATTTGTTTGCAACCAGTATGGAGATACCTGTGTTACAGTCATAGACCTCGACCTGTTGAACCCTAAAGCAATCGCTCTGGATCCTCTAATGGGGTGAGTTGAAAATGCATGAAGCGAGATTTGATCTTTGACAAGGCTTTTGATGATCTAAAAATTTCTGACATACAGTATATCACAATATTTTAGGAAATAATTTCCCTGAATGTTTCTTGGCTGCTCTGTTCCCAGAGCTCAATATTTACTCTTCTTTTTGACAATGATTGTGCTACGACTCCCGCAGTCAGAAGTGTCCTCATTATTCCATGATTTATCCAGCATCCCACAGTCTCAAACACCCTTGCAAAATTCTGCTTTACACAAGTTTTGCTTTGCTTTGACACCACAAAGCCATGGTTGAAACAAGGGGTGGCAGATCCCTCAAGTCAGCATGGTGATTGTGGAAATGTTTCAGAAGAAATGAGTTAAGGAACACAAAGAGTCCTCAAAGGAGAGAAGGGCAGCATGATTATTCTAGTTATTAGGTGCTAAAAGGAGCGCTGTGGTAATATTCCCGGCAAGCTTAGAATAGGAATTCAGGAGAGAGTTAGTCCCATTTATTCATGAGAGTGCAAGGACAGGCAGAGCATTCTGTTCCGTGTTTTTTAATGAGACGCCTTGTGCCCAGTGAACCTAAATTGTTGCGCCTTTGTTCAGTAAGACTAAAGACTGCAAGGAGAGCCCAGGCCATCAATTTCACTTTCATTCTTCGGTGTGTGGTTGTCATCCTTTTGTTTTCGTGCTGTGACTCTGACAAAAACGAAATCCTGACTTACCCTGAACGAAGGCGTATTTAAAAGAAATGACAGCTGTTTATCTCTCTGAGTCTCAATGTTGTGTTCTTTCTTCTGTGATCATCAACACCCTCTGTGGTCTTTTAAAACCTTAGAAGAGAGTTTAAATGGAATGTACAGAGGGACGAATTTTCTAGAGTTTGCCATTGTAGTGCTAAAGCGTGTTTTATTGCTGACTGTATGAGGCAGAGAAGTAGGAATTAAAATCCATTGTACAACTGAAAGAGCTTGACTCATGTTTGTTCACTTGAAAACACTTTTTTCCTTAATGTTTTGGCCATGTTTGTGGTGTTACCTGATTTTCATAATTTCTTTTTTGTGTAGTGGGTGGAAGTTAAATAATTAATTCAAAGACACATTTTATTATATAAAAAGAATATGTTATCAATAAATAGATATTTTTAGATAAATAGAAGAATGTCGGCAGAAGTAGTAGGTCATCCGGGTACTTTTGGCGTACTGTTTTTTTAATACTATAGAGTAGGGAAATATTCGATTTTGGACATAGCGTTGGTATTGTATCCCCGAAACAGCTTCCAGGAGGCATTGCAAATATGGCCGCAGAGTGAACATACTTTCCTTGAAAGGGACTTTGGCGACGCCTAACCGTTTCCTGACGTCTTTGTTCATTACATGGTCCCATCGTGTTAATCACAGGCTGGTTAATAGAATCTACATCTCCATGAAGTGCAGGACTTGTTTATGTTTCACCAACGCTGGCCAGGGCCAATAGCCACAGAGCCAATGAACAAAAGAACAGCATTTTTTTTAAATCTTTTGTAATATTATAAAATATTATCCTTCCTGAATAAAGGTATCCATTTATTAACATTTGAAATTTGTTTCAGTCTTTTTTATGAATTGCAACCCCACATCAACAAATATTGACACTGGGCAAGATACAGCATTGCCTTGTTTTTGTAGCATTGTTGAAGCTCTATGTGTGCACTACATACGCTTTAGGATACGGCTTTAGAAACATATGCTTCTGGTTTTGAGCTTTTCTCTATGGTTCCCATATTTTTGAAAGATCCCCTTATTCACCTCGTAGTGCCTACTTGATGCAGAAAATCCGGTTTAGGAAAAATCTTGAAGTTGGCCCTTTTTACCCTTATCAAACAAGCTCAACACTGTTCCTTTTCCATTGACTGTGAATGTGCCTTTTTCTGTCCTTTTATGGTCTATGATGAGCATGTAATTGTACCGACTTAAACGCTGTTTTAAACAGGCTATTGGTGCATTTACATGAACATAACCCACGGGAATGGCTCTCTCACATTTGTACATGCCCTTCAGTGCATCCAGCTAGTTTCCTCCCGGGATTGTGGGAGAGGAGCACAGCGGTTAAACCTCCAGGCTTCAGCAAAGTGCAGTTTACTACATTACATATCTGTTCTTCTCTTTTTGGTCCTCCTCCTGTAATTGGCGAGATGAGGTTGGAGCTGCTTGTGTGTGAGGGAGGCTGTGGAAACACAGGAGGTCTGTCAGCCTGGAGCGGTGGAGTGAAAACAAAAGAAATTGGGGCGGTTTGTGATAGTAGCTCAGCATGAGGCACAGTAGTTATGGATGGAGTTCACAAAACGCTTAGTGCATAGTTTGTGGTTTTGATATATTTTTCTCTCTCCTCTATTTTTCAATTTCTCGTCTGCTGTACTGAAGGAGCCTCCATCCTCTTCTACTCATCTGGAGAGGCTTTATGTAAAATTTTAGAGAAATTTTGTGGTGAGAGATTTATTTTTCCCCGCCATAGAGTGTGCAACTTGAATTTGATTCGAAGCAAAATGAAAACAGGGCTGAGTGCTAATCTCATTACATCCACTATTCCAACCCTCTTGTTTGGTAATCTGTCTTTGTGAAAGAACAGTGAGGCATTTTCTGTTCAGTATTCTCTATAATGAAATTCCTCTACGGTCCGGTGTTTGGGTTGGACCATTGTGTCACCTTGCAGTGATTACTTAAAGCCTGGGTCTAAGGGTCTTAAACAGCAGATGAGATGTATGACTGGGTCAGATTGGTTCCCATTGTGTTTTGTGGTTTGTCTTGCCTTATTGAGTTTGTTATCAAAACCACCAAACAAACAAATAAAGTATTGTTGATTTATCATTCTCTGGTCATTGTTATGTACTATTAGAATGCAACTATTCCATTCGCTGGAAGAATATCTTCTGTATCCATGTCTCATCCATGTCTATTTGCATTATTAGAATCAGATGTAGGAAGTGTTATACACAGCAAAGTGAACAATGGGGGAAATGTATGTTTGCCTCAAATACACAAACTCAGTCCTAAAGCACAGAGAAATTTACAGCATTTGCACAAGTTATGGAATTTATTTTAAATTAAGCTTCATGGTGGTCCTCTCATTACCATACTGTTTATACTGTTTAGCTTGTGGGAAATATTAAGGCCTGTTGAACTTCAGTGATAAATTTGAAATGTGTATTTTTATTAAAATAATTCTAATTCTAGATTCTGGTTGGATGAGGATTATATAATTTATAATTACAGCAATTTGCTACACTGCTTGGCAACAAAGTCTGCAATGATCAATGCAATTAACTATATTACTTAGCAGGAGAGTATTTTATATGGATTATTAATAAAAGTAGCTATTAAAAAAAAAACCTTTGTATAAACTATGACGCATGACCTCTCTTGGCTTATTAATTTTTAATTGTAAGAAATGTTAATTTCTGGGGTACTCAGAGCATGTAGACAAAATCTGCATGATTAGGGACTCCAGTACATGAGCATGAACCACAAACAACTTTATATATGAGGCAAACAAGACTTTATTAACTAGACTTAACACTAATCTAGACTAATCTAACATACACATACATGTTGAGCAATGGAAAGAGAACTGAAGTAGAATATAGGAAAGCAAGAAGTTATCACATTTTTTGAACCAGCTTTTATACCATAGAAAAAAACATTACTGGTGTGCATTTTAAGACAAAACAATGGCACTGATATAATTTAAGATAAGTTCCTTTTAAATTAAAACAGCTCAATGATGCATTTAAGTCTGGGACTATAGGCTTAAGCCTTGTCTTTGAAGCCTTTAAGCCTTGTCTTTGAAACTGAGATACATTATTATACATTTTTCAATTCAATTCATCCTTGCTGAATAAAAGCATTTTTTTAAAAACAAAAACCCAAACTTTTGAACTGTAGTTTATATTATTATTATTATTATTATTATTATTATTATTATTATTATTATTATTATTATTATTATTATTATTATTATTATTGTTGTATTAGTATATTATTTATATATTATTATTATTTATATTATGTAATGTATTTATTTATATGCTTTAAGATGCTTGTTACCTAAGTGTTGCATTTTTTGAGATGTGTCATTTAAACATTGGAGCTTGCCAAATTGAAAATGTGCTCTCCAGTTTTGTGTACAATATGAATCACATAACCAGTGAACTGACTGTGGGCGGACTAAGGTTGTGCCATAGGACAGAGGACTGAGGGTTACGCCTATCTGATTTTTAATCCAAGAACAGCTTGTTACATAACAAAATAATACAGTTAATGTTTTGTTTTTTTCCTTGGATGAATTGTTCTTTTCTTTACGAAATAATGTAGAATCGATTTCTGTATTAAGGTCTGAACTTATTCAAATGTGAAGGGGGAAAAAAATCTGTCTGAGGAGCACAGAGCAAGCAAAACACACCACAGTGTACTGGAACTTTGTATGTGTTACAGGAGCCAATTATTATTATTAATATTCTTTAATTTTATTTATTTTTGGCAGGCAGGAAAGCATAACTGTTACAAGGTTAAATTATTTTGCATTAACTAAAAAAATATTTGAAGAGAGTCAGAAAACAGAAGCCTTAGATATATTTTTTTTTATTTTTGCGTCTTTTAATAATATTCTAATCAGCTAAAAGTCTGACTTTGAAACATTTAATGAGTTCTGCGACTGCAGTCCTCAAGGGACAAATGAAATGACTTACAGGGAAAGGTTGACATTGCACTGCAAAGAATTCTGGATAACAACAGACTACGAGATGGATCTGCCATGATAAAAAGCTCCTTACTGTAAAGTTTTTAATTTCCTTTATGTTTTATGTTTGCTTCTCTGGAGCAATTAAGCACTTGGGGACTTCTGGCTGCGTGTGAACTCTTTCCTTGTTAGATTCCTAATTAAATTATGTGTTTGCAGTATCAGCCACTAGGTATCTGATGTTGTTAGAGCTAGAACACTCACTCTAGCACACTTTACATTCACTGGTAGACTTTTTGTAGCTTTTTGTAGCTTGGTCATTTACTTTAATAATTAATTTGCATGCAGAACGGGCAAAAGGGGAACCTTTTTTTTTTTTTTTTAGCAGGTCTACTGTTATTGAAATACTTCAAAGGAAGATGGTGTCATTTGATAAATGCATTTATGCATGTCACTAATGAGATCTTGCTTTAATTGGAAACATGTTTTCTGGGTGGAAACAAAAAGAAAGTCTTATAGGAACACCCAGTGATGAAAAATACACTGCACATGAAATATTGTATTATGTGTCATAGTTAGGGGTACATTTAAATGAATAGGAAAGAAATTCACCCAAAAATAAAAATACTGTCATTATGTCCCAAACTTGTGTACCATATGCTTGAGCTCAAAGTGTACGTATGGAAAAGTAGTATGTGTTTAGAAAGACATAAGGGTCAGCAAATAATGACTAAATTTTCATTTTGGGTGTGCTCAGTTATTAAACCTATTAATTTTTTTTTTTTTTTTTTTTAACTGCAGTGTGCGCTTAGAATAAGAATTATACTCTTGTTGACATCAATATAGTTATCGTTTTCTTTAAAGTTATCATTCTTGGCGTCAACGCTCAATCCAAAGAGAGTTGCAGTATTCTTTATATCAGTAAGTTCTGTTTCTAAACTCCCTGAAATTAAAGTTTTTTCTGGGAACGTACACGTCACAATATTCATAATTTAAATAATTCCCGGCCAAAGCATATGCAAAATCAAGGGGAAAAGGCCCATTTTCGTTTTTTTAGTAGTGTGTTGTTGCCATGTCCAGGATACGCTGTTTTTCACACCGGATCTAACACAGTTGTAGTGAGGGGCGTAGCATTTAAGTAGTTGACCAATCACAACACACTGTTTCAGCTGACCAATCAGAGCACATTGCGCTTTTTGGAAGGAGGGGCTTCATAGAGACATGAACTAAACGGAGTGTTACTGACAGACAGGGAAAAGATGTGCTGCGGCAATAGCTTTCCATCCACCTATTTGTATGTGCATTTTGGGATATTGCATAAAAAAATGCTGGATGGAAACACCAAAATGTGTATAAATTCTAAAAATGTGCATAAAAAATGATGCTCAAAATTGTGTCGGACAAACATCAAAAAATGTCATGTAACTGCGATGGGACAGCATAACTGGACTAACTAGCCGACCGTTGCCCAGCATCTGCAATGCTGTTTTGGTTGCTCTGAAATGCCTGAGCAAAGTCTGTTGTCAAAGTGAGTGAGTATTATTGCCTCCCAGAACTGTCTTACACGACTGTGATCCCAAACAGCAGGTTTCGTCTGCGCGCTCTGAGGCACAATTAATGTATTATATACAAAATTATTATATACAGTGGCTTCTCCTACTGCAGCAACTTCCATTTTTCTTAGTGATGTTTAGCGGCAGTTTATCGGGAAGTGGCGATTTTGTTGTCTTCGGCTCACTGGTTGGAAACGGTGCTTTATTCGCAAAGGTTTTACGCGATATTCCAATTTTGCTCATAAATTAAGTTTGCAACTTTGGATGGAAACATAGCTAATGAAAAATATGTGGAAAATAAGGTATATTTTGAACATTCAAGCATGAAAATCTTTTCTAGTTGACCCCAAAAACAAAAATCAAGACTTTGTAAAAGGGTATAACAGGTCCTCTTTAAAAAAATCGCTTTTCTTTCATGATCTCTTGAAGGATGCTCTTTTTCACTGATTATGGGAATACAGCCAAATTGGAGCGGAGCAATATGGATGGCACAAACAGAACACGACTTGTGGATTATAAGGTCGAGCGGCCGACTGCAGTGGCTTTGGACCTGGTGAAGAAGTTGGTGTACTGGGCAGACGCATATCTGGATTACATTGAGATGGTGGATTACAATGGCAAAAACAGACACACTATCATCCAGGGATATCAAGTGAGTTCTTTTTGATATTTTTTTTGACTTTGTGATGTATTTTACACTACAGCCTTATTAATACACACTCGTTCAAATAGTTTTGTGGAAATCATGATACATTTGTTTTAGGATTCTTTGATGAATAGAACGTGAAATAGAAATTTTAAATATAAATCTTTTGTAACATTACAAGTGTCTTTACTGTCACTTGTTATCAATTAAATGTGTCTTTGCTAAATAAAAAGTATTTCTCCACTCCGAAAAAAAAAAAAATTTATGCTGACCCCAAACTTATGTACAACCCCAAATAAAAAAAATGGGACATTTTGTAAAATGCACATTTTCCAATGTTTTCCCTGACCAACATAATTATATTTTGTAAATATGAACAAATTTTGATTTTGATGGCTGCAACACACCCCAAAAAAGTTGGGACAGAGACATGTTCACCACTGTGTCAAATCACCTTTCCTTTTAATTACACTTTTTAATAATTTGGGATTTGAGGATACTAATTGTTGGAGTTTTGATAGTGGAATATTTGCCCAATCTTGTCTGATACAAGACAGCCGCTCAACAGTCTGTGGTCATCGTTGCCTGATTCTTCTTTTCATGATGGGTCATACATTTTCCATAAGAGACATATCTGGACTGCAGTAAACAGGCAGCCACATCCCTTCTATGGTGCAGAGTGTCTAGAAAACATTCAGTTTTAGCACGTGCAGAATGAGGCCTGGCATTGTCTTGCTTCCCAGGAAAGATGTCATCTTGATGGCAGTTTATGTCTCTGTACAATCCAAATATATGCCTCCATGTCAATGGTACCTTCACAACAATGCAAGTTACCCATACCGTTGGCAATGATGCCCCTCAATACCAGCACAGCTGTTTGCTTGTGCACCTGTCGCTGGTGAAAGTCTCGTTGGTCCCTTTCGTCTTTGGAACTGAGAACCCGATTCCATTTTCTGCCAAAAACAAGCTGAAACATTCACTCATCTGACCACAGCACACATTCTTCTAGACCATCTGAGATGAGTTCAGGCCCAGAGAACTCGCTGGCATCTCAACATAGAACTGATGTAAAGCTTTCTCCTTGCGTAACAGAGATTCAAGTGGCATTTCTTGATGCAGAGTCAGACTTTGTTCAGTGAAAACGGTTTCCAAATTACTCCTGAGCACATGTGGCTGTATTTGACAGAGTAGCATGATGGTATCTTGAGCAATGCCATCTGAGGGCTCAAAGGTCACGCACATTCAACAGAGGTCTACTGCCTTACCCAACACAAACTGAGATTTCTCTGGATTCCCTGAATCTTGTGACAATATTATGTATGAGAGGTGATGAAAGGCATAAATGCTTTTCAATCTTGCATTGAGAAATGTGATTTTTTAATTGTTTGACAATTCTCTCAAGATATTTGGCACAAAGTGATGAGCCATGACCCATCTTTGCTTAAATAGACTGAGCACTTTTACACCCAAACATGATACCCTCAACTATTACCAATTCAGCCGCTCATTGTGGACTGTTTCAAAATAGTTGGATAATCTAATTTGGATAATCTTTTCACTTTTATTTGGTCTCTGTCCCAACTTTTTTGGGGTGTGTTGCAGCCATCAAAATCAGAATTTGTACAATTATGTTGGTCAGTGAAAACATTGGAAAACGTTTCTTTGTACTTTGTGTCAGCTAATAAAAGGTTAAATAGAATGAACAAATCACAGATTCTTGATTTTATTGCATTTTACAAAATGTCCCAACTTTTTCTGATTTGTATGTGAAATTAAAATTGCAATTGAAAATAACATTTTAACAAAGGATGTTTGAATTAATAACATATTATTTTCTCAGACAGTTGTTCACAAATTGATTTCAGGTATTAATTGGTTATTTATAGCCAGCAGCTACTGTATCTGTGTGGCTTGATCTGCGTTTTAATTTCTCACGCTAGTTTTAGCATTAATTAGTCTAAATGAACACATGGGCTAGAGAACCAGATTCACCATTTGAATATTTCACCTGAAGTGCACTTATGAGGACGGTAATTATGGATCATTATTATTCAAAAGTAGACCTCAGCTAAACAACCTAAAGATCTTCTCGCTGTCAGAAAGTGTAGAAGGCCAGAGCAGCAGATTATTGTAGGCAGGCAGGTGTGGGTGCATTTGGTTTAATGGTGCTCTTAAATGTGAGCCACGATGTATTCGCAAATTAAGGTGAGATTTTGCAGGGCCTGGAAACGGTATCTTCTCTTTTTAATGTCACTGATATTTTAAGGGGTTCCTTATTATGTGATGATACATTTTTAGTTAGGTGCCCTTCCATGCAAACCCTTATTTGTATTTAAAGCATGGTTTGTTCATAGGTTACTCACACTCCACTGCTCTCAACTTTATTCAGTGATATACTGTACATTGTATTCAACTGCAAAACATTAAACATAAAGTGGCCCCCAAAGTGTTTGGACACTTAAATCACACATTGGTTATATAACAATATCAAACCAAATGCCATAAAAAAAAGAAAAAAAGAAAGATAGCTCTAGCATTCTTTTAATCAAAATATTGCTTAAAATAGTTTTACATTTAAATTAAAATCATCTCTAAACCCCTATTCACATGGGATAAGTGTTACCTGGTGACCTCTAGTCATTTGTAATAATTGCGGAGGTTGTCTGTGATCTTAATCCCGCACGAATCGGCCATGTCTGTAATTTGTAAAGTAAAAATTCTCCCTCAAATGACCCCACCATATTTCACTGAAAACCGAGGTCCTGTGATAGTATTAGGCCCGTGCGAATCGTCATCTCTGTGACTTGCCGGGGTCGTATATATTAATTTTTTCAAGGTTTTTGTTTCCTGTGCGCTTTTTTATCCATCTTTCGCAAATAATGCAGTGTATTGATAGTATTTTGGGTGCTGGGTTATATCGCTATATACAGCACACAATAATACAATTTGCTGAAAGAGAAAGCTGAAAACCATCAGAAGGCCAAAAATAAAAAAATAATGATTAGATGGAAATGGATGACATTTATAGCAGCATGCGAAAGAAGAAACTTTCTTCTGTTTATAATATACCATACAGCTAGACCTATAACAACAAGACATTTCCAAGCAATAGCCTATTGACATCATATCCGGGAGATAAGTCAGTAAATTTGAGTAAAATCACAGGCTTCGCTTATCCCGTGCGAATGTGCCACACGAAATTCAGATGTGGTGAGGTAATTTCTAAATCACACGAGGTTCCCAGATAATACTAATACAGTGCGAATAGGGCTTAAGTTGAACAAATTAAACGGTTTTATTTGTGACTTTTCTTTTTTCTGTTAATTGCAATTTTATTTTTAGTTGCAATTTTGATTTCACAGAAGTTTAGAAGGTGTTTTTGGAAGAAATTAATATCTCTATTCAGCAAGGATACATTACATTGATCTCTATTTCAAATAAATGCCCTTCTTTTGAACTGTCTATTCATCAAAATAATTGAAATTGAAAAGAATTCAATTTTAATTGTTTTATTTTGTTTTTACTGTATTTTTGATCAAAATAAATGCAGCCTTGGTTAGCATAAGAGATTTCTTTCATCGTACCGATCCCAAAGTTTTGAATGGTTGACTTTATTTTTCATAGTAGTAACTTTTCTTAATCATGACTCAATCTCAAGGTCAAATACAATGTGACTTATTTTAAAATGTGTCTATATATTTTACAATGTCAATTTTCTGTTTGATGTATTTCTTTTATTTATTGATTGACTGTGAAAATTGGCTTTTATAAAATATTATTATGAAATGTTAAAAAAAAGTCATATTTAAAGGGGCATTCGGCAACTATTTCAGCTTAATAAAACCGTTTAGAAATCATTTGGATGGTCTAATAACCTGTTCTGGTGAGAATGGTGACTTTCCCCGCTCCCCCTAACGTTCCTAGGAGGAAAACCAACCGTGCAACATGAGGATTAACGTCCCGGTATATCAGAAAAAGGAAGTCTCGTGAGAAGCGAGAACGAGCGAAAAACACAAACTGCTTTATGGCAATTCGACATAAACACACACGCCGCCCTCAATGTGTATGATGTATTACCCACCTAGGTAGACATAGCTCCACGCACGATAAAGTTGGCCAGCTCCGATAATAACAAATGCACATGAGAAGCGGTAGAAAGGGGGAGAAGGGTGCCGCAAATGAGTTTTTTTTTACGACATTGTTGTGAAATATACGCCTCACAGCTTAATTCTCTCTTAGTTCTCTCGTTGAGAAAACCTGCGACAACCAAAGTGAAAATCAGCGAAGAAATAGCTAGGGTTGCCGAATGCCCCTTTAATGTTATGTACATCTGTGAGATTTAACATATTTAAGTCTTCAATTTAAATAGGAAAAGCATTATGAGCCACACTATTTTTCCAGAAGTCTTACCTTCTGCTGTTAAGGAATGTGAGGATGAATTATCTCCCTGTAGGTTTAGGTGAAGTACAACGCACATTTTAATGTCCATGTATTCGTGGGCAGAGTTCAGTGGTCCCAGTCTGCTCCTGTCACATAGACGTTGCTTGCAGAGGTAGCATGTAGGCTAGAATCACTGCACAGAATCAGGCTGTCCCCAGGGAAACACATGCACTCTGTTTGACCCTGCCTGAACTCCCTGGGTGCATATCAACACGATTCAGTTCACCTTCAGCTTATCTGAAAATCTGCACCCTTTATTCAGTAATAAAGATTGTGGTTGTTGCCAGGTCAAATTAAGTCTTATAACAGCTTTAGCCAGTGGCTAATTTGATTGTTGAATCAAAGGGAAATATCAAGGACTGTATCTGTGCTGTTCTGCTTTTTGTTGAGCTTGCAGGGTAATATTTACCTACCTAAGTAACTTCTCAGTGCTCTAATCAACCTGGAATAGTCAATGCTCCTTTTTCTAGGTGGCACACCTGCATGGATTAGCTGTCTTTGAAGACTACTTGTTTGCAACTCGCTCTGAACCCTCCAGTGGAGCGGTGGTAGACATCTTACGGATAAATCGCTTCAATGTCACAGACCCGGAGACGTTAACCAGCATAGGAAATGCAAAAACGATACGGGTTTACCACAAGCTCAGTCAACCAAAAGGTAAAGTATGAGTTACGCTGGTTTCAGTTGCTTGCCTTTCGGCATGCTGTTGCTATTCTGCATCAAACACATCACTCCTTGGTTTTTGTTTGTGTTTCTAATTGGGAACATATAAAATGTTATTAATATTTGTAATTTTTGCAATGTTGAAAACATACTCCAAGGTGTATAATATTTTTATTTTAGTAAATGGTTAACAATGTATTGTATTTTTAATACAATAATATATTATACTACATTATATATAATATGGTTATGGCTAATTGCGTATGTGACACCCGTGTCCTCTCCTCAGTCAAGGGCCATGCGTGTGAAGTTGACCCTTATGGTAAGCCAGGAGGATGCTCGCACATCTGCCTTCTCCGCGGGAGCTACAAATCCCGGAGCTGCCGCTGTCGTACTGGATTTAGCCTGGGAAGTGATGGGCAGTCCTGCAAAAGTCAGTCCGCCATAGCGCACAGCCTTTCTTATGTTCATTGTTGCTGTTCTAAAGTGTTTTTTCTGAAATAATAAGATTAATAATAATAATTAGGGCTGTCAGTTGGATGTTTTTAACTGTTTTTAAACTAAATCTAAAAAAAGGTTTATGATTGAAGCTCTGTGGTTTTTAATTGTGGGTTGCAAAACATATAATACATTGATTTTTTGAGAGGTTTACAAATAAACGTTCATTAAAGCCCAATGTATAATATTTGAGACTCACGTTTTAACATGATTTTTCGAAAAGATTATTTATGGATAATCAAGAGAACCTATGTTGTTCATTTTGAGTGTTCATCTTGAAATATTACTAACAATATACAATTTATGCTTACGTTTTCTTATAAAAATCACTACATATTTCGCAGCAAAAAGACATTTTTATACGGATACTAAAAAGCATTTAATAACAGAAGGCATGTGGTAGATCATGTGTACGGAAGGTTTTTCAGCAAAGTTTAGATCATGTTGGTAATTTAGAAGCCTTAGAAATTTCTACATCAAATATGATACAGTCGGATTTATAGGTTAATACTATCAGTTATTAAATAAAAACATATGATTATAGATAAAAGTATATAAATTCTGTAGCTCCTTATCATTTAATTACTTTTTTTTTATTGACAGCCCAAATAAAATATATATTTGTTCTTTGCCAACAAAGTGAAAACAAAAAAATGTACTCAATGATTTTATGATACCTAATGTCACGTCATCCCAGTGGATGGAATATCTGTTTGTTTTATTTGTTTCTTGAAGCTGGAAATTGAAATGTGTGTTGTTACACTATTAAGCGGGAAGATTGAGTGGTTCTTCATTTGCACCAGTCTTGGCACTGACTTGGATTGACAGAGATGGAGATGGAGATGAACTTTTAAGAAGATTGGCCCACATGGTTGTGATGGTATTTTATTGACTGCCTATAGAATGATTCATTACCACCATTACTGCCATTTCCACTCTGTTCCCCCATACGCAGATCCTCCTGATCAATGGACGTTTTACTTAGTTGACAAGGAAAGCTATGGGTCAATTAATGACGGTCCTGAGTTAAGCATAAAGTGACTGCAATAATGAACCAAGCTTTGCGTTTTGAGACGTTTCTGATTTATACCTGCACCCAGATGTTCTACTTCCTTCCTCTTTCCATCAGATGAGAAGCTATGCTAAATGACTATGGCTCCCTTCATCCAATAGTCCCTGTGTTGTTTGATATATAGGTCTCAAAGCACTTAATTGTCTTTAAGGTAGTGGAGCTCTTCCACTCAGAATGATAAATTGAAGTGATACTTATGTGATCTCACCCACACTGGTTTGGTCCATTGAGGAAGGAGGTGGATGTCCCTCGCTTTACCCAGAATCCTCTTCCTTTCCCATCGACCTAACTCATTACAGACAGACTGGGCCCCCCTTTGTGTTGTGCCCACTGTGACTAGGGGTTAATTTATTTAAGCTTGTTACAAGCCCATGGATAACCTCAGCTTCTGTCGTGCGCCTTTGTGAATCTGACAACAGGAGATTTATTGTTTACACAGAGTCCCAATGAACAAAAATATCAATGCTGGAGCTTGTCAAATGAATCCTCTCAATCAAGATAATTTTTGCCTGGGGATGTTAAGTGGGGCTGATTGCTGCATTCATTTCTGTAACTGAATGTGTCTGCCTGTGCTAGCTTTTGGATTTGTAGATCTTTACACAACTGATGTTTTATTTGGGCTCAAACTTAACAATTATAAACTACCTGTCTCAGGTTTTGAATTTTTTAAATGTTTTCTCTCTTCCAATGTTTCTCTTCTTGAAAATGCAGTAAAAACCACAATATTGTGAAATATTATTAACATCTCTATTGTTTAATGTACTTTATTCCTGTGATAGCAAAGCTGAATTTTTAGCAGCCATTACTCCAGTCTTCAGACACTGATACAGAAAAAAAAAAAGATCTAAATGGACATTTCAAGTATTTTTTTACAGTAAAATACTGTTAAATGTACAGTTTTAAGAAGTAAAAAAGGCAAATCAAATTATAATTTACAGTGAAAACTGTAAACTGAGTATCCATAAATTAAAATTGTATACTGTAAAATTTACAGGTTTTACAGTAAATTACCCCCCCCCCCCAAAAAAAAAGATTATTCTAGCAACCACAGCTGCCAGTATTTTTTTTTCTTTAAAAACAACAGGATTTTATATTGTAATGTTACAAAAGATTTCTATGTCAAATAAATGCTTTTTTTTTTTTTACTTTCTATTCGTCAAATAATGTATCATGGTTTCCAAGACATTTTAAACAGCAAAAACTGCTTTTAACATTGATAATAATAATCATTATTAATATTTGAGTTTTGAGTACCAATAACAATTTGTAATAACTGAGCAAACCATCATTTTAGAATAATTTCTGAAGGATCATGTGACAAAAGCATTAAAAAAAAATCTGAAATATTCCAATCTTTTGACTGGTAGTGTACTGTATATGAAATAAAAGGACTTTGTGTTATACTTTCTATCTGTGTCTTCGCAGAACCCAAAAATGATCTTTTCCTCTTCTATGGAAAGGGACGACCTGGGATAATTCGTGGTCTGGACATGAATGTGAAGTCGAGCAATGAGCACATTGTTCCTATCGAGGACTTGGTGAATCCAAGAGCTTTAGATTATCATGCTGAAACCAGAAACATTTACTTTGCTGATACTACAAGTTTTTTGATAGGACGGCAGAAAGTTGATGGGAGCAGTCGGGAAACAATTCTCAAAGATGGTAATTATTGTAATCATTTGGCACTTTTTACCTTTTTGACCCTGTTTACACCTGGAATTACTTGAATTGAAATCATGTAATTAACAAATCATTTAAAGAATTGTGTACTCTTTTACAGATCTTGATAATGTAGAGGGTATTTCAGTGGATTGGATTGGGAATAACCTGTACTGGACCAACGATGGCTACAGAAAAACCATCAGCGTGGCCAGGCTAGAACAGGCATCTGAAACCAGGAAGACTCTTTTGGAGGGAGACATGTCTCACCCTAGAGCCATAGTGGTGGATCCTCTCAATAGGTACAGAGCCGTAACACTCAATCATACACCTAAATATGGATTATCGATCATTCCGTGATTTGAAATGTTTATCAACATATATACACAATGACTTAAGTGGCTGTTTATGTAGTAATCTTTAATTTTATGTAATTAGCAAAAAAAAAAAAATTAATACTTTTATTAGCAACGAAACATTAAATTGAGCATAAGTGACAGTAAATATTTTGAATTATTAAAAAAAAAAATTTAAATAGCTATTAATAGCTATAAATAATTATGTTCTTTTGACAGTTCTATCCATGAAAGAATTCTTAAATAAAAAAATATCAAAGCAGCTCAACAGTTTTCAATATTAATAATATTAATAATTAAAAAAAAAGTATTACTCATCAAATCAGCACATTATTGTGATTCATGTGACGCTTAAGACAAGAGTAATGGCTGCTGAAAATTCAGCTTTGCCATTAGAGGATTAAATTAAAGAAAAGGGTTATTATAAATTGTAATAATATTTCACAATATTACTGTTTATGATCAAATAAATGCAACCCTTAGCATATGAGATTTTCAAAAAAGATTCGTACTGACCCCAAATTTTGAATAGTGTCAAATTAAAACACTGAAAATTAGAACATTGAAAGACATAAAGAATTAAAGCTTAAAATAAAAATAATGAAATGTCGAATACCAGCCAATTAATATCCAATAAAGACTAATACTGATGAATAAAAAAACCACAATTGCTTATTGACTTAACATTGTGCCAAAATATTAGGCTAAGCTCGTTCTTTATTTTGTGGGTATGAAGATCATACAGTATAAATTGTATTAACTGATACAACTGGTTGAAATATGCTTGGGAATTATTAAAAACATGAGTAACACTTCCCTAGTGAAAAAACACATTTGGTAAAATGTATTTAAAATAGGTTTATTTTATACTAAGTATACTACAAATCCATTAACATATTTACTGACATATCCGCTTGAGACTTATTGATATTATAGTTCAACTTTATTTGGAGTACTTCTTTATTGCTCTGTATAATATCAGTCTTTAAATGCAATAGTTCCACTTTAGCACAATCAAATATACTTAAGTATATCTTTAGTTGGAGCTCTGCACTGTTTCCAGATAACTAAGGTGTATATCAATTTAGTATACCATAAGTATAATTGCAGGGAATTTATATTAAATACATAAATATGTAAATGTATTTGTAGTATATTTAGTACAAAATAAATGCATTTCAAATAAATTTTAGTATATGTATTTTTCACCTAGGGTCCTTTAAATCAACATTAGCAATCTGTGATGAAATACTGATCTCTACTTACTTCCCACCTGCCCTGAAGGAACAGTCCTCATTCCAGTTTATTTAATAATATTTGTTTACACTGCATGGCTTCAGAGGCGAATGCAATTGTACATAGTGTAGTGAAGCATGTATGCGCCCATCCACGCGTTCCTCCAACTGTACTGGTGTGTGTGTGTGTGTGTGTGTGTGCGTGCGTGCGTGCGCGCGCGTGTGTGTGTGTGTGTGTGTGTGCGCGTGCACTTGTACCAGTAAGCTGATATGGCACGGTCAGTAAAAAGGGTGAGTTTGATGGCCCGGAGCCAATCTCATTATCACCCTCCCTGGGTGTGAGAGTAACTCATGAATCCTGAGGAGGTGAAGCCAGCCAAGGCTGAAGAAGCGAGATACTGCGATGAGGAAACAACCACTCTTGGCTCTCTCAGATTCAATCACACAACCTGATCACTCTCTTTTTATCTGATTAAAAAGTACTTAAGTACTGGAATACTGATTGGTCAATGGTCATCAGATCTTTTGGGCCAAACCACGTGGTATCTTAAGAGTACTTTGAGTACTTTTAATTTATTTATTTTGAAATCACTGTAAATAAACGTCTTATTTAAAAGTGTGCACTTATCATTAAGTAATTAATACACGTTGGAATAGATTTTTTCCATCTTTAGTGAACCCAAGAGGTGTTGATTACTGATTCATTTGAAGAGAGGGAAAGCAAATGCAGAATAGTTTCATTATTTCCAGACACAATGGGTTCATTAGCTCAGAGCCATAATTATATTCATTGCTCAGAACTCACGCTTGTGCAATTTATGCGACTCTCTCTCGCATTTAATGAAGCTAATGTATCTTGAATGGCAGTGCTAACAATAAAATAAGAAATGGGCAATGACGGGAAGGTAGAAACTGTTTCTTTGTGAGTTTGTCAACAGATACTCATAAATAGTGCACGTTTGCACAAGTAACATGTAAAAACGGCAACTTATCTCCCAGTCACCACTGCGTGTCATTCCCGATGGGATAACTTCAGTGGTGTGGAAGCGATTAAAATCTGCATTAAAAGCATCATCTGCTGAACTGCCAGCTCAGAGGATGTCACACAGACTGCATGACTGAATTTGAGAGTGGAAAGCTAAAGCTTTCTAGAGCTGGAGCTCTGACAGGAAATGAGAAGCGCGCCTCTTCTTAGGTGCCATTGATGTGTCTTGTTTTGACAGGCAGTAAAAAAAGACCATGGTGGATGATGAAAATTTAGAGATGTAAATTTTTGACCTCTCCAACAGGGCATCAGAGGATAATCACATGAACTTTGAACGCTGGCCAAAAAAGAGTGATTCATGTGATTCATCATACTTCAAAGCAAAGATATTTTAGGGGTGTTTTTTGAGTGTGGTGAGCGAGTTAGCTGAGAAATAACAGAGTGAGACTTATCAAATTTTATCCTTTGATTTTTTAACAATTTAATATTATTACATTACAAAATGATTCGAATAATTATATGTAATTATACAAAAAGAAAACATTGTGATTATTTTGTATCATTTAATTTCAGTCGAATATGCATTCTTCATTGTAAAAGGAAAAATTTGTTTTTTTGTTTACACAAAATGCATTACTTAAATATCTTGATTATGACTAAACATAATCAAAATACTTTCTTTTAAATCTGTTTAGCCTTTATTTTAATAAGCTCTAGTACAAATTTCTATCAAATAAATGCAGCCTGGGTGAGCATGAGATTTCTTTCAAAAACATGAAATAGCAAACTTTTTGAGAGCAGAGTAAACCGATTATAAATTAATAGATAACAGAAATTAAGATTTATTTAATTATAAAAATATTAGAATAATTTAATAATATATAATTATTTCAAATTATAATTGCATAATTTATTAATTTCAATATTTGATTATATTTATATAGATTTATATATATATTATAATATATTAATTTAATATGGATTTATTTACTTACATGTACAATTTGGTTTAGAGATATTTATGGTAAAATATTTGTTAACACTTTAGTTTAGGATCCAATTCTCACTAGTATTAACTAGTTGCTTATTAGCCTGAATATTAGATATTGGCAGTTTATTAGTACTTATAAAGCGCATATTAATGTCCTGTTCTGCATGACCATATTCTACATCCCTTAATCCTACCCAATACCTAAACTACTGATGGTATACTAACAACTACCTTACTAACTATTAATAAGTAATTATAAGTAAATGAGGCAAAAGTCGTAGTTAAAAGTTGGGTAATAGTGATAATTGGACCCTAAACTAAAGTGTGACCAAATGTTTTACTTAAATATCTTAATTATGACTGAATGGAATCCAAACTTTCTTTTTAACCCATTTAGTTTTTATTAGTACAATTTTGACTGTGTTGTTTTGACCCACCTGTATGGGCTTATTTATAGTAATGGGGTTAGTGCCCATCATTAGGGGTTGGCCATCTATCAGGTGAGCAGGTGGCATGTTGATCTTTTTTCTGCTCTGCTGGATGGGCTTCCCCCTGAAATAACACCCACCTGTCCTGATTTCTTTATCTCTCACCCCATACAGTATACATCTCTTTGTTGATGCCACAAGTAGCCTGTGATAGCATGATAAGAACGAACTTGCCCACCTCAGTAACTCTTTTCTGTCTTTTAGTATCTCAGGTTCTGGCATTTGGACTTTTGCGATTTACGTCTCGGTCTCTCTATTTTTTTTATCTATGCTCACTTCAGTGCTGTCCTATATTCCCAGGAGCAAACCTTCTAAAATGTGGTATTTTTAGCAGGTCAAAACTGATTTTGTAAACTCCTACCAGTTCATAGTGCATAAACCACAGTTTAATGAAAATCTTATAGTCCTAGCTTGATGCTCCAGTTTAAAGGATTAATGAATCCTTCAGTGTCTCATCTATTTCTCTGTCTCTCGCTCTCGCACTTCCTCACCTAATATATATATATATATATATATATATATATATATATATATATATATATATATATATATATATATATATATGCACAGCAAAGTGGCATTAAAGATTTTCACTCTAATCTCTCTCTCTCTCTCTCTCTCTCTCTCTCTCTCTCTGATATATATATATATATATATATATATATATATATACATATATATATATATATATATATATACACACACATATATAAATGTATCATAGTTTCCAAAAAATATTAAGCAGCACAGCCGTTTTTAACTGTGATAATAATAAGAAATAGTTCTTGAGCAGTAAATCATCATTTTAGAATTTAGAAAATCCTTTTCGAAAATTAATGGAAAATAAAGTGGTCTTATTACATTTAAATTGACCCAAAAATTATATTCTATTATAAATATTACATATAAAATTTTGTGAAGGTTAAAGACCTTTCACTGACCATTAGTTGGAAAAAGGGGGGAGACTATTTTAAGAGCCTTTAGGCCCTTTTTTGTGCTCTACTCGTTGAAAATGCCATGTAATCTTTGCTCATTTCGGTTAGACCCTGCATGTGGTTACATTCAGAACAGTGCAGGATGAGACTCGGAGCATGCTGTTTGCCTTCTGAATAATTCATGGGGTCACGTAGCCAACACACTGGGACAGAGAGCGCTTGATTCGCCCTTTATCCAATTCTGTTTTATGTGGTGCACATGAAGCAAGACTTCTATCATTGATGAGACAGAAAAGCTTGCGTTGACCACTGAGTAGTACTCACAGACAGCAAATCCCTTAAGCACACTTACTAGGGAAAGGATCATGTCGAAACGTTGACCCAATCACTTTTCAAATATCACTAACCCATTGAGAGTAACAGTTCATGTTGGCACAGGACCTTTCAGTATATCCACAACTAAGAAAAGGAAATGCAAATGAGAGGACCAACCAGAGGAATGTCTTGATATTGATGGTGGCCTTGTTTTCTAGACCCTTTGAGCCGCTCACAATGTTTGTCCTTGGTGTCAATTTATCTTGTTGGTTAACAGCTTTATCTCCAGATCAAAATGATTTCCCTTATGTGTGAGACGCTGACTTTTCCTACGCATATTTTGTTTATATTCAGTGTTCTTTTTTTTTACTTGGAGGCAATTTGTTTCAATCTGCTTCAGCTGTGCAATTCCTGTCTTAGCGAGTAAGTTGTGATTGATATTCATGTCTGCTTCAAACATGAAAACAAGTGCTTTTTTCATGGATTACACTGACTGTATTTTGGTTTTGGTTGCAGTTGGATGTACTGGACGGATTGGGAAGAGGATGAGGTGAACGACAGCATTGGGAGAATAGAGAAAGCCTGGATGGATGGGTCCAACAGGAAAATATTTGTCACATCTAACATGCTGTGGCCCAATGGACTCACTCTGGACCATGGAACCAGTACCATGTACTGGTGTGATGCCTATTATGATCACATTGAGAGAATCTACCTTAATGGCACTGGGAGAATGGTGAGTGAAATGTTGCTTTTTTTATAGCTTCGGAATCTTAGTGAATTTCTTTGTAATTTTCTCCAGACTTTTCAGATGTTTCTCGTAAAATGTCTTGCAATTTAAATATTAAATGTGACAGTTGTTAACTAATTAGGCAAGGCTTCCTAAAGCCTAGAAGAGGATTAGGATTTAGCTCAGGTTCCCTCATAATGTAATTGAAAAGTCTTTCATAAAACATAACAATCCAAGGCATTTGCAGGCATTTGCAAAACGATTTCCTGTTTTGGAAACAAGGTCTTTCCTGTTTTGTTCTGCTACTATATTATCCACAGTCATACCACAAATGTGAATTTTGTTTCTAATAAGTTGCTAATAAGGACTACAACCTTAATACTTATGTTTGCTAATAAGGACTACAACTTTAATTTCACAAGTTTGCTTATGAGGACTACAACTCATCAATTAATCAAGCACATAAACTCACATTTTTAAAGCACACAGTGATTTCAAAATCTACATTTGAGGTCTGATTGTGCATAGTTTATGTTGCTGCACAGAATTGGAAAGTCTCTTTAAGTAATGTTGACCACATACTTTATTTTACTTGGATCGAAAACCACTTTATAAAAACCCATTAGAAATTCCTGAGGGAAACCATGGCAAATTAGACTTCTGGATAGGCCCACGAATTGATGTAATGATTGAAGAGCTCTATTATTGAGACAAACTTTGACAGAATAAACAAGCTATAAAATGTATGATGAATGCATAGCTTGGATTAATTTTGTCTTACAAGAATGAATTTAATGTGAAATGAGAGTGCAGGTTGAGAGTTTGATGGCATAATGTATCTTTGAAGCATTGGAACATTGTTCAATGTTTCATCCATTCAAGTTCATCCATCAAGCCATTAGATATTAACCCTTAAGTACATGAATGTTTCGCCAATCTATATCTAACACACATGGATCTCTACCTGTCGTGATAATATAAAACTCTCCTGATAACAATTACAGAAGAATAAAATAAAGCATATTTCGTTACCTTTTGGAGCTTGGAATGGTAGTTCCAGTTTGAGCAGATGTTTTATAACATCATCACTATCCTCGTCAAAACTCATTTCAGCACATTTAGCATCTGGCTCATATTTGCCATCTCAAACATATTCTCAAAATGATCATTTTCAACATCTTCTAAATCAAAATGTTGATTGCTGACAGCTTCTTCACCAGATCGACCATCAATAACAGTGACGTTAATATTTGATTGCGTTCAGTTCTTGCTCTGCAGTAAATCATTGAGCCATTTCATGTTTTGCTGATGATACTTCCTATTCTTTTGTTTTCTGCCTGCGGTAACTATGAGTGAAACATCACTTTATCATTGTGTATCAGACATTTCCACATTGTGGAGTAAAGGTGAATTGCAATTATTCAGTCATCAAAGAATCAATTTTTGTTGCGCAGAAAAGTTACGCATCATTTTACAGTCCTGTTTCCCATGTACATACTATGTACTTATAGTAATTACAATAACTGGGTAATAACTAGGTACAAACCTGAACCTACCCCTAAACCTACCCTTAACCCATGTACTTACCTTATATTAACCAGTACTTTCTAGGTACACTGTAAGTACTGTCCTGTAAAATGAAGCGTTTTCCGAAAAGTTTTACTTCTACTGTTACTCACCTCGGGTCTTTAGCGACCCTTTACAATTTTTATAGAAATGAATGGGAAAACAGGCATTCTTTTATAAAAATAAATAAATGTTCTTGTTATATTGTTTATTAATTAATTGATTGAGGAATACTAAGAAGGTCACTAAAGACCCCTGAGGTATATGCGTTTAAGGGTTAAAGAGGAAAAATATTTATCCTCTAACACAGTTGTTACAACAGTGCATGGTAATATATATATATATATATATATATATATATATATATATATATATATATATATTCTGTTTATTCACTGTAGGTCGTGTACAGTGGCAGGGAACTCAATCACCCGTTTGGGATTGCACAGTACCAAAATTCCATCTTCTGGACTGAGTACATGAACGCTTCCATCTTCCAGCTGGATCTGGTCTCTGGTGAAGTCACTCTGCTGAGAAGTGAAAGACCCCCTCTGTTTGGGCTCCGAGTATATGATGCACAAAGCCAGCTGGGTAAAGTCACTTTAACTCTCAAAGAAAATTTAAAGATTACAGAATGACACATTTTTCATCTTCTTTTAAATAATGTTTTATGAATAATGGTCGGGATTTCTCTTTTTCCTTTTTAATTCATACAGGTAAGTTTGGAATTTAAATTGAATTGACCGCAACACAGAGGAATTTGATTTACAGTGACAGGAAGATGAATTTACTGGATTGAAATTCAAAGAAATTCATCTAATTTTGTTTGTTGGCAGAGCAGGTAGCTTTAAGGACTCTATCTTGAAAGCCTGATTCATGATGGTTCAATTTTGAAGACTTTGGAGTATATTAAAGCATTCTGAGAAATTAATTGTTTTTCCATTATGAAAAAAAATATATATATTAATGAGCATTACTGTTCAAAATTTTGGGCTCAGTAAGATTTTTTTTTATATTATTGAGTAAGGATGCATTACATTGATTAAATGTTACAGTAAAGAGAATTCAAATGTTGCAAAGATTTCTAATTCAAATAAATGCTATTCTTTTTATTGTTCGATTAAAGAATCTTGAAAACAATCTATCAATGTGCTGCTTACTACATAAAAATAGTAAGCAGCACATTAGGGGTGGGCGATATGAACAAAATCTTATATCACGAAATGAGTAGTTTTATTTTATTACACAATAACGATATACATCATATAGTTATTTTTGCTTTAAAGTGGTCATGAACTGAGAATTCAAATTTTCCTTGATCTCTTGACAGGTAAGAGTTTGTTATACTATAAAAAATACCCTCTAAGTTTCAAAACTCAAAACGTCTTTGCTATTCCAAAAACTGCTTTTATTGAAACCAAGGCCAGAAAATGACAGGATCTCAAAAGCGACTTGTGACGTCACAGGGCAGCGAAAGAACGGCCTTGCAGAAGAATATCAACGCCTACGTCTACATCACCGCGTCTTTGGCCCCGCCCACTGAAGCGTTAGTGAATAGTTATATAAGAACAAGAAAAGAGCGACACGGGATCAATACTATCACCTTCCAGACGATCCTAATGTTAGGAAAGTAGGTTTTTTTCCCAACAATGTGAATGTCTCAGCGGTGCATTATTTTTTAGTATGCGGTACATTTTACTGTGGATTATTTGGTAATTCAATCACAATTTTCGCAATTTCGCGCAGACTTTGCAAACAGACATTTAGGATATGGATCTGCCAGCAACGCCACAAACATGTACGTAACCAAGTTTATTCTATTGCCTGATCTGTGATCAGTGATTTCTAATGTGTAATTATTCAAGTTCAGACAGATAATCTTTCTCTCAAAATCAGTCAGTACTGTTTATGCATCAGTAAATCAAGCCAATGACTAAAAAATCAACTTCACATCGTTTCTCTTAGTAGGATGAAAATAATCTTATTTAAACTGTGATTAAATTATTTACGGAAAACGATCAAAGAACGCTCCCTTTCCAATCGTCCAAACTGTCAATCACACAGCGCAAGTTTATCTGGACACTTCCCAAAACTCGTTATGAAATCAATGACGCCGTTTCATTGCACAACGAAGCTCTTACTGTATTTACATAGTGTTTGCATTGTTATGTGAAGAAATTGCGTTGCAATGATAAGATCTCTTCATTCAAGCGATCAACAGATTGTCTGTCATCTGCTCAATGCTCATCACTGCAACCTTTCATGTGTCGGTAATAGATCTAAATATAATGCTTTAAATATTTCTTACGATTCGTTAATCTCGATAGCAGCAATAGTAAAAACGTAGTAAAAGTATTCGAGAGATTTAAACATGTAATGCTAGCTAATTCATATGCAAACATGTCAGCCAATCACAGCAGTGGGCATTTACACTGAAGTCTCACAGCAGACACGCCTCTTCAAACCAGAGCGCTCAAATCAGAGGCGAAAATCAGGCTAGGAAAGCAGCCTTTCATTTCTAAATTATGATGAAAAAATTTTTGATGTAAAAATCATACTAACATTATAAGGGCACCACAGGAAACATTATAAAATAATAAAATAATCATGTTAATGACCCATTTAAATAAGGTTTTTATGATGTCAACATTTTTGATACCATTGACATTTTCATAATTATCATGATAATGGAATTATAATGGAACAATTGGAATACCACAAAAAACTAACTTAAGCCTAACTAAGTACAAAAAAAATCAAGCTTACTCTTATTGCACTTCAATGGTTTAAAATCACTTGTTTTAAAACAACAATGCTTATAATGCATGCAAATGAAACGCTTTGTGTGTGTGTGTGTGTGTGTGTGTGTGTGTGTGTGTGTGTGTGTGTGTGTGTGTGTGTGTGTGTGTGTGTGTGTGTGTGTGTGTGTGTGTGTGTGTGTGTGTGTGTGTTTAATCAAATAAATGAAGCCTTGGTGATCATTAGAGACACCTTTCAAGAATAATAAAAAGTTTTACTGACCCCAAACGTTCTGGATGAATATTGTGATGAATTGAATTCACAAGAGTCTGGTGGGGGAAAAAAATCAAATATTACATAGGCTAGTGCATTCTTTCATTTCTTTCAGAAAATTAGCATAATTTTCTTTCATTTCTTATAGCATAGACCCAACTGCAGAGCAGGAGCCGTACTGTTGAGTGGGTGGGTTTAATCTGGTGAAGTGGGGGCTAAAGATCTGTTTAGAATGTTTAACTCTGTGTGGATGTCTGAGGTAAGGAGGGTTGATTACTGTCATCCTCTCTCATAAGTGCCAGTCACAACAGGTAGAGGGAGGGACACTTCTCAGCGGGACCCTCGCTCGCGCAGGCGAGCAGCATGAGAACACAGGAGTGTGTTCGGCTGCCACATGTTTCATCTCTTACTTACCTGAGGGCGGTGCGTTTTCAGGGGAGCAGGCAGTGTGCCGCATGTCAGAGAGACTCACTCTTTTGAAAAAGATGACGAAGGCAGCTGGGACCAGCAGACTTATCATCTTTTAAATATTCTCAACTTGACATCCAACTCTCTAAACACTGAGATCTGTGACGGGGGAGGGGGGGGGGGGGGGGGGATGTTATCCCGTTATTTCATGTATGCATTTCCTGCCCCCCAAAAATATAGGCTTTTTGACAGTCTACATTCTCAGCAGAAGACAAATTTCTCCAAAGAGCTTGTCGGGAAAAAGATTAATTGTGTTTCCGCTCTTTGGAATACACAGATTGGCCATTACAAAGCGTTTTTTTATCTCATTGGTTCAGGCAATGCCTTTCGACCATTCTCTAAATGAAACCTTATTATTGTCCCCATGCCTCAACTTATTAAGTGACAGTTTTCTCACAAAACTGTGTTTTTCTCCACTCCTCCCCCTTCGTAGGTGCCATTGCCCACACAACGAATTATGTCAGTGAAAGGAAAAGAGTGTCAAATGGCTCTCTTCTCCAGTGTTTCCCATAATTTACTTGACATGTGATTAAAAATAATGCCCCCGTGTTCCACCGGCATCCCAGAAGAGCAGGAAATTGGTTCTGAGTGGGCAGTGAGGAAGAACTTTATGTTCTCTGTTTCAAGGAGAGACATTGCTAAAAGCCATAAAGGGATGAACACATAAACAGCTGTCCTGCCAGTGCAAAAGAAGATTTGTAGATATCTGTTGTTTAGTCCTATGTTTGTTTTTTAGGTGACAATGCCTGCCGGGTGAATTATGGTGGTTGTGGTACCCTCTGCTTGGCCGTCCCTGGAGGCCGAGTGTGTGCATGTGCCGACAACAAGCACCTGGACAAGAACAATGTCACATGCTCTGGTAGGCTTTTAAATATATATATATATATATATATATATATATATATATATATATATATATATATATATATATATATATATAAAATACATGAAAAAAGTCTGTGGAGAACTAGAAGGGCCACTTAAAAATAAAGCAAGAAATCCATTACTAAGTACTTTTTTATTTGTTTGTTTTAAATGCTTTTTAATGGAATTTAAAAGTTTACAAATCATTTTATTTTATTATTTTATTTTATATTTAACTATGATTTTAAACATTGATTAAAAAACAGTTAGTTTTATTAAATAAATTGTGAATTTATTGCTTTTTCATTTTTTTTTTCAAGTAGCACTCCTTAGTAGAGGTCTGCACGGGCTTTAAACTGAAGCCGAACCCGGCCTGTACCCGAAATCATTTAACCCGACCCGACCTGACAATTACGGTTATATTTTAAGACCGAACCCGAGGCCTGTTCTCACAGAAATACCTTTTTTTGTTGCAATAAGCTGTATTTTATGATTGCTTGCAATGATAATCAAACACATATACATGTACAAACACCGTTTCACCGTTGCCCCCTCAGCAGTCAGCACACAAGAAAAAAAGAGAAAAAGCACAGACTTAGCTTACTAATTACGAATCAGTTTTCCTATTGTTTTGTTTTGGGGGTTTTTTTCTCCTGAAGACTCTGCAGGTCAAGAGGAGCCCCAGCGGTGCAGAAATGATGAGTTTCAGTGCAGGAACTGGCGCTGCATACGAGCCAATTGGATTTGTGATGGAGATGATGACTGTTTAGATGGAAGTGATGAGGAGGCCCAAATATGCTGTATGTACTTTGTTTACTTCCTCCCTGACTGGGACGTATAATCCCTGTTGTGCCTGCTTTACTGAACCATCAAACCTCTGTGGCCTCAAGTTGTGTCATTTAGTATGCACAGAAGAGCCATATATGTCTGTGATGTATCACTCAATACAGAAATTTTCATTTTGTACAGGTATCACAGGTGCCATTCATTTTATACCGACCTAGTAACAAGATGAACACTGCAACAATGTTAATTTATCTTATTTACAGGTCCTTCTCAAAAAATTAGCATATTGTGATAAAGTTCATTATTTTCCATAATGTAATGATAAAAATTAAACTTTCATATATTTTAGATTCATTACAAACCAACTGAAATATTTCAGGTCTTTTATTGTTTTAATACTGATGATTTTGGCATACAGCTCATGAAAACCCAAAATTCCTTTCTCAAAGAATTAGCATATTTCATCCGACCAATAAAAGAAGTGTTTTTAATACAAAAAAAAGTCAACCTTCAAATAATTATGTTCAGTTATGCACTCAATTCTTGGTCGGGAATGCTTTTGCAGAAATGACTGCTTCAATGCGGCGTGGCATGGAGGCAATCAGCCTGTGGCACTGCTGAGGTGTTACGGAGGCCCAGGATGCTTCGATAGCGGCCTTAAGCTCATCCAGAGTGTTGGGTCTTGCGTCTCTCAACTTTCTCTTCACAATATCCCACAGATTCTCTGTGGGGTTCAGGTCAGGAAAGTTGGCAGGCCAATTGAGCACAGTAATACCATGGTCAGTAAACCATTTACCAGTGGTTTTGGCACTGTGAGCAGGTGCCAGGTCGTGCTGAAAAATAAAATCTTCATCTCCATAAACTTTTCAGCAGATGGAAGCATGAAGTGCTCCAAAATCTCCTGATAGCTAGCTGCATTAACCCTGCCCTTGATAAAACACAGTGGACCAACACCAGCAGCTGACGTGGCACCCCAGACCATCACTGACTGTGGGTACTTGACACTGGACTTCAGCTATTTTGGCATTTCCTTCTCCCCAGTCTTCCTCCAGACTCTGGCACCTTGATTTCCGAATGACATGCAAAATTTGCTTTCATACGGAAAAAGTACTTTGGACCACTGAGCAACAGTCCAGTGCTGCTTCTCTGTAGCCCAGGTCAGGCGCTTCTGCCGCTGTTTCTGGTTCAAAAGTAGCTTGACCTGGGGAATGCGGGACCTGTAGCCCATTTCCTGCACACGCCTGTGCACGGTGGCTCTGGATGTTTCTACTCCAGACTCAGTCCACTGCTTCCGTAGGTCCCCCAAGGTCTGGAATCGGTCCTTCTCCACAATCTTCCTCAGGGTCCGGTCACCTCTTCTCGTTGTGCAGCGTTTTTTGCCACACTTTTTCCTTCCCACAGACTTCCCACTGAGGTGCCTTGATACAGCACTCTGGGAACAGCCTGTTTGTTCAGAAATTTCTTTCTGTGTCTTACCCTCTTGCTTGAGGGTGTCAATGATGGCCTTCTGGACAGCAGTCAGGTCGACAGTCTTACCCATGATTGCGGTTTTGAGTAATGAAACAGGCTGGGAGTTTTTAAAAGCCTCAGGAATCTATTGCAGGTGTTTAGAGTTAATTAGTTGATTCAGATGATTAGGTTAATAGCTCGTTTAGAGACCCTTTTCATGATATGCTAATTTTTTGAGATAGGAATTTTGGGTTTTCATGAGCTATGCCAAATATGCCAAAATCATCAGTATTAAAACAATAAAAGACCTGAAATATTTCAGTTGGTGTGATATGAATCTAAAATATATGAAAGTTAAATTTTTATCATTACATTATGGAAAATAATGAACTTTATCACAAAATGCTAATTTTTTGAGAAGGACCTTTTATTAATGGTTTTTTTAATGTATCTTATGCTCACCAAGGCTGCATTTATTTGATCAAATACATTAATATTGTGAAATATTATTGCAAATTAAAATACTTGTTTTCTATTTTAAAATGTATTCCTGTGATGGCAAAGCTGAATTTTCAGTATCATTATATATGCCGATTTAGTTCTTAATAAAAATGTCTTATTAACAATGTTAAAACAGATGTAATGCATTGTGTAAACCATGAAACTTTTTTGTCCCATATTTGATGAATAGAAAGTTCAAAAGAACAGTTCATTTGAAATATCACTGAACCTAAAACTTTGAATAGTTTAAAATCCTAAAATCCTCACCTAGAATTTGTCATTGTTTTGTAAAGAGAGAAGCCCCAAGGTGATACAAAAGCATGAAAGTAGCAAAGGTTTAATGTATGCAGTGGTCCAATATACAGTTTAGTGGTCATTATGCAAACATTTTTAAATCCACAATGCCCCAAATTGGCCAGTCAAAACTAATAATTAAATGATATTATGCTGATAAAATATATACTCTAGCTTGAATTGCATTGGATAAAAGCATCTACGTACAGTAAATGTGCACAAGCAGGATGTTTGCATATAATTTGTTGAAAATTAAGAAGTTGCTAATTGACATCTCAGGGAAAAAAAACGAATGCAATATCAACGCCCATATCAACATTTTCTCCCACGCACTGCATCCCACTGCACAATCTGCTCATGAGCTAATCGATAAGATAAGCACCCTGTTAAAACGTTGGGGACTGAGTCATTTTTCACTATGAGAAATACTTTAACGTGATGTTCTGCCAGAATTATCAGAATTGCAAAATCAATTTTCTGCTCTGCTGGGATGTCCTATAGTTTAATATGCCTGAAACGTTATTGCCTGATCCCACTTGAATCCGGTTTTCCATTTCATCTGTTACTCATTGTCTGGTGGGTACGCATTGAGTATCCAGGGTTGTGAGTAATGGTAGGTTATAATATTAAATAGAGCAAACAGTAGAGGAAAACACAGGCAGTACTTTAAATAAACTCAAACGCCTGAGGGCAAATGCATATTTTTGAGATAAATGTGAAGCTAGCTCAGGAGAATAGATGAATAGCACAATGAAAAGTGCTGTGTCAAAACAAAAGAAGAATATTATGCATATGTACCCACTTATTTGTAGAGTGGGCTGTCAGCAGTAAAACAAAGCATGTCAACAGACCCCCCCCCCCCCCCCCCCAACAGACATATATATATATATATATATATATGTATATGTATGTCAAGTTTGCAAATTGTTTATGTTCGTAGATAAAATATGTACTTTTTTGAGCAAAACATTTACTTTTTGACATGTGATTTATTTTTTTGCTTCCATTGATCCTTCCAGCTAACCACAGTTGCCCGATTGATCAGTTCAAATGTCCCAATAACCGCTGCATACCTAAGAGGTGGCTTTGTGATGGAACCAATGACTGTGGAGAAAATGAAGATGAGTCTAATAAAACATGCTCAGGTAGATCTCTACTCCGTCATACATAACAGAGTCACCCACCAACATCTGCCAGCTTTACTGTACCACTAAGTCATTCTACATACATTGTGGTATTTTCATTTCAGAAATAAAACTTATCAATCATACATTAAATCTACTGTGCTCAATGAATTATTTTAATATTCTTTCTCATTTCAGGGTCACACTAAATACCCATAGAATCTAAAAACTAACTTTATCTTACTATCACCTGTATTATGATTTTTTATATTTATGAATTAACATAATATGATAAGTGGCATAACCTGGTATCCCAAATACAAATTTCTGATATAAATTTTGGTCACACTTTAGATTAGGGTCCAATTCTCACTATTGACTAACTATTAACTACGACTTTTGCCTCAATAAACTCCTAATTATGGCTAATTAATAGTTAGTACAGTAGTTGTTAAGTTTAGGTATTGAGTAGGATTAAGGGATATAGAATATGGTCATGCAAAATAAGGTATAACATGTGCTTTATAAGTAATAAACAGCTAGTATCCTTGTAATATGCATGCTGATAAGGAACTAGTTAACAGTGATAATTGGACCCTAAACTAAAGTGTTACCAACATCTTTTGCTTTGAAGTAGTGACATGCATATTTGCATGTTTTAAGAGGCTTTCAAAATTAAAATGGCAATGCAAATATTCATTCTAAGATCATACTGTACGTACTATTTCAGGTTACAGTTAAAAATGTTTTAAAACACGGTTTTCAGTAGGAATTATGAATATTTCAGTTTTTGTTTGCAATTGAGAAGCAAGTCACAACATCGGCCTCTGCAATAGTGATTTACCATTTTTTAAATGTTTGCTTGTTTATTTCATTGCTGATTCTCATTTCGAGCTATCTTCTTAGTTATAATAGGGCAAGGAGCATTGACTTTCTAAAGGGAGCTTGATAATCGATAAGCATGTTTGTGCAACAAAGTCAACTTTCTTTTCCCCAAACTCATTTTTTCTAACTAGAGTAACACCTGGCCTTTTCCAGAAGTTAACACTCTTTCACTACTTTAAGTGCTGTAAGATCAATAGAAAGGTAGAACCGATGTGATAAATGCTGTCAACAGTCTGACATATCCCTCTGATAAAGCTGGAGACAGCTCAGGCCTTTGTTGACTTGGCAGAAGCTGTTAGAGCAAAGCGATGTGGAACACAAGTGATTATACTGAATCAGTGAGGAGCTGAAATTGACAGCAGATGTTAAAGTGATTTAATATTTCATGATTCAAGATGATCTGAAGCAGAGAATTGCTTGAATTGGCTGTAAAATAGTCTCTGGCGTATCAATGAAATTTTGATCAGTAAGCTCTGAATTAAATGATTGCTTTTTGGTGGGACTAATTCCTGGAGTCACACATCAGACTAAACCAGCTTAAAGAAATTATCCATAGACTTAAATTGATAACCACAAAAATAATATGTGTGTGTTTAAATTCTGTCTACTGGGATTAGAAATCAAGAACTAGTGCAAGATTAATTGATTGATTGACCGATTGATTGACTGATTGGTTAATTAATTAATTAATTCATTCATTCATTCATTCTGATAATGGTTTTGCTTTTCTTTGTTTGTCATTTTTTCCAAGAATTGTTTTTATTATCATTGTTATTTTATTATTATTTTTCTAGAAACAATCTGTTCTCTAAATATTTTCTAAACATAATAATTTAGTGGAATTGGAATAAAATCATTATATTCTTTGTGATTTGCATCGTAGGTGGCCACTGCTAAAAACTGTAAATGTAATAATTAATCAGATTATCTTGTTCCCTTTATGGTTTTGTCTTTAGCCCAGCCATGTCGGGCTGGTCAGTTCACCTGTGGTAATGGTCGCTGTGTACCAGAAGCGTGGCGCTGCGATCAAGATGATGATTGCGGAGACATGTCAGACGAGTCCACGTCCTGTGGTGAGTCACTGTCCTCCTAGCTAATTGGCTTGGCAAATTTCACTGTGGTATAACTGGTGAATCTGTCAGTACTGTCATCATCAACCTGCTTTACTTAGGAAAAGTGTCTTTCTTTCCTTTAACACCAACATACAGTAGTGCCACTGCTTTTGTCAAATCTGACCCCATTAAATGCATCTCTGCAACCAAACAAATTGAAAACAAACCAGTGAATAAGAGTAACAAACCTAGGAATAAGGCCATAACAAAGAGTATATGCCTTGTTTGTTGTGGACAGGTTATGTGCATGTACATAGTCAGTTTGGCCCTCAAATCACTGGTAACACTTGCCTGAGAGAGGATTGCCTCTAAAGGTATATCTTTGCATCTCACTCTCACTCTATATTATTCCTCCAACAACAGCTACATGTCAATGTTCAGGGACGAGTGCAATGTTAACCATGTACATTCTTACAGCCCTCGAGTCTACTTTTAGAAGCAGAAAGGAAATGGGAATTAAACTTGGATGCAAGAGCTTTTAAGAGTGTGGCAGTAACACAAATCAGAAATTCTCTAATGTTAAAAGCTCACCATAACTACATCCCAGACCATCCCATAAAGCAGACGGAAGAAAATATCACAGGGCTCTGAGAGGAAATGACCCAGGAAAGTTACCACGGTAAACTCCCACAGTAAAATGACTATTCGGAACAGAATGTAAATTCTGGAAATGCTAGGTTAGACAGGTAGCCCTTTGAGGAGTCTCTTTCATTATCATCAGGAAAATATTTCATTATCATCATTCCTCCTTATGGAAGGAGGCACAGAGTATGTTTTTCCCCCCTTATACTTTAAATAAATGCAACTTAATTATACTTCTACAAGTTTGCTTTAGGGAATTTCTTCGGTACTTAGTTTATATCACTTTTAAAGGTGCTAGTGTCATTTTTTTCTTAAGCCAGAAACAAATCTGACTAAACTAAACCATTTTTAAATTCTGGACAGTTATATTATATATGTGTTTTCCTTTTTACATGTCAGTCTCATACCATCACTAGCTCTCTCTCATGAGAATTGGTTCACATCCTCTTTTCTGTTGACTATGCACAAAAATCAACATTCAAACATGTGATGCATGTTTCCCTAGGGTCCCTATACATTTATATGTGCATTTAAAAGGTCTGTGTAAATGCATATATTCATGGTATCATGGTTTCATTATATATCAATTCTCCTTCCTGTCATTTTTACTTGCTAAAATTTGAATTCAAATTCATGCTATGCAGTAAATGTAACTTTCTGGGTTTCTGTCACCAAATGCTGCAAATTGCTCAAAGTGCCATTGTCTTGGTTACCTCTGCTGTGTCTTCGGCTCCCTCAGTTCACTCTTTCACAAACACTCCCAGTGTAAGCAGTAATTAGAGTGCATGCCTGACTTCATTTAATCGTAATCAAGCTGCGCCGAAAGACGGAACTTCACCGGCTCCCACAACTCAACACATCTAAAACACTGTGACGCTCAGCTTGCTGTGTGCTAATTACCATCCTCAACGCATTTCAAAGCTTTCAAAATATGTTTTGCCTTCTTACAATATTGGTATTCCTGTGCAGCTGTGGCATTTTGGTATTAGCCATCACTACCATAAAAAACAGGAATAGTTCATCCAAATTTGAGCAGTTTGTCATCATTTACTCACCCTCATGTGATTCTAACTTAGAGATTTATGGATTTTTTTTAAATAGAAAAGAAATTTGAAATGCTCTTTCCCATGCATTGATAGTGGATAGTTGTACTGCCAAGCTAAATTACCTTTTGGGTGGTGTAAATGATGAAAACGTTTTCTTTTGGTGAAATTGACCTTTAAACAAGATCCATAAAGTCATTTGCTATGTCTCTTCAGTATTGACAAAATGCAGATCTTATTTTTTTACCATTCGAAATGATGAAAATTGTTATGCTGATATGTGGTCTTTGAATATGAGATATCATGTGTGACAGTCAGGTTGAGCCTAATGATGCTCCGATTCAAAAGAAACAATGTGTGGGATTTATTATCAAAGTAATCAAAAAATCATGAATAAATTTTAATTTTGTTATTATTATAACATTTTATTATTAATAAATGTGCATAATGTATATATTGTGGTATTCTAAGGATATAATATTTAAATATCATTAATATACATTTTAAAATTTAGTAATATTTTTGAAACCCGTTTCTCAATTTTACTTTTGCCGTAGTTTTGCCTTAGGGTAGAGTAGTAACAATAACTCTTGATGAATAAATGGGTTCATGGATGGGGAAAATGGTACTATAAATGTAAAACCGCATGTAGTTTTAAGCACATAGAAATTGTTGCTGCTGTTTTATTTAATTGACAACAATACTGGCTTGTTGAAGTCCTATCTAGAAGATAGGATTGTATTATAATCTAAAAGATATGAATTTGAACTGCCACTGTTTACTGCACAGATTCTTATAAGTGATTTTTCTCCCTTCAAATCAGATTTCACTGGGCAGAGTTATTACCCCTGCAGCCTCACTTCTTGTTGTTGAACCTGATCTATTGTGAAAACAGGATGTTGAAAGTAGTAATTGCCAAAGTCAGGGGACTGGAACACTCTGTTGTGAAATTTGGAAGTGGGATTTTCTGCTGTCAACAATAACAGCAGCATGTTCTGGGAATAAATGTTCAAATAAAACTTTTTTTTTCTTTTATTTGTTGACTCAACTGTAATCTTGACATGTAACAGTCTTCTCCTAGATTAGCAACACTTCGAATGATGTGCTTTCCAATGACTTCTAAGAGTTCTTATTTGTGCCGGCAAAGGTTTTATTTGTGAGGGGGAAAAACAATTCCCTAAAAGTAATTTTCTCTAGGAAGCCCTTGGGATCTGTTATTTCTGAGATGAAATCTCACGTGCTCAGTTTACTGCTGTTCATGTTTTGGAGATGTAACCCAGTGGAGCAGAATTGCATCTAAAAATGGTGGATGATACATACGCACATATTCAAGCAATTCTTGCTTAATTCAGTATTACTTTTCACCGGTTCTAACCCAATTACTAGATTATGGCCATCATTTGATGACAGTTTAATTGTTCTTTAATAAAGCAACATCAATATGCTTAAACTTCAAAGTGTCCTAAGCATGCATTTTAATGCATTTTGTTCTTAGATGGACTCTCCACTTCAAGACACACACAGACACAGACACAGACACAGACACACACACACACACACACACACACACACACACACACACACACACACACACACACACACACACACACACACACACACACACACACACACACACACACACACACACACACAAACACACACACACACACACACACACACACGCACCCACAGCATGTTTTATGGGGACATCATTGATGTTTGCAGCACCATATTTGAGTCAAATGACCAGTTACCCCCTCATTGCTGAAAAATTGAATGTATAGCGATTCAGTAAAAAGGCTATTTTATTAATAAAAGTCATGGGGTAGCCTTAATGACTAGTTTCTGTTTTCCTGGATGCTTCTGTATGTACAGTGTGATCTCTGTGTTTAATGAAAGGAGCGCAAGAATATATAGAACGGTGACGACTGACTTGAATTACCTGAGCATTAAACTGTTTTAATGCACACCTTCCAGCCAATCAGAATTTAGTATTCAGACAGACCATGGTATAAATACATGTATAAATAAGAGGAATTCTGGTAACACATTGTCTTGATTAAAATACGTTCTTTTTAGCATTTCATATGTAAATGTATGAACTGTATGCTTGCTCATTCAGTCCCTTCAAGCCGTGACCTGCTTGACTATGTGTGGGGGTTTCTTGACTGAGCTGAGAGACACTTTGAAGAGAAACGTCTCGGTTACGTATGTAACCCTCGTTCCCTGAGTAGGGAACGGAGACGTTACGTCGGATGACGACGAATGGGGTTTCGCTTAGAACACCTATCGACTTCGAGTATTACAAAACGAGCCAATGGCAAAGAAATGCTATGGGTCTGCGGAATTTGCATAGCGTATCTCCGCCTTACCTCGTGGGTATAAAAGGAGGACGCCGGCAACAGGCAGATATGTTTCTTCGCTGAGGAGCCAAGACTGAGCTCAGGCGATCCCCGCGGTACAGCGGAAAGTGGCAGGAAGACGTAACGTCTCCGTTCCCTACTCAGGGAACGAGGGTTACATACGTAACCGAGACGTTCCCTTTCGTTGTCACTCCGAGTTACGTCGGATGACGACGAATGGGGTTACCAGTCTAATCACGCCACCTTCTCAGCTGTCTTCCAGTGCCCTGCGTAAATCTGAGATCCCTGTCGTGAGACTGGCACGGACGAAGGACTCCTATTTAGCACAGGAATACCAAGGTACACTGGGGAGCATATCCCAAAGTTTAGGGGAAATATGCAATTACTGCCAACCCAGAGGGGGGGGACTTAGAGAATACACATATGACCCGAAGGAGACATATGGAGAACACTGGGGTGTCCAGCCGCAGGTGGAATAATTCAACCCCAGGGGTGGCAAGGTGGCTTGCCAAGGGAAAGACACATGCTCAAAGAGGCTTACAGTGGAAATACACATGTGGGGGTCGCTCAGAGGAGGGACCATGCACACGGGAGGCACCTAGCCGACGCACAGGCAATAGACACTGGCGCCAACGTCAGGAGTGCTGGAGGAACTCAGGGCTTTTCGGGGAAGCTCACCTGAGGAGAATATCGCACGTATCCAGTCCGTGGAGTGGAACGGCGAGCAAGCGAAGACACCTGAGCGGGTCCAGTACTAGCTGGTTGAAGCGAGTACATGAGAGGACACTGGCTCCACTCGGAGATTGTAGAATCTGGCGAATGTGTTAGGTGTCGCCCAGCCTGCAGCTCTGCAGATGTCTGTTAGCGAGGCGCCATGCGCTAGAGCCCAAGAGGATGCCACACTCCGGGTGGAGTGGGCGGTCACACCAAGGGGGCACGGTCGACCTTGCTGATGGTATGCCAAGGCAATGGCGTCCACTATCCAGTGAGACAGCCTTTGCTTGGAGAGAGCCTTTCCCTTCAGCTTCCTACCATAACAGACAAAGAGCTGGTCTGAGGTCCTGAAACACTGCGTCCTGTCTACATAGGCGCGGAGGGCGCGTACTGGACAGAGCAGTGCCAAGGCTGGGTCTGCCTCCTCCGGGGGCAGCGCTTGCAGGTTCACCACCTGGTCCCGGAAGGGAGTGGTAGGAACCTTGGGCACATATCCAGGCCGGGGTCTCAGGATCACGTGAGAGTAAGCCGGCCCAAATTCCAGGCACGCTTCGTCAACGGAGAATGCATGCAAGTCCCCCACCCTCTTGATGGAGGCCAATGCAACCAGGAGCGCTGTCTTCATAGACAGGAACTTAAGCTCCACTGATTGCAAAGGCTCAAAGGGAGCACTCCGCAGGGCAGTTAGAACCACTGAGAGGTCCCAAGAGGGAACGAGAGGAGGACGAGGAGGATTCAGTCTCCTCGCTCCTCTCAGGAACCTGATGATCAGGTCGTGCCTTCCAACAGACTTACCTTCGACTGGGTCATGGTGTGCGGCAATAGCGGCAACATAGACTTTCAGGGTGGAGGGAGACAGCCTTCGCTCCAGCCTATCTTGAAGGAAGGAAAGCACGGCACTAATCGAACATCTCCGGGGGTCTTCTTGAAGAGAAGAGCACCAGTTGACGAAGAGGTTCCACTTCAACGCGTAGACGTGTCTCGTGGACGATGCTCTAGCGGAAGTGATGGTAGCCGCCACCGTAGGTGGAAGGGTACTCAAACCTGCTTCGTCCCGTCCAGGAGCCACACGTGGAGGTTCCAAAGATCGGGACGAGGGTGCCATAGGGTGCCCCGTCCCTGAGAAAGGAGGTCCTTCCTCAGGGGAATCGGCCAGGGAGGTGCTGTCGCGAGGAGTACTAGTTCGGAGAACCAGGTCCGGGCGGGCCAGTATGGCGCGACCAGAATGACCTGCTCCTCGTCCTCCCTGACCTTGCGCAGGGTCTGCGCAAGAAGGCTCACTGGGGGAAACGCATATTTGCGGCCCCGCGGCCAGCTGTGCGCCAGTGCATCTGTGCCGAGCGTGCCCTCGGTCAGGGAATAGTACAGGGCGCAATGGGTCGAGTCGTGAGAGGCAAACAGATCTATCTGTGCGTCCCCGAACTGGTCCCAAATCAGCTGAACCGACTGGGGATGGAGTCGCCAATCTCCCGGGAGGGGCTGAAGCCGTGAGAGCTTGTCGGCTGCACAGTTCAGGCCTCCGGGGATGTAAATGGCATGAAGCGACCTCAGATGCTTCTGACTCCATATGAGGAGGTGGCGGGCGAGTTGCGACATACGGCGGGAGCGTAGACCACCTTGATGGTTGATGTACGCTACAGTGGCGGTATTGTCTGAACGGACTAGTACGTGTTGGTTCTTGAGCACGGCCCGGAAGCGGCGCAGAGCAAGACGTACGGCCAGCAACTCGAGGCAATTGATGTGCCAGAGGCGGCGGGGTCCTGTCCAGGAGCCCGCGGCAGCACGTCCATTGCACATGGCACCCCAGCCCGTGGAGGAGGCATCTGTCGTTACAACAACATGCCGCGAAGCTCGTTCCAGGGGCACTCCGGCCCGTAGAAAACTGAGGTCCGACCACGGGGTGAAGGTCTGACGGCAGGACGGAGTAACAGTTACTCGGAAGGTGCCGTGTTGCCATGCCCACCTCGGGACTCGGTCGCGAAGCCAAAGCTGAAGCGGTCTCATATGAAGCAATCTGAGCGGCGAACCGCGGCTGCAGATGCCATATGCCCCAGGAGCCTCTGAAGAAACTTCAGTGGAACCGCCCTCTTGCGCTTGATAGTCTCAGGCAAGTCAGCAATGGCTGAGTGGAGAAGGCGACCAAGTCCATACCGAGAAAAGAGCTCCTCTGCACGGGGCAAAGTCTACTCCTTCCCCGGTTGACCCGAAGGCCCAGACGAGCTAGGTGCCGGAGCACTGGGTCCCTGTATTCGCAAACCTGGTCTCAGGAGTGAGCTTAAGACAGCCAGTCACCGAGATAGTTCAGGATGCGAACCCCGTGTTCCCATGGAGGAACAAAGGCAGCCTCAGCAACCTTGTGAAGGCGCGAAGAGACAGGGCTAGCCCGAATGGGAAAACAGCGTACTGATATGCGCGCGCCCTGACAGCAAACCAAAGGTATGTTCTGAGTCGAGGGAGAACAGAGACATAAAAGTAGGCGTCCTTCAGGTCGATCGCTGCAAACCAATCCTGTGGCCGCACACATCCAGAAATGCGTTTGGCCAGGAGCATCTTGAACGGCAGCCTGTGAAGGGAGCGGTTCGGACCAGGATTGGCCGTAACCCACCAGACTTCTCCGGGACAAGGAGGTAGGGGCTGTACCCCTGGACCTCCTTTCGGCTGGAGGGACAGTCTCAATCGCACCCTTCGCCAGTAGGGTAGCAACCTCCGCTCTCATGATAGGGCATAGCCATCGACCAAAGTGGAGCGGACTCCCCTGAAGTGGGGAGGAGACCGTGCGAACTGAATCGCATAGCCGAGCCGATGGTTCGCGCGGAACAGAAGGGAAGCTCTAGGCAGGCTCCCAACTGTGCCAGCGGCGTCGAGAACCACAGACGTCCCTCCGGTGGTGCAGCGAAGCGGAATGACCGCCCCAGACCTGGACGGCATAGCGGCCCGGTGTGGGGGCAAGGTCAAAACCGCACCCTGACAGAGGAGGCCAGGGAAGGACCAGCGTTCCACAGGGGCCTGCTCTGTCAAGGGTCTGGCGACAGAGGGGGACAGGGGCGAAGCGGTCGTGGACGGCACGCCGTGTCAACCACCTCCGGGACAGAGGGGGACGAGGAGAGCACGGCATGTGGGCGGCGCTCTGTGTCGTCCGAACTCTCTGTGCTCAGAGACGGGAGAGTCAGTTCTTTGGAGAATAAGGATTCTTCCCCGGCCCTCACCCGGGGAAAGGAGTGGTCCTGCTACCAGCTCCTGGAAAGAACTGAGTCCCATCTCTGAGGAGCCCATCCCAAGAGCGCCGCTTAACCCGGCGTGTAGCGGGGGGCGGGGCTGGAGAGGACTGTTTTGGCGTCCGACAGCGGCCTCCAGAGCCGGCCCGGCTGAGCCGCGGGGGAGCGCCCACGGCGGTGGGCAGACCGAGGGACCTGAGCGGACGGCGGGGCCGTCGGGACAGAGTCAACCTCAGTCTGCTCCATCCCCGAGGAGCCCGTCTCAGGAGCGCCGCTTAACCCGGCGTGTAGCGGGGGGCGGGGCTGGAGAGGGGCTGTGGCGTCCGCCCGCGGCCCCCAGAGCCGGCCCGGGTGAACGGGCGGGGTGGGAGCCGCGGGGGGGCGCCTTCGGCGGTGGGCAGACCGAGGGACCTGGGCGGACGGCGGGGCCGTCGGGACAGAATCAACGTCAGTCTGCTCATGAGCGGCTGAGAGCTGTTGGTCAAGCCCTCAACCGCACCGCCGGAGAGGGCGACCTGGGATATGGGAATGTCGGACAGACGGGTCCGTGCGACACCAGCACATCAGACAGGTTCAGCCACAGAATGGTGAGCATCACCTGACCCAGGGAGCGTACGGCCACTTTCGTCGCTCGGAGAGCAAGGTCAGTGACGGCGCGCAGCTCAGTGAAGAGCCCTGGGTCAGTCCCGCCCTCGTGCAGGTCCATGAGCATCTGGGTCAGCCATGGCATGCAGAGAGGCGGCTGCCAGTCCCGTGGCACTACAGGATCTCGCCACAAGCGTAGACGAAAAACTACAGGCCACGGGCGGGTGCTTAGGATTGCGCCGAGAAGAAGCACTCTGAGGACACATAGCATCGCAACAGAGCGTTCAGCCGGGGGAACCCCAGTGTACCCAAGGGCAGCGGCCCCATCGAGGGGAGGAAAGGCGGATGAGATCAGCGAGCGGTCCTGAGAAGACAAGGGGGTCTTCTAGGACTTCGAGATCTCATCATGCACGTCCGGGAAGAGAGGTATTGGGGTTTGCCACGGACGAGGGTCGGCGGCCTTACCCAAAACCAATCGTCCCAGGAAAGCATGGCCGTCATCTCCGGATCAGACTCAGGCACAGCCGTATGCACACCGGAAGGTGGCAGCTGTGACGAGCCCTCACTTCCAGAAGACTCAAGCCCACCTAGTGATGCTGCAACAGACATGGCATCTTCCTCTGTAGCTTCAACTGAAACACGCGGGCCACCAGAGGGTAGACTCGCGGAAATCAGCAGTTCACTAGCGGGCACCGTCATTGAAGAGGGGGGCTGGGGTCACGGACACGTAGTCGGCGCCTTGTTCCAGACCGTAACCCTCAGGTCACCCTGGCCACCAGCCGAAGATCGGGGGGTGGATGAGGGGACTCTCACTCTTGCGAGTTCACCGAGTCTCGACCTATATATGACGCGATGATCACGTTCCCTTGCGAGAACATGAGTCACCCACGAGCGCTGTTCAAGCATGATCAAACACACTAGACAGCGCTCGTGCCCATCAGAGTCCGATACCAGTCCGCTGCAACCAGAAATGCACGGGCGAGCCGTCTTTAAAAAGACGTGCCGCGTGCGAGCTCTTTTATGAGAGGAGAGAAAAAAACTCTGCGATGTTGAAGCGCACAGGGAGACACACACACACTGGCAGATTACTGCACAGATCAGCAGGCACTGTGAGCTCGCTGCAGATCGCCGTCACACCAACACCGGAGAGAGAAGCTCGTCTCGTAGAGCGAAGTCAGAGATGACTGTGGAGTGAAGAAATACTCTTGGCTCCGAAGCGAAAACATATCTGCCTGTTGCCGGCGTCCTCCTTTTATACCCACGAGGTAAGGCGGAGATACGCTATGCAAATTCCGCAGACCCATGGCATTTCTTTGCCATTGGCTCGTTTTGTAATACTCGAAGTAAATAGGTGTTCTAAGCGAAACCCCATTCGTCGTCATCCGACGTAACTCGGAGTGACAACGAAAGGGAACAGATGTTGTTCCTTCACTGTGTGTCATGTCACTATTCCTAACATGCTTATGAGCTCTAGTGTATTCACGAAAACGGTGTAACGCAGTACGAGACAATATATTTATGTTCATAAGCTCGTGCAGATTGCATTCATCAAAAAGCTTGTAAATGCGCTGGTGCCTTTTTCCATTGTAAGGCATCATAATCTTTAAAAAGAAAAATCCACTTTCACCAAAGGGATCGTGATCCACAGGTTAATAGCAAACCTGCTGTAACTCATAATGTTGAAACAATAACCTTTTGATATCTTTAAATCAACGCTAGTGAAGCGCACAAACCGTCCTATCACTTCGCTGGTGTGTTATTGCTTCCTGGTGAGCTCTTATTGCCTCTGACTGTTTTCCACTGCATCTGTGAGGTCTCGTTTTCCCTTTGTTTGTGATTTCTTTTCATTAACCTTAGCTAGAAAATAGCAATAATTCACTGTGACATTTTACATGACCTTCAGGGTGTCGTGGTTTCCGCAATACTACTGTAGCACTACAGTAGCCGTACAGTAGCGTACCGCTGGGCTTTTTACACGACTTGTGTAAAAAAAAAAAAAAAAAAAAAAAGAATACTCCTAAAATGCAACACGCTGCAAGAGAATAGTTACAGGTTCAAGTTCGCCCCCAAACTTGCAAGAAACTGAAATTTCCTGAGGACAAAAGAGCCTCCAAATTTAATCTATTAGCATGACAGAGCAATCTGTGCCAGGACAAACTTCTTTTGCAATTTTTCAAAGCTAAAAGCTAAATGAAAAATGGGTTTTCTTCTCCGGTGTATCAAAGAGACAATGATGTATTGGATGGGGTTCAAGCGTCAGGGTTTTTGCTGCAAACGTTTCTCACGCTCTTTGTCTCTGCTCACAGCGTTCCCAACCTGCGAAGCTCTCAGCCAGTTCAGCTGCGCTAATGGGAGGTGCATTAGCATGAAGTGGCATTGTGACTCAGGTAAGTGTATCCAGAAGTAAGAAAATACTTTACCCATTTGCTTTACTTGCTCTTCCATTTGGCACTATGATATATTAGCCTATATTCTTGGGAGCTGATAAAAGAAAGCCCGGCACTTTAATTCAATTAAGTCCATTGATCCTACTGTCCAGTCTTTTTTGTTGCACAAGAAATGCATCACATTAATAACCATTAAATATTCACAGATTATTTTATCTGAAATATCTCCATTTCAGATCAAGGAGAGAGTAAAATACCGACCTCTATAATAAATTGAAGGCCCTCAAGGTCTGCAATACGTTATTGCCTGAGTGTGGCAGTCAATCAACAACAATAAAACATGCTCTTTTTATGTGTTTTTCTTATTTATTTTTCTTTTTTTCTTTTGTTTCTCAAATGTGATAATTCAGCCAAGGTCAGCATATGGTGGTATTTCTTATCCAGGGTCAGGGCCTTCATATACCTTGCTGATATTTCAGTACAAAATGAGGCTTGGCGTAATTCAATGCCCTGAAGACTCTTGTCTGAAAAGCTCCTGTGGTGTATTGTGCAACAAACCATGAGGCACAACAGGGTTAAAGACCCCCTTAAGGAAAATGTCTCATTTTCTGGTACCAAAGTGTATGACGATCTTAAAATCTATTTATTTTTTATTGTATTTTGTGATGGAGCAACTCAATTTGTGAGACAATACATGCTTTTAGAAAAGCCCAACCTTATACATTGCTGTTCAAAAGTTAAAGTAAGTATTATTATTATTATTATTAGTAGTAGTTGTATTTACTAAATTAATACTTTTATTTAGCATGGAAGCATTTAAAAGAGACACTGAAGACATTTATAATGTTACAAAAAAAATGTATATTTCAAATGTGATATTCAGAAACATTCATAAAAAAACGTATCATGGTTTCCAAAAAAATATTAAGTAGCACAACTGTTTTCTATGTTGATATTAAAAAAAGTAAAATAAAGTTTCTTGAGCAGCAAAATAGCATATTAGAATGATTTCTGAAGGAGCATGTGACACTGAAGACCGGAGGAAAAAAAATACAGGAATACATTTAAAAAAATATATATTTATTTTAAAACATTTATTTTAAATTGAAATAATATTTCACAATATTCATTTTCTTTTATTTTTGATTATAAAAAATGCAGCCTTGGTGAGAAAAAGAGACTTCTTTCATAAACAAAAAAAAAAAAAAAAATGTCTTACCAACCCTTAAACATTTGAATGATAGATTATGTGGACACCACACTGTCAAAAGTTCTCTATTGCAAGTTATTCGGATATTAATTATGCATGACTGTACTGTATTTGTGATTGTAGATGATGATTGTGGAGACAACAGTGATGAAGCAGGCTGCATTCACTCCTGTGCAAATGGCCAGTATAAGTGCACCAGCGGCAGATGTATCCCAGACCACTGGGCCTGCGACGGGGACAATGACTGCGGGGACTTCAGTGATGAAAATGTGACTTGTGCTGGTGTTGCCCCTGGTAGGACATCACCTTTCTCTCTTTGCCAATTTAATAGGGTCCTTTGGGATGTGCGTTTAGGTAATTTTGTGCTTGCGGGATGATTCTTGTAAAATCAAGCTCTGTCTGCACTTTGGTTGGCCGAGGTATGCATGTGTCAGACGGATATATTTTGCTCTGTGAGCAGAATTTTTTAAGTTCTAAAACCTGTATGAAGGCCACTGCATTTTGTTCTATTTGATCATCTGCACGCCGTCTAGATTTGATTATATTAGATAAAACTTTATTGGCATTGTGCAAAAATACAGCGCCAGTAAAATATAGGTAGCATCTAATCAGAAGTGCAAATATTAATATAGCATATAAATGAATGATAGTAAACTGCAAATGAGGTGTAAATGGCATTACAGTATTCAGCTAATGATCCGAGAGAAAATCATCATGTGCAGCGTCTGTGTACCATCGCTGTCCAAACTGTAATCAAGACCATGAGATGGAGATACAGTATTGACCAATTTGCCATCGTAACCATATTTAACAATGAAAAAAAAGTGTTGTATTTGAAAATTCTGAAAAATTGTCTTTACATCAATCATTGCTGTCATTTCTGAGTACTCTGGTACTTAGTTACAGCGTATGCCATATAAACACATCAGAGTAATCACAGAGCGTTTAGAGAGGTCGAAATTCCCTGTTGTGTTGATTAAAAACGCATTTGTGTTCGTTTCTGTACATGACCAACTTAACCAACCTACGGAGTGGTTTCCAGAGAATCTGTTTAACACGACTAATTAGCAGACTAACAAAGAGCCGAACGATAGCGATCAAGTCAGTGTTGCTTGTAATTGCCTTGGTGCAATGTCCCTAATTTGGGGAACACAAGTTTAAAACTTTCTCTCTTTTCATACACTTGACAGATCTAATCTTATCTGAGCTCACTAGGGAACCACCTTACAGATTTGAATCTTTTAATCTGCTGTAATTACCTCTGAAAGCTGAGGCCAAGTCCTTCAATGCTTTCAGCTCACCGGCTTGTCACAGAAATGTTGGAGCCATTCATCAAATGGGCTCCTGACAGTGGTTCTCGGCTCCTGTCTGTCTCTGAGGGTTTGTCCAACTCATATCCTTCCACGGCAGGGCTCACATGCGCTGTATGTGTAAAGTGGAGGATACATTGGTAACTCAGCATTAGCCTTAAGCAAATCAGGGGGCCCTTTAGTCTTTAAGGGTCCGTAATGTTACCAGCTGTCTTTTTCAGGAGGCCATTTGTTTTGTTTGAATGCAGTCTGGGGATTGAGGCAGGTTTTGTGTGTTTTGAAGTATGTATTTAACTCCTGTCGATAGACAGGGTTCAGAATGAATCAGAAATTGATATGGCAGGCTACAGTAAAGAAGCCTTTTCTTTTGTGCTTGTCCTAACAAAAATTCTGGCCCCTGTCCTTTTCGTTGACAGCGCACAGACACTTTAAGTATGTGCCAGGGTCGGAGAAAATATTTAAATATGTAATAATGTGACAAGAAAAAATATTGTAAATAAAATAAAGTATACTTGATACATCTCAGCCTATATTATTAAGGCTAGCTGAAGTAATTTAAACTGAAAGAAGAGTTTAAAAAACATTTATGAAACCTTGTTTTCTTCATTTTATTAGCCTTTTTTTGTTTCTAATACATTCTTAATTGTTCCATAAATTAGTCAAATATAAATTTTAAGTATTAATTAAATATTGTTAGAAAAATGTTCTTTAATTCCCAATTGATTTCAATATTATCTTTATTAGAAGCGACATAAATTCAATAATTGACTTTACATCTTACAATTAGCGTTGTGTGTTTGATTCACTAAAAAGAACAGAATCATTTGTTTGGGACTTGAACTACACTTGTCGTTATCATTTGTGCTGTGTTGGATTATTAATTTAAAAATCTTATAGTCAAGTAACAATAGCACCAGCTAAATGTTTGTTTAAGTGCACATAGATTTCAAATTTGACAATTCTTGTTTTTTATGCAATATTGCATTATTTATTATAATGATTTATCCATGCACATCATATTTTTTTATTTTATTCATGTGCCTTCATAATGTTTCATCGAAATAACTGGAATTCACTGGTCATGCTGTAAGTGTTTAATTCACTGAAAAGTAGCAACTCATTAGAGTCTTTCAGTAATTGGAGCACCTCAGGCCCAATCTGTTTTTTGGGGGGGGGGGGTTTGTCATGTCCAGCGTTGCCTCCTGTGGAATGCAGTGGAGAGGAGTTTCACTGTCGCGCTGATGGGACCTGCATCCCTGAGCGCTGGCGCTGCGATGGGGATAAAGACTGTGAAGATGGCAGTGACGAAACCAACTGCAATGGTGTTAAGAGAATATGTGATCCCCAGGCAAAGTTTACCTGCAAAAGCTCAGGTAAGCTTTCCAGGTGTTTCTCAGTACCAGAAAGTCTGCTCTGACCTCACTTTTTTTTTAACACTGACCTACTGCTATATTTTCCTCTTGTGTTCAATATTACATATATCAAATGTGTTAAATTCTATGAAGCAGTGTGTGATATTTTATGCCATGATGTCATCTTTAAGCTTTCAGTTATCTTTGCCTCTTGCAAATTGAGTCGGATGATAAATCCAGCCTGTTTTTCGTTACGTGGTGCAATCCTTTGCAATGTTAGAATTTGTATTTATCCAGAATGACTGAGTTGAATGGTGTAACTTGTGAGCTTGAATGATTTGTACTTTACAGTGATTTCTATTTTGGTAGCAAAGCCATTATTCCATGTTCAGTGTTAGCTATTATGTAAAACTAAAAAGGTGAGATATGCAATGGAAAATGAAGACATCTCAAGGTTTTCCAAACGTTCCTCGATCTGCTATTGGTCGGTCAAACAGACAGTCCCGCTCTTAAGTCACACCTTTGGTTGAGCCAATTTTGCTGTGTTGTAACAAACAGAATAACGTTTTGCTCACACTACAGAGACAGTGTTTACACTTTTCATGAAATAAACCTATGAATATTGTAGCTTTCTTGCAATCTTTTCAGCAGATAAAGCTGCAGAACATGTTGAATGCATTGGGGTGGAAAAATGTCACATCTCACCTCTACACAAAAATGATTACATGCAGTGTTTCTTTTGAACATATTTTGCTGTAATTTGTATCTATCTCAATTTTTTTTTCTCCACACAGACCATAGTGAAATCAGTCAACATGGGGCTTTTTTGATGTAGCAGTCACCCTAATTGTAAATGATTGCCTTGAAAAGACATCTAGAGCCAAACCATAAAAGAGCTCAAGAATGTTTTGTTGTTTTGTTCCAATCCCTTTTGATGTAAAGAATGTGCTAAAATGCAAAGTACACCCTTTCCGGACCACTGCACTGCAGACCGAATGGCAAATCCCATATCATTTTGACAGGCTCAGAAAGTGTGTTCAACTGTTTATTTGATCATGAAGGTAGACTGAACACAAGGAAACCTGACTGCCAACCTGACTGTTTTTAAATCCTCGGTTTGTAGTGTTGCAAAGTTTAAAAGTTTGTGGTCAGTTTTAAGATTTATTTTTATTTTTAATAAAGTCCCCCTGTAGTCAATAATTGTATCCCTTAATTCTTTGATCATCAAAATGGCATATTTAAATGTTGTTGTTTTTTTCCTGTGAAAAAATGCCTTAAATAGCTGGAATGTAACCCTACATTTCTATGTTCTTTTTCACAATCTCAGAGTCAAACCATTTAAAAATCTGTATTCTTAGAAGCGCTTTGAACAGCTTAGAACGTCAGTGGAGAAACGCATATAGTTCTTCATTACATCAAAAAATATACATAATTCACCCACTATATTGCTAAATGTACCCAATTTTCCATATCAACAGAAAAATATACCGGGATATATATATATATATATATATAATATATAAACAGCAGTTAATGATATGCTAAAGCCCGGTAACTAGTTGACATGACTGGTTACAAGGTAGTTTGTGACGTAAGAAACTAGCGATTTCAAACCGCGTTTTTGAGTCTGTCTTTATTTCACTGCAGTTTTAAGGAGTAAATGGTGTTGGCTTATTAATTTGCACATGGTTTGTCTTAAAGCAAATAAACACCACAGACATTGCAATATTAAAAAACTTGAATTTCACCACAGGGGGTCTTTAAATGAAAAATGAATTTTTACAAATATATTAAAATAGAAAACATTTAACAACATTACTGATTTTACTGTATTTTTGAGCAAATAAATGCAGCCTTTGTGAGACTTCAAAACATAAAAGTATCTAACCAACCCCAAACCTTTGGAAAGTTAATGTACTGTATGTTTCATAATAAAATGTTTAAATAAGTTTTGCAGTTTTGATAAAATTAGTCTCTGTGGATTAAATGAGCTGACACTTGCTAAAAGCTTCTGTCTGTGTCTGACGTCACCACAGCTTGACGTTCCGCCACCTTTTCAAATTTACCCTGATTTATCTTCATGCTCACCTACAAACAACAATTTAAGGCTGACAGCTTGATTTATTAAGAGGTCTGACTGAATGTTGTGTCCCAAGGGAAGTGTATCAGCAAGAGCTGGGTGTGTGATGGTGACAACGACTGTGAAGACCACTCGGATGAAGACTCGTGTGAGTCCTCCATCTGTAAGCCCCCTACTCATCCCTGTGCGAATGATTCCAGCACCTGCCTGCCTCCCAGTAAGATCTGTGACGGGAGAAATGACTGCACTGACCATTCAGATGAGGGCCCTTTCTGTGGTGAGTGTGTTCAAAGCTTTGATTAGAGCCTCATCTGCTGTACTGTCCCAAGATTTGATAAAAAAAATATCATTTCAACTCTAAATTAGGATTGGATGAGGCATGTTTGAAGGCACCTGTGACTGGCAAATTATACATTAAAGCCTGTGTTGCTTGGCAACAGTAAATAGACTACAATTAGGATAATGACCTTTAAATCCATGTATTAGTATTTGTATTAAGTATTTATGGCAATTTATTATTATTATTATTATTATCATTAATATTATTATTAATTGCTTGGGTATTTGTTGAGCATAATTGATTTTATCACATTAGCAACAACAAAAAAACACTTTATGCGGAGCTTTACCATAATTTGTATGTTTACTACAGTTAAGATCCTCCTTTTACCCATGATAAAATCAAGTCAAGTCACCTTCATTTATAAAGCGATTTTAACAGTATGGATTGTTTTAAAGCAGCTTTACAGTGATAATAGAAATTACCGAAACAGATTGTTTAGGCTTTACCACAGCTCTAGGATAAAGTTATTGTCCAGCTAAAGTTAGTTTTGATTGATTCACTTCCGTTGCGAAGATCATTAGTCGTTAACTTAGGGGCCGCTAACACAACACCGTTCTTACAGACTCCGGCCGCCCATCCGCATAAAACAGTGCCTGGTGTCTCGAGAACGCACTCCCTGAAATAGGTTCGAAGGTGCAAACGATTATCCGTTATCTCTGCACAAACCTCAAAAACACAAACCCGCGGAAACGCAGACAGCGCGCACATACGTATAGCGTGTTCAGTTCAGTCGATAGGTTTGCGTGTTTGAATATATATGTGCACAGGCGTGTAGTCCTTCACAAATCAACCCTCAACGAACTACGTGTCTGGCCTTGAAAATGTATAATACAGAAAGTTTTGTTGCGTCTTCGTAGCTGTAACGTCCTGGAGAAAGCAGGCGAAGGCAAGGATCTATCTGCAAGGTTTTGATGAAATAACACATAGAACAAATAATAAAGAACTCCAGGGAGAAAGAAATAAAACCACGAGAAGGACCGAACTAGAAGCAACCATACATGTACAACAACTGACCAAGTAACAGTGAAACTCAAGGGCACTAAATACACAGGGGTAAACAAGCTTAACTAGATAATGGGGAAACAAGAGACACCTGGGGAGACAAAGCAACATGAAAAACTACATAGGACTACAAAACTTAGCAAAAGACAGGAAATGACAAAAGTACACATAAGACAAGTGGAACACAAGACAGGAATCATGACAGTAGCCATGCAAACCGGAATTGTCCTGACAACGTTTTATCTGTACAGAGGTAAAAGGAAGGGAAGGAGGCCTTCACAGGGGAAAGACTAGTTTATACTTAAGGACTGCGTTGTCGTCGTGTCCAGGCACTGGTCCTTCATCAGATCTGGATACGGCCTGGATCCGGTGGACTGCGGTAAACCTCTGGATAAACAGAGACTAATATTAGCGTAGACGCCATCCTTCTTATGATGTACCAAGTACATCTTGATTTAAAGGTCCCCTGACATGGGGTTATTTTATTATTTTATAATGTTTCCTGGGTTGCCCTTATAATGTTAGTATGTTTTTTAGATCAAAAATAGTCATAATTTAGAAATAAAAGGCATTTTTCCTAGCCTGATTTTAGCCTCTGATTTGAACACTCTGTTTGAAGGGGCGTGTCTGCTGTGGGATTCAGTGTAAACGCGGCCACTGCTGTGATTGGCTGACATGCGTGCATATGAAATAGCTACGTATTACATGTGAAATTCTCTCGAATACCTTTACTACTGCTATTATACGTTTTTACTAATACAGCTATCGAGATTAACGAATTGTGAGAAGTTTTTAAAGTATTTAGATCTATTCCCATCACATAAAATGTTGCTGTGATGAGCATTGAGCAAGCAGATGACAGTCTGTAGATCGCGAGACTGAAGATTTTATAATTGCAACGCAGTTTCTGCACTCTCTCTAATGCTTTCACCAATGCAAACACGATGATGTACATCCAGTAAGAGCTTTGTTGTGCAGTCACGGGCGTAATTGATTTCATAACCAGTTGTCCAGATAAACTCGCGCTGTGTGAAAAATTGTTCTTTGATTGAGTTCTGTAAATAATTTGTTCACAATTTAAATAAGATTATTTTTATCCTACTAAAAGAAACGATGTAAGGTGATATTTTAGTCACTGGCTTGACTTACTGATGCATTAACAGTATTGAATGAGAGAAAGACTACCTTTCTGAACCTTAACTTGAATTGTTGCTGGTAGCTCAATCGATTTATTTTCGATAAATCGAGGTCAGCTCTGTATTGGCCCAAGTTGAGGAAACAGTCGTCGGTGAAATGTTTGGACCATCCAAAACTTTGGGAAGTTGTATCGGCGCATTTCCAGAGAAAATAAAATGAACCCATTGTTTCTTCAGAGGCTCGGATGAAGGAACTAAAAAATACTTTTGTGTTCATTTGTACATCCGAACATTGATCAACTGCCATGCTTCGCTAGTTTTGCAAGCCATTATATCTCTCTATTCAACTTTTGTGCTTCGATCAGTCACACGCCATGATCTCTCGAGGATAAACTAAGATCGCGCGCGCGCGTTCGTACTTCCTAGCTCGTTTTCTCATGGGCGGGTCAAATTCTCTGGGCGGGCAAAGCAGAGAGGGGGGAGGTAACCTTTCCCCTATATGACCTCATATCAGACGATCAGCCCGTCTGAGATCTCATTTTCTCACAGGCAGAAAGATAGCCAAAACTCGGTTTACACCGACTGAAATTTCTAGACACGAGGGGACCAAAAACAGGCTAGGGGAACTAATATATTAATGTTAAAAAAACTCAGAAAGTGAAAATTTCATGTCAGGGGACCTTTAAGGGAAGTGTTCCCGGTTCCGGCTGATCTAAACTATCCAGCCTAACATTGAATTATAGAAGTCTTTAATGTGTTATTTGTATGCTAGGCCAAAGAGATGCGTTTTTAGTCTAGATTTGAACTGACAGAGTGTGTCTGCTTCCCGAACAATGTTAGGAAGATTGTTCCGAAGTTGTGGTGCTAAATTGGTAAAGGATCTACCGCCAGCAGTCAATTTTGATATTCTAGATATTATCAACAGGTAGGTCTGTGAATCTTTGGGTAGGCAGCGAATCGATTCGATTCACGATTCATAGGTTTTCGATTCGATTCAAGAACGATTCGATTCAATGCGATTCACATTAAAATTCGATGCGATTCGAATAATTCGATTCGATTCTTATTTTTTTATATGCATTCATAGGATTATTTATATGCTTCCCCCAATGAGTCTTAGTCAGGGTGTGAATTATACAGCTGCCTTCGGGGTCAGAGTGGGAACAAACCAAAAATAACTACATTTTGTCTAAGGGTGTCACGATCTCGATTTTAAATCGAAATCGATCGAAATTAATTCACAATCTCAAAAATCGAAATAAAAAATGGAATCGTCGATGCTGCCACGCCCCCATGTCGCGCCCGTGATGGAAAGTTCAGATCGTTTTACTGATTCTATTGTTCAATCTCGTTCATCAAAATTAACTAATCTTTTTTCTAGTCATTTCAGGGGCTTTAAATGTTATACTTTTAACAGGCAAATTCCCCGAACACATCCACCTACGCAATCTTGATCATATTCTGAATTAAGAAATCATTATGCAGTCAAAAATAATTTACAGGGAACATTAATAATTAATTGACCTTCCGAGTCTTTTGTTCATTTGTGGCGTGACAGAGGCAATGAACGGATCGTTCATGAACGACTCATCACGGCGCGGAAAAAAAAACACACGTGTTGAAAGGCTGTGAGTCCTCTAACTTATATTCTATGTCCGAGCCCGAACTTGGCCCCGACCCGGGCCGATATTTCCCGTCACTATCCTCGGGCCGGGCTCTTGATCTATAGACGTGCACTCCCAACGCAATAGATTGGGGCGCGGGACTAGATTTGATGGCAAAGTGCGAGCGCGGGCGGTAATGCAGTCACTCTGTGTGTGCGGGAGAGTAAAACGATTCGCGGGACTCCCGCAAACTAGAAATATCTATGAATAAAACATATAAAAACTAATACATTTTTATTTATTTGTTACAGAAAAGCAACAAGAACAACTAAAACAAAATAGAAACGATTTACAGGCCAGAGTTTCTATTCATAACATATTTGCAGCGTTGAGCGATTTAGCCAATCACAGACATATGTGTTGATTTCTTGAACGCAATGGCCAATCAGAAGCATTTAAGATAGGGATTCTCCTCACCCCTCAAAACCGACTTTTTGTTCAGTGCTGAATTCTGTAAGCTGGCAAATCCTCTAATTATAACAAAGTGTAGGCTATATATTGTGAAAGATTCATTGTGCAGTCAGCTTCATTGATAATAACAGAGATTGCGATGAACTGATGTCAGCTTTTTAGGAGCAACAGCAACCTGTGCTTAAATAAAAAAAAAGTAAAAATCGACCTTAGAATCGAAAATGTAATTGAATCGAGGATTTGGAGAATCGTGACACCCCTAATTTTGTCTATTGTTAACGTTAGTTCATGTTAGTTTTTAATGAATCTATTATTATAAAAAATATTTCCAAAGCCTATACATTAGCATTTGTAAAATGTAAAGCAAGATTTAAAAAGGCTTTAAAAGTATAGTTAGTTCATCATGCTAACTATTTTGTAGGAACACAACCTTAAAGTGTTCCTGGTACATTAAACATCCTTCCATTGTGAGACTAAAAATACAATGAACTTTCCCAACTAAACCTTAACTAACGTTTCCTCATGGAATAGATTGACATGGAATGTCAACATGGAATGAACATTTTCCTTGTGGTTCTGAAAGAAAACGCGCCGGGTGTCTACTTGTGCTATAGTAACGATTCCGAATGCAACTTTAATGGGCATCTGATTGATGGATAAACCACGCGCTCTTATTTCAGTGTAATTAATGTTGTAGTTATTTCATCAGTTCAGTTTAACGACATTAATGCCGAGTTCAGACTGCACGATTTTAACCCCGATTTTGGCTCGCCGACAGGTTTTGAGAAATCGCAGACAAATGCCCGAAATCACAGGCAAATCGGTGCTCGTTCACGCGAGTGACAATCACGCAGTGTGAATGAGCAAAGACGCGATCTGAGAGAATCGGCGACGAGTCACCGACGCCTGTGAGATATTTGGCATGCTAAATATCTGACCCTGTCGGCGATTCACAATCCTGCTCTGTGAAAAGTGTTCTGACTGAAAACTACATCGGCGATGACCGACAGCCAATGAGAGAGCAAGATACAGGACAGCATGTTCAGGGAGGAGTTATAGACCAGAATATCAGTATTTTAATAGATAGGCCTATATTTACATTTATATCAAACAGAAACAAAGCACAAACATTTGCATGACCAGCAGCAACAGCAGGACATTTGTAAAATTATTTATTTTCCCCCAAACTCTCTTTGCAAAACACAGTCCTGGCTCCCCTCGTCTTCCCAACCATTTGCTCCTGCATAAACTGTTTATTTTTCTCATTTTTGCTGCAAATCAGCGCACAGACAATTTGGATCGCAATCTTCTTGTAGGCTATCATTTTTAATTACAAATTCAGTGTCGCGCGAGAACTCCGGTCTCACGCACGCGCGATCTTCCGTTATTTCCTTATCACTTCTCGCGTTTGTTTGGTTGTGAAACGTAGTTTGCGGACCAGGGAGAAGTTGTCGGTCATGCAGTGTGAAACCTCCTGTCACAGATCCATCGTGCAGTGTGAACACACCAGCAACTGAATGTTACCCCAGATAGTCACGCAGTGTGAAAACAACAGTGACACAATTATTTTGAAAATCATGCAGTCTGAACTCGGCATAAGTTACATTTCATTCATCATTCATGATTAATCTGAAGCGTGTGCATTTTAGACACCTATTATTTCTCTTTTCATGTAATAAATGTGCACCCTTGAATGAGTGGGGTTTTACTTTAACTGCTCAGGACGGGTGTGACCCATTTCCGTAAAACTTCAGTATCTTATATTAAAGAAAATAACGGTGACGTTCCCATGCAACGAGCGCGTTGTTTCATAGTAGTGCCCGCGCAATGATATGGCAGCTTTATCAATGGCTTGCTTTCTCGATAGAGAGCTGTCATCTGCTCATGTGAACACCAATGGCTGTCCTGAGGAGAGCTCAAATATCGACTGCTCAAAAATCTGTAGATGAGAGCCTTATGGGACCGAGCGCGAGCGAAATCCAGTGAAAGATGGTAAAGAGTGCAGCGAGTATGTGAGAGCTGTGAGGACACGAAATGACGCCGCACAACGCCTCAATTCGCGCATGTAGTCATTTAATGTTTATTTTTTAAAGCACTGAATCGATATAGAATCGCAAATTATTCGATTCTTAGCATTTTAAATCGAATATTGACCGAAATAAACGATTCACGATTCGAAATACATGTTTCAAGATCCATGCATATGCATCGTCAGGATTTGTAATCGATGCATCGAGAAAACGAATGAATCGTTACACCCCTATCAACTGGCCGGAATTTTGAGATTGCAATAGACGTGAAGGAGTATAATGCGTTAAGAGCTCGCTCAAGTACTGGGGAGCTAAACCATTTAGTGCTTTGTAAGTAATCAGCAATATTTTAAAATGTATACGATGTATAATAGGGAGCCAATGCAGTGTTGACAGAACCGGGCTAATATGGTCATACTTCCTGGTTCTGGTAAGAACTCTTGCAGTTGCGTTTTGGACCAGCTGTAGTTTGTTTATTAAGCATGCAGTGCAACCACCCATAATAGCAATACAATAATCTAGTCTTGATGTCATGAACGCATGAACTAAGTATTCTGCATTTTTCATTGAGAGCATATGACATAATTAAGATATATTTTTAAGAAGAAAAAATGCAGTTTTAGAGATACTAGACTCGTGACTTTCAAATGAAAGATTGGTATCAAAGAGCACACCCAGGTTCCTAACCGACGACGAGGACTTGACAGAGCAGCCATCAAGTGTCAAACAGTATTCTTGGTTATTACGTGAGGAATATTTTTGTGCAATATTAAGAATCTCTGTTTTTTCAGAATTAAGTCGTAGGAAATTGCTAGTCATCCAGTTTTTTTTATATCTGCTATGCATTCTGTTAATTTTGTGAATTGGTAAGTTTCGTCAGGGCGTGAAGAAATATAAAGCTGAGTATCATGAGCATAACAGTGAAAACTAATGCCATGCTTCCTAATGATATCTCCTAAGGGTAGCATGTACAGAGTGAACAGCAACGGTCCTAGTACTGAGCCTTGTGGTACGCCATACTGAACTTTTGATCGATAAGACATCTCTTCATTTACTGCTACAAAATGATAGTGGTCAGATAAGAATGAATTAAACCATGCTAGTGCAATTCCACTAATGCAAACATAATTTTCGAATCTATTTAAAAGAATGTTGTTGTAGATAGTGTCAAATGGAGCACTAAGATCGAGTAACACTAATAGAGAGATACAACCACGATCAGATGATAAGAGCAAATCATTTGTGACTCTAATGAGAACTGTCTCAGTACTATGGTACGGTCTAAATCCTGATTGAAAATCCTCACAGATATCATTTCTTTCTAAAAAGGAACATAGTTGTGAAGATACTGCATTTTCTATTATCTTTGACAGAAAAGGTAGATTTGAGACACTGCTGTAAAGCATGGTGTGGGGGGATGGGGGGGGGGGGGGGGGTTACACGTTAGTATTAATATTTTTGGATTAGCTTTTCATTTTATACTTTCAGTTTTCCTTTTAAATCTAGTTTACATTTTATTCATTTTGTTATGTGATCTTGTTTATTATATTTGTTTTAATAGCTTTAATTAGTTTTTATTTCACTTTTAGCTTAAGTAATTTTAGAAGTTCTATATGTGGATACTATCGACTATTTTTAGAATGTGGATATATTTCTGGAAAAGAAAGACTGTACATTTTAAATGTGAATGTCTGCTAAAGTTAATTTTGTCCGTAGAAGTTACAGACATGGTCTAAAAGCCACAAAACTTAGATTTTTTTATTAATTCGACCTTTAATCAATGCAAGTGTCACAGTGCATATTTATCACTGGGTCCATAATGCTTGTGTTCACAGCCTTATTCATTGTACACCCCGTGACTAACGCTAATTGAAAACTGCTATGGTATTACGTGAGGTCTGGTGCATTCTGCAAGAAATGTTGCAAACCATGAAAAAAGGAAACTAACCAATGGTAATAAAATACCCGAGGAGTATAGATTTGGATTCATTCACTTGAGCAAATCAATATGTATTGTATTTACCTCTCCATGGGTAAAAATGTTTTGATAATGCTGTGCCTGCACAGTGTTTATGTCTCTCAGGGCTACTTGAATCTCTTTAAGTTGCATCCTTGAGTGAGTGCAATTGAAAGCCTGCACATGCTCTGTAAACTACAGACACAGGGAAAAATAAGTCCCGTCTGAATCAGAGCTAAACATGTGGATCTGTTTGCCTGTGAAGCCCTCACTGGGGAAAGTGTCTCCTGAGAGTCACCGATGTATAATTCTCTCAGAAATGCGACTAGACAAACATTTCAGTGACTTTCAGTGCATTGCCAGCACTCGCCCATGGGAGCCCACCGGTCATGTTCTGAGGACGATGTGTATTATCTGTCTGACTAGACCTGCTTTTGGTTTGGGCCTCTCATTGCCAATTAGATGGTGCCAATGGACCTTGAGTGGGTTGACTGACTCAGACCAGCGCAGCAGGACTCAATGCCATTTGTAACCTTTGGGAAGCAGCTATTCTTCACCTCCATATGGACTTCAGGGTCCCCTGTGAAGAAAATTCGATTCTCTCTTACGGCCACAGAGGGGATCATCATAATCAGTAGAGGCAAAGAGACCTTGGAAAGTGTCATTTTCAACAAGCTGTGTTTTCCGTCCCCTTTGTCTTTCTCTCTTAAAAAGGACCAGGTGCTTCTATGAAAGGAAAAGGCTTATCTATTAGAGATGAGAGACTAAGAGTACCGGTGTTTGTCTGATCCGTTCTGAAAAGAGATGATATATCCGAGACCCAGTTTGCATTTCTTTTAAACTGAAGAAAAAGGCATTTTCCACCTTGAATGAGTTTGGTTGGCCTTCATAGCATGTGGAGTCGGTCATAATTCAGACATGTGGTTTCTCGTTGTATCTGCCTCATGAATAATGTAATTACTTGGCATAATGGCCTAGTCAAGAAAGACACACCGAAACTTTTGAGGTGAAGAGCTATAAGCTTCTAGTCTTGTGCAAATGTTCAATCCAAACCAAACCTTCTATGTTTCAGTTCACACCTTGAATCTCATATGCCAGCAAACATGGCTTCATATCACCAGCTTTTCAAATTTAATCTCTTTTTGCCCTCACTCTTTCTGTTCTTGTCTGTTCCAGAGAAATGTTTGCAAGGTAATGGGGGTTGCAGTCACCAGTGTGCAGTGATCCCCAGCAAAGGGGTGGTGTGTTCATGTCCCGCCGGACTCCATCTAGGCTCTGACAACCGAACATGCGAGACAGTGGACTATTGCTCTGCTCACCTAAAGTGTAGTCAGATATGCGAACAGCATAAGACCACTGTCAAGTGCTCCTGTTATCCCGGCTGGAGTCTTGATCCAGATGGAGAGAGCTGCCACAGCACAGGTATTTAAATTCCTGAGACTTACAGGTTACCATAGAAATGTGGTAAGGGATTCAAAAGTCCCCCAAATATATACAGTTATATATATATATATATATATATATATATATAGTATATATTAGGGCTTGCACAGACTAGTCGACTTAAATGCTCTGCCATGACGCTTTAAGCTTGACGTCGACTAGTCGCTTGTCATGGGCTATAGAGGGTGCAACAGAAAATAAATCTTTGATGTCAAAATGTTAAAATGACAAATAAATACACTCAGAGAGCGCTCCACAAGACATGTTTGATTATACCATTTTGATGCTGAAAATTGATCGGGAGAATGCACATTTAAAAAATATTATTGTACACGTAAATTAATCGCCGTTCTAAACGAATGCGCTGCTGCATTGTAACGCACACACATAGCTCGCACTTCACGTGCAGATCGCACGTGCACAATCATTCAGTAGCACAGAAATGTATTGTCAAAACTGTTCTGTGATAAAAGTTCTAGCATATATTTCTTAGTAACTAAAACCCACAGCTTCACTATTAGTAGAGAGACGCTGCCAAGTAGAATTAATTATCACACAATCACTCTTCTCACTTATGCATTCATATAGGCTAAATGTAATATTTTCGGTGCTACTTTTTTGGAATCTTATTTAGAATGAGCAGAAATCTGTGCATAGCTGTGCACAAGGCAACCCGTGTTCGAGTCTCAGCTTGATGTTCAGGCTTATTTGTTCATTAATGACGTCACCAGCGACTAGTCGACGTCGACTCTACTTCTGAAGTCTGAAGTCCCCTAATCTATCTGAAGTCGTTCAACCCCTAATCTATATACATTTTTCAAATACAATCTTCCAAAAACTGATGGTGTTGTGTAAGGAACAGACTGACATTTGAGTATCACAAGATAGTAGCAGTATTGATATAGACTAATTATGATTCTCAGTGAAATAACTGCATTGTGCATATATGTCTGCCCGTAGTGGATCTGTCCACGGTACACAGCAATAAGAGCAACAGTAATACAATGACAGTGGGATACACAGACAGGAGCTTCCCATTGAGAAGCTAATGTCTTTATAGCAGCATGCCTGCCAAATGCTTTTAAATTGTCTCAGGGAATCTGAATTTAGGTCATTAGTCAAAATATGACAACAAGCATCTGTGTGGTATTTTATGGACTTAGTGACATGTATAGCTCTTGAGAGTAAGTTCTTGTTCTAGTAGACACCCACATTTATAGCTCTCAGCAGGCATCTCCAATAGAAAAGATTTTTTTTTTCTTAGTTTTCTCTTCTCTTCTCTTCTCTTCTCCTTTTTTTTTTTTTTGGTAGGGGTGATGTTGCCTAGTAGATACAGAGCTGGACTGGAAACTTTTTTTAATAATTCAACATAAATTATATATGATAATATGATATCTATATAGGGCTAATAATTATAAACAAGGCCTTTGTTTGTATATATATATATATATATATATATATATATATATATATATATATATATATACCTCAAAAGACCTGAATCTTTTAAGACCCATTTCACCTGCTGCACTTTTTTATCCACATATGAGGGTTTCATTTTTGTTTTTAAAGACCACTCAAGTGTAAAACACCATTATTCTAAGGTTTCTCTAGAATAACTGTTCTTGTAAATGTCTTTGATTAAAAATATCAGCTACAAGACTAATTAGTTGTTCTGCATAGAAAAATGTGTATGGCTGACACTTCAACACAAAGCGTAATGCTCTTGTAACCTCTAATGCACAGGTGTGGTGTGTTAATAATCAATTTGTTTCTTCTCCAAGATCCCTTTGAGGCTTTTGTTATCTTCTCTATCCGGCATGAGATCAGACGAATCGACCTTCATAAACGTGACTACAGCCTGCTCGTGCCCGGCCTACGGAACACCATCGCTCTCGACTTCCACTTCAACCGCAGTTTGCTTTACTGGACCGACGTGGTGGAGGATAAGATCTATCGGGGAAAGCTCTCAGAGACTGGAGGTAATGAACACCCAAATTGATGTCCCATTCCCTCTCGGCCTTTGTTTAACCTAAGCTTTAGTTTGAGCAGATATTCTGTTTCCCAATTCCTAGTACGCAGATCACGTCCCCAGAATAGTAACGCAATACAGTATGCATTGTACGTACAATGGCTCTTTGAATGAAGCAGAAAACCTCTGAATACCCTTGTATTGTTTTGAAGACTATTTTGAAGCTGCATTAAGCACACATCAGAGTCTCTCTCTCAGAGGAGCAGGCCCCCAGTGCAGCTATTGCACTCTCCTTTTGTTAGAATTTCATAAAGCTCTCCACAGCTGAGAATAATTGCAAACAACTATATTATAGATGGCTGAAAAAAAATTGTTTACTACTAAGGTAGAACTTTCTGTAATGCCAGTGCTTTCTTTTCCTGAGTTTTTATTTATTTTCAGAAACCCTGTCAAAAAGACTAGCAAATGTAGCCTTTTGGATGCTGATTGGGATGTTGGTATGCTGGTGTCCAGAGCAGGTTTCTTAAAGGAAGAGTTCACCCAAAAATAAAAATATTTTGAAGAAAGGTTAACTTTCAGTCTATGGAAAAACGTCTACGGTTACGTATGTAACCCTCGTTCCCTGAGTAGGGAACGGAGACGTTACGTCGGATGACGACGAATGGGGTTTCGCTTAGAAAGCCTATCAACTTCGAGTATTACAAAACGAGCCAATGGCAAGGAAATGCCATGGGTCTGCGGAATTTGCATGGCGTAACTCGGCCCCACCTCGTGGGTATAAAAGGAGGAAGCCGGCAGCAAGCAGATATGTTTCTTCGCTGAGGAGCCAAGACTGAGCTCAGGCGATCCCCGCGGTACAGCGGAAAGTGGCAGGCAGACGTAACGTCTCCGTTCCCTACTCAGGGAACGAGGGTTACATACGTAACCGTAGACGTTCCCTTTCGTTGTCACTCCGAGTTACGTCGGATGACGACGAATGGGGTTACCAGTCTAATCACGCCACCTTCTCAGCTGTCTTCCAGTGCCCTGCGTAAATCGAGATCCCTGTCAGCCTGGACAAAGGACTCCATATAACACAGGAATACCAAGGTACACTGGGAAGCATATCCCAAGCTTAGGGGAAGTATGCAATTAATGCCAGCCCGGAGGGGGGGGGGGGGACTTAGAGAATACACATATGACCCGAAGGAAGCATATGGAAAACACTGGGGTGTCCAGCCGCAGGTGGAATATTTCAACCCCAGGGGTGGCAAGGTGGCTTGCCAAGGGAAAGACACACGCTCAGAGTGGCTTACAGTGGAAATACACATGTGGGGGTCGCTCAGAGGAGGGACCATGCACACGGGAGGCACCTAGCCGACGCACAGGCAATAGACACTGGCGCCGACGTCAGGAGTGCTGGAGGAGCTCAGGGCTTTCGGAGAAGCTCACCTGAGGAAAATATCGCACGTATCCAGTCCGTGGAGTGGAATGGCGAGCAAGCGAAGACACCTGAGCGGGTCCGGTACTAGCTGGTTGAAGCGAGTACACGAGAGGACACAGGCTCCACTCGGAGATTATAGAATCTGGTGAATGTGTTAGGTGTCGCCCAGCCTGCAGCTCTGCAGATGTCTGTTAGCGAGGCGCCATGCGCTAGAGCCCAAGAGGACGCCACACTCCGGGTGGAGTGGGCAGTCACACCAAGGGGGCACGGTCGACCTTGCTGCTGGTAAGCCAAAGCAATGGTGTCCACTATCCAGTGAGACAACCTTTGCTTGGAGAGAGCCTTTCCCTTCAGCTTCCCACCATAACAGACAAAGAGCTGGTCTGAGGTCCTGAAACACTGCGTTCTGTCTACATAGGCGCGGAGAGCGCGTACTGGACAGAGCAGTGCCAAGGCTGGGTCTGCCTCCTCCGAGGGCAGCGCTTGCAGGTTCACCACCTGGTCCCGAAAGGGATTGGTAGGAACCTTGGGCACATATCCAGGCCGGGGTCTCAGGATCACGTGAGAGGAAGCCGGCCCAAATTCCAGGCACGCTTCGTCAACGGAGAATGCGTGCAGGTCCCCAACCCTCTTGATGGAGGCCAGTGCAACCAGGAGCGCTGTCTTCATAGACAGGAACTTAAGCTCGACTGATTGCAGGGGCTCAAAGGGAGCACTCTTCAGGGCAGTTAGAACCACTGAGAGGCCCCAAGAGGGAACAAGAGGAGGACGAGGAGGATTTAGTCTCCTCGCTCCTCTCAGGAACCTGATGACCAGGTCGTGCTTCCCCACCGACTTACCTTCGATGAGGTCATGATGTGCGGCAATGGCGGCAACATAGACCTTCAGGGTGGAGGGAGACAGCCTTCGCTCCAGCCCCTGTTGAAGGAAGGAAAGCAAAACACTGATCGAGCATCTCCGGGGGTCTTCTCGGTGAGAAGAGCACCAGTTGACGAAGAGGTTCCACTTCAACGCATAGACGTGTCTCGTGGACGACGCTCTAGCGGAAGTGATGGTAGCCACCACCGCTGGTGGTAGGGTACTCAAACCTGCCTCGTCCCATCCAGGAGCCACACGTGGAGGTTCCAAAGATCGGGACGAGGGTGCCATAGGGTGCCCCGTCCCTGAGAAAGAAGGTTCTTCCTCAGAGGGATCGGCCAGGGAGGTGCTGTCGCGAGGAGTACTAGTTCGGGGAACCAGGTCCGGTTGGGCCAGTAAGGGGCAACCAGAATGACCTGCTCCTCGTCCTCCCTGACCTTGCGCAAAGTGTGCGTGTAGCAATGGTCAGGGAAGAAGGAGGCGGGAACCGGCGAACAATCAAAATAAACTTTATTTAAAATAAAACAAACAAACTAAAATACCGCCAGCAGCCCCTCGCGGACGACTGCTGGCTACCGAAAATAAACATAACGGCCAGCAGCCCCTCGCGGACGACTGCTGGCTAACATAAAACACAAAAACCAAAACTCAACTAAAACACAGGCCTGTTCCTCTCTCGATCATCAACGTCGTCGCTCCTCCTTTATGCTTCCGCTCCTCCGTGAGAGATGCGAGACCGGTGTGCTCACAGGTGTTGCTCATTATCAATCGCACCACCGGCCTCGCGCCGTTCTCTCACGTCCCTCGGCCGTCCTGTTCGCCACATACCCCCATCGCCCCTCACAGGCCGGGGGGTACCCACGAGCCTGTGCCTACTCCCCCCCCGGCGGCGGCGATCCCTGGGGGGTATGGACCGACAAGCCGAGGGAAATGGAGACGGAAGCATGAGGAGCGACAGATCGAGAGAGGGGAGAGAGAAAAAAAAAAAAAAATGGTCCGGTTCCCACAACGCGCTGCCATCTGGTCCCCCACCAGCTGGGCGATCTCCTCCGCGGTGCCTGGCGGTGACGCTGGATGGCCCTCGGTGGACGGCTCGACGCTCCTCCGCCGCCCGGTGGACGGCGACGGCTCCTCGGGTGCCTTGGGCAGACGGCAGGAGTCCCCCGCTCCCTGCACCTCCCCTTCTCTGGTGGACGGCAGCAGGCTCCGGCCCACGGCGAGCGGCGGCGACTCCTCCTCTCCCTCCCGGATGGCAGCCGCCCCTCCAATACACAGGCGGCCGGCAGCGAGCTCGACCGTCCAACCGGCAACTCTCTCCAGCGCACCGCCTCGAGCGTCCATGGCCGCGAGTCCCCCGCTCCCTGCTCCTCCCCTTATGGCGGATGGCAGCAGGCTCCGGCCCACGGCGAGCGGCGGCGACTCGCGCACCATGCTCGATGACACCGCGGATTCCCCACAGCGGCGAGGACTCTCTGACAGCGCGTTCCTCCCTCTTCCCGGGTTTCGGCACCAGTGTAGCAATGGTCAGGGAAGAAGGAGGCGGGAACCGGCGAACAATCAAAATAAACTTTATTTAAAATAAAACAAACAAACTAAAATACCGCCAGCAGCCCCTCGCGGACGACTGCTGGCTACCGAAAATAAACATAACGGCCAGCAGCCCCTCGCGGACGACTGCTGGCTAACATAAAACACAAAAACCAAAACTCAACTAAAACACAGGCCTGTTCCTCTCTCGATCATCAACGTCGTCGCTCCTCCTTTATGCTTCCGCTCCTCCGTGAGAGATGCGAGACCGGTGTGCTCACAGGTGTTGCTCATTATCAATCGCACCACGGCCTCGCGCCGTTCTCTCACGTCCCTCGGCCGTCCTGTTCGCCACAGTGCGCAAGAAGGCTCACTGGGGGAAACGCATACTTGCGGCCCTGCGGCCAGCTGTGCGCCAGAGCATCCGTGCCGAGCGTGCCCTCGGTCAGGGAATAGAACTGGGCGCAATGGGTCGAGTCGCGAGAGGCAAACAGATCTATCTGCGCGTCCCCGAACTGGTCCCAAATCAGCTGAACCGACTGGGGATGGAGTCGCCATTCTCCAGGGAGGGGCTGAAGCCGTGAGAGCTCGTCGGCTGCACAGTTCAGCGCTCCGGGAATGAAGATGGCTCGAAGCGACCTCAGATGCTTCTGACTCCATAGGAGGAGGTGGCGAGCGAGTTGTGACATACGGCGGGAGCGTAGACCACCTTGATGGTTGATGTACGCCACAGTGGCGGTATTGTCTGAACGGACTAGTACGTGTTGACCCCTGAGCAACGCCCGGAAGCGGTGCAGGGCAAGGCGTACTGCCAACAACTCGAGGCAATTGACATGCCACAGCCGCTGGGGTCCTGTTCAGGAGCCCGCAGCAGCATGTCCATTGCACATGGCGCCCCAGCCCGTGGTGGAGGCATCTGTTGAGACAACAACATGCCGGGAAGCTCGTGCCAGGGGGACACCGGCCCTGAGAAAACCGAGGTTCGCCCACGGGGTGAAGAACTGACGGCAGGTCGGAGTAACTGGTACTCGGAACGTGCCGTGTTGCCATGCCCACCTCGGGACTCGGTCGCGAAGCCAAAGCTGAAGCGGTCTCATATGAAGCAATCCGAGCGGCGTGACCGCGGCTGCAGATGCCATATGCCCCAGGAGCCTCTGAAAAAGTTTCAGTGGAACCGCACTCTTGCCCTCGAATTGTCTTAGGCAAGTCAGCAGTGACTGCGCGTGCTCGCTCGTAAGCTGCGCGGACATGGCGACCGAGTCGATGTCCATACCGAGAAAAAAGATCCTCTGCACGGGGCAAAGTTTGCTCTTCTCCCAGTTGACCCGAAGGCCCAGACGGGCTAGGTGCCGAAGCACTAGGTCCCTGTGTTCGCAAACCTGATCTCGAGAGTGAGCTAGGATCAGCCAGTCGTCGATATAACTCAGGATGCGAACCCCTTGTTCTCGAAGGGGAACAAGGGCCGCCTCGACGACCTTCGTGAAGATGCGAGGAGACAGGGCTAGCCCGAAAGGGAGAACCGCGTACTGGTATGCCTGCCCCTCGAAAGCAAACCGGAGGAACGGTCTGTGTCGAGGAAGAATGGAGACATGAAAGTAGGCGTCCTTCAGGTCGATCGCTGCAAACCAATCCTGGGGCCGTATGCATTCGAAAACGCGTTTGGCGGTGAGCATCTTGAACGGCATCCGGTGAAGGGAGCGGTTCAGCACGCGCAAGTCCAGGATTGGCCGTAACCCACCGGTTTTCTTGGGGACAATGAAGTAGGGGCTGTAGAAGCCGGACCTCATCTCGGCTGGAGGGACAGTCTCGATTGCACCCTTCGCCAGCAGGGTGGCAATCTCTGCTCTCATGATAGGGGCATTGCCACCGACCAAAGTGGAGCGGACTCCCCTGAAGCGGGGAGGAGACCGTGCGAACTGAATCGCATAGCCGAGCCTGACGGTACGCGCGATCCAGTGGGACAGACGGGGAAGCTCTAGCCAGGCTCCCAGGAACTGAACCAACGGGATCATGCGAGCCACAGGCGTCCCCCCGGAGGGGCAGCGAAGCGGAGTAACTGGCCCAGATGTGGACGACCAGGCTGGTCGTCCCGCGGGGGCCTGCTCTGCCAGGGGTCTGGCGACAGAGGGGGACAGGGGCGAAGCGGTCCGTGGACGGCACGCCGTGTCAACCGCCTCTGGGACAGAGGGGGGCGAGGAGAGCACGGCTTGTGGGCGGCGCTCTGTGTCGCCCGAGAACTCTGTGAGCTCAGGGAAGAGGGGATTGTTTCTGACTTTAACCACATTAGGGTGCTGCCCACCCGTGGGTGAGCAGCGGGGAGTGGAGAACAAAAGATTCTCCCCCGGCCCTCCACGGGGGGGAGGAGTGCTCCTGCTACCACCTCCTGCGAAACAACCATCATCCCTGAGCAGCCCGTCTCAGGAGCGCCGCTTGGCCCGGCGTTTAGCGGGGGGCGGGGCAGGAGAGGGCTGCGGCGCCTTCTTACGGCTTCCTCCGCGACCGGCCCTGGGTGGAGGCTGCTGCGTGGTCCGGGCGGGAGGGGCGGGAGCCGCAGGAGGGCGCCCTCGGCGGGAAACAGGTCGAGGCATCTGCCCGGCCGGCAAGGTGGAGGCAGCAGCGGGCCGGCGGGGCAGAATGTGTCTGATGGCCTCGGTCTGTTTCTGGGCAGTTGAAAACTGTTGGGCAAAGTCTTCAACTGCACCGCCGAAGAGGCCGGCCTGGGACAAGGGGGCGTTAAGCAGACGGGTCCGCTCAGCGTCCCGCATGTCAGCCAGGTTCAGCCACAGATGTCGCTCCTGGACCACAGCTGTGGACATCACCAAACCCAGGGAGCGCGCGGTAACCTTCGTCGCCCGGAGAGCAAGGTCGTGCATGTCTCTGAGCATCTGGGCCTGGTAGACCTGCAGAGTTGCCATAGCATGCAGTGAAGCAGCCGCCTGTCCCGCCGCTTTGTAAGACTTCGCCACCAGGGTCGACGAAAATCTACAGGCTTTGGATGGGTGCTTAGGCTCGCCCCGAGAAGAAGCACTCTGAGGACATAGTTGCATGGCAACAGAGCGTTCAACCGGGGGAAGCCCAGTGTACCCACGGGCAGCTGCCTCATCGAGGGGAGGAAAGGCGGATGAGACCAGCGAGCGGTCCCGAGAAGACAGGGGGGTCTTCCAGGACTTCGAGATCTCATCATGCACATCCGGGAAGAAAGGTATTGGGGTTTGCCGAGGACGAGGGTCGGCGGCCTTACCCAAAACCAATCGTCCAGCCGCGAGCGCTCAGGACAGGGTGGAGGCCTCCACTCAAGTCCGATGCTTGCGGCTGCCCGGGAAAGCATGGCCGTCATCTCCGGATCAGACTCGAGCACAGCCGTATGCACACCGGAAGGTGGCAGCTGTGACGAGCCCTCACTTCCAGAAGAGTCAAACCCGCCTAGTGATGCTGCAACAGACATGGCATCTTCCTCTGTAGCTTCAACTGAAGCACGCGGGCCACCAGAGGGTAGACCCGCGGGAATCAGCAGTTCACTAGCGGGCACCGTCATTGAAGAGGGGGGCTGGGGTCGCGGACACATAGTCGGCGCCTTGTTCCAGACCGTAACCCTCAGGTCACCCTGGCCACCAGCCGCAGGACGGGGGGTGGATGAGGGGACTCTCACTTTTGCGAGTTCATGGAGTCTCGACCGTAATGACACGATGGTCATTTTCCCACAGAGAGAACATGAGTCATCCACGAGCGCTGCTCTAGCATGATCAATGCCCAAACATACTATGCAACGCTCGTGCCCATCAGAGTCCGATACCAATCTGCCGCAACCAGAAGTACACGGGCGAGACATCGTTAAAAAGACGTGCCACGTGTAAGCTCTTTTAGTGAGAGAAAACTCAAGTGTTGAAGCACCCGGGGAGAAACGCACCGACTGGCAGACCACTGCAACAGATCAGCAGGAAGCACGCTCTCGCCGTAGATCGCCGTCACACCAACACTCGAGGTACTCGTTTGTAAAGCTGACAATTCAGAGATGGCTTGTGGAGAGAAGAATATACTTGGCTCCGAAGCGAAAACATATCTGCTTGCTGCCGGCTTCCTCCTTTTATACCCATGAGGTGGGGCGGAGTTACGCCATGCAAATTCCGCAGACCCATGGCATTTCCTTGCCATTGGCTCGTTTTGTAATACTCGAAGTTGATAGGCTTTCTAAGCGAAACCCCATTCGTCGTCATCCGACGTAACTCGGAGTGACAACGAAAGGGAACTGTATTTATTTTATTTTGTTTCATCTTTTATTTCATAGAAGTCATACAAGTTTGGAACCAGTGTTAATTAAGTATTATTTAGAATGAACAATCTTCTTCTTCTTCTTCTTCTTCTTCTTCTTCTTCTTCTTCTTCTTCTTCTTCTTCTTCTTCTTCTTCTTCTTATTATTATTATATTTTCAGGGGGGTATTCCAGAAAGCAAGGTTAACTTACCATCAACATATACCCTGAACTATCGGTTCATTAACCCAAACCTTGCTTACTTGAGGTATGCAAGTTTCAAAACCGTGGTCTGGACTTAGTTGAGAAACAGATGTCCACTTCATGAAGTGGACGAGGGAAGTTTATATGGACAGACCCTCGTCCCCTCGATTTTGACAGAGGGAGCGAGTCTACTCCGATGTACACTTCAAGCAGCTCTATATCCCACAATTCAACTTGACTGTAGCATCACAGCAGATCACGCTTACCTGAGATGTGTGATATATTAAATGTTTTGATAATTAATCGCATAATCGTGTATAATATATTAATTATGTTGAGAGATTGAATCGCATAATACTTGTAGCTACTTATGTTCACAGTCAAAGTTTATTTTATTTATTTTTCTTGTTTGTGTATTTTTTTTTCTTTCCAACAGCTCATATACCTATAGGATGTTTTATATTTTTCCCAACTTATATGATGGTGCATGAAACAAATTCACAATAAAAAAGGGGTTTAAATAATAAATCAGCTCCATAGTGAATTCCAAATGATCAAGGGCTTAGTGCGTTTCATTTAAACCCTATTTTTAGTTGCACCAGTAGTGGGCACCCGTGCGACGCAAGCAATGACGCACATCCGAGTGAACGAGACGGAGGGAAGTTAGCGAGTGAAGGGCATACAAATTTGGAGTGGAACACAACCTAAGAAGAAGCATACTTTCTTCTTCTTTTGTTTAATGATGATTTACATTGTAAGTGCATATCGCCACCTACATAGTTGTTCTGTAATAACTTTTTAATCTTATCTTTGAATCTTTAATCATTTTTTTTTATTACTGTGAACAATAATTATATTGTTTGTTTGATGCTAATTATATATTAAAAAAGAAACACTGATTGAACTAGAAAAACCTGCTTTCTGGAATATCCCCCAGTTTTTATTTTAATGTTGTTTTAGTTTTAGTCATTTGCTTTTGTCTTTTTTTTAAATAAATATTTCTATTTAGCTTTAATATTTTTTATTTATTTTAGTTTTAGTAATTATAATACTTCAACTTATTTATTTAAGTTATTTGCCAATCAGCATTTACTTTTTATTTTATTTTATTTATTTTTTTAACTGCCAAAGAAAAAAAAAAGTTTTAGTTTTAGAGTGAACTACCCCTTTAACTAGCTTAACTAGCAAGACTCTTTTTGCCAGCTTCATCAAAAAGACATTGCCAGTTGACCTACATCGTTTGCTAATGAACAACACGACTAGAGCAATATAAATCGGCATAGAAATGCATTCTGGTCCAAGCTGGTCTTTTCTGCAAGGAGTAGCATTTTGAAGAGCTCGACACTTCAAAAGAAAGTTCAAAACGACCAGAATGCTTTGCTGTGCTGAATTCAAAACCCTGTCCACCCTATGAACTAGTGCGAGTGGTTTGTTTTGTAGGTGTGACTGGGGTCGAGGTTGTGATTCAGCATGGTTTGGCCACCCCAGAGGGACTTGCCGTGGATTGGATTGCAGGAAACCTTTACTGGATAGACAGCAACTTGGATCAGATTGAGGTGGCCAAGCTGAATGGGGAAATGAGAACGACTTTGATTGCCGGTGGCATGGAGCACCCACGAGCGCTGGCTGTAGACCCAGGACAGGGGTGTGTATTAGTCTCAAAATTTACCACATTCTAATTTGCTTTCCTCATACTCTGCTTTTCTTTTTCACAATCCCTTCAGCATTCACAGCAGTGAGAGCAAAAACTGAAAAAAAAGTTTCATTCCATTTATTGTTGTAATTTGCCCTCATAGAGACTATCTTGGGTACATAACAGAGCAATCATATTTCAGGGGACTTGTTTGTCATCTATTACTAATGATAGTTCTAGAATAACGCGCCGCATCTTGCTGTTTATTTGTTGTGGTCTGTTTCTTTTTTTGTCTCTTTACTCTCAGCTGTGCTCTTCTCTTGCTCAGCTCTACCATTCTCATAGAAGCATACTGGGGAAAAGAGCCTCAAATATGACAGCATAAGCTCGGAAAAGACACACGATGATCCCAGTAGCATTTGAGGACCGGGAATAATGCTCATGTGGACAATAAACAAAACACGGCTAGGACCGCAAATATTTCGATAATCAAAAGCTTTTCACAATATGGCAAAATATTTCTTTAATTTTGTTAAAATTAATTTTAGTTACTATCATTTATTGAAGAAGCATTTTATTCCACATCTTGCCAATTGAAGGCTATAAAAATGTAACTGTATACAAATAACCTATTTTTTATTTGATAATTATTTCTTAAATGTTTTACATTATTTTAGTATTTAATAATTTATTGAAGAAACATTTTTGTTTCAATTTTTTTTGTATAATTTAAATTAAACAGTAAATGGTACAGAAAAACACCTCATCTTCACAATCTGTCAAAGCACCTGACAGATTATCATAGTGTGTTTAATGTGAAGTTCTTCGTCCTTTGGACTACTTGCTTTGTGGAATGCAGCTTTTTCTTTGGTCACTGCCATTTTTTAAATGTGTTTTTCATGATACAGTGATGCTTTTAATTGCAGATTTGTTTTTCATATCACAACACACATGCACAAATAATAGATCATTAAATTGTTTTCATCATCATTCTTTATCAGGTTTTATCATTTTGGTATGTATTCCTAATGTTATACAGCTGAAACTGTTTTTTTTTTTTTTTTTTTTTCTGTGAGCAACCCATAGAGGAGAAATATGGTATTTCCACAGTCCAACTAGAGCTAATATTGTCTCTCAGTTGGATGACATACTCTAAAGTATTTCACTGAAAGCTGAAAAGAACAGTGATTTCACACACAGCAGCGTGGAACATTTTAAAAAGGGCCTAATTCATTATAGTTACTCTAAAAAATGCCCCACACAGCTGTGTCATGAAGAGGTGTTTTGAAAATGTACTTCTGAAGGGATTAGCTGTCTTTGTGATTAGCAAGTGTTTTATTTATTGAAAGCCTGGTTTAATGACTGGATGCCACTGGCCAATTAATTGGCCTTCTAAAAAGAAGGCAGCTACATCATTGTAGCAATATTCATGTGAAGCCTTTTTGCAGGTCTTGTGCTTACCTGCTAGGCTCCTCAAACATTTGGTTGTAAATTAATTTTTTTCTGATGCCTGATGCAAGAACCATGATCACACATTTCATTAGCATATGAGCTTGATGCAAGTATTTAGCATTTTATAATCCCTGCATTACCCCTGATAATCTCAGGTACTGTTTTTGTGCTTCATTTAATGTTAAAAGCATCTATTGTGAGTTTGAATATCATTTTGTGCGTATTTTATAGCCATACTGAAAGCAACAATGGACAATTCACCTCAGATAAACCTTCAAAATAAATGGAAACAAGAAAGTTGAAACTGTCAACTCATTGTGTATAGTACTCAAGTTTATTCTGTGACAAAGATTTTTTCAGTAACTCAGTATGTACTTTTTAATAATGTCAATTGTGTAATATTCATGAATTTGATTATGTACTTTTCCATTTCGTTGTGAGTGCCTGCCCACACGCTTTTCTGATTGGCTGTGATTTTTGATTGACTTCATCGCATCTCATAGTCGCGGAGTGTCTGGTGTGGACAGACAAATTGTTTGTGGCAGGGATCTTATCGCATCGCGTCTGTTGGATAGGACACGGTGTAAGGGTTGGAAATTAACAACCGCCAATACGCCAAATGTGGGTGAAAATCCACTGTGGCAAGTAATGCATATCAACACTCTAGACAATTTGGCAGGTTATGGTTCATAAATTATGTTCAATAATTTTAGCATGGCATCACTTTCAGAGCCTCAAACATTAGCAAACCAAAGCGTAAAGAGGGTCGCACATTGAGAGAAACTCGCACATTTCCAAGACTTTTGGGCAAAAAGCGCCCTAGCATCTTTATTGCTACGTGCAGGTCAACTCAAGGCAATTATAAGAGAAGTCCCAGAGAATTTTATCTTTATTTCTATGTTATTATTTTTTTAATGGTATCCGCAACAGGGATTGACTGTCGTAAAGCTGAAAGCAATACAATGATTCAGAATCAGATTTAATTATAAATGTATTTAAATCTAAACTATGACATTTATGATCTGTTTGTTTCCGATAGTTTTAGTAGCCAAATTGGCTGGTGAGTGAAAAAGTTAATTTCAAACCATGTTTATAATCATTAACATTTTTATTCTGTATGTAGCATTCTTTTCTGGACCGACTGGGATGCCACTTTTCCTCGGATTGAGGCAACGTCAATGAGTGGGAGTGGAAGACATGTTGTGTATAAGGACATGGAGATAGGAGCCTGGCCTAATGGACTCACCCTAGACCATCAGGAAAGGAGAATAGTGTGGACAGATGCTCGGTAAGGGCAAATATTAAAATTGCAAATGAAGAAGTACATTTTGGTGCACATTACAAGCATTGCATTCAAGGCAAAGTAGTTTAGCGTTGATGTTATGTTTTTAAAGCAATAATAAATATGTTTTGATGGTTATTAGTATAACTTAAACATTAAATTTAAATCAGTAATGAATGATATGAGGGTTTTACATGTGATTCACTTTGATTGTTTGAATCTTATGCAATAATTGTACAACAAAAGCAGTTTTTCAGAAATGAAAAAAAAAAAGTTCTTCTTCTTTCAGAATTTCCCTCAGGAAGTTGTCATCATTGTAACATCTTGTTGATATGGGCATAGAGTGCCGGTCTCACCTTATGTTTCCTTTTCCCTTCAGCTCAGATGCAATATATTCTGCCCTGTACGATGGCACAGGGGTCATAGAGATCCTCAGGGGGCACGAGTATCTGTCACACCCGTTCGCTGTGTCTCTCTTTGGAGGTGGTGTGTACTGGACAGACTGGAGGACCAACACTTTAGCCAAAGCAAATAAATGGACAGGCCGCAATGTAACTGTGATCCAAAAGACAAGCGCCCAGCCATTTGACCTTGAGATATATCATCCTAGCCGACAACCTCAAGGTGGGTTTTTAATTATTTAAGGGTAATATATGACAATAATGAGTTAACAAAAAGCTAATAAATAATTAAATCATAAAAATGTAGAATTTAAATAATTGTAAAAAAGTCCAAATGAAACGCTTACAAAAAATATTAAATATGTCTTTTTTTGCCTGCGACCATTAACCGGCATCAGTGAACATGCAAATCTGTTAATTTATTGAAATGTTACATTCTCTGGGGCATTTTAAGTAAATATTTTAGGTCAACAAGGGGTTCAGTTGACAAAGAGGTTTGGGAATCCCTGCTTTAAATACTGCTGGAGGCGGTATTCTTTTGTGCATTCAATAAATAGAATAATCAAATGGAATGTGTTTATTAAATAGACAAATTAAATTGTTTGATTATTTTATTTAATAAATGCATAAAATAGCTACTATTTTTTTCTAGTTTATATACTGTATTTATGTACTGTGCTGTGGACAATATGCTGACAGAAAAAAACCCAAAGAGCATCATGCTAAGTATTTTGCTAGAGCTAACTAGACTAACAAAACCTTTTTGCCATAGGGACAACTTCTGTTTATTATATGTATAACAGACATCTTGAATTTTCTTGAAAATTGCTGGAGGTGGCTAGGCATAAAATTGGAAGAAAAATTGATGCTTACTTATACTGATCATCCAAATGTTCTGTCAGAGTGTTTAAACTCTTATTTGACACTCCTTTTTTTCTGTTAGCGTTTGTACCCCATGAGCTCATTCTGCATGCAAACACTTCACAGCAAGCCTCACGTTGACCTAACGTGCTTAGCTGCGCGTTATTGTAAAAAAAATTTGCCTATGTTCAGGAGACACAGAGAAATGTTCCTGCATGCTCTGTGTGGTGAGGATTTGAGCCGAATCCCGCTGATCATTAATTTCTTCTGCCTGTTTGAGAGCAGCAGAATAATTGAAAAAGGGGGTCATGCAGAGCGTAAGCAGGCCTGACGTGGACTCAAGATGGGCTCTATCCTCAACCCAAATTAATTTTAATTGTTTTATTGTACAGTGTCATTGTTTTGTCATTGTACAGGGCTTTGTTGCCAGCAAGGGCAGCAGATTATCTTCTGTTAAACAGGCATTGCCTGCTTGGATCTTTGAAGGAAAATGGGGAGAAATATCATACAAAAATGACTTTTATTGGCATTTTCTTTTTAATAGACAGATTATAAAAAAAAGCAAAATGCATGTTATTTTTTATTTAGTACTGACCTCAATACAATTTTACATAAAATATGTTTACATATAGTCCACAAGACAACAAATAGCTGAATTTATGAAAAAAGACCCTGTTCAAAAGGTTACATACCCTTGATTCTTAATACTGTGTCGTTACCTGGATGATCCACAACTGTTTTCTTTTTTTTCTTTTTTTTCTTTTTTTTTCTTTTTTTTTTTTTGTGATGGATGTTCTTGAGTCCCTTGTTTGTCCTGAGCAAAACTGCCCAATGTTCTTCAGAAAAATCCTTTGGTCCTTTACATATTTTCCAGATGCTTGAAAACTAAAGGATTTGCTGGACCTGAAGGATTTTCTTGAAGAACATTTGACAGTTATTGTGATTGCCAAGTGTGCTAGGTGCCCAGATGTCAAAAAAATGTAGCCGCCTGCAAGTGTTCATCAGCCGAAATAATCTGATTTGCATCATTTCAGCCAGCCCAAAACTGTAGGGAGCCTGGCCAAAACGGCTCATGTCTACTGCCACATCACCGGCAGCCGGGTGACTGTTTTACACCGATAAGTGTCGACAAATTGTGCTACATTGCCAGAGAAGTCAATAAGTATGGCTAATCTAATTTTAAAGAGCTCATGGGAAGGTCTGGCTATTAAAGATGTCCAAAATCTGGGCTCTGGAGCCTTTACAGTCCATGGCAATTGTATTTATGTTTGGCCTATGCAGTTCTGGCAGGGGAGCGGTGGACTTCTGAGGGTCCGTAGGGAGTGAAAAGGGGCTACGCTAACTAGCCTAATGGGCTGAGGCTACAGCCGTTAGCCGGCATGTGGTAAATACATTATGTGTGGTGAAAGAACTGAGGGTTGAGTTTCAAGAGATCGACACCAGTTTGGAGGGCTCCCATTTTTAGTGCCTATGTGGCCTGCAGTGTTGTAAGCACTTTTCCAGCACATTGCTGACAGGCAAACCACTTTGCAGACACAGACAGGGTGTATCTTTCCCTATTCGGACAAGGCTGAAGCAGTGAAAATACAAATTATACTCTGCACTTTCTTTAAATACAGCGATGTTAAGGTAAAGTCAGATGTATGTTTAAGAAGTAAGTTTTATTAAATCAGTGTCTGATTTTTGACTGCGAACAAACAAATCAGTACATCCAAATCAAGTGTCTCTATCATGAGTCAAGTGCACTCACACTGTTTATACTGTATTTATTCAAGCACCCATCCCCCCCCCGCAGAACAGCTGAATGTATAATTAATTCTATGGCATTCTTGCCTATAATTTACTCACTTGAAATTATTTGTTATGCTCACTTGCAAAAATTTGCTTGCTACATAAGTGAAATGGGTTCAGCATCGGAAAGACATAATGGACCTATATTCAAACTCCCACTGGATCAATTATTTACAAGATGCAACTGCTTGTGGAGTTAATTGCATGTAGTTGCTCTGGGTTCGTAGAAGGGTTAACGTCTCTTGACTACAGGCAGTAGTGGCAACTACAGTATATAAATAAACATAATAAATGTTACTTGTGCAACAAATCAGCATATTAGAATGATTTCTGAAGGATCATATGACACTGAAGACTGAAGTAATGATGCTGAAAATTCAGCTTTCCCATCACAGGAATAAAATATTAAAATCAAGAACAGTTATTTTAATTTGTAAAAGAAATATGTAAAAATATTACAGTTTTACTGTATTTTTGATCAAATAAATGCAGCCTTCGTGAGCATTAGAGACTTCTATCAAAATTTTTTTTTTACATTTTTACCAACCTCAAACTTTAAATTGTTTTTAAATAAAATGTAATATTTTAAAACACTTATTTTATTTCAGCTATACTTGCAAGAAAACATTTTTCATTTCCATTAAGTTTAACTTATTGTACTAAAATAACTAAAACTGAAATAAACTGATATAAGAATGAATAATAAACAAAATAGATATAATATATAATAATATAATAACAATATTTATATAAATATTATATAGGTATATAAATAAACAATAATAATAATTAAAATCTCAAAAACACATAATAAAATTATTTTCAGTATATATATGTATGTATTTTTTTATATACATTATGTTTTAAACTGTGAACATTTTCCAGCATTTTTTATTATTTTCGATTGAACTGCCAACTTTACCAAGAATGACTGAAATGTTGCAGTTTGTTAGGGGCAGTGTGGACCAGCCTTAAACTATAAATGACAAATTAGAAGATGATACTATATGAGTACAGAAATTTCTCTAATCCTCATTTCAGCTTGCATTTTAAATAGATCGTTTCAAGGAAGATCTTTACCATCAATCTGTGAAAGATCTGATGGTGAAATGACTATTCACACCAGTAGCCTTCTGGCCATTATCTGTCTGCTCAACATTAACTTCCGTTGATAGGTAGAAGCCCCTTTGCAAAGAGTTGTAAAAAAGGTCTAAATGTGCTGTGGTGTCAAGAAGATCACTGTGGGCGGAAGACCTGAGCAGTCAGCACTGTTCATTCAACCTCAGCTCTTTTCTTTATCCTGGAATTTAGATGAATGTTTTCACTTTGGTATTGCAATATTTTGTTTTGCTCCCATTTTTATGTTCCCCTTTTTTAAATAGACATCTGAACTGTCACATCTCAAATCATCCTCTTCAAGAAAAGTAATTCCATCAGTTTGACTGTACAGTAACAGTTATTTTTTCCTGTTGTAAGTCAGCAGCTGTTGTTCCTGGCTTCTTTTAAGAGAGCTGTTCTTCTTAATTCATAAGATGTGATATTGAAATGTTCCTTGTTATGTTTTCTTTCCCTGGTCTAAATGCGTTTCACCATGGGTTTTTCAGCCTCAAACCCGTGCGAAGGAAACGACGGAAGAGGTTCTTGCTCCCACCTTTGTCTCATTGATTATAATCGCACGGCATCCTGTTCGTGTCCTCATCTCATGAAGCTCTCCCTCAACAACCGCTCTTGTGTGGGTGAGTAACGTCCCTCACACAAAACAGAACATACACACAAAAGTATGGATCAGTTTTTGCTTTCTAGAGGAAGTTTTGACTTTTTCATATATATATATATATATATATATATATATATATATATATATATATATATATATATATACTGCATATATTCTTTTGGCACACACATCAGCCCTGAAGAAGTTCCTGTTGTATGTGAGGCGATCTGAGATCCGTGGGGTGGACATTGATAATCCATACATGAATGTCATGACTGCTTTGACGGTTCCTGACATTGATGATGTCACTGTGGTGGATTACGACGCTCTTGAGGAAAGGATATATTGGGCGGACGTTAAGACTCAAACAATAAAGCGTGCATTCATCAACGGAACAGGCCTTCAAACCGTCATTTCCGGAGGTGAGTCAAAACAGGTCAAAAACACATGGTTTTCTTTTCTTTTTTTTTCATGTTCTGTGTGGTTAATGAACAGTTTTTCTTAATAAACACCACCTGTGAGTTATTTTATTTCTGTGCTGCCTGTTAATAAGTTGTGTTATATTTTTTCCCCCTGCTGCCTCATTGTAGGTTTGAGCTGAAATACCGTTTTATTTGGCTGACACTCAGTCTTAAATTGTTTTTTCAATTACTAGAAGACTGTGTTCACAGGCAGCATGCATTAAAAAAATGACGGTTGAAGTAGTGTGTGGTAAAACATAAATAATATATTACGTGATAGGAGAGCTCTCTGGGGATTGCTTCTCCGAAATGCATTAAGAAAAGCAAAAGTAGTGCGAGATGTAGACTGTTATAGATTTTCTTAAATACCAAGCACAGTGTTATCAAGCACAGTGTATGTCTTAAACCTTCTCAAACTGATTAGCATGCCAAGCATGTGCTTTTGCAAGTTATTTGCACACAACATTTTATTATAGCATGCGCAGAAGTGCTGCAGTCACCCATGAGGCTTGTTGTAATGTGCTCCTCTGTGTTAATGGCTATCTCTGCTACATGCAGATATTCAAAACTGCCGTGGGCTGGCAATAGATTGGCTCTCAAGGAACATGTATTGGCTGAGCTCTGAGAACGAGGAGACGCAGGTCAATGTTGCCCGACTAGACGGATCTCTAAAAACCTCAGTCATCCATGGGATTGACAAACCAAAGTGTCTGACTGTGCACCCAGCCAAAGGGTAAGCAGCCGACATGGACAGATTCCAAGTATGATTAAATAAGATTTTTGTTTGCTCTTATTGCCTATATTGATCAGACATGTCTTATTAATTGGTGTGAATAAATTAGTATAATACATTTTATTGTCTTCCTCTTCTTCTTCTTAATAATATATATATATATATATATATATATATAGGTTATATATATATATATATATATATATATATATATATATATACATATATTGTTTTTAATATGTCAACCTTATGTCATTTTAATGTCAATCTGAAATACAAACCAAAATAATTATTTTAAATCATATGTTTCACCTAAAATGTTCTTTTGTCTAGAAAAATTTACTGGACTGATGGTAATACAATAAACGTAGCCAACAGCGATGGAAGTAACAGGAAGGTTCTTCATCAAAACCAGAGAGAACCAGTTGGTATGTATAATTCAATCTATCAGAGAAAGCTTCAGTATTACTGTATGTCAAATTTCTCTCTTTGAGTTCCTCACAATTCTTATATTTACAGGGGTTTAAAGCACATGAGTCATTGTACTTCTTTACTATAATAAAGTCTTATTTTTCAAAATTTCAAAAAGAAATACTTATACTCTTACTTAATTACATTTCTGAGGACAAAATCATACTTTTTGTTCAGAAAAACGATAAGAAATATAAGAAAAACTATTTTACGTAACTTATTTAAAACGGGCAGGGAAATCCATTAGTCTAAAATGTAACTACCCACAACTATTATCTTTGTGTAGAGACCTCTGACTACATCGTCTTGACCTACTACAGTAAACCAATTGCTGTAGTTAATTATCTTTAAATATAACCATTGCAAACTTGAACTTGAGTCAACTGTCTCTATAAATTTGCTGCTGAATTTAAAGGCTTTTAGGATATTTTCATGTTTATGGACTTTCATTTAGTTGTCATCCGTTTTCTTTGTTCTTAGTTTGTTTGTCTTGACCTAGTTTATCAGTTTATTATTTTGTTCACCTGTTGTAATTTAATTAGCTAATTTCCCTAGTGTATAAATACTTCCTGCTCGGTTCAGTTCAATGTCATCAACAATATTAGTTGTGTTTATGTTACCTGCTACCTTCTTGATTATTCGAGTTTCCTAATAAAGGACTATTTTGTGAGATTTCCTGTTTCAAGTCTCTTTGGATTCTAAGACTTGTGACAGATATGTTTCATATATATTACATTTCATTTCCACAGCCTCACAAAGCCAGAACTCTGAAAATCGAAAGATCAATTGCTTCTTGATTCCATCCATATATGTAAACATTTACACAGCTCCCATCCTCTAGCTTAAATATAGTTCCTCTGTACTTTTTTTATACCCCTGTGCCTGTACATTCATTGATAATCAAATCACATGCTCCTTTTGTTTTAGAGGCAGTCTTGAAAAAGATGTCTGAGAGTTTAAAGTCTTGTCTGTTGTTGTTGGGAGTATATCATGCACTAGCCCCTCTCTCAATCAAAGCTGTCCTGACACTCAATTGAAATATCCTTCACTTGTCACAATCAATTTTCCATCTCTGTCAAATGCTCACCGTTTCCACTTTTGAAACAGGTTTTAGACAGAGATTCATTTTAGTCAAGTGATTTAGTGTGTCTCAAAGAGGTCGCAACTATATTTCAAGCTGTAAAAATCTCACTTCTCACATTCACACAGATAAATATACAGGATATATAAGGTATATTTTAAAGTAATGATCTGAAACGGGATACATACCAGCACTCCATGCATACAACAGTTTCTAACTGACTTCTTGTTTTCCCTCAGGACTTTCGATTGACTTTCCAGCAGGGAAGATGTATTGGATCAGTTCTGCTAATGGGACTATCAACAGGTGCAATCTGGACGGCAGTGGCTTTGAGGTCATTGAAAGCATGAAGAGGGACTTAACTAAAGCTGCGGCTCTAGCAGTCATGGGTAAGTGATATAGCATCTAATTCCTTCTTCATTAGTCAGGCTTAGGTCAAAGGTTAACCACCATTAACCTTAAGAAAATTACCACTTACATGTTGATTTGATGGCATATGGCTGATATTTTATCTAAATTTGTTTTTCTAATTAAAGTTTGAGTTTGAGAATATTGAATGAAATTACTGGACTTTGTTGCTTTGGTAACAGCAAATTTATAAGAAAAAATAAGTGCAAGTTAAAAGTGGTCAAATAATGTGTAAATTAGTCTCACATGGCATGCCCTTAGACCATCTGTTTGGTTAGCAGCTGGCTGCTATTTATCACTTTTATCAGAAACTAAATTATGTTTTAAAAGGCACCCTGTTACAACAATGAGTTTTTCTGAAGAAAAACTGGTTACTGGATTTTGTCAAAGTTTGCAAAGACTTTGTCATTGGATCTTGAAAAGGTTTTGTTTTCTGTTTAAGGCACATAGTGGCAATTGGACTAGATACATGATTATAGATAATTGGACTAGATAAGACTTGTATATTCCCCTTATTCCATGTTTATTTTTCTGTACTTTATTTTATACATAAACAAGTAAACTTACATTTTCAGTCATTTTTGTTCTGCTTACATTGCTGGTCCAGTATTAAATGAGTCATGATTTACCATCCCTAAATGTCTGTGTAAAAGAACAAACTGTGGCTGGTAATGTTATATATTGGTCAGATGGTCTGTTTATGTCAAAATGTACAGTACTTGATCAGTATTAGTTATGATGATATATTAGACTTCTTCGATAATCAAGTCTACCACTGTGAGTCTACAGATAATTTGCTTCAGATTGGTAAAGACTGACAAAATAAAGGCATTTTGTCAAAAATAGATTTAACAATTTCTGTGTAGACCGAGGAAACCCATTATGGAATAAGAACAAAGACCAAATTTTGGTTCCCCGAGGAGCGTAAACATACATCTTAGAAAGTGGAGAGGTTTGATTGATTTAGCTTTATATAGACTAAGCTAATAAAGGCTGTCTTGGAAGATATCCATTTTAATCAATGCAATTTTTAATTTGCACACACTTTATGCCTACTGTATGACTCAAATTACAACTAAAAACATTGTCCAGAAGCTGTAATTCTAGGATTTATAAAAAAGTCAGTAATGCTTGCAGCATTGGAAGGGGAGAGAGTTGCATAACTTTAAAATGAAAGCAGTAAATACAGCAAAGCCTGTAATATTGCGCTTTTACTTTTTTTATATTGGACCATTTCTCTTTATCTTTGCCTAAATGTATTACACTCTCTTGTTTTAGATGTCATCTGACATGTTTTCTCACATTACTCTCTGTCTGTCTTTGTGGGTGGAAACTTACGGCTGTTAATTATTCATTAGCATGTATTTATTTCCCTAAACCCCCGTTTTAACTGATTACACTGTCTGCATGCTGCAAAGGTATTAATCTTTGGAAAACCTCTATAGTCACATTCTATTTTAGAGCAGCTATGATGAGCTGAAAAAACAAATGCAATTTGTAAGAAGTGGTGACACTCTTTTAATTAAACAAAGTTTGAGTCATTATTAAATTGGGAGCAGAATGCAGGCTGCCACAAAGACTAATGGTTTACTTTCAAAGAAGTAGCACTGTACAGCAAAACAGCAAAATGATGCATTCAGTAGCAGCTATCTATCACAATTAATAGGCCTTTGTTCCATTGAGGAAATGCTTTCCATTACTTCTGCAAAAACCTATGAGCCTGTTTGGTGGACAGTTATGTTCCTCGTTTATAGTATGACAAACTGCCAAAGATGTGTTTTTGGTATGCATGTTTTCTTTTGTGTCTGCTTGTGTTTGTACTGAACATGCTTGCTATGCCCTTTCTCGGAAGACTACATAGGATATGAGTCAAATAGTTCCAAGTGCAACAAATGAATACAGAAATGCAGTAGATGGTTGATTATTTTAGTAGAACGTTTTATACTGCATCACATTGCTGATATGATTTTCTTTAACATGCGGATTTAGTCCATACTGCCCATTTAGTGTGCTTGTGTATACATTATCATTCAAAAGTTTGGGGTCTGTATGATTATTTAATGTTTTTAAAGTCTCTTATGCTTACAAGGTATGCTTTTTTTTTCTCGTGATGGAAAGTTTTCAACTTTTAAGTCACATGATCCATCTGAAATCATCCTAATTTGTGATCAAGAAACAATTCTCATTCTCAGTGTTTAAAACAGTTGTGCTGCTTAATGTATTTTGTATAATGCTTTGATGGATACAAAGTTTAAAAGAACAGGATTTATTTGAAATAGATTTTTTGTAACAATGCAAACATATTTATTTTGATCAATTTGATGCTTCTTTGCTGAATAGAAGTATTTATTTCTATCAAAAAATAAATCTTACTGACCCCAACGTATATACACCGTATACAGTGGTATATATATATATATATATATATATATATATATATATATATATATATATATATATATATATACATATATACAGTATTCACCACATACCACCGGTATTATGGATCAATTCCACAATTTTTCGAGCTGTATCACACCTCTATAAAGGAAAAAGGAAAGACCATCTTAGAGCCTGAATGGCCAGGGGCCGATTACAAATGCATGCAGGTGGGTGGATGATCTCGCAGTCTCTTGAGTTGGTGTATAAGTGGGTGATGAGTGGAATTTCACTTAGAATTCCATGTTTCCCTCTTCCATGCTGAATATGAACCGATCAAACAATGGCATAAGATCATTTCCTTCTCTTAATGCATTGCAGATGTACAGTATATTTACCTTACCATGCTTATGCAGTTGATTATAAAGTATAGGCTAAAATATAAAGCAATCACATCCTCAATGTGAAAGGAAACAAGGCGAGGGGATGAAAGAGTCTCAGTATGAGTGATGTTATCTTTGTAATAAGTAAAGCAGACTGGGTTCTGCACGTATACTTATATGATAAGACAGCTATCCCTTCCAAGCACACAAAACACTGGTTTCCCTTCAAATACCGGCAGTTTGTGTTTTTATAATGCATACGCCACATTGCCATGCAGGTTACCCACAGAGATCTAAAAGAATGGTATATATTAATATGCAGCATGAGAATGTCATCAGAGAACAAAGAGTCAGATTCAGCATAAAGAGGAAAAATTTGGAATACATTACTTCCCCTTCAGCTCATATGCACTACAAGTCAAAAATGTGTGTAACAGCCACATATATATACTGTGTATATATATATATATATATATTTCTGTGTAAAGTTTTAGTTTTAAAGTCACTTGTGTAAAAATGGTGTAAAGTAAGGATCCTTCTAAAATAATGTCATAAATAGATTTTATTTACAAATTAACTGTTATTAACCGAATCAGATCAATATTTGGTGTGAACAGCCTTTGCGTTTAAAACAGCTTTTGTCTTGTACACTTGCGCATAGTTTTTCAGGTAGCTTTGCAGGCAGGTTTCTGACACAGATTACAGTTGTTTGCTCATTATCTCCTCAAAATTACAGGTAGACTGTTCACAGTTTTGAACATGAATGAAACAAACTTTTCCATTAGGCTGTATGATTTCCGTGTGATGATGGGGGATAAGATCTTCAGTCTCTATCGGCCCTATCTCCCTCCTAGCAAAAGCAACATAAATTAGGGCATTTGCCAAGGTTAACCTGTATAACATGCTATCAGTTGATGTCCCCGCAAATTTACTTTGGTCTTGCTATAACGGAAATGGTTTACGATTTCAGCCACCCGCAAGGTAAAATCAACCACCCTGCAGTAAGTGTTGAGGGACAGGCCTTATCATTACAGAGAGCTGTGCAGGGACATATACTCGGCAGAGACAGATGATCAGGAGATCAATACAAGCGGCGGCTGTTTGAAAGATGCGGCATCATTATTAAGCATCATTTATTAAAAAAAAATCCAATGGCCGCCTTGCATCAAAGTCACATCCGTTATTAGAGCGTGAAACAGTAATTGAAGAGCATGATGACTGAAGAAATGAAAGCAATTTCCCTGACAGGATTCAGTCTTGCCACCTCCTCCTGGTAGAATCTTTAATGGGATGTGACCACTCAGGCAAGTGCAAGCTGCTGTTTAGTGTGCTGTGTATCACCTTAAGACCTGTGCTGTTCTGTGATCAAACAGTTTAAATGGACATTACACCCAGAAGCAATCATTGATGTCTCTCACCCTGGACAGGTAAAGATTAATATTGACTGCAGAGATGACCAATGCAAGCAATCTTGAATGTCAAATACGCTGGCTGCTCAGGTTAGGATGTCATTTATATAAAGCTAGCCTCTCTACAAAAAGCAAATATCTTCTTGGAGACTCTCTGTGGCCTAAATGACACTATTATTTGTTTCTGGTTTATGGAGGAGACATGAATATCTTGTTGAAAAATGTTTGTGCTTGTACTCATTGCATACATATGAGAGTTGCATACATAAGAGTTTAATCGTGCAGTAGACAACTGATCTGTTCTAAAACCAAGTAAGCTGCCTATAGAGACAGCATTTTAGGACAAAATCTTTATACAAATTCATAGCTGCATACAAGTTTAGGGTCGGTAAGATTTTTTAAAATGTTTTTAAAAGGAGCCTCTAATGCCCTTCAAAGCTGCATTTATTTGATCAAAAATTTAAAAATAAAATGTAAAACTAATATTGTGAAATGGTATTACAATTTAAAATAACTGTTTTATACTTCAAAATTCAATATATTTCTGTGATGGCAAAGCTGAATTTTTAGCATTGTTTCTCCAGTTTTCAGTGTCACGTGATTCTTCATAAATCATTTTAATATGCTGATTTGGTAACATTTCTTATTATTATCAATGTGGAAAATGGTTGTGGTTTTTTGTGATACTTTTTTTCTCAAGATACTTTGATGAATTGAAATATATTAAAAAAAAATATTTGAAATACATTTTTATAATTAAACATTATAAATTGCTGTCAGTTTTGACCAATTTGACGCATCCTTGTTGAATAAAAGTATTATTTTCTTTAAAAATCTTACCCACCCAAAACATATTTTTAATGTAATCCTATATTAAAATTAGCAATTTTTCCATTATTGTTACTATTGTTAAATCTCAAAAATTTGTTGGAGAAGCTTTGAAAATCTGATCCAAAGTCACTGCAGTTTTATTGTAACAATCACACACTCTGTCTCTTGATGGGAACTGTGATTAACCTGATTTTGTTGATTCATTTTTCAAACTTTTCATTCGTTGTCATTCGGTTAATTTAATCCTTCTTTACAAAAAACAAATATGCGTTTGATTTTACGGTTGCACAGCTACGACTGTCTCCTGCTCTCCTGTATTCCTGCAGCAGACAGATATGGTCTAGGCTCGGAGCCAAGGACAATCTCTGAGGCCCTTTGTGGCACACTCAGCCTTACAGAGCGGAAACAACACGAGGGGCTTGCTAGCTGCAGCGCCACTGTGAGAATAGATGCACTCTGATGGCTTTGTGAATGAAGAGCCCTTGTCTTCAGCCAGGGCACGTAGCCAGGCTGCCCTGAGCTCTGCCTCATTTACTCACACTGGGACGGGAACATGCATAATGCTCAAGTCCTATCTCTTTACTTTTCTCATTCGTTAGCTCTATCTCTCTCTCTCTCCAACCACCTCACTCGCTGACCCGTACACTGTAGCGTAGCATAGTTTTGGCACCGAAAAAGAGCACAGCACACCACCGGATTATATGCGTGTGAATAAAAAGGACAAATAAATGATAATGGCATGTGCCTCCATTGGCAGTCAGACCTACTGGTTCTGTGACTTTGGGAAATAAACAATTAATCTGTTTTTCCAGGTGGCAGGCTGTGGTGGGCCGATGACGATCTGGCTCAGCTGGGGACAGTCGCCAAACGGGATGGACGTAACCCGGTGGTGCTGCGCAATAAGACCAGTGGAGTGGTACACATGAAGGTCTACGACAGAGATGGTCAAAAAGGTGTGCCGTGATACAGTCAATATTGCCTCAAAAATACTTTGACAAGTGACTGCCTTTGAAATGGCTAACTGAAGGGATTTTGCATTTCTTTCCAGTGTTGATGTGCTTTCCATATATTGTCACTTTTAGCCTAAAGGCTTCAGTTGATTCACAAACACGTACCATGATTTAGCTACTTGATAGTACATCCCCATTCTACAGAGCATTTGATTGGACTTTGGATCGTTGTAGTTTAATATGAGACATCAATGTTTTAAAAAAAAAAGTCACTCAGTTTTCCTGGGAGAGAAAAATTGCTCATTTTAAATGCATATATCTGTGAATTAAGTCTATGTTTAGGGCTACACAAGCAGTGATTAGCCTCAAAAATGAACAGACATAGACTAAAAGCCACAGAACACTTTTTATTTAACTTCATGGAGTCTTTAAGTAGCATATAAAAACATATGTACTGACATAAACAAGACCATTCATTTTGAGCATTATAGCATCTTGTTTAATTTATTTGTAAATTGCTAGCTCTAAATAAGTCAACTGTTTTCTGTTTGCTATCAGAGATATATCCTAAGCAGAGATATATTCAGATATTGGTTTTCCATTTTGTGAGTTATTCTGCAAATAATTCACACTAATGGCAGATCCATTAACGGCATTGCCGTGGATCCCACTAAACTGTCGACTTGAATAAGAAATGACCACTAAACGGGCTCAAATGTAAATCTATCCAGCCACCAAATTTCTCCGGCAGCAATTAGCCTCTCTATTCATAATGCAGAGCTGTCTTATAACTGTCGTAGATGTGCAAGCTGAGCTTTCTGTGAAAACTTGTGCCAATACACAGTGGTGCAGTTTCCCTCTCCTTCACTTTCAGTTATACAAGTAAGACGAGAGTAAGACTTTCGGGAAGAGTGTGAAGTCATCTTGACTTGACAGCAACACTACAGCCTTTCATCAAATGAGGAGAGATGTCCCAAATTACGACCAGACCAATGTGATGGAACTTGTTAATATATTGCATTTTGAAAATTTTGTGGAATAGATAATAGATTGCACAAAGTAAAATAAATTAAAGAGATCTCCGAATACCCAAAAAAGGGGTCTTAGCACAGCGTGCCCAAAGTCAATGGGAGGGGCTAATCTCCCCTGAGGGCCCCATGATTTCTAACCCCTCACTGCCTCAAGTAAAAAAAAAAAGAAAAGTTTAAAAATTATTATTTGGGAACTTAAGATATGATTTGAACAGGTTAACATATTAATTTGACATGATGGTTTCATGAGTTCCCTTTCGTTGTCACTCCGAGGTACGTCGGATGACGACGCATGGGGTTTCGCTTAGAACACCTATCGACTTCGAGTATTACAAAACGAGCCAATGGCAAAGAAATGCCATGGGTCTTCAGAATTTGCATAGCGTATCTCCGCCTTACCTCGCGGGTATAAAAGGAGGACGCCGGCAACATGCTGATATGTTTTCGCTTCGGAGCCAAGAGTACTTCTTCACTCCACAGCCATCTCTGACTTCGCTCTACGAGACAAGCTTCTCTCTCCGGTGTTGGTGTGACGGTGATCTGCAGCGAGCTCACAGTGCCTGCTGATCTGTGCAGTGACCTGCCAGTTTGTGTGTGTCTCCCTGTGCGCTTCAACATCGCGGAGTTTTTTCTCCTCTCATAAAAGAGCTCGCACGCGGCACGTCTTTTTAAAGACGGCTCGCCCGTGCATTTCTGGGTGCAGCGGACTGGTATCGGACTCTGATAGGCATGAGCGCTGCCACTGACCTTGCTCTCCGAGCGACCAAAGTGGCCGTACGCTCTCGGAGTCAGGTGATGTTCACCAGTCTGGGGCTGACCGGTCTGATGTGCACGATGTCGGGCGGACCCGTCTGCTCGACACCCCCATCTCCCAGGTCGGCCTCTTCGGCGGTGTGGTTGAGTGCTTCTGGCCAACAGTTCTCAACCGCCTGTGAGCAAATTGAGGTTATTCTGCCCGACGGGCCGCCGTCCGCTCAGATCCCTCAGTCTGCCCACCGCCGAAGGCGCCCTCCCACGGTTCCAACCCCGCCCGTTCACCCGGGCCTGGCTCTGGAAGACCGTAGGGGGGATGCCACAGCCCTCTCCAGCCCCGCCCCCCCGCTAAACGCCGGGTTAAGCGGCACTTTTGAGTTGGGCTGCTCAGAGATGAGATTCAGTTCTTTCCAGGAGTTGGTAGCAGGGCCACTCCTTTCCCCGGTAGAGGGCTGGGGAAGAATCCTTATTCAGAAAGAGCTGACTCTCTCGTCTCTGAGCATACAGAGTTCTCGAACGACACAGAGTGCCGCCCACAAGCCGTGCTCTCCTCGTCCCCCTCTGTCCCACAGGCGGTTGACACAGCGTGCCGTCCACGGACCGCTTCGCCACTGTCCCCCTTTGTCGCCAGACCCCTGACAGAGCAGGCCCCCGTGGAACACTGGTCCTTCCCTGGCCTCCTCTGTCAGGGTGCGGTTATGACCTTGCCCCCACACCGGGCCGCTATGCCGTCCACATCTGAAAAGCTCCCTTCACAGGCTGCCGTTCAAGATGCTCCTGGCCAAACGCATTTCTGGATGTGTGCGGCCACAGGATTGGTTTGCAGCGATCGACCTGAAGGACGCCTACTTTTATGTCTCCGTTCTCCTTCGACTCAGACCATACCTACGGTTTGCTGTCAGGGCGCGCGCATATCAGTACGCTGTTCTCCCATTCGGGTTAGCCCTGTCTCCTCGCGCCTACACAAGGTTGTTGAGGCAGCCCTTGTTCCTCCATGGGAACACGGGGTTCGCATCCTGAACTATCTCGGTGACTGGCTGTCTGAAGCTCACTCCTGAGACCAGGTTTGCGTTTACAGGGACCCAGTGCTCCGGCACCTAGCTCGTCTGGGCCTTCGGGTCAACTGGGAAAGGAGTAAACTTTGCCCCGTGCAGAGGAGCTCTTTTCTCGGTATGGACTTGGTCGCCTTCACCACTCAGCCATTGCTGACTTGCCTGAGACTATCAAGCGCAAGAGTGCGGTTCCACTGAAGTTTTTTCAGAGGCTCCTGGGGCATATGGCATCTGCAGCCGCGGTACGCCGCTCAGAGTGCTTCATATGAGACCGCTTCAGCTTTGGCTTCGCGACCGAGTCCCGAGGTGGGCATGGCAACACGGCACCCTCCGAGTACCAGTTACTCCGACCTGCTGTCAGTACTCACCCCGTGGTCGAACCTCAGTTTTCTCAGGTCCTAGTGCCCCTGGAACGAGCTTCCCGGCATGTTGTTGTCTCAACAGATACCTCCACGGGCTGGGGCGCCATGCGCAATGGATATGCTGTCTCACTCTCATGTTGAGCAGAAATGCTCATGAAAAATTCAGTGAGATTTATCACACTCAGGTGTTGAGCAGAAATGCTCCTGAAGTTCAGTGAATTTCTTCACACTTAGGTGTTGTGAAAGGTTGCTCCTGAAGCTCAGTGATTCTCGCATGTAGTGTTGAGCAGTATGGCATGTCTATTGCCTCGAGTTGCTGGCGTACTGCTAGCCATTTTCATTCCCGGAGTCCTGAACTGTGCAGCCGACGAGCTCTCACGGCTTCAGCCCCTCCCTGGAGAATGGCGACTCCATCCCCAGTCGGTTCAGCTGATTTGGGACCAGTTCGGGGACGCACAGATAGATCTGTTTGCCTCTCACGACTCAACCCATTGCGACCTGTATTATTCCCTGACCGAGGGCACGCTCGGCACGGATGCACTGGCGCACAGCTGGCCGCGGGGCCGCAAATATGCGTTCCCCCAGTGAGCCTTCTTGCGCAGGTTTTGCGCAAAGTCAAGGAGGACGAGGAGCAGGTCCTTCTGGTTGCGCCCTACTGGCCCACCCGGACCTGGTTCTCCGAACTCATAGTCCTCGCGACAGCACCTCCTTGACCCATTCCTCTGAGGAAGGACCTTCTTTCTCAGGGACGGGGCACCCTGTGGCACCCTCGTCCCGATCTTTGGAGCCTCCACGTGTGGCTTCTGGGCGGGACCAGGCAGGTTTGAGTACCCTACCACTTGCGGTGGTGGCTACTATCACTTCCGCTAGAGCGTCATCCTCGAGACACGTCTACGCGTTGAAGTGGAACCTCTTCGTCAGCTGGTGCTCTTTCTCGCTGAGAAGACCCCCGGAGATGCTCAGTCGGTGTTGTGCTTTCCTTCCTTCAAGAAGGGTTGGAGCGAAGGCTGTCTCCCTCCACCCTCAAAGTCTATGTTGCCGCTATTGCCGGCACTCCATGACTTGGTAGAAGGTAAATCCTCGGGGAAGCGCCAGGTGTACTAGGGAGGTGTAAACTGTAAAACCTAATAAAAGTGTGTGGGGTAGCCCAGCCAGCTGCCTCACAGATCTCCTGGAGGGGCACTCTCGAAAGGAGGGCCCTAGAGGAGGCCATGCCTCTAGTCGAATGAGCCCTAACGGCTAAAGGTGAAGGCAAGTTACGCACCTTGTAAGCCGAGGTAATAGCCTGAACAATCCAATTACTAATGGTTTGCTCTGATGCCGGGAGCCCCTTCTTAGGTGACCCAAAACACACCAATAATTGGTCCGACCTGCTCCAAGAAGAGGACCTCTCGAGGTACACGCTCAAAGCTCTGACGGGGCAGAGCAAATGAAGCTTCTCTTCTTCTGCCGACACATGAGGTGGAGAATGGAATGCCTGAAGGACCGTGGACCGAGCCGTACTCGTAGAAACCTTAGGCACGTAGCCCGGACTCGGGTGCAGAAAGGCCTTAACTCTGCCAGGGGCAAACTCCAAGCAAGCTGGAACCACTGCCAGGGCTTGGAGATCTCCCACCCTCTTAAGAGAGGTAATAGCTAAGAGAAATGCCAATTTCAGCGTAAGATCCCTAGGCGAAGCCGACTGAAGGGGTTCGAAGGGGGCCAGGGATAACCCTTCGAGAACCACCGCCAGGTCCCAGGCGGGAACCCTGGACCTGGTCGTCGGTCTCATCCTCCAAGTAACACGGAGAAAACGTATGACCAACTGGTGCCTCCCCAGAGGCCCATCACTTAATGGTGCGTGGAAAGCTGCAATAGCAGCCACGTACACTTTAAGCGTGGAAGGGGAGAGACCCGCAGAGAAACGATCTTGCAAAAACTCCAGAACTGAAGCCACCGGGCAGTTTATTGGATCTAACTCCTGTTCTCTACACCATGTGACGAACACATTCCACTTGAGGCCATATAATCTCCTAGTAGACGGAGCCCTAGAGCTAAGTATGGTTTCAACCACCACAGCTGATAGACCAGCATTTAGGTACTGAGCCCCCTCAGAGGGCCAGACCCACAGTTTCCACAGCTCTGGGTGAGGATGGAAGACTGCGCCCTCCACCTGAGACAACAGATCCCTCCTCAGAGGAATCTGCCATGGCGGAGCTATCAGGAGTGATATCATGTCTGAAAACCACACTCGGGTCGGCCACATTGGGGCAACCAGAAGTAGACTGATGCCCTCTTGACGGACCCTCTCCAGGACTTCCGGAAGCAGAACGATCGGGGGAAAAGCGTGCAGGCGACGCCTCGGCCAGGCCTGTACCATGGCATCCAACCCCAGCGGGGCTGGATGTGAGAGGGAGAACCAAAGTGGGCAGTGGGACGTCTCTCGAGACGCAAAAAGATCCACTTCCATTGGTCCAAACCTCTCCCATATCAATTTCATCACATCTGGATGAAGTCTCCATTCCCCGGGCCTCAGCCCCTGCCTCGACAGGATGTCTGCTCCCTGATTCTGAACCCCCGGAATATACATTGCTCTGATAGACAGTATTTTCCCCTGGGATCAAAGGATAATCTGATGCGCCAGTCTGCACAGAGGGTGCGATCTGAGTCCCCCTTGTCGGTTCAGATAAGCCACCACTGATGTATTGTCTGATCGTACTAAGACGTGGTAACCTCTGATGTCTGGTAGGAAGCTCCTCAAAGCCCTGAACACCGCCATCATCTCTAGACAGTTTATGTGCCAAGAATGATGATGGTCCTGCCACAGACCCCTGGCAAAGCGGCCGTCCATGACCGCGCCCCAGCCAGTGAGGGAGGCGTCTGTCGAAACGGATTTCCGGCGACATGATGCTCCCAACACTGGCCCTTGGGACAGGAACCAAGGTTTCTTCCATATTTGTAGAGAACGAAGGCATCTGCGCGTTACTCTGATCATACGAAACGGATTCCCCTTGGGAGAAAACCCCTTGGTTTTTAGCCACCACTGAAGGGGCCTCATATATAGAAGGCCCAAAGGTAAAATGTTGGATGCCGCTGCCATGAGGCCCAGCAATCTTTGAAATTGCTTCACAGTGATGGCCCGACCTAGCTTTACTCCTGAAACCATATTTAGGGTGGACTGGACATGTGCGGGAGACATGTGTGCCCGCATCGTAATCGAATTCCATACCACACCCAGAAACGTTGTTTCCTGGGCTGGTTCCAACACGCTCTTTTTCGTGTTGAGTCTCAACCCCAAATTCTGAATGTGGCCAAGGACGACATCTCGATGCCGAACCGCCATTTCCCGAGACTGAGCGAATATAAGCCAGTCGTCGATATAATTTAGTATACGAATGCCCTGGAGTCTGAGAGGAGCCAGAGCTGCATCCATACACTTCGTGAACGTGCGGGGAGAGAGTGCTAGGCCGAACGGAAGAACCCGATATTGATATGCTTCGCCCCCGAAAGCAAACCTTAGGTACCTCCTGTGACATGGAAGGATGGAGACATGAAGATAGGCGTCTTTTAGGTCTATTGTGACAAACCAGTCCTCGGACCTGATTTGGTTCACAATGATGGGTATAGTTAGCATCTTGAACCTGAACCTCCTCAGAGACTGATTCAAGTACCTCAAGTCCAAAATCGGCCTGAGCCCGCCATCCTTCTTTGGAACTATAAAGTATCGGCTGTAAAACCCTGACTCTGTCTGGTAGGGGAACACATTCTATGGCCCCTTTGACCAGCAGAGCCTGTACTTCTTGTTCCATAACCCGAGCCTGTTCTGGGACCACTGTAGTTGGTAACACCCCTGCAAACCTGGGAGGTTGGTGACCGAACTGCAGTCTGTACCCTTTTTCTATTATATTCAGGACCCATATTGAAATATTTGGAAGAAGGCGCCACCGCTCCACAAAATTTACTAAGGGAACCAGCCTCTCGAGGCTGGCCTCGGGTGTTTCTCGAGCACTGTTCTCGACCTTCTGAAGCAGCGAACTGGCAGGAAGCGGACGAGAATGATTTTTTGACCTTAGGTGGTGCTCTTTTGCAAGCTTTTGGCGCGAGCGCCATGGTGTGCGTTCGCTGGAATTTGATGCGAATCTTTGAGATTGTCGGCTTGGTACGCCTGCAAAATAGCCATCGAGTGCAGGGACGCACCAGCTCGACCAGCCGCCATATATGCCCTGCTCACCAATGCAGAGGTGTCGCTACATGGTTTGCTGGGCACCGCCGGGGCTTTAAACGAGGATGCCGCTTCGGGAGAAAGATAGCTCGCCAAGGCTTCCTCCACACGCGGCATCCTGCCATACCCCGCCTCTCTCGCACCCACAACGTTAGAATAATCACAGGATGTGCTGTGTGACATGCGAGATGAGTGGGGCTTTTCCCAGGATCTAACTATCTCTTTATGGAGATCTGGGAAAAAAGGCAAGCCCCGGCGCTGAGGTTGTAAACGGTGCTGCAGGAATCTGAGCACGAGATTCTTCCTGCTCATTTTGTGGCCAGCTTATGTTGAGTCTGGCCACAGCACGCGTTACAACCTCGACCAGTTCCTCATAAGCGGGAACATGAGCCGGCGAGTGTGACTCATGTTCCGCGCTCCCAATGCTGAGCACATCCACTTCCTCGGACTAGATGTGTAGGACTGTGTAGGACATCCACTTCCTCGGACTAGATCCAAACGATAGCTCAAGCACCGGGTTACTCGTCACGGGCAGAAGAAGCTGCAGCGCGGGCTTCTGCACCATGAACGAGCGTTATAGAATCCATAGATGACGAACGAGAAAGTGCCTCAGCAGTCTCGTTCTCATCTGCTAGATCCTTCTGCGATCCCCACGATCTAAGCCTCCGCGCCGCCTCAACACGCGGGACCTGAACCGCAAGGATCGCGAGCCTGGCCATCTTGGGAAAAAATAGCCAAGCGGGAGCGCAGCACTCTTAATGGGAGTGCTTCACAGTGTTCACAGGGCTCACAAGCAGCTCCCTCGAGAGCTGCCTGTGCGTGCTGAACTCCCAAACAATTTACACATAACTGATGCATGTCCCTGCCCATAATAAATCTAGGACAGGGGTGCACACATCTAGTAAATCGTTCACTCGCTATATCAAGGACAGACAACAATAAATAGGACAGACAGTTTCAACATAGAGCGCTTGCTGAAGAGCAATAGCTGGTGTGTGTGTTTCAGCGTCACCTTTATACTTCCGGTTATGCCGTCACTTGTTACGTCAGGACGCAACACCAATCAGGATTGGAATAGTTTCATTCTTACTTCAGAGGCGCACGCTAAGGGAGCGTCCCCAAAGTGTCGAGTTCTCGACGCAGTGTTGAGTTCCCTCGAAAGGGAACTATAGAAACTAACAAGGCTAACTATGGGAACAAAGTAAAACACAAGAAGTAAACACTGGGAGCAATGTAAACAGAAAAACACTTTGAAATAACGAATATCAAAACCCACAAAACTCAAAACTAGTGGACATGTATCACATCTTAATACAAATTAGATATTTTCCTCCTGATACATTTTAAATAATTTGCTTTGGCTTAAGTATAATGACAATATTTAAAATCGTCATAATTTTCTCACACAGCAAAAATGGGTCATACAATGTCAAAAGATTGTTTGTATGAGCAATGGGACATCAAAGGGGTTCAGGAAATGTATAAAAAAGTCATTACTTTTTTTCAGTTTCATCTGACTGTTCAAGTAGATCGGAATACAAACTTCACCTTACACATTTCCGTGTTCGAAACTCAAAAGTAAAGAAATATAAATGTTTTAATAAGGTTTTGAATAGTTCTCTTGGAATAATGAGAAGTGTTATAGAGGGAGAAGCCCAACAACCAGTCAGCAGTTGTCTCCACTCTCCACAAATAGTTTTCAAGACTTATTTTCAAGACAGTTTCATCACCATGTTGTCTCCTCTCATTGCGGTCTCTCAGGTAGGAATGCCTGTCAGTTAAATAATGGTGGTTGCTCTCAGCTCTGTCTGCCCACATCTGAAAACACACGTACATGTGCCTGCACCATTGGCTACAACCTGCGCAGTGACCGTCTCTCCTGTGAAGGTAGGCTGCAGTCGTGACACGTTTTTTGTGTTAAGCGGGGATGTCACGAATGTTTTCTTCACTTTTAACAACAATTCATGTAGTTTTTTCAGTTAGTTAGTTACTTGTTTTTTTTTTTTTTTGTGGAAGGCGTCTAAAGAAAACTGTGTGACGTTTATTTGACCTCAATCTAACATCTCTCGCTTGCTGTTGTCTATCACAGGTTTGAGTTCTTTTCTGATGTACTCTTTTCATGAGGGGATACGTGGAATTGCTTTGGATCCCAGTGACCACGCAGAGACACTGATGCCCATCAGCGGCACCTTGTTTGCTGTTGGCGTGGACTTTCATGCAGGTACAAACACTGCACTTGCTATGATTCAGTCCTGCTATCTTCCATTCTGTTCACTAGAACCACTCTCTGAATCCTCTGTGTGTGCACAACAAAGATAAGCCATGTATCGCCTTCTCTGCATTACTTTTTTAAAATGTTCTTTGCTGTCAGATCTACAGTTTTTGTATTAGCTACATAGTCTTATACCAGATCAGAAGGGACTCTACAAGACTGCATATCACATGTTGAAGAGATAAACCACTCAGATTGGTTAAACAAGTTGATGCAAACAGTAACTTAGATAAATATCCCCTTTTGTATTTCATATGTTGTAGCTAGAACCATAAGGGACATAAAGTAGTATAGTAGATAATCTAGCAAATGAAAGTAGTGCTGAGATCACGAAGCTGATGGTGTTGAGGGGTTGTTGTGATACTATGCATTATTCATTCTCTGAATGAGGTTAATTTGTCAGTGGTCTGATGCAAGATTATTCAGCCCGTTTCGGTGGATCATTTTGTGGTGACAAGTGGCATAAATGAAGTGAGCGTCAAGGGGGCAGTCCACATGTGATGGTACCAAATTATCATTCGAACAGTCAATGATATGAGACATTTCCATAAACATGTATGCATGCATTAGCACAGACTACCGACAGTAATCATTCAAATGTGACCTGGCCTTTCCTTCTCCTATAAACAAACAACCAACAAACACTGTGCTGAAAGTACAGGCCATTTAGCATTCCATTCAGTTTAGAGCTGATGCAAAGGATAAGTACGCTATACAGACGATGTGAGGTTACTGTTATTTATTTATTTGTTTGTTTGTAAGATATGATGCATTTATTTGTATTATTATTATTATTAATATTTATTTTATTTTAATAAATATGTTATATATTTTATTATTTTATTTATTTATTTAAATTATGTAAACCTTGAAGTAAAGCGTACTTCTTCCTTTGTATCTGCTCTAAACTGAATAGATTTTTATATGTATTCAAACAAATATTCAGTCACCTTAGTTCACCTTAAGTCATTAGATGGACAGGTCTTTTTTTTACACGCCGTGTGGGTTGGGAAACATGGCAGAATTGCTGACCTCAGCAGCCGGGCAATAGAGGCAGATGGTCAGAGAGTTTCTATGCAAATACTCTCGCCTACCACCAGAATCAGCGCATCTCAGGTGAAGAAAACCCCAGTCCAACTCAGCCTATGACAGCTGATTACACATGCATACCATTTGCATCTTATTAAGAGGCAGCTTGTTGGAGCATAAAACAGATGAGGGCCTTCCAGCTGGCTGTTGTCACATGTAAGAAATCCGTTAGCTGTGTAAATTCAGCAATAACAGTAGGGTGCAAGTAAATAACTACTCTTGCCGCATTCGGTTGTAGGGCAAAAATACCATTAACATTTAGAGGGGGCTTCTGTCAAAACAATCTTTTAGTCATCGCTAATCATGTTTAATTTGTTTGATACACAATTTTTGTATGTCACTTTGAATGTCCCCTTACAAAAAGCTTGTTGGCAACTGTAGTTATTGTTACTGATAAAAAGCATTAGAGAATTATTATGGGATCTCTTACAAACCGTATAAGACGTTTCCAGGATATATCTGTCCTGTGCTTGCTTGCTTGCGTTATTTATTTATTTATTTAAAGCTCCTGAGATGCATTCTCATACACAATTTATGTTACCAGCTTTGCTCTTAATGTGAATAAAAATGTCCTCCTTCATACAGGCAATGATACAATTTACTGGACAGACATGGGTTTAAACCGGATCTCCAGAGCCAAGAGAGATCAGACATGGAGGGAAGACATTATCACCACTGGCATCAACAGAGTGGAGGGCATCGCAGTCGATTGGATTGCTGGTTAGACACAAACATCGTTATAAAAATGGAATGCTGCCATTTTTCTATCACTATCTGTCTGTGTATAGTTTTTCAATAAATGGAATTGCTCAGCACACAATGTCAGCACTTCTCAAGATAAAATCTTTGCATTTTACCATTTAAAAGTTTAGGTTTAGAACAAAAATTTTTTTTTTTTGGAAAAAAGTCTCTTATGCTCACCAAGGCTGCATTTATTTGTTATAATGAAATACAATACAATTGAAATACAATAAAAACAGTAATGTGAAGTATTATTATTTTTTTTTTTTTTTCTAACCAGGTAACCTTTACTGGACAGACCATGGCCTCAACCTCATTGAAATTGCTCGTCTAAATGGTCTCTACCGGTCAGTTGTAATATCAGATGGGCTGGATCAGCCAAGAGCCATTGCAGTGCATCCACAGAGAGGGTACGTCATATGCCTTTGAGACAATGGATCAGATTCAGCCATGTCTGCTGTTCAGTATCTTTAGATCTTTAGAAAGACTTTGCAAATTACTGAGTAAATTTTAGGGAACTATACATGTGCATTAGACCATATAATACAATGAGCTCTAGTGAAATTAAAATGCAGGTTTTTTTTTTTTACCTTTGAAGGTCAAATACATATTGTGATCTGTCTAAGACTGTTTTGCTGACAAATTGGCTTTAAAATGTCTTGGCCATCACTAATGACCAAAGGAAGAATTTAAAACGAGCAGAAATGCATCTCCATTTAGTCACAGGCCCTTTTTGTAGTCCATTATGGTATTCTTTCAGTAATTAGGATCAAAATCTGTAGTATCCATGCTATTTTTTTCTGTTTGCCTTGATTTTGTTCTTCACACCCTACAATCAGAATCACACACCTAGAAGACAAGTTTTAGATATGAGCGTGTTAACCCATCTACCATACATCTGCTGACAGCAAGACATCCAAAAAAAGAGCCTCCCATTCAAGCCTAAGGCTACAAAAGCTGTCTTTTCCTTTCCCAGTTGAGTCAAACTTTGAATGACATTTCCTTGGTGGTATAACAACTGTTATACACTTTAAGGAGTAGTTGACTTAAAAATGAAAATTCTGACATCTTTTACTCACCATCATGTCATTCCAAACCCATGCAGCTTACTTTCTGTCAGCACAAAAGTAGAAATTCTGTACTGGTTGCTTTTTTCTTGTATCCTTTAGATAAAAGTGTCTGCTAAATGATTAAAGGTTTAGCGGAGGGTCTTTCCGAATTTTAGAGAAGACCCGCCCTCTCCAATTTTTTTAAAAATGCACATGCGCAAAACTCTATTTGCTCCCGAGTGGGAACGCCTATTAAACGTGTAGAGTGACCGAGGACTCAAGACATTGAGTTGCATTTGTGTAATTAATACTATGGTAAACACATTGTAATTATCGAAAATGAACACACAAGGTTTTAGAATATTTCAGCGTGATACCATTTACCATTTGGTCGTAAGGCTACTTTAGACAAATTGAGATGTTTACCGTGTCTACGCGGTCCATGACTTGTGCCAGGGCTAGCATCGCTAATCATAGCTTACATTATATTTTACTAGCAGTAATTTTAAATGGATTACTTCAAAATAGCATGACAGACTTTACCTGTCTAGTAGAATCTTCACGACTGCGGCATCAGTTGGAAGCCCAACCTGTGCTTTAAGCGCACGCCAGCGTGTGAAATATTCACCCAAAATCACTCTGGTCTTGTTTCTATATACTGCGACCTTTCTCTTCTTATCATACACTTCATATACATTTTTCTCTTTCGACCCTCAGCCATTTTCAAAGGAATGGCTGAAACCGTAACTCATCACACATAATACACCTGAAAGTGCGCATGCGCAGAAGGGACGAGCACGTACGACGGCCTTACGTAAACATATCACCAGAATGATTGACACTTAGGTGGACCAATAGTACCCACCCGGAAAAAGAAAATCCTCCGCTATACCTTTAACTATAAATGTAATTCTATAGTGAATGGGGAAGATTTCAAGATTCAGAGGGGATGCAAACAGTATCATATAAGTATAATACTCAATGTTAACGGCTACAACCAAATCATTGAGAACCATATCAGACAGATTTGTGAAGTTTTAAGAATCAAATCAAAACAGTTCACTGAACCGATTCAATTCAAAAGAATGATTGGTTCACAATGATTCATACTTCTCTAATGAACATGCCAAGTTTTTGTAAGGCTGATGTCAATATATATTTAGTAATAAACAATTGTGTTTCTCAAAACATTTTCACAAGGTTTGTGAAGTATGGCATTAAAATTATTTATTGAAAAGATTCAGTTCAAAATAATGACCACTTGGACCACTTTATGATACTTTTGCATCATTTTTTAAGCTTGGAGTTTTTCAGATTTTTATAGGAAAATCGTATGTGTTTGGAATGGCATTAAAGGGATAGCTCACCAAAAAATGAAAAGTTGCTGGTAATTTACTCAAACTCAGGCCATCCAAGCTGTTAATGGCTTTTTTTCTTCTTCTACAGAACAGTAAAGAAGATTTTTTTAGCTAAAACTGTGGTCCTCTGTGATTCATATAATGGAAGTCAATGGGTGCTATTACTGTGAGATTAAAAAAAAAACACATGCAAGTTTGTAAGTTTACTTTAGTTGTAAGTTTAGTTTAGCTTAAGTAAGTTTAGCTTACACTACGGGGGGAAAGATTCATCTTCTCGAGATACTGAAGCCGAAAAATTATCCTTAATTTTGTATTCCTTTTCAACGCAGTGCAGCAGCTAGCTGACCTAGAACAGGCCATCTCGCGTGCTCATTGGCTGCCCTGCGGCAACTGCTGCAGCCTACCAGTGAGCCCGGCGTGACGTCACGCCCAATGAAGGGCGCCCGCGCCTTCATAGCGTCACAGCCTGCCAGAATGGGCGTGGCTTAGCGTATAAAAGTAGGGGCTGTAGGCTGAATTCTCTGGTTTTTCGTCGACTGAAGCGAAGTCGCTCGTGGCGCGAGCACGGCCGGTTACGCAATACTCGTTCCCTCTCTAGAGAGAATCGAGGTTACGTTAGTAACCGAGTATCGTTCTCTTACGAGAGGTTCTCTCGTATTGCGTAAGTTTAGCTTACGCTACGGGGACACTTTGTCAACGCCGTGCGCGCCAAGCATCCACCATGAGACCCCGGACTTTCAGGGGAACCCCATAAGTGAAAAATAAGGTGGCCAGCCACACAGGCCATCACTTGTACATAAGCACACGTAGGAAATACAGAGCAGCGCGCCGGTCTGTATAGGCACATGGCACATACCCTACTTAGTGCAGCTCAACCAGGAGAGCTGAGTCATGTGAGAGTGATCTGAGCAGGAGATCTGGGCAGAATACACCTCTCTTTCAAACTGACAACAGTTTAGCCTGCAAGGCAGGAACTTCTAGGTTATAAAACCTGACAAAGGTAGACGGGGAGCTCCTGCCCGCCGCTACACATATGTCATGGATAGAAATTCCACTGGACCATGCCCACGAAGAGGCCACGCCTCTCGTGGAATGAGCCCTGATGCCCAGAGGGCATTGCAGACCTTTCGACGCATAAGCAGCTGCTATAGCGTCCACTATCCATCTGGACAGGCTCTGTTTCGAGGAGGCGAGACCCTTGGTGCGCCCACCAAACGAAACAAAAAGCTGTTCCGAACGCCTGAAGGAGGCGGAGCGCGTAATGTAAACCCTCAGCGCTCTGACAGGGCAGAGGAGATTCACATCACTTTCGCTGTCAGATGCTGGGAGAGCTGACAATGAAATAACTTGCGCTCTGAATGGAGTGCCCATCACTTTAGGGACATAGCCATATCTAGGTCTGAGGATGACTTTAGAGTCATTCGGCCTGAACTCAAGACACAACGCGCTGATAGACAGCGCATCCAGGTCCCCCAGACGTTTTATTGACGTCAGTGCAGTCAGAAAGACGGTTTTCAGTGATAGATGTTTCAACCCCACGGAGTCTAGTGGTTCAAATGGAAAAGCTTTCAGGGCCTCGAGGACCAACGAAAGATGGGAACTGACGGGGGGAGCGGCGGATTCTTCCTTCTAGCTCCTCTAAGGAAGCGGATGACAAACTCGTGTCTTCCCAGTGACTGGCCGTGCGTCGATTCTGCGAACGCTGCCACGGCCGCCACGTATACTTTGAACGTGCACGGGGATCTTCCCTTATCCAGCAGCTCTTGTAGGAAGGTGAGCAGATGCGCCACCCCGCATGTCCGCGGGTCCAGACCTCTGTCGGTGCACCATCCAGAGAACACCGACCATTTAGACACGTAGAGCCTTCTCGTGGAAGGGGCTCTAGACTGCGTGATCGTGTTCATCACTCCTTCTGGCAGGGCAACGAGTACCCGTTGATCAACCATGCATGCAGAGACCAGCACTCTGGATGGGGATGCCAGATCGTGCCGCGAGCCTGAGAGAGGAGATCTGCCCTCACCGGAATCGGCCACGGAGCTGTATGTGACAGCCGTGCTAGTTCCGGGAACCAAATCTGATTCTCCCAACGCCGGGCTATGAGGAGCACCGAGTGGCGCGTTTCCCTGATTCTCTTGATCACCTGTGACAACAGAGAGACCGGAGGGAAAGCATATAGCGGGAGGCTGGGCAAAACCTGGGCCAGCGCGTCCTTGTCCTTCGAGAAGAACGTCGGGCATTGAGCGTTGTCTTTTGACGCAAATAGGTCGACTTCAGCTCTGCCGAATAGGCGCCACAGTTTCTGGACCGTTTGGGGGTGCAGGGACCATTCCCCTGGGGGAACATTGTCCCTGGACAGTTTGTCTGGTCCGTCGTTCAAATAGCCAGGCACATTCGCCGCCCTCAGCGAGCGCAGGTGCATCTGCGACCAAATAAGGAGGCGTTCCGTCAGATTGCAGAGATTTCTGGATCTGACACCGCCCTGACGGTTTACATAGGATACCACAGACATGTTGTTCGAGCGGACAAGAACATGCTGGTCCTGTATGAACGGGAGGAAGCACTTCAGCGCGTTCTCGACCGCTATCATCTCCAGACAGTTTATGTGAAAACCCTTCTCCTGGTCTGACCACTGGCCAAAGACCGGTCTGCCGTCGAACAGTGCGCCGCAACCTGAGTTGGACGCGTCTGTCGAGATGACTTTCCGATAAGAGATGGTTCCCATCGTTACTAACCAGGGCTGCAGAGCCGCTATGCAGGTCTGAGTCACTCTGATTTTCTGGCCACCAGACACCCAGGCTCGGCGGGACACGTGAGGATTCAACCAGCGTTGGAGCGGGCGCATGCGCAGTAGGCCTAGCTGAAGCACCGCTGCAGCTGATGCCATACAGCCCAACATCCTCTGAAAAGTTTTCAAAGGGAGAAAGCTGCCCGTCTGGAAAGACGTGGCTAGGTGGCGAACACGGCGCGCGCGCTGTGTCGATAAACGAGGCGTCATGGTCACCGAGTCCAGTTCTATTCTTAAAAAGGAAATTGACTGGCTGAGCAGTAATGAGCTCTTGGTCCAGTTGACCGTAAGACCCAAGCTTTCCAGATGACTGAGAAGCACTGTTCTGTGAGATAGCAGTTCTGTCTCTGACTGTGCCAGTATCAGCCAATCGTCCAAATAGTTCATTATTCGCAGCCCCTGACTTCTCAGGGGGGCGAGCGCCGCGTCCATGCAGTTTGTAAATGTACGGGGTGCTAGGGACAGGCCGAACGGCAGGACGGTGTATTGATATACCTGACCGTCGAAGGTGAATCTCAAAAATCGCCTGTGACGGGGTACTATCTGAATCTGAAAATAGGATTCCTATAGGATTCCACAGGAATCCTTCAGATCTAGAGAAATAAACCAGTCCCTCGGGCGAACGTGCGCGAGGATTTTTCTGGTCGTAAGCATTTTGAACGGTCTTTTCGCAAGTACTTTTTTCAAATGTATCAGATCTAGGATAGGTCTGAAGGCTCCCGTCCTTCTTGGGTACGAGAAAATATCGGCTGTAAAAGCCTGACTCGCTCAGAGAAGGCGGTACCTTTTCTATAGCCCCTTTGCACAGCAGCTTTGCTATTTCTGCGTGAAGTAGGTGTGCTACTTCCGCATTCACTATCGTCACGGTCCGGGCTTGAAAGCGCGGGGGACGGCGAATGAATTGAAGTGTATAGCCCTGCTTTATTGTGCTCAATACCCATTCTGAAATCCCTGGGATAGTTTCCCACGCAGCTATGTGAGCCGCTAGGGGGCGAATGGCCTCCGGGTTCAGACCGCCGCCATTTGCGGGCTTGCGAAACTGAACCGGAGCCGAAAGCGCGGCACGCGCACTCTCGGTTCTGGGCAATGGCTGCTCTCTGACAGCTGAAACCGGCTGACTTATGTGAGATGTCCCAATCATAAGGGATGGGGAACATACTTTTACCACACTTTGACGCGCGAGCAGCGCACCGGGCGGAAAAGCTTTCTGTAAGCGTGAGTGCGTGTACGTGGGCACGAGACTTACAACTGTATCTGACGCCCCGATCATACTGGATGGGGAGCGTTTTATTAACGCCCTGCGTTTTGTGATAACATTTAGACGCGCGGGCGGGGCCCGGGGGGAGGTTTGTGTTGGCAAGCGTGAGCGCTCTCTGGCGGGCACGAGACTTACATTCATAACCTGCTTTTTTGATCTTGTAACAGAGCGGGCAGATAGTGGGCACAGACCTGTGGACACATTTCTTACATTCAACACTCGAGCGGGTTTTCTGCGCTTTATGAGAGTGTGCTCTGTGAGTGACACGGGATTCGGAGTGCTTATGTGTACGGGTGAACACTGGGGCGTGGGCACTTTCACTACACTTAAAACACTGACGGCATGAGCCGGACCAGACATTATACTCTTTTTGAGATTTCTCTGGGTCGCCGTGAAAACGGCATTTGTGTGCAGGCGAGAGGGTGAATAAACCGGCTCGTTGGCTGCTAATTGAACCACTGCAGTAGCCTGTTTGAAGGGGACTGACAGGGAAATGAACTTTGACGGCGGTCCGGCCGCAGCGGGACACGCGCGTCTTTCCTCTCTCGCTGTTAGGAGGGCTTCGCGTGCTCAGACTTCAGCGTAATTCTTTGCCGAGACCCTCTGGGGGGCGGCGGTCTGTGACGGCTGTCTGAGCGCGATCTAGGGCGGCCGCCCTGGCGTCGCTGCGAAGGCTGAGTCTGTGCTGGACGCTGGGTCCTGGTTCACACGGGCGGCTTGCTCTGTCTCTCGCGAGAGCGGCCTGTGGCGGAATTCGAGCGTCGCGGCAGGAAGAGGTTCATGGCCTGCGTGGTCTTCTGCACCTCAGAGAAGCGGTCAACGATCCCGTTCACCGCTGGGCCGAAGAGACCAGTGGAGGAGAACGGCGCGTTCAGGAAGGTGGCTCGCTTAGATTCCCTCATATCCGCGAGCATTAACCAGAGGTGCCTCTCTGTCACAGTTAACGCGGCCATGGCTCGTCCGATGGCTTGGGCTGCGGCTTTGGTGGCGCGGAGAGAGAGATCCGTCGCACTTCTCAGATCCGTAACTGCAGCTGGATCCCGGCCCTTCTCATCCCACTCACAGAGGAGGTCGGCTTGCAGGATCTGAAGCACAGCCATTGAGTGTAGACACAGCCATTGAGTTATGCCTGGCCGGAGGCGGCATAAGCGCGGCCAATCAAGGCGGACGTGGCTCTGCAGGCTTTAGACAGGAGGGCTGACCGTGACCGCCATCTCGCAGAGGGCGGGCAAAGGTGCGCTGCGACCGCCTCTTCCACAGGGGAAAAGCCGTTTTCCCCTTTCTCGGCGGCACTGTCCACTTGGGAGAGCGACGTGGAGGCCTGTGACTGAAGTCTTGAAGAAAAAGGTGTACTCCACGACTTCGTCAGCTCCGAATGAAGTTCCGGCAGGAATGGAGCGGGCCTAGTTGCTGAAGCTGCATGGCGGTGGCGACTCTGAAGGAAACAGCCGTCGAGCCTGTTCGGCGCGGGTTACTCTGGCAATGACCACTCGAGCCCGAGACGGTCAACAGCCTGTGTCAGCAGGCGCATCAGTTCCGCATCAGCTCCAGCGTGGGTACGGGTAGATTCCTGGATCGACGAGGTGGCGGAATGAAGCGACCATTCCCCGCTGTCCGATGCCAGGATGGAACAGCAGTCTTTCGTGGCGTGTTCCTCGGCCTCATCCTCCGATGCAACGGCAGTGAGGCTCGTAAGCGGCGCGTCAGTGAGGAGAGGCGGCGAAGGCGAGGCTCGAGGGAGGTTCTCCGGCGAGCGCGTCGCTGTGGCCACAGGTTCCGGCTGTCTCAGGGAACGGCGTTTCTTCCTGCGCGGTCCCACAGAGGGCGGAGTGACTGCTGCGGGGTTTAACGCTTCGAGTCGAGCCCGCAGGGTCGACAGCGGAAGCTCCTCACAGAGCTCGCAGCCCCCGGACGTGAGGGCGAGCTCTACGTGCTCCAGGCCCAGGCAGAGAGCGCAGATCAGGTGGCAGTCTCCGGTGCTGAGCGGGGCTCTACACGAGCCGCAGGAAGTGCGAGGCATCTTGAAAAAGACGCTCGCTGCTCTTTTAGAATTTTTTTTTTTTTGCAAGGCAAAAAGGATATGTCGCCGGATAGCGTAGCTTGCACGGATGGCTGAAGGTGGCGAAGACGGCCGGCTTCCTCAGCGCTGTCCTAAGCTGGCTGTTTGCTGTTCGACAGCGGCGGTGGCTTCTCTCAAATCCAGCGATGCGAAGAGCTCGCTGAAGAGACGAAAAATCAGAGAATTCAGCCTACAGCCCCTACTTTTATACGCTAAGCCACGCCCATTCTGGCGGGCTGTGACGCTATGAAGGCGCGGGCGCCCTTCATTGGGCGTGACGTCACGCCGGGCTCACTGGTAGTCTGCAGCAGTTGCCGCAGGGCAGCCAATGAGCACGCGAGATGGCCTGCTCTAGGTCAGCTAGCTGCTGCACTGCGTTGAAGATGAATCTTTCCCCCTGTAGCGTAAGCTAAACTTAAGCAATACGAGAGAAGAGAACATGTCTCGTAAGAGAACATGTGTGCGGGAGTGACCTCACACTTTGTTTGTTTACTACAGAGAGTGAAGGCGCATGTTCACCAACAGTAGGAACGTCTAAAGCTGTTTGAAAGTACACCTCATCACAATGTCTGATGATTTTGATGTAACACTAGACAATGTGGAATTTTTTGTACAACCATACTTGTTTATACCAGAATACTCTGATCAAGAACTGCGAGAGATTGATGAAGCAGCGGCAGGGGAACGTCATCAAACCTCAGGGAGACAGAGGTCTCTTGAAACGTGGTGGTGTTCTTGTCCTAAGTGTCATGCGATGACAACAGAAGTAGAGAGCCTCTCTTGTCACGAATGGAACATTGCAATGCCACAACTCGAAGAAATCGTTGAGGCAGCTGTCTGACTGAAGATCCCAGCTTTTCTCCAATTGCTGAGCCCCAGCTTTTTGCACAAAGTCTTAAGCTTGCCATGTGTAAACTGCAGGCGACACTTTGTTTAGTATTACATCGAGATAATTTAAATCATCAGCCATTGTGATGACTGGCACTTTTAAACAGTTTTATCCATTTGTACTGCTGGTGAACACACGGCCTCCCTCAAACAAACAGCGTTAGCTCACATGTGAGGTCACTCTTGCACATACGTCATTATGCGACAGAAAGCTCACGTTCAGGGCCGTTTGCCAAGTCTGTGGATTATTAGAGGTAAAAATGTTGTAAACAGTGTTCAGTTTCTTGCATAGGCCGATCGTTACGCTTCTTAAGACCTTAATGTATCGTCAAGAGCTGCAGGTATTTTGTTTTGTGTGCATATGTTTGTTTTTTTATCTCAAAGTGATGGCACCCATTGACTTCCATTATATGAAATATATATTCTAAAAAATCTTCTTTACTGTTCTACTCAAGAAAAAAAAGTTACCTACATCTTGGATGGTCTGAGGGTGAGTAAATTAACAGCACATTTTCATTTTTGGGTGAACTATCCCTTTAAAGTGAATAAATGAGGACGGAATTTTCATTTTTGGCTGAACTGTTCCTTTAAGGTCTTTAATTGTTAAAATGGTCATCCGAATCAGATTTTTCCATTTAACAGTTACTTATTCTGGACCGAGTGGGGGAAAAATCCTTGCATAGGTCGTGCACGACTGGACGGCTCTGACCAAGTGACCCTGGTCAGTTCTGGCATTGCCTGGCCGAATGGAATCACCATTGACTACGAGGTAGGGTGACATGACTCTACTTCCTGATGCTTTGCTCACTCTCTCTTCTTCTGATGCTAATAAAATAGAGCTGCTCAAAGGGAGAGGTGCTCATTTTCAAATTGCTTTCTAGGAAAATAGATTATACTGGAGCGACGCCCGGACCGACAAGATAGAAAGGATCAACCTTGAAACCGGGGAGGGCCGAGAGATTGTACTGTCAGCCTCCAATGTGGACCTGTTCTCCGTGGCTGTGTTTGGGGCTTACATCTACTGGTCTGACAGGTAATTTATTATTTTACTAAGTGCTACACTCTCCAAAGTGGCCCACGGAGCCAGCTGCTCCAGTCTCAACGGATTAACCCCTTCCGAGCAAGGTTATTATGAGGCCTGCCGCATGTTTATGTCATCTCCCAGGCAGCCTCCGTTGGCCTTATGTAAATAGGATGTACCGCAAGTCATTGCCAAGGTGACGTTTTCTCATCTTTGCCGCTAAAGCATCATTTCTGTGTGTTTTAATGAGTCTTGCTGCTTTTAATTAGAAAACTGCCATCATTACGCCAATGTCAGACTCTCTCTCTCTGTGCTGTCTATGGCAGAGCCCACGCCAACGGATCAATCCGGCGCGGATTCAAGAGCGATGCCAACGACGCCGTGACGATGAGAAGTGGTCTTGGCGTCAACCTGAAGGACGTGAAAGTGTTTAACAGAGGCCGGGAAAAAGGTTGAGGTTTCAACTTAATGAGTTTATTTAATTATGCCACATATGTTTTCTTGAAATAGAACAAGATTTATTCTGATTAACGCAGTGAGCATCCAGTGATGTTTGTCTATGCTTTTGCATGTAGGCACCAATCCGTGTGCGAGGAGCAATGGAGGTTGTCAACAGCTGTGTTTTCACTTGGGCAGTGGAAGAAGGACCTGCTCCTGTGCCCATGGGTACTTAGCCGAAGATGGCTTTGCTTGCCAAAGATATGAGGGCTATCTTCTCTACTCTGAAAGGACCATCTTAAAGAGCATCCACCTATCTGACGAGAGTGATCTTAACTCCCCTCTCCAACCTTTTGAGAACCCAGATTACTTCAAGAACGTCATCGCTCTGGCGTTCGATTATCGGCAACAGAGCTCACACCACAACCGCATATTCTTCAGCGACATCCATTTTGGCAATATTCAGATGATCAATGATGACTGGTCAGGAAGACAAGTCATAGTAGACAGTAAGTCTAGTTGGTTTGATTGTACATGCTTTCTTGCAGAAATGGTTATGAAGGGGAAAGTCCTGCTAATTGCTTCTTGGTTTGGGTTTTGTGCTAGCCTTTTGATGATCATAAAAGATGTTACTTCCACAGATTTGGGCTTTTTGTTTTTGGCCCTGTCGTCGTCCTGATGCAGAAAGGCATTTGCAGTGGCCCACATGTTGTTTAATGTTCTGCTGTTAGAACCATTCCAGCCTCTTAGCAGCCATTTGTGAAAGGCCATTTGTTGGAAACCGTAAGTGGCACTGCCTGTGATGTACAGCAAGGCCTCCATACATCCAACATCTAGTAAAAGTGTTGTAATAGCTACCTCCATTTTTCCACAACTAAGTGGGACCAATTTAACTGTCAAAAAAGATGTTTAAAACACTGCATCTTTTTCCATGATGGATTCTTGATGGATTAAAATCGCTTGTCTCATTTCCACCGTCCTCAAACTGTAACAGAAATATGAATGGAAGCGGGGTGATATTTTTCAAGATCCTACCTGTCACTGCTGTTGGAAAGTTCAGAATATGGTTATTGATTTCCTCATGTACGCTATATACGGCAGACATTTCAGCCGCGATCGATATCCACGTCTGATGGTGGCCCACAATGAAAACCTAATATGCCTAATGACTGTGTATTATCCATTTACAATGTAATGAGACAATCTTGGCGGTTTTTTTTTTTACTACAAAAACCTCATTTTCTACTTATTATAGATTGTTCACTTTGTAATTTCTTATTCAGAACACATGCAAAAATAATTAGCCTATGTTCAAATGGCAAATACAGTAAGAAGAATGTTGCAATAATCTAAATGTACACTAGAAATTCTTGAATGAAATTCCTCATGATTGATAGCAGAAATTCAGGGGATGTTCTTAAAGAAATAATTCACCTCAAAATTTAATTTGGGATAATTTACTTTTATGGTATGCTTCTTTTTTTAAAACTTATAATATTCAGTCCTCAAAAAGAAATTCTAGCTTTAGAACAAAACAATTTCAGTAAATTATTTATTTTTTTCTTATGTTTTCCCCTTTCTTTTTCTTTTCTTTTTTTTTGCATGAACATCTAAATATAGTTTATTTGTCCTTTGTAAACAGAGAAAAATAAAGTCCTGAATGCCTTTTCAGTATTTAGTAACCCATCTGATTTCACTTTGCTGAAGTTAATGGAATGCAGATATACTTAGAAAGCCTCTGTGCTGCATGATTAGTTCGTCTATCCACTTACAGTACTCTCTGAGTTCTCTTTTAACTAACCTCATTGCTCCTTGGGTATTAGACCTTTTCATATTTCATTTTTACTTAATTTGCCATCTCTATCCTCTTGCTGATAATAAAAGGGGTTTTGTTCTGATTCTCTCTTGCCTTTGTTTAGCATATATGACAAAATATAATTTACAGCAAATAGAATCACTGCTTCTTTTTTTCTTTTCTTTTTTTAGGAATTTCAGTATTACAGCTAAAACTAAATTGCTGTTGAATACACTACTTTTTTTAAATTAGTTATGTATAAAATGCATTATTAATATCTAAAATTAACTAATTAAATTAAAACAATGGCATGCACATTTTTCAAGTGATTACTTTAGCATGAAATCCACATTACATTAATACTGATTGGACTGAGAAGTAGTTCTGTAATTAAAATTAGCTGTACATTTTTTTTCAAGACCTAATGCACAGATTAGATATTTTGATGAATATGTAGCTAGTGCTAGAGATGTTTTTGAACGAGACGTACATTTGACCATTCACCGGAACTTTTCATTCCCCTACCACACTGTAACGTTCACAGAGAAATCCTCCACCTCTATCCATTTTGAGTGTAAGTACCGCAGCCAGAGAGAGTGAGAGACTGATGTTGACTGCAGGTTGAAATGAGCCTGCTCTTTTGATGACGTCTCCACACTTGAGCTCAGTCACTTTTCCAGAGATGAAAGCCAAGCCCAGCCACCTCGACTACATGCACACTCATCCACACACACAAACACTCATGCACACTCTGCGTTCTGTCACCGGGAGAGGGCGAGGACGTTAATAATCCGTATTTCCCTAATTAAGTCATACATCCCCTGTTAATTACTCCCTGGCCTCTCTAACAGTTTCTGCAAAGGCAAGCTGTCAGGCACTTTTTATTGTGAATGATTAATTAGTTATGTATTTCTGCAGACTGTTAATAAAGTAGTATCTAAGATTTTTCAAAGTGTGACATTTTTACCTACAGCCTCTGCTAAGTTAAACACAATTGCTATTTAACTGATGAAGTTTTAGACATGACAGCAGACAAAACCTTACAGTTTTATAATGCTTAGTGAGATGTCAATTTGATTTATTATGGTTTTCTGAATAAACTCACTCACTGTGATTACTAGAAACACTATTGCAATGTTTTTTATCTTTTTCATTCAAAAATATAACATTCATTCATTACCGTGGTCTATATCAAACAGTACGATGGTATAATCATATTAGTAAAATAAATATTAAAAATATTCTTAAACAGCTATACATACTAAAAAAAGTTGAAAGTAGCACAAACGAACACGTAATTTAAACAATTTTAACATCAAAGAGAACATACTATTACATCACCTTTCCATGTGACTGGTTTCAATATGTCATTAGCCAGTGGGAAAGAAGCATGGTCAAACTGTAGTTTGTTTTCCTCTCCAGATGTGGGTTCGGTTGAGGGCTTGGCTTATCACAGAGCATGGGACACGATTTACTGGACTAGCTCCACCACCTCAAGCATCAGCAGATACACAGTAGACCAGAGCCGACAAGGAGCCTTCACCAGGCAAGCTGTTGTCACCATGTCTGAGGATGACCATCCCCATGTCTTGGCCCTGGATGAATGTCAAAAGTAAGTTTTTTGGGGGGGATTTTTTCACTCACTTGGGTATTTGATATTGTTGGTCTGTAAAGAATACTGTCAAATTTCAAAAATGACATTGACACTGCTTTTTAGAAATGTTCAGTGACAATACTTTCATACTGAAATTTAATATGATTTTAGATGAGAGTTTGAGTTTGTTGTCATCTGCATTGAAATGCCTATTTGCTCTTAAAAACATCCCCAAATGCACCATCATTGGTCATGTGACATGCGAGAACCAATGAAGTTTGGTGTGCAAATGGTGCTGTTTTTCTGCTCCGACAGAGGGAAAGATTCCATTCACTGTAGGCTAAACAAAATGGATACATTCACTCGCTTGACAGAGGAACCTTTGTCGACACGTAATGTGAAACAAAATTGATTTTTATTTCAGGAGGAAGCACATTGACTTTTAAAATTGAGAGCAAATTGATTCATCACACACAGGAAAACTGACATATATGGAATGTCAATCAGTCAAGAAGGAAAACATTTTAATTAGTTTGACCTCTTCCGATGAGCCAAGCATCATGTGAAATTTGTTGTGAATGGAACATTTTTATTCCTGACTGAGCAAAGTAGCAACTCTCCGGACATAATGGATCGTATATGCACTTAAATATCCCCTCTAAAAGAACCATTTGAGACTGATGAACAGAATTGCTATTCAGAAAGATGTGCCGACCCTGAGTTCACTGACTACATTAAACCCTCAACCTTGGAGAGAATATGCTTACTTGGTTATCTGGCACTTTTTCAAATGGACTACAGACTGCTGTTAATTAGAATCTAACCTGAAATGATTAATTGGCATAAAATGTCAGCATGTATCACTAATTTTCAATTAGTCCATGGAATTAGACTGTGAAAGGAATTTTTTAAGAGGAAATGTCAAACAGGCCCTGAGGCCTTTCTGTCCACTACAATTTGTGAAGTCGGTGATATTCCCCAGTCCCATAGAGCTGGTTTAAAAATACAGACAGACGACAGTATTTAATCAATTTTCTCTAGTGCTTTCTGTAAAAAAGCATCTCTTCCTCTCATTTTCTGTCCTGTGTATTTTATAGCCTGATGTTTTGGACCAATTGGAACGAGCAGCGCCCCAGTATCATGCGCTCCACTCTTGCAGGAAATAACATGAAAGTCATCATTAGCACAGATGTATTCACTCCTAACGGACTCACAATTGACCATAAAGCAGAGAAGCTATATTTCTCTGACGGCAGCCTGGGCAAAATTGAACGCTGTGAATATGACGGCTCCCACAGACGTGTAAGTATGACTTTTTCTCTGTTTCGTGGTGTTTCGGAGACTTTTCAAGGAAATTATCATGATTTCATTCATGATGTCATTTTACTGTCAAGATACATTATTTTTTTTAGCACTTTACAGTAAGTTTCAATTCATTAACATTTAATAATGCATTAGAAATCATATACTAACAATACACAATATCTACTGCATTTGTTAATCTAGATTTATGTTAATTTCTAAAATATAATTTTACATTTATAATATTTGTATACATATTTTTGAATTAGCAATGAACTATAGTATTGTTTTATAAATTGACATTTAACCTAAATTATTAATGCTGTAAAAAATTGTTGTGCAACTCGTTAACAAATTGAACCTTACTGTCAAGTTTTCCGCAAACTAAATTCAATTATATGCTAATTAATTAATCACAATTAATTGCATATAAATATTTGTTGAGAAAAAAAAACAAATGAAGATGATTCAAAGATGTCATTCTTTTATTTTTTTTAAATAATGAATAATGTTAAATTAATTCCAGAGGGTTTCCAGTGCTAGCTCATTCTTTGTTTAAGAATATTTTATAGTTATTGTTTAATTAAGTGCTTTTGATTAGTGGAAATAACAACCATCAGTTGAAGCAATTCCTACTCATTTTCGAAAACATAAACCTCAATTGGGTTTTGTGTCCGGTCACTACGTCTACATGATAATGACTTGATGACCACTCAAAGGTCAGCCAACCCCCTAGAGTTATTAGTGTCTGTTGACCCTTCACAAGATCAGTTTAATTGTAATGAATTATTTACTTTAAAGAAACATGACAAAGAGTTCATTAGAGTTCCTCAACCTCCCAAACTAAGCGCACTGATGGTAATGAAAGCTTATTTTGAGACTCCTGCTGGGCTGTTCTCTCAACTAGCCAATTAAACTGTGAAGAATTAAGCAAAACTAAATCAACATGGCTTTTGGCAAACTGCCTTACATTTGGAATCTCCCAACTGGTTTTAGTGAGGGGGATTGTGCAGTAAGTCGAAGCTTAGTCGCTACGCATGGTTAGACTTTCTCAGATGAAACACAGTCTGTCACAGTCTGTGTGGTGCCATCATTTACATCATATCCACACAGAGAGGACTATTATTATAGACGTTAATTTTCTGTAATGCCCATCATAACAGAAAGCAAATGCATGTGGCTATAGTTGTTAGCCGAAAACTCTATTTGACATCTATTTGATCAGATAAACAGAGATAATTAGTGCTGGAGCAGAACGCTTGCACCTCTAAATTTAATTCTGAATCAATATGCTCCATCAAAAAACCATCTGGCATGCTCCTCATCCTACCAACACCCCCCCCCCCCCCCCCCCCCCCCCCATTCGGATCTCCAGTTGTTGTTTGCTCAAGCTGGGCTCTCTTAATCAACACCTGTCCTATTTTTCCCACCATGGTGGTAGGGCTAATGTGATCACGGCTACAAGCGTGTTCCTGTTAATGCTTGGGTCTCCAGAGCTGTGGGACATCCTCCCGCCCCACAGCCCGGAAACTCCCAGAAGGAGTCGTGTGATGTATATCCGTGTCCGTCACCATGACACCTGCATTAACACTCTCAGGATCTGGGCTAAACTGGCTACTGGGGGATTATTTAAAGCACGTGTCCTCTACCTACACATTAGTTTTGGTCCCCTCTAAGAGACTTTCCAGTGTTCATCACAGTCTGTTTTTGTCTCTTGTTTTTAAGTATAAGCCATGTTTTGGTCATGTTTTTAGCCTTGTGTAGGATGCATTTCTTTATAGAACCATTTTTTTTGAATGGCTGATAATAATGTTGAATAGTTTGACAGCAGGATGGTTGAAATTTTAGGGATGCACAATATGTCAGTCCCATACCATATTAGAGATTTCTTTTTTATTTATTATTTATTCTACCTGTCCATATTTGATATATAATCGTGCATGATCCTTTTCTCTGGTTTTATATTTAGATTACCTTTGTGATTGTCTAACGTTCATTTTATAATATTAATTATTATTTTTAATATTACTTTTTATTCAACAGTGTTAAATGTAATCTTTAAGAAGTCTCAAAATAAATATAATTTTTTTCATAATTTACATGATAATGCCTAAATTCACTTTGTTTGAAACGTTTGATTTGAGTTTTTTAGTGTATTAATTTTAATTTGTTTAGAAAAGCATTGCATAGCCTTTTAATGTCAGCCCTAATATGAAATATGCCCACATAAGAGACTTCTTTCAGATACATTAATAAATAACATTATAAATATAAAACCTGTAAGCAATTTTCTCTTTAAGTGACCCTCTGTATTTGTTTTTAGGTGATTGTTAGGTCGGGACCTGGCACATTTTTTGGACTTGCTATCCATGGAAACTACATTTTTTGGTCTGATTGGACTCGGCGGGCTGTGCTACGAACCAACAAGTTCACCGGAGGAGACACTAAAGTTCTTAGAGCTGATATTCCCCATCAGCCAATGGGAATTATAGCAGTTGCCAAAGACACTAATAGCTGTAAGTATTCCAAAATAAAAAATTGGGCACTTAAAGTGCCCTCTGAAACTTTTCATATCCTAGTTTCTCGCTTTGGATTCAGAGCTGAGCTTTTGCTGGTGGAGACTCTTTTTGATTTCTAAGTAATAGTAGGGATGATAAATTAGAATGGACTTATTTAGTAACCAAGCAAACTAAATTAGAGACATAATTAATTTTAAAACGTATCCTCGAGTCGAAGAGAATTCTCTGAACTGTCGCAAATGTTAAAAGTAGGACATTAAGAAATGGGTTTAAGCGACTCCCGACGGTTTGTGTTTGTGAGCCTGCTGTTAGGGGTTTTCTCCTCTCATTTGTTTGATCACACCATGATTGCAGCTGTCTGCCCCTAACCACTTCTACCTAGTGAATGTTACCAGTCAGCACCTCCAGAGAGAGATGCGTGTTCATTCGAAGACAGACTTGAGGAAAACTGCTATTTTGATCAGCAATGTGATCTTTCCTATCCTGTACTTTCATCTGACACTTTGCCAAGTTAACACACCAGCTTTGATTGTTGAGGCTCATTTCCATGTTCATGCTGAGTCATAGCGCAATGAATTAGAGATTCTGAAGGCTCTTCATAGGTGTGCTTCGTACAGCTCCCAGAGGTTCTGGATTCATACCATTTTCTGACAGTCTGCACATTAATTTAAAACTACTTTGATCAATCTGATTGAATGGACTGGTGAAAATACTTCTATTTAGATTTTTTTCATAAAGAAATTATGCCATTTTCATAATGATTTGAGTGAAAATTGCAGAGTGACTTAGCATTTGGTTTGTCATTTTGCTTTAATGACAGCAGCACTCGAACTTCATGAACTGAACACCTGTTCTTCAGCATGATTTGAGAATGATTTTTCTTGTTGTAATGGAAGCAAGAACATTTGTTGTCTGTACAAATAGAGTCACACGATCAATTTCACAAATTTGCTTATTTAATTGTAGTCCAGATAGAATTTAGCACTTATTTAAATATAGCAGATTCTGAAATAGTTATAATCAATTTAATGGTTTATTTTATTTTATTATTATTCATTTTATATTTTTTGGTTTTAAATAGTTTCAGAATCCTCAAACGTTTTTAATTGGCATGTTTAATTGGACTTTAAATCCCTTATGTTCACACACTTTTGGACGCCACACTTTTAAATAGTAATTTCCAAAGCCTAACAAAGGAAAATAGTACCGTTTTCTTTTTCCGTTTATCAGATTACACTTATGTTTTAACATTTTAAACAACTTTTTAGTTTTGCTTAGAAATTGCACTTTTTGTCAGAACTCCAGGGTATTCAATGAATAAACCCCTGATGGTACTGCATTTGTCGGTGTGCTTTAATAGTCAGCTCTTTTAAAAGAAAGCAAACCTGTTTTTAGCTCAAAGTTTTATGGATTACTCACTTCAAAGACTTTGGAATGACTTTTCTCTGGGTCATTGTTTGTTTGTTATTTAATATTGTTATTCAGCCTTTTTTTTTTTACTCCGAACACTGTTGTGATGGTACGTGATGTTCCCTTGTCCCTCTGTTTCAGGTGAGCTATCTCCATGCAGGGTTCTGAATGGTGGTTGTGGCGACCTGTGTCTCCTTACTCCAGATGGCACAGTCAACTGCAGCTGCCGAGGAGAGCGGATCCTGCTCGATGACAACAGATGTGTGTGTAAGTTTCGTCTTCACATCCACAGTGCCGTGCCTCGCTCAGACTCTCAGGAAATATGAGACCCTCCATCTCAGAAAGATGTGAAATGACTTTTCTTTAGCTATTTCAGCATGTATCCTGTGTTTCATAATGGATATTGCTAATCTACTGTAGAATTAGGGATTTGAACTTTTCCCATACCTTTTTTACTACGCAAATGAATGATACCTCAAATCTTACGACTTGTCGAGTAGAGGTCAATTTTGTCCTAAATATTATTTATTCAAAATTTAATTAAAAGTGAAATAAAAATACAATTTGACTTGAATATATTTAAATTTCAATGTATTGATGGATAGCCTCTTGAAATGCAGCATCTTGTTTTCAAGAGGGTCCAATATCATTTCTATGATGATATATTTATTGGCTGATATATATTGGTGCATCCCTAACATATAGTGTGTGTGTGTGTGTGTGTGTGTGTGTGTGTGTGTGTGTGTGTGTGTGTGTGTGTGTGTGTGTGTGTGTGTGTGTGTGTGTGTGTGTGTGTGTGTGTGTGTGTGTGTGTGTGTGTGTTTTTTTTATATTTATTTTTTATTATATATATATATATATATATATATATATATATGTATACTGTATATGTATGTATATATGTATATATGTATGTATATATGTATATGTTAGGGGTGCATGGATATATTGGCCAATATAATTGGTATCGCCATGATGAACACACCACGATTCATCAAACTTAAAATGGTCTAAACATTTTTAAAACCTTTTAAAACCATCAAGGATACAAAGACTACATTTCTAAGAATGATATAAATGTTGTAGACTTTGTTTCTTCCTTTTGAAAGATTTTTCCAACTTTATGATTTTCACCCTAATAATGAAAAAATATATATTTAGAAAAAAAACTACTTGCATTGAATACGGGTCATAATTGACTTGTAACCCACAACACTATTGTGAAAGCAACTTTTTCATCACTCATTTTTTTTCCGAAAATCTAGTACAGTAAGTGTGTAATTTCATCAAATGATGATGCAATTTACAAAAAACAACTTTAGTTTTTAAAGAAATTGTATTTATTAGCCACACAATTAATTTTCACATTTAATTAGGTTAGTTTTGTCTGCTAGATTGGTTAACATCATTATCATGTTGTTCTCTTTTATAGCCAAAATGTCCTCTTGCAACATCCACACTGAGTTTGAGTGTGGAAACGGGGAATGTATAGACTACCAGCTAACATGTGATGGAATTGCCCACTGCAAAGACAAGTCAGATGAGAAAATGCAATATTGTGGTAAGTAGCCGATCACAACACTTTGCCATATGTGCTCTCCGCTCTCACATCATGAAAGCAGTAAGAATGCAGAATTGGTTTAAGGTGGCAGTTCCATTCCCTGAAGCTTCAACCTAATAAAATGAGCCGCTACTCCTTACTGCTTTCAACCAGAGGAGCAAATGGGAATAAGCTCAGAGCAACAGAAAGAGTAAATAAGAGAGAGGATGTGAAGCTTTTTTTGCTCTGTTGTGAAAGATTTGCTGTGCCTTTGCTTTCCGTATCGCTAGACAACAGGAGCTGCCGAAAGGGTCACCGTCCTTGCTACAACAGGCGTTGTGTGGCTAACAGCCGCTTTTGTGATGGAGTCGACGACTGTGGGGACAACTCAGATGAGACATTTTGTAACAGTGGGTATCCAGTGTGTGAATATTATTATTGTGACATTTTACATATAAATTTCACTTAAAGAAGTCATTTATTTTTGCAGTCTATAAAAGAAAATAGGCAGCAAAAAATATATTGTGCCGCTAGTAGGTTCATTTCGGACCATGTTAGACAACAAAAATGACACCCAATTTTCAAGCTGTGAAAGCATTTCACAAGTCATTTTCTTTGGAGCTGTCTGGAAGACCCTGTTATCATCAGTGAATTGCGGTGCATATACAAATATCTGTGCACAATATTTCATTCATTTAAGCGCATGTCCAGGTGCTTTAGTCTCTCCGCTCTGTGTAAATGAAGTGTCTCTGTTCCAGATGTCACATGTGCTGTGTCTGAGTCATCCTGTCAAGATGGAACTTGCATACCAATATCCTCCTGGTGCAACCAGGTCATCGACTGTGCTGATGCCTCGGATGAAAAGAACTGCAGTAAGGCAGCATTGCCCATGTTGCAAAGCAGCACGCGTTATCATTATCCTACCATAATAATCATTAATTGACGTATCAGTTATTATATACTACAAATGTACTGCATTCCTAGATTTAACTAAATTCAGCTAAATTAAGTTAACCTCATAACTTTCAAAACCTGTATGACTTTCTTTCCTCAGTGGAACAGAAAAGATTTCAAGAATCTCCTGTCCGCTCTTTCCCATATAACGGACGTGAAAGGGGACAAAATGCACCATAAAGGCATTATAGAAGCAATCTTTTGGACTTTTTGTGTTATAATATAAGTCCTTTGATGTCATTTGATACAGTAGCTAGCTTCATATAACAAAAAGAACAAAATTAAGTCATTATTCACTGAAAATTTTCTCTGCTGACGCTTTAAAATACAATATGACAGCATTGACATCAATGACTGTCGTTCAAACGTTTGGGGCTAGTATGGTCTTTATTTGATCTAAAAACAGTAAATATTGTGAAGTATTAGTGCAATTTAAAATAATGGTTTTCTATTTTATTATATGTTAAAATGTAATTTATTCCTGTGACAACAAAGCAGAGTTTGCATTGTCAGGTTATCCTTCAGAAATCATACTAATATACTGATTTTATTATTATCAATGATAAAAACAGTTGTGCAACTTAATAGAGTAGTAAGTTTGGTATCGGTTACACATTACAATAAGGTTCATTAGTTCACATTAGTTAACTACCTTAGTTAACATGAATTACGAATGAACAAGACTTCTACAGCATTTATTAATCTAAATTAATGTTAATTTCAACATTTACTAATACAGTATTAAAATCAAAATTTGTATTTGTTAACATTAGTTAATGCACTGTGAACAAACAATTAATGACTGTATTTTTTTTAACTAACATTAACAAAGATAAATAAATACGGTTACAAATTGTTTTGTTCATTGTTAGTTCATGTTAGTTAATACATTCACTAATGTTAACTAATGAAACATTTATATATATATATATATAAAATATATACTAACCCAAACTTTTGAATGGTAGTTTAGTTGTATCTTAATGATACTTTATTGCTTTTATTAAGTACTTTAATGCTGTTTTTTTTTTTTTTTTTTGTCATTTTGGAGACCCAGCTTCATTCACTTTCATTATATTGCAAAGTGCAGCCTAGGAATCTTTTGTGTTGCATGAAAGAGAGTCATGTGAGCAGAACGATCTGTGATTGTGCAAATAATGAGAGGATTATTATTTTGGGGTGAACTGTAATTTTAATTTTGATTATGGATTGTGTGTATCTGCATGGATGATCATATGGGTTGGAAATCATTTTCATCGACCTGTTATGCCATCTCATGTGACCTAGATAACAAGCTCTTCCTTTTTCCCCCAGATCACACAGATTGTGCAGACTTTTACAGGATGGGAGTTGCAGAAAGGGTCTTCGTCAGCTGCAACACCACCTCACTCTGCGTTCACCATTCCTGGTTGTGCGATGGAGCCAACGACTGTGGAGATTACACCGATGAGAGGAACTGTCAGGGTAATGCTCAGTATAGCTCTCCATTTGTTAGCTTTGCAGCTTGAGGAAGCCAGGTTCCATTAAAATCGAATTAATTTTGTCGAAACACTATTTACGAAAGGGGTAATGAAGCAGAAACAAGCCCCTGTCTTTTTCTCCTTGCTTGAAGAGCCTCAAAAAGTGTGGAAGGCTGATGAATAATTATTGGTGATTGTCAGACTTGCGAAGAGCAGACATTTAAACAATCTTGCAAACTGCGGTCCCTTCAAAACCGTTAATGAAAGGTGGCTTGAAAATTAGTCTTGGCAGGTTTCGGCTTATTACTCATTAGCATGTCAGTGGTTTCAAATAGAAAGCAAACGTGGAATTTATCGGAGTAGACCTGTTTAAATGGAGATGTACTTTTAATGAGGCATGAGCACTTTTATACCCTTATAGCCCCATAGGGAATTGCATCACATAAAGATTTTATCTGCCTGGAAGCGTTTTTTTTAGGGAAGAAATAATGACCCAAACAACCGCTGGACCAAATTCTCACTACACTAAGCAAATCTTGGACTTTTACGCTCTCCATAATCAAACACGTATTTTCTCTGACTGTCGCAGTCTCCCACGGGCAGAAATGTGCAGAAGGCCACTTCGCCTGCCCCAGCGGGAACTGCATCTCCAGTGTGTGGCTTTGTGATGGCCAGAAGGATTGTGAAGATGGTGCAGATGAGTTCCAGTGTGGTAAGCATGACCGGTATTAGCCTCCCATTGCTTTCACTCAGCTTGATTTCTCATGTGGAGCGAGAGATTACGGCCCACCTCTTGAGATGGGCTTTGAATGCAGAAACCAATTCAGCTGCTAATACTGAGGTCAAGAGAAGCATATTCAGGTGATAAAAACCAATCTTCATGTGTGCTTGTGCCCTTGAAAGCTTGCGTGTATGTATATAACTGGAGCCCAAAAAGCATTTTTATTTCACATAAAGTTGTATGAAATTTAGATAGATAGATAGATAGATAGATAGATAGATAGATAGATAGATAGATAGATAGATAGATAGATAGATAGATAGATAGATAGATAGATAGATAGATAGACTATATATTATAACTGACGAACAAACACCTATGCACATTAGGGCTGTGCTTAGAATATCGATATGACGATACATCGTCATGAACTCCTGACGATGCGCGTATCGATACTGTCTTGCTTTTAAATGTAGCCAATTCAGGGCTCGAATTCCGGCGCGGGATTGCAAGTATTGCGCATTATTCTAATCATTTCCGCAATTCTCCCACTTATAATGCGGTAAATTCCCCCAAACATTGATTCACTATAGCATGTAGATTGAATTAGTGAATTAATACACACAGATTATAAAATCAAATCAGTCATTCTAAAACTTTCTGTAAGATGCAATTTCACAAACAGCTTGAGTGTTAAGCAGTGCCGTGTCTTCTCTCTCTCTGTCTCTCAAAATGAGTAAAGTGTTCATGTAGGTGCATGCCAGGCATGATGCACACCTTTTAGATTTTTGATATTTATTAAAATAAACTGTCAAATCATGTGTAAATATTGCTATTTTTTCAGTAGGCCTACCGCATGATCTCATATTTATTTTAGTATCAACTAGGCCTATCTAAAAAGCGTGCATCATGCCTGACACCTATGATCAATTTACAGTTGGTTTTGTTTTGTTTTTCTAAATCATTCTCTTCAAATGCTATAAGTTAGAAACGTGTGTACCAATGTCGTATATGTAATCTAAATGTGTGAATGTCGAATATCCAGTGTCAAGCCAACTTCATGACAGTATTTCACTGGGAATCACTCAGCGTGAAACTTTGCTCGTTACATTCATATTCTGAGTCCGCTTGCCTGTTCCAATATCTAGTATAGCCTACATCCCCAGTAAGGTGGGAGTTTGGTCTTTTATATCACTGTATTAGTCCATTAAGCGTTAAGAGTCCTGACTGCAGGGGAATCCTGGAGAATGACTGAGGGAATCCCCAGTTCTGCAGCACATCACCGCAGTATACAGTTAAGAAAACTAAACAACCGAGAGAAATATATGTCTACTACCTCAGATTTAACGTTTTATCTTTACATCAGCATCGGGGAATAACATTATAATCTCCTTCACGGTAGAGAAAGATGCTTACATGTGCAAAAATAACTGTGAAGACTTAAATGTTAACACAGCTTTTGTGTCTTTATCAGCTTTTCCATATATATATACTGGCCCTGATAATAAATACTTACCGCTTGCTCCATTTCTGTAAATCCGTTTTTTATGAATAAATGACTCTGTCATCCATTGCTCTATAGTTTTTTTCATCAACAGCCACTTGCACCCCCTGTTGGTGAGGTCGACTAACAGCTATGGAGATTATCAATCGGTAATCTACTGAAATTCCTGCCATTCCAGGAAGTTAAATGTTGAATTTTCTGTCGAATTTGAACCACTGAATTTGTGGAAGCAAATTTTTAACGCGAAATAAAATGGGCCGAAAATTGCCTGTCGAATATTATAGGTTGTATTTTTAAATAGAATTCATATTTTGGAAGCTAAATCTAATGGTGAATATGGATTATTGAATTTCTATTAATGAAAATGTGTGTGAAATGTTTTAAATTGAAATATTAACAGCTTAAATATACAATCATGTTGAATTAAAAATGCAAGCAGGGTTAATGCAATGCATATTTTTTCAAGTAGTGCAATTCAACAAGCTTTATGGTTATTTTACTTCCATAGATTTTACTGTTACTAAACTCTGCTCAAAAGAAATTTAAATTTCAAATTGATCCATATCGTGATGCGTATCGTATCATGATATTCTTGGTGATACACAGCCCTAATGCACATTTTCTAACTTGTACATGCTCTCTTTCTTGGAATTCAAAGGATGTTTTTCTCCATAAAATGGCTTCATCTTTGCTCACCCTCAGCACTTTGAATGGAGATAGGATATGTGCAAATATAGCAAGAGACCATCAGGGAGTCAAGGAGAATCATGGGAATTTTGCATAGGCATGTTGTAGTATGTTTTTGTGTTAAGCTATAATTGTATTCCTGCAGATCTGTGAGTTATTTTTAATAATGAAAGGATATGAAAAATGTCTCTTTTAGGTCTACAGTTCCGAAGTTTGAGTAAGAATTGTGTTATGCTCCCCAAAGCTGTGTTTATTTAATCAGAAATATGGTACAAACAGTAATATTGTGTAATATTATTTCAATTTAAAATATATGTAATTTATTCGTGTGATGGAAAAGCTGAATTTTCAGCAGCCATTACTCCAGTCTTCAGTGTCACATGATCCTTCAGAAATCATTCTAATGGTGATTTGGTGCTCAAGAAACATTTCTTATTAGGCCTAACTGTTTTGGTGCTCAAAAAAACATTTCTTATTATCAGTGTGGAAAACAGTTGTGCTGCTTATTGTGGAAACCATGATACAATTTTTTCAGGACTCTCGGATGAAAAGAAAGAGCAGCGTTTATTTAAAAAGAAAAAATACGACCCCAAACTTTTGAACGATAGAGTATACAAAGACATAAAGAACTGTGGAAATGTGCCATACTACAATCATTATGGACTGACTTGACGAGCACAAGAAACAGGAATTTTGCCACAAAATAAATTTTGTACATTTTAAATCCATATATCAGCTGGATTATTATTTTGTCATCTTTTAGAATTGCACTAGCATGTAGATGTCCTCAAAACTGACAGGGGAAGGTTTTAAGGGTAAAACTGCTGCTCAACACATTGAACATACAGATAGATGTTCATGCAAGTACTATATGTTTGTGAAGGATGACAGAATAAAGTGAGATTACACATCAAAAGTGCAGAAAACACTATTATTCTGCTTTATTTCATCTTCATGTAAAAGCCACTTTGAGAAAGACTGACGGATTTATTGCGTTTTTTTGTCGTGCTGTGTTTTTAGAGCATAAGTAATATAAGTGTAATCCAGAGGTCTACCGCAAAGTCTGCTGAATTTACAAATAAATAAACTATCTCAAAAAGCATTCAGTTAGAGATGAGTCATAAATTGTGGATGTCATTTTCTTTCTAAGCACTGTTATTTGTGACTCGTAAACTATTTTGTTGATAGACTCCTCCTGTCTGTGGAACCAGTTTGCTTGCTCAAAGAACAAGTGCATAGCGAAGCAGTGGCTCTGTGATGGCGAAGATGACTGTGGAGACGGGGTGGACGAGAACGTGGATCTCTGTGGTATGCATTTGACCTCTCCTTCCATTCTGTGTGACTGTAAATGTTCCTTTTTTCTGTGCCTCAAAGACAGCGTTTTGAATGATTTGAGTTTATACACAGGCTAAATACTATGCAACTATTATAAATTGGCCAATTATAAAAATGCAATCATGTTTTAATATATTAGTACATATTGGTGGTAAATAAGCGTTTAATTGGATTGTAATGAAATGTCAGTGAAATATTAATGACATTGCTCTGTTCCTAATGATGGCAAATGCAATTAAATACAATAAATACTTTTCAGAACTTGATAAGCAACACTGAACTTCCAAATGTGTGCTATGTTTAACCGGTCCTACTCGACCCGCTCTGAGCGAGATTTTAACCGGCATCTCCAAATGGGAGGCTGTCTCTAGCGCCTGTTGAGGCCAGGGGAGTTTTCCATTTCTAGACCTGAACTGAATGATGCATTACCAATAAAATATTTTCCAGGCTCGGTGACCTGTGCCCCAGGGTTATTCAGTTGTCCAGGCTCGTACGCATGCGTCCCGAAGCGCTGGTTATGTGACGGGGAGAGAGACTGTCCCGATGGCAGCGATGAGCTCGCAGCAGCCGGCTGTGGTAAATATTCCCATTGATCTGTTTAAAATGTCTTCTGCATGTCGATGTGTTATCGATGAAAGCTCCCTTCAGGTGTTGTTCTAGCTGCGATGTTGGCCATTCATTATAATTGGCTATTTGATACGTGCTCAGGTCAGGATTAAAAAACTCAATGACATCCATTGAATAAGATATGCTTCACCACAGGCACTTCATTAGTGATGCGTTTTGCGTAACATGTTAAGAGTCCAGGCTGTGGTAGAGAAGGGTTATGACTAAGGTGAATACAAGTCTTAGTGAGAATTAATTAAGCTCAAGGTTCTGATGTTTACCCCGCAGCTCCAAATTACACATGTGATGAGAATTCCTTCAGATGCCTTAACAAAGGCTGCATTCCAACACGCTTTGTTTGTGACCATGACAACGACTGTGGAGATGGTTCGGATGAATCGGTTGAATGTGGTAAGCATCTTTCTGAAGTCACAAATTTGTCTGATAAGTGAAGCCGTCATTGAGAAATATTTTTTCCACATCTATGTCTTTGGTCACTATAGTTACCTGCTTTTCCCTAAAGGAATTTGTGAAAGAGACTTTTATTTATACAGTAAATTGAATAGCATTGAAATAGTAAAGTGCAGTCTTTTAATGGAAAAAAACAGGCATTTCTCAGTTAATTAAAGCTCTACAGTGAGCCTTAGGCTGCTCTGTGTTCGTATTATTTGTACTATACATTCTTAATTAAATTGAACAATTTCAAGAATAGTCAATATTGCCCTTCAACTATTGAGGTATCCTAATTTTTTTTTTGCACTTAAAACTGAAACATCTGTGGGCTTTTTGATGGAGAACTTGGGCCCTGGTCTTAGCAACATGAAAGCACAGCCTCTCCACAGGACATCATTCATGTCCATAGGCCCTAATAATTTTTTACACTAGAACTTATTGCACTGAGGTTGAAATGGAAAGTCTTGTCAATTATTTATAACAAAAGAGATTTAAAGAAATCTCCGTTTCTAGAAACTGTCGCCCAAGAAATCTGCAGATAATTTTACTAAAAAGTATCACATATCATACTTATTGTTTCATGTCCATCTTGCAAAGTCCACCCAAAAATTTAAAATCAGTCATAATTTACTAACATAGTTTTTATTTCCAAAGTCCACCCAAAAATTTAAAATCAGTCATAATTTACTAACATAGTTTTTATTTCCATTTTTTTATGATGTATATGATATATGCTTATTTTTCACTGAAAAAAAATTATTTATCAGAGTCTCTACAAAAGTGAATTATATTTAAGACTGTAAAGATTCACATAGTCATTTGGATGTTCTTGAGTCAACCATTGTAAAAAGAGCAGCTTTGGCATTCCACTAAAATATCGTCTCGGGTTACGGATTTAAACCTCGTTCCCTGAGAAGGGAACGAGACACTGCGTCGAGAATCGACACATTGGGGAATGCCTTTGGCATGAAGCGTCTGAAGTCAGCTATTCAATCTTGATTGGCGTAGCGCAATTGCGTCACTCGTGACGTCGCATGTGACGGTGATCTGGAAGCTATATAAGGTCACAGGAAACAGTGAATGTCAGCTTCTGATAGGTCAAAGCAAGTCGTTCTCAGGGGCACGAAAAGTGTGGCCGAGGGACGCAGCGTCTCGTTCCCTTCTCAGGGAACGAGGGTTACAGTCGTTTCCATCCTCGTTTCCATGCGATGGAGGATGGATTACCTGAAGAATCATGATACTGCCTACAGGCACCTCAGTGTCCAGGCAGAAATAAAGTAGAGTGGCTGCCACGTCTTCACGTAAGAGGGGGCAGCACCACCACTCTTCCAGGGAGCAGGACGAGCAGGAAGCAGACTCAAATAGATTCTTATACGATAAATACCCAGAGAATCATGATATTGCCTACAGGCACCTCAGTGTCGACGCAGAAATAAGATAGAGTGGCTCCCACGCCCTCGTGTAAGAGGGGGCAACGCCACCACTCTTCCAGGGAGTAGGACGAACAGGAAGCAGACTCAAGATTCTTATATATCATTCTCATATAACTCATCCACAGGACATGACGGGTGCCAGGGATAACCCGTCAGCCTGATGCCCATAGGCTAGATGACAGGATTCATCCTCCAATCTACAGGAACATGGAGTTTTCTTAGTGGGAATGTCCCTACGAGCTCACCCTTAGAAGCTTCCAGAGGGCACTAAGGCCGCCACAGAGGCCCTAAGCATAAACGGGAGGTCCCGTTATAGAACAGGATGGAACGCCAGTAGTGAAGCCAGTGGGCAGTTTTTAACTTGGTTCAATGCCATACCTAACTTTCCTAGAAATATTTAGTTCCTAGTAGAGTGGGGTTCTAGAATGGGTGACCTAACCACCTCGATGGAAAGGGCAACCTATTTATGGGTTGGTCCCATCAGGGGCCAGACCCATAGTCTCCATAACTCCGGCCGTGGATAAAATATTGTACCACCGGCCTGGGAAAAAAAGAACTCTCCTAATAGGGACTCGCCAGGGAGGACTCTTTAGGAGACTTATAAGGTCCGAGAACCAAATTCAGGCCGGCCAGTATGGAGCTACAAGGAGTAAACTCACACCGTACCTCCTGACCCTTTCCAGAACCCCAGGGAGCAGAGCGATCGGGGGAAAAGCGTACAGACGTGACCTCAGCCACATCTGTACCATGGCATCCAGGCCCAAAGGAGCTGGATGTGAGAGAGAGTACCAGAGCGGGCAATGAGTGTTCTTATGAGAGGCGAACAGGTCAACCTCCGCTCGGCCAAACTCTCTCCATATAAGCTCAACTACTTCAGGGTGGAGCCGCCGTTCCCCGGGCCTCAGCCCCTGCCTCGACAGGATATCTGCTCCCACATTATCAACCCCAGGAATATAAATAGATCTAACAGAGAGAAATTTATCCTGGAACCATAGAAGAATCTGATGCGCCAGTCTAGAAAGAGGGCGTGATTTCAGGCCTCCTTGGCGGTTGATATAAGAGACCACCGACATATTGTCTGTCCTAATGAGGACATGATGGCCTCTGAGGTCTACAAGGAAGTGCCTCAGGGCAAACAATACGCCCAACATCTCCAAGCGATTAATATGCCATGAGAGATGATGGTCCTTCCAAGTACCTAGGGTGTAAAGGCCCAACATAACCGCACCCCAGCCCGTGCGGGACGCATCTGTAGTCAAAGTTTTTCTCTGCATGGTGCTCTCAAGGCCGGGCCTTGAGACAGGAACCATGGTTTCTTCCACATGACAAGAGAATGAAGGCATCTGCGCGTAACTCTGATCATGCGAAAGGGGTTCCCCAGTGGAGAAAACCCCTTGGTCCTGAGCCACCACTGTAAGGCCCTCATGACCAAAGGGAAATTACGATGGAAGCTGCAGCCATGAGGCCCCAAAACTCTTTGAAAGTGTTTGACATTGATGGCCTGGCCTAACCTAATACTCTTTATTGTGGTTAAGATATTATTTATACGAACAGGAGACAATTGTGCCTGCATCGTGACTGAGTCCCACTCTACGCCCAGGAACGTAGTCCTCTGAAGAGGAGTTAAGGAAGTCTTTTTCACATTGAGTGTCAACCCCAAGCACCTCAGAATCGCCTGTTCTTCTGACAGAGCCAGAATGAGTCAGTCATCTATGTGATTTAGAATACGGATCCCCTGAAGTCTCAATGGAGCAAGGGCAGCATCCATACATTTAGTAAAGGTGCGAGGAGATAAGGCTAGGCCGAAAGGAAGAACCGTATATTGATAAGCTTTTCCCCCCTAAAGCGAATCTCGGAAACTTCCTGTGATGGGGTTAGAAGGGAACGAGGAGTTAAGGAGCTTGTGGATCTATCATGACAGACCAGTCCTCGGAGTTGGTTTGACTGACATTCGGTATCTTGAATCTAAACCTCCTCGGAGGTTGACCCAGTACCCTGAGATCCAAAACCAGGCCTAACTCCCCCTCCCCTCACAGGAACTATGAAGTGCCGGCTGTAGAACCCAGGCTCCTGTAACCGAAGAAGAGCCCACGTTGAGGTCTCCTGTGTTAAGAGGGACTAGACTTCCTGTTCCAAGAACCGACCCTGCTCGGGGCTGACCAAAATGTGAACCACCCCTAGTAGATAATATATTTAATTTTATATTAGCTCCACTGTAAGCAGGACCCCCTAGGCTGTATTTTGAAGACCCCTCGGGGTGTCTAGATATGCCATTATGGGGACCAGTCCCTCGAGACTGGCCTCGGCTATACATTTCCAAATGGCTTCGGTGACCTGAAGCAGCTAACTGGCAGGAACTAACCGAAATATGCTCTCTACAGACCTACTGAGAGGTGGCGCAACGTCTTCGGGCGGACACTGCGATCTGTGTTCGCTGGAAGCCGATGTGTCCCGAGGCGCCATCGGCGGCGGGAAGCAAACATCGATTTCCAAAGGGCTGCATAAGGGGGTGAGACTCTTGTACTCGCCCTCCTGGGGGAACGCCCATGAGGGTCAGCGTGTTACGACAAGACCTCTTGGTCAGGGCCATCTTAACCCGAGAGACAGTCCTCAGACCTGTCTTTGGTATGGAGGGCTTTGTGCGAGAATGTTTCCTCTGGCCCCAAGTCTTATAAGGGGGGGCACGAGAGGCAACCTTCTCAAAAAACATATGAGGAGCTGGCGGCTGTCCTATGAGGCTGCCCCCTGGCAGCAACCCCATGAGACCTGGACTGACAACTGGGGATATCTGATTGTCGCTCTGCCTCCTCAAGCCTCTCGACAACGGTTCTTGCCGCGTCGCCAAAGTGGCCAGAAGGCGAAAGGGGGGGCATCGAGAAGGAAGGCCCTGTCCTTCTCCCCGATCCCCAAGCGATTCAGCCATAAATGTCTCTCTGAGACGACTAGTGCTGCCATAGAACGGCCAATGGCATGGACCGTCTTTTTAATAATACGGAGAGATATGTCAGCCACTCTACGAAATTCAGTAATACTGTCGAGTGAGACCTCCCAGTTATCATCCACCTCTTTGAGGAGGTCAGCCTGGTATGTCTGTAATAACCCCATTGTGTGAAGGCATGCACCGGCTTGACCCACCACCATATATGATTTCCCTAACAAATTCGATGTACTAGATTTGGAGGGAAGTGTCTGAGCTATCAGGGGTGACGCAATGTCGGGGAGAAAATATTTAGCAAAATATTCCTCTACCCGAGGCATCACCTCCTAACCTTTATTATTAGATTCCCTAATGGATGTAAATATATACATAGGGGAAAACAATTTAGATGAACATGGATTTTTCCACGATCTCGATACCTCAGTTAGGAGATATCAGGGGTGACGCAATGTCGGGGAGAAAATATTTAGCAAAATATTCCTCTACCCGAGGCATCACCTCCTAACCTTTCTTATTAGATTCTCTAATGGATGTAAATATATACATAGGGGAAAACAATTTAGATGAACATGGATTTTTCCACGATCTCGATACCTCAGTAAGGAGATCAGTGAAAAAAAGGGAAGGCTCTGACACGAAGATTGTGACTGGGTCTGCAGGAAGCGCTCATTCATTTTATTTTTCTAAGTCGCTTCCTGCTTATTAAATGGCCATTCAACATTTAATTTAGCCACTGCCCTGGTTACAACCTCCAGCAACTCCTCTTTTTTTTTATTTTTTTTTATTTTTTATTTTTTTTATAAATAACGGGAATATGGCAAACATGTGTTGAGAATATCGAACTCCTCGGAGCCAAATAAATCAAACCCCGGGTCTTTAACATGGTCAGAAGAAGCCGCAGCGCGGGCTTCCGAACCGTGCGCGAGACCAGTGGATCTGCTAAACAAACACTGAGAAAGGGTCGCAACCGTCACAGTATTATATGCCAGCCCCACGTGCGAATCCCATGCATACAAGCGCGCTGCCTCGACAGCCGCGAGACCTGATGCACTGGAAACGCGAGCCTGATCTATTTGATTGAACAGGCTCAAACGCGAGCGGAGCTCTTTCATATTTAAAACTGTTTGCACGGACAGGGCCCTCGAGTGCTGCTTGTGCATGTCGGGGAGAACCTCCCAGACAAACTACACAGAGTGAGTGTGTGTCACCCTCGCTTAAATAATGCGGGCAAGGGGACGCACACTGACTGAATAGTTTCTCTTTATTGTTCGCCATAATATATATATACAGTATATTTCACAGTGACAGACAACACCAAATAAGACAAACAGGTTGACACAGAAAGCTTGCTGAAGACCAGAAGCTGACATTCACTGTTTCCTGTGACCTTATATAGCTTCCAGATCACCGTCACATGCGACGTCACGAGTGACGCGATTGCGCTACGCCAATCAAGATTAAATAGCTGACTTCAGACGCTTCATGCCGAAGGCATTCCCCAATGTGTCGATTCTCGGCGCAGCGTCTCGTTCCCTTGAAAGGGAACTGCGTTTGTGTTTCCATAGAAGAAAAATGATTCACATTTTTTTTTTTAAATGAATGAATTTTTATTTTTGTGTGAGCTGTCCCTTTAAGATCTCTGTTTGGTCAAAGAGTGTGTCAGTGTGCTGACAGCCGTCACTCTTTCCGCAGTGTACCGCTCATGTGGGCCGGATGAGTTCCACTGTGCCGATGGCCGATGCCTGCTCAGCGCCCAGTGGGAGTGTGATGGTTACCCAGACTGCCCTGACCACTCTGATGAGCTGCCCCTCAACCTCAAATGCCTTGCAGCCGGTAATGGCCCAACAGAGCTGTGCCTGAAATATGTTTGACTGATGGATGTGGGGCTTACTGAACATCTGAGGGAACACAAGTGGCCAAGGAACGTCATAGATAAAAGCAGGGGGCTGAAGTGGATAACTTTGACCTGCGGGGATGGCATGTTTTCAGCTGAGCATACTAAGCATTTAAAAGAAAAAAAAGGCCTTGCACTAACTGGCTGTTGCAGAAAGCTTGAAATATAATTGGACTTTTGTTTGATTGCAACTTTGATGCCATTTAGCTTTGCAGAGTTAAAGCCATTCAATCATTAGTTTTTTTCTCAAAAGCATTTGTACATGTTCAGTTTGGGTTTTAACACTAGTCTGTATTGCTTTGTACTTTTCCTTAATTTGTTTTCTTTGTTTTCATTTTCCTCCTTTATTTCTAGAGAGCTTATGCAACAGTTCCTTTTTCATGTGCTCAAATGGCCGCTGTATATCTGAGAAGAGTTTATGTGACCTGAAAGATGACTGTGGCGATCACTCAGATGAGAAAAACTGCAATGTCAATGAATGTCTCAACCGCCGTGTCAGCGGATGTACGCAGGATTGTCTAGACTTACCAGTGGGATACAAGGTTGGTTAATAATATCTTTATGTTTTGTACAATTGTTCAAGATTTGCTACTTTAATGTCCAGAATAATATTTTTTTGGTGGCACATTATCACTGAAGTAGTCATTAATAAGTTGAGCAAAATGATCCATGTGAATTGCACCGACAAGATTCACTGACCGCAGTGCATTTAAAGCGTTAGCCACTCCTCCCAGAAAACGTTAAAATAAAGATGTCTAATTGCTTTTGGATTGCTACATGAGAGCTTAATGAACACATTTTTGTGAAAACCTCAAATTCGACCAAAATTGACATATTTCACTTGTTTTGTCTGTAGCTCATTATTAGCCTGTGCACGTTCCGACTCATTTTGCCAGAACGGGTCACGTATTTAAGCTTCATATGTCCCTCAAGGCTGAATTTTTTCCCCAGAACATTTCACAGGACTTTCAAAAAAAAAATATTCAAGCAAAGCTTGCCTCCCTAATCAATTATGAAACATTCACAAGTTAATGTCCTTCCAAATATAACATCTGCATTTATAACTAAAAATCATTTGTACAAGCTTAAAAAATTATAGAAAAAAAAACTTTTTTGATGCAGAGCATTTGATTCCATGTGCAATTCTATATAATTGACCAGCAGTATCAATTATATTTCAGTTATTTATTTATTTGTTTGTTTGTTTGTTTGTCTGTTTATTATATTAAAAGTATGTTTATACATAAGTAAAACAATTATATTTGTATAGTATTATGTGTTCTGAAGAAAGTTTGTGAGACAGAGTTACCATATTGCAAATAATAGCAAGTTTCTATACTTCTTTTTTTCTGTTTTAAAGATGTGGCAGTTCTTTTCAATCTTGGCTTATTTTATGTGACTTCAAGTTTTGCAAATATGTAACTGTGATGAATTGATATGCTGAAGCTGCTGTGTTTTAGTTTTTGCAACAGCTTTGCACTGAATTACTTGGGCAAACATTCAAAGAACAAAGAAAAAAAAACTATAGGAACGATTTGTCCCAGTTTTGTTTCATTGGCACTTAATTGGCATACTCAGATCAAGTTTAAACAAAGACTTGTTCCTTTGGGAGCTGTCTAGAAGCATGCCTGAAGGAAGACAATTTATGAGCTAATTCTCTCTAGATACAGACACTTCTGCTGTGTTACTGATGGGCAAACTAGGTGTCAGGAGTGTCCTGTTATCATCAAAAGTGTTTGGAGCCAGTGTCATTCCCTGGCAGATTTCCAACCAGTCACCCTCAAAATCAATAAACACATCACTGATACTGTAGGTACTGTAGTTGAGTCAAATCCTGTAGGTAAAGAGTCTGAAGAGTCGTTCACTGTGGTAGAAAGGGATCATAGGAAACCATTGAGGTTACAGACTGAGCAAAAAAGCATCAGTCATTAAATCGAGCTACAGTGAATTGGAAAATTAATTTATGAATCATCATTATCAGTAAAATGCCAGCAGAGTTTTGTTTTGTTTTTCTAGTACAACTTTTAAACTAAATTATTTGGAACGACATGCAAAAGACCTCAAATTATAACACAATTTTCATTTTTGAGGGTTATACCTATAAGTACAATGGTAATCGCACTGACACAAAGTGGAATTTTTCCAAGTGGTCTCAGCAGAGAGGTGTCTTTTTTATTAATGGCAATTTCAGAATCAAAACACCTCAATTGTCATTTTTTTCACCAATGTGTCTAGTGTAAGTGCTGGCCAGGATTTCACCTAAAGAATGATGGGAGAACTTGTGTTGACATTGACGAATGCTCCACAACCCTACCCTGCAGTCAGAACTGCACCAACACTTACGGTTCCTTTAAGTGTTTGTGTGTAGATGGCTATGAAGCTTCCAGAAAAGACCCCAACAGCTGCAAGTCTCTTTCGGGTAAGTATCATTTAGTGAATTTCCCCAGAATGTTTTCAATTGAACTTGATGATTTCAGGCTTGGTTAACTTGACAATTGTCTGGCTCCATTGCATCAACTCACCTTTATATTTCTCACAGCTGAAGAACCTTTTCTTATACTTGCTGATCTTCATGAAATCCGAAAATTAAGTGTTGATGGATCCAATTACACTCTCCTGAAACAGGTAAAGCTCTACGTCAACTGTTTTTCTAATTGCATAACTCCCATGTATTGTTTATTTTCATATCACATCATATCACACCTTATTGAAAGGTTGCCCATGTAATCTGCCCAACCGAGACTGGTGTACTGCTACATTAAATTGTTACTGGACTTCAGAGACCAGATCATAAGATAGAACTGCTGTGTTTGTAAAAGCCTAATGGAGCACCAATTAAGCTGTGGTGACACAGCTGGGATAACAACACAGTCTATTGTCTCCTATGCCATTTGAAAACACTAATTTAAGTCATTAACTAGTCTCTTGGCTTGGTGGAACGTCACATGAAATAATTAAAAACACTCCATCTTGAAAGTGAGAAGTACTTTTACCTATTAAATTTACATTTCAGTTTTTATATCAGCCAGGCCAACTGATTGATATTTTGCCATTTTGAGATTGTTTATTAATCACTGACCTGCCAACATTTTTATACTATGTAATCTTACAATATCTGTTCTCAAAATTTTATATATATATATATATATATATATATATATATTACTCAAACTTGCATCATTGCAAAATTTGATTTGGTAAAAGTTTGAGACACATTATGAATGCTCTATGAAGTGGCATTTTGACTTTATATTGACTTCTGATTGGCCTGGTGTAGCAAGTGGTGTTTCCCTGTGCTATTATCCACAGCTGGTGTCATTAGAGGCCTTTAGTCATTACTATCGAAATGATGATTCTTAGTGAAATGTGAGTTTCCTCAATTCTGCGCTCGTTACATTATTCATACCAATTGAGGCTGTCATCCAGTGGAATGTCTATAGGGCTCTCAGAAAACTCTTCCCTTTATGGAGTAGTCTCATCAGCAATCATTCAGTTTCATTTATTCCATTTTGTTTAATAAGAGGGAAGGGAGGAAAGCTTTTGCACTTAAAAATGAGTGGACTCTGTGGCCTCTTCCCAACAATGGACATCTTTGTTGACCTCATACTAGCACAGTGCATAATCTCGTTTGCTCTGTCGAATGCTAGTTAGCTATTTATCGATCTGCCGTACATTATCCATAATTAAAGAATACTTCAGTTTGAAGCATGACTCTTGTAGTAAGTGAGAGATAATATACAGTCACCTGGTCTTTAGAAGTCCACTTTTATCACCCTGAATGGGTTCATTTTTCAATAATGACTCGCTGACTGTACATTGTTCTGCTCATTATTTATCATCTTTCTTCTACATTATAGAACGGCATGGCAACAAGATGAACACTGGCAACAATGTTGCAATATAAATTTATAAATTATCAATATTAATTGCAATACTAATATTGATAATCTAGAGTTAATATTACTTTTTACATGGTCTAGTTAACTGACACATTTTATTTCAGTTTAAAATATTTTCCTCTTATACAGCTCTTTTATTATTATTTTTCTAAGAAATGAACACTTTTATCCAGCGAGGATATTAAATTGATCAAAAGTGACAAAGACTTTTTACGTTGTTACGATATATTTCTATTTCAAATAAATGCTGTTCTTTTGTGTTTTCTGTTCATCAAAGAATTAGCACAACTGTTTTCAATATTGAAAATAATTACTGTTTCTTTATTACGAAATCAGCACAATAGAATGATTTCTAAAGGATCATGTGAAATTAAAGATTGGAGTAATGATGCTGAAAAATCAGTTATACCATGATGGGAATAAATTAAATTTTTAAATATAATATACAGTTATTTTAAATTGTGCTAATAATTTACAGTATGACTGTATTTTCGATCATATAAATGCCGCCTTGGTGAGTGCTGCATAAGCAACTGAAAAAAGTATTTATACAGTTAGAAACTAACCATTTTGGCTTATATAGTAATAATTATAGATGACGTTTTCTCTATACCGGTCCGGCCTTGCTATAAATACACCAGACCTATTTGACCTGTATGAATCTCTTATTTGTGTTTTCACTGATGTCACATGAAAACATAAATTGTTGTGGCCCTAAGTTAACACTGGCGGTTCTGACCGCAAGATAAAGCTAAAGGTCTTTGTGGGTCTCACAGTGCTGATGATCTGAAGGGGGTATCAAAGCTTCTCTTCATCTGTCATCATGCCAATCGCCCGTCTTAACATCCGTGATGAAGTGGGCAAAGTAGGGGGGGCTAGTGAGCGGGAGACTGAGTGACAGCAGCCTGACCGGAACATGACAGTAACGAATGTACCGTCAGGATTCCCTTCGAAGGCTCTCTGAACTGCATCCCTGGATTTTGAAGCCAGAATCCACGTGCATCCACCGCACACTGCATCCTCTTCCAAAATCAATACGATGAAGAGACATCAAAAGAAATGTAGTCTCTGTATGTTTCGTGTCTGTAGGACATCCTTGCCAGATCCTGTCGAGATAAGCGTACGCGGAAATAGCTAATTAAGCCTTCCAGCTAATTGAAAAGCAGAACAAATGCAGAACATCTCATTCTTTTTTGTTCTGCATAGTTGATCTATGCGTGCTGACTGTGGCCTTTACCCAGCTAATGCATCATGCTGACTGCGCTAACAGTCACATTTGTTGTGCAGTCCATCTCGTGTTGTTACTTAATTCACCTCTATTACCTCTATGCTGTGTTTCTTTCTGACTCCTGTAGGGCCTTAACAACATTATCAGCTTAGATTTTGACTACAAGAAGGAGTTCATTTACTGGATTGACTCCAGCAGACCCAGTGGCCGAAGGATAAACAGAATTCGCCTTAACGGCAGTGACCTCAAGGTACGTCTGATTTCTTATTTAATTATGGTGGATCACCAAGGACTGAAAATAACGCTAATAGGTCTGGACTAACTGTTATACGGCATGTTAGCAACAGGGATGCGATGAAGAGGTCTAAAGTCAACATCTGAGTATTAGACATCTGTAGTCATACAGCCATAAATATAAATGCTCTTTTTAGCATTATTTGAGGGACTCCTTAAGGTCACATGGTTAGCGCTTAGATGCACATCTCTGCCATGTACCTGCTGAGCAACACTTTTCCCCATCTCATTAGCTTCATTGCAGGGGCCAAGAGCCTCATTTGGCTTCATTACACAGTGTTGCCCCCTCCTGATTTATCACCCCTGCTCAGCAAAAGCTAAAGCCATTTGAAATTCATTAGCATTTGTGGGTGTAATCTTCAGAATTTTGAAAATAGAGACAATGCATGCTGGTACAATATGTTTATATTGGGTAGGAGACCTTTACCCATCATTTGCTGGGGTTGTAATGATGCAGCTCTTTTGCAGAAGAACTATTTAATTGATGACTTTATTAATACATTATTTATTGACATGGAGACGCTGTATTGTTTTGTTCTCCCACTACATTGGAGACTCATGACAATAAACTGACTTTGATTTGATATAAAAGTGTCTATTCTAAACAATGTCATAGGGGAATTGGAAACATTATGAAGGATTCTAGTCCCCCACACAATCATTTTTCACCGTTCTAACTTCCAGAAAGTGAATCAGGTTGATCTGCACATCAAGATTAAAAAACAGCTTCTACTCCAATGCCATAAGACTGTTTATTACCATTGTTACTTCTGACACATACATATGATTCCTTCACACTATACACTCATTTAAACTTAATTAGTCATCTCTCATCTCACATCTCACATCAGTTACCGTAACTGTTAACGGCTTTTTACCATTCTACCTTGAGAATTCCTCATGTTGCTGCCGCATTTGAGTACTTGTGCTATTTAATCCTTTAAATTATTAGATGCAAAATATACATTTATGTATACATACACTTGTACATGCATCCTGCCTTTATGTGGCTGTACATGGCTATGTCTGTGTAGTGTTTACTTGCACTGCCTTTTTTTTTTTTTTTGACATTGTATGTTCTTAGCTCTACGAGAAGCTCCCCATGCAGTATCCATAATTAAATTATTTCCTGTTCCTTCAGTTTGACGCATGACCTGTTTAGTAAGTAAGAGATAATATGCAGTCTCCTGGACATTAGAAGATACTTTTATCAACCTAAATGTGTTTATTTTGCAATAATGACTAGCTGACTATACATTATTCTGCTGATTATTTATCATCTTACTTCTTCTAAGGACAAATTGTGTATTATCATAGAAAAGAACCGGCCTACAACAAAGATATTTATTTTTTGCGATATCTATTTATGCATATTTATTACCACATAATCAGCTTTTTTTCAGACTTTGGATGCATTATTTTGTACAATTGATAAATGGAAGCGAAGAGAAAGTTATAAGACAGCCACTAACAAAAGAAAATTTTGAATCTGTGAACAAAGCACCATGTGTTTGATTTCTGTAAATGTTGAATAACTCTTGCATTGGAGCATGTTTGGCATGATGCATCAGGCAGTGCCTTTGGTGTGATTCAATAAGGGAATTTGTCTATTAATATGTAATGGGCCAAAGTTGACATGCTGTTGTATATGGCCTTATTAGTAAGCATGCTGAACCACTACAATCAACTTTCAATTATTTAAGTGATCCTTTTTGGCTCTGTGAATGTAAATACTATATCTAAGTTTGTATTCACCAATTAGGACACATGCCATAACTAAAACCCTTCAATAATCTCTAAAAGGTGATTTTAGCTATCATGCATACACACACACAAACACACACACCCACACACACACATAGGGAAATCACCCCTACATATATATCCCTTAAATGCATGAATGTTTCGCTAGTCATTTATATATTTGGGGCTTTACCGACACAAATCTATATCTAGCACTGATGCATTATTTTATTATTTTGTAATTGTTATTAAAGTTGTCACAAATCAGTTCCCCTTCAGGGACTACCGCTGCGTGTAATCGCAGTGGGAACGCCCCCCAGCGTAATGCGTCTGAAGCATGCATGAAATCAGTCAATGGAGAGATGGAGCGTCACAGCAAGTGACGTCACCGACCAGGAAGCTATAAATAACCCTTGAATACACAAGCCGCCAGCTTCTGTTACTTCAGCAGCGCTCTGTGTGTGTCTGAAATCTTCGATTGTGTTGGTCTGTTCTGTCAGGAGTTTATCACTATATATATATATATTTATATATTAAAAAACCAAATATGAGCGAGCAGTATAAGAAGTGTGTTTCCCCCTGTACACGATACATCACGGGTGGGGATTCACACGAGCTATGTGTGGCTTGTTTGGGAGTGCAGCATGCCCAGTCGGCTCTCGAGGGAGTGGATTGTGAGCATTGTGAGCGCTTTCCTCTGAGAACTCTGCGCTCGCGGCGATCGCTCTTCGAGGAGAGCGGTATGCTGCGAGCTCCCCGAGGCTCGGGTCCCGCTTCTGTTGAGGCAGAGCGGCGGCGCTTGTCCTGGGGCTCGCAGATGGATCTCACCGGCGACGCTGAGATGGGCCCCGCCCTCTGGAAGCACGCGCTGCGGCGGTTACTTCTGCCTGGGTGGAGGCACATGACGATGTTGAATTGAGACTATCCAGTTCTGAGGAGCTGGATGTCGAAAGTTTTGCGTCAGAAGACACTAGTTTGCCACATTTTACTGCGAATGAGGAAGGTTTGATGGATGTGTTATCTCACGCTGTAGAAAAGCTCAGTATCGAGTGACCAGCTGATAGACAGCAGTCTAGAAGTAAACTAGATGATAGATTTCTGTCTCCATCACCTCAACCTTCTCGTCGGTGCTTACCGTTCTTCCCAGACCTTCATGCTGAGGTTTCAAAGACCTGCGTTAGACCGGTTTCTAGCAGAATTTACACGAATCAGTCAAATGCTAATGATAACATTTTTGGTGCTAAATCTGCTGGTTATGTGACGATGCCGAAGGCAGAGGAGACGCTCGCGAGCTATCTCTCTCCTGCTTCGTCGTCTTCACTTAAAGCACCGGCTCTTCCATCTAGACCACTAAAAAATACTTCTGTGCTGGTGGGGAAGGCTTACTCGGCGGCTGGACAAGCGGCTGCATGTTTGCACACTATGGCTATTATGCAGGCTTATCAGGCCGACCTGCTAAAAGATGCGTGTGAGGGGGGAGAAATTTCGGCAGATATGATTAACGAACTCAGGCAGACTGCTGATCTCACTCTTCGTGCCACCAGAGAGACCGCAAAATCTATCGGTCGGTCTATGGCAGCCATGGTGGCCACAGAAAGGCACTTATGGTTGAGTCAGACTTCTATGAAAGAAAAAGATAAGACTCTCCTTTTAAATGCTCCCGTGTCGCCTGCGGGCCTCTTTGGTGACGCTCTTCACTCTGTCACGGAGAGGTTCCAGGAAGAGAAAAAACAGGCGGCTGCTTTTCATAAATTTATCCCTCTTAAAGTGGTTGTCACTGGGCCTGCTGAACGAGGGCAGTCCCAGCCGTCGAGTTCGTCTTCAAAGAGAACACAGCAGAAGCGGAGTGTCGCGTCTCGTGCCCCCCCGCAGAGAGACTGGAGGGACGAGGCGGGGCGCTCACGGGCGCGGCCTTCTCGGGGCAGGACTGATCTGAGGACAGTCATTGTCGCCAGGAAGGCCGCGTCGAAAAAATCCTGACGTGCTGAACGTCAGGACTCTGAGGGTGGTCCTCATCGGGAAAGACTTGAGTTCACCGCACAAGAACACGCTGCCCTGTCTTTCCCGATGCCCTCAGGGGTCTGTTCTACTAACCCTGCCTATAGATAGATAGATAGATAGACTCTGCGAGCGATTTCCCGAGGGACGCTCGCCCCCTCTGAGGAGGGTTGTGGAGTGCTCAGACCAGCTGTTTCCTGCCAGTATGTTACAGGGCGCTGTGTCTGTCACTCGGGATGTTCATCCAGAGGCCAGCCTCGAGAGGCTGGTTCCCTTAGTAGAGTTCCTGGCGGAATGGGAAATGCTTCCCAATGTTTCTCAGTGGGTCCTGAATATTATAAAGAACGGGTACGCTATTCAGTTCAGAACGCGTCCACCTTGGTTCAGAGGGGTTCTGCCTACTGTGGTGGGCCCCGAGCAGGCTCTGGTACTAGAATAGGAGGTAAAAACTCTGCTGCAAAAAGAGGCTATAGAACGGGTTCCTCTACCCAGCAGGGAGTTAGGATATTACAGCCGGTACTTCATCATTCCAAAAAAAAAATGGAGGGCTGCGTCCCATTCTAGATCTACGTCTCTTAAATCGCACTGTAGCGAAGCTCAAATTCAAAATGCTCACTCTCAAGCAGATCGTGTCACAAATCAGATCCGAGGACTGGTTTGTCACAATAGATCTAAAGGACGCTTACTTCCATGTGTCTATACTCCCTCAACACAGGAAGTTCCTGAGGTTAGCTTTCGGGGGCGAAGTGTACCAATATCGGGTTCTTCCGTTTGGCCTAGCACTGTCACCCCGCACGTTCACGAAGTATATGGATGCAGCTATAGCTCCGCTCAGGCTGCAGGGCATCCGTATTCTGAACTATATAGACGATTGGTTAATTCTAGCTCAATCGGAACAGCAGGCGGTTCGGCATCGAGATGTTGTTCTTGCTCACATCAAGAGATTGGGGTTGAGGCTCAACGGCAAGAAGAGTGTTCTTTCTCCATTACAGAGAACCACTTTTCTCGGTGTAGTATGGGATCACTGTAAAACAGTTCCAGAGACTGTTAGGTCTCATGGAGGCTGCGTCCAACGTGATACCTTTTGGCCTCCTGCACATGAGACCGTTACAGTGGTGGCTCAGTGGACCTTACCGTCTATGAAACATAAATTGTCTAGAGATGTTGGCAGTGTTTCAGGCTCTGAAACACTTCCTCCCAGACCTAAGGGGCCACCATGTTCTTGTCCGAACAGACAACACATCGGTGGTCTCTTATATCAACCATCAGGGGGGTCTGCGTTCTCGCCCTCTTTAGAAACTGGCACGCCAGATTCTCCTATGGTCCTAGGGGAGAATTCTTTCTCTCAGAGCTATTTATCTCCCGGGGTATTTAAATCAGGGGGCAGACATCCTGTCAAGACAGGGGCCAAGGCCCGGGGAGTGGAGTCTTCACCCCGAGGTGATGGAGCTCCTATGGGAACATTTCGGTCGTGCCGAGGTAGACCTATTTGCTTCCCGAGAAACATCACACTGTCCTCTGTGGTTCTCTCTCAGCCCTCCAGCCCCACTGGGGTTGGATGCGATGGTACATCCGTGGCCGAGGTCATGTCTGTACGCTTTTCCTCCGATAGCTCTGCTCCTGGGAGTTCTGGAGAGGGTTCGCCGGGACGGTCTCAGTCTTCTGCTAGTTGCCCCGTTCTGGCCGGCTCGAGTATGGTTTGCGGACCTGGTGTCTCTCCTCGACGGCTCTCCCCTGGAGATACCGATCAGGGGAGACCTACTCTCTCAGGCGAACGGGTTGATCCTTCACCCCCGCCCAGAACTATGGAGGCTGTGGGTTTGGCCTCTGAGGGGGCCCAGCTCATAGATTCTGGTCTCTCGACTGAGGTCGTTGAGACCATCCTCCAATCCAGAGCTCCCACCACTAGGAGGTTATATGCTGCGAGGTGGAAACTTTTCACCTCTTGGTGTGGAGAGCGCCAGCAGGACCCAGTTAACTGCCCGGTTGGTACAGTGCTGGATTTCCTGCAGGACCGTCTCTCCACTGGGTTGTCCCGCTCCACACTGAAGGTGTACGTGGCGGCCTTAGCTGCTTACCACGCCCCTTCAAGTGGAGGGTCCCTCGGGAAACATCCACTGATTTCTCGCTTCCTTCGTGGCACCTTGAGGCTGAGGCCTGCAGTTCGCACGAGGGTACCATCTTGGGATCTGGCCATTGTCTTAGAGGGTCTCTCCCTAGCTCCTTTCGAGCCCATCGAGGAAGTTTCGGAAAAGTTTCTTACACTTAAGATTATCCTTCTTCTCGCTATCCCGTCTCTAAAAAGAATTGGAGATATTCAAGCACTTTCGGTGGCTCCTTCGTGTCTGGAATTTGCTCCTGGTATGGCTAAGGCTTTTCTCTGTCCGAGACCAGGGTATGTTCCTAAGGTGCCAACCACTTCCGATAGACCTATAGTACTGCAGGCCTTCTGTCCTCCGCCTTTTTTGACGTCAGACCAGGAGAAACTGAATTTGCTGTGTCCCGTTAGGGCTTTAGATGCTTATGTCCACAGAGCTGCCCTGTGGAGGAAATCGGAACAGTTGTTCGTCTGTTTTGGGTCACCTAAGAAGGGGTGTCCGGCGTCTAAGCAAAGGATGAGCAGGTGGGTGGTCGAGGCCATCTCACTTGCTTACGTTTCGGCCGGTCAGCCTTCACCTTTGGCTGTAAGGGCCCATTCTACCAGGAGTATGGCTGCCTTTAGAGCTCTTCTTTCAGGGGCTTCTCTTCAGGACGTTTGTGATGCGGCAGGCTGGTCCTCACCGCACACTTTCGTCAGGTTTTATTCTCTTGATTTTAGCTCCACTCCCGAGGCTCAGGTTCTCTCTTCGGCTTGTGTGTCCTAGTCACACACGACGGGGACTTGTTCTTATGGGGATGTGGGTACTGCGTTCCCACTGCGATTACACGCAGCGGTAGTCCCTGAAGGGGAACGTCCCGGGTTACGTATGTAACCCTAGTTCCCCGAAGGGACGGACGCTGCGTGTCCTGCCATACTCCCGGCATCCCCTTGGGTCGCTTGCTTCAGTAACTTTAGAAGCTGGCGGCTTGTGTATTCAAGGGTTATTTATAGCTTCCTGGTCGGTGACGTCACTTGCTGTGACGCTCCATCTCTCCATTGACTGATTTCATTCATGCTTCAGACGCGTTACGCTGGGGGGCGTTCCCACTGCGATTACACGCAGCGTCCGTCCCTTCGGGGAACTAGGGTTACATGCGTAACCCGGGGCGTTTTTTGCCTCGACATTATGGTGGAGTGTAGATTTATGTGGGAGAAAAAAGTAATTTAAAGTAGTTTAACCAAGCTGCAACATAACAAAATGTGAAAAAGGGGTACAAATACTTATATATTGCAGCTATTCTGAGAATCTTTCATCATGGCATTCTGTGCATTCAATGTTTATATATTCAAATGTTGACATTTTAAATTAGTTCGCCTTCGTTTTCACACAAGACGATCTTTCAAATCAGTGCTGGACCAGATCACTAGAATACCAGAAGCTCTTTCTTTCCCACTCGGAATATTAATGTTTCCTCTCATCCTCTCATCTGGAGGCACTTTCCTGATTGGGGAAATGTTCCTCAATCACTGAGATTTCAGAGAATTTTTCGAGCTCAGTTTTGCTGGAATTACTGCTGAAGGGGCGTTATTGTCAATTGGCATGGGAACATTATGCCCTGTCAGATGATGATGAGAGAGAAGATCGCAAAGCATGTCATGTTTTGCAGTGACATGTTGTGAGAGTTACCATTTTGACAGTAAAGTTTGTTTCACAAATATGCAATGAAATATTAGCATGAAACACATAGAATAACTCATTAAAAGGAATAGTTTATTCAGAAATTAATATTCTGTCATTATTTATTCACCCTCATTCTAAACCCAAATCTCTTGCTTTCTTCTGTGGAACACAATAGGAGGATTTTGAAGAATGTTCTGGTCACTCATTTCTATGCAATTACAATGAATGAAGACTGAGGCTTTTGGGAACCAGATCATTCTGATTTAAGAATGAAATATCCCATAAATGACACAAAAGTCATCATAAAAGTCATCCATCTGTAACAAATTCTTCTGATTTGCATATTTTCAGTGAATCAATATCTAGTTTACAGTGGTCATAATTCATTCATGAATCAGATTGATCTGGTTCTTGAGTTCAACTCACTAACTCTAGATACATGTCTTTTACTTAACAAAGCTGACTTCAGAGGACTTAAAGTATAGTGCATCGAATGGACTACTTTTAAGACACTATTATGGTGATTTGCATCCTGTTTTGAAGCTTGAAATCTCGAAATTCCCTCTTTATTGTAATTGCATGAAAAAGAGCAATGAGTCCTTGATTACTCAAAATCAAGACTTTTTGTCTTATTTACTTAACACCAACATTCCCATAATTCTTCTTGCTCATTAGAGAGATATAATGTGATCAGATTATAGTGACTGATCTGAATAATACTTGTTTGCTTTATTAGATTGTTCACCGAACAGCTGTGCCAAGCACACTGGCTGTCGACTGGATTGGAAAGAACTTGTACTGGTGTGACGTGGAGAGAAAGACGCTGGAAGTGTCCAAATCCAACGGTTTATACCCCACCGTCTTAGTGAGCTCTGGTTTGAAGAACCCCACGGACCTGGCTCTGGACGCTCAAACCGGGTACAAATGCTGCCTTTTCAAATTTGCACAATATCCTTTCTACTTTTCACCAACAGTCCATTGAGACTTGATTTTGTCACGAGTAAAAGAATTAATGCATAGTCCCCCAGAACAATGGGAATAGATATTCTCTGTTTAAAACAACTGTGATGAGATTGTGTCTCATGTTATATGAAGTTCATGGATGAGGGTCACTCTCTGTCCCTCAGGTATGTGTTTTGGATTGACTGCTGTGAAAACCCTCACGTCGGTCGAGTTGGTATGGACGGCCAAGGCCAAAGCATTATTGTGAACAAAGAGATCTACAGCCCCTCTGCTCTAACCATTGACTACACAAACAAGAGAATCTACTGGGCTGATGATAATCACATCCTTTTTGCCAACATGGACGGTTCTCAGAGGCACCGGGGTACAAAATGAGTCTTAAATTTGTTAATTTTCCATGTACTGGATTTCTACCATAACAAGGCAGAATTGGATAAAAGAAACTTCAATAAAGCCTTTTAACAGTATAATATTGCAAGACCACAATCTCCTGTGTATATACGCATAGCATATGCAAAAAGAAATCAAAGATATGTTATTATACATTCGCAAAATTTAAAATGTAAATTTCACTTGAGAACAGTGAATTTGAGAGTTGTTGGATAATGATTTTGATTAAATCACTTATATATGCAGTAATTCATCTTTAATGATGGTGCATGTTATGATGCTCTCTACCTCAGTACCTCATGACCACATCCAGGGTGTGATGGGGCTCACACTGTTCGAGGACTTCATTTATTGGACCGACGGGAAGTCCAAATCTCTCCGCCGAGCTCATAAGACCACCGGTGCTAATGCTGTCGAGCTCCTAAATTCATGGCAAGCCATTAAGTCTGTCATTGTCTACCACCCACTGCGCCAGCCTGAAGGTAGACATGGTTTAAAATAAATAGTATATTCATTTTATGCTTGGTTTGCCCAGAAATGAAAATGCTTTCATCATTATTTATTCACTCTTACACAGCTCTTTCCATTTACAAACATTTAAATCCTAGTTTAAATGTTGTTCTGGAAGACTTGGAATGTTCCAAAATGTAACATTATATTATATTATATTATATATTATAAATTATATTATATTATATTATATTATATTATATTATATTATATTATATTATATTATATTATGGATTACTTTTGTGTAATATGAAGTTTTATGTAACAAAGTTGGGGAAGAGCACGTTCAGGTAATCAACCAATCAGCACAAGAGGAAGCCGGTATAAATATAGCCTTCCCTCACCTCTGTCCCAAGACAGTTTTACAGCATCCCTCCGCCACCCCATCACCTCACTCCTGGTTGGTTTTCTATCCCAGTCAAAGGGGGGGGGAGTACTCTGGGTTCGGGCCGAATTCCGAGCTTGGAGCCCTCTCCCGGACAGCACGCCAAATACACATAAATTACTACATCTGATTTCATGTACATGTGAACTTGTGAAATGGCAAGAGCTGCATAACTATTCCTTTAAAATGTACTATTCAGAAACAATGCATTTCTATCCCCTTTTTACAGTCCCCAAACACCAATGTCAAGTGGCCAATGGAGGTTGTAGCCACTTGTGTTTACTCTCTCCTGGTGGAGGTCACAAGTGTGCCTGCCCAACTAACTTCTACTTGGCCGCCGATAATAAGACATGCCTGTCCAACTGCACAGCCAGCCAGGTCTGTATGCCAAAATATGATTCCATGTCATTAGTCGGAACTGCAAGGATTGTTCCAGTTTGTGTAACCCATAACCGATTGACATTTTTCGCTGTGTTGGACTTTTTTTTTGCAGTTCCGCTGTGGAACGGATGAGTGTATCCCCTTCTGGTGGAAATGCGATACAGTAGACGACTGCGGTGATGGGTCTGATGAGCCTGCGGATTGTCGTGAGTGCTCACCTTCCAATGTTATTTTTGTTTTGAACAGTCTGTAATATTCATGTGGTGTCAGAACCGGGGGTTTAAGAAAAATCCAAAAAGTGTGTGGGGCACATTCTAAACCTCATCAGCCTCCCTTTACAAGTATGATTCTGTTTTATATGCCTAGTTGCAACGGTTACACTCATATGAGACCAGCATAAAAACTCATCTTTCTAGAAATGTCAGCATTATTGTTTTTTGTCATACAGATTTAAAGTAGGGAGGCCTACTTGTGACAACAATGATTATAAAAATGCTGGTTTTGATCAGACAACTTTGTTTTTCTTCTGTTGTTCACGGTAGATGACTTCCTGTAAGCTGCTCAGTGTTCTAACTTGGGTCATGAATATTAATTACATTATGTGATCTTGTGATTTGCTGAAAGGCAAAAACTGAAAGATGAGCCCAAGCCATGTTGGATTACAGTTTATCGCTAGCATGTTCGTTCAAAACAACTGTTTGGCAGAGACTTCAGCTTAATCTTAAATTCAGCATGAAATAGTAATATTCACCTTATCTATTTTCTAAATTCATGCAATTGATCTTGTTGTGAACGATTCATCCATTTATATGCTTTTTCATTTATTTATTTACTCTTTTTTGCCTTTTTATTCAGATTTTTTGTCAGAATTTCATATCTCAATCTTTCAGTGAAACAACAGAATTCTCAATAGTGATGAATATTCTTTGAATAATTTTGTTTGCATAAACCCTGCCCCTTTCTCACATTCGTCCGTCCAATCAATAGAACCAAGTCCCATCTTAATTTTTCTTTTCGATAATCCGTTTCACACACCGTTTCAGATGTATGATTATTGTTACTTCCGTTACATTGCAAGTACTAAAGTCTTTGTTTTTACACAGTTGACGACAGTATCACAAAACAAAATGCAGTGATTATTTTTCAAAACAAGAGAAGAAATTCTGTCATTTCTAAAACTGCCTTCCCCACCAGTTATAATGGCCTCTGATTGCACCACATACCAGTGCTGTTAAATACAGTATGAAGATGAACTAGTTCACAGCTTCACGCTAGACTGACCTTTAAGTTGCGGGAAAGTCTGAACTTTTGTTCTTTCATTTCTGTTTCCCAGTGAGCTTGTTTTTAGATTTACTTTGTGTCTTGGTGATTTACTTGAACAGTACAAACAGAAAATGACAGGCTGCCGATGACTGCTGTTAATAGGTGGAACCTCTGTTGTTCGATAAAGTGCAGGGGGCATTAAATATCGTAGAAGTGCTTTTAGAGAAATAATGGAATGTGGGTTGACCCGCCCATTTCAGGCAACCTCACGCAGCTTAGGTTTAAAACGCATACCTATGCGCAAATTGCTTTGAATCCTCCGGAGTTCACTGTTAATCATCATTTTTGCAGCGGAATTCAAATGCCAGCCTGGACGTTTTCAGTGTGGCACTGGCCTTTGTGCCTTACCTCCCTTTATATGCGATGGAGAGAATGACTGCGGGGACAACTCAGATGAGGCCAACTGTGGTGAGCAGAATAATACATAATGTACGAAAGCTGTTCTTAAATGCCATGTTCTTATCGACAGATCCATTGTTTTTCCTCTCTGTGTGAGGCTACCGGGTCTTCCTTGTAGAATTCGGTTCCTATGAAGTATGTGGCATGCATGAGCAAGAAAAATCTGCCTGGAATTTTCATCAGCAGCAAATCTTCTTTAGAACAGCTGTCTCTGAATGTTCAATTATACAGACTATTGCTGCTATCAAATGATCAATATCCACTTTTATTTTGTCATTTAACGATCGTAATCGGGATGTATTGGGCCAACATGGATTTAAGATTCAAGACGTTTAGTGCTTTTAATACAAAATTATATTGTTCCTCTTTCATCTCAGTTTTATTCTTATTGCATCCCGAAGCATTTTGAAACAACCAAATATGACCGGTATGTGGATGATCGTGTTGCATTGACCCTGCACGATGATGTATCTAATGGTTTTTCTCACTACAATGTCTCCCCCCATTTGCAGATACATACATCTGTCTGTCGGGACAGTTCAAGTGTACCCGAAAGCAGAAGTGTATACCTTTAAATCTTCGTTGCAATGGTCAGGACGACTGCGGGGATGGCGAGGATGAGACAGACTGCCGTAAGCAATGCCATGACACTTTGTGCTCCCTCCATTAAACATTTAACAATAATGGGCCTGATTCTCGTAAACTAAAGGGTGTTGTGACAGAATTGTTCAAACTCTGCCAAATTTGGCTTTTCCCCTGTGAATTTAATGATCCAGACTGACAAATCTCAAATGTGGCTTTTATCCCGCCACATGAGTTGGCTGGTTGGGAGCTAAAAGGGTAGCCAGGTGCTTATTGGGTATTCAGGGAGAAAAAGCACCTTCCCTTGGAAAGGTAGCATGACTTGTCATCGAGAATAGAGTCACCTGGTGTGGAAATGTGCAAAGAATTTTAGAAAATAATTTGCTTTAATGCTTTTTCAACTAAACATTTTGTCCAACAGTGAACACGTATGCGTTACAAAGGAATTCTGTCATTTGTGTTTTGTTTTTTTTCTGAACAGTTAAAGGACATTTCCACCACAATGTAATTTTCTTCACATCTTATTTAGAAAGGACTGTGGTGGAATTTAAGTGTTTTATATATATATATATATATATATATATATATATATATATATATATATATATATATATATATATATAACGGGAGGTGGCTTTTGTCTGGCTAAGGTAATTTATTATGTTATAAAGATTTGAATAACATTTTCAAATCCTATTATGTGATTTAAAAAATAAATCAACCTTTTTTTTACCTTGACTTTTCAGCCGTTTTATATTTTATCTCAGGCATGCATCACTTTACTTACACTTTTGCCTGCTTGATAACCAAATACACTCATTTTTGCTAGTAGCAAATTTGTTGTTCCATTAGTGGAGAAATTGTTGGCTCAGGGTCCCAACTGAGGTAATTTTTTGTAAAAATGTCATTCAAGCCATTCATATTTTACCATAATAAATATTGAAATGGTTGTTATGTTTTACTCTTTGCAAGATTGTAGTAGTTAAGTTTAAAAAATATATAATCTATTATTATGAAGTTTGATCCAACATCTAAGGCAGATATTTGAAAAGTAGGAGAAATCTATGATGATGGCATGGTAACCCTTTACAAGGATTTTAATTTGACCGTCATGCAAAAAACAATCATACTTTTAATCATAGTAAAAAAATAAAAATAAAAATGCTATAAATATATATATAATTACGTGTCATTAAACTCCCGACCTTTATTAACATTTCTAGGTTGTCATTTCCTCCATTCTTGGGTGGTAATTGCAGAAGACCTTGTCATAACTTAAAGAAAGTGAAGATGTCAATTACATTATTCCTTTCTACTGAATCATGGTCATTATGTGTAAGAATGACCTTTACAAATGCAAGAAGTTGTATATCCCCCCCCCCCCTCCCTCGCACTCTTACAATAGCTTATCCCGCTATTTCCTCTCTATCGTAATGTTCCAGCTGAGAGCACTTGTTCTCCAGACCAGTTCCAGTGTAAGGCCACCATGCATTGCATCTCAAAGCTGTGGGTGTGTGACGAGGACCCGGATTGTGCTGACGGCTCTGACGAGGCCAATTGTGGTGAGTGGCCACAGTTATTATTCACAAATCAAAGCCTTGGTCAGCTACACGCGCAGACCCGCTGAAAGTCTGATTGAGGCTAATGTCAATTCTGTGTGTTCCCACAGTCTTCTCTCTCTATGATGAAGTGAGGCCAGCTTTAATCATGAGCCACTCGGCTTTTATTAGCTGTGGCTTGTAACAATTCCCCTGGGCCTGTTTTGTTGCCTGAATGCCTGATTTAGTTTGACAGTGGCACATCAGCGGTGGCCTCACATATTGCGTTCTTCCTCGGCTATGTGTTCCAGACATTTAAAGTGCCGATACACCAGGAAAACAATTTCTGAGGGTTCGCTGGATGTAATTTGCTCAGAATAATTTTCTATACTCTATATTGAACAAGCGAGCTGTGTACCTCATTTTATTAGTACCACTCGTTTGATCTATACTGAATATATAGAGATATACTTCAGAGATTCACCTAGATGTCTCTATAGGCAACTGAACCCTAGTTCAATTGTAACCTCATAAATGACTGACTTGGAACGCTCTACATAGGCAGAAACTCCGGGCTGCAAATAAATAACATTGAACACATGAAACGGGAGAAGACTTTACTCACAGTTGATTTCAATAGAGTTTTCCCATAGCATATTGCTAAGCTTAAAACATGATACTCTTATAAACACAAAACTATTTGCTGATTTATTTCTAAAATGTTTAAAATACACTTCAAAAGTTTGGTGTCGGTAAGATTTTTTTGAAAGAAGTATTTTATGTTTACCAAGGCTGCATTCATTTTATTAAAAAAACAGTAATACTGTGAAATATTATTACAATTAAATTAAGCAATTAAAATGTAATTTATTCATACAGTATGATGGCAAAGCTGAATTTTCAGTCTTCATTGCACATGATCCTACAGAAATCATTCTAATATGCTGATTTAGTGCTCTAGAAACATTTATTATATTATAAATGTTGAAAACAGTTGTACTGCTTAATATTTTCATAGTAAAAGTGATACATCTTTTCAGGATTCTTTGATGAATCTAAAGTTAAAAAGCCTTTACTGTCAATTTTGATCAATTTAGCTAAATAAATCTATTAATTTCTGTAAAAAAAACAGGGGGGGGGGTAGTTCTATAAAATAATTTTACTTACTATTATTTTATTCTCGGGAATGCATAGAGAAAATGAATGTAAAATCATTACATTAAACATAGAGTACAGTATCTTATTAATATAGTGTGCAACTCTAAAAATAAGTTTTGTAAAAGGGAAAAAAGACAAAAGTGTCTTTTTGGAACATGCCTTAAAAATGCTGCCTACTGTTTGTAGTCAGCTCACTAGGTTTTAAGTCAGAGCATAGTCTTTTGACCCTCAAACATTAGACTCTATACTGCACGCTGATGTTGTTCCTTTTTGTACTCTAACATCATTGTGGATAATCATTTATTTACATTGTGGATATGACCTCTAAGTAGATGTTTAAAGGCAATTGTGCTCAATTTATGGTGTACATATAACACTTTGACATCCCAGCAGGGAAGATGAACATGGCTTTCCCAAATCGGCAAACAAAAGAAATTAAATCAATATCTTGGCTGTTGCAGGAGGGGACAATTACATTGTTGGAATTTGATTGAGAAAATTGGTTTTATTGCATTGGCTGAACAATCTGATGTTGTTATGGATTATCCGTAACTCAGAGAAAAATCCCCCAAGTGAGTGACACATCCATGGAACAGTGGAGGGGTCACTTTGTAATTGAGGTGTGACGGCTCCTCTAGTGTCTCCATTGATTTTCCAGACGTGACACACTTTATCTACATCGGACTGCAAGTAATTATAGATCTTTATCTTGGCAATTGATGTCAAATGGTATACCATTAATGTAACAGGGTAGCTTTATTGATACTCACCAGCTCACTTTTTGTAACTGTGGGAATTACAAACATACATAAATAAGTGGAAATGCATGTAGATTTAGAAGATCTATGAGTAAATTCTGCCTTTACATGAATATGCATAGTTGTATCTTAGAAGACCCTAATGCAGTGGCTTCTACATATGTTGTGCCATTCATCAGTGTTTGTGAAAGACAAATATTATTATTATTAATTATATATTACAAAACAATAAGCAGGATTTTTTTTCTCTCAGATGCCAATGTCTCTAGATGTTTCTTTAGAAAAAATTCTATCATTATAGTAAAAGCAACATGCCTGTGCCACATTAGAGAATATTTAAGCAGTAGAATCTGTCAAGGGAGATATTCTAGGATGCCCTTTTATTATTTCACACTAATGAAAACCGGCAAGTATTTGCAGTTTACTTCTCTTTGGCTGTGTTCTTGGAAAAAAAACATCTCTCTCAATCTACTGTAACCAAAGTTTTGATCTGATGATGTGATCCCCCTGTGCGTTCATTAAAGTCACCATAAAACCACAATTCTTATTTTTTTATTGAGTATTGTGATATTTATATAAATGATTTATTGTTCACATCACATTTATTTTATTCATTTCAAACCAAAATGATCCATCGATCCAATCCATTCCCAATGGACACAATCAAGTCCCACCCTACATTTTTTCTAGTTTAATAAGCCATTCACTCGGATTTTATTCACACTAGGGAAGAAAAGACTATCGCAGTGTCTGTTTCATGCCGACTTTAACAGTTCTTCTTGGCTCTAGTACCTCAGAAAGTTCTTAGTTTATATAACATTAACACTACACGTACTCTGGAAAAAGGTGGAATAAGCTCCTTCAGAAATGTTCATCGCAGATTGTGCAGAGGTGACAAAGTGTTTGATGTTACGTGTCAAGTGTTCAGGTTATTGAGGATAGAAGATATCGGCACCACAGTCAGGTATCTCATCTTATGGTGTGTTAGCCTCTTGAGTGTGGGCATGTTTTGAGCTTCGTGTCAGATCCGGGCCCAGGAACCCTGAGGAAATGATGATTATGTGTCGAAATGCAGTAGCATTGCATTAATATTCATGCACTTTTGAAGCCATTTTCATCTGTGTGTTTGTTTGTGTCTGATGAAAAAGATGAAAAGACCTGCGGACCTCATGAATTTCGCTGTGAGAATAACAACTGTATCCCGGACCACTGGAGATGTGATAGCCAGAATGACTGCGGAGACAACTCCGATGAGGAGCATTGCAGTGAGTCACTCTCATCTCCCTGAGCACAGTAAAGCTTTTTCCACACTCGTGTTTGTACTAAATTGTTTTAACTGTCAAGAAACATTGTCTGGAATCTTCAGAGGCCAGTTTCACAGACTATTTGAAGATTTCTTGCTTTCTGTCTGTTTGTTTACCATTTGTCTGTTCGGTTCTGATCTTGCTCACATTGCCACAAAGAAAGATCAACTATTTAAGTGTGTTTTATCCCATGTCATCTTTTACTTATGTTTAAAACCCATATGTTCTTTCCATACAAGTTATCATGGGCTGTCAAATTTTATAAAAAACTAGAAACTGTTGCATGGATGAGATCTACAGTATGTGCTCTCTACAATTATTAATGTTTTTATCGTCAAATTTTGCTAAACCAAATTGTTAGAATGTTATCTGGAGAATACTTACTTTTTTTAAATTTAGAAGTTTAATATGATGGTAACACTTTACTTAAAGCCTATATATATATATATATATATATATATATATATATATATATATATATATATATATATATATATATATATATAAAGCATTATGAAAGTATTATGCCTGTAATGCACCTTATAATGCACTGTATGGTCTCATGAATAACTGTAATCAGTGTTATAATACATTATAATAATTATCTATTCATTGAACACACCTTTAATGCATTAAAACATGAAAAACTACCAATTTTTAAATGTAACAAGGAATCTGCAAATATTATAATGTTTTTAAACCTTGATTACAATTATGCAGATATAAAAATAATAATATAATGCATTATAATGTACATTATGAATACTTTATAATTATACATAATTATACATAAATGCTTCAAGTAAAGTGTTTACTAAATTATTTTTTTAGAACAAAATTTTTTCTTACTTTTATATGTGGTTAAAACAAAATGAGTTTGAATAAATAATGAGCATGTATAATGTATAATGTCCAATGTATAATGTTTGATGCCCCTTTTTCATACTTTATGTTGTTAAATCAACAGCCTATTTCAAACAGTTTATATTAACAGGTTTTTCTAACCACCCAACATGTTTTTCTAGCCATTACAGCCTGGGAACTGTGAGAACAGCCCTTTTATAAGTTCTAATTGCTGATTAGTCTGCAAATAGCTCCTTTTAAGTTCTTGGCAAACTTGCAAGAACCTTGAAAACAGATGGTACAATGCCAATTCGTGTCCAAGTGCCAGGCCACTTTGGCAGTTTTGATTTGCTCTTGCTGCCACTATGCTGCCTATGCTAAGGTTTACTTCAGTCTTTTCAGTGAGAGCATGGTCATGATAGCTGTGCATCTTTAGCTGTCTTATTGTGCTTTCATCCATGCAGAGCCGGTGACCTGTAATCATAAGGATTTTGCCTGTGCCAGTGGGGACTGTATCTCAGCACGCTTCCGTTGTGATGGTGACTATGACTGCGCTGATAATTCAGATGAGGTCAGTGAATGCTAGATGTCATTCGAGGTCAGCACAGCAGTTGTCTTATATTCCCGAACATTCCCTTCTAGCCATTTATTTTAAAGCTGTTTAATATCGTTTTTCATACATCATTAGTCCTCATTATCGTAGCAAGTGATGAAGAGTGGATTATTTTTACATTTGACTTACAAAACTCCTGACTCTCTCCCTGATTATTATCAATAAACAGTCCAAAAATTATTTAAAAAAAGATACACTGAAGTATGAAATGACACTGGACTGAATTTGTCATTGCTTTGTGCTTTTTCAGAAGGATTGTGAGACTCATTGCGCAGAGGATCAGTTTCAATGCCACAACAATCTCTGCATCTCACGTAAATGGTTGTGCGATGGCCAGGAAGACTGTAAGACAGGGGAAGATGAGAGAAATTGCCTAGGAACAGGTAACTTTATCACATCTTGTGGTCTTTAAAGCTCAAGTTTATCATTTCTGCACTACTAGCATCACCAAACAGTTACACACACAATTATTCCCTAAATATTTCCCCTGTCAAACACGTAGTCCCTCCCCAAACTCACACCATTGGTTGAAATGCTCAAACAGACAGAGCAATATTGTCATAGCTGTACAAAGCCATACATGTACTTCTGCTTTTTATCTGAATACACCTACAACGTATTTGCTTAAAGTTGTCTCTGCACATGAACCTGGGAAGGGTGGGAGTATGTAAACATTGCGAACATTTAACATTTCAGCTTTAAATGTTTTATGATTACATTGTCTGATAAGTTAAATTGCTGTAGCTTACTTTTGTCTTTCAAAAGTCTGTGCATACAAACGTAATAAAGTGACTTAGTCAGCTCTCTAGTGTGTTATAATTTTTAATTTAACTTAAGAACTTATTTAGAAGCCTCAATATTTGATTATGTGCATATTTTCTATAAATCTCGTTTGAAAATGGTTGAATTGAATTTAACTGTGAAGTGTTCCATTCCAGTTCCAAAAGCCATGGTTTTTTATAATATATTTTATAATAGTATTTCTATTTTTGAGGTAAAGCTCACTAAAGCCATGTAACTGATTTTAGCATAAACAACATAAAAACAACTTTATATGATTACATGACAAAAACTTTAGATTAAGTGGGTCAGTTTACAGTTTACCCACTGTCACATATTACCCCACTCTTCCTGTACACGTCAGTTGAATGTAGCTGTGTCGGAGTGTTTTTTTACCCATGATCTGTTTTGCAGTGCTTCCCTCCTGCTCTCTAAATGAGTATGTGTGCGCCAGTGGAGGTTGTGTGTCTGCCAGCCTGAGGTGTGATGGACATGACAACTGTTTGGACAGTTCTGATGAGGTCAGTCCTCTAGCAAGACCCTCTCACCTTACATAAAGCACTCCGCTCTCAGAAACTTTGCACAAGTGCAATAGTGAGACAAAAACAAAGAGATGCACAAGTAGATATTTTGGAAACATGTTTGAGGAAAATACTACTATCCCCTATAAAACCTCTCTAGGGGAAATAAATAGATCACAACAGGTTAAAGTGGACAAGCTGGTTCAAGTTCAGTTCAAGCTGAAAATCAACATGAAAAAACGTTTAAAATCTATTCTACTTTCTTTATCTCTGATGGCACTTTTCCACTGCATGGTACGGTACAGCATGGTTCGGTACAGCACACTTTGGCGCTTTTCCACTGAATGGTACGGTACGGCTCGGCTCGGTACGGCTCACTTGTGGCGCTTTTCCACTGCATGGTACGGTACGTTAAAGCTCGGTTCGGCTCGCTTTAAGTGGTACCCCCTCTGTTGAGGTTCCAAGCAAGGGGGTAATCCATCAGCCGGAAGTTGAAGCCTCGCGGGAGCCGCCATTGTAGCAGAACTTCACCTGCTGTTAGCATTCCATTGACTCCCATTCATTTTGGCGTCACTTTGACAGCGAATAACTTTACATCTGAGGCGTCCAAATACTTCATTTGTCCATTATTTATTTCTAAATAAACATGACAATGTATAAAAGGCTCCATTACTTTGTATCTTACGTTATGGCCCCCGTAGACGCCGTTTTTGTTAAAAACAGGCTAACGATTGCGTCATAACCAGGCGACTTTATGTCTCACAATAGAGACATTACCGTATAGACAGGAGGAGAAGCTCGCAGGCAATCTTTTACTGTCTATGAGGCAATCGGGGGGACATAGAGGCATAAAGTCAAGGGAGAAGCCCATAGAGAGTCCATAAAAACAACGGGACAAAATATTTTAACAACGTTTTTGAGGAATTAGGTGATTCAGATTTGTTTTGCCACAGCTACTAGAAGATGTACAACTGTCAGACTGTTGTCACGCTCAGTTTGAGCCTGTGCATTCGCTCAGCCATCAGACAGGAAGTGCAATAATCGGGCTTCAGTCTTCTCCGTTGAAATCAATGGGGTCGCTGTGTCCATTTCTTTTACTGTCTATGGTTCCAAACGTACCGTACCGATAATAAAATGTGACGTGAAAACACTGCAGATCACTGATTGGTCAGACATACAGAATCGTCACTACCAGCGTCATTGTATTTGCGAGATATCAAACCTGCTAGATTTAAATAGCCATTAACACCCACCGCTGTGGCACCTGTTTTAAAACTACTTGCTTGACTTGCTTTTAGAAAAAAAACTTCCAAAAAAGAAATGGCTGAATCGTGGTCAGTGGACGGGAAGTGCAGACGTTCCTCTTGTTGGTTGACGAGGAGCGGATAAACTATAACGATCAGTCATAATCCCACCCAATTTGAAGCGGTACTAACTGCAGTGGAAAAGCAACCGAGCTAAAGCGAGCCGTGCCGCGCCGAGTCGTACCACGCAGTGGAAAAGCGAAGCGAAGCGAGCCGAACCATGCCGCGCCGGATCCGAACCGTACTGAGGTGTACCGAGCCGTACCATGCAGTGGAAAAGCGCCATGAAAATGAATCGCAGTTGAAAAACAAGAAGGATTCAGCTTAATAGGAAAGTACATTCAGAAGCAAAGGCAAGTTATTAAATTTCTCTGAAGGATTATGTCAAAGATTATTTGTTTTTGGCATAGCATGCACTGATGAATTGTGGAAAATAAAACCAGCTGCATGTATTAAAGGGATTAGGTGTTATTTGGTATTATTGGGTGTAATAAAATAGGCAAACATGCTTTAATGTTAAAATATATATATATATTTTTCACATACTGTACATTATTGTAGCTCCTCTATTCCCAGTCTGTCTGAAATGCACTGATTTCCACAAAGCCACTCCTTCCGAAAACCTCAGATTGCTCTTATTGGCAAGCTGACCCAGTGCGTTGTGAGTGGCCAAACACATCAAGTGTGTTGGAACTGTAACACCCCTTACCATAATCCCGAGTTTCAGCTACCAAGGCTTATGAAGCATTTGTAAACACACAGTTAATAATAATGTCAGTTCAAGCCCCAGTCGGATTCTGAAAATGTGGATATCAAGCCTTTCGATCGGAACCAACTTTGCAAGCACGACTTGAGCAGAACGTTTTACAGTGGATTTGAATATAGCCTGCATTTTGCTGCCTAGTTTTTTTTTTTTTTTTAAATCTGTTCAGCATTTAAAAATCGTTAAGTGTATTCCAGCCTTAAAGCTGATTTCAGCTGGATTTTTTATCAGTGTAGAACAGATGAAACCGTTGACAATGTAATTGATGTGGCACTCCACAGTGAACCTATTAATTATTAATTTGTTTAATCAGATACATCAGTAATTAAAGTGCAAAACCAAAGACATACAGGTCCTTCTCAAAAAATTAGCATAGGCAAGGCAAGGCAAGGCAAGTTTATTTATATAGCACATTTCATACACAATGGTAATTCAAAGTGCTTTACATAGAAGAAATTAAAATAATCAAAAGAAATCAGAATAATTAAAACAGTTTAGAATAAAAGATAAAATACAGAAATCAGAATAATTAAAACATAAAATAAAATACAGTGCAAACAGTCGGACGAACAGTGGCACAGTGCTCATTCAGTAAATGCACAGCTAAACAGATGTGTTTTGAGTCTGGATTTGAATGTGACTACTGTAGGAGCACATCTGATCTCTTCTGGAAGCTGGTTCCAGCTGCGGCTGGCATAGTAGCTAAAAGCAGACTCGCCATGCTTAGAGTGAACCCTTGGTATTTCTAGCCGATGTGATCCTAATGATCTGAGTGATCTGTTGGGTTTATATTCAGTGAGCATATCTGCAATGTATTGAGGTCCTAGGCCATTGAATGATTTATATACCAGTAATAATACTTTAAAATCAATCCTAAATGTAACTGGCAGCCAGTGTAAAGACCTGAGGACTGGTGTGATGTGTTCATATTTTCTGGTTCTGCTCAGAATCCTGGCAGCAGCGTTCTGTATGAGCTGCAACTGTCTTATGGTCTTTTTGGGAAGGCCAGTGAGAAGTCCATTACAATAATCCACCCTACTGGTGATGAAAGCATGCACAAGTTTTTCTAAGTCTTGACTGGAATTTTGTGATAAAATTTTTTTTGTATTAAAAACACTTCTTTTATTGGTCGGATGAAATATGCTAATGATTTGAGACAGGAATTTTGGGTTTTCATGAGCTGTATGCCAAAATCATCAGTATTAAAACAATAAAAGACCTGAAATATTTCAGTTGGTGTGCAATGACTCTAAAATTTATGAAAGTTTAATTTTTATCATTACATTATGGAAAATAATGAACTTTATCACAATATGCAAATTTTTTGAGAAGGACCTGTATATAGAACACTAGTACTATATATATTAGTTCAGAAGCTCATATTTTATGATTTGTGCGTCAAACAAGCAATTAATATAACATGATGGCATATTGTTTTAATTAACTGTGAGATAAACACATGCACCATATTGGAAACATAGATTGTTTTGAACATCTAGTATATTAGACTAATGTTTGACTCCATGGAAACAGAGACTTTCTGCACTTTCACCACTACGGCAAACTATCTCTTGAAAGTGAGTATTTTAGGCTTTCGTTGTTCTGCTCACACCAGATGGACTGTGTCAAGGAGTGCAGAGAAGATGAGTTTCTGTGCAAAAACCATGCCCACTGCATCCCCAAACGATGGCGCTGCGATGACGTGTTTGATTGCGTGGACCACAGCGATGAGGAAAACTGTGGTCATGGTATGAAGATGTCCATATTTATGGTCAAACTTTAGTTTGGGAAACACACATTCACTATTAACTATGACTTTTGCCTCAATAAACTCCTAATTTACTTGGTTATGCTTAGCTATTGAGAAGGATTAAGGGATGTAGAATATTGTCATGCAAAATAAGGCAATAATATGTGCTTTATAACTACTAATAAACAGCCAATATGCTAGTTATATGCAAGCTAATAAGCAACTAGTTAATAGTGAGAATTGGTCCCCAAACTAAAGTGTTACACTGTTTATAATACAAACATTAGTGAATTAAAATATCATCTTTTCTGAGACAGTTTTCATGGTTAAATTGTTTTGGACATGATCAAATTGTTTATGTATGTGCTTGTTCAGGTTGTCATAACCCTTTTTACTGCAAAATATCCATGCGTTACAGTTTAAAAACCAGTTAAATGTTGTTTATTCAGATGCTTTCTTCTGTCGCCCCGATGAGTTCATCTGCAACAACACCCTGTGTAAGCTGCATGTGTGGGTGTGCGATGGTGAGGATGACTGCGGAGACAACTCTGATGAAGACTCCGAAATGTGCGGTAGGAATTCAACTCTCCCAGTGGAATTGCATGACCTACGGCAGCTCTTTTCACCTGCTGAACTTTCATTTGAGTTTTCTGATGTTAAACTCTATTTGTATGTAGGAGTTACTGACTGCATAACCTATTAAATACACTACATGACACTAAAACTGAAACTAATGATTCCAGGTTCCAACAAATTAGTAATTTCTAAAACACTAGTATACAAAAAAACATTTTATGAATCATATAGATTTACAATGCAGAAAAAATGGCACATATTGTAACATTTTGTTCTTATTTCTATAGCCAAACTACCTTGTCCTCCAGCGAGGCCATATCGCTGCAGAAATGACAAAGTGTGTCTACGGCTTGATCAAATCTGTAACAATGTGGATAACTGTGGGGACAACTCAGATGAAGATGAATGTGGTAGGCTCATTCACAAGTCTCTGATGATGCCTTTATCCTCAACAGCACAATGAGAAATCCATCTTTTGTGCCATACATTTTATTTAATTGACAAAAAAAAAGACCTAGTCTAGAATTTACTGGTGTCATTGTTTTGCTAGCAGTTCCTGAGGTATATACAGACAGTAGTGCTCATTAATCATTCAAATGATCTTAGTAAATTTGATGGAAGACTCTTTGGGTGGTGCTGAATAAGATGTGTCAGCTGAAGTTTGGATTGAAATGGATGTTTTTTTTCCTTTTTTCCTATGGGGCCCAAACCAGAGACTGTGTCAACTAGGCCCAAGCCGTGCGGGAAGGCAGAGTTTACCTGTAGTAATCGTAAATGTATACCCGCACAGCTACAGTGCGACCTGTTTGATGACTGTGGAGATGGCGGATCAGATGAACAGGACTGCAAAGCTTGTACGTGTTTACCAAATCTCTCAGATACATCCGTCGGAAAACAAGCAATATTGTCAGATTTAAGGCAGTCTTGGTGGATTACATGGACACGTGCTGTGCATCTGGAATTGTCATATGGAAATCATTCAGGCTTACACACACACACACACACACACACACACACACACACACACACACACACACACACACACACACACACACACACACACACACACACACACACACACACACACCAACAACAACAACCAATCCCATCATGCACTGGGACAGTGGGCTGCAAGTATAAAGTATGTCACTTCAAAGCTCTCTCTCTCTTTTATTCCAGCTTCAAATGGAGACATATGTGGAAAGAGGATGAATCCATGTGGGGAGGATGCAGTGTGCAATCATACAAACACAAATGCAATTTGCCACTGCAAACCTGGCTTTCAGAGAAATCTCCGAAGCAGAAAGTGTGAAGGTACTGTCAGACTATCTTCCCTGATTCTGTTAACGTTCAGAAAAATTATTCACTGCTTTATCTGAGGGGGATTTAGACTTTCAATGTAAAGGTGTAGTGTGCAATTTCTGTGACACCAGCGGCACCAAACAGAATTGCAATCTGTTTGTTTGAGCAATTCTTAACATTAGCTAAACCAGAGTCAGAAATGAATGGGTTTAAAATGCCCCAGTAAATAAAGTTGGAAATCCCACTAATGAATTCCTCTATTTTTGATATATCTGATATGTCAGTGTGATATATTTCCTAATATTTTGTGTTAGACCTACTTATGCGCTTATGCGGTTTTCCCACAAATTTTTTTTTTTGAGATTCAAAATGCCTGTTCTTTTATCAAGCAATATTTTTTTCAAGGATCGAAAAAATCTCCTCTCTGTGTGGTAAAACTAAACCAGAGGCCAAAGTTAAGCTTAAGCTCCTGAAAATGCTTAACCTACTGAAAATGTTTTGCATTTAAAAGAACATTTCCAGTAAAAGGATTGTGCACTCACATATAGTGTTTTTGCTGGGAATCAATGAGATTCAGTGAGCAGACCACATCTGACATTTTATTTCCAAGCACTCAGCATGTGAAAAAAAATCCTTATGGTGAACGTCACAGTTTGCACAGCCAAATTATTTTTTTTTCCAGAAAGTGCTGTTCCTCAATAACAGACTTTTGTCCTTCCCTCTTTTTTTGTTGCAGAAATCAATGAGTGCCTTAACTTTGGCACTTGCTCTCACTATTGCACAAACACAAAAGGATCATACAAATGTACATGTGACAAAAATTATAAGGATATGAATGGTAGCTGCATAGCAAAAGGTAAGGATCTATATTTTCTATTGACTTGACCTTTGGCTTCACTGTGACATTTTATTTAGATTTTGAATCACTTATTAGATCTTTTCATACATTAGCTCAGTACATCAGCCCTAGATATACATTTTAAACCATTCAAAGCATAAGTATTATTTCTGTGGTACATTTATACTATATGTTGTATATATTGTCTTCTTCCTGTAAAATATTGAGCTTGAATTACTGATTATTGATTGATTAAAATGCATATTGCAGTGTTAGAATGATGTGTCTGCATCTGTAATTGTCAAACTGTTGTCTTAAACCCTAAATGGAATTTAGCCACTTTTCATTTTTTTTGCATATTAATAACTCAACGGGCAGGACCAGAAGATCGAGTGCTCTACATAGCTAATGACACTGAAATCCGAAGTTTTGTGTATCCATTTAACCAGAGCCATGGACACAAAGTACATGCTCGCATCGAGGAAAATGCCCGCATCATTGGGATGGATGCTCTGTATCACCAACAAAAGTTTATCTGGGCTACTCAGTTTAATCCCGGTGGACTTTTTTACAAAGATATCCTAAACAGGAGTCAAACTAAAACAAATATTGGCATCATAGTAAGTATCATGAGTCTTGTGTGCAGCATACGTCATATTTTCTCAGGAAAATTCTGGATGTTTCCTTCTAGTTATTAATTTTCTTTTCTTCTTCTAATTAATGTTGTAATTCCACATCTCCTTAATATAATGATACACAGCAAACATTCTATCTGCATCTATGTTGGTATATGTACTTTTCATTGAATTAGTAAATACTACCCTATAATTTATGCATTTTACCACTATTTTATAATAAATATAGATCTTTCAGACAAGCAGGATATTATATTTTGATCTTCCCTGTGATTAGTTAGTTTGTTAAAATAAAATATATTTTTTTTAAATCATATTTTGAGTCCAAACCTTGTATGCCAACTTTTTGCCTTATCCCAATATCAAAAGCAGTTTCAGAAATTTTCACCATGTTTATTTATGAATAGCTTTTTCCTAAAAATACCTTATCGTAGGCATAATCTTAAATATTCTGTGATGTCTTGGCCCACATGGGAATCACCTTATCTGGGTGACTTTTGCAGTGCCCAGACTTCCGCAGACCCAGGGATGTGTCAGCTGACTGGGTGACTGGTAATATCTACTGGACAGACCACTCTAGGATGCACTGGTTCAGTTATTACACAGCTCACTGGACCAAGCTTAGATACTCTATTAATGTGGGGCAGCTCAAGGGACCCAACTGCACCCGTCTGATAACTGACATTGCAGGAGAGCCTTATGCCATTACTGTCAATCCAGTCAAAGGGTAGGAGCATGTTTCAATACAATTAAGGCTCCATTTTCTGCAGTTTATTTATTTTTAAAATATATACAGTGGGTGTCAAAAGTCTATAGGCACATTGAAAATAAAGTTTTAGAATTTAAATCAGTTGAAAATGTATGGAAGCTTGTTTCCACCACAGAATGAAAAATGAAAAAGGTAATTACGACTCTTTATCTCCCAATTCTGGCTTTTTTTTCTCACAATTGTGTGATATAAAGTCAGAATTGCGAGAAATAAACAGACTTTTTTCCTCAGAACTGCATGTTTATATAAACACACATTTGCAAGATATAAACTCACAATTGCAATTCTGACTTTTTTTCTCCCAATTGCGTGTTATAAAGTTAGAGTTGTGAGATATAAACATGCAATTCTGAGGAAAAAAGTCGCAATAATCTTTTGAAACATTTTATTCTGTGGCGGAATCAAGCTTCCATAGAAATGTTATGATTTAAAAATATTTAGGATTCTGAATTACTTCTAGGTCATTTATCAAATAAGCAAATTTATTACACTGACTTCTGAATCTCGCTGTATATAAACTGAAATACTTGGTATAATATACTAATATTATATTTTTTAAATATTTATTAAGTAAATATTTGACCTGTTTCAGGATGATGTATTGGTCAGTAATAGGTGACCACTCACACATAGAGGAGAGTGCAATGGATGGCTCCATGCGTAGAGTACTTTTGGACAAAAACCTTCGGAGACCCACAGGTATGTTTTTGTATTTCCCAGTGTGATGGGCATGCACTGTGTTTCAACACTCTCTCTTTACTTTGAGTCCTCAGCTGTTTTTCTGTGAGTGTGATAAATGAGAGGTTGTTGTTTTGATTCTTTCTAAAGGGATGTGGTCAAGGTCCGAATGCGTTTGTGTAGAAGCTTGTTGGGTCTCGCATCCTTTTCAGTACATCACAGCACTTTCCTCATTTCCGAGTTTGAGGGAATGTTTCAGATAAGCCTTTAGGTAAACCTGCAGGCGTGTTCCTCAGGGAAACACTAAGTACCGCTACATTTAACCATGGCCTCCTTTACAGGGGCCAATATTACGCCTCCAGTGCAGCTTTAGGAATCCATCATCTCTAGAAAAGGAACAAAACTGCAACATCCGAGTCCTTAATCAAGAAAGGAAATGTAATGAGTCAAGCAATGCAAACTCAGAGAAATATGGGACAAACTTTTGTTGAGTTTATTTCAGGAAGAGAAAAAGGACACAGATCTGAAGCTTTTGTGCTGAATATGTCCACATTGAAGCAAGGGTTTCTTAAAGGTTATTTAAATACATGAAAAGTTCAATTTAGCACCTTATTGCCCTAAACAGCCTTGGTCCTTCTACAGTCTCACCTAAATGAATGAAACTCTTCTTGCGTGTTGGTATTTAGTTATTTATTTTGGTAAATCTGTTACAGTTATGGTCAGTAATAACCTGTTCTCATTTATTGTTTTCTTGTGAGCTTTTGCTTTTGTGTAATATGTGTACATGTGTAAGTATGTAAAGTTTCTTAGCATTCTGTACCAAGCTCTAAAAATAACTCTTCCCATCATTTATCTGTAGGGTTGGCGATTGATTACTTCAACCAGCGTGTGTACTGGGCCGATGCCGAGCTCTCTGTTATTGGTAGTGTCCGTTTCGATGGCTCAGACCCGTTGGTGGTAATCGATAGCAAGCAAGGTGAGAAGAACAGTTGAAAGGGAATCTGATAGTATTTTCCTTTGTTCATGTATCTTATATGCCTGAAATCATTAACCATTGAAATGGTTTTTAGAAGATTCGGTTTTGTCTAATGTCATTGCTTCACTTCATGCTTGCACAGGAATATCACATCCGTACAGAATAGATATTTTTGAGGATTACATTTATGGAACAGGACTGAAAAATGAAGTTTTCAGAATACACAAATATGGGAAAAAAAACATTGAACCTCTCGATCTGGGTATTGAAAAAACAACAAATGTCCTGATCTCTCATCGTTTCAAGCAGCAGGATGGTAAGAGACCAAATGTTTTCTATTTAGTTCTTTTTCCATTTTTACCTTGGAAAATTATGAAATTGTTCTTTTTTAAGAGTTATTTTTATGAATCCTTTATATATATTCAGACTACCAGTTTTTTTGTTTTGAAGTTCAGAGTGATATTTTTCAACAATTGCATGCTCAGTATTTTGAGACTGTCATAGTGTTCTGTTCTTATGCCTAACGTTAAAGTAGTAATCCAAGTTCAGTTGACTGTAAGTCGCCAGAGTTGTATTTACAACTATTATTTCTTAAAACAAAGAAATGCATGTTTTTGTTTTGTTTTTTACCTGAGTTCACATGGTTTCTTCATAGTGTTCTGTGCACCTTATTGAGACACTCTACAAAAATGAGTACAGCTCACTAATGTAATGTTACACCCATTTCATTTTCCTCCCCTATGCATTGCGTTTGTGACCGCATTCTTGCTGTCTTCTCAGAAGCGGGCCTCCTCTGCTGTCGGTCTTGGTTGCTCTTTGTTATCAGGTTGTGTTAATGGCCTCACAACCTAAAAAAGATCTTTCTGTTCTGGTGGGTTTGTAGTAAGGGGCAGCTGAGCCAGTCCCCACTGACTCATTAAAGTCAGAGATCTAGCCTGCTGGAGAGACTTGTGCACTGGCAGCAATAGCTAAAAGTATAGGTTTGATGTCCTCAGCAAAACACTAAAGACTGATACAGATGTCCCCTTATACTGTCGGCATCTCTGAGTAACGGCTTTCAAATCTGCAGCTTTTGAGGCGCAGGTTCGATGAGCTGCTTTGAGAAATTAAATAAATAAGCAGAAAATATTTTAGATGCCACAAATAGGTTACAAAATAGGACCTGGAACTTGACTTAACTTTTTTTTTTTTTTTATAAATGGTGAGTGAAAGAAGGGTTAGCCTTTATATGTGGATCATCAATCTCAATATTAAAGTAAATATTATATTTTGTGTAGATTTCTAGTTTACATTTCTGGATAAAAAGTTAGTTTTGCAGTTTATATAATTTCCTAGCAATAAAATAATTTTAAATAAACATCAAAAAGCCAGAATTGTTAAAAAAAACGTGCCTAAATTTAGTTATTAGACAAAATGTTGGTTTGTAGTAGGAACGTCAAAAACATGTGTAATAGTTAGAAATTTTGTTTGTAACAGGGTGCAATATGTATGAAACAACAAATAATTTTTTAGGTAATTATTTTGTAAATAAACAATTATCATGATTTTAAACTGAAGCTCAGCATTGATTTATCTAAATGTTATTGTACCTTCCAAGTTAAATGTATGCTTCGTCGTTTTTGTATTCAGTGGCCAATCCCTGTCTACGGATGACCTGCGATTTTATGTGCTTGCTCAATCCAACCGGGGCCAGCTGCACCTGTCCAGAGGGGAAGACCTTGGTCAATGGCTCTTGTATTGACCCAATTGTCTCAGGTCTGAAGCCTCACTTTACTGTAGGGCTGCACACTTTGATTTGTTCTTTGCTAAGCCTGCTGTGTTTTTTGTCATTTTGGGGGTCTATATATATAATTTATTTCAATATGGTAAAGGTGAGCTGTGCCGACCTGCCTGTGAGAATGGAGGGCGTTGCTTGGGCAATGAAAAAGGAGACTGGCGCTGTTACTGCTGGCCCAGTTTCTCTGGAGAACGCTGTGAAGTCAACCACTGTACAGATTACTGCTTAAACGGAGGCACGTGCACTGGCTCACCTCTCGGTAAGAAACTCTTTTAGCTTTGTGTAAATTTGAATGAATACATGACTGAATTATTTGCCTCATTTTGAGTTTTGAAGTATTTAAATGGTCTTATAATCATTACTTTTATTCATATTACATGCATGCTACATGCAACTATTGTGCCCAGCAGTTTCATTAGGAGTTTTTTTTTAAATACATTTTTAAAGAAAGACATCTGTCACCATAAATGTGTGGCAGTGTGTGTGCTAGTAATAACATAATCTAAATTTATTCAAAGCAGCATTATGGACTCTGGTCTGTATGTTAAAAAATTTAGGAATTTAGAAACGTATAAAAGACAAAATCAGCTGAGTGTTTGTGTCTGCACCTTAATTAAAATTAGTCAAGAGTGTCATATTACAGCTTCGTCTATCATAATCAATCAAATGACTGATGAAGCATGCAAGAAAGCAATTATTCTCAACATCAGAATCCTCTGAAATTTGACACATTTCATAATTCTCACTGGCGATTTGTTAATGGCCGAGTGAGATGCAGTTATTATTATTAAAAAGAATAGTTACTGAGCGACTTCTTTGCTCAGAACTATAAATACAAATGTATAATTTTTGAGGTCATGTGAACTCATGTGTATGGACATTGTCGCTCTGCATGTCCTTCTGAAGGATCTCAATGAAGGTTATTTTTTATCTTAACAGTTAAGACACATTTTAGTACATATTTTTTAAGCCTGTCACAGGATAGATTAAAAAAAGATTTACAAGGCCTGAAATCAAACCTGCAGCTCATATTGCAGGTTGCACTAAAGTGCGGTATTGCATTTCATTTGAAAGAGTTGTTTTACAGGGAAAAAATGGCTAAAGATTGTATTGTATTATATACAGTGACCAGGAAGGAACATGTTCGATATAATAATATAATGTAATATTTTAAATAAAATGTTATTCTATTAATCATCCTTGTTTCTGATAATCCCAGGTTGCTGCTTATGCATTAAACTTGTAGCAAATTAGCCTAAAAGAAAATATGAATAATTAATAATAACTAGTTATAATTAATTATAAATATTTAGTAAGAATCAACTTGATGTAGCAGAATTAATACCACAATCAGCTAACCTATTCGTCCAGCAAACACTCAGTGTTAATTGCTTATTAATTCTAAGAAATGTTAACTTCCAGGGTAAAGGAAATAACTGTCTTACCATACAGAACTGCTCAGAGCATGTAGACAAAATCTGCATGATTAGGGACTCCAGTACATGTGTGGCAAACAATACTTTATTAACTAGGCAAGGCAAGGCAAGGCAAGTTTATTTATATAGCACATTTCATACACAATGGTAATTCAAAGTGCTTTACATAGAAGAAATTAAAATAATCAAAAGAAATCAGAATAATTAAAACAGTTTAGAATAAAAGATAAAATACAGAAATCAGAATAATTAAAACATAAAATAAAATACAGTGCAAACAGTCGGACGAACAGTGGCACAGTGCTCATTCAGTAAATGCACAGCTAAACAGATGTGTTTTGAGTCTGGATTTGAATGTGACTACTGTAGGAGCACATCTGATCTCTTCTGGAAGCTGGTTCCAGCTGCGGCTGGCATAGTAGCTAAAAGCAGACTCGCCATGCTTAGAGTGAACCCTTGGTATTTCTAGCCGATGTGATCCTAATGATATGAGTGATCTGTTGGGTTTATATTCAGTGAGCATATCTGCAATGTATTGAGGTCCTAGGCCATTGAATGATTTATATACCAGTAATAATACTTTAAAATCAATCCTAAATGTAACTGGCAGCCAGTGTAAAGACCTGAGGACTGGTGTGATGTGTTCATATTTTCTGGTTCTGCTCAGAATCCTAGCAGCAGCGTTCTGTATGAGCTGCAACTGTCTTATGGTCTTTTTGGGAAGGCCAGTGAGAAGTCCATTACAATAATCCACCCTACTGGTGATGAAAGCATGCACAAGTTTTTCTAAGTCTTGACTGGAAACAAAGCATCTAATTCTTGCAATATTTTTCAGGTGATAATATGCTGATTTAGTTATTGCTTTGACATGACTACTGAAACTAAGGTCTGACTCCAGAGACACACCCAGATTCCTGACTTGATTTTTAGTTGTTTGACCCCTAGACTGAAGGTATGCGTTCACCTTGAGAACTTCATCTTTGTTTCCAAACGCAATGACTTCAGTTTTGTCTTTGTTTAACTGAAGAAAGTTTTGGCACATCCAATTGTTTACTTCATCAATGCATTGGCAAAGGGAGTCAATGGGGCTGTAATCGTTAGGCGATAGGGCTAGGTAGAGCTGTGTGTCGTCTGCATAGCTATGGTAAGCGATTTGGTTCTTTCTCATTATTTGGCTCATTGGGAGCATGTACAGGTTGAATAGGAGTGGCGCAAGAATTGAGCCTTGAGGGACTCCGCATGTCATGGATGTCCACTCAGACTTATGGTCTCCTATACTCACATAATAACCTCTGCCTCCTAAGTATGACCTGAACCATTTTAGGACTATCCCAGAAAGCCCGACCCAGTTTTCCAGCCTGTCAAGAAGTATTTTGTGATCGACAGTGTCAAATGCAGCACTGAGGTCAAGTAGTACCAGCACTGATAATTTGCCTGTATCAGTATTTAAGCGAATATCATTTATTATCTTTATGAGCGCGGTCTCTGTACTGTGGTGCGGTCGGAAACCAGATTGAAAATGGTCAAAGTATCCATTCGAGCTTAAGAATTTGTTCAGCTGATTGAAGACAACTTTTTCAATGATCTTGCCTATGAAAGGAAGATTTGAGATCGGTCTATAGTTGTTTAATATGGTCTTATCCAGATTGCTCTTTTTCAGGAGGGGCTTGACAACAGCAGTTTTCAGGGAGGTCGGAAAACTCCCAGAGAGAAGTGAGGCATTTACCACTTCTAGGAGATCTGCTTCTCAAACTGGTTCTCTCTAGCTAGAGAGAACCTAGCTCTGGTTCTCTCTAGCTCTCTAACTAGACTTAACACTTAGACTAATCTAACATACACATACATGTTGAGCAATGGAAAGAGAACTGAAGCAGAATACAGGAAAGCAAGTTATCACATTGTTTGAAGTTCAATAGATCAACAGCTTTGAGCAAACCATCAGTTTCTTATTTTGAACCTTCTTTAAAAAGGGGTAGGGATGCCTAATTTATCAAATTATGAGACTAAGTTTGATACTTGTATGTCTCGCCCATTTGAATAAAAGTGTCCTAATGCAATTTGTTGAGGCTCCAGTTGATCTATGCTGAAGTCTTGATGAGAGAGAACCAGTTTGAGTGAGAGGATCTTTGAAGAATGAAAAGGCTGCAGCCTGCCACCAACCTGGACTTTTAGCTCACCATCATCTTCATGTCACAATTTTTCAAAATCAGTGTGATCTTTAAACCACAAGGATGCCACACTTTCAGGGGTCAGTGAGCCAATGTTAATTAAACTTTTGGATGGAAAGTGTATGTTCCTTTGTCTTCGAGCAAGGGGTTTTGCGTATGTAATTTGATTGGGTGTTGATGGAGAAACTTTAAAAAGTTCTTAATATAATATTATGCTGCATAGGTATCGACATATTATGTAAATGATCATTCAAGAAATTAGAAAGTATAAATTATAAAACATTCATTCAAAGAGTTTAGATTAAAATACTATAAAATTATCTGATCTGGCTCAGTCACTTCAAACGTCCCCACAAAAAAAGGATGTTTTTCCCTTAACATAAGAAGCTGTGGCCTCAAGATATTATCACTTTCCCATAAGTGTTATGTTGTGCTCACAACAACACTAAGTGAAATGAACATGTCCCTTCCCTGTCACAGTAATTATTTGACTTCATTAATTTACATAGGTTTTTTTTTTTTTTTTTTTTTTTTTATCTGGGCACTTTTTCACTAAAAGCTTCTGGGGGCAGAGCTTTAAAGTAACACCAGGTAACTTTTCAACCTTCATAATATATTTCCAAGTCTCTTGTAATGGTACATCGACTTACAATAGGTTGAATGACACATCTGCCATAGCCTGACGGGGTCTGTAGCGTTTTTAATCGTACTTTTAAACTTCGGGTTTCGGGTAGTAACCGGCGAACAAAGAGAACTACAAAACTCGACTGCTTTACGGCATATACGTCAATTCCACCACCACCCACACTTCCTTAAAATCGCAGGGCTGTCAAGTGTCACGCATTGAGCGTGACAGTCACTCATTTCGGTCTTTTGTCACGCTCTCCCGCCACACATTGTATTTCTCACGCTGAAAAACTATTTGTAATATATTTAATATGCCGCCCAAAACTCTGGCCGCGCCGCTCTCACTGTGGAACAGGCATGAATTCAAGCACGTCTCCTCTGGTGTTGTTCGTCTGGTGTTGTTAGCCAATCAGAAAATAGCACTATTGTATCTGTGACATGCTGAAATATATGCCACTGTACCTGGGATGAAGACATTTCACACGCGACGCAAGCAGAACACCTGCATGTGACCTCCTCCTACAGTGTTCAGGGCTATATTGGTTGTCAACAAATGCACGATGACAGAGTTTACGACAGTAGTAGAGGACAATACTGTTTCCCAACTGTAGGGGGACCTCGAGAGCAAAAGTTACCTGGTGTTACTTTAATTTGGTTGCTGTTAGTGCTGTTTTTAGACAGCTTCAATGTATGGTTCTTGTGGACTCCAGGACAGTTTAAATTTATAAATTGCCTACTGAAAAAATATACCTTTCTCATTGCCTCTCTTCTGAAATTGCCTTCAGCAAACAAGTCACATTTTCTGCAAGTTTTGGTAGTAAAACAGAAAAGGAAAAAACTAAAATAAAATGTCCACGTCTGCTACTTATTGGCGTTTCTTCTCAATGTGGACACATCTGTCTACTCCGATCATAGGGAAACCTACTTGTCGCTGCATAACAGGCTTCACCGGTCCAAACTGTGAGAGGCGGGTCTGTGATAATCACTGTCTGAATGGAGGCACATGTGAAATAAGCGCTGGAAACCAGCCAGTGTGCCGCTGCTTGGCAGAGTACACGGGTGACCGATGTCTGTATCGTAAGTATTGTAAGAGATTGCTTGTACCCAGCAGAAATGGTCAGTGACTACATTTTAATTCAATAGGTCAGTGATTATCGTGGCAGCTAACTACATCCACAGTTGTGCCCTTTTTATTCAGTATCATCATAATCCATATTGCTTGTTTAAATCGTTCAAGTACCAAGTGAAACAGAAAGAAAGAACTGTGGAGAAAATATGATTTTTCTCTTGAGTTGTATTTTCAACATAGAAGACCAGTCATTAAATTGTGGTTAATGGAACAATTGTTAAATTTTCTCTCCACAACTGGTAGCAGCAACATAAAAACCCCAATGAAAGCAAATATTGTACTCAAAAGGGCATTTGCCAGCATTTGAACGATAATGTGCCCAAAGAGGTTTTCTAAATGCTACTGTAACAACCTTGAGGTGTTTCTGTGCTTTGCTGATAAAATATTTGTTGTTATAAAGTCTTTGTTAGTATAATTTGTTGCAAAACAATTTAATCTGCACACCCGTAATGCATTTTTAGTGCTCTGCACCCAAGGGGTGACGCATTTACATCTTAGTACCAGTAGATATTTGATGCGGATAATTAAGTCTCTTTAAAGCTTTGTAAAATTCGAATTAAACTTGAACATATGAAAGAAATGTGCTCTTGTTATCTTAATTAGGGACATATCTTGTATTTTTTCGGTTTCTTTTCCATTACAGATATCTGTCATCACCACTGTGTCAATTCCAAGGCGTGTACGCTGTCCGGATCAGGACACGTTGAATGCGTGTGCCCGGCTCGCTATGAAGGGATCAAGTGTGATGTCGACAAGTGCCTGCGCTGCCACGGAGCCCCATGTATCATTGATGGAGATACGGGAGATGTGGCTTGCAAGTTAGTTGGCTGTTTTTTGATATTGCTATAAAATTGTATGTTTTTTTAGGCAAGACTGCTTGTAGACGTACCAAAAGGGAGATTTGAAACCTGTTTGAAAACAGTCCTTTTTCACAGTTCTGTTTGACGACGGTATTGACATAGTAATTGCACATTTTATCTTTAAAAATCGTAATTGCACATTTTATCTTTAAAAATCATTATTCCTCTTAAAGCAGCACTATGTAGTTTTTCAACCTTCATAATATATTTCCAAGACCCTTGAGATGGTACATCGACTTAAAATAGGTTGAATGACACGTCTGCCATAGCCTGACAGTGTCTGTATTGCTTTTACTGGCACTATGTAACTTCGGGTTTCGGGTAGTAACCCGAGCACACAAAAAAACTAAAAAATTCGATTGCTTTACGGCATACGTCACTTCCCCCACTTCCTCAGATTCTGAGGTGAGAGCCCAACTAGCGTTTGATACCCATCTGTATGTTGTTGTCATAGTCGAAGCAACAACTAAAAGGAAGAAGGCAAAGGTTTTGTCAGAGGAGACTAAAAAAAGAAAAAGGGAGAGAGACAAATTAAAAGGCCGGACAAGGATCAATATTGGAGGGAGAGGAAGACAGTTTGAAGTCTCTCTATTTCTCTCTCTCTCTCTCTTTCTCTTTCTCTCTCTCTCTCTCTTCTCTCTCTCTCTCTCTCTCTCTCTCTCTCTCTCTCTCTCTCTCTCTCTCTCTCTCTCTATGCTCGTTCTTTCAGTAACATGCACCCTGAAACAAGCGCAGCAGTCAGTCATCTATAAAGTGTTTATAAATTTATAAATAAATCAGGGAGTCAGGGAACTGACTACCGCGCGAAATGTAAAAGGCTGAATAACATGGCCTGTCCATGTTACGGAATCTATCTGGTCCTCCATTTATCTTCATGAATCAAGTAATGCTAGTAGAGTAGCAAATTATCAATCTGGTAGCTAGTAACGTTAAACACTAACATGCTAGTTTACGGTGGTTATAATAAATAATCTTTCAGGATAACTATCCTAATGTCTGCAGGCTGATAGTCATATTTGTTTATTTATTTTTCTGGTGAAAGGCTATTGGTCTTGCTTCAGTCTATAATGCAAATCAATTTTCAAATTTGCAGATTCATGTATGGGTAGCTTGATATTATAATATTGACGATATATGGCTATTACCTACCACACAAACATTGAATTGAATTAGCATATACATTATGTAAAACAGTAGCCAATTATATTCATATGACATGCTGAAATATATGCCAATGTACCTGGGATGAAGACTTTTCACACGCAATGCTGTCAGTCTGCCCAAGACGTGAGAACTCGCGAGAACTCAAGACGGTATCGGCTTGTCAACAAATGCACGTGTATACCCTGGTGTAACCATGACAGATTTTACGTCCGTAGTAGTAGACAATACTGTTTCCCAACTGTAGGGGGACCCGAGAGCAAAATCCGCAAAAACGACATAGTGTTGCTTTAAGCAAATTAAGTGCAGAATTGATGTTGTGCCTTTAATTCTTCTTATTCTGCAAAATAAAATTGTATCCAGGATAATACATTTCCAGCACCGATGGTGAACATTCATGTAGCTTGTAATAATACAAAGACTAATTGATGTAATTTATTGATAGATTAGCACAGGGGTGTCCGAACTTGGTCCTGGAGGGGCACTGCCCTGCAGAGTTTAGCTCCAACTTGCCTCAACACACCTGGCTGGAAGTTTCAAGCATGCCTGGTAAGACTTTGATTAGCTGTTCAGGTGTGTTTAATTGGAGGTAAACTCTGCAGGACAGTGTCCCTCCAGGAGCAGGATTGGACACCCCTGGGTTAGCCTGTAAGTTTCCACTTAAATTACCTATGTAACAATCACATTTTTAGCTCATCCAAATTGTTGTCACTCTGCCAGCTGTACCAGCGGTCGAATCGCCTCCAGCTGCCAGTTGTGTGATGGCTACTGCTATAACGGAGGCACCTGTCATCTTGACCCCGACACCAGCCTACCCTTCTGCCAGTAAGAATGACTAAGTGCCTCCTTTTGTCCACATTCCAAATACCAGCTATTAGTCCCACATGGTGCATACCCTTGAAAGCCTTACCATTCATTTAGAAAGGTTCCACAGATCTCAGAGACTTTGACCGACTTAAAAAGCACAAAGGAACAATTAGGCCACACTCTTAAATGCCTAAAAGGCTACATTTGGTTTAAAAAACTAATTACAGCAAGCCTAAAAATGAATAAACAGAGCTACCAAATATAGTACTGTAAGTTTGGGGTCAGTAAGATGTATTAATGCTTTTGATGGTAAGTATGCTCACAAAGGCTACATTTATTTGATCAAAAATACAGTAAAAACAGAAATATTGTGATATCATATGTTTAATACATTTTAAAATGTAATTTATTCCTGTGATGGCAAAGCCAAACATTTAACTAGTCTTCAGTGTCACGTGTTCCTTCAGAAATCATTGTAATATTTATACTATATATATTTACACTAATATACTTATTTGGTGCTCAAAAACATTTCTTATGATTATCAACGTGTGCTGTCTAGCATTTTTGTGGAAACTGTGATACATTTTTTATGTATATAAAAGTACAGCATTAAAATGAAATAGAAATCTTATAAATGAAACACTATAAATGTCTTAACTGCCACTTCTGAACAATTTAATCCTTTCTGAATGAAAGTAACAATTTATTGGTAACACTTTACAATAAGGCCTCACTTGTTAACAGTACTTAATGTTTTAACTAACATGAACTAACAATGAGCAATTTATTACTGTATTTATTAATCTTTGTAAATGTTAGTTAATAAAAATACAGACGTTCATTGTTTGTCTATGTTAGTTTACTCTGCATTAACTAACATTAACAAATATACATTTTGATTTTAATAATGTATTAGTAAATGGAATTTAAATTAACATTAACTAAGATTAATAAAAGCTGTAGAATTGCTGTATTGTTCATTCTTAGTTATTGTTAACTAAATTAGTTAACTAATGAAAACTTATTGTAAATTTTTACAAATTTATTTATTTATAATCTTTTAAATGTTACTGACCCCAAACTTTTAATGTCATAATATCTGTATAATTTTTGGATTACATAATTTGGACTATTAAATATACTGTATAGCCGAAACGGTTGACTGCATAAAGTCCAGATTCATGTCAGAGCTTCAGCACTAAGAGAAAGGGAAATTTCACTCAAATCATGTGAAAAATCCTCTATGTATGGGAAATCTCACTTTTTATTAAACAGTACTGGTTAATTATTAGTGTAAAATCATGAATGGCTTTTGAGCTGTCATCACTTGGCATGGTGTTTTGTTTCAGCGACAGGTGTTTTCTTTTTGTTGTTGTTGTTTTTTGGCTTTGCATTGATAAATGAGGTTAGGCTCTCACAGCGCAGGAGCTGCTGACAGGATGTCCACCCTGTGGACTTGTGTATATTGGGACGGCATCCTGAGAACAGCTGGAGTCCAGCTCTGTTTGGTTTGGCAGGCAGGAATGGATACATTTAGAAAGCCTGACAATTTGTTTTGTCGAGAATAAATTCGCTTTTCTATTGCGAGATCAGGAGCTGTTGAATAGATGGCTGCTTGCAGAGCACCACGTGTTTAGGGTTTTTTGATGTAGTAAAGGCCACAAAGCTTTCAGCTGTGACCAATGAAAAAATAGTTGTATTTTGAAAAAATAGTTGGTTTTATTTTGTTAAAAAATGTTTTTAAATATTTGTAAGTAACATTTTAAGTATTTATTTTTTTATTTAGACTGTAACATCACAATACAGTGTGAATTTAGAAAATCGATTCTAAAAATCTGATGTGGCCTGAAAGCAACAATTCACAGTGTTAATGCATCCAGTATATATGTTTACACACACAAAAAAACAGTGCAGGTCAATGCAAAACTATATGCAAATTGAGTTTTCAATGTCATCCACACTTGTGCACTCATAATTGTCCACATAACCTTTTAATTGCCAATGCCACAGCCCTGCTTTGAAGAATCTCACAGTGAATCATGAGGTCCTGTTGTCTTAAATTGCTATTATTCTATTATGTGTATGTGTAAAGACCCCAATAAATGGTTAGAGTTAAATGTTCGTTAATTATTTCCCATACTGCTTGCCCCTCCTGAATGTCTTTTCCTATGCAAGATATTTACAGTTATCATTTTGTTCCCATCAGATTTTATTAGCTGCAAACTCAGATTGTGACAGAAGGCATGTATAACGGATGCTCTTTGAAGTGTGATGGTTAGCAAGCATTAAATTATCACATATTCAGTCTCCAAACTTAAAGGTTGTAAATGGTTGTTTTGAAAATCGTCAAATGCTCTATGCAGTTTATTTGGCATTTGTTGCAATGACTGGCATTATTGAGAGAATGGAATCAATTTCTATGCTAATGATCCCTCTCTTTTTTTATTGTGAGGTCCCGATAATGTATTTCATTCACTGGCTCTGAGTCACAGGAAATGTATGGAATGATGGATGTGTATCTGCCAAGCAGTCATCATAGTTGACCTGAAATGAATATAATTTAAATGAATTCCTTATCAAAGCTTAGAATCATATATTTGGGAAGGCAAAGTTTTTTCCTTCAAAGCACAGTTACTTACTTTCGTGATGCTCAGGCAACCTGACAAGAAGGGAAGGAATTTTTTAAGAACCAAAGAATATTCTCTTGAATACAAACAGATCACAAATTAATACATATATATATATATATATATATACACGCACACACACTGGACAAAGCAGCAGTCTTGGAGAGATGATTTTGACTTAGATGTATTATTTCTTTCTTTTACAAGGTATTGTAGCTGCCAACTTGGAAATTCACAACACATTTACAATTTCATCGCTATCCCCCCTAGATATCTGCAATTAACTCATCTATCAGCGTCCAAACCTGACACTGGCTCAGATGCAGGCTTTACCTCTCTATTGCTTATCCACCACTCACTCTCCGTTTTAGTAAAATCACACACACACAAATATAAATAAATCTGATATACATACTCTGAAATACAGTTTGGATTGTTTTATTTTAAAAAAGTCAGTCAACAAGATTCCATCCTACAGATTCATGGTCTGAAACTCCTGATTTCAATTCAAGTTTATTTGTATAGTTCCAAAGTATCTTTACAGAAAAATGCTTGTTTCAATTTTAGAAATTATGGTAATTGATAATGTCGATGTTCATTTTGAGTCATTTTACAGTAAATATTTCTAGTTTTGCCATGCTCTGAAATATTTCAACGGCTAGACATTGCTCATGGTGAGAGTGTATAATGTATGTAGAGGAAATATATCAGTTTGTCTACTGAGAATCTGTTAGACATACGAATGGAAATCCACCCAGCATTCTAAGAAAAAACTAACCTTTTACAGTAAACATGAACACAAGGGAAAGATCAATGAAAAGTCAAGGTGAAATGTGGGAATCCTAGAAGCCCTGCAGTGAATATTCCTAAAATACATATTGTTCATTTAATTTCATAGTCATAAAACTTGAAAGATTCTAAAACTATAACTAAGACATACATACATACAGTTCTGCACACTTCTTTCACTTCTTACTGTCCTCACCTCACTGCGATGTCTTGCAGCTGCACGGCAGGGTTCAAGAACCAGCGTTGCGATGAGCTGGCCAATCCCTGCGATTACTACTGTCAAAATGAAGGAATATGCACAATAACAGCCTTTAACAAACCTCGATGCAAGTAGGTCAAACTGTTTACCTAATATAGACATTTCATCTCAGCCAGGCTCCATCCATCCAGCTGATTTACCCTGACCGCTTCCCCATTGTCCACTTCCCATGATCCTACCATCCTCAAGTACACACATCCCATACCTTCAGGATTTTCTCTTTTGTTCTGTATTTGTTTGGGATCCGTATTCTTTTTGCCTGTTTTATTTTTCTTACAGTGTCTGCTTAGGGAAGAATTAATATAGTCAAACAATTAAAAAATGGTTTTAATGTGCAAGATCCAGTCTTCACCCTCATATCATACGCCGATAAACAAACATCAAACATCTGTTTAATCATAAACATGACCCCCACTGGATCACTTCCATTTACAAATAAGAAGATTCATGACTTTCTTTCCGCTTTACTGCTTGCCATTTAATGAGTGTTTTCAGTTTTTCACTACACATTTGCCTACTCTTAAAGTGATACTAACACACACACACACTTTATATATATATATATATATATATATATATACACGCACCTAAAGGATTATTAGGAACACCTGTTCAATTTCTCATTAATGCAATTAGCCTATCTAATCAACCAATCACATGGCAGTTGCTTCAATGCATTTAGGGGTGTGGTCCTGGTCAAGACAATCTTCTGAACTCCAAACTGAATGTCAGAATGGGAAAGAATGGTGATTTAAGCAATTTTGAGCGTGGCATGGTTGTTGGTGCCAGACGGGCCGGTCTGAGTATTTCACAATCTGCTCAGTTACTAGGATTTTCACGCACAACCATTTCTAGGGTTTACAAAGAATGGTGTGAAAAGGGAAAAACATCCAGTATGCGGCAGTCCTGTGGGCGAAAATGCCTTGTTGATGCTAGAGGTCAGAGGAGAATGGGCCGACTGATTCAAGTTGATAGAAGAGCAACTTTGACTGAAATAACCACTCGTTACAACCGAGGTATGCAGCAAAGCATTTGTGAAGCCACAACACGCACAACCTTGAGGCGGATGGGCTACAACAGCAGAAGTCTCCACCGGGTACAACTCATCTCCACTACAAATAGGAAAAAGTGGCTACAATTTGCAAGAGCTCACCAAAATTGGACAGTTGAAGACTGGAAAAATGTTGCCTGGTCTGATGAGTCTCAATTTCTGTTGAGACATTCAGATGGTAGAGTCAGAATTTGAATGAGAATTAAACAGAATGAGAACATGGATCCGTCATGCCTTGTTACCACTGTGCAGGCTGGTGGTGATGGTGTAATGGTGTGGGGGATGTTTTCTTTGGACACTTTAGGCCCCTTAGTGCCAATTGGGCATTGTTTAAATGCCACGGCCTACCTGAGCATTGTTTCTGACCATGTCCATCCCTTTATGGCCACCATGTACCCATCCTCTGATGGCTACTTCCAGCAGGATAATGCACCATGTCACAAAGCTCGAATCATTTCAAATTGGTTTCGTGAACATGACAATGAGTTCACTGTACTAAAATGGCCCCCACAGTCAACATATCTCAACCCAATAGAGCATATTTGGGATGTGGTGGAACGGGAGCCTTGTGCCCTGGATGTGCATCCCACAAATCTCCATCAACTGCAAGATGCTATCCTATCAATATGGGCCAACATTTCTAAAGAATGCTTTCAGCACCTTGTTGAATCAATGCCACGTAGAATTAAGGCAGTTCTGAAGGCGAAAGGGGGTCAAACACAGTATTAGTATGGTGTTCCTAATAATCCCTTAGGTGAGTGTATATATATATATATATATATATATATATATATATATATAAGAAAGACTCTTATGCTCACTAAGGAATTTGTTTAATAAAAAAAAGTGTTATGTTGTGAAATATTACAATTAAAAAAAACTAATCCTTCAGAAATTATTCTTTGGTGCTCAATAACCATTTAATATTATCATATATTTTGAAAAGTTTTGAAAGTTTTTGTTCCTTTGTATTTTTGTGGAAACTGTGATATGCTACAATTGAAAATTTTGGGGTAAGTGATTTTTTTTATTTATGGAAATTAATACTTTTATTCAGCAAGAATACATTAAATCAATCAAAAGTGACAGTAAAGACATTTATAATGTTAGAAAATTTCTAATTTCATATAAACACTTCTAATCATTAAAGAATCTTGAAAAAAAGTACTATGGTTTCCACAATTTAAGCAGTAAAAACGTTTCGGTTACATATGCCTCGTTCCCTAAAGGAGAGGGAACGGAGACGCCATGTTGAGACCGACGAATAGGAATCTCACTAGAGAGGCCAATCTACTTCGAGTGAAACTAAACAAGCCCATGCACATTGGTGTGCAATCATTTAAATCAGCTGCTCAGCCTCGCAGCGCAGGTATATAATGAGCAGAAGGTGCGATTGCACTTCAGTTTTTTGCTGAGGAGCCAAGCCTGATAAGCTGGCCACCCCGGAGGGCATAAGCAGATGTGGCGACGAGATGTGGCGTCTCCGTTCCCTCCTTCAGGGAATGAGGGTTACCATATGTAACCAAGACGTTCCTCTTCAGTCAGTCAGTCAACGCCATGTCGATACCAACGAATAGGAATCCCTACCAAAGGGCCACAGCTGCTGCTGCACCCCATCCAGCACACTGTGCAAGCCTCTACCCCTTCTTGCCTGGAAGTACGATAGGAGGCGGCTTACACAGAGTGAATCTGTCACTGTTGTTCCGTGATAACCCATACAGTGAGATATTGTATAACACTGGAAAAGTGTGCCCTTTCTGTTAGGAAGGACGCCAGTGCAAAAGTGATGATGTTAAGTACCTCTGGGGGTAAGTCAGCTAGAACCTCCGCGTCCTATCATGGTCAGTCATGGCCTAATGGTAACAGAGTTGGACTGGTGACCCAAAGGTTGGTGGTTCGATTCCACTACCGGCAGGAATATGACTGATGTGTCCTTGAGCAAGGCACCTAACCCCCAATAACTCCGGACTGCTGCTCCGGGTGTGTGTATCCACGTTTGCAGTGTGTGTGTGTTCACTACTCACTACTCTGCTCCTAATGTGTGTGCACTCACTTGGATGGGTTAAATGCAGAGGTCAAATTCCAAGTATGGGTTACCATACTTGGCCATCACGTGTCACTTTCACTCACTTCACTTTCACTGTCCAGGGACCAGACATGGAGTTTGCAGAGGTCCGGACACGGGTGCCATAAGGTGCCCTGTCTCTGAGTCAGAAGATCTTTCCTCAGAGGAATGGGCCAGGAGGAGCATATCACGAGGAGCATGAGTTCTGGAAATCAAGTCCGGGTGGGCCAATAGGGAGCCAATGCATATTTGCGGAGGCCCCGGGGCCAGCTGTGTGCCAGTGCGTCCGTACCGAGTGTTCCCTCGGTCAGGGAGTAAAACAGCTGGCAGTGGGAGGTCTGTGAGGAGGCAAGCAGGTCTACCTGAGCCTCCCCGCACTCTCCCCAGATCAGCTGAACTGCCTGGGGGTGGAGTCGCCATTCTCCCGGGAGCACAGCTCGTCGGCCACATGGTTGAGCACGACAGGGACATACATGGCTTAAAGCGACCTCAGATGCTTCTGAATCCAGAAAAGGAGATGAGTTGCGACATGCGACGGGAGTGTAGACCACCTTGACGGTTGATGTACGCAACTGTCGCAGTGTTGTCTGTACGGACCAGCACGTCCCTGCCTTGTAGCAGCCTTTTCAAGCGGCTCAGAGCGAGACGAAATGAAAGCAACTCGAGGCAGTTGATGTGCCAATGCTATTGGGGGTCCGTCCACACCCCTGACACTGCATGCCCGTTGTACGTGGCAGAGGCATCTGTGAATACCACAGAATGCCTGGACACCTGTTCCAAGGGGACTCCTGCCCACTGGAATGAGGGGTCTGACCACTGGCTGATGGTCTGGCGGCACGCCGTTGTGATTGCCAGCCGGTGAGTTCCATGATGCCACGCCCATCTGGGGCCTCGGCTATGAAGCCAGTGCTGAAGCGGTCTCATATGAAGCAGGCCGAGCGGGGTTATCGCTGCTGCCACTGCCATATGCCCCAGGAGCCTCTGAAAGAATTTCAGTGGGACCACCGTTCAGTCTTTGAACGTGTTCAAGCAGTTCAGGACTGACTGAGCGCGTTCCTCTTTGAGGCGCGCTGTCTGTGCGACCGAATCCAACTCCATACCGAGAAAATAAATCCTCTGTACGGGAGAGAGTTTGCTCTTTTCCCTGTTGACCTGAAGACCCAACTGGCTGAGGTGCCTGAGCACGAGGTCCCTGTGTTTGCATAGCTGATCTTGAGAGTGTGCAAGTATGAGCCAGTCGTCGAGATAGTTGAGGATGCGAACGCCCTTGTTCTCTCATGGGAACAAGGGCCCCCTCCGTGACTTTCGTGAAGACATGGGGGGACAGGGACAGCCCAAAGGGCAGGACTTTGTACTGATATGCTCAACCCTCAAATGCAAAGCGTAGAAACGGCCTGTGTCGAGTAAGAATCGGGACATGAATGTACGCGTCCTTCAGGTTGATCGCTGCAAATCAATCTCGGGGACGGATGCATTCGAGAATGCGTTTCTGCTTGAGCATTTTGAACGGTAGTTTGTGGAGATTCCGATTCAAAACTCGTAGGTCCAAGATCGGTCGTAACCTACCACTTTTCTTGGGTACAATGAAGTAGAGACTGTAGTGCCCTGACCTCATATCGGCTGGAAGGACCGACTCTATCGCATCCTGGAGGGACGCCAGGCAAACTGAATCGCATAGCCGAGCCTGATGGTCCGAATGAGCCAGCGGGACGGACTGGGGAGCGCTAATCAGGCTCGCAGAGACCGTACAAGCGGGACCAAAGGGACCGTAGGCGTACCTGGAGTGGGGCAGCGAGGTGGAACACAGGGACGCAGCTCGGGAGCCTCTCTCTGGGAGGTGGCCCTTGCAGGGTCTGAGTGTGCTGTGCAACACTTACCTGGTTCCAGGGTGCAGGAGGCTTGGTTGCGTTCTCAAACCACACACTGCTGCCCACTGGCAATAGAAGAGGCGGATGAGGGTGGTGAGGATTCTCTCCTCCCACTGCTCTCCCGGCCCTCTTTGGACCCAGAGATGAGGAAACTGCTCTTTAATTGAAAATTTGTGTACCGCTGGTTTTGAGGCCAGCGGCGGAACACAAACAAAAGGTAACAGAAGATTTTCCACCTGGGCCTCGGTCACCTGGAGAGCAGTCCCATCCATCTCTTGGTCGCCCGTCCTAGGGCCACTTACCCCTGGCTTTGCCGCCCTTTTTGGCGGGGGCCTGGACGGGCGGGGCGGGCTGTCTGCGACTGGCTCCACGGCGCGTTTAGTTGGAGGCTGCGGCGTGGGAGTGGGGGCAGACGCAGGAGGACGCCCCCGGCGACGAGCAGACTGGGGGGCTGCGGGTGGTGGGGTGGAGGCAGCAGCTGACAGCCACGGCAGGATGTGTTTGATGGCCTCTGTCTGCTTTTGTACAGCCGAGAACTGCTGGACAAAGTTCTCGACCACGTCGCCGAAGAGGGCGGTCTGGGACACGGGGGAGTTATGGAACCGGAGCTTGTCGGTCTCCCTCATGTCAGCCAAACACAGCCAGAGATTCCTGGACCACCAAGGTGGACATCGCACAACCCACTGACCGCGCGGTGACCTTCTTTGCATGAAGTGCGAGGTCCGTTGCTGTACGAAGTTCTTTGGAGAACTTGTGGATCATGACCACCCTAATGCAGGTCTTTCAGTGCCTTGGCCTGATGGACCTGAAACAATGCCATGGCGTGTATGGCAGAAGCAGCTTCCCCACAGGCCTTGTAAGCCTTGCCGATAGGTCCGACGAGTACCTACAGGCCCGGGAAGGAAGACACGGTTCTCCGCGCCAAGTGGAGTTAGGGCACAGCTGCATTGCAACGGCCCGCTCCACTGGCGGGATACAGGTCTATCCCTTAGATGCCCCGCCATCAAGGGTGGTAAGGGAGGAGGAGCCACCGCAACGGTTTCTGGCTGTAAAAGGTGCCTGTCCACGTCCCCGTGAGCTCCTCATGCACCTCCAGGAAGAAAGGCACTGGGGTGGGTTGCTGAGAGCCAGCGCGCGCCACCCCGAGATACCAATCATCCAGCCTCGAGGGTTCGGGACACTGCGGAGGGTTCCACTCGAGCCCAATCCTGTTGGCAGCCCGGGAAAGCATGGCCTTCATCTCCAGGTCCGACTCGTGCACCGCTGGCACACCCGAAGAAGGCAGCAGCATCGAGTCGTTGTCCGCGGAGAAGTCTCACCCACCCTCTGATGCAGTGATCGACATCTGATCGTCGCGAGGAGCACCAAAGGAAACGACTAGTACACACCTTGAGGGTGGTCCAGCACATTCCGTTGGTGGCTCAACTGGCTGCGGAGCATGAGAGGGATGAGGGTTCCTAGGGGGTTGGTTCCCCGAAGGAAGTGCGCTCAGCGTAATCCTCAGGTCTCCCACAACACTGCCCGGAGCAACACTCTGAGGAGGGTTGGATCGAGGCAGAGGCACGGGGACTCCACCCCTTTACAGGAACGAGAGTCTCGACCGCAGCTCCGAGATGGTCATCTTCCCACAATGGGTACATAACTCATCCACGAACGCTGTCTCAGCGTGTTCGAGGCCCAGACACACAAGGCAGCGATCGTGACCATCCCGTCACCCCAGGTAACGACCACATCCAAAAACACACAGATAGAAAGTCATCTTGAAAAAGATACGATCTATCTGTGTAAGGTCTTTTAGGGACTGCTCTCACTGGTGCTGAAGCACGCAGGGGAACAGTCACTGCGAACACGGACACATTTCAACTGATGCAAATGATTGCACGCCAATGAGCATTGGTTTGTTTAGTTTCACTCGAAGTAATTGGCCTCTCTAGCAAGATTCCTATTCGTCGGTCTCGATGTAGCATCGACTGACCGACTGAAGAGGAACTGTTTTTAACATTGATAAAAAATAAAAACCCATATTAATAATTAATCATGTATAATCGGTCCTACTCGACCTGCTCAGAGCAGGATTCAAACCTGGGTTTCCAGCGTGGGAGGCGGGCGTGCTAACAAGGACGCTAAAGACTGTAGCCACTAGCAAGGGGAGTGAGGTTTACACTCACATTTCCTACTGGCCTACGTCCTTTAAACATGAATCATAATTGATAATAATTGAGCACCAAATCAGCATATTAGAATGATTTCTGACGGATCATGTGACAATGAAGACTGAGGTAATGACTGCTGAAAATTCAGCTTTTCCAACACAGGAATAAATTGTTTTTAAATCTATTCAAATTGAAAACTGTTATTTTTCATTGTAATGATATTTCACATTAATACTGTTTTTACTGTAATCATCAAATAATTGCAGCCTTGGTGAGGATAAGAGACTTCCTTCAAAAACAAACGTTTGACCAGTAGTGTTTGTATAATATATATTGGTTTTGTTTTGTTTTAAGGCTTTGTGTGAGTAAATAACAAATTGTATTTTTGGGTTAACTATTCCTTTAAGTAGATTTTAAGCCTTTGTCTGTTTAAATTCATTCTGCAATACCCGAAAAACCATGTCTTCTCTTTTCTGACTTGTCTATTGTTTGTTTTGACTCTGTTGTTTTAAAACAGATGCTCAGCTAATTGGTCGGGGACGCAGTGCGAGAGGCCGGCCCCTAAGAGCAGCCGCTCCGATAACACAGCTGGAGGTGAGCTTTCACACTTTATAAAGAGCTCTCCTCTCCTAATTCAATAAGGATTCAGTCCTTCAATTATTAAAATGAAAAGAACCATTATTTCATCAGTCAAATGACACATCTGAATATACATCTGAGCTTCTCATTAAATATTGGCTCAATATCTTTTTGGCTCCAGTACTGTTTATTTAATTTTACTGTGATGGAGTATCTAATAATTTCCTGTTCCACCTGCATAGACACCTGGGGAAATAGGCTTAATAGGGGCTTTTGCTTCTGGCTTTTTTCTTGTGTGAAACAGGAAGTATAGCTATCATTGTGCCGTTGGTCCTGCTGGTCATTCTGATTACTACAGTGGTTACAGGTGTCTTCATCTGCAGAAGACGACAAAGGTACATTTTGGAACAGTTTTTAAATATAAATTACAGGGCTGTCATCTATTAATTTTTTGTTATCATAATTACCCTGTAAAGATTTTTAAATGTATTATAACATTTACACACATGTCATTACGTCTACAATACTTTCTGCATTTCTGTTTTTTTATTTAATTTTTTCTTTAATAAGATATCTTTGTTTTATGATATAGTCAAAAACATTACAGACATTATATTATTGTGGAAGATAAAAATATTAAATGGACCATAAATTAATGGAGACCGCTACATCGTGTCTTGCTGTTTTTTAGCCTGACATGCCTTTAGTGTTGTTGTATCACGTTAATTTGACATTCCTAGTAATAGACATTTTGAATACATGTTCAAAAATGCACAGTACATATAAACAATGTAGTCCTCAGACATCAGCATCTATTTCAAGTGCTTTTCTGTCGCAGGGGGAAACGTGTACAACGGCAGCCCATAACTAATGGAGGCATTAATGTGGAGATTGGCAATCCATCCTACAACATGTATGAGGTGGACCATGACAACCACGCAGATGCCGGAAGCCTTCTCAAACCAAATTTCACACTCGATCCCCAAAAGGTTAGTGTTGTAATATTTTAAACTCCACAACACAAGAAATTTTATAGGTTGATAATGTATATCCATAAATATCAATGTGGTAGATCCAGAAAGAACGTCCTTCTGTTCTCTCCTGGAAAATATCTCTAATGTAAATGTGTAATATTAACTGTTGCTTTACACCAGGGCTCTTATCTTTTGCCTGCATCCTCTCACCCAGGATATGAAAAATGTCTTTACCTTGCATATTTGCCTCATTAAAGCCACAAACATTATATTTTTCCCCTTGCAAAAAAAATAACTCTGACATCTGTTTCTAAAAACTCATGCCTTTTAAAAGCAGTGCTAAAATGGCAGTAATAAAATGCTCGATTTTACATGCTTCGTACTGACCGTTTGTTTCGTACTATGAAAATATTTTTGTCCAAATAGCAGCGTTACATTGATGTTGTTTAGTGACAATGACGTTTTAAATGTCGACTGCATGCTGGGGCGACTGTGTGTGTTCCAGGGCTGGTGTGTTAAATCCAGTGACCCTTGCACGCTGAATATTCATTCTGTCCCTAAGGAAGTAATACCTGGACAGGTGAACGCCTTGGGCTCCTTTGTCTTAATTATGTACCGAATCACAGTCATTCTAAATGACATTTTTTGCATGCCTGTGGTGTGCCGGTTTGCATGAATGTGCCAAAGCGTGATAGTAAGTGAATGACTTTATGGCTCAACTTCTGCTGTGTTCTTCATGTTTTAGTGGTTCATTTATGCAGGAGGTGAGGTTGATGGGGTTGTGAGTGACGCTTATAATATATTTATCATCCTTTGCTGACATCAGCATGTCACCATAAACATGATTGAATATGCTTTTCAAAGCACCAATCCAAATGATGCTACTGAAACCACTTTTGACTCCGGCTGCAGTGAAAGCAACTCTTTTAACCAACTTCAGTCCTGCACAACGTGTTTTTTTTTTGTTTTTTGTTTTTTTTGTAGTATGTTTAACAATTAACAAATAATTATTATTCATTTTTAAACACTTTTATTATTATTATTTTTTAAGTTTTTCTTTCAAATTATTTGTCTTTTCTTTTTAGTGTGAATGTCAACTGAATGTCAATTTTCAAAAATTATCTCTCCAAACAGCCAATGAACTACTCCAATCCGATATACGCGAAGATGTACCTGGATGGTCAGAACTGTCGCAAACCAGTCCTCAACATTGATGAAAGGAGAGAGCTACTCCCAAAGAAACTTGAGGGGACGATTCGAGAAACCGCCGCATAGCCTGACTACACTTTGTACTCTTTTTTTACTTAAATGTACAAAATGTATAAAACAAAGGGAAAACAAACAAAAAAATTTCTATTTCCTATCAGGTTCAGATATCTTGTTTATATTTGATTTCTTGGCACCATCAGCATTGCGCCGCTATGTCTGTTGCGATACTTGGAGTCATACTTGTCCATCTATTTTTTTTTTTCTGTTTTGTTGCTGCACTGCACATGTGACACACAACTGCTCATTTGCACATTGTGGACAGTTAACGAAATTAAAACTGCAAAGTTTTTTCCTTTTAATTGGTGTTTATTTCTTCCTAAATTTTAAGTTGCCTTAGGGCATCATGACAGCTTTTGCCTTTTGTTCTTTCTATTGTTTACTTCACTTTACACTGTGAGAGTTTTCATTTCCGTATAGTATTAACCTCATTTATCATATTTAATTATGCTAGAAATGCCATATTTATGCCATTTAAAGGGTTTTTGTTATATTATTTCCCCCCTTTCCACTTTCTTCCACAACATAGGGCTACATAAGTCAACCACTTGACTTCAGTCAGTTCTTATTGAAGAAATGAGTTTATATCTATCCAATGTTGTATGTTTTTGCTTCATGAAGTGATTTTTCATTTCCACCATCCAGAAAAATGCTGCAATTATGAACCATGTTTATGAAACCCAACAATGTGGCATGCTGGGATAGCTCAGCACTGAATGGAAATATTGACCAAGTGCCGTCTTGTCTACGCTTTGACAACATCTTTAAAGAGCTTATATCAGTTTGATGGTCATTAAACTACAATCTGGTAGTGTGTGTGAGACATGCTACTTTTCTGCTACTTTGCCTGCTTAAAGCTACATTTGAGCTCAGCAATACACCGGCTTCATCAAGCAAATTAAAGCTGACTTCATCACTGTTAGACAATAGACCTAGGGCAAGATATCACGTATAGGTCACGGATCGTTCTCGACATGTCATGGATGCCAGAGAGAATCAAAGTTACTGTTACATGGGAATTTTAGAGATTATGAATTAAATCACATTACCGGTTACTTTCAGAAGGGAAGCTACTAAGAGACAACAGATTTTATAATTTTGTATTTGATTTATATGTTGTTTGGCTGCTTGTATTTTGGAAAAAAAATGTATTAAATGTAAGTACTTTTTTATATAAAAAGCAAACCAATATAAAATAAAGACATTTTATTTCCATTTCAAACAGGATTCTGTTTCACTCTGTACTTCACTTCTTTAAAATATAGCTTTTGGTTTGAGTGACATATTCTGCTTTGTACTTGGGCAGGAGTGTCAGAAGATGAAGTCTGAGATGTGAATCAGTAACTTGAAATTGGGTGGTTCAAGTCACATGGTCAGTATGAATAAAATTCACTCTTGCTACTGAGAAAAAAAAGTCCAATGCAGTTTCTGGGTGACCATTACAAAACGTGCCTCAATTTCCATGGCTAATTTATTCAGACGAGCGTGTGGCATTGATGCTGTAAATAATTCCCAAATCTTTTTGTACGGGATTGTGTTTTAAGACAATAAGTCTTAAACTAGGGTGACATTTTCAGGGTAAAATCCTTTAAATCCGTTTAATGAGGTAACAAAGCCCATTCCAAATGAAGGCACGATTCCATGCTGAGTGCAAAGCTCCAACATTTCCTATTTCCCATTTCTGGAATTAACAGAGATCATTCTTGATCATTTCCATGGGTTTAATGTGCTTCCCTTGAATACATATGGTCAAAACTTTTGTTGGTTATAGTTTCTGTAACTTAGAACAGATATATTCACAGAAAGATATGAAATTTAAAAAATGGCAGCATTGATTACTCTACTGACTACTCGTTGCATGTTATATAAAGGACTATACCTGAAATTAAATCAGTACAACTGTTTTTCATCCAATCAAAATGTAAATGTCTTGGTCACCCTTTCCAGTATGCACAATTGTTGCTTGTTCTACATTTAATCTAATCAAGGACATCGATAGGAAGTTGTTCGTCCCTAAATGCTGGTTCCCTTTCGTTGTCACTCCAAGTTACGTTGGATGACGACGAATGGGGTTTCACATAGAAAGCCTATCGACTTCGAGTATTACAAAACGAGCCAATGGCAAAGAAATGCCATGGGTCTGTGGAATTTGCCTAGCGTAGCTCCGCCCCACCTCGTGGGTATAAAAGGAGGAAGCCGGCAACATGCATATATGTTTTTCGCTGTGTAAGTCAAGCCAAGTGTAATTCTTCACTCCCTAAGCTATCTCGGATTGTCAGCTTCTTACGAGACGAGCAACTCTCCAGAGTTGGTGTGACTGCGATCTCCTGGCGAGTGCACACTTCCTGCCTATCTGAGCGTGGTTTGCCAGTGAGTGTGTTCTCCGCGGGCGCTTCAGCCAGGGGCGCTGCTAAGGATTTTGGGCCCCATGAAAAGAATCTTGACAGGGCCCCAACACAGCGGAGACTTTTTTCATAATAATTTACATAAAATCATGCGTTTGTATGGTATTTTGACTATCATTCTCATATATTTAGAAAATTGAGTTCCCTTATGCAATTTTAACACTAGAACGGCCACCAGCAGTCATTTTAACCGCAACATTTAAACTTATGGTAATTATCTTTAACACTAGAACGAACAAGGGGTCATTTTGACCGTTTTGAAATTTGCATAGTCAATAACTTTGTCTAAATAAATCACAAAGCCTTGCTGCTCCCTGACTTTTCCTAAAACTACATACATTTTCATTAAAACTAGTTTAAATATTTATTGTGTGAATAAAAACAGAAATATAATCATTTCTACCTATAAGGTCCACAGGCAGTCATTTTGCGCTGTTTAAATTGAGATTTGCCGACGGTCTGGATCAGATAATGTGAAAGTATTATGTGAGGATGGTTGGCAGAGATGAATCATGCTGTATTTGACAATATAGGGGACATTGTAGTAGTAATAAAACTCCACATCATCTTCAAGAGATTCACTGAAACCTCACAAACAGCTGATAGTAGTTTGTACAGTAAATGGCAGAGGATTTTTTTATCAGAGTTCATGAAGTTAGAGTCCTTGCAAGACAGGTGCAACAGCGTGGACCGCAGCAGGGTGCTGAAAGTCGGCGGAGCCTCGTTCAAAGATGCCGACACCGGCTGTACGTGAGGCAAAGCCGTGCACGGTGTACACCCTGCACCCTGCTCTATCGAAATGTGCTAACTTGTCGAAAAATGCTACCTTAGAGACCTGGGGCCTCATGTACAAAGCAAGCGTACGCATATATATATATATATATATATATATATATATATATAAAATCACTGCCTCCTATATAATACATAATATCCCTCCTATATAATATATACATATAAAACTTTATATTTATACACAAATAAATAGAGGGGTCTGAGTCCAAAAAATAAAGTGCCTTTGTTTAAAAATAAAAGCTTTGATGAGGTAAAAAATAAGGCACAAAAAATAATCTAACATACTGGGGGGAAAAAATCTAAATTACGTGAATTTTAGTAGCTATTTTAGTAGTGTAACTTAATACTCCCAGTTAAGCAGAACTAGGTTGTAGAGTAGATAGTAGTAGTTAATACCATATAGCAACTGTCAAAATGATTGATTGACAGGTGGGCGTGGCTTTCCTTTGATCTTCCCCCGCCCCTTCCGGTTCCTCCCCTTCCTGTCCCGCCCCTTCCGGTTCATCCCCTTCCTGTTACCTTTGACCTAGTTCCGCCCCTTCCGGTTACAGCTTCTGTCAAAATGATGGATGGTTACCTTTGACCTAGTTCCGCCCCTTGCGGTTACAGCTTCTGTCAAAATGATGGATGTGTGACAGTTAGTTTGGTCGTTTGAAGTTCATTTGATCAAGAAAAGGGAGGTATTGGTCTTTGATATTAACATAAGCTTTGATGTTACAGTTACAAAGTGATGTGACAGTTAGTTTGAGATGTATTGGCTTTGATGGTGACAGTTACTTTGATTGTTTGAAGTTGGTGTTTTGGTCACCGCATTCCTGAGCTTTATCAAGGGGAGCTGTGAAAGTGATAAGAAAAAAATTTACAACTATTCACTGGACCAAACATTATGTTCATTTAAATAAAATGGTGAAAGTTTATCTGTTCTTTAAAAGAATATAAAATAAAACCTCACACAAAAAGTTTAAATAAAATGGAGTCACAAAAATATTCCAAACAGTTAAAAATGTATTAGAGAGTTGAAGAAAAAACATACAGCTTATGTAAAACCTCACACAAAAAGTTTAAATAAAATGGAGCCACAAAAGTATTGCAAACAATCCAATGTATGAATGATCTGACTCTGTCTCAAAAACATAGGGAGCACGCGCGTCTATGTGTGTGTGTGTGTGTGTGTGTGTGTGTGTGTGTGTGTGTGTGTGTGTGTGTGTGTGTGTGTGTGTGTGTGTGTGTGTGTGTGTGTGTGTGTGTGTGTGTGTGTGTGTGTGTGTGTGTCAAAGCAGGAATTTCCCCTCCCTCCGCATTGCTGAGGACCTTGAAAGTTTATCTCACACAGAAGTTGAAAAAGCATTATGTTCATTTAAATGAAATGATTATAAAATTTACATTTAGTCATTCACAAATATTTGAAACCATGCTGTTCAATTAAAAGTATATAAATTAAACAAAAATAAAAATCATCTTACTGTTTCACCGTGGTTGAAAAAAACCCACAAGTGTTTCCCCTGAAGTCTTTTCTCTCTGTCACACCAGCCTGTGGCTGGCCTGGTATCTGTTTTTGTGACACGTTCCTGAGCCCATTGAAAAGCATTGTGTTCCTTTAAAAGTGTATAAATTAAAATATATCATATATAAAATAAATAGTTTACTAATTTAACTAAAGTTGAAAAGCATGTTGTTCATTTAAAATCTTACTAAATTACTGAAGTTGAAAATCATGCTGTTCATTAAAAAAATCTTACTAAATTACTGAAGTTGAAAAGCATTCTGTTCATTTAAAATAAATAATTTACAAATTTACTGTACCAATTATGTTAGATTTAGATAAAAATAAAATCATCTTACATTTTCACCAGGGTTGAAGAAAAAAATCACACAGGTAGTGCCTGCCAGCATGGACAGTGTGCGTGACAAATAAGTGATATCATCGCTGTTTTCGAACCACCGGTAATAAATTACTTTTAATTCATAAGGCTTATTTTCAGGAGTGACAGTTATCAAAAGGTCTGCCTAAATGCTGGGAATGTGAATTGGCCTTGAACCTGAACAGTTCCATTCATAGAGTACTGAAAGAATATAGTGGACACACAGCTCCGCCGTTTTCCAATAGTTTTCCACAGGCTCTTACTGTAAAAGGCTATAAAATAGCCAAGACACATGGTCGTGTGCCATACCCCATGTCTGGACCAAAAACTTTTGCACCCTCTCTTCTATGACCACCTCATCAAAAATGCAAAACAGTGAGTACTTTCTCTATAATTAATTTATGCTACGGTGCTGTTTACCTGTAATATGCAATGATGTTTAATCTGAAAAATTGTTTATACATAAGGAAAAGACGGTATAATTCATTAGTGGTGATACAGATATTAAAATGTATCTACTATATTAATTTATCAAACTGGTTTAAAAATATGGAGCATTGTATTATGATATTGATGTGATACAGATATTAACATGTATCTACTATATTAATTTATCAAAGTATGATTTTTTTAAAAAAAATATGGAGCATTGTATTATGATATCGATGTGATACAGATATTAACACGTATCTACTATATTAATTTATCAAAGTATGATTTTTTTAAATATGGAGCATTGTATTATGATTATGTATTATGTTTTTTTTTTAAACCATATTACAAAAGTATCAGTTTAACACGACTGTTTTACAGCAATGTTTATTTTGCATTATGCTATGTTGTTTTGACTGTTGTATTTTTTATCCGATGTAACTAAAATCTGCAGCATTGTTTATTTAAGCTGCGGGGTTTCCATAAAGGACCTTAAAATAAAATGTTTTGGATTTATTCAGTTTTAAATCTTATTTAGAGATTATTTTAGTCAGACATGCTTATGTGTGAATAGGCCTATTTAATTCCTCTTCAGTTACTTACTTCTTAAATTTTGCTAGGTTACTTTTTAATTCTTCTTTTACTCTGTCTTTGATTTTAACTTTTAGCAATTTGCATGATAAAATTGTTTAAAATGTAAGCTATAAATATGAATGGCACAATGTGATAACCAAAATATATAAAAGTCAAGTCAAAGCTATTTATATAGGCTAGCACTTTTCATTGCCATTTAAAATAACATGGTCTTTCCTTTTCTCTCTAGAGACAGCAAACACTGCAGGACAATCAGGCACCCAAGTAACATGTTAGTATGGTTTATATTTTATTTTTAATGAGAAAACATTATAGAGTGCAACAGGCGGTATCTGGGAGTAAAAACATTTACTTTCTCCATACGGAAATTAATTTAAAAGACAGACCTACTGTGAGCTAAGAGGTTGTTAATACATGGTATTTGCTTCTGATCAAGCCTTCAGCTTATTTTTTTTTTTGTAATTAATCATGTTTTACAGTTGAACTCCAGGTGAATACTACATTACCCATGAGCCATGATGCTGTAGTGAAAATTATGTCAAACATAGTTTAAAAAAAAAAAAAAAAAAAAAGCAACACACTCCAAAATAGCTCTGCCCCCTCCCATGAAGCACTGCGAATGACATAATCTCCCTACCCTCTCAAAATACTGAAATGTTTGTATAAGCTATATATGCGTATTTATATATAAATATATATATTTTTTAAAATCACTATGGGAAATAAGAATGAAAAAGGGGTGGGGGAGGCACTGTTGCACTCTATGTATAATGAACAATTGACAGATGAACTGACAGATATTTTATGTAAACAGGCAAAATCTCTGCATCTGATGGTGGCCATGTGTTTTCACCGATCATAACTGGTTTAACTCTTGGCTCCTTTGAGATCAACATGACTTCTGCCAAATCAAATGTACCGGCACATTGTAAGTGTAATAAAACAGTTTCGCCTATGTATTAAATTAATCTTAATTAACCAGTCCGAGTTAATTATTTGGGACCAATTTTAAGGAAGGTTACATTCTGGTCTAACAGTGTCATGTACAAATTTGCAATACAGAATTGTTTTTGGTACTATTGGATCGAGTTTTGTAGAATTTATTTTATGTGCTGTCCTGCTCCTGGATTATTCAGACTCAGAATTGTAACTATTACTATAGCCTTTATCAGCCATTTATTTTACTGCAGACTTATCAACCTTATTTATTTACTGCAGATTTTATCAAAGCAACTAATTAACTCAATTCATGGCAGCAATAATTAAAGAAGAAAAAAAAAAATGAACAATTGACAGATGAACTGACAGATATTTTATGTAAACAGGCAAAATCTCTACATCTGATGATGGCCATGTGTTTTCGCCGATCATAACTGGTTCAAGCTCCTTTGAGATCAATATGACTTCTGCCAAATCAAATGTGCCAGCAAATTGTAAGTGTAATACACGAGAAACTATTAAAACAGTTTTTGCGTATGTAATGTATAAAATTAATCTTAATTAAGCAGTCCGAGTTAACTATTTGGGACTAATTTTAAGGAAAGTTACATTCTGATCTAACAGCATCATGTACAAATTTGAAATATTTTTGGTACTATTGGATCGAGTTTTGTAGAATAAACCCAGATTAATTTATTTTATGCGGTGTCATGCTCCTGGATTATTCAGACTCAGAATTGTAACTATAGCCTTTTATTTTACGGCACTTATTTATTTTACTACATATTTGATCAAAGCCAAATACTGTCCAAAAGGGACGACTGGGAAAGAAGAGAAACAGGTCAATACAAGGTTAGATTCAATCTTTATATTCTTTCCCATTTTGCCTTCATTTTCCTTTTCCTGTTTTAATTTTTCAATTTTTATATTCTCAGATCATCAAGGGTTTCTGAAAGCAAACACCAGTCAGTTGGTCGAAAAAATGAAGAACATTGATTCAATCATTGACAATCTTGATTGCTCAATGAATCAGTTACAAATGTGCGAGCGAATCCGACATGAAGACGAGGGAACCGCTGGACTATGTGAATTGTGAAAGCATTTTCAACGACCTGGTCAACGCTTTGTTCAAGCATGAAGAATCTCTCATGAAGAAACTGCAATAACCACTGTTGTAGCCTATTGTTTGGCATTATGTACTTAAATAGTTTTTTTAAATAAAATGTTTTTAATAATTGATTGGTGATGGAGTTTTAATTTTTGTATTTAGAACCAAGTATATTGCACAAGTAAGAAGAAACCAAACTGGCCATATAATGATATATTGCACATAATAAACAATGGCAAAATTTGTATTCCTTAAAAAACAGGCAATGTTTGAGAACCCTAATATTGGTGTAATCTCTGCGAGGTCTCAACCACAAACGCAAAACTTTGTGGTGGGTGATACGGGCATAGCTTTACTAAAGGAAAATATTATGGAAGTAATTTTCAAACTATATTTTATTTATTTATATTATGGTTTTCATGTTGATTTAAAGTTTTTGTTATTAACTAATACCTTTATTTTTTACATCCAGCACAAAATTTTGTTCAAAAATCGTTCTCTGACCCCAAATAATCAGATAATGTTGTGTTCACAATCTATAATTAGATATTCTCCTGCTTAGTATGTGTGTAAATAGTTGTGCTTAAATATTTGGATGTATTTTTACAAGCCAACATATTTTGTCACACTGTAGCGATTTTTATATAACATATTTTGTCACACACTTGTAAAGACTATGGCCTACCTTTAAAACATAATCTTTATACAGGAATCACCCGTGTCCAAAACATCCATGTAAGATTCAAAAGACCAAATCACTAAGAAGACAGGGGATGAAAAGCACCGTTTATAATAAATACACAAAGTATTAATGCAAAAAGTAAGTGTATGCTGTTTCACACTTAAACTATTACAACAGAATCACATCTGACTATGCAGATAAAATTGCACAAAAGTAAATTCTAGTGATCAACTTGCTAAAGAGTCAATACAACATGAGCCATTTAAAGCAAATACGAAAAGCCACTTGTGATCAGTTTTGTATGTTTGTAATTGACATTTTATATAGTCAATTAGGCCGTTTACATCTTGCTTCTTTTTGTTTTTGTACAGTTTGCAAAAACTATAGTCTCCGAGCGTGGTCAAACATATAGGAATTTATGAAAAACATGAACAGATATTTCTACATGAGATATTTATTTTAGAACATCTTTCAGCTATGTCTACGAAACATCGACATGAAAGATGAGTATTGCTGTTTTTCTGTTACCTATAAAACTATTATACTTCAAACTCGTCTAGCTATTGCCCAGTTCACAGCACAGTCGGTTATTTTTTCTACGTGGCTAAACAACGGTTAAGCTAATGAATTACCGTTGAAAGGCGGGATGATTCATTTTTTATTCCGTCTACACCGATACTTTGACACAAGAGTTTTAGTCAGGGGGTCTTTTAGGCCTGATCCAGAAAACAGACATTGTGTTTTATGTCTTAATAATCGTTCTTCTTTTTATGAAAAGTAAGCAGTTTTTGGCCTCATCATCAAAAATGTTTAAACATATTGTAAATATCAATTGTTATATAAATTATATGTGAAACACGCTCAGTCGCATTAGAGTCGGATTCTTGTTTATATTGAAGTTTGTTATTGAACCGCTAGTGTTCTTAAATTGTTTACCACGGTTTCATTTTTAACAACACAATCGTAACACTTTTCGTATTTTGTACGATGTTTTCTTTACACTCTCACCCCATGGATATCGGTTTCCTACAGTTAGCTGTAATGTTGGTGAACTCTAGGCCTTCTCTTTTTCATATACGACAGTATTTGCATGAATTGGCTTGATTTAATAAAATGATGGTTTAAACCACATTATATTATTATACCATTTTTAAATTGCGCTTAAATGTATATTTTATATTTTAACCCTTTATGCAAATATAGAATAGGCCTACCGCACAAGGATCTCTGAAATATTTTTTTCGTGTAAAACATCTATGTAGATCTATGTTTTTAAAAATACAAAGACATCTTTCTACCAGCGACCCTCAAAATCTGGGCATACAACAAAACACAGTGCATCCGTGTAGCTACGATGATTGATCAGAAAATTACTTTTGTCGCTTTGTTTGAAGAAACACTTTAATCAGCTGGTGCTTGATAACTATTAAACAACCCTCAATTCGGTAATGATGCGATATTGATATCGCGTTTTAATTTCAACTCAATGCGCTAAAGGTCTATAACTGAACTTTAACGTCTTAATATTTGGTAAAAGTTAACTTAAAGCCTTACTTTCTAAACGCTTTTTACGGAACTTGTTGCGAACATTCACTCAGCCATATGTTTAAAAAATATATATATTGGTGTAATTAATAGAATTCTCTCTGGCGGTATATGCATAACTTCTCCATGACTTATGATTCAATGAGGCTTTAATCCTACGTAACAGTTTACGATGTCATGACGATGACACCCCTATACAACTCCTCCTACGGGCGGGTGAGCACTATCAGTTGTCCTGATAAACTCTACACAGAGCCCAGCCTCAGTTATCGCACGCAAGCCGGTTTCTCCTAACTGTTTGTGTGTGTGTGGTGGTAACGCTGCTAAACCTGGTTTCGACGCTACAGACGGTTGCTTCAAATGGATTCAAAATCGTAAAAACGCTGACTGTTGGGTCTACTGCTACATCTCATTAATCAGAAGTTGAAGGAACATTTGCGAGGAACCGTGGTAAACATTTGGTTGGCCTGCTAAAGCTTGCTTCGACATTCCTGTTTGTTTGAACCTACCGCAAACTAGTCTTCTACGACTCATCATAGCATTTGTCCTAAACAGGTGCGGGTTAAAATCACAGCCTGAGACTATTCAAGGAACACTCGGGGCTATTCTGCGCGAATTAAAAGACGAGCCATTCATCGGTACTAAACTACAAGAAATCAGAGACGAGCTTTTGGACAAATCCAGCAAGGAGATCGTCTCCGACGTCGTCGACCTCTGGCTAGGTTTCTCAATCGTGAATGGAGAGTGACCAAACCCCCACCAGCATGGCTGCTGCCTTTAGCCGAAAGAGTTACATGGAATTCATGTTTAAAGGACATTACAGAACCCAGCTGATTTCATTAATGGAAAGAGTCATCGAGTATTCAAGTGAATCGGATGATGATGATGATGATGATGACGACGTTAATGTTGAAACCAAGCGTGTAAGAAATCTCAAGAAACATATGAGATTGATAAGAGGTACGCCTGATTCTTGGGGTGAATTATCAAACATATGTGTCAACGGTATTGAGCCGCCGTCTGTACTTGTAAAAGATGCTCTGGTTATGATGCTTGAATGCAGCTGTGAGTTAGAAATCCCCGATGTACTCTGTATGTGTACGTATGTGGCCGATGTATGTAAGCTAATGATACCAAAACTAAAAGACAATGACGAGGATGACACGTCCAGAGTTATCGAAATGTTTGTCAATTACATCATAGATCGTAACATGATGGATTGCAGAAATTTCATCTACTGGTTAGACTATCAATGATGTTATTGTTACCCCTTTTTTCACTAGCCTCTAATGTCATTATATCATTTAGAGTTTTGTACGACCATTATTTATTTTATTAATTCTTTTATTATATTACTTATAACATGTAGTCATTATCTATCCTGTTTTTACTGATTGTAATATTAGATGTGTCATTTTAATAAAAAGGTTGAACCACGATGCATATGTGTGTGTTATTTCTTTTACAGAGGTCGAAACGAGAACATGTCGGAGCTTTTGAAAAAGCTTATTATAGACCGTCTAACCCTGAGTCTTTAGGCGGTTAAAAACGTTTAAAAGACGCAGTCTTAAAGGATAATGGAGTTCGACTAAGTGATAAGAGGTTTCGGATCGGTTGTCTTCAGGAATTCTATTAATTACACCAATATATATATTTTTTAAACATATGGCTGAGTGAATGTTCGCAACAAGTTCCGTAAAAAGCGTTTAGAAAGTAAGGCTTTAAGTTAACTTTTACCAAATATTAAGACGTTAAAGTTCAGTTATAGACCTTTAGCGCATTGAGTTGAAATTAAAACGCGATATCAATATCGCATCATTACCGAATTGAGGGTTGTTTAATAGTTATCAAGCACCAGCTGATTAAAGTGTTTCTTCAAACAAAGCGACAAAAGTAATTTTCTGATCAATCATCGTAGCTACACGGATGCACTGTGTTTTGTTGTATGCCCAGATTTTGAGGGTCGCTGGTAGAAAGATGTCTTTGTATTTTTAAAAACATAGATCTACATAGATGTTTTACACGAAAAAAATATTTCAGAGATCCTTGTGCGGTAGGCCTATTCTATATTTGCATAAAGGGTTAAAATATAAAATATACATTTAAGCGCAATTTAAAAATGGTATAATAATATAATGTGGTTTAAACCATCATTTTATTAAATCAAGCCAATTCATGCAAATACTGTCGTATATGAAAAAGAGAAGGCCTAGAGTTCACCAACATTACAGCTAACTGTAGGAAACCGATATCCATGGGGTGAGAGTGTAAAGAAAACATCGTACAAAATACGAAAAGTGTTACGATTGTGTTGTTAAAAATGAAACCGTGGTAAACAATTTAAGAACACTAGCGGTTCAATAACAAACTTCAATATAAACAAGAATCCGACTCTAATGCGACTGAGCGTGTTTCACATATAATTTATATAACAATTGATATTTACAATATGTTTAAACATTTTTGATGATGAGGCCAAAAACTGCTTACTTTTCATAAAAAGAAGAACGATTATTAAGACATAAAACACAATGTCTGTTTTCTGGATCAGGCCTAAAAGACCCCCTGACTAAAACTCTTGTGTCAAAGTATCGGTGTAGACGGAATAAAAAATGAATCATCCCGCCTTTCAACGGTAATTCATTAGCTTAACCGTTGTTTAGCCACGTAGAAAAAATAACCGACTGTGCTGTGAAATGGGCAATAGCTAGACGAGTTTGAAGTATAATAGTTTTATAGGTAACAGAAAAACAGCAATACTCATCTTTCATGTCGATGTTTCGTAGACATAGCTGAAAGATGTTCTAAAATAAATATCTCATGTAGAAATATCTGTTCATGTTTTTCATAAATTCCTATATGTTTGACCACGCTCGGAGACTATAGTTTTTGCAAACTGTACAAAAACAAAAAGAAGCAAGATGTAAACGGCCTAATTGACTATATAAAATGTCAATTACAAACATACAAAACTGATCACAAGTGGCTTTTCGTATTTGCTTTAAATGGCTCATGTTGTATTGACTCTTTAGCAAGTTGATCACTAGAATTTACTTTTGTGCAATTTTATCTGCATAGTCAGATGTGATTCTGTTGTAATAGTTTAAGTGTGAAACAGCATACACTTACTTTTTGCATTAATACTTTGTGTATTTATTATAAACGGTGCTTTTCATCCCCTGTCTTCTTAGTGATTTGGTCTTTTGAATCTTACATGGATGTTTTGGACACGGGTGATTCCTGTATAAAGATTATGTTTTAAAGGTAGGCCATAGTCTTTACAAGTGTGTGACAAAATATGTTATATAAAAATCGCTACAGTGTGACAAAATATGTTGGCTTGTAAAAATACATCCAAATATTTAAGCACAACTATTTACACACATACTAAGCAGGAGAATATCTAATTATAGATTGTGAACACAACATTATCTGATTATTTGGGGTCAGAGAACGATTTTTGAACAAAATTTTGTGCTGGATGTAAAAAATAAAGGTATTAGTTAATAACAAAAACTTTAAATCAACATGAAAACCATAATATAAATAAATAAAATATAGTTTGAAAATTACTTCCATAATATTTTCCTTTAGTAAAGCTATGCCCGTATCACCCACCACAAAGTTTTGCGTTTGTGGTTGAGACCTCGCAGAGATTACACCAATATTAGGGTTCTCAAACATTGCCTGTTTTTTAAGGAATACAAATTTTGCCATTGTTTATTATGTGCAATATATCATTATATGGCCAGTTTGGTTTCTTCTTACTTGTGCAATATACTTGGTTCTAAATACAAAAATTAAAACTCCATCACCAATCAATTATTAAAAACATTTTATTTAAAAAAACTATTTAAGTACATAATGCCAAACAATAGGCTACAACAGTGGTTATTGCAGTTTCTTCATGAGAGATTCTTCATGCTTGAACAAAGCGTTGACCAGGTCGTTGAAAATGCTTTCACAATTCACATAGTCCAGCGGTTCCCTCGTCTTCATGTCGGATTCGCTCGCACATTTGTAACTGATTCATTGAGCAATCAAGATTGTCAATGATTGAATCAATGTTCTTCATTTTTTCGACCAACTGACTGGTGTTTGCTTTCAGAAACCCTTGATGATCTGAGAATATAAAAATTGAAAAATTAAAACAGGAAAAGGAAAATGAAGGCAAAATGGGAAAGAATATAAAGATTGAATCTAACCTTGTATTGACCTGTTTCTCTTCTTTCCCAGTCGTCCCTTTTGGACAGTATTTGGCTTTGATCAAATATGTAGTAAAATAAATAAGTGCCGTAAAATAAAAGGCTATAGTTACAATTCTGAGTCTGAATAATCCAGGAGCATGACACCGCATAAAATAAATTAATCTGGGTTTATTCTACAAAACTCGATCCAATAGTACCAAAAATATTTCAAATTTGTACATGATGCTGTTAGATCAGAATGTAACTTTCCTTAAAATTAGTCCCAAATAGTTAACTCGGACTGCTTAATTAAGATTAATTTTATACATTACATACGCAAAAACTGTTTTAATAGTTTCTCGTGTATTACACTTACAATTTGCTGGCACATTTGATTTGGCAGAAGTCATATTGATCTCAAAGGAGCTTGAACCAGTTATGATCGGCGAAAACACATGGCCATCATCAGATGTAGAGATTTTGCCTGTTTACATAAAATATCTGTCAGTTCATCTGTCAATTGTTCATTTTTTTTTTTCTTCTTTAATTATTGCTGCCATGAATTGAGTTAATTAGTTGCTTTGATAAAATCTGCAGTAAATAAATAAGGTTGATAAGTCTGCAGTAAAATAAATGGCTGATAAAGGCTATAGTAATAGTTACAATTCTGAGTCTGAATAATCCAGGAGCAGGACAGCACATAAAATAAATTCTACAAAACTCGATCCAATAGTACCAAAAACAATTCTGTATTGCAAATTTGTACATGACACTGTTAGACCAGAATGTAACCTTCCTTAAAATTGGTCCCAAATAATTAACTCGGACTGGTTAATTAAGATTAATTTAATACATAGGCGAAACTGTTTTATTACACTTACAATGTGCCGGTACATTTGATTTGGCAGAAGTCATGTTGATCTCAAAGGAGCCAAGAGTTAAACCAGTTATGATCGGTGAAAACACATGGCCACCATCAGATGCAGAGATTTTGCCTGTTTACATAAAATATCTGTCAGTTCATCTGTCAATTGTTCATTATACATAGAGTGCAACAGTGCCTCCCCCACCCCTTTTTCATTCTTATTTCCCATAGTGATTTTAAAAAATATATATATTTATATATAAATACGCATATATAGCTTATACAAACATTTCAGTATTTTGAGAGGGTAGGGAGATTATGTCATTCGCAGTGCTTCATGGGAGGGGGCAGAGCTATTTTGGAGTGTGTTGCTTTTTTTTTTTTTTTTTTTTAAACTATGTTTGACATAATTTTCACTACAGCATCATGGCTCATGGGTAATGTAGTATTCACCTGGAGTTCAACTGTAAAACATGATTAATTACAAAAAAAAAAATAAGCTGAAGGCTTGATCAGAAGCAAATACCATGTATTAACAACCTCTTAGCTCACAGTAGGTCTGTCTTTTAAATTAATTTCCGTATGGAGAAAGTAAATGTTTTTACTCCCAGATACCGCCTGTTGCACTCTATAATGTTTTCTCATTAAAAATAAAATATAAACCATACTAACATGTTACTTGGGTGCCTGATTGTCCTGCAGTGTTTGCTGTCTCTAGAGAGAAAAGGAAAGACCATGTTATTTTAAATGGCAATGAAAAGTGCTAGCCTATATAAATAGCTTTGACTTGACTTTTATATATTTTGGTTATCACATTGTGCCATTCATATTTATAGCTTACATTTTAAACAATTTTATCATGCAAATTGCTAAAAGTTAAAATCAAAGACAGAGTAAAAGAAGAATTAAAAAGTAACCTAGCAAAATTTAAGAAGTAAGTAACTGAAGAGGAATTAAATAGGCCTATTCACACATAAGCATGTCTGACTAAAATAATCTCTAAATAAGATTTAAAACTGAATAAATCCAAAACATTTTATTTTAAGGTCCTTTATGGAAACCCCGCAGCTTAAATAAACAATGCTGCAGATTTTAGTTACATCGGATAAAAAATACAACAGTCAAAACAACATAGCATAATGCAAAATAAACATTGCTGTAAAACAGTCGTGTTAAACTGATACTTTTGTAATATGGTTTAAAAAAAAAACATAATACATAATCATAATACAATGCTCCATATTTAAAAAAATCATACTTTGATAAATTAATATAGTAGATACGTGTTAATATCTGTATCACATCGATATCATAATACAATGCTCCATATTTTTTTTAAAAAAATCATACTTTGATAAATTAATATAGTAGATACATGTTAATATCTGTATCACATCAATATCATAATACAATGCTCCATATTTTTAAACCAGTTTGATAAATTAATATAGTAGATACATTTTAATATCTGTATCACCACTAATGAATTATACCGTCTTTTCCTTATGTATAAACAATTTTTCAGATTAAACATCATTGCATATTACAGGTAAACAGCACCGTAGCATAAATTAATTATAGAGAAAGTACTCACTGTTTTGCATTTTTGATGAGGTGGTCATAGAAGAGAGGGTGCAAAAGTTTTTGGTCCAGACATGGGGTATGGCACACGACCATGTGTCTTGGCTATTTTATAGCCTTTTACAGTAAGAGCCTGTGGAAAACTATTGGAAAACGGCGGAGCTGTGTGTCCACTATATTCTTTCAGTACTCTATGAATGGAACTGTTCAGGTTCAAGGCCAATTCACATTCCCAGCATTTAGGCAGACCTTTTGATAACTGTCACTCCTGAAAATAAGCCTTATGAATTAAAAGTAATTTATTACCGGTGGTTCGAAAACAGCGATGATATCACTTATTTGTCACGCACACTGTCCATGCTGGCAGGCACTACCTGTGTGATTTTTTTTCTTCAACCCTGGTGAAAATGTAAGATGATTTTATTTTTATCTAAATCTAACATAATTGGTACAGTAAATTTGTAAATTATTTATTTTAAATGAACAGAATGCTTTTCAACTTCAGTAATTTAGTAAGATTTTTTTAATGAACAGCATGATTTTCAACTTCAGTAATTTAGTAAGATTTTAAATGAACAACATGCTTTTCAACTTTAGTTAAATTAGTAAACTATTTATTTTATATATGATATATTTTAATTTATACACTTTTAAAGGAACACAATGCTTTTCAATGGGCTCAGGAACGTGTCACAAAAACAGATACCAGGCCAGCCACACGCTGGTGTGACAGAGAGAAAAGACTTCAGGGGAAACACTTGTGGGTTTTTTTCAACCACGGTGAAACAGTAAGATGATTTTTATTTTTGTTTAATTTATATACTTTTAATTGAACAGCATGGTTTCAAATATTTGTGAATGACTAAATGTAAATTTTATAATCATTTCATTTAAATGAACATAATGCTTTTTCAACTTCTGTGTGAGATAAACTTTCAAGGTCCTCAGCAATGCGGAGGGAGGGGAAATTCCTGCTTTGACACACACACACACACACACACACACACACACACACACACACACACACACACACACACACACACACACACACACACACACACACACACACACACACACACACACACACACACACACACACATAGACGCGCGTGCTCCCTATGTTTTTGAGACAGAGTCAGATCATTCATACATTGGATTGTTTGCAATACTTTTGTGGCTCCATTTTATTTAAACTTTTTGTGTGAGGTTTTACATAAGCTGTATGTTTTTTCTTCAACTCTCTAATACATTTTTAACTGTTTGGAATATTTTTGTGACTCCATTTTATTTAAACTTTTTGTGTGAGGTTTTATTTTATATTCTTTTAAAGAACAGATAAACTTTCACCATTTTATTTAAATGAACATAATGCTTGGTCCAGTGAATAGTTGTAAATTTTTTTCTTATCACTTTCACAGCTCCCCTTGATAAAGCTCAGGAATGCGGTGACCAAAACACCAACTTCAAACAATCAAAGTAACTGTCACCATCAAAGCCAATACATCTCAAACTAACTGTCACATCACTTTGTAACTGTAACATCAAAGCTTATGTTAATATCAAAGACCAATACCTCCCTTTTCTTGATCAAATGAACTTCAAACGACCAAACTAACTGTCACACATCCATCATTTTGACAGAAGCTGTAACCGCAAGGGGCGGAACTAGGTCAAAGGTAACCATCCATCATTTTGACAGAAGCTGTAACCGGAAGGGGCGGAACTAGGTCAAAGGTAACAGGAAGGGGATGAACCGGAAGGGGCGGGACAGGAAGGGGAGGAACCGGAAGGGGCGGGGGAAGATCAAAGGAAAGCCACGCCCACCTGTCAATCAATCATTTTGACAGTTGCTATATGGTATTAACTACTGATAGTAGAGTAGACACAGAGTGTCAACAGAGTCTTTCAGCATTCTGCTCTGTAAGCCTGCTTCGTTTGTTTTCATAAATGGTAAATAAATCAAATTACAATAAAAACATTTATATTATTACATTATATAATTTATATCTAAATTATACATATAATTTATAAGCATCAGCAGCAACAGTGTTAACAATAGGCAAAATAAATGTTAAAAGTCTAATGTTTTCATATGGATAAAATAATTGACAGGGGAGTCATATCACCTTTGCAGAAATGTAATTCATTTTAAACAGTTTTAGAAGGTTTATGTGCCGTTTAATAGGTTTAAACTAAGAGTGAGGAATAATTCACTGGGTAATATTAATTCACTGAATAATATTAGCTGGAATATAACATTGTCAGGAAAGTAACAAACAAAACAGCCTATACATCATTGCATTTTCCAACTTGTATGTTATTAATTATTAATAATATTTTTGTAGGTCTAGATCATGAAATGCTTTCTGACAAAGTGCTGTTTATCTATGCGCATTTTCACAGAACTATAGGCTACTCAACCGCGATCACGCGTGCAGATAATAAATAATTAATTTCCACAAAGCTTTATATTTAGATGTGTATTAGCGAAATAATTGCTATGTAGTAAATGATAATATAATCTAGGTTGTTTAAACAAGATAATCTTGTCAAAAGTTTCATTCAGTGGCCGTGCTTGAGCATTCCTGATCGACCCAGTGAGTGCTCAGCAATATGAACGAACTTTTTTTCGAGACTAATGGTGAGCAAATACAAGAGATAAAGAATTAAATTCAGCGCTTTTATTTTCAACATGCACTCATTCATGTCTGTTTTATTTAATTCATGTAAAGCAACTTCTTTATTCGGGCAGGACATGACGGATTATGCTACGTGACTCCATGAGTTCGTCTCAATTTGTTAGAACCAAGCTGCATAAACTATATCAGGCATTTATGTCTCAAACCTCATTTCTGCATGCCTGTTATGTTAAATAAAGTTGAATAATTAAAGCAAAGCAAGTAGAACATATACTTTACGTGTGCACAGAGTTGTTGTTGACTGATCTCCTCAGACGCGGGCTGCAATGGCGGAATTCTCAAAACGGCCACAAGATGGCGCCGTTTATCGGCAAATCCGATATTACAAAACCGATACCCGATTATGGGAAAATGCTTAAATATCTGGAAAAATATCGGTAAACCGATACATCGGTCGATCACTAATGTCTTCCAGCGACCGCTCGCTGGTTTCATCCGCCTTTCCTCCCCTCGATGGGGCAGCTGCCCGTGGGTACACTGGGCTTCCCCCGGTTGAACGCTCTGTTGCGATGCAGCTGTGTCCTCAGAGTGCTTCTTCTCGCGGCGAGCCTAAACACCCATCCAAAGCCTGTAGGTTTTCGTCTACCCTAGTGGCGAAGTCCTACAGAGCTGCGGGACAGGCGGCTGCCTCTTTGCATGCCATGGCCACTCTGCTGGTCTACCAGGCCCAGATGCTAAGGGACATGCACGAGGGTAGGACGGACCCAGGGCTCTTTGATGAGCTGCGCGCCGCCACCGACCTCCCCCTCCGGGCGACGAAGGTGACAGCACGCTCCCTGGGTCTGGTGATGTCCACAGCTGTGGTCCAGGAGAGACATCTGTGGCTGAACCTGGCTGACATGCGGGATGCTGAGCGGTCCCGCCTGCTCGACACCCCCATGTCCCAGGCCGGCCTATTCGGCGGTGCGGTGGAGGATTTCGCCCAACAGTTCTCCACCGCCCAGAAACAGACTGAGGCTATTAAGCATATTCTGCCCCGACAGCCCGCTGCTGCCTCCACCCAGCCGACCGGGCAGAACCCTCAGTCTGTTCGCCGTGAGGGCGCCCTCCTGCGGCTCCCGCCCCTCCCGCCCGGCCTAAGCAGCAGCCTCCACCCGGGCCTGGTCGCGGAGGAAGCAGTAAGAAGGCGCCCCAGCCCTCTCCAGCCCCGCCCCCGCTAACCACCGGGCCAAGCGGCGCTCCTGAGACAGGCTGCTCAGGGATGTTGAAAGTTACTTCACAGGAGATGGTAGCAGGACCACTCCTTCCCCCGGTGGAGGGCCGGGGGAGAATCTTTTGTTCTCCACTCCCCGCTGCTCACCCACGGGTGGGCAGCACCCTAATGTGGTTAAAGAAAGAAGTGACATTTCCATCCCTGAGCACACAGAGTTCTCGGACGACACGGTGCACCGCCCCCGAGCCGTGCACCCCTTGTCCTCCTCTGTCCCAGAGCCGGTTGACAGTCCTCTGTCAGGGCGCGGTTAATGACTGTGCCCACACACCGGGCCGCTATGCCGTCCACGTCTGGGCCAGTCATTCCGCCCTGCTGCACCACCGGTGGTACAGTTCTTGGGAGCATGGCTAGAGCTTCCCCACCTGTCCCGCTGGGTCGCGCGGACGATCAGGCTCGGCTACGCGATTCAGTTCGTGCGGTCTCCTCCCCGCTTCAGGGGAGTCCGCTCCACTTTGGTCAGTTGCAATGCCCCAATCATGAGAGCAGAGATCGCTACCCTGCTGGCGAAGGGTGCGATCGAGACCGTCGCTCCGGCCGAGATGAGGACCGGCTTCTACAGCCCGTACTTCGTTGTCCCAAAGAAAACCGGTGGGTTACGGCCAATCCTGGACCTGCGCGTGCTGAACCGTTCCCTTCACAGGCTGCCGTTCAAGATGCTCACTGCCAAACGCATTTTCGAATGTGTGCGGCCCCAGGATTGGTTTGCAGCGATCGACCTGAAGGACGCCTATTTCCACGTCTACATTCTCCCTCGACACAGACCGTTCCTACGGTTTGCTTTCGAGGGGCAGGCATACCAGTACGCTGTTCTCCCTTTCGGGCTAGCCCTGTCTCCTCACGTCTTCACGAAGGTCGTCGAGGCAGCCCTTTTTCCCCTTTGGGAACACGGGGTTCGCATCCTGAACTATATAGACGACTGGCTGATCCTAGCTCAGTCTCGAGACCAGGTTTGCGAACACAGGGACCTAGTGCTCCAGCTCCTAGCTCGTCTGGGCCTTCGGGTCAACTGGGAAAAGAGCAAACTTTGCCCCGTGCAGAGGATCTCTTTTCTCAGTATGGTTATCGACTCGGTCGCCATGTCCGCGCAGCTTACGAGCGAGCGCGCGCAGTCACTGCTGACTTGCCTGAGACAGTTCGAGGGCAAGAGTGCGGTTCCACTGACACTTTTTCAGAGGCTCCTGGGGCATATGGCATCTGCAGCCGCGGCAACGGCGCTCGGATTGCTTCATATGAGACGCTTCAGCTTTGGCTTCGAGGCCGAGTCCCGAGGTGGGCATGGCAACACGGCACCCTCCGAGTAAGTTACTCCGACCTGCCGTCAGACCTTCACCCCGTGGTCGAACCTCAGTTTTCTACGGGCCGGAGTGCCCCTGAAATGAGCTTTGCGGCCTGTTGTTGTCATGACAGATGCCTCCTCCATGGGTTGGAATGCCATGTGCAATGGACGTGCTGCCGCGGGCTCCTGGACAGGACCCCAAAGCCTCTGGCATGTCAATTGCCTCGAGTTGCTGGCTGTACGTCTTGCTTTGCGCTGCTTCCGGGCCGTGCTCAAGAACCAACACGTACTAGTCCGTTCAGACAATACTGCCACTGTAGCGTACATCAACAGTCAAGGTGGTCTACGCTCCCGCCGTATGTCGCAACTCGCCCGCCACCTCCTCATATGGACTCAGAAGAATCTGAGGTCGCTTCATGCCATTTATATCCCCGGAGCCCTGAACTGTGCAGCCAACGAGCTCTCACGGCTTCAGCCCCTCCCGGGAGATATGCGACTCCATCCCCAGTCGGTTCAGCTGATATGGGACCAGTTCGGGGACGCACAGATAGATCTGTTTGCCTCTCACGACTCGACCCATTGCGCCCTGTTTTATTCCCTGACCGAGGGCACGCTCGGCACGGATGCACTGGCGCACAGCTGGCCGCGGGGCCGCAAATATGCGTTTCCCCCGGTGAGCCTTCTCGCGCAGACCCTGCGCAAGGTCAGGGAGGACGAGGAGCTGGTGATTCTGGTCGCGCTGTACTGGCCCGCCCGGACCTGGTTCTCCGAACTAGTACTCCTCGCGACAGCACCTCCTTGGCCGATTCCCCTGAGGAAGGACCTCCTTTCTCAGGGACGGGGCACCCTATGGCACCCTCGTCCCGTTCTTTGGAACCTCCACGTGTGGCTCCTGGACGGGACGAGGCAGGTTTGAGTACCCTACCACCAGCGGTGGCAGCTACCATAACTTCCGCTAGAGTGTCGTCCACTAGACACATCTATGCGTTGAAGTGGAACCGCTTCGTCAACTGGTGCTCTTCTCACCGAGAAGACCCCCGGAGATGTTCGATTAGTGTCGTGCTTTCCTTCCTTCAAGATGGGTTGGAGCGAAGGCTGTCTCCCTCCACCCTGAAAGTCTATGTTGCCGCTATTGCCGCACACCATGACCCGGTCGAAGGTAAGTCTGTTGGGAAGCACAACCTGATCGTCAGGTTCCTGAGAGGAGCGAGGAGACTGAATCCTCCTCACCCTCTTCTCGTTCCCTCTTGGGACCTCTCCGTGGTCCTAACTGCCCTGCAGAGTGCTCCCTTTGAGCCTTTGCAATCAGTGGAGCATAAGTTCCTGTCTATGAAGACAGCGCTCCTGGTTGCATTGGCCTCCATCAAGTGGGTAGGGGACCTGCACGCATTCTCCGTTGACGAAGCGTGCCTGGAATTCGGGCCGGCTTACTCTCACGTGATCCTGAGACCCCGGCTCGGATATGTGCCCAAGGTTCCTACCACTCCCTTCCGGGGCCAGGTGGTGAACCTTCAAGCGCTGCCCCTGGAGGAGGCAGACCCAGCCTTGGCACTGCTCTGTCCAGTATGCGCTCTCCGCGCCTATGTAGACAGGACGCAGTGTTTCAGGACCTCAGACCAGCTCTTTGTCTGTTATGGTGGGAAGCTGAAGGGAAAGGCTCTCTCCAATCAAAGGTTGTCTCACTGGTTAGTGGACGCCATTGCTTTGGCATACCAGCAGCAAGGTCGACCGTGGCCCCTTGGTGTGACTGCCCACTCCACCCGGAGTGTGGCGTCCTCTTGGGCTCTAGCGCATGGCGCCTCGCTAACAGACATCTGCAGAGCTGCAGGCTGGGCGACACCTAACACATTCGCCAGATTCTACAATCTCCGAGTGGAGCCAGTGTCCTCTCATGTACTCGCTTCAACCAGCTAGTACTGGACCCGCTCAGGTGTCTTCGCTTGCTCGCCATTCCACTCCACGGACTGGATACGTGCGATTTCTCCTCAGGTGAGCTTCTCCGAAAGCCCTGAGTTCCTCCAGCACTCCTGACGTCGGCGCCAGTGTCTATTGCCTGTGCGTCGGCTAGGTGCCTCCCGTGTGCATGGTCCCTCCTCTGAGCTACCCCTACATGTGTAGTTCCACTGTATGCCTCTCTGAGCATGTGTCTTTCCCTTGGCAAGCCACCTTGCCACCCCTGGGGTTGAAATATTCCACCTGCGGCTGGACACCCCAGTGTCCTCCATATGCATCCCTCTGGGTCATATGTGTATTCTCTAAGTTCCCCCCCTCTGGGTTGGCAATACTTGCATATTTACTGTAAGCCAGGGGTTCTCAAAGTTGTCATAGGTGAGGGCCAATTTAGTAACCCAACATTGAACTGAGGGCCGCCAATGGGGCGGGGGAGAAAAAGAAAAAAAACTGAAAAGAAAATCCCATTTGAAATAATTTTAATGACCAGATTGCATCTCTACAGTTTACATTTATTGCAATTAACACATTTTAATTCATAACTGAGGCAAAACCTGGCGAGTTTTTTTTTAACAGAAACTTTTAAAATAGAAGCTTACCAAACAAGTCATCATCATTCATATCTATCATTGCCTGTCATTATTGCAGATTTTCGCAAATGTTTTGCGCTATTATCTATTTTTTTAAACCCGTAACTGAAAAACGAAAAACTGACGGTTGTTGTCTTTTTAAAACGCAAAGTTGAACACCAACATTTTAATTTGAACTGGCAACAGAAACTGCTGCGCAAAAAAGTAAATATCGACAGACTTTTTTCAGATTTTTGTTTAAATTACTTTTTGCCCCTTTATTAAACATTTAAAATATTCACAAATTAATATGGAAAACATGTCGATTTTACTGGTTTTCTAAGGCCAAATTAGAACCTGGAATTTATATTTTTCCCGCAGTGCTGATTGAGGAGAGCCATAGGCTATAGCCTGTGTCTCTGGAACCACAGCCCACAGAAAGGTGATTTATGAGTTATAGGCGAATGATAATAAATGTGTCTGAAAAAACAGCGAGGCATTTTAATTGTTTATTAATTATTGTTTTCTAAGTGTCGGCTAAAAACATATCTCTATCTCCGCTGTTAAGCAGATGCGCTTTTAGAGAGAAATGCACCTTTCATACGGATTACATAATCAGAAGGTATTAGCTTTCGATTAGAATTTGTTTAAAAGTGGACATTTCAAGCTTTAGCCTACATAGGCTATATTTTGTTTCAGTTATCGCGCTCCAGTTCACGGAGATCATGAAAGCGCGTAGGCTAGCTACTGATTGTTTTATTTTATTTTACAAAAGCACAATGTTTTCTTTGTATTATGAGTTTACACAAATAAAAGTAGTTGCAAATAATGTATTATTATTTTCTGTATGACCAGAAATGATACAGTATTTTAAGTTGTCTCCACTGTTGATAGGAAAATGCAAGTGTTCGCGCCGGCGAAAAATTTGAAAGGTAATGGAAACGCGGCTATTAATAAGCTTGTCATTAAGTCACACTGAATATTGATTACTTGGTCACCAACCCTTTTAAATTGCAATGGGATTTGTGGTGCTGTTTTCGGCCGCTAAACACCACTAAACGGATAGATTCATTTTTTCAAAGCAATGTACAGTTTTACAGATGTTTTTCAGATGTTATCGCGGGCCGCCAGAAATGTTTCGGCCCGCGGGCCGCACTTTGAGAACCTATGCTCTAAGCTATGGGATATGCTCCCCAGTGTACCTTGGTAATCCTGTGCTAAATAGGAGTCCTTAGTCCGTGCCAGTCTCACGACAAGGATCTCAGATTTACGCAGGGCACTGGAAGACAGCCGAGAAGGTGGCGTGATTAGACTGGTAACCCCATTCGTCGTCATCCGACGTAACTCAGAGTGACAACGAAAGGGAACGTCTTGGTTACGTATGTAACCCTCGTTCCCTGAGTAGGGAACGGAGATGTTGCGTCTGCCTGCCACTTTCCACTGTACCGCGGGGATCGCCTGAGCTCGGTCTTGGCTCCTCAGCGAAGAAACATATCTGCATGTTGCCGGCTTCCTCCTTTTATACCCACGAGGTGGGGCGGAGTTACGCTATGCAAATTCCGCAGACCCATGGCATTTCTTTGCCATTGGCTCGTTTTGTAATACTCGAAGTTGATAGGCTTTCTAAGCGAAACCCCATTCGTCGTCATCCGACGTAACGTCTCCGTTCCCTACTCAGGGAACGAGGGTTACATACGTAACCGAGACATTTTCCAAACTTAATGTTGGAACATGGCTGTGGAAATTTTAACTCTAATGTTGGCCAATGGAGTCTGGCTCAGGATGGCTGTTCTAATTCATCCTAAAGGTGTTCAGGTCTGTGTTTGTGACGGTTAGTCAAGTTTAACGCAGTAAATCTTTATGGATCTTGATTGATTTGCTGAAGCAGAAAATGCCCTATAAAGGGATATTTGTTATATATAAAAATAAAAAATAAAGCATCTTTATCATATCTCTGATGTGTATGCTTTTGCATCTTTGTGTAGGCTGTTTTGAGGATTATACATTTCACATAGTTCTTTCAATGATAAAATGAATAATTATGTTGTTGAACAACTATGGTGTCATACTTTATCTCCTCACTGTTATGATAAAAGCTTGCTAATGACGATATCAAATGAAACCTGCCATCGATTTGTTAATGGAGCTGGCTGGTTTTATTCATAGGACAAAATTCGGCATCTGTGTAATAAAAGTAAGCCAGAAACCAAGTATTCATTATAGCAATCAATAATGGGAGGAAAAGACATGGTAACAATGAACAGCATTCTGCACACTGGCACACAGATTTATGTTTCTCATTTAACAACTCAGCTATATTCATGTGGATCCATCATTTATGCTTATCTGAAATAACTGAGACACAATTCATCTGGATAGAGGCGAAGTGGAAATAGATATTTCCATTTTCATTGTCCTAGACAATGAAAAAGGTAAATCACATGACAATGACAATTTCATGGATTGTGATTCTTGAGTTAAACAATACACAAGACATCTAGATTGACTTGTATTTCATGTGTGATGAAAATGTTTTTAACAGCTCTGTTTTAAAGACTTCTGATGGTGACTGAAATATGATGTATATTGTTTAGTTGCACTAAATAATATCTTTATGACGTGCATGCATTATTCAGTTAACGTCTGAACAAGTGAAATGAAGAGAAGGATCAGGAACATTTGTAATAAGAGCATGATTCCTGCTGTATTATTCAGTTTCATCTTGCGTTCTTTATTTCTACAGATACAAATGACAGATATACAGGAGCTTTTAGAACAGGAAGACATACTTCAGAAGAAAGATTTGACTTCTGTTTCCAAGCCTTAATAAATGTCACTGTACAGGACAGGTGCTTCAAAGTTTTAAGGTTTCCATGTCCTTTTCATAAGTTTTTGACAGCAAGAACCTATGCCAAAGAGAATATTTTATTAAGTCATGAATATGAGTGTGAATGAGTGTAACATTTCCTCAAAAACAATGAAAAATGTCTACCATTATGCCAGAAGTAAATGTATGCGCTAGAGCTCTAAAGTTTGGAAGTTTTTGAAAGAAGTCTCTCACCAAAGCTGCATTTATTTCATAACAAAAATGCAGTAAAATAGTAATATTGTGAAATATATTACAGTTTGATACAGACGTTTTCTATTTTAAAATGTAATGCATTCCTGTGATGAAAAAGCTGAATTTCAGCATCATTACTCCAGTCTTCGGTGTCACATGACCCTGATTTGGTGTTTAAGATAAATTGGAAACTGCAGCTTAATATATATATATAAATATATATATATATATATATAATATATATATATATATATATATATATATATATATATTTATTTATTATTAATTATATATATATATATTATTTTTTTACTGTGAAGTGATTTTCTCGTGATTCTCTGATAGAAAGTTTAAAAGAACAGCATTAGAATATATTTGTGTAACATTATAAATGTCTGCACTGTCACTTTTTATCCATTTAATGCGTATACTGAATAAAAGTATATTTCTTTTTCACTTACCCCAAACTGTTGAACTGTATTGCAAGACAGTTTTTCTTTATGCTCACTGTATACAGTTCCTTTCATATAAGTCCTTCAAGCCATTTTACTGCAGATATTTGAGCAATCACTATCACAATATCAATTTTAGTTCATTTCAAAGACCCCTTTGGTTGCACAAAAAGGTCACTTTGTGAGGTATCACATCTGATCAGGTCAAACCTTCTCTCATGGAGACTAAAGAGCTGACCTTCAAAGATTTCAGAGCACTTTGGCTGAAATGAAAGAAAGTGTGCAAACAACAGACACCTCTTCAGGGTTTCATAGATTGAGTCTCTGTGGGAGATCGGTTATAAGTTAGCCCCATGTCCAAACGAAACTGAAAGGTGCTGTTAGCAGTAAGCTATAGACTCAACACCATGCTAACACCAACCCTATAATCACACATGGTGGATTGAAACTGAAAAGTATATCAATAGCACATACTGGTCAAACCACTCTAGCATTTAAAAAATATATATCTGCCTGGTAATGCACACATCAGATTGCTGTAAACATGATCTGCAAATGATTCTCTTCAACACAGCATGTAACACATATGACAGAAGCATATAGCTTATTGGCAGTAGTGGGAAGTGATGTGATAAGTCTAAGCCACATAGTGTGCAAGTGTGAAAGGGACTTCCTGTAAGAAGCTGTCATCTCTCTCACTCCAGGCAGTAAGATAAAACAGCAGGGGAGATGATAGGCAAGACACAGTCAAACGTTTCTATTCTGAACATCTGCACTTCAAACACTGATGTGACAAAACTCAGGACCAGCTTTCTATACATGAAACCTCAATGCTTTTTTCTGACATTTTTAGGATCTTTGTTGTGGTCTTTTTAGCCAAAATCTCACTCTGGCGCTGTCATCAACTTCCATCAAAATCCATCATCATTTACTAACCCATATGTCTTTCAAAACCTGTGATTTTTCTGAGATGTACAATTGCCTTCTCGGAAGATTAAACAAGCCAAATGTCATATGGACTGCATGCCATTTTAAATGTTATTTGCTAAATTATGCTATAATTATGCTCAATAGGAGCACATAAAATGGTACATTGCAACATAGGCTCGTTGGAAAAACCAACACATTCTCACTCCCAACTCATCACATCAACTCTTGGTCAGGACCTTTTTAACTCACAGGTCACAGGCCGTAACGCATGTAGTTTTTCAACGTGCAGGGTACTCCGTTGCTTTCAGTTGTTTGCCTCATGCGTCAGCTTAAGACGTAATTAATTATTAGCATTTGTAAAAGTAGAAGATATTGAAGATATATTGAAACACGTAACCCCAAACCTACCCATTTCCTGACAATATAAAACACATAACAGGCAAAGTGCAGTCACAGATATTTATTATTGCAAAAACTGACCAAAAACACAATTCGTGATGCATTTTAAGTTCTGAAGCCATACAATATCTTTATATGAAGAACAGAGTGGAATTTAAGGTTTTAATCCCTGAAAATGATCCTGCTCCGTCAATGAACACAGTCATATCAGAGACAAGTGATGAATGGATGTCAATGTAGGAGAGGCTTTGCTACGCTGATTATTATTTATTTATTTTTTGTGAGGAAATAGCTTGTTTAATGAATCGACAGCCCGTCGGCTAATCTTCAAAATTTTATCAACATTTCAACAGAGTTTACACCGGATTTGACTTGGGAAAGGCATTGCAAAAAAAAACAAAAAAAGATTATGCTAGCATTTCTCAAAATAAGCTGTTGTCTTCAAGAACCTTTAGGAGATTTATTTCAAATAGTGTACAACTCAGATTGATCCACACTTCATTCTAAAACTGATCTCTGTAACACTCCCTGGAAATTGATGCACATGCTATTTTCTCTGGCGATCATGCCTGCAGACAGAATAGAATGAAACATTTCACCTTCCTCTGTATCAATAAATATAACATGAACTTTTCACAACTGACAATGATTTCCTCTTCTATTTCCAGAGGAGGTTTAGACTCAATTCCATACATGCACACATCCAAAAGATATCACAAGGATTGAATTAGGGTTTGTTGTATCCTTCTAAAACAGCCCTCTCTAAATAACTATTTCCAAACAGCGACATTTTTTAATTGTTATTATTACTGTTCAGAACGATAATTTAATGTTTTTGCCATATATACAAATTAATAAAATGGGTTAATAAAATCGTACTCTTAAACGATTAACCCTTCAAAGTCGACTGAAGCTCTAGAGCATCAAAATGCACTCCCCTTACAAATTTATTAATAACTTCAGAATGGATCAAGGTATTGACTTACTTTTTTTTATTAAAAAGCTGAAATTCGCCTGCGTAAAACGAGACTGGCTGTGTTCTTCAATGCTGACAGAAATAATTACTTGAAGATCACTGCTTTCTTAATTGATAAATAGTGTAATCCTTCATGCCATTGTTTTAAATTAATTTATTAATTAATAATCAACTTTACTCATTCAGTAAAAGAGTGCTTTAGTTGCTTAATGAATATTGTTGTAATATATTGCTATGGTATTTTACTGGCATTGGTATTCGTCCATTACTGGCAAACCTAATCTAACACCTTTAAGTCCTCCGATATAACATTGCATGATCAGATATCAGAATTATAATTCTCCCATTCTGAATTCTATTGGGCTTAAAATTGTGCTTTTATTGGCTGTTTCTTTCTTTCACTTATACAGTAAGAAAGCAGTGACTTGAAGGGGAACCATCATTAATCTTATGGAATAGTGGACACACTATATGTGCCTGTGTCACTGATTAGCAAACTCATCTGTCTTTTTCCTGTCTGTGGCTTCACCTCCCACTGAATTTGATGGATCGTCCTCTTCTTCAGCAGTCCGGTGGTGCAGTCAGCGTGAGGACCAGATGGGAGAGGTGGAAACCGTCACCTTACACACAACGGTAGTCTTCTTTCAAACAGATCTTTAAAAACAGACTGAAGGCTTTACTTTGTACACTTGAAGTGATGTGCATTTCGACTTAAATATCTGTAATACTCCTAGAAAAAGTAAGTGGAGCAAAAATTATCTTGAAACCTCATTAAAATAATTCTGTTTACATTGCATTGCAAAGTTGAAGCTAGCACGCCATCATTTCAGTAATTACATTTCGCAAATGTGTGCTGTATTTGCCAATATGATAATTAGCAAATATCATTCTCTAGAAATCTTAATCTCCCTCTGAATCTTCAGAATAGTTTCAAACAATCACAATTTGCTCAAAAGACAGAGGACAAATCTGAAAATGAATTATTTCCAGGGAAACATGCAGAAAAATTCATAATTTATTCATGAGAGATGACAATGAATCCAAACAGCCGCATGAATAATTGTGAAGCAATTCAAACATATCTTGAATTACAAGCAAAAACCTTCACTAATGACAAATTACAGCTTGCCAGCAAACGGAAAAGACTGCCATAATCCAGCTCACAGACTGACAACAGAAAGAGAAAAGAGAAGAAAACATGAAAGGGAGGTAGATTCAAAAGGAATCCTGCTGGTTTCCTAGTTCAAGCTGAGGATGAGTGATTTGTGCTTCCATCAGCAGAGACCGGAGCACACTGAGGGAAACTGCTAACCGTGTAGAACAGCAGCTTTCCCTGCTCATCTGACTCAACTCATCCTTGTCAAGGTGGAATGGCTGTTTCCAGGTAAAAAAATAAAAGAAAGGAAAGAACAGCAAAAAGCCTGTCGGAGGATCAAACTGCTATTGTTCTCTGACGATGAGCGAATGTTTTTAATGTAACTCTCTTTAAATACTTTGGTCAGTTCAAGAATAATTTATGCATTTTTATATTATATTGTTCAACTGGTCAAGGTTGATATGAGATTTAGAAAATACTTAGTAATAAGTAATGCAATACTTTTCAGAGAGGTAGTAATGTAATTACACTGTTGAAAGTAGCTATTAATTAATTACATTTTTAGAGTAACTTACCCAACACTGATAGAAACATTTACAGTAGTGGCCAAAAGAGATGTCTGGACTAGGAAAATGGACCCTTTATTCAAATATTTTGTTAAAAATGTGCTAAAAGATGTCATGTTACACTTTATTTCGATAGTCACTTTAGACATTCTACTAACTATGAGTAACTTTTCAACTACAAGTCAACTAATTGTATAATTAGAGCATTAGTAGAGTGTAGTAGACTATCAGTAGACTGTCTACTGGTTAGGGTTAGGTGTTAGGGTTCAGGTTAGGAGAACAAGTTGACTTGTAGTTACTAAGTTACTTATAGTCAGCAGAATATCTGTTGGGGGACCAACAAAATAAAGTGTTAGCAGATATTAAGCAGACAGTCTACTAATACTCTAATGACAGTTAGTTGGCATGTAGCTGCAAAGTTACTTATAGTTAGTTGAATGTCTAAAGTGGACTATCGAAATAAAGTGTTACCGATGTCATACTGTAAACATGTTGTGTGGTTGTGCTTGGAGTCAATTGTTTTATTTGTGATAATGCAAAGAAACCAAATTGTGCGGAAATATAAAAAAACAAGAGGGAACCAACAATATATCAACTGATTATGCTGTGGCCAATGTGAGCTTCTTGATTTTCTATGCATTTTTTGCATAGTAAAATAAAACCTGCAGTAGTTTTGCAAAATAATTTTGTCAGATAAATACCTTAACCAAGTTTAGTGCTTTGTTCTTCACTCAAATTTACAATATTTAAAAAGTATGAAATATTTTCTTCATATTTAGATGGTAACTTTGAACTATTTAAACAAAAAAACAAAAAAACGCTTCAGTGCGCCGGCGCTCTGGCAACGGTTAACAGGTTAAATGAACTTATAGGGTTTTAAAAATGGTAACACTTTACAATAATGTTCCATTAGTTAACTACTTCAGTTAACAAGAACTAAGAATAAATACAGCATGTATTCATCTTAACGTTAATTTCATCATTTACTAATACATTATTAAAATCAAAAGTTGTGTTTGTTTGTTCATGTTAATTTATAGTATATTAACTCATGTTAACAATGTTCAATTGTTAGTTAATGTTTGTTAATACACTAACCGGCCTTATTGGCCACAATACTGTACATGAGCAGTTTGCAAATAATTGTACAAATTTATAGATTTAATTATATACAGTTTTGCATTTTAATTAGAATTTTACTTTTCATTTAAGGAAATGTGTATTGGCACATTGACATTTATGTAAGATTTTATATTTCTGTGTCTCCTATCGAATGGCAACGTGCCAGTAAAAGCCAAGCAGGTTTACACCATTTACACATGTGACCAGTTGTGTCTAGGGTGATACCATGTTTATTCAACAGCAGCTAATGTGGGATTCACACTCAGTTTAACAGATCGCTTTCACCTGACAGACTGCAGCTGGAGGGGCATCATCTCTTCACACTCCAGCAGCCTGACTCACAACAACATGCAAATAATATGCTCGTGTAATCAGCGCTTCATGTCATTTGTTTCCTCACCTGTTACAAATAATCCCGAACTGTGAGCTCTGCGCTACAATCTGAGAGATGCTACGGACTCAGACCATCTGTCACTGATCACATCGTTTCCAAGAGGATTTTTTCACAGGCTCATAAAGGCGTCATAAACAGCTACACATGTTTTGACTGGTGATGATAGCTGTGTGTAAACATGCCCGTTTCTTTAAATGTCTTTACGCTGTACTGTCCCACATCATCAGCCTTTGATGATGTAGGACAGTACACTTTCTCACCCTTTCTCTTTCTGTTTGGCACAAACTAGCTGTAGAGTATTCATGCTGTACAAACATGGATGAATGAACAGGATTAATGTTTGAATGACATGTTCTTTGAGGATTTGTTTTTTCCTATTATACACAAAGGAGTTAGTTACAAAGAGGCGAGGGAGGGGGGGGGGGGCAAATTCATATTAGCTCTACTCACCATAATATAGTAATTCGTAGAAGATGAATTCACATTGTAGGAATTACATTTGGGAGTGAGTGGGGTAAGATGTGTCAAGAGTGTAAACGCTGTTGCCTATATTCTGGATATTACACATTTTGGTAACACTTTATTATGATGGTCCCTTTTAAAAATTTTGTTGACTATAAGTAACTTTGCAACTACATGTCAACTAACTCTCAGTAGAACTGTTTAATATCTGCTAACTCTTTATTTTGATGATGTCCCAACATTATACTGACTATAAGTGACTATGCAACTACATGTTAACTTAATCTAACCCTAACCCTTTACCAGTCTACTAGCACTGTACTAACAATCTAATGTTAGTAGACATTTAGGTGCAAAGTTACTTATAGTCAACAGAATGTGTTTAAGGGACCATCAAAATAAAGTGAAACCCACATTTTTTTGTAGGAGGAAATAGTTTTTTTAAAGGGACATTAGGTAAGAATTTCTCCCATCTAGCGGTGAAATTGTATTTTACATTCAAACGAATTGTGCTCTCCAGTGTCTCGCGTTTTCATATGCGTGTTGCATCTACGGTAGCTGTTATGTACCAAAAGGCTATGACAGGATATCTTCTAATAGCACTTCGTCGAGTTTTCCTTCGGGTGAACAGGTTTGTTATTTCAAACAAACTTCAAATTGACAACGAACAGACGAATGTTACAGTATGAAGTAATGAGTGTCAAAAACATGAACTATTGCAATTAGTATGCCTTGTTTACTTGTTATATTTGTTGAAGTATGTGCATTGTTAGATATCATCATCATAAAATGATTCAACAGTAGGGAGAGGAAGAAGTAGAGGTAGATGAAGAGGACAGACAGAGAGGCAGTGGATCAGTGGGATCTAGGCGACGAGGTGGACGATGAGGAAGAGGAGGAGAGTGAGAGTCAATACAACGACGACAAAGATGCCCAACAGCTACAAGAGCTACATACAGAATTTATGCGTCTGTATTATTCAATGTGATGTCACAGTATAAATGATGAATAACAGAAAATATCAGATACCATAAAGATTGAAGTAGCTATCCAAACAATGCAAGAACAATCATATGCTCTATTAAAATATTTGTATCGAATTTCTAGCTTACAAAAGTAAACTTACAAACTTTTTTAGTGACTTCTCTACCTTACTCAATAGCTGCTATTCATCAAAGAGCCTGTTTAACTTTTACCTGTAAATTTTCTTCTGTCTATATAATAAAGTAAACAACCAAGCAATTAAAAAAAAAACTTGTAATTAAGACTGTAACATTGACTTACCTGTCGAGGAGAAAGCAGGCAACTTCAGCGTCTCTTTTGAATTCTTTCTCCTGCATTAGCTCTTTCCACCGGGAAAAAGCAATCCCGACATTCACAATCCCGCAATCCCAGTGGCTCAGCATAGGTATGGTCCGCCATTAAAAATAAAAGTGACAAGCGCCTCTCACTGCTCTGCTCCTCCGTTTCTGCTGCTTTCAGTTACGTCACGCTGGCTCTGTACGAAAACGCGTTGGCGTACTTTTTGTCCCTCTCTGCTATTATAGTTTTTCAAGATGGCGGAACTACATGGAAGCCTCCGTGGACCTACCCGTCCCATGTATATAAATATAATAAATTCTTCGTTTACGAGGATAAATCATATAATTGGCAGAGGTATTTGTACACCATTGGGGACATATTTAGGAATAAAAATATTGATTTTAGATTATAACTTACCTAAAAAGTTACTTATAGTCCCTTTAAAGGAAATAATATGCATATTCATAGTGATGTCAATAACCACTTTGGCTTCCATTAGTGTGAAGAACATTTTAATAATCTGACAAATCTTTTCCACTATAAAGAAGCCTTTGTGACATGGAAATGTTCCATAGATGTTAAAAGGCACTTCATGGAACCATCGGTGCCAACAAAGGACCTTTATTTTTAAGATTGTACTCAGAATTAAGCAGACATGGAAGGAAAACACTTCAGTTCATCGGTTTCCAGATGAAGTAATCAAACCCACACAATTCAGTGTGGATTCAAGAGGGCCGATTTCATCTTTGGATAGTTTAAGTGGATATAAATCATTTAAATATGTTTTGTTAAACATAGTTTTGTGGTTTTACTGCAAATAGCAAAAGCTAGTTTAATCTAATCATGGCAAGATGTCACATTAAGTAGAGATATTACCACCACATATTAATGTATATCAGGTTCTCGATTCTAGGTATTTACTAAGATCATTACATTTTCACCAAGATATGACATTTGGCTCAGAGGCAGAAAGGAATGCAATTACACAGAATGTTAAATACACAAAGTATTTCAATAAGCACTGCTAAATCTCCAAGGCTGCACATCTGAGCACTGTTGTACTGCAGTACATCCATCTATTTTATACATGCAGTGAGATTCGAGTCTGAGCTCCCAGCACATGTACCTATTATCTGTGTCACAATCAGGCCTTGTGCTCTGGGAAAAACACTTCTGTCAAGAGCCTGAGCGAGAAAATCAGCTAACATCCATAATTACCTTGCCCATTTGGCTGTTGACAATTGAACTTCTTTAATCAAAACACAGCAGGCTCAGACTCCGCTCATCAGCAATAACAAGCTGGCCGAATGCTGAGGTTTTCCCAGCGGACACGCTGTATCCATCTTACTGTTGGTATACTATTCAGTAGTGCAGTGTTGCAGTCTTTGATTTACTGTCACTGCCAAAGGTGTTGGTTGTAAGTGATAGCAAGATTGCACACATGGATTAATAGCCCATGTTTGCTGTCTTTTACAGCCAGCACCTTAGTTGGTGTTCCCGTGAGAAAATGTGGGGGAAAATTCAATATTGATTTAGAAGTAATGCAGGAGACATAGGGACAATAGTTGACACAAGGACTCTATCTAAGAAACTATTTTGAGTCAAAAGTACAATTTCACAAATGCTTGATTTCTCTATCGTGATTTTTGTATGTTGGTTTCAAACAGCGATTTGGTCAAGATGGTCTTCAATTCTGTTAGCCAAATTAAAATGGCAATATCACCATATGTTTTGCTATACACTGTAAAAAAAAGAAAAAAAAAAGTTTTTTTGAAGTTGCAAATAAAACAAATATTATTGGTTTTACAAGAAAATGCTATTTCAATCTTGTAATTCAACGTTTAACTTGCTGTGAAATTTACTAGACATTTCTGAGATCATTTTATTCTATTTTAAACAAAACCAACTATATAATGATGGCAGATTTTAAATTGAATACTATTTTCTCATGATATTGATATTTTTTTATATACCGGGTCAGGGCAATATGTCACATGTGTTAAATGTAAATATAATATATGTAATAATTATTACAATTTCCATTGGCCAGTTGTTTTAATTATTTATAGTCTTAGCTACTTTAGGGTATACACAAACTGACTAACTGACAAAAATAAACCTAAAAAGACATTTTAAAAAACCATGAGCAATATTTACAAGTTAAAAGTATCAATTGAGCTGCCTAATTACACTGTAGTTGTGAAAGAGCTGCATAGTTTTTTCAAAGGCTTACATTCTCTAAAGGTCACCGGCGCAATGTAAGTCTCCCTGCTACTAACTCATCGGAGTATTCACATCATCAAATATATACTCCCCACAGAAATCATGCACTGAAATCCTCTGACATCCCCACCATTCTTGTTGGAGACTCAATAATCAGGGATGTTAGAAACAAAAGGATTAAAACTATATGTTTTCCCATAGAAAGTATCCCCCAGATTCTAAGGGAAAAACCCACAACTGATAAAATCATTCTCTATGCAGGCTCAAATGGTATTCCTAAACAGCAATCTCTAGTTCTATAATCAAAGATCTTCTGGACTGTTTCAACTACCTAAGTCAAGGTGCATATATCAGGCCCCATTCCCACAATCGGATGGGGGCCATTTCATTAGGTTGTTGGCAGTAAACTTGGCTAGCCTCCACATGCGCTGCTCGAGACATGCACTTTACAGAGAACTTCATCTTGTTTTGGGAGCAAAGATCTCTTTTCAAAGCGAATGGGTTTCATCCCTGGGACTCGAATGTTCATTTCCTTCTCTACAGCATCTCTCATCCAACAACAACAGCTTCAGCATGATCAGCACCACCTACATCAAGCAGCTGACCCCACTGTCACAATGACCCCTCCGCCCAGTTGTCACTACACTAAGCAATATGGCTGAAGAAATGAATGATATGTATGGGCTTCTAACCAAACTCAGGAAGCACCGCACCCCAGTATCTTCTCTACAGTGGCAGTGACAGCTCAATGTGCTGTAACTAAAGTATAAAAAAAAGAACACCAGCAAATTAAGAAAATATCTTCATCAGTTTGACAACACGATCTACAATTACGTCTGTGCTATTTGCTGCTCGTTTCTGTATTTGCAGCACATGTTTGGTCAAGCTGATAAAAATGTTTTGTTGGGGTTTTTTTTCTATTTGCATGGGTTTTCTCCAGTTGGTTCTTAGACTGGTTCAGATCCTTTACTTAAGTAGCAGGGAAATCTGCGTTACACTGGATACCTACACCTCCAGGCGTTACATCATATCCTGTGGTGTTCCCCAAGGCTCAATTTTGGGTCCTCCACTGTTTAACTTATCCATGTTTCTTTAAGCTGGTGTAATTTAACAGTATAATATTTCCTTTCACCCATATGCAGAATTGCAGATGACATGCAACTCTATCTTTCACTTGCACATTCCACTTGCATCTATCTTTTAATTTCCACCCTGCTTGATTGCATAGTGAGCATACAATTGTGGATGTCACAGAACTTTCTACAGCTAAACAAAGATAAGAAAGAGGTATTTGTTATTGGTAATGAAGCATGGAGAACATCTATTGCTCCATACCTTGACTCTCTATCTATAAAAGCCAGTGATAGATAGTGATCAGGTCAAGAACTTACGAATTATGTTTAACAGTGACCATAGTTTTAAAATAAACATATTAGCAATAACAGCATATTATCACCTCAAAAACATTTCCAAAGTACATTATATTCTCTCCCCTTCTGACAAATGAGAAACTTGTTCATGCATTTTTTACATCTAGACTTGACTATTGCAATAGTGTTTTTGCTGGGTTACTAAAAAGCTCTATTAAACACTTACAAAGACTCCAGAATACAGCTGCACGAATGCTAACTCACTTTAAAATGAAAAATCACATTACTCCAACCACTCAGATCCCTTCACTGGCTGCCCGTATCATTCAGAATTTGAATTCAAGTCCCCCTTATTAGGTTTTAAAGGTCTTCATGGCTTGAATCATTTCAGTTCCAAGCTATGGATCTCTCTTCCTGATGAGCAACTCACTATGCTCTTTTAAAAAGTTTCTCAAAACACATGTGTTCAGTAGGGCCTTTCCATGATTTATTTTTTTGGATTTCATTTTATTATCTTATTTCTATTATGTGTGTATGGTTTTATTGTTTTATTGTGTTTGGTTAGGGCTGTCTGGTGGAAGAGTTTGAGAGAATAGGGGAGTGATAATGAGGATGCGCACTCAGGCGTGAGTGAGAAGACAACAGGGTCACTGCGTTTTTAAAAGATGCCAGAGACTGTATTTTTGGTTACTTCTCTCCATTAGGTGTGGAAGGACACTGGAAGCCATCAGACGGAGAGAGTGTATATGGCCTGCTTCACTACATTAGGGATGGAAAGACACTATAAGAAGCCAGGGGTTGCTACTAGCGTTGAGCACAATCCGATGCTCTCAAACTCTTCCATGCATTTGTAGCTTTTAGTTAAAAAAGGTATGAAAAGGTCAGGAAAGTATGTTTTTCTTTTCTCTTAATGCGCACAAGCTTATTTTATTGATTTTTTAATTGTATTTCATTTTATCTTATTTCTATGTGTAACACAGCTCATTGTTATGGGAAGAAGGAGGCGGGAACCGGCGAACATTTAAAGACTTAAATAATAAATAAACAATAAACAAATACAAAATGACAATAAAGACAGCAGCCCGTCACGGACCATTTTTGGCCCAAAAGCCAAAAATGGCATAGGCCAAAAAATACTCACTTATAAAACCGTGCGTACACCAGAACCTGCGCTAAACTACCTTTATAAATCCCAGTCAGAAGATTGTGCGCACATGCGTCTCCTTCCCGAAATATCCATACATAGAGCTTACAACGCCTAGTTTTTATGATGCATATCCTCATCTACATATCCTTTATGCTTATTCATCCACGTGATACCACATTTAACGGTACAAGACATTAGGACAATTTGAGATGGATGTGCTAGTAGCCTATCCTTGCCTTGTTTTTGAATAAATAAATCAAATAGTATAAAATACATTCAGAAAAAGTTTTTCTCAATCTTTTCCACTGGCCAAATAGTATTTTTAATTAATTTATACTGCCCTACAAAGCCAAAAGGCAGTAACTGCATTTTTGGTCAAAAATGAGTTAATGTCATTTTTGGGATATTAAAGACCTCCTTTATCATGTGGATAAGTATCTATACTCAATTTGACTGTTTTTTCGAAAAAATAGAGGGTTGTGTCCACAGTAACTGTAGTTATCATTCTGTGGCTTTGATCTTCGACGCAAAAGTCCAGTTACGTACTCTGCCTTTGTTAAGCCATTCATAAAAGAGATGTTACGGTGCCACCTTGCAGTTACGATTATCTGCCTTTGTTTTACTGTCCATAAAAATTTGCCGCGCTTCAGTTACTGTCCATAATTGTCACTAAATCACTTACTTCTACACAAATATCCAAATAAAAAACGAGCTGTCAAATGTGTTGAGTGGTTGTTTTATCAAGTGTTGAACTACTGTAAGAATGGCAAATTGCTCTCAAGGGAGAATGATGGTGGAGTTGGCGTTGAAAAGAAGACATGAAGACCAAGGTAAGAAATTATCTTATAAAATAATGCATTAGATGAAGTATGAAAGTGCCATATACTTAACGTTAATTTAGAATTGCTAGGACAAGCAACTGACGAAGAAGCTAACAAGTCTACTTAATAGCCAGCACACCAACACCAACCAAAACATGGTCAACAGATACCTAGACAGCATGACATCTAATACTTAAATAATTAAAAATCACTCAGCAAACCATTCTGTGCCGACAATCCAGAGGTGCAGACGTTGCAGGAATGTAGCCTATTCAATGTTGACATGTTAGCCCCAGCCTAGCTATCATGCTACACATTACTGCACGGCGGCAGTAAACAATCATATCCTACCTTTTCTTGTAACTCCATAAAATCCATTGCAATACACGTCATCTACGATGTTTCCACAATCCTCAAAGGTTTTGAACATAGTCCGTATCCCTTGCTGGTTTAACGTTGTTTTTATCTCTATCCATGAATTTCAAACCATCCATTAATAAGTCAAGTCAAGTCAAGTCAAATATATTTATATAGCGCTTTTCACAATACAGATTGTATCAAAGCTGCTTCACAGTTTCAATCAAAACAACTTAACAATGTTTGTTTATTACTGGAAAAAAAGACATCCTAGTTTGGTAGAGCTGATCAATGGTATGATTGGTTAATTAATTTGAATAAATTGATATATTTGCGTTCTCTTTCAAATAAATGATTGTTTTTAATTATCAGAGATAGTTTTTATATTTATTCACACTGTACACACTTGTGTCACCTATCTGTTGGTTTTGCTGCACACAAAATTGAAGTTTTTTAGTTTACGCATTGACTCCAACTGAATGCACTCCCAGCACTGGATAGCAACAATGACATGTCTAAGTATTTGTGTGTCATCTAAAACAAATGCCATGATCATTAGACTTTAATGAAGGTGATCAGTTAATTATCTTCTAAATGGTGGTAAGCAAATATTGATTATATGTCAGTTACTGCCTTTTGCCTTTGCACGACTCCTTATTTTTTAGTAAATAATTCAAAGGCAGAGTACAGTATCTGACAAATAAGGGTCAAAGGTCAACTTTGAGCACAAGATTTTTTATATACACACATTTCTTCATCTGGGCAACAAGTCACCAGATTTTCATTGCTCTACCTATAATACATTTGTGTGGACAAAACAAAAAACTTTAAAGTCATTTTTCTCAGTTTGACACTCTGGTCAGTTACTGCTTTTTGCCTTTGTAGGGCAGTATAGGTTTAATGGAAACAGATAGGCCTTGTTGTGCATTATTTGCACGAAAATATTTTCTCAGACAATCTGCTATTATCATGACAAGCAATTCTTTCTGTAGTTAAAACATTAAAACACAGCATGCCACAGGAAAAGTGCATCGAAACCACTACAAATATTTACATTTTTTGATTATACAAAATGTTGTAACTTCACAGTAATGATTTTGATTTTGTATAGGCTAAGTGTTTAACTCCATTAATGAGAATGGCTTGTTTAATCTAAATGTTTATATCAGAAATAATACATAGTTTAAATCATTATTTAATTTTTTGTATACTGTTATTGTGAACATGCACTGCATTTATGATTAGGACTCATAATGAAGTCTTCTTCATTTCCTGATAGCAATCACCAGAGCCATAGAGAGAAAGAGTTGCGACACACTTTGATGTCGCCGCTATGACTGTCACGTGGTTCATGTTCCAAAACATACGCTGACTGTCATGTTCTTCTATGGGACAGACAGCAGCGATTACATTATTGAACGGTAAATATAAAATAAAACACACACCCAAGTACTTTTTCAGCTGTTACTGCATTATTGCATTTAGTTAATGTCAGTTTTGCATTTGGAGAGGCTGGGTGACAACAAAATACTGTATATTACTTAGATAAGTTTTAGGGTTTTTTTGGAGGGAAAAGCTTAGTGTTCATGTTTGCATGGGTAGTAGCACTGGCTTTAGCGGCTCATCTGATGATGGGCGTCTCATGATATTTATTTTAGCACAACTGGGCTGTATTAGGCTATTGCTCCGTGATCTTGCTCATAAATTCCGATTCAGCCATTAGCCTACCTTTGTGATCACGCAAAGAGGTCTGCAGTGGCGGATCGTTCAGAATTCCAACCAACATAAAATATAAATAATTACGCTGTGCATGTACAAATTAATGATTTAGGAGGGAAATGGACTGCTCCCATAACGTAGAAAGCAACGACTATATTTGCAGGAATGTTCGGTAAATATTAACTTCATAAAATGAAACCGGAGAGATAGTTAATGAGTGAATTAACTATGTTCCTAAATACGTAGCTAAATAACTGTTAACGGGATTCATTTCAGTATGGCTAATGTACCCCTTCATCCTACCCTAATCATAGACTAAACCATTCATTAGAAAACACACACAAATACATGTATACGATGTACTGTGTACAGTAGGCTACACATGTATATATATATTTCAATCACACATTACTAACCCTAACCCATACACATAATATATTAATTGTGTATTATTAATATATATATATATATATATATATATATATATATATATATGAATGCATGTGTATTCATGTAGGCCTATATGTATTACACAAACACACATTTTGACAAATATGCATATACACACATAACCCTAACCCATTTAAATAAATTAATTGTGTGTGTGTGTGTGTGTGTGTGTGTGTGTGTGTGTGTGTGTGTGTGTGCGTGTGTGTGTGTGTGTGTATATGTAACATTTTATATATATATATATATATATATATATATATATATAAATTATTATTAATAATATTATATACTATATACATCAGGTTACCGTAAGTTAGCTAACGTTAGTGTAACTTAAACTATAGCTGCAATTAACCTATTATCTTCCAATTAACATTAACAAAAACTGGCTACATAAAATATAACTACTGACTAGATTCACGAGAGGTCGGCTAATGTGTGTAAAAGTAAAAAAATACAGTAATTTCATTAATTTACCAGCGAGCGTACTTCGAAAACACTGAAAATGAATGGGGTTCAATGCTGGAACTATCAGTGTTTGGAACTATTGGCTGCTCCACGACACGCGTTACTTCCGCATTCCAAAGTTCCTATGGCGGTCTATGGGAGTGTCGCAACTCTTTCTCTCTATGGCACTGGCAATCACTATGTATAGCGTTCTAAATGTATTTTTATAATCTACATCATACATCAAGGGGTAGGACAGTAAAATGTTCATTCAATCATTTCATTCGGTCATCAGTGCGTTTCACGCAAGATGTGCAGACAGAGTGAGAATGCAGGCAAACAACCTAACATTCCTTCTGAACCGACAACAAGTGGCATCTACATTTCAGGTTTGACAGTACATGTAGCGCTGACATTGCCCTATGCAGATAATTCAGTGAGATTCGACTGGATTTGCTGCTATATCCTGAAATCACATATGAATAAAGCTGAAATACTGTGCATTCATCGTGTATGTCAACTGGTAAACTCCTGATCTGGAGTCATTTCACAATCACAAACTTATGTATGCAAGCAAGCACTTCTGTTTTTCCCCTCACTGTACTGTAAAGTGTTCTCACCGGTGAATGACACACGATGTAATCTAATAATGTTGTCTCTGGTAGTCTCACTTCTGGTCTGAGTGTGTTCATGTGTTTGGGAGGAGGTGTGGCTTTGGACAGCGATTTGCAGGGAGGGTGGATCGTAAGCTTTCAATGCTAGTAGGCTAAAGTTAGCATTTCCTAGATCACCTATTGCACATTTAAGCAACATCCACTAAAGTTAGTTCCAGGAATAAAATATAAATCTTTTTACAAACTACCAACCAAATTCAACCCAGCTTTCAATGCACTTTTAAATCAATGCTAACTTTTGTCTACAATGTTTTAGTTTTCAGTGTCAGCACATTAATCATGCCTTTCATATTATGCTTCTATTATAAACCGTGAAGTGATCTTCTAACCTTCTAAAGCTAGTTTTATGTGCTTTTTATCCTTCATTTGTCTGTTTTTGAGGCAATGTTTTACATCCTAGAACCTCTCATGTCCACTGCCATCAAGGAGCTGATATTTATGCATAGCTGAGTGTACGACTTGAAATGCAGGGTGAAAGCACAGTAATTATCTTCCAGGGCAATCAGACACTCTTATCTCCAACGATACGTGGGCTGTTATCTCTTGCTTTGTTATCTATAGGACATTTTAGTGGTCTGCAGTATATATTTTCAGACGAATTTCATCAATCCCCATTAGAGCAAATGACCTACAATCAGAGCTTTTGTCCTTGAAACATTTGTTTTTGCCACTTAGAAATATAAACATATGTCTGGTGATTATAACTAAATGAAAATACACAAAATCTTTGGAAGAAAACAAGAGGAGGGGGGGGCGAGGGGGTGCAATTTTGTGTCATTCCCAAGTGGTTATGCTTTCTATAGGCCTATATAATATCCTTGGCCATGGAATGATGTCATTTTAAATTATTTTCCTCAAACATTTTCAAGCAAAAAATCATCAAAAATTAATAACATGAAGACATTGATGAGGATTTATAAGAAACCACTAATGCTATTTCCTCATAATTATCCTAGACTTCTTTCCGGTGGGAATATATATATATATATATATATATATGTGTGTGTGTGTGTGTGTGTGTGTGTGTGTGTGTGTGTGTGTGTGTTTTATGTGTAACAGTACTGTTAAAGGCGCGTAAAGGAGCAAGACCTGGGCTCCAGCAATTGATGGTGAGTTGGCTGGATTTTCTCTGGTATTTCTACAGAAACTATAATTTGTCACAGTGCCTCCAAAAATGTAGCCTAATCTATACACAAAGGGAAAAAATGATTTGTGTAAACAATTACCCTTGATTACATAAAATGCTATTTCACTATTTGCTATGAGCTTATGGGCTGTTTTCTTCCTACAACAATAGCGTATTCAAATTACTGTATGAACATATAGAATGAAACAAATACACAAGTAGTAACAAATAGAGACTTATTTATTTTACCCAAAACAAAAACCTTAAACATAAAAATAAAATATCCCTTTTTTTAGAAGAAATAAATTGAAACCACCTTTTTTATGGTGTCAGTAAATTATAGAACGAACACAGAGTAAGGGGAAACAAACAGTCTTAGGTGGATAATACAAGTTATATACCTGATTTAAATGATTTGAAATTGACCTTTCACAAAGACCCGCCCCTCTTAGTTACTGTTGCTACGTCCGACAAGCCGTTCCGCTCTCACTCCAAATGTTTTCACACAGTGAAAAATATATTGCGGAGCAAAGAGGACACTGAATATGCGCCAACATACAAAACAGAGCAGCCTACTTTTGGGATGAAATAAAGTCTCATCTTTTACATTTTTATAATTATTATGAAATTAGCACAAATTAAACATGAATGATAATCAGAACTGCAAAAAGATATCAATACACACCATTTTTCAAGTTCAAGTCCACTGACTTTAATCTACTAACTGATTTGGTTTGTTTATCGGACAAAAATGGCGGTATCTGCATTATGATTGGTCAGATCGCCTGTCAATCAAATTCCGGCGAAAGGTCTAAACACTGAGCTCTTAAATTAATATTTTAAACCTTACAACATGATTGCAATGTATAGTCAAAGTCATACGTTTACCTATTGTACATCTTTCAGAATATGCAAGGTAATGTGTTTGAGTCCCTCAGTTGTCACCAGTGCGAAAAAGATGGATCTCACAATCATAGTCACTACTAGTAAGGAGTCAAATATGCAGAAGATGCTGGAAAAGCAAATAAATTGCAGGAGCTGGAGGATTTTTCATCATGAACAACCACTACAAAAAAAACAAGAAAACAAAGAAAACAGTTGTGGATACAAACACAAAATACAAGATAAATTACTTGATTGTAATATTGTGTGTCAGGTAATATTTACAATCAAGTAATTTGTCCTGTATTTTGTGTTTGTATTTTGTCTTGTGGACTAGGCTATTAAACATCTGTTATGTGAAAAAGCTTTTTCAGTGCAGTACTAAATAGAAACAATGTTTTTATGATCCTTCTTATTAATAAATAAATAAAAATTCCATTTTTGAGATTTTGAAAGGTGTATGTAAACTTATGACTAAAGTGTAAATGTAACAAAAATCATTAAATTATTAGACACCAAAATGTTGCTATGGTTATCACTTTCTCATGTTGCTATGGTTACTATGTCAATCATCGCAATTTCAAGACTCACAGGACTAAAATTTAGCTGATTCACTCCCACATTTAAATGCATTTATCACTCTTTATAATTTACAGTGTGAACGTAACCACTGGTCCAAGAAGCACGAAAAACAAAACTATTATTTAGATTGTCGATAGCGCTCCCTTTAAGCCATCACTTACCGCGTTCTGCACTCTCCCTAAAACTCTCGTCATAAACACTGAAGTGTCCACACTGCACAGTGAATCTCTCATTTATATCGCGTCAAGACTTTGTTTATTAGGGGATTTGCGCAAGGATAAAGCTTGTGCTGATTCTGAACATACATTTTAAGCGAAATCTCCGCATGTTGACTCTAAAATGCCTCTGATTTGCCACTGTGTTCATGCGCTTAATATACATGTCTGTGATTGGCTAATGCTCAACGCGGAAACAACACAAGTAGTTTGGTTTCGTTTTTGAATAATATTGTGTCCTCTATTGCCCGGACTCGACTGGACTCGGACATTTTTCCGAGTCTAAAATGTCCGAGTCCGTGTCAAGTCCGAGTACAAATTCATCCGAGTGCGTGACAAGTCCGAGTTCATTCAAAATTGGACTCGAGTCCGAGTTCGAGTACCCCAACTCTACAGATTTGCATTCAGTTTTATAGGATAAAATTATCATGGTTATGCCATGTTGTTGGTTGTGCACTATATTCTACAATTATAGAGTGTAGTTGCTGCTTCCACAGTATGATTACCTTCATTTTCCTGGGTCGTAATTGCCGAAGGGATATGTCTATAATCATATACTGTACATAATTAAGCCACTTAACCAGCATCAATTCTCCTGTTCTTTTGTTTGATCTGAAAGTACAGTCGAACAAGACTACAATTTATCAAAAACTATTCATCATATACTGTACATCACGTTTAAATATACAGTGCAAATTATATTTTAAATCGGCGATGTGGCAAACAATACATTCATTAAATCAAATATAGATTTTTGTGTTGGTTGCCAGGACACTACATTGATGCAAAGTCTAAGAGATTATAATGTATTCTGATGTTTCCAGCAAATCTGTTAGAAAACAGTAAATTCAATTAAGATACATTTTTTTATCCTATATTGGAAATCGCTTTTCCAAGAGTTAAATAACTGCTCTAACACTGCAGTGAAACAGTGTTACACTTATTGAACTGAATCCCAAAATCAATAGCAGTGTCTTTTGAGTGAATTAAAGTAATTCGATTGAAGAATTAGTGCATCAGCACAAGGCTCTGGTTGTCTCCTGCACATTAGGGGCAAAACCTACTTTTTCATGTCTAATACTCATTAGATTACAAAGAAAAAGAACAACGCAAGTCAAATCCCTTTCTTTAAGTTTCTGCATTGTTTTTCTCAACTGGATTGGTTTAGTGTGTTTTATGAGTGAGTGAGAGGCAAAAGAATCCATTTGAATGCAGATGGAATATTTCAAATTGCCACAGAATAGTACTACACCATTAGAATAAAGGCATTAAGAGTTAAGAAATGCATTAAAACTTACAATTTCTGTGCTTGATTTCCTTAAAAGCAACTATTAGTCATGTCTTGGAAAATTATACTTATGACGTGCAATGTATAAGGTTTAGACTCTGGATAGTACATTTTGGATGAGCCTGATTTCTTCAAAGCTTAATTCTAACTCCCACATTCACCTTCATTACATTCTGTTTCCCCTGTTACTGTCAGGATTGCAATTATGCCTTCTGCCAATTCACATCTCCGTCTTTTCACACAGGAAAAAGGATATATTTATTCAAACTAAAATAGATTTTATAAAAAAAAAATACTTGTAATATTCCATATGCATAATAAAATGAACTGTTTTATGCAGTCTTCAGTTATGAATAATTCCTCTGTGGGGATAAAAATGCAATGAAAATGCACAAGAGCATTTTGGCAAAAGTGTCCAATTCTGAATGATGGCACCCCTCAGGGACATGGTCTCATTCTAAAGCTTTTCCTTCCTGTTCAGCTCTAACGGTACTTTAACATGCATCAGTAATCATGTCATTACATTTGCTCACAGAGAGTGTTACATGCATTCACAAAGGTTTCTGTGCTCTAGAATAAGTGGTACCTTTTGTGAACCTTTTGTGACCTGAGTCTTTTTTCATAGCTTTCAGTCATTAAACATGCAAGCAGACTTTTTGTGTTTATTGTTTGTTTATTTTATTTTTTGTACTTTTTTATATATAGTCATTTGCTTTAACCTTTGCCTGCTCCTCATCCTGCTTCATCAATATTATTTACATTTTAGTCCATATTATTATACAACAGGTAGTTCAAATCTGATTGGTCAAGCAGCATGAGGTGGTTAATATTTAGTCAGACTGGCATGATGTGGTTAATATCAGACAGACTAGAGATTCATTATTCGATTTATATCAAACGATTTGTTCAAAAATGATGATTAATTTAGAAATGAAACAAAGTGAATGTCTATATTAATTAATCACTGAATCATTGACTCAAGCAATTTGTTGAAAAACACAGATTAATCTAGCTAACAAAATAAATGTTGATACAATTTCAATTATTTTTTTAAAAACAAAAGACTTGAAGCACCAAAACCTGTATTTGAAGCAGGGTTATTATAGTTCCCTAAAACTGAAACTAAAACCCATTAAAAAAAGTTACCTTTTTTCAGCTAATTGGCTAGGCGAAATTTCTATTTCTCAATTTTAATTTAGCTTAACTTAATGTACTTAAATAACTAAAATAAAAATAAATAAAAACTATATAGACATATTTGCAGAGCCCCTAACAAATATGAAATGGGAGGAAAAGGATTTCAATAGTTTTTTGTTCTCTCACAAAACACAAAACATTTTGCAAAGAACTCAAAAGTTTTGTGAACGCAAAGTTTCTCGGGGGAATGCAAAACATTTGCAAAAGACCGCAAAAGCATTGACATAATTTTCCCTCCCATGCCATATTTTTTACATCACCATGTCCATTTAGGGGCAAAAAAAAAAAAAAACTTAAAAAAATTACCAAACACACAACAAAATTAATAAACCTTTAAAATGAAAATGAAAGTTGAAAATATAAAAATAAAAACGGATTCAAATTATTTAAATAAATGTACAAACAATGTCCATATCAAAAATACAATGATAAATAATTAAATTTAATTAAATGAAAATGTTTTATTTTTTTGAGAGAGAGAGATATGGAAAATTTAGTGGCTATCTTTGATAGCATTGATGTATCTTTGGAATAATATGATGCACTAATGAATTATGCACTGTAAGATCTAGAATCCTGACCTTGAGGTTTAAGTGTCATTTTTTTTCCTCTGGCGATGTTGCTTTATTTCTTGTTGTTACAAATTAAAGGTGGATGATTTCAAAGGAGGAGACATTCTAGAGAGAATGTTTTTCATGCATTAATGGAGTGCTCTAGATTAAAGCCCTTACTTGATGTATTAAGAAGTCTTTTTGATGCTTTTAATGAAACTTTTCCCAAGGAAATATTTGTTGTGGGTGCTAAATATCTACAGAGAAGAATTGATTGTCAATTAGTACATTTGATGTGGGGTCAAGCTAAATTAGCTATCTATTCAAGTAGGAAAAATAAGATTGAACAAAGGCCTGGACAAAATGATACTGTGTTGTTTTCAACTCTTATAAAGTCTAGAGTGTTGATTTGACTTTTATAAATCTATGGATGATCTTATTTCTTTTGAACTAAAATGGTGTAGCAAAGAGTATTGTTATCTGTGTTTGAAGATTAATTATTTTAAACATTTTCTGTAATTATTTTTTTTTCTCTGTGATTCTCTGTAATTTATACCTTGTGAATTGTTTTATGTAGATTTGTAATAAAGAGCATTTAAGTTAAATCTCTCTCTCTCTCTCTCTCTCTCTCTCTCTCTCTCTCTCTCTCTCTCTCTCTCTCTCTCTCTCTCTCTCGATTTATGTTGTGTCAGCATGTTGTGTAATTTTTGCTTTCAGGGCCATAAATCCTTTGTAAAACAGTCTATAATGATGTATCTTTACTAACATATACTCTTGATACACAATTGCGCAGGGTTCACAAACATTTTCTCAGAACTACATTTACTGTAGACTGACTGTATTTCAATATCTTTCTCAAAATGCACTGAGGCAATGATCATTACAGTGTTTTTTTTATTTTGTTATGAAATTCTTATTGACAAATGTAGTGTAATGGCAAATTGAGGAATGTATTCAATTCACTTCAGAGAAGCCCATCAACAAAATAGCTGTCTCTCACAGTCTGCTGTCACAGTATTACATGTAAAGTCTACGTCTAACTGAGATTGTGCTTTGAATCAATAACTCCTGCAGGATTTATATCACACCTTATCCTGGTATATGGGGCAATCCATATTCCGTCGTACTGAGAATTATAATTACACCAGTGAAACAGCCTTTCAAAGCAATTCAGAAGAAAAGAAGATGCATTTTAAAGTAATGACCATCTTTTAAATAGCTCCATCATGCTAATCTTTCAAATGAATGTATCTTTGCCCTGAAGAGCCAACAATACTCATATGTTCATCTGGAAATGTCCTCCAGCAGCAATGACATCTGAACCACATCACTTGTCTCTTCCCTCACTGTGACAAAGTTTGGTAAATAAATCCTTCTATATGCAGGGCCTTTTGCCCAAGAGACATTTGTCAAGGAAGGTCTGCTAATGACCAGAAAGAACAAAAAACATATTACTGTGCTAACACAGCTCTCATCATTTTGGTTCACTGGAACTTTCAGACATGTTTCTATTAGCCTATATAAAATGTTAATGTTGACTAATAAGTCACACGGGCCACATCTGGTATATGTGGATATATCTGATATGTTGGGCGAAACTATGTTGCTGTCTGGGTTGATTTACATGGTCGCTATTTCATTCATCATATCTTTAAATCTGTTGCTTACTTCAGAGAGTTTGTATAAATAGCATATAATATGTAATCATTGCATTTTATGTGTCAGGTTTGTGTACAAACATTTGATGTACATGTTACAGGTTGGATGTGCATGCATTCTAACTATAAATGTCACAAAACATGCTTAAGTTATTCTAACATCTGAGAAGAAAATTTTCAGTGATGTGCAATACATCTGAGTGTCAGTTTTTTTTTATACTGGAGCCGGGAAAGATTCAGCTTCAAAGTAGATTTCCAACCTACAGTACAAGCTACTGATAATTGTAAGTATTTAAAGCAGAAGCCATATGAAACCATAATTATTTTCAGCGACTCAACTGAATCAGTGAATCTTTTTTTCTTTCTTTTGTTTTCTTTTTTTGAGGGAAAAAAACTCCAAAACAAATCAATTCATAAAAAAAGAATGAATTGAACTGCTTGTTGGAAAAGAGCTTGTTACTGCAAAAGTTAAAACATCTGTAATGCTAAAAATGCAGCTTTGTAAACAACCATGATGGCTTTGTGAAAAGAAAACCTTTACCTTTGTGATTTTTTTGTTGTTGAAATATTTAAAAAATGATCTCAAGGATAATTAGCTTTGGGTTAGTTTTGCTTCTCCATTCTTTAACCTTCAAATCATTAGCATGAGATGGAAAACTGGGACACACCTTTTTTTATATGACATACATGAAAAAAGTATTTGTTTTTTGTTACAACCCTGGTCTAGGGTCAGGGAGGTAACATAAAATAAAATCATCTGAAAACCTGAATAAACCCTAGATAAATCATATAATACAATATAAATAAATAAAATAAAATAAATATATAACCTTATATTAAAAAAATACAGTGGTCTTACCTAACTCTCTATTTGGCTGTACAAAACGCAGGAGAAATTATATATACAAAAAAGAAAATGTCACCAAACCCCTACTGCTTCAGTAAAAAAGGAAAAAAATATGTACAGGTCCTTCTCAAAAAATTAGCATATTGTGATAAAGTTCATTATTTTCCATAATGTAATGATAAAAATTAAACTTTCATATATTTTAGATACATTGCACACCAACTGAAATATTTCAGGTCTTTTATTGTTTTAATACTGATGATTTTGGCATACAGCTCATGAAAACCCAAAATTCCTATCTCAAAAAATTAGCATATCATGAAAAGGGTCTCTAAACGAGCTATTAACCTAATTAACTCTAAACACCTGCAAAAGATTCCTGAGGCTTTTAAAAACTCCCAGCCTGTTTCATTACTCAAAACCGCAATCATGGGTGAGACTGCCGACCTGACTGCTGTCCAGAAGGCCATCATTGACACCCTCAAGCAAGAGGGTAAGACACAGAAAGAAATTTCTGAACAAACAGGCTGTTCCCAGAGTGCCGTATCAAGGCACCTCAGTGGGAAGTCTGTGGGAAGGAAAAAGTGTGGCAAAAAACGCTGCACAACGAGAAGAGGTGACCGGACCCTGAGGAAGATTGTGGAGAAGGACCGATTCCAGACCTTGGGGGACCTGCGGAAGCAGTGGACTGAGTCTGGAGTAGAAACATCCAGAGCCACCGTGCACAGGCGTGTGCAGGAAATGGGCTACAGGTGCCGCATTCCCCAGGTCAAGCTACTTTTGAACCAGAAACAGCGGCAGAAGCGCCTGACCTGGGCTACAGAGAAGCAGCACTGGACTGTTGCTCAGTGGTCCAAAGTACTTTTTCCGTATGAAAGCAAATTTTGCATGTCATTCGGAAATCAAGGTGCCAGAGTCTGGAGGAAGACTGGGGAGAAGGAAATGCCAAAATGCCTGAAGTCCAGTGTCAAGTACCCACAGTCAGAGATAGTCTGGGGTGCCATGTCAGCTGCTGGTGTTGGTCCACTGTGTTTTATCAAGGGCAGGGTTATTGCAGCTAGCTATCAGGAGATTTTGGAGCACTTCATGCTTCCATCTGCTGAAAAGCTTTATGGAGATGAAGATTTCATTTTTCAGCACGACCTGGCACCTGCTCACAGTGCTAAAACCACTGGTACATAGTTTACTGACCATGGTATTACTGTGCTCAATTGGCCTGCCAACTCTCCTGACCTGAACCTCACATAGAATCTGTGGGATATTGTGAAGAGAAAGTTGAGAGACGCAAGACCCAACACTCTGGATGAGCTTAAGGCCGCTATCGAAGCATCCTGGGCCTCCATAACACCTCAGCAGTGCCACAGGCTGATTGCCTCCATGCCACGCCGCATTGAAGCAGTCATTTCTGCAAAAGCATTCCCGACCAAGTATTGAGTGCATAACTGAACATAATTATTTGAAGGTAGACTTTTTTTTTTGTATTAAAACAGGAATAGGATAGGAATTTGGGGTTTTCATGAGCTGTATGACAAAATCATCAGTATTAAAGCAATAAAAAACCTGAAATATTTCAGTTGGTGTGCAATGAATCTAAAGTATATGAAAGTTTAATTTGTATCATTACATTATGGAAAATAATGAACTTTATCACAATATGCCTTTTATTTGAGAAGGACCTGTATATACAGATACACTATGTACAGAAAAGGGGCAACACAAATGGAACAATAAAGAAACTAAATGATAAATGTATCAATGTGATTTCAGAAGAAAAAGAGAAAAGAATTTAAAAAAAAACCTCACAGATCACATGATATGTATACACACCATAAGAGGTTATATTAACCTACATTGTCTTGAACTGTCCCGGTCGGTCTACAATTTTATAACGTGTATAACACGATATTCATCCACTATTATTAACAAAAGAAAACCCTTCAGGAATACTAGAAAACAGGACTATGTAATCACATTTGTCAATAACAATCTGAATTGTTTTATTTGAAAACTGAAATTTCCAATGATTGTGTCACTATATAAGCTTTCTTCAGGCTACTGTACAACTGTCTTAATGAGTCTTTATGAGTAATTTTATTCATACACTAAATTGATTTTTCCAAAAATGCTGATTCACTTAGAAATGAATCTTATGTATATAATTGAGCCGTGCCTTTTTTTTTTTAAGTATAGAGCAAAAATAGACAAAGTAAATGATGAAATTGTTTATAAAATGTAAGTTGTATGTGATGGCCAATATGAAGAGAACGTGCTGGATGGGAAGACAACCCTTTTTGTTGGGCCACTCTGAGATAAGAAGTCAGAGTTGAGAATAATTTTAAAGCCGCAGTCTTTGAAACGTCTGGAGCACTGCCTGGGCCAGTGCGATAAAAACCTGTGTTTTCTGAAAACCAATCACTAATACTCAGAGGAACAGAGATCCAATTAATCTTTGGTGACATGATCGTCAGAGGGATGGCTCTTCTAATTTCTTGTGACATGCTGGGTGTTTGGATCGAATTTCTGAATGTTTCTTTCTCTGCCTTTGAGTTACAGCTTGCTTTAACATTCACTGGACTAAAACAATGAACATGAAATCAAATGAACTGAATTTGATAATGCATCCTCGCAGTGGTCACTATTGGCTATCTGTTTAATAGCTGTTCAAATAAAATAGAGCATTGTGATTGTTTAATATGACAATAGTGAGAAAAAAACTGTACCAAAATGTATTTAAAATCATAGTACAAATCCATAAACATATTTACTGACATATCTTGAGACTTACTGATTATTGCACAGTGCACATTTATTAATATTAAGCCTAAAATGTGTTTTAATATCATTGGTAGTAAGGATAGTATGATCACTGTATGTGTATGATATCTTTAAATGCAAAATTTAAAGTGTACCTAAAGTATACTTGCAATAGTTTGATTTAAGTGCAATAAAATATGCTTAAGTATATATTTAGCTGGACCTCAGCAGCACTAATTTCTGTATACGGACAACTGTGTGCATTAAATACAAAATGACTATAAAAATTACAAAAGTGATTTAAATACAAAATGACTTGTTCCAATTTAGCAGAATTTAACTATATCAATTTAGTAAACCAAAAGTACAAATGCAGAGGATTTCTATTAAATACGGTTCATAAATATGTTAATGTATTAATAGTATCCTTAGTATAAAAAATGTATTTCAAATACATTTTGGTATATTTTTTTTTCACTAGGGAAACCATATAAGTGAGGTCAATAAGTGAGGTAAAAAATGAGGTCATTAGACAGGCTCCAGGTCTCTGAAATAACACAACAATTTTGTATTGTCATTGTTGTCAGCCTCCCCTAACAGTATTGCTGCATGAGATGACACCTTCTGGTTGTTTACAATAATTAGATTGCAACTTTTTCCAGATGATCTGCACTTTAACAGATATGTTACATAGTACGTTTTCTCAAGATGTAAAACAAATCTTACATTGTTACATCAACAGGGTATTTGACTTATTCATTCAAAAGATTTGATGAAATACTTAGGTTCCCTATCGGTCAGTCACTACAACGTAGATCATGACTGACCAATAGGTATCTCGCTAGAGAGGCCAATCTACTTCGAGTGAAGCTAAAACAAGCCAATACACATTGGCGTGCAATCATTTGCAACAGCTGTGCAGCCTCGCAGCGCGGGTATTTAACAAGCAGCTGGTGCGATTGCACACTAGCTTTTTGCTTCAGAGCCAAACACTTCAATGCCTCTGCTAAGTCAGTTGATCTACGAGCCTTCTGGACCTCTCCTTTTCGGTGATGGGCGCGACAGCACGGCAGCGCGAACAGTTTGCTTTCTCTCTCTTTCTTTCTTTTTTGTTTTAAAACTGAGCTGTTTAAAAGCTGTTTTAGTAGCTGGTGAGGTGCGCTTCAGAGCGCTCAAAAGCTGTTATGACAGCTGGTAAGGTGCGCCTGGCAAGAGCTCAAAAGCTGTTGTAACAGCTGGTAAGACCTCCAGCGAGAGAGATCCAGCGCACAGACGGGTGCACATTCCCGTCTGTGCTCGCTGTGGCTGTTCTCCTGCGTGCTTCAGCACCAGTGAGAGTAGTCCCTAAAAGAGCTTACACAGATAGTTCGCGTCTTTTTCAAGATGACGTTCTATCTGTGTGTTTCTGGATGCGGTCGTTACCTGGGATGGTCACGATCGTTGCCTCGTGTGTCTGGGCCTCGAACACGTACAGGCAGCGTTCATGAATGAGTCATGTACCCATTGTGGGAAGATGACCATCTCGGAGCTACGGTCGAGACTCTTGTTCCTGCAAAGGGGCGGAGTCCCCGTGCCTACGCCTCGTTCCAACCCCCCTTCGCGGGTTGCTTCGGGCGGTGACACGGGTGACCTGAGGGTTACGGTGAGCGCGCTTCCTTCGGGGAACCAACCCCCTAGGAACCCTCACCCCTCTCACGCTCCGCAACCAGTTGAGCTGCCAACGGAGCGTGCTGGAGCATCCTCGAGATGTGTACCAGTCGTTTCGTTCGGCACTCCCTGCGACGACCAAATGTTGATCGCTGCACCGGAGGGTGGGTCAGACCATCTCTTCGGACGACGGCTCGGAGCCGCTGCCTCCTTCGGGTGTGTCAGCGGTGCCCGAGTCGGACCCGGAGATGATGGCCATGCTTTCCCGGGCCGCCAACAGGATCGGGCTCGTGTGGAACCCTCCACCGTGTCCCAAGCCCTCGAGGTTGGACGATTGGTATCTCGGGGTGGCGCGCACTGGATCTCAGTAACCCACCCCAGTGCCTTTCTTCCCGGAGGTGGATGAGGAGCTCACAGGGACGTGGACGGCACCTTTTACTGCCAGAAACCGTCTCGCTGGCTCCTCCTCCCTCACCACCCTTGATGGCGGGCAGCTAAGGGATACACGCGTATCCCGCCAGTGGAACGGGCCATTGCTATGCAACTGTGCCCTAACTCCACTTGGCATGGAGAACCGTGTCTTCCTTCCCGGGCCTGTAAGTACTCGTCGGACCTGACCAGCAAGGCTTACAAGGCCTGTGGGGAAGCTACCTCTTCCATGCACGCTATGGCGTTGTTGCAGGTTCATCAGGCCAAGGCACTGAAGGACCTGCACAACGGTGGTCATAATCCGCAAGTTCTCCAAGAACTTTGTGCCGCAACTGACCTCGCGCTTCGTGCGACGAAGGTCAGTGGGTCGTGCGATGTCCACACTAGTGGTCCAGGAACGCCATCTCTGGCTGTGTCTGGCTGACATGCGGAAGACCGACAAGATCAGGTTCCTTAACTCCCCCGTGTCCCAGACCGGCCTCTTCGGCGACGCGGTCGAGAACTTCGCCAAGCAGTTCTCGGCTTTACAGAAGCAGACTGAGGCCATCAGACACATCCTGCCTCCACCCCACCGCCCGCGGCTCCTCGATCTGCTCGTCGCCGTGGGCGTCCTCCTGCGTCTGCCCCTGCTCCCACGCCGCAGCAGCAGCCTCCATCTAAACTGTGCCGTGGAGCCAGTCGCAAGCAGGGCGCCCCGCCCGTCCAGGCCCCCGCAAGAAGGGCGGCAAAGCCAGAGGTAAGCGGCCCTACACGGGCGACCCAGAGATGGAAGGGACTGCTCTCCAGGAGAGGATGACTGCATCGCTCCCTTCCCCGGAAGAGGGCCGGGTGGAAAATCCTTTGTTTCATTTTGTTTGTGTTCCGGCGCTGGCCTTAAAACCAGCGGTACCCAAATATTCAATAATAGAGCAGTTTCTATCATCTCTGGGTCCGAAGAAGACCCGGAGAGCAGTGGGGGGTTGGAATCCTCACAACTCTCATCCGTCTCTTCTTTCGCCAGCCGGCAGCTGTCTACGGCCCGAGAACGCCACCGAGCGGCCTCCCGCACCTCCTGCGCCGTGGAACCAGGTAAGTACTTCACAGCACACTCAGACCCCGCTACGGGCCGTCTCCCAGAGAGAGTCTCCCGAGCCGCGTCCCTGTGTTCCATCTCGCTGCCCCACTCTGGGTACGCCTACGGTCTCTGCGAGCCTGGTTAGCGCTCCCCAGTCCGTCTCGCTGGCTCATTCGAACCATCAGGCTCAGCTATGCGATTCAGTTCGCCCGGCGTCCCCCCAAGTTTCGGGCCATCCACTCCACTACATTGAGAGCAGCCGATGCCCATGTCTTGCGTGTGGAGATCGCAGTCCTACTGGCGAAGGATGCGATAGAGCCGGTCCCTCCAGCCGATATGAGGTCAGGGCACTACAGGTCCTACTTCATTGTACCCAAGAAAGGTGGTGGGTTACGACCGATCTTGGATCTGCGAGTTTTGAATCGGAGCCTCCACAAGCTACCGTTCAAAATGCTCACGCAGAGACGCATTTTCGAATGCATCCGTCCCCAAGATTGGTTTGCAGCGATCGACCTGAAGGATGCATACTTTCATGTCTCGATTCTTCCTCGACACAGGCCATTCCTGCGCTTTGGGTTCGAGGGTCGAGCATATCAGTACAAGGTCCTACCCTTCGGGCTGTCCCTGTCTTCACGAAAGTCACGGAGGGGGCCTCTATTCCCATGAGAGAACAGGGCGTTTGCATCCTCAACTATCTCGACGACTGGCTCATACTAGCACACTCTCGAGATCAGCTATGCGAACACAGGAACCTAGTGCTCAGGCACCTCAGCCAGTTGGGTCTTCAGGTCAACTGGGAAAAGAGCAAACTCTCCCCTGTGCAGAGGATCTCTTATCTCGGTATTGAGTTGGATTCGGTCGCCCAGACAGCGCGCCTCACAGAGCAGCGTGCTCAGTCGGTGCTGAACTGCTTGAACACCTTCAAAGGCAGGACAGCGGTCCCACTGAAATTTTTTTTCCTGCGGGCAGGAGTCCCATTGGAACAGGTGTCCAGGCATGCTGTGGTATTCACAGATGCCTCTGCCAGGCAAGCTGGTTTACGCTCCCGTCGCATGTCGCAACTCGCCCGCCATCTCCTCCTCTGGAGTCAGAAGCATCTGAGGTCGCTTCGAGCCATGTATGTCCCCGGCTTGCTCAACCGTGTGGCCGACGAGCTATCACGAGCTGTGCTTCTAGGAGAATGGCGACTCCACCCCCAGGCGGTTCAGCTGATTTGGAGAGAGTTCGGGGAGGCTCAGGTAGACCTGTTTGCCTCCTCAGAGACCTCCCACTGCCTTCGCAAATATGCATTTCCCCCAGTGAGCCTACTTGCGCAGACACTGTGCAAAGTCAGGGAGGACGAGGAGCAGGTCCTTCTGGTGGCTCCCTATTGGCCCACCCGGGTTCCCAGAGTTCTTGGTTCCCAGAACTCAAACTCCTCGTGACAGTCCCTCCCTGGCCCATTCCTCTGAGGAAGGATCTTCTGACTCAGAGACGGGGCACCCTATGGCACCCGCGTCCAGACCTCTGGAAACTCCATGTCTGGTCCCTAGACGGGACGCGAAGGTTTTAGGTGACTTACCCCCTGAGGTACTTAACACCATCACTTCGGCACGGGGGCCGTCCACGAGACGTGTTTACGCCCTGAAGTGGAACCTGTTCGTCGGTTGGTGTTCTTCTCGCCGAGAAGACCACCGAAGATGTTCGATAGGGTCGGTGCTTTCCTTCTTGCAGCAAGGGTTGGATCGAAGGCTGTCTCCCTCCACCCTCAAAGTACATGCTGCCGCTATTTCAGCTTATCACGACCACATAGATGGCAAAACAGTTGGAAAGCACGTCCTGGTCGTCAGGTTTCTTAGAGGGGCGAGACGATTAAATCCTCCTCGACCCCCCTCGATACCCTCTTGGGATCTTTCCCTGGTGCTTCGAGCACTTCAGGATGTTCCCTTTGAGCCTCTGCAGTCAGTAGACTTAAAGCTTCTTTCCATGAAGACTTTGCTGCTGGTTGCACTGGCCTCTGTCAAGAGGGTAGGAGACCTGCACGCATTTTCGGTCGACGAATCGTGCCTAGAGTCCTAGACCCGTGAGGTCCTGACGCTTTGAGTTCTGTCCACGTACATACGCAGAGCGCGAACGGGACAGAGCAAAGCCAGGGCTGGGTCTGCCTCCTCCAAAGGCAGCGCTTGCAGGTTCACTACCTGGTCTTTGAAGGGAGTGGTAGGAACCTTGGGCACACAGCCAGGCCGGGGTCTTAGTACCAAGTGGCTGTCACCCGGCCCGGCTGTGTGACACATGAAATAATAACTTATTTAAAAAGAAGTAACTCAGAGAGTATGCTATTGCTTATGCAACCTGATTAATTCAGGAATTGCATTACTGAACCACCTATTCAACTGATTTGTTCAAAAAAAGCCATTTCATTTAGAAAACGAAACAAGTGACTATCTTTGCTTATGAGTTATTGAATAATTTATCCAATAACACAAGAGTATGCATTTTGTGATAGTCCATTCTACTGCTGAATAAAAGTAATGTTACACACAATTGCATTTTTGTTACTGTGAAAAGTGTTTCACTGTTAAATTGTTTAGGAGGTCTGGTGTTTTATTAGATCTTGTAGAATCATGCTTGCAAGTATATGATCTCCTGGTCAGTGTGTTGTTCGATTTCCCTCTCAGTATGATTGAACACGAATCACTTATCAGAATGTTTTTCCTATTCAGACTAATTTAATTCAAGATGCCCTGAGACAAAACATGTTTGTGCTTAGGAATACAAAATTATATTATTTAATTTGTACAACAATTACAACTATCTGAATACCATGCTGAAATGAGATGAATTAATGCATATGTGTGCACTAGCTCTGACAGGAAGCTTAACCAAAAAAAAAATTAAAAAATCCTCCTGAGAACCCATAAGCCGGAACAAAAAAAAGAAAATGTATTTTGGCAAAGATCTTGTTTGTACTAATGGAAAAAGTTGAAAAGGACCTTGAAGTGAAATACTCCTGCACAGCATCCCCATATGTCTGGATGATCCATCACTTGAAACCAACCACATAGAAATTAATATTCAGTCCCATTGGTGGAACAGAAGAGTCCATTTCCAGCAGAGCTTCTGCGGTGGGCACTAATTCCCTCCCTGAAGCCCGGTCTCACCCTCCTCCTCATTCCCACAGGAACAGAAATGATTGGAGAGGTGACATATCAGCTTCCCACCACCCCACAACTAAGGAGATTCAGTAGCTGTGCTCGGCCGCAGCTGCCACGCTTCAATTTATCATCCTCAAAGGGGACGCCTTGGGACCTCAAACAATCCCGATAGGATGTCCCATCATCAGAATATTGTTAATATTGGCACTCAATGTGACACTCCAAGGGATTTTGGGGATGTCAAAAATAGTGCAGGTCCATTTTTAAGGAGGTGCTGTTTATTGTATTGGGAATAAGATTTTGGAACTGAACACACTAACTAGGGAGGATTAGATTTCATGCATAACTAGACAAATCCTCTGATTGCATCATCTCTATTGCAATATATGGCAAACAGTTGAATGTAGAATACAGATCTAGCTAAATACATGGGTTTTCTGGTAATGAGTTTAAGCAAGGCAATAAAGAGGGGGGGGGTTATATTAATGAGAGCTAGAGGAAATAATAAACACAGCCAGTACCACAAACCACCTCAATTTCTTTTGTTTTCACTCAATTGCTCCAGGCTGACAGATCTCCTGTGCTCCCTCACACTAGTGGCTCCAACCTCATCTCGCCAATTAGAGACAGTGGACCAGAGACAATTGCCCTTGTCTGATAACTCACTAACTAACTAGCTGCTTGGGCTCTACTTCTTGCAGCCTACTGGAAGACTTGAAGAGAAAGCAGCCACACTCCTTACCCACACTAAAAACATCCTATGCAGAAATTTCAGTTGTATAAGTATTGTTCCCAAGTGGTCAGGATTTAGCTGGTTTAAAAATAATATATACTTTTATTGTATATGCTTATATTTATGATATATATTATACTTATATTTATAATATATATACAATGTAAAAATGTTTAATTAATTAATTGTTATTATATAATACAATTTACAACATTTTATTTTATAATAAAAATGTTAAAAAATGTTAATTAGTTAACTGTAAATATATGGTGAAAAATTGTAAATGGTTTAACATCACATTATATGTAATTTTACTGTAAAATACTGTCAAATATATGCTTTGAATATTGAATATAGTAAAAAAAAAAAAACACAGGAAAAGGACATTGCCAGAAGTCCATGTGTTACACATCACATATGTTAAAAAATGTTTATAAATAATTTTGTCTCTTCTTATCTTTGTTATCAGTAATGTACATTAGTTTGTTTTTTGTTATATTTCATGTTTTTTAGTTAATGTTTACTGCATTATTCTAGTGTCATGTGTGTTAGTCTGATGTTATAAAATGTTAACTATAGAGGCATCCTGAAAAACTGGAAACGTTGTCAGTAATTTTACAGTGATTTTCTGGCAAGCACTTTTTTTTTTTTTTTTTACTGTGTACAGTTTTAAAGTAGCTTATTCCACAAGGGTCACATTATATATAAAATACAAAATATTTTGCAATGTTTTGGCTATGATTTAAATGTTTTAATTAGGAGGGAGATTGGAAAAATGTATCAAAATGTTGTGATGTTTGTTGCCATGATTAGCGACCGTGGGTAAAGTGTAGCCTAAAGTTTCAAAGAAAAACATTAACAGTGATTAGATAAACAGCTGGTACTGTGAATATTAAATATACCCCAGCGTATAGGGTGAGAATTTTATTTTATCAATTCATCCGACAGTTACTTCAAAAGGAAATGCCAATTAGAAACTGAACTTCAAACTCATGCTAAGATCTGGCTTATACGCAAGTTTAAGGTGTAAATTAATTTCACTGTGGCATAACAGTTGTGAGTTATCAGTTGTAGACAACATGTTTTCTTTGTCATTGTCTAGCTTTGTTACGTGTAATTTGTTGGTGAGTTTGTTCATGTTCTTGTTGGCCAAGTCTTTGTTTTTGTGTATCTGCTCATGTTTTGGATTAAATAAAACAGCACTTTGGTTCTGTAAGCTCACTTTCAGTGGATCCTATATGTTACAACAGTGAGGTGGTCTAATATTGAACAATATTCTGTGAACCTATCATAAGGATACACAGCTTGATGGATTGCATCAAAATAGTCAATTTCAACAAAGCACAAAGTTCGTTCGACCAACGAATGACCGACAATCCCTTGGCCAGCTGAGGACCAGAGTGATTTAGTGTAGTATGAGGACCAAGGCTTGCATTTGTGACTTCTGAGGCCAAATGGACTGTTATATTTCAGGTGTGTTGTGATTTATACTCCCCTCTGCTACAGTTTAACTCAAGGGGCTGCATTCTAAAGCCAACAATAAATCAACATGCCTCTTTAGAAAACCTTTTGTTTCGCACGTCTACTTTTCACCATTAATTTATTGTGGATGTTAAGTTTATTCCATAAGGTTTGTGTGTGTGTGTGTGTGTGTGTGTGTGTGTGTGTGTGTGTGTGTGTGTGTGTGTGTGTGTGTGTGTGTGTGTGTGTGTGTGTGTGTGTGTGTGTGTGTGTGTGTGTGTGTGTGTGTGTGTGTGTGTGTGTGGTAAAGGTTTAATGTGTATGATGTAAGACAGTAGCAAACATCCCATAGCTGTTCAACATGCAGAAACTACAGTTAATCTGTTTAGGAGGTAATTTGCTGATGCATAAATGACAATAGCACAATTGCATTTTGCATAGAGAGTTGAATTAGTTCTCCAAAATTACAGCTTATGCTTTATTCTTCTCAATAAACATTCTTATTTAGTCATAGCACAGCACAACACTTTTAAAGTAATGAATAAAGTTAAACATTGAGAACTTTAAACCTAGTCATACTTCTCCATGGAAATGCTGGTATGGGTATGATGTATTAACAAGGCACACATTCAGTTAGTTTATCTGAATTTGTCATTGATTTATATTTGAAAGCACTACAATATTAGGTTTATATTTCATAGATGATCAAATGTTTTAGCTATTCCATTTCCCCCTCCTTTCTTCATTCATCAGACACGTTGGATAAAAGCAACTCACATTTTCAAAAATTATGGCGCAGTGGTGTACTAGTTGTGACATCACGAATGATGTCAAATAGAGTCGCCATAGAGTAATCTGGAGTTAAAGTGTAGTAGTTAATGTAATGGTATTAACTATTTAGGGGTTTATTATATAAAATGTATTAAAATTAATATAAAGAGAAAAACTCAAATGCAACAAGGTTGCTACTGAATGGCAAACATGATCATTCCTTTGGGGACACTTTTAAACGTGTAATTGCATACAACCAAATTAGTTTCCTAGGGGATATGAATCCACTGAGAGCTGCAGCAACTGTCATTACTTCTTCCTCCTTGAGAACTCTGTTGTCGCTCCTAAAAATTTTATGATTTTCCTGACAGGATTTCTCTCTAGCACATTTATGCTGTTTCAAGCTGTAACATTAGGGATGTAATCATTTCTTTCTGCCTTTAGAGAATGTGCATTCGGCAGGTCAGTTCTCAAGCGTGCCAAAAAATGATCTTAAACAGGTGCCTGATCTGAATTTGTCATTGATTTATATTTGAAAGCACTACAATATTAGGTTCATGGTTTATTGATGATCAAATGTTTTAGCTATTTCTTTTATCCTCCTCTCTTCATTTATCAGACATGTTTGATAAAAACAACTTACAATTTCAAAAAGTATGGGGCAATGGTGCACTCAAAACTAGTCGTGATTTCAAACAGAGTCACCATATAGAGTAATCTGGAGTTAAATATCCCAAGGGCACAATGGCAGCAGTTCAGTTCAGTCTACGATTTAAAACTTTACCCTTTGCCAGTCCTAATCTTTAACCACTAAGCCGCACTGTTGCCTTACAACCTGTTACACCAAGTATTATGTTAACTGACAAAAGAAATACTGCTCTAGCATGCCTTTATCCCTGTAGGTATACAGCACAGAGGGCATTTATCATAGGGTAAGAGAGAGTCATTGTAATTTATTAGGAATTAGGGGAAGTCAAACATGACCCAAATACATAAAACCCACTTAATGCCGCCTCATGGTCCCGCTCGAGGAACATTGTCAACACTGTAAATGCACAAGTCCGCTGCATTAATGCCAGTGCATTACTGGTCAGTGTATTCATTGACCTGCATTACAGGAGTGTTATGAGGGAAATTGGAATGCTTTTCTGCACAAAACATGTAAAATATGTGTGGAACAGATGGTTTTCAGGTAGGGAGTAGGGACACAGTGTAAACCTAAGGCACTGACCACAAAAGCCATGGAGGATGCATCTCATCGCAAGACTTACACTGGGATACGGCTAAAAATAGGATCAAGCCCATTTTCTGGTGTGGTATTCTGCTCAGGGCTTTAGTTGGTGCCAAGGGCACAAGAAAATGTGTTTCCATTATCGAAGAGCATCAGCAGCTGATTATTCAGCAGCCCTATTGAATTATCAGCTCTACAGGTCACCTGTGATCTCACTCATTACCCCTTGCTCCTACAAAGTGTCCACTGCCACACTACATATTGTAGGGCTTTTATTCTCACTGAGGTCTGAGAGGAAGATGTACAGGAAGTTTGTATAACACTTTCTGTAACAGAAAAAAATGTATTGGTACAACCAGTATCACTTCTTTGACCCTTTTTGTATGATAAAATGTATTGTTATCCAATTGATTTATCAGATTCAGCGGAGTAATGAATGATAAAAAAACTAAAAAAACAGTCTTCTCTGTAGCAACACTTTCCACTCTTTTCCTGCTTTTTCTCCCTACTGTGCTTAATTGATGTGGAATATGAGAACTTCAAGCCTTGGCTATGGTAAATGGCAGTTCATTCATTCATCTTGGGTCTAATTCATACCCACAGTTCCTTATTTTCCTGTGCTATTAAAGGGCAAATGGAGAGCGACTCAACTGGGGTAGATTTGAAGGCAGACACACTTTATCATGGTGAAGTTTAAGGCCATTTGGGGTGCTATTCCTGTCATCATATTCCATTTCACATTAGAAATCAGGTCAGACAGTTTCATAAACCATTCATGTTTGCTGGGAGGAAAGTTATAAATAAAGGCCCATTTTTAATTTGCATTTAACTAATGTGAATTTACAATATCATATGACATTTTATAGTTTCTATTGGATGGGATTATGCATTAATAGTCTTGTATTATTTTATGAAAAAAATAGAGGCATAATTATCAAATATGTATGTATATATGTGAATGTGAAATATTGATTTGAGTTTAAATAATTGTATTACATCCTAATGATTTGCTAAGAAAAAGTACTCTATTTCAATGTAAAACAATGTTAAACAATCAACCCAGCATGAAGACGAACAAGGCAACAATATTGCAGTAATATTAAAGGGGTCCTAAAATGCCCTTTTACGTCTTGATTTTGTTTTTGGGGTGTACCAGAACGTTGTCATGCTTGATTGTTTTTTTGCAACAATATTATTATTATTATTACAGCTCCTCTCTCCCCAGTCTGTTGAACACGTAGTTTTCGATGAAGCCTCTCCTTACAAAATATCAAATGTGCTGTGATTGGTTAGCTGACCCAGTGTTTTGAGATTAGCAGTGTTTAGCGCATGTTCGGAAAATGTCACGCTCCTTCATAACCAAAAGCTCTACTCAGATGTAAATATTAACGATTGCATCAATTTCAAACCATTTCGTGCCCGATTCAGACACTGACAATGTTAACGAACAAGAGGATTGTGCTGAACGGATTTCAAGCACGGACTTTGCAAAGATGGATTTCACAGGACGTTTCAGAGTGGTATATGTTTTTTTGTAATTTTCTTATAGATACAATGTTATCCACCATTTAATCATATTTGTCCGAAAACTATGGTAATACAAATAGTAATCGATCACAAAGTCATGGATAATTTTCCTAAGGTGCGCTGAACCAGACTGATCTCATGAAATGGCGTATGTATGACACGCCAATTCGTATTTCCATTTTTGGCGTGCTATCAACACGCATAATCGCTTTTCAGCGTGTTTATCAACGCCTTTGACTTAACGTTATATTACTGTATTATGTATATATAGATATATGACCTACCCCAACCCCGTCCCTAAACCTACCCGTCACTGGGGTGAATACCATTTATGAGTGTTCTCCTACCATCCTAGGAAAAAAAAGATCGCTCCACAGATGTAGATATAGATTTTGCTTCGTTTCGCTCGGACATTTAACGGCGTACACATACACGCGGAATCACTCGGACATTTAATGGCGTAGACATACACGCAAAAGATTTCGGTGTGGACATACACGCGGATAGCTCAAAATGCGTATAGATAACATGCCACTTGACTTGAAAGTGGCGTGTATGTTTACGCAAAGTCATGATGTCATGTTGGCTGAACAGTCTTAGAAAAGCAAGAGCTTACAAAAGCTAAAGTAAACAGTACATCAATACTGTAATGTTAGTTAGGAGGCTAGTGGAGGCAAAGCTGCCCTTAGTTTAAATCATAGCAACTACAAAAAGCTTATAATTGGAACTGTTAATAGAAAACACAACTACAAATAATAAGACATACTTATGGCTACGTCTTTCAGGAAAAGCTTTTGTGCTTATAGCCTGCATTGTACTCTCTGCTGGAAGCTGTTCTCTGTAAAGGAACAGTGTTAAAAATACATTTTAACCTCTCTACGTTCGTCAGCCTTAGAAAAAACATTTTCCGGGGTGTAAAAAACAGCAACAACAACAACTCTTCCACTTCTCTAATGCAGCCCAACATGGCTTCACCCCCTTTGTTGCGTGTACCTGGGGTCAGGGATTATGTAAATTCTGCAGTATTAAGTAATACAGTTGATAAATGAGATGCAAGATGGCAGTATTTGTGCTTGTATATACCGAGAGAGTGAGTTTGTGAGTGGTGATTTCCAGGCAGAGGATTTATAGAAAAACTTCTTGGCCCAAACCCAGCTGATGAGCTAAAATATTACCACTAAATGCAGGTGACATCTGCCCTGCTGAGAAGTGATGAGAATTCATTCCTTATTGGACTGCAATAAATTACCATCCAGGTATTATTATTGTGCTCAGATTTAAGCCAATAGAGAGCCTGAAGCTTCACATGGAAAGTAGACCCCATAATTGGGTTAATGTTGCAAAAATTGAAAAAAAAAAAATCGAAATCACCACGAAACATAACAAACTGTTTCAGCCAATAACCGACAAGAAGGATTTGGGGTGGGGTTTGGGTGGTTACTGTGCGGATGAGAAGGGAGGGTCTAGCTAGCCTTCGTTTTGTTTGACAATACTTTAAACGTCAACAAGAAGTGACGTCACCCGACATCACTAAGAGCACTTTTAATAAGGTTCAGGAGTTAGTGAATCAGCCTTCCATAGCCAGTCCTTGGTCTAGACACCACTGCAAATTATGGTCAAACTGTCATAAAGCGACATAGTATCTAGTTAAATAATTAATCAGTCAAGCAAACACTGAAGATCTTCCAAAGATTTGATGGCATTAACCTGGAAAACTTTAATGATGGCATTAACCTGGAAAACATTGTGTGAAAACCTATTATTTGCATATTGTTTGGATACCTATTATATTTTAATATAATTTAATATATGATTAGTTTAAAATATTGAATACTGTAGAATCGGGGTTATTATTATTATAACTATAACTAAAACCATGACAAACTCTACTTTAAATACAATAAACATTAACTGTAATAAAATTAATGGTTTTACTTTATTTTGATGGTCCCTTTAACACATTCTGTTGTCTATAAGTAACATTGCACCTTCATGTCTACTAACTCTCATTAGAGTATTAGTAGAGTATTAGTAGACTGGTAGGGTTAGAATGAGTTGACATGTAGTTGCAAAGTTACTTATAGTCAGTAGAGTGTCTGTTGGAGAACCATCACAATAAAGAGTTTGCAGATATGAAGCAGATAGTCCACTAATAATCTAATGAGAGTTAGTTGATATGTAGTTGCAAAGTTACTTATAGTTAACAGAATGTTTAAAAGGGACCATCAAAATAAAGTGTTACCAAATAAATTATACAAAAACTTATTTCAGCTAGCGAAACATTTCACATTTTAGTTTAGCTAAATGAGCTTGATGAGCTAAAAAAACTGAAGTAAAAATTAATAAAAACTATATAGACATTTTAAAAAACAACAACTTATAAACATGACAACAAAATTACTTAAAAAACTGAAATTAACAGGAAAAAGGACATTCGAAACAGAACATTTTATTCAAAATATCAATAACAACTATAATAATATCTCAACAACAGTAAAATAACACTGCATGTGGAATATCATAATTCTATAAAATTACTAGCCTAAATTGATTTGAATTTAAACAAACCCCTTTGTGCCTTTACTCATGGAGGTTTTGTAAATGTAATATGTAAAAATGTTTAAAAATCAATATGCAAGATGGTCAGTGAACAGGCTTTGTGCATCTGTGGTCTGTGGGCGGGCCATCTGAGGCTGAAACTAAACTGTGTTTGTCCTTTCATTTTATTCCAAGAACTTAAACTCAAATAATCTCCAAATAAAGTTCTAAAGGTTTTAAAACAATCTCATTCGCACTGTTCACAGATGTGTTCTGGTAATGTGAAAGGAGAAAAGTTTCAAAAAAGTTTTTTTGCCACTGATCAATTCAAATGAATTTTATGTAATTGATTGTAATCCATCTCATTAAAACTGCTCCACCACTTTCCTCCTGAGGTCACGCATAGTCAATTGTGTGATTTGATTCACGGCAGTAAGGTCTAGTTTGATCTCATTTTGATACTGCATATTGATAACAGTAATAATCTAGTTAACTATGATCATCTGGCAGTTTTCCTCATTCCTTCGTTATTTCCAACACCAGTCTGTTTATTCATAGACCCCTGTAGAGTGGCTCCTTTGAAAGTCTTTATTGGTTTTACCATGTGCCATTAAGATGCTGTGATGGAAATCTGTTCTGTGTGCATACTGCTGCAATGTATGCATAAAGTGCAACCTTAGCCCTGGTGAATAATAACCATTGACAGCCAAGTCTTGCCCTCTGGTGAACTGTTCTTTCATGATTCCAGAAATATCCATGAAAAATCCGAGACAAGCCTCCAACACCACTGCACTACAGGAGACAGACCTCATGCTGTGAGGCCTGCAATGTTAAAGTAAGAGGGAAGACATTTTGCTCTTAATCATTTATTATGCTTTCACATTATGCCCTAAAATTTTTATTTTGCTGTAAGTCATTCATGCCACAACACAGAAAAAGAAAACAATAAGCAAAACATTTTATAGTGTGCAGCTATAGCTTATAGCTAGCCGGCGTGGCTAACTGGCATGTGCGTTTATGTTGAATTGTCAGACTTCCTTCCACTTCCTTTGACTTTGGCCTTGTTTACACGAGAATGCTCACGGGTGAAAACGTAAAAATATTTTATCAGATGTGCCTTTCGTTTACACGGCGACAGCGTTTTTGGGGGTTAAAATCGAAAAATAGTGAAACCACCCTCCAGAGTGGAAACCTTAAAAACGCTCCAACGTTCCTGTCTAAAGGGTAAAACTCGCGGTGTCACTCGTTGTGTACGCATTTAAGTCACAGGCATGCGCCAGTACAGGAAAATAACAACCAACAAGTCAGATTATTTTCATACGTCGGACCTTAAAGTTGCCCTAGCAGCTCAGATAAACGTACAAGAGTCTTTTTACTGTTGGCTTCACCATGTTTTGATTTCGCACTACTAGGGAGAGAAGTAGAAGGAAGGTTGTACGCAGGCGCGCGGACTTGGCGTTGTTGTGTGGAAGTGCTTCACATTGCCACCTAGCTGCCTGGAGTAGGGATGGGGCCGATCCGATCCAGGATCGGTATCGGCTCCGATACAGCCATTTTTGCCGGATCGGGTATCGGTCAGACGAGGCCGATCTAAATCCGATATTGTGTGTTTACTATTGTGTTATTGTTAAGCCCCACAAAAGTATTATAAAGCACCATTAAGTGTTCGTGCACTATATTATAAGTGTTCTGAAGCCATTCTATAGTATAATGTGAGATAGAAATGAATATTTAAGTCATTAAATTCAAGATCACGTAAACTGTTCCCTCCGCTGCGGCTGTCAATCATTCTTCATTCAGCATTCAACAGCGCGTCGCGTTCGGTTATGACAGTCAACTCGATGAAACTCTCCAAGATGATTCAATTACTATTATTATACTTGATCTGTAGATAAAGCTCTATGGTTTCAGATAAAATTATTATCTTGCTGGACTTGCTGTACCTTAATCATGTTACTTTTTAACGTGTGTCTGTTAGATCACAACACTGGAGAGCACTATAATTGTTCTTCAAGCACACAGTAACTGAAATTTAAAACTGTTAAAAGAAAAGGCTGAATAAACTATTGCATAGATAGATACTGTACAATACACTACGCATCAATATGTCTTTCCTTTGTGCGTTGAACTTTTCAATGCGGACTCGACGCGCTGCGCGCTGTGACTCCATGTTGCTTCAAGCGCATCATTCTGCGCTCGGGATGCGCATAAGCGCTTTGTGCCGCACTGTATTGGAGTCTTTCATAATCATATCATAATACTTTTGCGCAATGAAAGATTATTAAATGTTCCATCTATCATATGTTGCTGCCTCAATAAACAGCTGTGCTATACATTAAAAAAATGTCTTAATTTTATAGTAGCTAGACTATATATAAAATAATTTATCTTTTTGATTTTTGTTATCTTGTTTTTTATGAATGTATTTTACAACAATACAAACAGCAATGTGTAACGTTTTACCAGATTTGGTGCTGGTGCCTACACTTATTGTCTCTTATTTGTTTCTAACCTTATACTTACCTCAAGTTGCCTTTTGGGACATACATGCATACATATCATACTTGCCTGTAGAGAGAAGTTTATTGCAGCATCATATAAAATCAACAATAATGATAATAATAATATTAAAGCAAACACAGCTCTGGTATCGGAATAGTATCGGTATCGGCCGATATCCAAATTCAGGTATCGGGATCGGATCGGAAGTGAAAAAATGCGGATCGGTGCATCCCTAGCCTGGAGTGCATACTACATCGAATTTCACACACTTTTGAGTCACCATATGCACGCAGATTTCCCCCCCATAACACTCGTCTAAATGCAGAATAAAAAGTGATAACGCAACGCAACTTTTGCGTTTTCTCTTCAGATCGTTTCCGTGTAAACATAGCCTTTGTCAAACTGTTGTTTAAACGCAATATCACACTGTTGTATAAACGCAATATCACACTTTTAGCAGTGCGATATAGCTGATACACAGATACACTGCTAATATTGCGTTTAACAGTGTGATATAGCGTTTATACAACAGTTTGAGGGCACACGTGAGTACATAAGAAACAACAACGGAGTGTCTTTAAAACCCCTCTTTTGTGCAGAACTAGCCTACTTCTGCTATGGATTCAAATCTCAAGTTAAAGGGGGCATATCATGCTAAATCCACTTTTTTAGCCCGTAAATGCATTTTGTTGAGTGTTTATAAGTACAGAAAAGTTGAAATTAGTCTCTTCAGGTGCTTCGTTGATATCTTTATATTCTGTCTTGGTCATATTTTTGTCAATTCAATTTTCAGTTCAATTTTTGAACAATTACGTCACAGTATTTGCAGTGGAACTGCCAAATAAGTACATCGACTCCCGGCCCAACACTTCGAAAAATCCGTCATTTTTATCTCTGCGATTTTGTAGTCCAAGCTCAAGGATGCAGAAGTTAGAGAGTCAAAATGTTCGGTTGTTGAATGTAGTAACCCACACGCTTCATTACACCGTCTCCCAGCATCAGAACCTCTTCAACGTGCCTGGTTGAGTTTTATTTTTCATGGAAATGTACCCACATCTGTGGGTAAAGTCATTTTTGTGTGCGCAAAGCACTTCAAGGATAACTAACTTACTTCAGCAACCTCCGCCAGTATAAATATCAATTCCTTCTATCTTTGGAGACGACGAATAGAGCACTTCGGTAAGCTGTAAATAACGTTAATAAAAATAAAGAGCTACTTTACTTTCTTAAAACACACGGTGGTCATGGTTTAGCAGTACCTGTGTCTTTCTTTTTTTTTTAAGTTCACGTCTGTAGCAGTATTAACGTTACAGTTGTTGAGTTTCATCATGACAATGGTCATTTAGCTGCAGTGTTTTCTGATGCTTTTCTAAGCGTAGCATATTATCAATACAGATTTTTAGTGGTAAGATTAGGCCGTATTCATTTGTCTTGGTAGTGTGCTTGTTTTAACAAGAGAAATAATCGACTTTCACTTTATTTAGAGGGCTAAAACATGCAGTATTGTAGTAGTGGGCATGGATGGAGAAGTTACTGTAAATACAGAAACATACCATTGCGATAACTTACATCCATATGAAGACGTTGTTCCGCAGGTTCGTCGTCTTCATTTTCATCTCGCTCCGGGTCCAGCTCTGGCTCGAACATGTAAGGATTGATGGACAAGTCTTCCTTTGTTGACATTTTGTTAATAACATGTGAATAAAAAGTTTCTGTACCGCTAGATAATCGTATCTCTGCTATCAAACTACAAATGGACGAACGGGGTTGAGTTGAAACGAGTGTCACCTCTGCAACCTGGAGAGGGGACGGGGTATGAAGTGTCTCATTTGCATTTAAAGAGACCGCACCAAAACGAGTTGCTCTCAGAAAAGGCACATCAGAAAAGGGGTAGAAAAGGGGCCTTTGGAGCTATAATAATGAGGAATTCAGACCCAAGCATTGCAGTTCCACTTTATATAGACCACAAATGTATGATTTATATGTAAAAAGGAACGATTTAAAAGCCTTATATGTCCCCTTTAACAGTTGAGCCCAAGCCCCGTTACAATTTCTAAAATGTCACTTAAGAACTAGTAACGAAGGAAAGTTGAGTAGCTTCATTGAAGCTGGTTGTATTACAGTATTACGTTATTATGAGAGACAGATCGGCTAAACGAGTGTATTACCTGCATCTGATATAGCATTCATTCTTCAGGTCGATGTACATAATATTATATCTGCTGAGGAAAACGATATGATCGTCATGAACAAATTCCTTGTTCTGACTCACTCCTAAAGACAGTCTTTGCTGCCATCTAATGGCGTAATAATGTAACTTTCACCGAAATCCATATCACGATCCTTTCTCAATATCAAATACTACATATTATTTATTAAAAAAAAATTTTTTGATTGAACAACAATATTTAAATTAACAAGCCATTAAAAGACAATAGGAAATAAACAAGCAAACAATTCAGTCAAACTTACAAGCAGCACTCTAGTAAGCCTACAGGATTTAAGTGAAATATAGCCTAAATATAAAGTTATGAAACTTGATTTTCCCCTTAATCAAAATCAATTTTCTCTGGAACAAACTTGTTTATTAATAGATTAATAAGACCATGATTGCCTGTTTGATATACCCCAAATTAATGATATCTCATGTTTAACCACTATCTACATAGGAGCCAGTGGCAAATTCCCGAAGGACTGGCAGAGATGACGCTGTTCTCTGCGGGTACATGAACGCTGAACGGCCGCTGACAACCTGGAGCTCGCATCTGCTAAAGCATCTCAAGTCTCAACAGATTGTAAAATAGGCACTATGATTATATTAGTCGCATTTGAGGTCTAAATAATTACATTCTCGCCTAAAAAACTCTTAAAACTACATTTCGTGACACAACAACAGTACAGTCTTTAAAAAGATATGGTGGATTTGCTACAATATGGTGGAAGTGATACAAACTTTGAAGCAGAGTGCTGTTACTTGGTGAATATAGCAAAGCTGGAAAAGGCTCTCAGCCAAGCAGATTCGAAAACCAGAAAGAACAGTTGTATAATATAATATAATATAATTACCCCATTGACTTTCATTGTAAATGTTTCAAATTTTTTGGGTGAATATTTTATTTTGTGTCATATTAAAAACATAAATACAACAATTGAGAAAGCACTGCTGAGTGAGAAACTGTAAGGGGTCTTTTGTGGCTCTGCCTGTATGTCTGATCTGTAGACGCCTGAGACATGACAATTGGGCATGGAAATCATGATCTGATGTGGAAAATTGCCCCATTATTTTATCATCAAGGGAGAAGCGAGGTATACAAAAGCCAGGGACAACAGATGCTGAGTGGGGAAAGGCAAACAACATTGTCGTCAAGATTGTCTTTTGGATGATGTGGTCATCTACGTCTCATAAAAACGTCCTGTTGTGAATCATAAGTTCACTTACATTTTCCACAGTGTGAAGTCCAAACCATTCTGTGAGCTGTATGTAACTGATAAAACCACTTTGGACGTTATGAACTGAGAAGTGATTGAAAAAGGCATGTAAAATTACAGCACTTACAAATTCACGTTTTCCCCTTGACAACTTGTTTCAGAACAGATGGCTTCACAATCAGGGGGTAGAGCTATTAACAAATTCCTCTCGGACTGGGCATAAGTTGAGAGCTGAATGTCAGGACATGGTGCATGTACCTCAGCTCAATGAGGCTTGCAGGGAGAAAGAAACTCAATGTCTGACACATTGGCATCAAATCTCTCAGGTTTACCGTATCAAACTGTTTCGCTCCCAGGCACTTAACTGTTCCTACTATCAAACTAGTGAACCATGAAGTTGAGAATTGTCCAGACAAGTCACAGTTATCAAGATGTCATTATAGCCTAGAAACCATCCTGGATCTGCAAATGCTGGTTGACAACAAATATGTTCTCCTTGCTAAGATAATACAACACGCTCAAAACTAAACCGCAAATCTCATGGGTCACCCTGCTAAGTCAGCAGAGAGGAAGAGCATACAGTATGTTCATGTTGACTAATTTCTCCTGTAAAGCCAACCCGATCTCACAGCAATTCGTACGAATTTTACGAGTTGGCTAATTCTACCTCTGATAAAACCTACCTCTGACCCTGCCCCTAAACCTAACCCTCACTGGGGTTTAGACAAATCGTACGAATTCATATGAGTGAGGTCATACAAATTCGTACGAATCAGCCACATTTTACTCACTCATACGAATTTGTACGAATTGGTCGTGAAATAGCGTTGGTAAAGCTGAAAAAGTTTCACAAAAAGAGTGTGTGGCTATCCAAAGATCTTGTTAGCTGCTTCTTACTGAGCTAATGTTTTTGTAAAGGATAATGTACAGTCAGTTGGCCTTTATTTATCATTAATTAAATAAATGTTTGATCCGGATTTTCGAACTTTTCAGTTTGATCCGAATCAAAATTACAGTTTTGAAACCTCCCCAGACCACAGTCCGGACCAAACAAACAAAATTTGGTCAGAGGAAAAGAGGTAGTCTCAGTCCGGATCAAACTGAACAAAGGTTTGGTTCGTTTCTAGTGTGGAAGCATTTTCTATGGTTCGGACTTTCAGACCATTTACAGGAAATGTTTAAGGTTCTCGCAAGATTGCTTGCAGTCTTCTCCTCCTTTCCTGCCGGCGACGATAAAATGTTCGCACAACGAGGATGTTCATTTGGCGAATTTGAACTAGCCTTGAGTATAGTTGGTGCTGCAGGTTGTACTGCCGTAATAATAACAGTATATTTGGCAATGATATGCGTCTGTTCATTCATTCTTGTCAATTATTATTTTTTTTTACTCTTGTCAAAGTTACCCGCCGAATTGACAACATGTTGATGTCAGACACACGTCCGTTTACAAACCAATCAATGTCAAGATGCAGCCTACATAGATGATGATGACAGGACAAAAGTATATCATGTAAAGTTCTTCTAGTGCGCTCGCATAATTGCAATGTGAAACCAAACCAAACCTTACTGAATGTATAAAATGTATCAAAACATGAACTTTGGTTCGGACCTTGGTGCGGACATTTAGGTGTGAAAACGCCCATTGTCATTGTATCGCTCTGAAGGGGGTTATTTTGTGATAATAATTAACTGATATATTATCCTACTTATTCCATGACTACCTAGCTGAGAGCGAATCAGACAAAATGACTCCTTCAGAATTGTGAAAGTAGCAAATTCCAAATCAACACTGCGGACCCTAAATCAGATGATCTCTCATTTGGGATGCCATTCAGCTTGCAACAGAATAACTCCGAAACAGAGAACACTTGTAAAAAAGTAATCACAAATAGAGGTAAGAGCACTTAAGGAGTCAACGTTAGGCAGATGGATTGGTTTTGAGATGGCACAAGCTTGAGCCACATGAGCAAAACACCAAGTAGCATTTGACCCCCAAGACAGAGATCCAAAACAGATCATCTTTCCAAATTACCTCTTTCTGACCTCTTAAAGGGATAGTTCACCCAAAAATGAAAATTCTGTCAGTATTTACTCACCCTCATGTTGTTGCAACCCCGTAAGACCTTTGTTCATCTTCGGAACACCAATTAAGATATTTTTGATGAAATCTGAGAGCTGGATCACTCCTCCATATGATTCTTAAGGGATTGAAACTTGCCGAAGATGAACGAAGGACTTACGGGGTTGGAACAACATGAGGGTGAGTAAATACAAATTTTTGGGTGAACTAACCCTTTACACACACACACAGGGTTGAATTTGACTTTTTACATATAAAAATATATCAGATCATTCCAAAACAATGCTAGACGGACTTATAATCAAACATTATTTAACTGCATAATTCAATATCATATCTACAACCTATACAGTATTTGACTATTATGCTTAGATCATGCCTATTGTCTTTTAATGGCATGAATTATGCATGCATAATTCATGCAATTGTTATAACTATTGAATGGTTGATTGAAAGTGTGTCTTGTTTACTAACAGCATAAATGTGTTCTCATCTAAATTTTGTGTGAATCAAAACTGTGTAAAATGTGTCATATTCCTATTATATAAATAATGCCTACATTGCACTCCGATAAGAGCGGGAAAGTTAAAGGGGTCATCACATGTTTTTTGTTTTATTATGTCCCCTTAGGTCTAATTATAGTATTACTATAGTTTTTTGGACAAAAATCTTTTAAAATGTAGTGATTTATGACATTTTCCCACCCTGTTTCTCATCCTCTGATTCAAACAGTCTGTTCTGGAGGTGTTTTCCCTTAAGAGTTCAATGTTAACGCATATTGTTAGGATTGGCTAATGTCAGTCGTTGCCGGGCCCAGAATAGTCGGCATGGCCTGATCTTTAAGCAAAAGTTTTCTGGCAAAGCCAGCACCATACTGCGATTTGTTCTCGAAATAGTCATCCTTGAAGTGTAGAGAACACACACTTAAATTAGCACTGCCATGACTGGGACGTGCGCAAAAAATAAGCTGCATCTATTTTTCCCTGACGTCTGTATCTTTTGGCAGCGTATTCAAACATCTTGGACCCACTCGCTGCACGTCGACTGAACACCTGTGGGCGCGACAACGATGCGTTGATGCGAAATGAGGTAGTTGTCTTGCGCTTGAGGCGGTCATATGCAAACGACTGGTACGTCACTTCGTACCATGATGTCACTTCATACCATGGATCCTTAACGAGCTGTATTTAGAGCTAACTTTCATCAGCAATGCCTTCTCTCGTGGAAATTGTGTTTTGTCCATAGCTTCCCCCCACAAGGTTCTCATTCGGAACAACGCTATAACCGTTAGAGGTAAGTCTCTCTTTTTCCTAGATGGTTTAACAATAACTTTGCATTCTATCTGTTGTTGATGATTTTGATCATATTCTAACTTATAAGCAATTTTTGAATCTCCATAACTTTCTAGTTCCACAAAAGGAATATTATACCTTGATAAAAGCTATCCCGGCTTAATCCAATGAATTAAAAATCACCTTAACTTCAGTAAAGGTAGGCTAACAGTGTTTATCCAGCGTTACGATTGGAAATGCAACAACAGACATATTCGCACAATTTTCCAAATGAAGAGAAAGATTACTCCAAGGGGTAAATTCTACTGGGGATCCCTTGTAACGAACGTAAATCGGATAATTATTAATATAATGTATATTATATTATAATATAATTATATTATATGTTCTCTTTTTTGTGTATGTAAAAGTACATAATTTGATGTATGCAAATCCAGGATATTTGTGTTTTCTGTTGTGTATCATTGTTTGTTCATTGTAAAAGATACAACCTTGCTTAACTGCCCTGAACTTGTAGTTATGTATAAGTTTTGCAATAAAAAATAAATAAATAAAAAATTAAAATAAAAAAAAGCTGTATTTAGAGCTTGATTAAATAAAGTGTTTGTTTATAATAGGGAGGACGTCTTAAGCTATAAAACTTGCAAGAAGTTTCAATGGTACAAAGACCTCTTATATATACCAAAAGATCAAGGCAAATTTGGTTTCTCATGTCATGACCCCTTTAAGAGAGCATGGGACTAATCAGAGAACAGGAGTGAGATGAGAAGAAAGTCACACTGAGCAGCTTTTTTTTTCAAGCCATCTAACTACTCTCATCTCACTTTGGCTACTTTTCTTTCTTTCAGTTCTTTTTCGTTGAGAGTCTCATGTTTTAAGTTAAGTTTTGCCGCAAAGCCCACATTAAACTTTTAACTTCGGTCACGAGAAAGTCTCGTCCACCAACACACAAGAACATGAGTGGCCTCACTCCAAAGACGAGGAGACTTTCTTTCTTTCTGCAACTCGTGTGAATGTGCCCTTTTGTTTATGTGTTAGATATTAGTTTCATACAGTATGTTAGAATAATCAATAAGGTGTAATTTGTATTTAAAGAGAAGTGTTTTTGTGTTATGTGCTTATGGATTTAATGTCTTAAACTGCTGATCTTGTCACCTTGCTAATAAATAGTGTTTTCACTATAGTTTGGATGTTAAATATCCGCTACAGAGCTGATGTTACGGCCCGTTCAACTGAGCGCTGGATGAGTAATTTGTCTGGCCGTAAAAGTAGTGATTCTTTATAAATTCCCTATAGTTATTAAATAATAATTTCCTTTGAGCTAAATTTACCTGTTCTCTTACGAGAGGTTCTCTCGTATTGCGTAAGTTGCTTACGCTACAGGTAAAGTCATCTTTCTCGAGATATGAAGCCAAAAAATTATCCTAATTTTTCCATTTATTGTCAACGCAGTGCAGAGCTTGCAGACCTAGAGCAGGCTATCTTGCGTGCTCATTGGCTGCCCTGCGGCAACTGCAGCAGCCTACCACTGAGCCTCGCGTGTGACGTCACACCCAATGAGGGCACCGCGCCCTCTACGCGTCACAGCCCACCAAAAGGGGCGTGATTTAGCATATAAAAGTCAGGCTCGGAGGCTGCTCACTGATTTTTCATCTCTTCAGCGAAGCTCTTCGCATCGCTGGATCCTGAGAGAAGCCGCTGCTGTTGAAACCAGCGACCAGCAAGCAGAGGAAAGCGTCTAAGGAAGCCGGTCGTCTTTGCCGCCTTCAGCCTTCCGTGCCTGCTACGCTATCCGGCGACGAGTATCCTTTTGCTCTTTTCCTATTGCTGTCCGTGATCGGCCACCGCGACACTGATGTGGCATTTACACGCTCGCCGGAGCCTCTCCCTCGAGCTTCTCTCTCTCCTTCTCCGCCCCTTCCTCCCGGGCACGCAGCTGACGGCTCCGCCCCTCACTGCAGTCGCTTCAGGGGACGAGGCGGAAGGAGATGCCGCAGGAGACAGCTGCTCTATCCTGGCCTCTAAATCGTGGAGTGTACCATTCTCCGCGTCGCGCCCATACCTCCGGTTCAGTTTCCCGAGCCCACGAAGTGCGGCGATCGGAACCCGGACGCCATTCTGCCCCTAGCTATACATGTAAAAACATGGGAAGCGATTCCAGGGATATCAGAGTGGGTGCTGAGCACAATAAGACAAGGCTATTCACAGTTCGCTCGCCATCCCCCACGCTTTCGAGCACGGACCGAGACGAAAGCGAAAGTGGAAGTAGCACATCTACTTCGCGCAGAAATAGCCAAGCTGCTGTGCAAAGGGGCCATAGAACCGGTACCTCCTTCTCTGAGCGAGTCAGGCTTTTACAGACATTATTTTCTCGTGCCCAAGAAGGATCTATCTTAGATCTGAGATATTTGAACAAAGCTTTCATGAGAAGACCGTTCAAAATGCTCATGACCAGACAAATTCTCGCGCAAATTCGCCCGAGGGACTGGTTTATCTCTCTCGATTTGAAATATGCCTAATTTCAGTTTCAGATAATACCCCGTCACAGGCCATTCTTGAGATTCGCCTTCGACCGTCAGGTATATCTATACACCGTCCTCCCGTTCGGCCTGTCTTTAGCACCCCGTACATTTACAAAGTGCATGGACGCAGCTCTCGCCCCCTTGAGAAATCAGGGCATGCGGATTCTGAACTATTTGGATGATTGGCTGATTCTGCCACAGTTAGAGTTAGAACTCCTATCTCACAGAAAAGTGCTCCTCAGTCATCTGGAAAGCCTGGGTCTCACGGTCGACTGGACCAAGAGCTCATTACTGCCCAGTCAGTCAATTTTTTTTTTCCGGGGATAGAACTGGACTCTGTGGCTATGACGGCTCGCTTATCGACACAGTGCGCGCGCCGTGTTCGACACCTAGCCGCGTCTTTCCAGAAGGGCAGCGCCGCTTCTCTGGAAACGTTTCAGAGGAATGCTGGGATGTATGGCATCAGCTGCAGCGGTGCTCCAGCTGGCTCTACTGCGCATGCGCCCACTACAACGCTGGTTGAACGCTCGGGTGCCTCACCGGGCTTGGGCGTCCGGCTGCAGACAAATCAGAGTGACTCAAAGCTGTGTTTCAGCTCTGCAGCCCTGGTTAGTGGCCGACTGGTACCATCGGGGAGTGACGATTGAGGCTGTTTCATACCGAAAGGTCATCTCGACGGACGCCTCCAACTTAGGTTGGGGCACTCTCTTCGAGGGCAGACCGGTATTTGGCCTGTGGTCAGACCGAGAGAAACACCTTCATATAAACTGTCTGGAGATGATAGCGGTCGAGAACGCGCTGAAGAGGTTCCTCCCGTTGACCTTTAGGCGCTCAAAGCAGGCGCTCAGAGCAGCTCTTCGTTTCGTTTGGTGGGCACACCAAAGGTCTCGCCGCCTCGAAACAGAGTCTGTCCAGATGGATAGTGGACGCTATAGCAAATGCTTATGTGTCTACAGGTCTGCAATACCCCTTGGGCATCAGGGCTCATTCCACAAGAGGCGTTGCCTCGTCGTGGGCTTGTTCCAGCGGGATTTCCATTGATGACATTTGTGAGGCGGCGGGCTGGGCCTCCCCGTCCACATTTGTTAGGTTTTATAACCTGGAAGTTCCCGCCGAGGCTAGACTTCTGTCAGTATGAGTGGGTTGTACATTTTTGGCTTCATATCTCGAGAAAAGATGACTGTATCCGTAGCGTAAGCAACTTACAAAATACTCGTTCCCTCTTCTAGAGAGAACTGAGGTTACGTACGTAACCGAGTACGTTTTCCACCAAATAAATGAATATGTGGACACAAAATACTGCAGCAATATTACATTATTAATTTATGTATTTTAGTTAATCTGCAATCCAAGTTATATTTTTTTTCTATGTGCTAGTTAGCTGACATAATTAGCTACAATGATACATCTTCCTATATTTTAAGTTCTCATGCAGCTTTATGTCTCTTATTAGTTTCTTCAGTTGGCAGAGTGATAAAAAAGATATAAATGTATGCTGTAAAAAAAATTTGTCGTGTTACTAAAAATGTGATTAATAGCATTAACATTTGATTAACTATATATATTTATATATATATATATATATATATGTATGTATTTGTATAGGTCAGGCTACAATTGGCGGGTTTTAGTTTAGTTTAGTTTTTTTACAGTGTAGGTTGATCAGAGACAGTGATCAAGTATAGCTTTCATTTACAAAAGAGTCTAATTATCACTTAATGTTGAAATTAACCAATCAAAATCAAGAGCTGTAAAATAATATCATTTATAAAATACTATCAATATCATCAATGCAGTTCATTTCAAGATCCTCTGAGGCAACAAATCTATTGATTTACTTTTCAAAGAAGAATTCTTTGTTGCTTCCAATATAAGTCTGGTAAAACATTCACCTTGACTGTCAAACATCACTCGCTTTGGGAGAGCCTAGCGTTCAACTGAGGATGAGTTAATCCAGTCACTTAATTCTGTGCTTACAACTTCAGATGAGGTAGGAACTGTTTGTCTTTGATCTCTCAAGGGTTCGCTCTCGCTCCCGTAACCTGAGCATCTGGTCACACAGATCACTGATCAAAGAGATGAAATCACTCAATGAAGTCAGCGAGCCCGGTCAACAACAACAGACCCGAATCCTGCTGTGGGGTTACTGATATTGAAACTGTATCATCCTCTCAAATAAAAGCAATATGTCAACAGAGTTTTTCAGCTCATTGCCCTAAAATCCAAAAGAGAATTAGCATTTTCTTGGCATTGGTTTCTTCTGGAACATCAATTTGGTTTTTAACATATATTATAATTTTTTAATGTTTTTGAAAGACGCTTACTGTATGGTAAAGATTATTAAAATTTAAAGTTACTGTTTTCCATTTGTATATTTTTTTTAATGTAATTTGTGAATAATTAATTTCGTGACCCTAAACTTATGTATATACAGTGTAAACCACTACTCTAAAAACACTTCCAGAGGGATCCCATTATGAACTATCCATCCAGGTTGCCCTAAAAACATCAGTTCTTTCAGAGCCTTATATAATCTGAAATTATCTGTTTAGTCACAGAATTCTCTGCATCTTGAAATTAAGGCTCAAAGAAAGGAGCACTGCTCTTAAATCAAAATATAACAAATTACTCAGCATCCTTTGAATGTATGCCAGTGATTAAATGCATCAAGTCATCAATATGATGTCAAAGTTAAACACTACATGAATTTTTAAGACACCATTGTCTAATTACACATGATTGCTGTAATTAAGAAGTTCAGGATAAAGGGTCGAGCAGTTACTCTATTTCCTAAATGGTAGCTGTCAGTTCGGCAGCAAAGCTCTCAAAAATTCCACTTTCTTTATCGCTCAGTCCAGCATATTGATTTTTTAAGGCTGGCCAATTTTGCAATCGAGGAGCATAGCAAGGTTAATGAAGCAGATGGCACATAAGGAGACTTGTTAAAAGTCTTTGTTGTTGAATATCCTTTGTAACAACATTCTGCATTGTCCCAAAAATGTCCTTAAAACATATTTACTCCCCCTACATTTTGTTTCTTCAATATACTGTATATTTACAGAATATTGGAATTGTAATACCTGAATTAAATATTTTAAATATAAATATGTTGAGCTAATTTGTACTCATTTCAAATAGTCAACTATGCTTAACATAGTATTATGTGTATTTGGTTCTGGTTGGCTTGCACTAAACATAATACTTTGCTTTAAGCTAGAGAACTCTGCTTTTGTCACATCAGACAACAATATCCCCTTCAAGAAGGCTTCAAGTTGTTTTTAAAATGGCTTCTAGCAAACTCAAGGCACAACTTAATACTGCTATTTTGCCACCCTACCAAAGAGGCTCAGTCTGTAAAGTGCCCAAGAGATTGTTGATGTCTGGATAGTTTTCTTTTCATTGCCATATAGTTGGCCTCTTAGACCCTTTTCTAACAAATGCCCTCCTTGTCCTGATGCTCAATTTGACTGGAAGGTCTGATCTTGGGTTGTGGCACAAATTTTCTATTTTGCTTCATTGGACTTCATGTTGCTATGAAGGTTCAACGACTTGCCAATCTTTTTTATGACTTCGTAGCCTTTCTCCCCTCAATAACATAATCTCGACAGCTTCACAGCTCAACTGCAGGATTGATCTGAGCAGTTATTTTATGATTGAAGACCTCACAAAGTTAGATCAACTTTATTAACATAATATTTGTTGTGCAATCAAGCAATGGAACACAGGATTCAAAATGAACATGAAACAACATCAGTTTACATATTTACCAAATTACAGTGCCAGTTTACTATACTGTAAATTGCAATGTTTTTCTGAAGAAATTTATCAAAAGTGGCAGTAAAGATTTTTAGAAGGGAAGTCATTTTCTAGCTTTAGTAAGTTTTTAATTCATTAATTTCCTTTGTAAAAATCATTAGTTATTAACATTAGTTATTATTTTATAGGATAAAAGTCCAGTTCTACATCTTTCAGTTTAAGGTAAAATGACACTTCACAGTGTCTATTGTGCTCTTTACTTATATATATGTATATATATATATATTAGAGGCTGAAAAACAGACTACATGTTGTTTATTAACTTTTGCAGTTGTTACTGTAATGTGCAAGGATTACTAATTTAGAAAGAAAATGCTAAATAAATGATTAGTAGTTTAAGAAAAGCATAATTGAATTGAACTTAAATTGTTAAATTTAAAATAAAGGATTTTTATTTTTATATTTGACTCGAAATAATATTTTAACAGTGTTGACAGAGATCTCTACAGATATTGAAAAGTGAACTCAAAGGTAGGGTATTTCAACGAGGCTAGCAATAGCAAACTCGTTTTGAAAGCATGAGATCTCACCCTCCCTTCAGAGTGCCCACAAAGCCACACCTCCTCCAAAATGAATGCACACAGTCTGCAAAGCGTCTCGAGACGAGAGACGGCGTTAAATTACCTCATGTCTCAAAGCACATAACATTACAATAATAATTAATGTAAACAACTTACAGAGCTCTTACTTGTACCACCTGACTGCTGTAGATTCATTTTGCCGTTGAGTGATGACATAGAAACGTATAAATCCGAGTCTCAAGAAGGGAACAGCTCCAGGTAAAAAGTCATGGTTTGCCATCTCGTAATTACGGTTACGACATGTCGGGAATGCGGCATAAGGTTGTTTTGGTACAGGAGGAGTGTTTATGGCGCTCGGTGACTGTCGGTCTACAACTCTGCCTTACGGAAACGTGCTAATGACGTTTTGATGATTCAGACTGAATACAATTATTGGATGAACATTTTTTGGTCCTGAGACTTCCACAGATATATAATCATTTAATATTTAGACCACTTCTATTATTGATTGCGATCATAATGTGAAGAGAGTTTCAACCATTATAACAAAATGTTTAAGTTTATTATTATAAGTTTATTTTTAATTCATCACTGCTTTTTTCACTGATCTTCAAATCCTTGTACTTTTAAATGTGTAGCTCTGTCCTCGGCCATACAGCCAATGGACAGTGTTACATTGACAATGATTTTGAGGGGGAAAAAATGAGCCAAACAACTTCTGGTGATAGTTGCCTTGTGATCAAAGCTCTGGATCCCAGAAAGGCAGATTCATGAACTGTCACCATTGATCCTCTGAGCAAGCTACTTAACCTCAGGCTGTTCCTGGAGGACCAGCCCTTTACTAAGTGAACTCTGAGTCATTTTGAATAAAAAGCATCTGCTAAATGTCAAAACCCATATAAAAGCCTGATAACATATTTACAGTCAAAGTGAGAAAAGGTCAGAAATATATGAAAAGAGAAATGCCACATTTAAGATATTCTCTAATGGATGTCAGTAAAAGCTCAAGTGGCTCGGTGAAAGAGAACTCCTGATTACAATAAAAGAAGATTTGTTATTTATTTGTTTAAAGGATTAGTTCACCCGGAAATCTGTATTGCAACTGGAGCCAGTTGAACAACAGAACCAAACTAGAATGTACATTTCCAGAAGAAAATGTGAAGTGGTGCTTGCAGTGGCAAAACTCACCACTCGGTTGCTTGGGTGTGGTACATGATTGCGTACGAGCAAACAAACATGTCTGTATGATGTTCTGGTGCTGAGATATGGCTTATTCATGTCTTCAGGTGGTTGCTAGGCAGTTGCTAGGGTGTTCTGGGTGGTTGCTATGGAGTTGCTAGGCGGTTGCTAGGGTAGTCTGGGTGGTTGCTAGGGCATTGCTAGGGTGTTCTGGGTGGTTGCTAGGCGGTTGCTAGGGTGTTTTGAGTGGTTGCTATGGTTTTTTTAAGTGGTTGCTAGGGTATTCTGGGTGGTTGCTAGGGTATTGCTAGGATGTTCTGGGTGGTTACTATGAGGTTGCTAGGCGGTTGCTATGGTGTTTCTAGGCGGTTGCTAGGGTGATTTGGGTGATTGCTAGGCAGTTGCTAGGGTGTTCTGGGTGGTTGGTATGATGTTGCTATGTGGTTGCTAGGGTATTCTGGGTGGTTGCTAGGCGGTTGCTAGGGTATTCTGGATGGTTGCTAGGGTGTTGCTAGGTGGTTGCTAGGGTGTTCTGGGTGGTTGCTATGTTGTTGCTAGGTGGTTGCTAGGGTATTCTGGTTGTTGCAAGTAGTTGCTAGGGTATTCTGGGTGGTTGCTAGGGTGTTGCTAGGATGTTCTGGGTGGTTACTATGAGATTGCTAGGTGGTTGCTATGGTGTTTCTAGGTGGTTGCTAGGGTTATCTGGGTGGTTGCTAGGTGGTTGCTAGGGTGTTCTGGGTGGTTGCTATGATGTTGCTCTGTGGTTGCTAGGGTATTCTGGGTGGTTGCTAGGCGGTTGCTAGGGTATTCTGGATGGTTGCTAGGGTGTTGCTAGGCGGTTGCTAGGGTGTTCTGGGTGGTTTCTATGTTGTTGCTAAGTAGTTGCTAGGGTATTCTGGTTGTTGCTAGGTAGTTGCTAGGGTATTCTGGGTGGTTGCTATGGTGTCACTAGGTGGTTGGTAGTTGTCACAGATGGTTACTATTGGAGTTCTTAGAATTTTCTTGGCATGATTTAGTACTTACCTAATCGCCATTAGCATGTAGCTATTCACAGCTAGCATGTGTAGCATATTGGAAGTTATGTTTGCTTGCATGAGTCAAAAGAGACAACCCCCATCTCTATACGATGTTCTGATGCAAAGAAATGTTTGGTTGCTAGGGAGTGGGTTGGCAGCTGCCAGTCATGAAAGTCCAAAGGCTGCTTGTCAGTATGAATGATATAAACCAACTCCCATGCCTCTGTGCCATTCAGAATGGAAGATATCCCTTCATGGATTTTGGTTGCTAAGGTGCTCAACAATGGTTGCTAGGGAGGGGCTAGGAAGTGTTGACATGATTCATGATTGGCTACTTGCTGCCCAGAGTCAAACTTGTGTTAACCCCATCTCTATATGATGTTCTGATACAGAGATATAGGTCTTGCAAAATGGTTGCTAGGGTACTCTGTTTGGTTACTAGGGAGTGGCTTGGCAGCTGCCAGTCATGAAACTCAAAAGGCTGATTGTCAGTGTGAATGATATAAACCAACTCCCATGCCTCTGTGACATTCAGAATGGAAGATATACCTCTATGGATTTTCGTTGCTAAGGTGCTCGACAATGGTTGCTATGGAGGGGCTACGTAGTGTTGAGGTGATTCATTATTGGTTGTTTGCTGCCCCGAGTCAAACGAGTCCACCCTTGTGTTTCTATGACACTTCTATCCGGAGATATCCTTTTGATCTCTTTCAATAGAAGTCTATGGAACTTGTTGCTAAGGTGCTCAAAATGGTTGCTAGGGCGTGGCTTAATAGCTTCACAATGATCCTGAGAGACTGATTGGTCATCTGAGTAAAATGAGCCCGTCCACTTGTCTCTATGACACTGTGATCCAGGGCTATGTTCAATACAAAATCCCTATGCAATGTGTACACCATAGTAAGTCAATGGGGCAACTTTGAGAAGCTCCTACCCCCCGGGGTGCAACTTTTACCCCATTGTGAGGTATGTTTTTTTACAGAGCCTGTCAGCCTCTTCAAATGTGGCAAATCACACGTTTCTGAGAAATCTGATTTCTGAGCTATGACTCGTCAAAGTTTGTTGCAATGTTAAGTCTATGGGATTTTTTTTGGGCGCTTTTTTGCCCCTGGGGCAATTACCGTACCCCCGATCTCTTAGAAAAGATGTAGCACACCTCTCCTCAATAGGCCACACGATTTGATGGCTCACTCAGTGGTCTGTGATGTCAGGATGTATTTATTATAATATAGTAACAGATAGTCACTATAGAGTTATTATAGAGTTCTTAAAATCTTTATTCCTTTATCCTCTTTAAAATCTTTATCCTCGTGCCTATGGCCTACTGTTGCTAGGGTGCTGTAATTGGTTGCTAGGGTGAGGCTATGAAGATTTTACGCCATTACTTACTGGCTTCTTGATAATATAAATCCTCTGAGGGAGAGAGAGAGGGAGAGAAACGCAGGGGTGTCAGGCCCTTTGTGTCTGTGTGTGTGAAAAAATCGGTTGGTATTTAAATTTCTAAACATTCGGCAATGTTAAGTCAACGGGATTTTTTTGCCGCTTTTTCTCTCCTCAATGAGCCGCATGATTTGATGCCTCACTCAGGGGTCTGTGACAAACGGTGCAGGAGGAGTTACGCGCCAAACTTTGTCCAGAATAATAAAAAGAAGAAGAAGAACTAGAAACAGAGCATTTCCTGCGGAACATGCGTGTGAATGCTTAAAATGCTTAACTGAAATGCAAAGAAAGAAAGAAAGAAAGAAAGAAAGAAAGAAAGAAAGAAAGAAAGAAAGAAAGAAAGAAAGAAAGAAAGAAAGAAAGAAAGAAAGAAAGAAAGAAAGAAAGAAAGAAAGAAAGAAAGAAAGAAAGAAAGAAAGAAAGAAAGAAAGAAAGAAAGAAAGAAAGAAAGAAAGAAAGAAAGATTAGTAAGAAAGAAAGAGAAAGAAGGATTAGTTAGAAAGAAAGAAAGATGGATTAGTTAGAAAGAAAGAAAGATGGATTAGTTACAAAGAAAGAAAGATTAGGTAGAAAGAAAGATTAGGTAGAAAGAAAGAAAGAAAGAAAGAAAGAAAGAAAGAAAGAAAGAAAAAGAAAGAAGGATTAGTTAGAAAGAAAGAAAGATGGATTAGTTAGAAAGAAAGAAATATGGATTAGTTACAAAGAAAGAAAGATTAGGTAGAAAGAAAGAAAGAAAGAAAAAGAAAGATGGATTAGTTAGAAAGAAAGAAAGATGGATTAGTTACAAAGAAAGAAAGATTAGGTAGAAAGAAAGATTAGGTAGAAAGAAAGAAAGAAAGAAAGAAAGAAAGAAAGAAAGAAAAAGAAAGAAGGATTAGTTAGAAAGAAAGAAAGATGGATTAGTTAGAAAGAATGAAATATGGATTAGTTACAAAGAAAGAAAGATTAGTTAGAAAGAAAGAAAGAAAGATTAGTTAGAAAGAAAGAAAGAAAGATTAGGTAGAAAGAAAGAAAGAAAGATTAGGTAGAAAGAAAGAAAGAAAGATTAGGTAGAAAGAAAGAAAGAAAGAAAGAAAGAAAGAAAGAAAGAAAGAAAGAAAGAAAGAAAGAAAGAAAGAAAGAAAGAAAGAAAGAAAGAAAGAAAGAAAGAAAGAAAAAGAAAGAAGGATTAGTTAGAAAGAAAGAAAGATGGATTAGTTAGAAAGAAAGAAAGATTAGGTAGAAAGAAAGAAAGAAAGAAAGATTAGGTAGAAAGAAAGAAAGAAAGAAAGAAAGAAAGAAAGAAAGAAAGAAAGAAAGAAAGAAAGAAAGAAAGAAAGAAAGAAAGAAAGAAAGAAAAAGAAAGAAGGATTAGTTAGAAAGAAAGAAAGATGGATTAGTTAGAAAGAAAGAAATATGGATTAGTTACAAAGAAAGAAAGATTAGGTAGAAAGAAAGAAAGAAAGAAAGAAAAAAAGAAAGAAAGAAAGAAAGAAAAAGAAAGAAGGATTAGTTAGAAAGAAGGAGATTAGGTAGAAAGAAAGAAAGAAAGATTAGGTAGAAAGAAAGAAAGAAAGATTAGGTAGAAAGAAAGAAAGATTAGGTAGAAAGAAAGAAAGAAAGAAAGAAAGAAAGAAAGAAAGAAAGAAAGAAAGAAAGAAAGAAAGATTAGTTAGAAAGAAAGAAAGATGGATTAGTTAGAAAGAAAGAAAGATTAGGTAGAAAGAAAGAAAGAAAGAAAGAAAGAAAGAAAGAAAGAAAGAAAGAAAGAAAGAAAGAAAGAAAGAAAGAAAGAAAGAAAGAAAGAAAGAAAGAAAGAAAGAAAGAAAGAAAGAAAGAAAGAAAAAGAAAGAAGGATTAGTTAGAAAGAAAGAAAGATGGATTAGTTAGAAAGAAAGAAAGATTAGGTAGAAAGAAAGAAATAAGGATTAGGTAGAAAGAAAGAAAGAAAGAAAGAAAGAAAGAAAGAAAGAAAGATTAGTTACAAAGAGAAAGAAAGAGGGAGGGAGAACAGGAGAAGCAGAAGCATAAATGCAACAAAAACCTGTAAAGTTCCTTCAGAAAAGAGCTCAGTGACTGTGCACCAATCAGAACACAGGACCAATTATGTGTGTCTCCCTTTGATGTGTGCTAATCAACATCACCTGTGCAATCAGCTTTCCTATTTAGACAGAGGGCAAAATCGCTGATACTTGGCCTCGAACAAACCTCCCTAGAGACAAAACTATAGGTTGTATCGGCGAAATGACCTGACCGTGAGCGAGACAAGGCCTTTGTGAACGATGTGATGTATTTTTTGTGTGGATAGAGTTGAAAAAAGAGACCACTTTGGCAAGTTGAAAAACTAGTGATCAGGGGCCGTATTCACAAAGAATTTTATTTTACCACTAGGAGTACTCCTAAATCCCATTAAAATATTTTAGCTAGGAGTTTTCTCTTAAAAGTTATTCACAACGCCTTTCAGACCTACTCTTAGTAAGGAAAAATGACAACTCCTAAACTAAGAGTGAGTCTTCGTTGCTATGGATGACGTCAATTCAAGGTGATTGGTTGTTAGATGACATCATGCGGAACATAACACAGACGCAACAAATCATGGAATTACGACATCTAAATATGTCTGTGTCCTACACAAAATAATAATAGTAATGTCATCGAAATGCATATATAATGACATGTTTGTGCAGGCCCCAGTGAAGTGTAATTCTAAAAAGGCAGAAAGAGAGAGAAAAGTGGTGCATTAAATTAAATTAAATTAAGGTAGCCTAATACCCTAATGAAACCGCCACTTGCCTAATAATGAAAAACGACACTTGCATTAACACTTGCTTGGTTAATTGACATCCTATTAGTATAGAAGCTTGTTTCCGCCACTGAATAAAAATAAATTAAAATAATTGCGACTTTTTATCTCACAATTGCGAGATATGAAGTCAGAATTGTGAGAAATAAAGTCGCAGTTGTGAGATAAAAAGTCGCAATTAGCTTTTTTATTTTTCATTCTGTGGCGGAAACAAGCTTCCATAGCCTAAATAGACTACTTAAAGCAAGTAAATGTTGCTCCTATTGAAGTAATGTAATAGTTGAATGACGGTGGATTATGAACTCGCCAAAACGAAAAAGAAAGCACCACTGGACGCAGGATCAGTTACTGCTGCTGGCCCAGTTGGTGCTGAAAAAATAAAAAAATAAAAATGAAAGGGAAATTCGACACTGGGATATCAAGTAAAACTAAGCTAGAGACATAGGAGAAGATTTGTTTGCAGATCAATGCAGCATTCCCGCTTGTGTCGCAGACCCCGGACGACTGCGAGGCGGTGATATGCGCTACAATCCTTTGTGAATAGGTCTTAGTGAGTTAGGAGTCCTCTCGACTTCTTTTAAGCTGTCCCAGACTTAGGTGCTACTTTTAGGGCTAAAATGCTTCGTGAATTACTTTTAGTGAAAAAAATTAGGAGTCCTAAAGTTAGGAGTGACACGCCCATTATTTTTAGGAGTTGCTACTAAATTCGCCAGCTAGGAGCTACTTTTAGCCTTAAAATTCTTTGTGAATACGGCCCCAGAGCATTACGGACCAAAGTTTGACCTGAATTTATAATTGCTGCCAATGGAGGATTGTCTGTCACTCTTGTCCTTTGGAAGGACACAGAGGAAAAACTGTAAGTCCGAGGGATTTACTCAAGGGCGTAGGTTTAGGGGGGGACGCTAGGTACTAGTCCCAATCAATATTTTGAGATGACAAATTTGTCCCCACCAATATTTAGCAAGCTCCTTTGAACTGCTATTTTGATATTTGCGCTGCATTTGGATTTTTGCGCTGCTATTTGGATCGATTCCAACGGCCAGGACGACGACAGTACAAGATAGCCTACGCCGTAATTTGATTGGCGGCGGGGTATCTGACAGGCAGGGTACACGCGCGGGCCGGGACTACTTTTTGAGCTTGCACTCACTGGCAGCGAGCGGGTGGTGTGTGCGCGTGTGTGTGTGTGCGCGTGATGACGCCGACGGTAAGTTACCAGGGCTTTCTCTCTGCCTGCCATATACAAAGGCCAGAGTAAAACATTTTAATATTCCGTTTTTTTGCCCCTTTTTGTACTTTGTAGATCAGCTATGTCACCCAAGAACAAGAAAGGGGACATATGAAGCTTTTTCATAAAGCAGAGTGTAAGTAGGCAAAAATAACTAGCCACACAAATAATTAGGAGTAGTGACCGACCAGGCTTTCAAATGCAGATTCTTCTGTGGAAAATAGTATTAAGTGGTGATCCTGGTTACCCAGGATATTGTTACAGTTAAACCTAGCTTCTGCAATCTTTCAAGGTTAGGAGCATTAATTAGGGGTGTGCAGCACGGATAGACTCATAGAAGTCGCGCTATCATGATAGAATGCTACGTTAGCAAGTCACTGAATGTTAATTAGCCTACCTTAACTTAGAATCTTGCAGTCATAAACAGTGGATCATCTGAGACATTTTTCGTTTCTACATTCTGTTTATGTAATGTATTTGTGAGTGTAGCCTACTTGCTAGACACATGTGCTGGAAAAACATGTTGGCAATGTTAAAAAGGCAAATGTTAACACTGTTGGTTATTCAAATATAATGAATCATTATTTGATTGATAATATCCAAATAACAATATCTGGTAGGAGGGTTAAACTTGCTAGCCATAGGATAGACTACAAAATTAATTAACCATTTTGTTTGCAGGAAAGACAGCATCAAATGGGGAATGGGATGGTGTCCCGTCCCGTCCCGTCCCGTCCCCACCAAAGCTGAGACCAAACCTACGCCCATGGATTTACTAAACACACGTGAGGAAGCACAACAAAAATACCTACGTTTCAAGTATAGTTACATGCCCGAAGAGTTAAAATTGTGGCCAGGCCAGCGATTTAAAAAATATTTTTTACGATTAGTTTTCAAGCTGGCTCACTCTAGCAGATGACATCACGTGCTCTAGCTCTGAACAGTCTCTCTCATCCGCTTCCATTAAAATCTGAGAAACGGCTTGAAAAACTTCATGAGACTAAAGTAGAGATTGTGAAAAAAGTATAAAAGATTTCAAAAAGTTGAATACAACGTTAATAGCTTAAAGATTTCTCAACATTTTAAAGTTGAAATGACAAAAATAGCTGAAAGTATGCAGAAGTAGTGGGCTTTGAAAGCAGAAGGAGCATAAAGCATGATTTGAAGAATTCTCCATTGACTTACATGTTAAAAAAAATGCACAAAAAGATTAATAATTTAAAAAGTATAAAAGTTATAAAAAAGAAAAATAATAGCACACATGTCCTTGAAAAGCTGAACATTTTGATACTTGAATGGTTTTTGTAGCACAAAGTAGAGAGGAGTTGAAAGCGACCACGGAAGAATACGGAATAATAATAATAAAGATTTGGATTTCAATAGTGTGAATGCTTGAAAGCATTCACACTAATAATAAGTATACACAATAACAATAGTGATGCCTTGCCTTTGGCAAGCACCACTAAAAAGAATAATAAGTATGGACAATAACAATAGTGTTGCCTTGCTTTCAGCAAGCACCACTAATAAGAAAGGAATAATTGACGACAGCCCGTTGAATTATTAGAAAAATAATGCACACCCGAGGTGGTAATGCGGTCACAACGCGAAGCGGAGTGGCCGTTACACCTCGGTGTGCATTATTTTTCTAATGATTCAACGGCCTGAAGTCAATTATTCCGCTTATACTACAGTTACCACACATCGAAACATTGTTCAAATGATGTATTTCAAGACGTTTGTAAAGTTTTTGTCATTAAAACGCTCTTGTATGTAGGACTAATTTATTGCGCATCTAATCCCACGCCTCCGTTGCTAATTCCAAAACGTAATTTTAGAGTTAGTAACGGAGGTTTGAGCCACTGATAGCAGACTAATGCTGGACATACTTAACGACTGGCTGAAACATTCTGTTTCCATCGACTGCAGCAGATTTTAAACACAGACTGAACGCGCTGAACACGCGTTTGGGCATGATCAATCATAACAAAGTATCAAATTACATTCATAACCGGCCTAACAATAAGTGTGTCCCTGGCTTTATGCAGTTATTAATGCAGTTATTAGAGAGAGAGAGAGAGAGAGAGAGAGAGAGAGAGAGAGAGAGAGAGAGTGTGTGTTGTGGCATGTGCTTCAATGTTATTATTTATTAATTAATTCAATTAATTTTAATTAGTTCGTTCATGTTTTTTTCCTAATTTTGACAGTAGTAAATGAAACACAAAGTCCTATTAACAAGTAGGCTATAGGCCTATCAATAACTATTTATTTGTAATAGCCTCTGCAATAATTACGAAAACCCGTGCAGCAGGACTATCAATTTATTTATATAGGCCTATTCAGTTTAATTTTCTATTGACTATATAGGGCGATATACTTTGTTTATTAAAATTAAACTGCATGTTTCCATTGATTGTGAAGTTAGACATCGAAAATTGCAGATCAAGCGCATGGGCTGCATGTTTTTTCTTGTTATGAATTGGATCCTATTTTCCGTTATTACAGTTAACTACGCAAAGTGATATGGAACTGTAATGCGGTCAAGACCTGCCTGGAACTACGTTAGCCGTGCGTTTCCCTGAAAATAATTGCACTCCTTAGAACGTTCTCAACCAATCAGAATCAAGCATTCAACAGGCCTGTATAAGTATGGAGAAGCACACTAGTGATGCCTTGCTTTTGGCAAGCACCACTAATAATTTAGACCAGGTTTGTCAACTACGTCAAACTTAAACTAAAACTTAAAAAAAAAAAAAAGTTTTTTGTCTGTATTTTACACAAATCTATATGACTTGAAATTTAACGCCAGTCAAACGTACACACTTTAATTATGCTATTTTGTCATTTTTGGAGCTTAAAAACCTCAAAACTCATTCACTTTGATTGTAGTGAAAAGAGTGTTCAGGATATTCTTCAAATATTCAGCTTTATGTTCCATGGAAGGAAGACAAGTGAATTTGCAATGATTCAGTGTGATTAAATGATGACAGAATTTCCCAGTGAACTATTCATGTAAAGCAAAAGAAAATCCAGAAGTAAACTTACCAAAAACAAGTTAGATAGTGAATTACTTGAGGCATACATAAGTCCTTTGGGTTCTCTTTGCCCCAGGAAATATATTATTTAGTATAAGCATTCTCTTCTACTAAGTATATTTGTAAAAAGAATGAGTTTGGGCTGAGCTTAATCTTATGTCACTCTATACACCAAAATAAAATCTCAATATCTTAAACATGAAAGGGATATTGGGATATTTCCATCTGATCAATGTTAGTAACATTTTCATACTGTTTATATTGATTTCACAAGTGGAACTGAAAAACAGGGCAACAGGCCAATACCCATGTTTCTCTCGTGAAACAAAGTTATTTTCTGGTCTTTTAAAAGGAACATATGGTTGTAATAATAACAAATATCCTAAAAGGTTTATTTAATAAATAGGTCAGCACTGATTAAAAATATAGTGTTGTAAGCAGTATTGTGTGTACTTGTCAAATAAATGTCATTTTGCCAGACCAAGGGGGAAAGTCAATATTACCAATAGGTCAGATGTTGAATGTAAATAAACCTGCCTAAGCAAATCAAGCGTATTAGAACAGTGGCTTCAGTATCATGTGACCCAGACAGTAATATTTGTTTCCTGTCCATCACCAGTCCAGTAAAACTCTATCAGATGGAACCTCTCAGGGTTTGATCAATGACATGGATTTGGGTCACTGTTGTAAATGTCTATCTTACTTCAACAGGGTGAATCAGTGTCATTCCCGTAATAGGATGTTGGCAGCTTACACAGGCTGGTGTTTTATGATGATAAGTTGCAAGTTTCCAACTAAATTATACAACAGACTTTAATAGCAATACAGTAGCCTGCTTCCATAAATGATGTGCTGATGACTCAGTTTTAGTCATTTTATACTGTCCGGCATGGTGCCCAGATCAGAGAGGCATTGTTTCTTCATAGCGTACTTGGCATAGTTGATATCTGCATTCAAACTATTTATCATCTTGACTTTATTTCAGCCATATTGATTATTAAACAGATTATACTATTTCGATTAAAACTTGGTTAGAATATCTAAAGCCACAAAACTTGTTTTTTAAATGTTCATTAAGTATTGTAAAGATATACATTTATATACACGCATATTGTAGCCTAAGTCATTTACAGTAATACAAACACCTAAACTATAGTATGCTGACAATTATTAAAGCCTAAGTCATGTGGCTTGGTTGGACATGTCATTTAATTTATGAGTACAGTGAACTGCAAACAAGTATCTATCAATCCTAGAGACACAGACCAGCACACAGGTCCACAGATGCTAAAGTGTTTAGTGGAGGGCGGCTAATGCCAAAACAAGAAGTCCCACTAGATCTAAATATAGAAATTTTGCTTTCCAGCATTTCTCGAACTGGCTTTGTTTCAGGACCCTTATTTTACATTCGACATCAACATTAATACCAATATTGCACAAAATAAAACAAATACATATATACACTCCTCCTGTCACGGTGTGGTGCGGGTTGAAGGACTCAAAGTCAATAGGCTCCAATTCAAAACATTTACTACTATATCACTCACAGGTACAGAGAGGCGGGCGGGCGGGCGGGCAGGATGATGGACAGGAACACGTACTAAACAAAACTATGTAACTTCAACTACAGACAAAGACTGACTGAACTGAACAAACTAAATACAGACACTGATGAACCAAACCAGGTGACACAGATGAAGGTGATTAACAAGACACAGGTGATGCAGATGAACTAATGACTGGTAGGCATGGAAACCAATGAGTGGTGGGGAAAAAAAAGACGTGACTGATGCCGAGTTCAGACTGCACGATTTTAGCCCTGATTTTGGCTCGCAGACAGGTTTTGAGAAATCGCAGACAAATGCCCGAAATCACAGGCAAATCGGTGCTCGTTCACGCGAGCGACAATCACGCAGTGTGAATGAGCAAAGACGCGATCTGAGAGAATCGCAGACGAGTCACCGACGCCTGTGAGATATTTGGCATGCTAAATATCTGGACCTGTCGGCGATTCACAATCCTGCTGTGTGAAAAGTGTTCTGACTGATAACTACATCGGCGATGACCGACAGCCAATGAGAGAGCAAGATACAGGACAGCATGATGTTCAGGGAGGAGTTATAGACCAGAATATCAGTATTTTAATAGATAGGCCTATATTTACAATTATATCAAACAGAAACAAACCACAAACATTTGCATGACCAGCAGCAACAGCAGGACATTTGTAAAATTATTTATTTACCCCCAACTCTCTTTGCAAAACACAGTCCTTGCTCCCCTCGTCTTCCCAACCATTTCCTCCTGCATAAACTGTTTATTTTTCTCATTTTCGCTGCAAATCAGCGCACAGACAATTTGGATCGCAATCTTCTTGTAGGCTATAATTTTTAATTACAAATTCAGTGTCGCACGAGAACTCCGGTCTCACGCACGCGTGATCCTCCGTTATTTCCTTATCACTTCTCGCGTTTGTTTGGTTGTGAAACGTAGTTTTCGGTCCAGGGAGAAGTTGTCGGCGATTCTTTCTTTTGTAAAGTCATGCAGTGTGAAACCTCCTGTCGCCGATCCATCGTGCAGTGTGAACACACCAGCAACTGAATGTTACCCCAGATAGTCACGCAGTGTGATAACAACAGTGACACGATTATTTTGAAAATCGTGCAGTCTGAGCTCGGCATAAGAATGAAAACAGGAGATCATAACAGACACGAAAGTGACATTTTGAGCTCTGGTGTCATGGCGGTCTCTGGCTCGGCAGCTCTGGCTGGGCCGGCTCTGGGCTGGACGGGGACGGCGGTGAAGGCTCTGGGCTGGACGGTCTCGGCAAGACGAGTCTCCGGCTTAGCAGGTTGTGTTCTGGATCGGGACACGACGCTCTCCAGACACCGGCTGAAGGTTTCCCTCCAGTCTAGTCCGGTGGTGTCTGGGAGGTCGATGTGCTGGTTGAAAGTGGCCCCGATCCGGAACAACGTGCACAAGCTCACATCGTCGAGGTCGCTGACAATGACAAGGCGGCAAAACCCCACAACGAAGGAGAAAAAGTTCTTGCTCTCCTGAGCCAAGACGATAATTTTTACCCGTTCATCCATGTCGGGCGGTCTGCAGTTCTGTCACGGTGTGGTGCGGGTTGAAGAAGGACTCAAAGTCAATAGGCTCCAATTCAAAACATTTACTATTATATCACTCACAGGTACATACATACCCGGGCGGGCAGGAACACGCGCTAAACACAACTGTGTAACTTTAGCTACAGACAAAGACTGACTGAACTGAACGAACTAAATACAGACACTGATAAACCAAACCAGGTGACACAGATGAAGGTGATTAACAAGACACAGGTGATGCAGATGAACTAATGACTGGTAGGCATGGAAACCAATGAGTGGCGGGAAAACAAAAGACATGTGACTAAGAATGAAAACAGGAGATCACAACAGACCTGAACGTGACACCTCCCTTTTGGAAGCTTATGAAGCATATTTATTTGCTATGTGAACTGTTCATGAACATACAAAATGTTGGACCTATAGATGACCTCACAGAAACTATTGCCAAAGTATCTCAAAGCTTTTCGTGCCACACATACTGTTCAGTCACATGAGACTATAATCAGTTCCAGTGATGGATCAGTGATGTTTAGCCATAAATTTTCACGTTTTGGCTTCAGAGCAAATCTGTCTTGAGCCATTTGTTGTTTCTATGTGTAAAGCCATCAAGCCATTGTTTTCTTCTGGCACAGCTCACCCCTCTTGGAATTCAATAAAACTGACAGCAGATAATTATAAAAAAGAGACCGATGTTTAAGACTTTGAACAAGAGTGCAAATGGATGATTAGAACAATTCCAAGTATATATATTTTTTGTGTGTGCCTGAAACCACTAAAACTGCAAGGCAAGAACAAATATTATGGATACAGAACACCAGAGAAATGTTAATATTAGAACCCCTTCATATTAAAAATTCTATTCATTCATTCAGCCAAAGCAACCTGCAAAGTAAAAATGACTTATAATCAATGTTTCAGTAGTGCACTAATAGAGATTAGTGAGCTACTGCTCTGAGATTGACAACTGAGCCACAGTAATTTTAGGTTCTCACATCCATTTTCAGATGTTTTCGATATGGTTTTCTTTTGTGAACCACTGAATCATTGACACTTTTACATTTTGCAAAGGGTGATTTTTACATGCAAACAACAGACAAAGAATATATTTAAGTGTATAAATATAGAGGACCATTCTCAAGTCAACAATATGACTTTTAACATGACAATTAAATAAGCACATTTTTTCCTGTCTGTTTTATGTAACAGTGGATATGTTATGCCTGATGAATCTTGTCAAGCATAAAATAACAAATTATAAATGTTTAATGACCTTGGCTCCAATGAAAAGTAAAGTCACTTCTGACACTTCTTATAATTAAAGTGAACAGTGTGTGTGTGTGTGTGTGTGTGTGTGTGTGTGTGTGTGTGCGTGCGTGCGTGCGCGTGCGCGTGCGTGCGTGCATGCGTGTGTGTGTAAAAAATACATATTTATCACATTAAACTGTATTATACTATATAATTGTATTATAATAATTAATTTGTAATTAACATAGTTTAATAATAGTAAATTAATAATAATTAAATAATATATTTTACTTAAAAAAATTGCTCACAAAACACTCAACAACAGACATTTGTGTTTACCGCATGCACTTTATAAAATGGATCTCCTTTCATAACAACTCGCCTACCTGTGCCAGACAATGAGCATATCTTTGCAGATGAACCCCCGCTCTAGGCTATATCACACTACGGTTAATGCACCAAACACTTGGCTGATGCACAGTAAAGTAGGAGGGACATGAGTTTGCTAAGGAGCAGCCGATGAAAAGCCCTGCAGGCCAATGGGACACAAAGAACTGTCCAGGCCCATTAAAAAAGACATGTTTTCAAGCACATCTCTTAAAGTGCTCTCAATACAGAGTCACTGCAGCATCCTACAGAGTTTGCATAAATGGTGAGAAGCATAAATCCTTAATAGAACAGACAGAGGACTGTGAACAAGCTTTAACAAACTCGCATGCACTCAGAAAAACATCCACCTACCCTGTTTGACCACTGAGTTTATTATTTGTTTCAAAGACAGCGTACTTTTTTTGATTGCTTGCAAGAGAAGATTAAAATCAAATTATATTGAGAATGATTTAGTTTCTTTTGTAAAAACAAAACCCCATAAACAACTGCATCCAAAGACCTACTGAGAAATGTAATAAAATGGAACAAGGCAGCTGATGGCATGTGACCGCTGTCCACAACAGAAGAGGTCAACACTGAACCTACATCCTATAAATCAGATCGTCCCAGGCGTTTACACATATTCACTCATATGCTGTCATGACCGTCATATAAGTCTCATTGGATAAAAAGCTTCTGCACATAGTCTATTCACTGACTATCTCATGCACATTGCAAGTGGCAATCAGATTGTCTGCATGGTTAATATGGAATTTATGGGGTCAAAGAGGGCAAGCTTGTATTAATTGGGTTCAGAAGGTATCAAGCTAAGATTTGAGAGATTCATGGCATCATCATACTTTACGTTAGACAAAAAAAGTAACTTCTATCATTTGTGCTGCAATCAATATTTGATAGAATTTTTTCCATAACATCTATTATCGTGGTACTAACTATTTCAGATAAACTCGCCCATTAGCGATACTAAAAGCAAAAAAAAATTTTTATAAAGCAGTTGGTTGCTTTACATGTCAAACTGTCAGCTGCAAACTGGAACCCTATTTTTTGTGCTGAAGTCTGACGCTGCTAATTTTTTCTCAAACTGATGTTACACTTCTCATTTAGCAGAAAGAACATTGACTGTTTATTAACAATATTAGAAAATGCCATTTAAGTCAGTGTGGTTACACAGTTAATTATGAGTTACATGTTTTTCTATTATCTATAGCACAATGATGTTTGGTGATCTTGGGGGTATTTTGCATAACTTCGGCAACGCCTCATTACAACAAGCAATGGAAATGTTGTCTTAGCAGTCTATGTAAATAGCTAGGCTATTGAAACATCCCAGGGTTCAGCATAATTGTTCACCAAGCACCCAGTTGACATCAATTTGTGTGACAAACTACTTGCTCCTCGCTCATCAGGAACCTGCCGATCCTTTGATTCCACAATAGAGGACTGTCTACATTAAATAGCTTCACTCTTGGTGTCTATGCTTTCAAAGCACTGATGAGCGCAGAAGCCTACTGAATACTACACTAGCTGTTAATTTATCTCTAAGATTTAGTAATTGCACTGTTGTTTTGGCTGAGAATGGCAATCAAGTGCACAACAAACACTTGACTAATTAAAAGAGGTTCCATTGCATTTTTGTAGCATGACAATACCATTCTGGACATGTTCCATGGTAATATTCGTTAAAGTACCTTGGTGTGTGTACAACTATAGCAGTGCTGTTGGGGACTAAGTAATTCAGTAGCAATGACTACTTTAATTATATGTGTCAGTAGTGAGACAGTACCTGTGTTCCGAATACAATACAATGATATGTACGATAACAATTGCAGAAAAAATAACATTGTGATGTCCAGAAACCAATTACAATAGTAAATTGAGTTTAATTTATCGACACAGAAGTCATGTTTAACGTGATAGTTTCATCCTTGCATCTACTATAATACATATGTTAGTCCCGAGATTCTTTACATCAGTGAATAAATACATTCCCACGGATACGCTCGTGTCTTAATGGTCTGGTGATATCACTTTTGTTAAGACTGCGGTTCGTCTGTGTGAAGGCCAAGAGAACTGATAACAGTGTCAACGAGCACTCACCATGATTTCAAAAACAACCCATTCCAGCAGTAGATCACCTCTTATTTAACAAAAACGAACAAATTGCTGATCAAATTAGGTAGTTTCTTTCTATCAAGTATGTTCCTGCCGCGAGATGTTTCAAAAAGTGGTGGGGACAATATCGACCCTGGCGAAAAGTGGTGGGGAGTGGTGACAGGTCCCACCTGTCATTTACGCCCATGTCATCATCAACACGTTTCTTCATTTTGCGAACTGATTAGTAAAAGACTAACCTATACAAACCCCTATGTAGAATGCTCTGGTTTTATTTATAGCGAAATACTGGTAACGCTTTAATTAACATTACTGGCAAGTTTTAACATTAGTTAATGCAATGGTTTTTACAGCATTTATTCATAGTACATTAATTTGAATAAAATGCATTAACATACAGTATGTAAAAAAAATATTACTTGCATTAACAAAAAAGCTGTAAAATTGATCACTGCTAGTTTATAATACCTAATGCACTATCAAATGATAACAATCATTGTTGTTAAGTAAATACATTTCTGACAGGACCACTACAGTCGAATACGATTGAAAATTAGCATACAGTTAGGATTGGTGGTATGGGTCTGTTCTGGGCAAGAACTCCCTGCACATCCATGCAGCCTAGCATGAATAAGAGCATGGAGAGCAGCAATAACCCCAATAAACAATTAGGGTAAACAGAACAGAACCAACATGAATGTGTTGAAGATATCAAAACCGCACGTATCATATTTGATACACGAGTTTTTAAGACATATATTGAATCAGTGAGAGCAACACTTTCTTTGAAAACCTGTTGTATCTATTTTGATACGTGTATTCTGCCATCGTGTGGAATTTCACTGTACTGCAGGCAGTAGAGGGGTGATTTTTTAGCTTTTCAAAATGGCGGCTGCGATTGGATCAAGCCAGACGCTTTCGGACAGAAAATAAAGGCTAATTTCAAGTTGTTAAGGTAAAAAATAATATTGGATTACGCCTGATATAATTAATTTAACACTTTCTGAATTGAAATAATGCATAATTACTTAATCATTTAATCGTTAAATTACAAGTAAATCGTGTTGGAAATTGTGTATCAAATTTGATACTGCAGGTATTAATGGTGCTTTATGTCTAAACAGTAATGTCAAATTGTAGTAATGTTATCTACTTTATGACTACCACAATGCAAGCACACACAATATTGGGATGATTCAATTGATGGCAATTAATGACTGAAATGCCATATTAAAATATATATTGTGTTAAAAATGCACATATTAAAGGTGGGGTATGTGATTCTCTTTTTGGTCCATTTTTTCAAAATAACTTGAAATCCTATTCCTAACCCACTTACAGCCACTGAGTTAGAAGCACTGAAATGAAAATTAAGCAATTTAATCATCTGTGGAACGGGCAGGACTCGAAAAACTCCAGCCAATCATTTCCAAGACCACCTGGAATCATTGGACAGTAAGTTCGTCGATCAAACGGTCGGACCACGCCTAGTGCTGGGCGGTTTGACCAAAAATTTATATCACGTTTTTTTTCAAAATTATGCCGGTTTTCCGGTTTATGACGGGTTTTTTTTTTCATGCATAATCAGGTGTTCAAAGCATTTTCTACTGGTTGAGAGAGGAATTACTGCAGTAAATTGACTTAGGATGGTCTATTTTACTGTCATTAGTGAATATTGTAGAATAGAATAGTGCCCAGTATAACCTAAAATTGTTATTTCTTAACGTTCTAATAACCAGGAAATAACGTTAATACAACGTTTATATAACGGGAGAATTGAACGTTCTAATGACGTTTGAATGATGTTCTTACAACCAAGCAAGAACGTTAATACAACATTTATATAACGTTTTGAATAAAGTTCTTATAACCAAGAAATAACGTTAACACAACGTCTAAAAAACTGGACGTTTTAAATGTTCCTAGAACATTCAGAAATAACGTTTTTATAACTTAATGGGAACGTTATAAAAATGTTCTTATAACCTAAAATTGTTAGCTGGGGAAGAGGAGAGATTCGCGATTGCACAGAATACGTTTTAAGTGCAGGATTCTCTGAGCGAGCCCAGAGAAAATAGACCTATTCTAACAAGAGCAGCGTGTATCTGAGAGCGCGGCACATTATATTCCGCGCGCGAGCAGAGAGATTCGCGCTTGCGAAATATTATATTAATGTACTTTCGCGCTACAATAATGCGCTCTCGACATTTGACAGGAAAACAACGCCATAGTTCTGCAGCATCCATCTCCCCTGTAACGTAACACCAGAGCACTGCTGTTTACTCTCGCCTCGCAGTCGCTGCTTAGAAGTGCAACATTGTAAAGGGTCCGTCTGAAACAGTGTCGCGCAGCGTAACGTTCGTTCCGAACGTTGTGTAATTAAATACATTGGTATGGCGGTATATTAAAAATTAATATCACAACAAAAATATACACCGGTTTTCGGTATGAACCGGTATACCGCCCAGCACTAACCACGCCCCCCTCCCCCCAGCGCGCGTGACCCCCTTCGTGCGCATACTCAAAGCTCGTGACGCATGCGCATCTCGTCAGTAAAGCCGGTTCGATGATTAGTAGTAAATCGTCATTACAATCTCTCGCGCATCTGAGTTTTCGCTCGTGCATGATTGCGCGTACATGTTCTTCAAATGGGTGGAGTCAGGGCCAGCGTTGGAGGAAAGAAGGTAGGACCATTTGAATTGTGTATTTTCAAAATCTGCCGGTCGTTTTCCAAATCACATACCCCACCTTTAAATTTGAAACTGCAGGTATAAGGTTCTTTATCGCTGAATAGTCGTCACATTTATTTTTATGTAATCTACAATATGCCTACCACAATGTCATCTTACAATACATTTAGGTTATTTTTACAGTAACAATTCCTCTAAAATTATAATCAATATGCTGGAATCATCAATTTTTTATGTGTATTTTAGATGTCAAAAAGATTAGATGTGTACTGTGAGAAGTGTAAGGTGCATCTTTGCCTGAACAAAGACAGAAACTGCTTTCGTGACTACCACAAAGTCAAATAAAAGGACTGGAAAAAAGATCTATGTAAAAAAAAGAGAGAAAAACGGCCTAAAATGTTCTATGTTTTCAAACTGTTAAAGGCATAATAGATTTTTTGTATCTAAAATCTACACTGTTGTAAGCAAAACGTTCCCAAAAAACCTGATGTATCAAATGTGATACAAAAAATATATCATAAACAAAATGAGTTGGCAAAAAAATTGTTTTGGATTTTGATTCAAGGCTTAATAAACATCTAATTTCCAAAAATATATAATTTTCTGCCATTTTTTTAATGTGTCAGGCTTTAAAGGGTTAATTTTAATGTACAATATAATTAGAGCATTTTAGTCTGATTCAGGGGTAATCAGAATGCCAAATCCTGACTGACGAGAGGAGGAGCTGGGGATGGAGGAGGGTAATTAGCTCCTGAGAAACGCAATAGCTGCTGATAATACTGAAGGAGCTTATATATATATATATACAGTGATAGGCGTCATATTCCTATAGGTATCAGCTATGAGTCAGCTGATGCAAGCTTGACTAACGTAACCTGCCAGAACTGACGCTACACTTGATGTATATTATGTATGGGATAATGTAGAGCGAGGCGGTTGTTATAGCGAATACAACCCTGACAGGCTGATTAGGACTCCGACACGAAGCGGATGGGCCTGAAGAGGTTGTATTCGCTATAACAACCGCCTCGCTCTACATTATCTCGCTTATTACATGGCTACCTACATCATAAATCAATAATTTGACACAAAATATTGATTTAAAAAGGAGTTTATTGATTTGAAAACGATTGTATTGCTTCCGCTAAAGAAAATAGAATCCATGTCAACGGTGTGTTATACTTAGCAGCGGTCTGTTATCAAGAAATAACAGGCCACATTCTACATTAGAATTCAACCAAGCCATGTAATAAAAATAAATATTTTCTTAAATGTTACTTTAAATTATGAGTAGCTACTTTAAATTTTAGCTTGCCCATCATTTTTACATGCATCGGATACAATCACACCATGACACCACAGTCTAATTTTGTAAGGATTGGATAACATAATAATAGGCTAGCCCAGGTCTGAATGTATCTCAATGTATAAGGTTCTGAGGCATAACAAGATTGGCAAAGAATTATTACTTAGAGCAAGGACATCAATCATGAAAGACTGAATTCTCTCTTAGATGAGGCACATCAACTCTCGCCACAGCTCATTATACAATATCTGACCAGAGCCGTAACCACCATAGACATTAGAAAGACACGTGCCCTCCAACATCACAGTTTAGTGATTGACTAATATATTTTTCAATGATTTGGTCCCTCCAATCATCCTGAATACAGTATGGGTACATTATTGTATCTAATGTAGCTTGAAATTGTTTGGTACAAGATGTTTGATTTAGCCATTTTGGCTGAATCTTGCATCACTGAAATGTCTTCATTTTCTTCACAGATGACAACATCTCATTAATTAGCTAATTAGGTAGGTAATTTGTTTCTTTGTCTTGATTCCGACTCCTCCTATCGCTCCTAGAAACACACACACACAAAAATGTATACTCACACACATAATGAAAAAAAGATTCAAGACGGTTGTCATTCCTGCTGTTGTCATAGCAACTTGCTCGGTTTAAGTGACAGACCTCAGGTCTTGAACATGCAAAACTTCACAGGGACTGTGCATCCTCACGGATGATGCCATTCTCTGTGTACCTTTCCCACAGGAAGGATAACTCTGAGCGTGATGCTGAATGACTTCAGCTCAGCATACCATAGTTTGCCTCAGGCTTGTCGTCAAGCTCAGGGACTTGGTCTGAATTCCTCACTCTGTCTGTGGATCCTTAACTGGCTGACAGGCAGATCTCAGATCAGGGAGGTGGGTGGTGGGCAGTTGTACCTCGTCGAGCCTAGAATCTCATACTTCACGCTTCTATATCAACATCATTAAAGCACCATGTTCAATTCAACAATGTGCTATTCAAAACTATCAAGATGTTTTAAAGTCGTATGCTAGCTTTGTGTGAGGAACCGACCGAAATGTAAGTTTAGTGAAATTTAACAAAACTGGCTTTTGCAGCAAAACCATAGAATAACCATTTTGGGTTTTTCAAATAACCTTTCAGTGAACATTTTTAAATAACCAATTTTTGTAAAGAACATTTTTACTAATCTGAAGAACCTTTTTCCACTAAAAAGAATCTTTTGTACAAGATTCATTCAGGAAATGGACAAAGGAAATGTTCATTCAGACAGGCTGCAGCCTATAGGCTTATAGAGAAATTCTGGCTCAAAGGAACAATTAGTTCATGAATCAGACATCTACTTAAATGCATTCCTCTGCTCTTTAGTGACCTGGTACGTCATTCACTACCCTCCTCCTCATTCATTTTTTAAAGTTAGACATCAACCCTCTTAGTATTCCTCAATCAATTCATTATAAACAACATAACAAGATTTTTTTATATAAAAGAATGCCTGTTTTCCTTTTCATGTTTTGTAAAGATTGTATAGGGTCGCTTAAGACCTGAGGTGTGTAATAGTGCAAGTATAATTTTCTGCTCATCAATAATTTAATCTTTTATGACTGAATAAGAGCAATTTACCTTTATTCCACAAGGTGGCCATGTCTGATACACAATGATAAAGTGATAAAGTAATAGAGTGATAAAGTGATAAAGTAAAGTTTCACTCATAGTTACCGCAGGCAGAAAACAAAAGCATAGGAAGTATCATTAGCAAAACTTGAAATGGCTCAATGATTTACTGCAGAGCAAGAACTGAACGCAATCAAATATTAACATCACTGTTACTTGATGGTGGATCTGGTGAAGAAGCTGTCAGCGATGATGTTCTAAAACATCTGCTCAAACAGAACCCTTCCAAGCTCCAAAAGGTAACAAAATATGCTTTATTTTATCCTCCTGTATTTGTTACTCTAATATAAGAAGTGTTTTATAATATCGTGACAGAGATCCATCCATGTTAGATACAGATCGGGGTCGCTAAAGACCCGAATATATAATAATTATTGGCGAAACATTCATACATTTAAGGGTTAAACTTTCACATGTCAGGGTGAACTTTTAAGTTTGAAAGCTTTGCCCCCTGTCATTGTAACTGTATTGAATAGAATGACCAGTATATTTCTTTACAAGTGCTTTTTGTGCTTCACAGAAGTGATAAATTCATGGCGGTTTGGAACAACATGAAGGTGAGTAAATGATGACAGCACTTTATTTTTGTGTGAACTAATCCTTTAAACAACTCAACCTAGTTATCTGAGCCAAAGCCTTGTGATTGACTCCGGCCTTGGCCTTGTTTGAGAGCAATGTTTAATTGACACAACTGTCTGAATGAAATGAGTGTGCTTCCTAACTTGGAGGACATCTGCCATGTGGACTAGAATTATTAAAGATACTCTGACAATGGTCTCTTATTGCTACCGTGGCAGGAAAAACTCTACACCATAGCTTGAGGGCCAGCTTGGTGAGGCTCAGGAGGAATTACTACCCTCAAGCCATCCGGATCTTAAATAATGATGCATACTGCTCACCTTCCCCAGAAGAGTAACACAGCTACACTTTCTTTCTTTTGCTGTTTATTACTTTTTCTACTATTCTCCACAATAACCTTTAGGCGCTTCAGAAAGTCCTCCCTGCTATTGCAATTCTGCACGTGACACATAAAACCTTGAACTTGTCCTTTAACATTTTACTCATCTAAATCCTGTGCAGCTAAATCAGTCAAAAAGCATGTAAGCCAATACTAGACCCTCCACTACATATACAAATATTAATAAAGGAAAAAGCCACTAGAGGCTGTGCAATAGAATTATAATTAATATATAGTTATATAATATATATAACCTGTTTTATTACATAATGTATTGCACTGGTATAGAATGACTGCTCACAGACTGCTATTTTGAGGATGAATCAGTTTATCACAGGTTATATAAATAAAACAATGTATTTATAATGTTCTGGTACACTCTTATTTCAGTCTAATGGGAGAAAAAAACTACTACTAATATTACTAGAGCTACAGCACTTTATGATTTATGTATTAGTTCTACCTGATTTATTGCAGTGGCTTTCTGGCTTGGATTCTGATTGGTCAATGGCGGCACACAGCAGCCAAATATTTCTGTATAATGACTGTTGCCCAAGGCAGCACTGTAGCTGACCACTTCCTATTTATTTTGCAATAATGATTAACCGAATGCACATTTTTCCTACTGTTTTCATACTGTGTTGACCGTACATCTGCAGATGAGCTGTATCCATCCACTCTTGTTTGAAGTGCATGGGCGCACCCTATTGGAGATCTAAGAAATAAAACACACAGAGAGAGAGAGAGAGAGAGAGAGAGAGAGAGAGAGAGAGAGAGAGAGAGAGAGAGAGAGAGAGAGATGCCAAGTAGCAAGTGAGCAAATGAAGCAGTTATTCTTCATGCAAATATTCCAGCACAAATTCAAAGTGCTCTGAATGTGTCAGTAAAGGCAGTTTGAAGTACCTAATTACATTTGAATTCATGTACAGATAGCTCCCAAGACGCATTCATAAACCCACTTCAGATATCAAGAAATCATATTATTGGATTAACAAAAAAAAAAGAGGGGACAATTGGTGAATGTTGAGGCACTTGGGGTGTAGTGATACATTTTTAAAATTTCTACAGGGAAAAAGATCATGTTAGAGAGAAATATTCAAATTTCCCAACTGCTCACTTTGGTTTTAGTCATTGGTATGGAAATCACGATTGGCAAATATGCAAATGCCTCTGCCTTCTATGAAATTCTGAAGGGCATGGCGACACTGAGAGAAATGCCAAAGAACTGGGTCCCTCATGATTAAGATCCGCATCCTTCCCCAGGTGAGTTAGTCTCCAGAGACTTTTCATCTTACTGATGCTTTCCTGGATGCTCAACGCTGGCAAATGACAAAAAGCACCCTGAAGTGGCTCAATGTGCAGATCACATTTATTTATTTCAGGGACGTGTTTATTACCACAGCCTTGCCTACTGCAGGTGTTCAAATTTCCTCTTTGTCCTCTAATGGATCTCTTCTCAATGATTTACTGACAAACAATTCCTACCAAGGGACATGATTTATCCTAAGATACTCCCTTGCAGATTACAAAGTCAGAAGAAAAAACAGCCATTCATTGTGCGTTTTGCAAGACAGGTAATGAGCATGTCCACTGAACCACTGGTGAGTTTGCCAATTAGTTTGTTAATTCAGACCTAAAGCAGAAACCACTCACACTATGTGTCGACAGAGTACCCCTCTCTCTCTCAGAGTATAATTGTTTCCTAGCACCCAAGAGGATTTCTTTATCCCAATACAGAGTGACCTTTACGCAAATGCAAGTCATGTGTGAGACAAGGGCCGGCTCAGAGCTGTGCATTAGAAGACTCACAAACCCTTTGTCTGAATTCACCTATGCAGCAAGTAGAACAACGGCTGTTTTTTCCTTATAGCATACCGCCAAAAGAACAGTGTCAGTGTCAACCCGAACGCATGGTGAGCTTTCTGTGATCACAAACGCTAGGAATGTCTAATTAGCACCAAAGAGAATAATTCAAGCAGGGAACATGACAGCTGATGTGTCCATTATGGATTCTTGGCTTTTATACTCTGAAATAAAAAAACATCCTGGGGAGAGTTTGAAGCAAAGTGCTCATGGACTGCCTTCCTCCATCGAAAATAGGCTGGTGCACCATTCAGAACAAAAAAGAAAATGTTTACTAAATTGCAATTCAGTGCTGGAACTGGAGTTTAATCTGAATTGAATTAACGAACAAGATGCATCATTTGTAATTCAAATTTAAGAAGGTAATTAAAATGATCAGTTTTAATTAGAAACGAATACCATTACCTGTTGATTTATAATTCAGTTCCCATTTCTATTCGAATTCCAATTCAACTTCTTGTGATACATTGCCAGTTCAATTAAAATGACAACCCAGGAACCGAAAGGGATTTCTGAGTTTGGTCCAACCATAACAGAAAATAAAAGCAGAATATGAGTATATATGCATTGCATTAAACAGAGATAACCTTGTAAACTCTGATCTGAGGTCTTTTGCTTTTACTCAAAGGTACTTAAGACTGATTTTCCTCATGATCCTAGTGTTGCAATATTTGGCTGGGCCCCTTCTTTAGTGACCTATAACCTTAATCAAATCCAGACGATACAATATGGGATGACAAAAACAAAGAAGGCAATTTTGTTGAGTGTGTACCTAAATTTGAGACGTGGATTGCAGAGGTTAGCAGTGTGCTACATATGGAAAAGATCAGATACGAAATTGCTGGTAAACCGAAGAAAATTTTTGCAGATTTGGAAGTTCTTTATAGAATTTCTGGAAGGGGATCATGGAATTTAACATGATGGACATATATTCTAACAAGTGTGGTGCTGTAGATTATATAGGGTCTTGCAGGGTGCAATAACTCATCTCATTTCCATAATTGGGTAATCATTGGTATTGGCATTTTATTTAAACATTTTACTGTCAATATATGTGTATGTAGAGGTCTGCAATGTGCATCTGTATGTATATATGTATGTATGGGCATCAAATGTTTATTTGTGTATATGTACTTATACATGTGTATATTTAGGAATTTATCATTATTGTTTATTCAATTATTTATTTTTATTATTATTTATTTACTTTATTTTCTTGTTACTTATATGCTGGCATGGAGTGGGGGGTTGTTCTGTAAAAATGTGAAAAAGCTTTAAATAAAATATTTTTTAAAAAAATAAAAAAACTGAAATAACCTGCTGTATGACATAAATCTTGAAGGGCAAAGCAAAAAAAAGGCCAAGAAAACACCCAAACAGACCTCTTTATTTAAGTTACTTCCTGATTGACAGCTCTAGTGTATGAATCATTATCAGTATAAACCACATTACCTGGACCTCTACTCTTTCCGATTAAGTCAAAGCTGGCGGTAAAATATCAATCAACTCCAAACAAACACCATTAGTAAGCAGTGTAATGGAAAGCTAACACAGTGATGTGTGTGTGTGTTGGGCTCTGTCTGTGAATGTTATTACTGGTCATAATTTCTATGTGCGATAACTCCCTCAACCCAGAGAATGACGATTTGAGATTGCTTGCCATTGTTTGCTCCCCTCTAGTGATCTGCTTTTAAATTGACTCAGTTTGCCACGTGAACTGGGCTGACCCTTTGTCTTTCCTAAGTAGGAAATTCAAGACAAAAATCTAATTATCTATAACATCCACCGCTGTTTCTTGAACCCGCAAGAAAATATGCAAGTGTGTGACTTATCGACACAGGAGGCTGATTTGTTTGCGAAAACATCCCTGCATTTCATCATGATTGATTGATGTAGAAGTTTATGCTGACGATTATGAAGCCAACACCCCCAGACATTCAATTACATGTTTATGTGTGTAATATTGATTTTAATAGTAAATCAATTACTCATTTTCCATGACTGACATCTAGTTTGCCTCTATTTGCAGCTGGCGCCGATGAAGTCGTCCGTACTCTGAGAGTACAGACAAAATATAGCATGTTGCACAACACTTTGTGATTTTTTCTTTCTTCCATTTTATTTCATGCGACAGAGGTGTTGTCTAGGCTATCTTTCCTCGGCACGACCGTCTCCACCTCTATTACCCTGTGCTGTCACGGTCAACAGTCAAAGGCACCTCTGTTCATTCCTCTGTGCCACCGTAGCCCCACATTATGCGTTTCTGGAACCCAGTTTCAGTCCAGGCCATTTGTCACGTTCACCGAATAACCCACAATCATTTAAAGTCAAAAGAGGCATTGTGCATGATTGGTAAGCAGTGAGCGGCAATAGAACTTTATTGGAATGGTGCCCAGAGGAACAGGGTCTTGGTTCCATATCTGTTTGACTTCCTTCTCAACCCTCTTCTCATTTTGATATTAAATAAGTGTTTCAAAAATTTACTTTGTCAATGTTTAGTCTGAGCTCTAAGTAATCATTGTGTTGTTGATGATGGGCGCATTATTGAATCAGCCTGGGTAAATATGACATATAAGTGCAATCTGTCAATGTGACCCTTTTAAAAGATTTGTATTTCAGTTTGTTTTCAAAAGCATTCATGTTATACCAAGAAAAAAACATTAGGAATAAAACCAATATCTTATATCAATAATATACCTCAGCTAATAAAATACACTCAGACCAACAGAAAATCATTCTAATTAGTGATGCACCAATATTAAATTGATAGTTCACCCAAAAATGACTATTCTGTCATTAATTACTCACCCCAAGGTCTGTCCCTCTATAGACAGCAACACAACTGACACTTTGACGCTTCAATAAGTTCATAAAGAGATCATAAAATTAATCCATATGAATCAAGCGGGTTTAGTCCAAATTTTCGGAAGAAACATGATCACATTATATGATGAACAGATTGAATTTAGGCTTTTATTTACATGTAAACACTGATCAGCGAACATAAACAGAAGCTCAAACTTGCTGCGTAATACGAGAGTGAACCTCATTGTTTCACGCACGTCAAGTGAATATGCTTGAGCTTCCATTTATCACAACTGATATGTGAGTTGATGAATGTTTATAAGTAAATAAAAGCCTAAATTCAATCTGTTCATCATAAAAAGCGATCGAGTCTCTTTAGAAAATTTGGACTAAACCGCTGAATTCATATGTATTTTTTACGATCTATTTATGAACTTTTTGAAGCATCAAAGTGGTAGTTGCGTAGCCATTTATGGAAGGAACAGAAAGCTCTCAGATTTACTCTTCATTTGTTCTAAAGATGAACGAACGTCTTACGGGTTTGGAACGACATGAGGGTGAGTAATTAATGACAGAATTCTATCACTTTAACACTCTGGCCGCTACTGATAGGCTGATAATTATTTATTGTTGTGATATGGCCAATAACTGATAAATGAACAATATTAACAATAAATACATACAAAAAAATATGACACCAATATATTGTGCATCATTAATTCTAATTGTTTTCACTTAAAATCCCAAATATTGACATTCGAATCAGACTATTTGCTCTGAATATATGACACAGGCATTAGAAATAAACATTTGAGACGCAAGCTCACGCAAGATGAGAGCCAGATTAAGATGCTGCGGACATCAAAGTCTGCATGAAAGGCTGCCTAATGCTTTATCATCACGTTACAACAAGGGGAAGACAGATGCACGCAGAGCTGTTCTATCAGTCAGGTGATTACCACTCCCTATGGAACACACCACTGTCATAGGCCCCTCTGATAACCACTGTATGACGGCAAGATGCAATTAAGACCACCACAGAGAGCTCCAACTGTCATGCACTGAAAAATATACCACATATATTATTATGGACACAATGAGAAGTTTGAAGTCAGTTTGATTTTGGTGAGTAATCACAAACGTATTGTGTACTTGGCAACTACATCTTATATTAAGGATTGAAACTACTGTATGGAGGGATCTGTAGCTTGTACGTTTTGTTTGAGGATAAAGCAAAAACTGACAGGCTGTCAGTTTCCACACTGTTGAAGGGCTTCAGCAGTCAGTGGCAGCAAAGAGCAGACTGCATTTGTATTCAGCCAAAGTTTAAGCTACATAATTGGCTGGCTCTGTAGTGAACTTCTGTATCCCATGGGACATGATATCTCTCCCAGACTCACAAACTACCACTTTACCACAGTGGTCATGAGAGAATAAAGACAAATTTGGATTCTTGTTTACAATGAGTTTTACCTCTTTCCTTAAGGCCATATTTATAGACCGCTTAAAAAGGGAATATTTCAGTGTAATGTTTGCATTAAAGTCACCCTGTGTTGAAAATCAAGCTTTTAATGTTGTTTACTATGTGGTGTTTTTAATATGCTTTAAGACAAACCATGTGCAAATTCATAAGTCAACACCATTGCTGAGTATTTTCTCCTTAAAACTACAGTGAACAAAGACAGTCTCAAAAACGCGATTCAAAAACGCTGGTGTTTCTGACTTCACAAATTACCTTGTAACCAATCACGTCAACGAGAGGATTTCTGAGCTTGTGTGAGTGAGTGGAGGCGGGGCTAATTTGCAATTCATAGAACACTAAATGAGGCAAGATTTTTTTTTTTCATGGAAAAAGAAACATTTAAATATGTAATTTTGGTGATCAAAGATGAGTCTTAAGGGATAATATTATTGACCACAGGGGATTTTTAAAGAATCAGTATTAAAACAATATATAGACTTCTGCAGACTGTTGCAGTCATTTAATTTCAAGTTAAGTTTATTTGAATTTTGTTTTACTAGCCATTAGTAGTTGCTGTAAGTGATTTAAAATAACTGTGATGAGTGTTATAATGTTCATCCTTTATAAATAAACAACAAATCATGTTTATATAAGCCACACAGACAACATCTTCATCTTTAATAATAGTAAGTTAAATTATTAAAACGTCTGGAGCTTCTCAGTGCAGGAAACAGTCATTGAAATGTTCTGGAAAGTGATGTGCTTTGACTGGGAAAAAGGTGCATTATGCTGCAGGTGTTTCAAGTCCAACAATATTCCTCTGTGGTCTGTCAAATTTCACCCATTACTTGCTGTCATATTCTAATGCCTTAAGGTCATGACTACTCTGTCAACTGGATTTATCACATTTCAAACCCATCTAGATACATTATCCGACATTCCTCCAGGAAATTTAACATCATGATAATCCTTTTTTTTTTGTGCTCCATCTACATCCCTCCAGTTTTTCGTCAGCCACTCGTCTGCAACTTCATTCAGAGGATTGCCGTACACCAAACTTCGTCCTTACAGTGAGTCTAGCTCAGCCAGAGCAATAATGACCTCCTCTGGGAGCAGGGCATCTGTCTGTAATGCCTGGCTGTTGGCTCTAATAGGAGTTTGCCATTCTGTGTGTTAACACTAACAGCTCTGACACCCTACAATGTGCCTTCCACCTCTTCTTTAAACCTTATGATTGGTCTACGGGATTCAGATGAACAGATGTCATTACATCCAATCTATCTCCATCAGAGGCTGTCTTTCAGCAGGCGGATCAGAAGGCAGTGTCTCTAAATTGCAAGGTGGATGGGAAAAAAGAAGAATAAACACTTGAAAACATGGCTGCATTTTTGTTATTCATAGAAAACATAAAAATATGCGGTTTTCAAAAAGCATCTATTTGAATAGTTCTCAAAACTAAATGTCATCTCTATTTAAAGCCTTCATGGAAGAGTTTTATAAATCAGTCATTGCAAAGACTAATGACTAAAACTTTGACATGAAGGTCAAGACACATCTCAGCTGATTAAAGGCAAATCCAACAAAGTAAAAAAAGCATAATTTGTCTCAAGTCTTTTTTTTAAATTCACTGTCAGATATCCATTAAAGGTTTCTGAAAATACCTAAATGAATGAAAGCCATTGAGATCAACTAATGAGTTCACACTGACCCTTAGATCTTCAAGAACGCATCACATTTATGTTGAATATTTGTATTCACCAAAATGTTAACTTTACACTGTGTTAATGGGTCTTGCTGTAATTAGATCTTATCTTAAGAGGTTTTCAGCTCGGACGTCTTGTGCTTGACCTGATTCTGTGGGTAATTAGCAGTTTCTCTGAACGCTGTTTATTTGGTTGTTGAACAGGGCTGTGCTCCCAGTGCTATATGCTGTAACTCATCTCTTAAGTCCTCATAACAATGGAGAACAGCGTTATGAATATGCAAAGGAGCAGGTCCCCTCCAGGCCTGATAAACGGAAGCAGTGAGCTCCTGTGATTAGATTACCTCGACCCTATTGTGGGGAAGTCGTCAGAGGCATGAGCTGAGTCTTATGAACAACAATTTAATGAATAGATGAAATAGTCCATTTGAACTGAAGGACAATTCTTTTTTTTTATCATTTTCAAATTGAGATAATGCTCAGAGAGAATTTCATTTATGTCATTTTTTCGGTAAACTATATCCTTTTGACAAAGTAAATTGGGTCGATTTATTTACATTTCTGACTGAAAATTACTTCCATCCAAAGCAGCTAACAGTGCATTGCATTGTATTTTAAACCAAGAACCTGGAATCTATGCCATTGCTTTTTTTGTGCTTTTTTTGGAGCTACAGAAGTGCTATAAAAAAAAAAACAAGGAGGTACTTTTATTTGACTAGTAATGAAAAACATGCAGTGCCACTCTGCATCTGACCTAATACCAGAAATTACATTTAGCAGAAACTCTGAGGTGTTTCATTGTACTTCAGAAACTTCAGAGCCTTATCAGCCTTACTGTCCTACTTTGCTATTTCATCCTCCGGAAAGAAGTGGTGGTCAGTGGCAGTAACAACTTACACTGTGCCCCAGCAAGACCATGCAGGCCTTTACATCTAATATCCGCAGGGCTCTGGCCTCTGTGTGACAGACTCTGGGCTGAGCACTGATTCACTTTTTCCCTGCTGATATTTCCATCTCAGCTGCTATCAGTTAATGAGAGTCAGACTGTGGTTCTGCACCTGCGGAGAGCTGCCGAATCAATCTGGAGGATTGCTGGACTACAAAGTGATCTTCAGTACCATGGACAGAGATTCAATCATCAGCCTACAGCCTCATCTGTCCCGACGGAGTCAAAGGAGCATTATTCTAAACAACTCATTTAAATACTGTAATGACATTTCACACTGGTAACACAATTGCATTGTTGTAATGGATTAAGGCATAAGCTATAGGCAAATTACAATTTTCTCAAAACAGTTGCACTGCTTTTCAGTGACGGTAAACTTTAAATATATATATATATATATATATATATATATATATATATATATATATATATTAAAGGATAATTTAGCAGTCATACATTAGTTATTCATCAAATGATGATGGATGGATGGATGGATGGATGGATGGATGGATGGATGGATGGATGGATGGATGGATGGATGGATGGATGGATGGATGGATGGATGGATGGATGGATGGATGGATGGATGGATGGATGGATGGATGGATGGATGGATGGATGGATGGATGGATGGATGGATGGATGGATGGATGGATGGATGGATGGATGGATGGATGGATGGATGGATGGATGGATGGAGAAAAATTGACAGAAAGAATGATGGATGGATGAGAACAACTGACAGAAAGAATAGATGAGGAATGGATGGATGGAGAACAATTAACAGAAAGAATAGATGATGGATGATGGAGAACAATCGACAGAAAGAATGGATGGATGGATGGACAACAATTGACAGAAAGAATAGATGATGATTGGATGGAGAAAAAAAATACAGAAAGAATGGATGGATGGAGAACAAAACAGCTGATTTTTTTAGTAGAAACATTGAGAGCCACCGTGCACAGGCGTGTGCAGGAAATTGGCTACAGGTGCCGCATCCCCCAGGTCAATCCACTTTTGAACCAGAAACAGCGGCAGAAGCGCCTGACCTGGGCTACAGAGAAGCAGTACTGGACTGTTGCTCAGTGGTCCAAAGTACTTTTTTCGGATGAAAGCAAATTTTGCATGTCATTCGGAAATCAATGTGCCAGAGTCTGGAGGAAGACTGGGGAGAAGGAAATGCCAAAATGCCTGAAGTCCAGTGCTGCTTCTCTGTAGCCCAGGTCAGGCACTTCTGCCGCTGTTTCTGGTTCAAAAGTGGCTTGACCTGGGGAATGCGGCACCTGTAGCCCATTTCCTGCACACGCCTGTGCACGGTGGCTCTGGATGTTTCTACTCCAGACTCAGTCGACTGCTTCCGCAGGTCCCCCAAGGTCTGGAATCGGTCCTTCTCCACAATCTTCCTCAGAGTCCGGTCACCTCTTCTCGTTGTGCAGCGTTTTTTGCCACACTTTTTCCTTCCCACAGACTTCCCACTGAGGTGCCTTGATACAGCACTCTGGGAACAGCCTATTTGTTCAGAAATTTCTTTCTGTGTCTTACCCTCTTGCTTGAGGGTGTCAATGATGGCCTTCTGGACAGCAGTCAGGTCGGCAGTCTTACCCATGATTGCGGTTTTGAGTAATGAAACAGGCTGGGAGTTTTTAAAAGCCTCAGGAATCTTTTGCAGGTGTTTAGACTTAATTAGTTGGTTCAGATGATTAGGTTAATAGCTCGTTTAAAGACCCTTTTCATGATATGCTAATTTTTTGAGATAGGAATTTTGGGTTTTCATGAGCTGTATGCCAAAATCATCAGTATTAAAACAATAAAAGACCTGAAATATTTCAGTTGGTGTGCAATGAATTTAAAATATATGAAAGTTTAATTTTTATCATTACATTATGGAAAATAATGAACTTTATCACAATATGCTAATTTTTTGAGAAGGACCTGTATATATATATATATATATATATATATATATATATATATATATATATACACACACACACACACACATATAGTCACCTAAAGGATTATTAGGAACACCTGTTCAATTTCTCATCAATGCAATTATCTAATCAACCAATCACATGGCAGTTGCTTCAATGCATTAAGGGGTGTGGTCCTGGTCAAGACAATCTCCTGAACTCCAAACTGAATGTCAGAATGGGAAAGAATGGTGATTTAAGCAATTTTGAGCGTGGCATGGTTGTTGGTGCCAGACGGGCCAGTCTGAGTATTTCACAATCTGCTCAGTTACTGGGATTTTCATGCACAACCATTTCTAGGGTTTACAAAGAATGGTGTGAAAAGGGAAAAACATCCAGTATGCGGCAGTCCTGTGGGCGAAAATGCCTTGTTGATGCTAGAGGTCAGAGGAGAATGGGCCGACTGATTCAAGCTGATAGAAGAGCAACTTTGACTGAAATAACCACTCGTTACAACCGAGGTATGCAGCAAAGCATTTGTGAAGCCACAACACGCACAACCTTGAGGCGGATGGGCTACAACAGCAGAAGACCGCACCAGGTACCACTCATCTCCACTACAAATAGGAAAAAGAGGCTACAATTTGCAAGAGCTCACCAAAATTGGACAGTTGAAGACTGGAATGTTGTCTGATGAGTCTCGATTTCTGTTGAGACATTCAGATGGTAGAGTCAGAATTTGGCGTAAACAGAATGAGAACATGGATCCATCATGCCTTGTTTCCACTGTGCAGGCTGGTGGTGATGGTGTAATGGTGTGGGGGATGTTTTCTTGGCACACTTTAGGCCCCTTAGTGCCAATTGACCTGTGGCTAAGCCACGCCCCCTCCACTAACTCGGACAAACAGTCAACATTCGGTGACAGACGCTATGGCAGCTGTCACAGCAGGAGACATTTCACAGGAGGCAATTAATGATTTTTGGAGACAGAAAGATTATATAGATATATATTTTGGTAAAAAGTTGTCTAAAATATTGTGCTTTAATATGTAATTAATGGTTCATGATCAAATTAAATATGTACAGGTCTAAGTTGCATCCGTTTCCAGGACAAGCCTTTTTACCATCTTTACCAAGAGTAAAGTTACCTCTCCGTTAATTTGGTGCAACAGTATTTACATGAATCATTCAGCACAACATTGCTAACATTTCTTATCTCGGTTATTTACAGATACGTTAATGAAGCTAAGTGACATGATGTACAACGCAGCTAGAAGCTAACGTTAACATTTTCTAATGTTAGGCTAACGTTACGTTAGAGATGTAAAAGATAACGTTCAAATAAGTTCTTGACTTATCTTAGAACAGATGTAGACATCCTTGTTTAATTTATCCACGTTTAGGTGTTGTGGTCTACCATAACTTAATCCAGACACTTATCTCGGTTGAGATGTGGTTTGAGAAAGGGTGAAAAATACACGCTGTCACCCAGCCTCTCGGGATACCTAGTGTTGGAGTTGCATGTACTCCATGCACACCGTTTGACCATTTTAAACTTAAAAGAACAAGAAAAAACATATAAAAACGAATGAAACCTGACTAACTGCAATGCATTTCAATGGACGAGGAAGCAGAGAATGTCCGAGTGTATGGGATAGCTATGCGCACTGTGATTGGATCATCGCGTTTGGGGGCGTGGCTTAGCCATAGGTCAATTGGGCATCGTATTAAATGCCACGGCCTACCTAAGCATTGTTTCTGAACATGTCCATCCCTTTATGGCCACCATGTACCCATCCTCTGATGGCTACTTCCAGCAGGATAATGCACCATGTCACAAAGCTCGAATCATTTCAAATTGGTTTCTTGAACATGACAATGAGTTCACTGTACTAAAATGGCCCCCACAGTCAACAGATCTCAACCATGCATCTTTGGGATGTGGTGGAACGGGAGCTTCGTGCCCTGGATGTGCATCCCACAAATCTCCATCCACTGCAAGATTCTATCCTATCAATATGGGCCAACATTTCTAAAGAATGCTTTCAGCACCTATTGAATCAATGCCACGTAGAATTAAGTTCTGAAGGCGAAAGGGGGTCAAACACAGTATTAGTATGGTGTTCCTAATAATCCTTTAGGTGAGTGTGTGTGTGTGTGCGTATATATATATATATATATATATATATATATATATATATATATATATATATATATATATATATATACATATATATATATATATATACACACATACATACACATAAACAAACACACACACGTAATACACAAACACACACACGTATATGAAAACACAAAATAAATCATTATTTCAAAGTTTGAATACTGGTTTAATATAAGATTATCTGTTGAAGTATAATGTTAAAGTCAAATCTTCTTATTTAGCTTTTCCCTGATAACACTCTAATGGCAAGAGGATGTACGGTATAAAGAAATGCAATGGATGAAAAAGCATGACATGTTCCCTACTGATAATGGCAAAGGGTAGATATCAGTGTAAAATAGCTTGGTCTCAAAACTAAATGTTTCTTAATTACAGAAGAAAACCATATAATCATGCATAACCTTGCCTAATTGTAGTCTCCATTAAGGTACTTATTGGCTATTGCTACCAAATGCCATGTACGTGTAACAAATGGCATGCATTAGAAACTGTTCATGCGAACCACTGATCCTGATCAATATATTCAGAAATAGTTGCATGTGGCAGCCAGCAGCACAATCTGAATCTTTGGAAACAGCATGACTGCCATCCAGTGGAAAACTGTAGGTTTATCAGCACGACTGATAGAACACCGCTGTCTTTATTCTTCTGCTGCTCTGCCAATAGAGAGCACAATATTCATGACGCAGTGGTGGAAAACTTTCAAACTGATTATTACCTTGTGATGAAATATTGATATTCTCTACCTCTATGATTTTATATACTGTGCAACATATTACTGCTGATGAATTTGAGATCCAACACAAATAGAAACAAATCATGAGTCAATTTATAAATACAATTATAATTTTAGCTTTTCTAAAGGTAAATAGCCTATGTTGGAGTGTGGTCCACTAGGTGTATTATTATAATAATAATTAACATTTTTTACTGTTGTTTTTGTTAAAAAAATAATAAATGTATACTGTTTATAATAATGATAATATCTATAATAATGATAATAAATATTTAATAATTATACATTTATAAACCAATAAATGTAGAAGTACCGAAGTCTTAAGTTATTACCCTTAGAAAACACTATTGTTGTTAACCAGCTTCAACTCTTCCCTCCAAATGCTGGTGTGATGTATCCGATCTTTCAGCAGGAGCTGGATAAAATATTCTGAATCCTCAATCTACAATCTGACTTGTGATGCAGCCTGGAATCATAATCACAACATGTTGGTTTGTTTGTCCAGAAGAGAACTGGTCCCTCGACTGAGCTTGGTTTCTCCCAAGGTTTTTCCCTCCATTTATGTCATCTGATGGAGTTTGGTTTCCTTGTCACCATCGCCTTTGGCTTGCTTATTTGGGGACACTTAATATTCAGCAATATTATTGATCTGACTGCACTGACACTATTGGATGAAAACTGAACTCAGCAGGACGATGACAACGGTTTTCTCCAGAGCTGCTTATAGCTGAATTGAATTCATTCCATAATTAACTTTACAGTTCTTGAAACAAACTGAATCAACTGAATAATGACACAAGTACTGTCCTTTTAGAGCAGCTTTACAGCAGAATTGAACTCTATTTGCATCATTGATCATTATTTTCCTGTTTATCACTGTAAAGCTGCTTTGAAACAATCTGTATTGTATAAAGCGCTATATAAATAAAGGTGACTTGATTTGACTTACTCTAATACAGGATAAGGTAACTTTTGATGGCTTAAAATTCTTTAAATCTTAGAAGTGAAGAACAAGTGATACAAAGGAGGAAAAATGTTTATTTGGCAACATACTTGTCATTGTTCTTCTAAAAGCACTGGAAAACTACAATACAAATAGCAGTTTAGGTTAGGTGATATTTGTATAAAAGAGCTGTTTTAAATTACTGGTGAAACCGCAGCTCAAAGCTCAGAGTGCTAAACAAACACTAAATAAAATGTGTCTTATGTTCAGTCTGAAAATGCTGCAAAGCCATAATGCTTGTTGGCACATATTCACACATAATACATTCTTCTCATAAGACAGTGGTGAAAATGTAACAAGTATTACAAAAATATTTCAATAAAACACCAAAGCATAAAGGCAGATAAATTCACAGAGGTTAGTAACTTGTAGTTAGGCATGAGGACTTCCTGAAATATTTTTTCTTAACCACCCGGTGGCGCTATTGTTCAATGCTACGCATTCTGTCCTCAGTACCACGTGTGCTTTTCAATCGCGTCATTCATAGCAGGTTATCAATGTTGAAAGTCACAGTACTGACATCTAAAAACATTTCTTGCTCTCTATACCATGATGATGTCACAAGAGTTGAAATAAAAACGGATAGATTTGAAAATACCTGACACAAAAATACTCAAAAGATGTGCACTAAAAAAAATGAAAAGATAACTTTGCAAACTAAAAACTGTGGAGGGAAAGCTATTGTAAAGTTAGTGTTGGGCGCATGTTGGCCAACTACATTTTATAAATTCCTAAAGTGCCACAGTCTTCTTTAACCAGTAGCCATATAGTGGTCATCATCATCCATTAAAACGTATGCATACCATTCTTAAATCTAGTTGTTTGAAATTAACTAAGCAAATAAAAGATTGTGATAAAGGCTTACCTCTCGGCTCTCAGAGTACAAAACCTTACGCATCAAGTTATTTTAATAAAGAAAAAGCGCTCTGATGGAGTTTCCCCAAAGAGTTGAAAGTAGATTTGGTGAGGAAAAGGTCATGTGTAGATCAAAGTAAACAGCATCGCTCTTTGAAGCTCTTCTTATTCTTCTTATTTTTTCCCTTCCCGTTTTTGTCCTTATTTTCTGACATCTTTTTAGCACGGACTTCCCTCATTAGATCAAAAAATACCTTTGGAAAAACAAAAGGTTCATTATTGCTCAGTATGAAAAGGTTGTATGAAAACACAAATTATCAGTGCAAAGAATATTACTTTTATTTTTCATTATTAAATAATAAAAAAATAAGTTAGAATAAAGAGAAAAAGACTATTCTTTTTGTTGTTTCCCTTTGGAGCTCAAACCTCCCTCATTAGATTAAAAAAAAAAACATTTCTCAGTATAATAAAATGTATAATTATTAACAAATGAATACTAGCAGCGAAAAAATATTTAACAACATGCATAAAAAAAACGAACAACCAAGTAGAATTAAAGAGATAAAGACGATGTACTTTTTGCTTGCTGAACAGCAAGCACACGTTTGAATTATGGCACTGGAATACATATTGATGGTATACTTCCATCAGAGACTGCATTACACAGAAAATAATCCAAAATTGGATTCCGCTACATTTAGTAAACTGTGGCCACCATCATATTTCTGCATTCAAGGCATCTATCATTCCGGAGTACAGACTGGATGCATATTATCAAAGCAAGTGTATGGTTATGGGCAGCAATGGAACAATTTGTTACTATGCTTCTAAATGGTTTAAAAACAAACAAAATAATAATAATAATTATATATATATATATATATATATATATATATACACACACACATATACATAGATACACACACACACACCCTTTAAATAGAAACTCAAAAGTTATAAATGAATCATCTAAATTTAGGAAAAACAAGCAGAAAAATTACCTTGTCCACATTGGCTCGTGTCTTGGCAGACGTCTCTACATACTTCACACCCCATTCTTCTGCTTTTCCTCTGGCCTCCGCCACGGAAACCTTCCTCCGATCCTCAAGGTCCGACTTATTTCCAATCAAAACCAGTGGGATCTTCTCCTCCTCAGCTTTAACCCGGAGGATCTGCTCCCTGCAAACACGCACTGATACATTTAATGTTGAGTGGTCCAATTTTCCAACTATACAATGCCGCAATGGGAGATCCAATTTTCTGATTATACTAGCTTACAATTCAAGTAGCAAGAATGGTGCAATACCACAGACCTGAATTCTGCTGTGGCTGTGAAAGACTCATGCTCTGTTATGGAGAACACCAACAGGAAACCCTCCCCGCTACGGAAATAATTGTCCCGGATGGCCGCGTAGTCTTCCTGCCCAGCTGTGTCCAAAATGTCAATCTGCACCTCTTCTCCGTCCAACACCACTTTCTTCCTGTAGCTGTCGGCCTTTGTGGGCTCATAATCTTCAACAAACTAAAGGAGAAAAAAATTCCAATATCACTGATAAAGTAAATAAACCATGGCAATGTAGAGAACAAAAGTATCTTGAAGACTAGCAAAACTTTTTTGTTTTACACTTTTGGAGTAAGTAGAGTCTCCTGCATCTACCAGATTTTGTACAACATATGGTCTGTTGACTTACCTCGTCATACATAAACTGAAGAGTGAGGGCGGACTTTCCTACGCCTCCACTGCCCACCATAATGACCTTGTGCAGGGCAAGGGAGCTCTGACCCCTACTCTTATTGGCTGCCATTTCTAATTGTCTCCCTCAGGTACACACAAGACACCCACAGACAAACTGGCACCACCTGTGGAGAAACAAAACTATTATGGAGAAGCTGAACCATCAACACAAGAACAGGTGTGCATTTGAACTTTCATTTGGATTATGGTACACAAATCATACAATACAAATATATTTTATCATGCTGGTTCCAAAGCATTTTAGAATAACACGCTATACTTTAATAAAACTTTCAGACAATTGTAAAGATACTTCTTAGAGCATGTTTCTTAATAAATTAACCCTAAATAGATGCAAATTATGTAGAAAGTTATTACTACAAAGCCTGTTGGATTAAAAAAGGGTTTATTGCCCAGCACCAGTAAGAGTAAACATTTTTATTTTTGGAGGCTTGTCACTCACATATCACATTCACAAAAAAGTAACATGTTTTTGCCATGTACATGATTAATACCACAATAACCTAAAAAGGAGGACAAAAACATTTCCCACGCATTTATCAAATGCAATACCATGACATTTTTCAAAAGTATATTGGAGCACCAATTGCATGTTCCTGGATCAACATTCCAATCAACAAATCAGATTTGAAGGACAAGTTTACAATTTATGTGAAGTTTAGGTGTACAACCAGGGCTGTGTGCTTCTACATCAGTGTTATTCACCAATATTTTCCCTCTGATTTTAGGGACACGTTATGGTTAGGGTTATGCTTTCAAATAGGAATGTTGTTCCGCCAGGATCAACAAAATATGTTGTCTTAAGGAAAGCTCACACTACATGACTTTTGGTTGGACTTTGCTTTCACAGACAGATTTCCACGGTCTGCGACAAAACCCCTGGATTGCGGCTAAATCAGTGCTTGTCAAGTAAGAGCCAGTCAGAGAAGTGACCTGATATCTGAGCAAGTCTCGAGCAGTCACAGACGCTGCCATATTCTCAAACCTGTTTGTTATTATTGCAACATGATTCTGTAGTGTGTGCAATGCAACAACAAGGTGGAACTAATCAGCCATTCAAAGTACAGATGGTATAAATGGAAAAATCTCAATCACTTGAGTGAATTTCAAAATACATCGATATATTTCAGAATACATTTGTAAGGTTATCTTTTTTATTTGCTTCCTTCTGGACATCTGTAGCAATGGCTCTCACTTGTCAATGCAACACCAGGGAAAACACCTAAATATTGTGGAAGGATTTTTATTTTTTTTATGAGCAGCGCTGGTACTTTTCCCATCCACAACATCTACAGATGAGCACAATAAACCACTTATGACGCATTACTTGAAAAGTACACACCATAAAAAAACATCACATCAACAGAGGGATTCTGGCATAAATGGAACTTGAAAAACGATGTGTACTGACATCTTTCTGCGGTTGAAACAACATTCCTTATGATGTTCATTCATGTTTACTTGATGCTATAAATTAACTAAAAGGAAGAGATGATTGGTTCAGAAGCAGCTTTAACCGAGGCTCTAAAGCAATCTGTCACATTAAATCTGTCACATTAAAGAGCCACAAAACGGCATTAATTGTTTAAATTTATTTTAAAAAATGACCAAATTTGAAAGTTGAGACTGTTTCATATCAAAAGTAACCTGCTCTGGGTTGTCAGTCAGCGTGTTGTCAGAGTCCTCTTTGCTCCGCGATGTATTTTTGACTGCGTGAGAACATGACGTGTGGCGCCGCATGAGTGGCATAGCTTGTCGGACATAGCAACAGTAACTAAAGGGGGCGGGTCTTTGCGAGCGGTTAATTAGTGATACTTATTAATTGAGATGTGTAATTTGAGCACTATTTTTATATGGTGCATTATCTTTGGAGAACCACAGCTGATTAATGAGGATGATACTCTGAAATCCAAACAGGCTATTTCTGCATCTTGTTTTAAGACCATTCACAAGAGAATAAGACGACAACCACAGAAGAACGTTTCATACTAGTCTTCTTGAGCAGAGGAAAGGGGAACATGACCCACTGCTTCCAGCTATTGTTCCTGGTGGTCCAAAAAAAAAAAATAGTAAAAAAAAACGCTTCAAAAGGAAACTAGGGCGCATGCAGGAAGACGCAGGAATCTGCTAACGAAGGCTTATTTAAAGCTGTCCATTTAAGATGCTTGTTGTCCCATTTAGTCATGTTGGGGATGGGCAATATCCCAAAAATAGCAAAAATAATACAATTATATAATATATTGTACACTAACATTCAAAAGTTTAGAGTCAAAAGTAAGTCAGTAAGACACCACTGACGCATTTATTTGACCAATAAGATCATGCTTATTATAATATATACATCAAATATTTACTGCTAACGTAACATTCTTGTTAAAGAAAACAGTTGTGCTACTATTTTTGTGGAAACCATGATTTTTATCAAAACGTTCAAAACAACATTTATTCTAAATAGATATGTTTTGTAACAATTAAAAAGTCTTTACTGTCAGTTGAATGTAATGCATCACTGCTGAATAAAAGCGTTAGGCTAATTTCTTATCGACCCCAAACATATTCAATAATGTAACAAAAACAATGGTCAGTAGTTTTATTTGATTGTAGATATCAGCACTTTCAAGGAACACTTAGGAAAATAGCTCAAAAGTGTTAAAAGATTGTACTGGTAAAATCCAAATGACAACCCAGTGGAATACATGCACAATGTCATCGGGTTACAGAAAATGCCAGTTAAACAGGGTTAAACAGGGGCTGGGCAAACTAAAATGAAGGCAGATATGGATATGACCTACATATGCTTCTTAAGCTTCTGAAACATTAATGATGGCCCTCCTCCCCCGGCTGGAAGAGTTCATTAGGATTCCCTGAGTACTGTCCACATTCTGCTACACTCGTTCATCACCAAACCCCTGTGAGTAGGGCCTGTGGAGCTGCCGTGCCACTAAAAGTGATGAGCATTTTTCAGTGAGCCTCTCTACAGCTGACGGAGAAGCTCAGAGATCAATGATGATTCCATTCCCACGCAGCACAGATTCTCTCATTTTCAGCTGTTTAAATGGATGCCAGTTTAGAAGAGGGTCACGGATTTCAGGCACAGGACAGGTATGCCCTCTGCTTGAGTGGAGTGGCAAGCTGACCTATTCAGCTTCACCCTCTCTGATTGCAGGGCTGCTGGGGACAATCATGGGACACGTCAGAGCTCAGGCAAGGATAAAGAAGAGGCCAGAGCAAAGCAGAGCAGGTGACTGAATGGGTCAGAGCCAACAGTAATGGCACACTTCATTCACTGATAAAGCATTCGAAGGGTAATTGTAACAAAGAACAGAATACAAGCTAAATTATCATCATTATTTTAACTATATTAAAACCCTGGTATGATGAGTAACACAAAAATGTAATCTGTGTAATATCTAGTGCAATTGTAGTTCACACTTGACTGATAACAGTGCGGTATTGGGATACAGAAAATATTTTTCCCCCTTTTGTGTAGTTCCTTTTTATCCGATTGTACAGTCTTTTTTAAAAGGAAGTGATTGTTCCACTTAATTATGATTGCCATTGTAATGGTGTTCCAATAAATCAGCTGTTGCCAGCCATGGGCAAGATCAATTGAAAAATACAGCTTTTTTGATGAAAACACTTGCCAAATATATAAATGTACCTTGGATTGATATTGCAAATCAAGACAATATTAAACCCCTTTTATTTGGACTTTTTATTTGGACTGAGTTTTTAATGAGAACTTTAAAAATCATTGAGGTTGACTCTGACTCGGTTTATAATACTAAATCTGTCAAAATTACTGCATGCAATTGATTAACATATACTACTGTTTTAAAAGTGTCTTCATTGTCACATGATTCTTCATAAAACATTCTAATGTGCTGATTTGGTGCTCAAGAAACATTTTTTTTTTATTATTATCAAGGAGAAAAAAAGGTTGTTCTGATTAATATTTTTGACTGATTAAACTTTTTTTAGGATTCTTTGATGAACAGAAAGTTCATTACAGTATTTATTTTAAATATATATTTTTGTTACAATATAAAAGTCTACTGTGTGAAAAATTGCATGCATCATTGCTTAATAAAAGTATTCATTTCTTTTAAAAAAATGAACAGAGCCCAAAACGATAAACGGTAGTGTACAATGTTTAACACAGTAAATTTTAATATTGTTATTTTTTAATGGTTGACAGCCTAAATAATTACAGATTGTAGGCCTATACTTATGAAATGATGGTGCTCAAAGCTGACATGAAACTCTGCTCATAAACTTGGGGTTTTAAAGGCAAGCTATATCTTGATGGCAGAGAATAAATATTTCAACAGCTATAAAGAAGTTTAGCTTGAAGTTGTCTTTCTGGATTGATTTTACAAAATAATAATGATTAAAAAAACTATATAGATCCTCTGATATGCTGTGCAAGAGGAAATATCTGACCTACAGGAAACCAGATGACTTTCTTCACTGAGCTAGGCTTGTATGGAACTTCCTGCCAGGAATGATGGAAAAAACAGTGGGGAAAACTGGGCCAAGACCTGATAGGGCTTCTAACATCCCCCTCTCACCCATTCCACATCATAGACTCACTTCCCTGCATACTTTCCCTGTACGCTCTCATACCCTCGAGACCAGTACCAGCTGGGAACAGACAGCAGAGATAAGCTCTCATCTACAACATAGACCGCAAAAGGAATGTACAGCAGGGGAACAAATACAGTACAAATAAATAACATGAGCTAATAAAGGCAGGTTATAAGCTTTGATTAAACAGCAATACCTTGGTGAAGAATGGGTAAACAAACAATGCATTTTTTACACACACACGCACACGCACACACACACACTAGAATTACAAAAAATACATTAATAACCATTAAGAACAAATCTGAAAATTACTAACAAAATAGCACTGTTAATTTCAAGTTTAATTTATGTTAATGTCCTGCTAAAAATAACAAAGCACACGGGAAAAGAAATGAAAACGAGGGAATTGTTTTTTGTTTGTTTTTTACGTCTACCTACATTAACCATTTAGTACAAATCTGAAAATGAATAACAAAATAGCACTGTTAATTTCAAGTTTAATTTATGTTAATGTCCTGCTAAAAATAACAAAGCACACGGGAAACATACCTCTACCTACATTATTAAACTCTAAAAAACATAGCCTACTACACATAGCCTACAATTCATTGTGGTTTCCAGTTTAAATGAACACTAGAGGAAGTAATAAAAAAAAACTTTTATTCTTTACATAAATTATGATTACAGGCGCAGGCTATTTATTAAGACTTTTCATGTGGGTCCTTGCATAATACTACGCTATGACCTATGATGTAGTGCATGTTTTTTTAAACATACACATTTTCACATTTGCCTCATCACATAATCAGCACCATATGGGTTTCCTAGCGTAGTAAACTTTCATGGTAATATTAGTGACCTGTAAAGGTCAAGTATAATAACCCATACTCAAAATGTGTCCTCTGCATTTAACCTAAGTTAATGCACACATTGGGTCTCATTCATGAAACATTCGTAAATATACGAGTAAATATGCGAGTGATTTGCGCGTAAAGAGACCGTCCCGAAAACTCTTCTCCTGATTCACAAATACTTCATAAACGTCAGATGTGATCGTGAAATGTGTGTGTGTGTTAATGAATTCCAATCAGTCATAAATGGGATGCGCGTGCACGTTCATTCTCAATTACAATAAATCCCGACCATTAAATCCGACCGACAACTATATATGGGCATCATATTATGACATGAATGCGAATGACAAAGCAAAATTTCTCAGATGCAGAAATTGAAGTTTTATTTTCCACATTTTATTTTCAAGCGTACATAGTGGCGTATCGGGTCCTAAAAAAAAGGAAACTTGGCAGCATATTACAGATGCAGTCAATGGAGTTTCATCTGTTAATCGAACATTCCCAGAAGTGAGAAGAAAATGGTTCGACATTAAGCTTGAGAGCAAAAAACGAATTAGTTCACTTCGGAAAAATCGTATTAAAACTGGAGAAGGACCACCATCACAGATGCTATTACTGGCTATCATAATAAGAAAAACCGTATGTAATAACTATATTTTATATAAAAATGCTGTGTAAATATGTACCCGATTAAGGTGAATTAAAATGCAGCCTTATTAATGAGCAAACTTTCGGGTGTTAAGCGCATTATTTCCGCATGGCTGGGAGCAGGTGTAGATTTCTTGCGTATCAACTAACATTTGGAAAATATGAACATTTTAATGAATCCGAAAATTTACTCCAGAACCACTTTTCACACAATTTACACAAAAATTTGTTCTGCTCGTGTTTCATGAATGCGACCCATTGGGTGTTGTGAACACACTGCAAACCATGAACACACACACCCAGAGCATTGGGCAGCCATTTTTGCTGTGGCACCCAAGGATCGATTGGGGGTTAGGTGCTCAAGAGTAATCACCTCAGTAATTTCCTGCCTTTTTGAGAATCGAACCTGGGTTACCAGTCTGACTATTTAACTGCCCCCACTGCAGTGTCCCTGGTACAGAATTGCACTTGTGATGCTGAGCACACAGGTATCCTGTGTTTAGTTTAGGTTTGGGTTGAGGGATGCAGTTAAATTTCGGCTACCGAAAATCTTCTACCGAAATGGTTTTAGAGGGCCAAAATCAACGATGACCAAAACAGACGCTTGCCTTGTTGCTCTTATTATGAAGTAAACTCAACTTTAAAATTCTGTCGATTTTATAACAAAATTCAAACAATAAAAGTAATGTTGGTGCTTTTTAATGCGCCGTGACAGATCACTGTATCTGCCTCAGTTCGGCAGCACTGATCAAGCGCATGTGAACAGATCATCTCATGTCCTTTTACATTGTCCTACTATACAGCACAAAATAAACATGGGTGAACACCAGAAGGTATGTTGAAAGTACTGGTCGACCGATACAATCGCAGATATTTAGCATTTTTCAAATATCGGCAGATATTTTTTTCTGATCGGCTGATGTGTTTGAAGTGGGACTTTTACTTTGATGGGCGTCGCTGAGAAACACCAGCACCTGAGAAGAGAACAGCAGCGCCTGATCACACAGTGCTCACTCACATTCTTCATTAGTTTACGATCTTTGTCAGTCATATCTAATATTTTGCTAGACAGAACTGGTAAACAAAGAAAGTAAATGGTATGTGAAACAGTAAAGCGTTTGCTTTTATATTATTTGTAACAGAAAAGGCAAACAATCAGGCTAAAATACATTCTCATTTACCGTCAACATTCAGCAAATGCGAATCTACATAATTTAAACAAATCTCTGTTTGTGTAAATCTACTTTGGGTTCAGTCAGAGTATTTATTTTTTCCCACATGTCTAGTACAATTATGTGGTTTTGTTTTATTAATACAGTGTATACAAAAGGGTCCAGTGAAGGCTTCTTGAGGAAGGAAGTGACAGTAAGCCACTTTAAGAGTAGCAGGAACAGAACCAAGAGACACTTATTAAGAAAAGACACCAAACCCGGCCCAACAGAGTCAACAATTAATTTAAAAAAAATCTCGGATGGATGATATCAAGAGAAAAAAATTTGTGTTTTTGCTTAGCGAGGGTGTCATTAAGTATTTGTTGAGAGACTGGTTCAAAAACATCCCTGGATGCAATGAAGGGATAGGAGGTTCGATGTGGGAGGAGCTCACTTTGGGTCATAAATTAGAGATTTTGTCATAATTAAAAATAAATAAATAAATAAATAAATAAACCTTCCAAGAAGCTTTCACATAGGGCCCTCAGAGGCAAAAGACATCAAATTGACCAGATTGACCAGATAAAATTGGCTTATGGTCCGAGAGCAAAAAGTCAGATACAAGAATATCAGAGTATCAGAGATGGCAAACCCATGATAGTAGGGATGCACGATATATCGACCATATATCGATATCGGCCGATAAATGGTCTTTTTTTGATGTTATCGTTATCGGTCCGATAAGAAAATTTGGCCGATATATCAAAGCCGATAGATAATAGATTATTTACTTCAGTTGAGAGATGCGCGCTGTTCGCCATGATGGTTCTGAATGATTGGATTCACTTCGAAAAGGAAGATACAGTTCAGTGCAACATGTGCAGCACAAATCTGTCACATAGGCTTCATAACACTATAATAAAAACGCCTGTAAAAGAATGTTGTGAATTCTTGTTCACCAGTGTTTCAGCGCGACGAGCGCGTTGTTTTGGAAAGAGCGCATCTATGGAGTTAAGCCTTCATGACAAGCATAGTCAAGTTCTCTTGAGCATTCGCAGCATTCTGTGCCACTGTAAGTTGTAATATGTTTATTTTGTGTATATATATCTGTATTATTATATATATTATATATAATTATATATATTATCCTATATTATTAATCTAATATAGGATGCGTTTGGTTGAGTTAATGAACGATGCAGTAGCGCTTCATTGTACCGGTGATCATCTTTATAGCCTATTTAGCGTGCGCGCAGCTCAAACAGCAATGCACATTCCTAACTATAATTGGGACTGTCATATACATGCCATTATAATGAGAACACTATTGTAATAAAACGTTGTGAATTCTCTGGGTTTAGTTGCCGTGTTTCAGCGCGTTGTTGTGGGAATAGCGCGTCCAGAACAGGGATTACTACAACATTGTGACCAGCACAAGTTCGATTTATCGGTATCGGCCAAAATGTTCATATCGGTGCATCCCTACATGATAGAGTACAAGGTCCAGAGTATGGCCCTGAATATGAGTCTTTTATCCATTAGACCAGGTTAAAAGAGACAATGGGGTTAAGAAACTCCTTCGATAAAGGGTTAGACAGACAGCATGGATGTTAAAAGCATGTATAAAAAAGTAGTCATAAGCTTTGGCAATACTGCTGATAAGTTCAGTGAATTACTGTATGAAATCCTTGGGTGCGGAGGATGTTAAATCACCCCTAACTAAACAGGACCATTCCAGTCGAGACGAAGAAGCTGAGCTTTAAAACTGGTAGATACATTTACTGGAACTGACTGACATCACGCAAAAAGAGAGGTTTTTTTTAGTGATCGACCGATATTGATTTTTTTTTTTATAACCGATACCGATACAGATTATTTGCATGTGTATGTGCCCGATAACCGATATGCAGAACCGATATTTATTTACAGTTATACTTCTGTTTTTGGCACAATAATTACAACACAAATGAACTGAACAAACCATTTTATTTATAACAATCACTCCCTCCTTGCATACAAAAAAAAAAACCTTTATATTTATACACAAATAAATAGAGGGGTCTGAGTTCAAAAAATAAAGTGCACTGTTACTAAGTGTCTTTGTTTAAAAATAAAAGCTTTGATGAGGTAAAAAATAAAACACAAAAACTATTCTAACATATTTGGATATGTTTATTTGTTTTCATAAATGGTAAACTAATCAAATTACAATAAAAACATTTATATTATTACATTATATAATTTATATCTAAATTATACATATCATTTATAAGCATCAGCAGCAACAATGTTAACAATAGGCAAAATAAATGTTAAAAGTCTAATGTTTTCATATGGAAAAAATAATTGACAGGGGAGTCATATCACCTTTGCAGAAATGTAACTCATTTTAAACAGTTTTAGAAGGTTTATGTGCCGTTTAATAGGTTTAAACTAAGAGTGAGGAATAATTCACTGGGTAATATTAATTCACTGCATAATATTAGCTGGAATAGCCTATAACATCAGGAAAGTAACAAACAAAACAGCATATACATCATTGCATTTTCCAACTAGTATGTTATTAATTATTATTAATATTTTTGTCGGTCTAGATCATGAAATGCTTTATGACAAAGTGCTGTTTATCTATGCATTTACACATAACTATAACATTAGGCTATACGTTACTCAACCGCGATCGCGCGTGCAGATAATAAATAATTAATTTCCACAAAGCGGTATATTTAGATGTGTATTAGCGAAATAATTGCTATGTAGTAAATGATAATATAATCTAGGGTGTTTAAACAAGATAATCTTGTCAAAAGTTTCATTCAGTGGCCGTGCTTGAGCATTCCTGATCATCAACCCAGTGAGTGCTCAGCAATATGAACGAACTTTTTTTTCGAGACTAATGGTGAGCAAATACAACAGATAGAGAATTAAATTCAGCGCTTTTATTTTCAACATGCACTCATTCATGTTTGTTTTATTTAATTCATGTAAAGTTACGTCTTTATTGGGGAAGGACATGACGGATTACGCTACGTGGCTCAATGAGTTCGTCTCAATTTTTTAGAACCAAGCTGCATAAATAAACTATATCAGGCATTTATGTCTCAAATCTCATTTCTGCATGTCTGTTATGTTAAATAAAGTTGAATAATTAAAGCAAAGCAAGTAGAACATATACTTTACGTGTGCACAGAGTTGTTATTGACCGATCTCCTCTGACGCGGGCTGCAATGGCGGAATACTCAAAACGGCCACAAGATGGCACAGTTTATCGGAAAATCCGATATTACAAAACCGATTCCCGATTATGGGAAAATGCTTAAATATCGGGAAAGATATCGGTAAACCGATACATCGGTCGATCACTAGTTTTTTTAAATTATCACTAGCCCACCCCGACGTCCATTTGGGCGGAGAGAGTTAAAAAAAAATGCAGTGTTATCAGGAACTAATTCAAAAAAAGGGTTTAAATCCCCAACCTTTGTCCAGGATTTAGTGATGAACATACATACACATAACTTTTGATTGATAGGCACGCACACTTTGGAAAATCAATATTTATGGCTCTAAGACAGGTATATTCAATGCAATTGTGTTGATAGGAAAAAAATAAAAGATTTCTAGTTTCAACATTACCTAATTGTCATTTTGCAATTTGGTTGATTTGACACAGAATTACCCTATACATAATTTGTTCAATGAACCTGTTGGTATTTTGGACACATATGGATGGTGTATGATTTAATTATTCCATTGCATCACTCACTTCCTTTCAAACATCCCTGCCCATCCCCAGATCAACATACATTACAAATATTAAATTGGTCAATTTATGATCAGATGTTTTTGTATCTGTATTGGGAAAAAAAAAAAAGGAAAAAAAAAAAAAGCAAAAAACACTTAATTCAAGATAGGTAACCTTCCTCAATCTAATTTTTGAAAGGCCTCTTTTTCTTAAACTCATTTTATTCTGGCATAATGTTCTGGTGTTATTAATTTCATGATCATTCACTTTATAAATCTTGTATAATCTGGATTGCAGAGGGTCATCAGCAACTTATTTGAGACTATTTTTATGTCTAAACCGAAGCTCCATAAAGAAACATTATTTTAAACATATTGAATGCTTGGAGGAGAATGTAACTGTCCACACATGCTTTTGAGGCAACCATAGTTCCTATAATGCCCTTTTATTCATGCTCTTTCAGGCCATAGAATATCGGCATATTTTTCTATAATTTTGTTTGTAGAATCAAAGAAAAGTCAATAAAAGAAGATCTAGATCTTGATTTTTCTGTTATAAAATAAGTGAAGCTTTTAAATATGTTGATCTGTGATGCTCATTTGGGAGATGCAGGTTCAATTTTGAAACAAAATAAGAAAGAAAGGCAAGAGTGGTGGCTGTCAATGCAATCTATCTATACAGCCTTCTACACATAGTACTTTAATTAAAAGTCAGGTTACACCCTCAAGTTATTCCAGACCTCTATGGAACACAAAAGAAAAAATTATATAGAACACTCTGGCTATTATTTACAAGATAAATATCTTCAAAATTTAATTTTGTGTTCCACAGAAAAAAGAAAGCCAAAAAGGTTTGGAATTGGAACGTGACGCAGAGTTAAAAAAAAACATTATGTGAATATTCCTCAACACTGAGAAGATCTCCATTAACTTAACCTATTAACTGCCAACCACGATCTGCTATATTTTGTCAGATTTGATCATTTATAAATAAAAATGTGTGAACTAAAAAATGTGCTAAGTTTGTGCAAAAAAGCAAAGAATCTGTCACCCAAGGAGCTTGTTTCTCCCTCATACTCAAGGTGAGCATCTCTGCTGAATACTAACCATCTGCTGGGACACAGAGGCTTTATTCAGATGAACTGGGACATTACAGCCATGTTGTTATACAGAACGAGCATGGAGAGAGGTAAATCTCTTCTGATGGACAATCTCTTTACACATTGCTATTGGGTAATATTTTCACACAATAATATGAATAACCAAGTTAGAGTAGCAAAATAATTTCCAACTTGCCACTACTCCCTGCTCTGTGGGAAATGTGGACTTCATTTCAACAGCACTGTGAAAACATTCTCCAGAGCAAGTGAAATAAACGGTCTCAAGTATCTCCCACTTCATTTACAGGGAGGGAAAACAATTTGGTTAGCTGTTAGGCAAACATAAGGAACTTTTCATTCAAATAAATTACAGGTAAGACATTATGCAACAACCAATCTGGGAACATACATTTTTTTAAATTGTTACTTACATAAATGTTGCACTTAAGTTACTATTTATGAGCAAATGTGAAAAGGCATCTGCCGATAATTGAAATTATTGATATATTTTTTTTCAATTACTGGCAAAACTGATAATTATATGACCTTTAAGTCTGTAGCAAATATTTTTTTAAAGAAAACACTGGCAGAGACCTCCATGTAGATTCACAAAGAAGGACAGATCCACACAGCAGATCCCTCTCTGTTTATCTCAAACCCTTTTAACAAATACTCAGAGACAGACTCCATTGGGCTCTCAAGGGGTATGCAGGGCAAGAGAAACATCCCATGTGGGAGCATTTAGAAGCACAAAGTCAAAACCAAGAGACAAATTACTGAACTAGCTACTGGCCTAACATTCCCTCCTGGTTTGACTTGTTCATCATGATTACAATCCAGATTACACAAGAATAATGAATTATAAAGTGAAAGATCATGACATTAAGAACGCCAGAACATTATGCTGTAATAAAACGAGTTTAAGAAAAAGATTCCTGTCACAAATTAAAAGTCAGGTTACACCCTAATGTTATTCCAGATTCTGAACACAAAAGAAAAACTTCTACAGGACATTCCAGACATTATTTTCCATTAAAATTCTTCAGGATGTAATTTTGTGTTACACAGAAAAAAGAAAGGCAAACAGGTAAGGATCAACATAACGGTGACTTAAAAACATTCTGTGAACTTTTCCACAACAGATCTGCATTAACTTAACCTATTAACTGCCAACCAGGATCTGCTACCTGCTGGGAAACAAAGCAAACCAGCACCTCTTGCCTAAGAGGAAGTGCACAGGACATACTAATGATGCTGGTATGAGACGGACTATTATAAAAAGCAGAACTTGCCCTTTAACCAAAGTTTTGTGAAGATCACATGAAATAGTAAAAGAGAAACAAATCTAAGGGAAACCGATGACATAAACTTGGATAGGTTTCTTCAAAAAGTACCCTGATTCACCTCAGAGAGCAATCACTACCACAGAGGAGATGTTTTCAGGGGAAGAAGCACAGCTCTAAACTAATACGTTCAAAAGCCCACACTGTGTGGGGTCAATTTCAAATAAATGCTTATCTTTTGAACAACTATTTTCAACATTGATGATAATAAGAAATATTTCTTGAGCACCAAATCAGCATATTAGAATAATTTAGAATATGCTTCTATTCTAAATGTACATATTTCTCAAGGATCATGTGACACTGAACACTGGAGTGATTTTAAATAGTGATAATATTATTGGTGAGCATGACTTTTTAAAAACAAATCTTGCCAACCTGTTTAAAGATTGCATATTGTAAGGTATTTGCCCTATACACCTGCAAATGGGGTATTTAAATACAATATTTAGATAAAACATAATATATGATGTATAACAAAGAGGTTGTACAATGAATGATTTAACTTTTCGGCCTATATTTTCCCCCTGTAATCTGAAGAAATTCTACACAGACAGGGTCAACATAGTTACACATCAACATGACATCTGGAACATTTTATGACTTAGCGAGAATGTTCGCTCAATCATCTAGAATTAGGTTTAATCCTAATAAGTTTTAAACTTGATCCTATTCATAAACTGAGTAGAGACGAATGACTTCACTGTTAAAGTGGGATATTTTGTTGAGGAACATTTAAAAAAAAGCACCTGAGCAGGTGAATACTGGCAAAACAATGAATATGCTTATTCCATACCTATTTTTTTCTTAAACACCCACACAACATCAGCAATAGCCTAAGCCTCTAGTACACATTCAACACCAAAGCAGAAATGCGTTCCTTTTTGATTGATTTAGTGATATCAATATTATTAAAGTGGCCATTTTTACAATTTTACTCTAAAACTTCAGCTTTTTCCAGAGCACATATTTTTTGCAGTTCAGGGACCATCAGAAACTGTATTTGAGAAAGACCTGATGGCAAATGTATTAATAAATGAAAGTAGGCCTAAATAGTAAAATGTAAACACCAGAGATCTCAGGAAGTATGAAATATCACCTACAAGTAAACATGTGTCCAGATTTTAATGATATAACATGACTACAGGGAACAAAGTCTCAAAATCTTTCGGACTCTAAACCTGTTCAAGACTCAAAACCTGCTGAAGTACCCAATGCTACACAGACAACTGGTTAGGAATCACTGACCTTGTTGATGCTGAAAACTATTAAAAAGCTAAGTAAATTGAGGCAACATCAGCTCAGACGTCCAAGTCACACCAAAAGACAGATTCTGTCTGGAACAAAGTACAGAAAACAAATGGCAAAGTTTCAAACAGGAACCCAGAGGCTTGACTTGTTCCAAACTAGCCAATTCAAGTGAACTGCAAGCCACCTAATAAATAGCCTAAATAAAAACCTGTTGAACAAGCCCCATCAACCTAAGGACAAACTGTTATTTCAATGGGAGGCACTACACAAGAATGTATAAGTCTTGTTATATTGTTGTTCGTTAAATAAGCATTGTAGCTTCCAAGCTAATATCACGCAAGATGCGATCAATCAAGGTATAAAAAGGTATACAAAAGTTCAGAAATATGAACATGTCAGGTACTACAGGGAGTTGATCAAATAATATGTGCATACAATACTATAATAATAAATGTAAAGATCAAAAACATTGAGGTATCTGGTCCATGACTTTACAAGTCCCATACTGAAGGGTGTTAAGGGCACAGCCACTATGACTAATGCCAGAGAGGTCACACCCAAACAACCTACGGTAGTGACTGGTAAAAACTGTGACCACTCAAAATTTAAAATAAAAACAAACCAAAGTAGCTGATAACAGATTATGCTCATGTCAGCCTACATGCAGGCTTGCTTTCAAGGTTAATATCTATGCTAGATACAAGTACATCTGCATCTAGATTTAATAATAATCAAACTACTAAGGAGACCGAGAAGCACATCTTTACAGACATATTTCATTAATGGTCAAAAAAACAATAAGGTTTACTAAAGATTAAATAAAATGGGTTGTAAGTCAAAACGATTCAGAGCTGGATTGTTTTGTGTAAACAAAGGAAACAGTTGAGATGCAAAAAAGAGAGGAAACATATGTAGTGCATTCATGTGCTACATTTTTACCATTAGGCTACATATTATTTAGGTGAATATAGGAGGCTCAGAAGTCCCTGAAAGATTATTAAGAAGTAAAATTAACACTTTTCATACATAAATGGAAGAGAAACCTTCCTTGAACATGTTGGTGTCCAAAAATATAACTTATTGTCCAAAAAAATAATAATTCTTTCATGTTCTTAACGGTATCCAACAGAAAGACAAAACAATACAGCCACAATACAAAAATAATATAGGTCTATTTTTATTTTATTTTACTTATGGGAAATACAGGTTTAGCAATTACAAAAATAATATTTGGACCCATAATGCCCCTTCTGAATGACAGCATCACTGTGCATTTTTTTTTTGGATAAATAAACTTCCTAATAAAAACACAATTTAATTGTATGCGTTTAATGTATATATGTATTTAGGGGTTGGGTAGGCCTATGTTTCAGTTCTTGTAAGAGGGTCCAACAGAGAAACTGAACAGGAAAAAAAGTCATATTTCCTTCATTTTACCTAATGTTAGTGAATTTAACGTGCTATATTTTGCAGTTTTAGCACAAATTTATTTGCTTTAATACTTTATTTGCTGAAAAAGAAAAGCAATGTAAGGGGCACATGCTGTATTCTATCCATTGAAAGTGTTTAATATATTTGATTCATACACGCACATACTACTAGGCTACACAAGCAGAACATAACGTTGGTGCTTTGAAAATAAACCTCCATATGAATTAAACGCGCAACATCCGCAAAAACGCCAGTCTCTCGTGATCTGTCATCAGCTGGGTCCAAATAACGTTAGCAAAATAATTATAACGGATGTCTTATTCAACTGACATTTTTCATAAATAGTGAAATATGCACAGAGGGACTTCTAATAACTGACTGTCGAACAGTAACAAAAGCTCGAGCTGACGTAGTAGATCATTTCTAGATTTCAAAAACGAGCAAAATAATGGATAAATAGGAACACAAAAGAATACACATTACCTCTCGGTGACTTTGTCCTCCACTGTCTCTTCTGCTATCTTGTGGAACGCATTAATCGCCTGTAACGCTACCAATACACCCTGTAGTTCCTCTCTGAAGCTGAATCTGCTAGTGTCACAAACCCCACCCTCTGGACATGCAAATGTACAGGATATGATGTCGTTAACCGTAGACCCCGCCCTCGTGACGAGGGATAAACGGGATATGATGTAATGAACAAACATGCTGCTAGATATACCCATAGACATATCTTTGGATATACCAGCCATAACTTGAAGAAACAAAACAAATCTATTCATTCTCTATTTTTAAAGGAGGTTGTCACCAAATCTTGCTCTGTTGCTTATTGGACTAAATTTCTTAATGGCATTGATTGGAAAAGTTTTTGGTTATTACCTCATACGTTTTTTTGTGTCAAACAAGGTCAAAAAAATATCTTTCAAGATATTGCACAAATTCTACCCTGTCAAACATTTCCTTAGTAAGTTCAAGAAAGACACTGATGTACATTTTCTGGAATTGTAGTCATGTGAAAAAGTTATGGTGTGAGGTGTCTATGTTTATTAAGGTAAAGGTAGGCTACTCTTTAATTTTGTTTTCCATTTTGAAAATGTAATTTTTGGATATTCAAAGTATGATAACAGTGTGATTAAGGAGGCTTTTGTAATTAATCTGTTAATTATATTAGTCAAATTTCACATCCATAAGTGTAAGTTTTCTAACAAAATGCCCCTTTTTTCAGCATTCCTTAAATAATTCGAAAAGTATGTGTGTGTGTGTGTGTGTGTGTGTGTGTGTGTGTGTGTGTGTGTGTGTGTGTGTGTGTGTGTGTGTGTGTGTGTGTGTGTGTTCTTTGCTCTTTGCTCCCCTGGCTCTAAAATGTATGTTGTATTGTTTTGTTGTTTAAAGAAATATATATATTTAAAAACAGCCATAACTTGTGATGTAATGTTATGTTTCAAGAGTTAGTGTATATAGTCAATGGTATGACTTTAATAGAAAAATACTGTATTCATAACTGCAACTTTTATACACAAGTTTGCAATGTGCATGCATGATTTTACCTTAAGACTACAAAGTAACAGAAATGTTAACAAAAGCTGTTCAAATGTAGGTATGATAAGACCTTGAATGCTTCATATATGCTAATTATTTTTTTTATCCATTCAAAGGCAGTGAATAACTGTCACAGAAACTACCCTAATACATCATAATATATAAAACTATATAAAACATATCACGCACACTGGTTTTAAAAGTCTGCAGGAAGGAGGTTGCGTTAGTCTTATCTTCTCTATTGTGATGTATATCCAAGTAAAAAGGCTTCTCGGTGAAGAAAAATGAAGGATGGATCTTTGTTTCCTCATCAGGGGTTGATTGAGGCATTGTTGTTTGCTATTGCTGTGATGATCTCATGTGAGTGACAAGTTGGCATGCACGCCCTCGCACCAGTGAACACGTCATCAGAGAAGAGATGTCGTTGCAAGAGGGAAGGGAAGTTATTTTGATTAAAGATAATGAGGGGACATGAATTTAAAATAATAATTAATAATAATAATAATAATAATGCATGGATAAATCATTTATATTAAATACTGCCATATTCCAGAAAAAATATGAGTCAATTTGGATTTTATGGTGACTTTAAAGGGTAACTAAACACTAAAACAACTTTTTTTAGTTAATGATCTGTAAGAATGGAGCTTCATAAATGCTGTTCATTGATACGAGTACATTTTTTGACATTTGGGTTTAAAGTGTTTTAATTCTATATTTGGTGTAAAAACGTCTGAGTGCTGCCCTCTTCAGGTTGAACGGTGGCTACTGCAGTTGAATTTTCCTATTGGAAGTTGTGGTACCCTCTGACGTCAGAGGGTACCAGATAACCATGCCCTTGCCTACAGAGAGATGCGTCTCAGGTGCATTACTTTTTAGATATGCTGTTATTTAATTGTACTAATTATTATAGAATTACAAAAAAATAAGCTTCATAAACAAGAATTTCATATAATCGTTCTAACAAATTATACAGTCCTCAAAGGGATTTTTTTGAGTAAAGACTGCGGATCTATAGTGATCGTTTCTGACTGTATGCCACCGTTACATTTGTATTTTTAGTACGATTGTAGACAAATATCTGTCGACAGAACTATTAACCCAAAACGAACACTAAACATCGGCTGCCAAATCAAACACAGAACCATGTTTAGCATGCCTGTAGATAAACAAGCCTGTAGATAAACATAAAAGCTCTAATCAAGAAATAATTTACACTAATTCCAAGTTGGCTGTTAAGATTAAAAAAAAGTTTGTAACGTTAGGTGTTTGTCGAATAACGTTAAGTATGAATGAGCATACCAAACCAGCAGAGCCAAACAGCGTTGTCATTTGTTTACTTCCTTGCTACAACGTACAATTAACAATACGAACTATTACAGGAAAACACATCGACGAAAAATAAATCATTCTTACAGGTTGTGGCCCGTAAACAAAAGCTTCTGTTTTTAAAGTTGGAACTGCTCCATTTTTCAGGACAAGCCGTTGTGCGAATCCTGCATTGAACTCGCCATGATTGTGGAAGCTTTCCTCCGTAACGTGCAGCACAGAGAGGGAGATTTGGGCAATAATTATGAGGGACCGAGTTAGAAATAAATTTTAACCATTGATCCCTAACTCCCCCGACCCTAGGAAGGCTGAACAAAGCGGACCTGCAATCCGGATGAAAATAACAGCAGCATTTCGACGGCATTGCGACAACTCATCTCCAAAACAGCAATATAAAATGGCCTCGCCCCGCTTATTAAGTATTCTCGGAGGAGGGGTTAAATAATGGGATATGCTGACGTCAGCATATCCCATGGAATGTCGTGTAGTCCAAAACCGGTCGTTTGCTGTAGTCCTTAGAAATTGATTTTTTTTTAAAGCAAATATCTTCCTTTGCTTTGAACTTTGAGCGCTGTAACTTTGCAGATGTTTCTCAAATTTGCAGATTATGCTCAAACAGCAACATTACACACTAGCTAAAGTTAGAAAAGTGAAATCGTGTTTTACCACCCCTTTAACAAATATGAGGGCCCCCTTCCTAAAATATTTAAAACAGATATTTTATTTTATAAAATTTCCTAAATTAGTTATTCAAATGTTATCTGAAAAATATTAACATTGCAAGTTGACGTTGTAAATTATTTCTAGTCTACCCATTGGTAATGATAGCAAAGATAGCGTACAGTAAATCATTTATTGATGCCCCAATTGTTGAACTTAAATGAATGAATGAATAAATGAATTACACCATATACAGACAAATAACAATATAACATTCAGACAGTTTATATACAAGTGAGCCTAACAGATTCTAGAATAGAGACTATAACGACTAGTCTACTGTATGGTTTTGAGTTTCTCCAGAAAGTACTTGTCGGGCCTTCTTCACTAAGGAGGTGTTGTGGTTACAGGAGAAGTCCTCAGTGGACTGAGGAAATTTAAGCTTGAGGGACTGGGCTACAGTACACTTCCTGAAGTCAATTATCATTTCTTTTGTTTTACATTAAAAAATTGTTGTCTTTGTCTCTCACAACCCACAGAACACACTGTAACATCCAGTTACGGACTTAGAACACAGTTTTGAGGACCTCTATTGCACTGTGAGAGGAGCACTTTCTGTTAGTCAGGAAATCAAGGATCCAGTTGCAGAGCGTAGTGTTAAGTACAACAATGGAGTCATTTACTGGCACGTGTTTAAAATATAATGATGTTGAATGAAGAACCGAAGTCAGTGCACATTATGACAAAAGTGTGTTCACATGACCCTCTCATTCATCCACAGCAGAGTGGCTCTGTCTGTAGGCATCATGGTAGCAAATGTATGCATTTAGCCAAGACCTCTAGTTAGTGGGGAATTGTGAGGCTATGGCAATCTTCTTACTGAAATGACTGATGATGACATAATTCTCACAGATGGCAGGTTTCAACATGTTGGTATCCTGGGTATGTTCTGGCTGTGGTAAGCAAATTCCCTAATTTCTGGAGTGACTGGTATGCAAGGAAATGGAAGACTGGTCATAAATTAAGTAGGAAGACTATTTCACTATTCACAGACCAGGCAGCTTCAGAGTTTACAAGCTCGTGTGTTCGCCAGGTTACAGCCTTTTTTTTCTTTTCTTTTTTTTACCGTCTATGGGTTACCGTCAGACCCTCTTGAGAGAGAATCAACGCAACAGAATGTTCGCCCCTCCTTCTCTTCTTACTGGCACTCTGTCTGGCAGCGATAGCCTACTTCACAACATCGTTTCCCCCCCAATGAAGATCAATGGGAGGACACAGACATTCGCCGACGACTTTGAGCGGTAAGTTATTCTACATTTGTAAACAACGCAATCTAAGCGGTTACTTTACAGTCAGCAAAAAGGCAAAATAACACAAACATTTACGCTTCTCTCGACGACCTATATATCCTCCACTGGTTGCTATCAGTTTTGAAACAGTTCTTCACCGCGGTCATGTGACACGTTCAGGACTTTCTTCAGTAACAAGTCACATATAAACCTCTTGTTGTTAAAATTCTTGTTGCATACATATGAACTTTTTGTTTATCTATGCAAGTAATTACTCAGCGACCACTTTAAGGCGATTAGGTAACAATGTATCTTTGTTACTTTCACGTGCCCATTTTAAATGCCAATGATAGTAGATGTATAACGGGCTGGGCGTTTACGTGTTAAGAATGATCACGCGGTATACTGTATTTACTTTCTAGTTTACTTTAAGACTAATACGATGAATCCCTTACTAAACGTCACTTACTATTTTAGATTTTTTTTTTTAGGTTTAATGTGAGGTCTGATGGAAGAGATTTCGTTTTCAAAAAGTTCACATTTGTTTAAAACAATTAGCCTACTTTGTTAGATATTAAACCATAGTTAGAAGATACATAGCCTATACCGGAAAATGTATTGTTGTCTGTAAACAAAAACAAAAAGAAAACAGGAAATAACATCTGTTTCCTTATCAGTTGTTAAGCATACGATTGGTTGCTTTTATAATTACTGTGTATATTAATATACATACAGTGTATACATTATGTCAGTAGTGGCAACAAGTAACTTTTTTTGGGTGAGAGAGTCACTTCGAGTCATTCAATCAATTCCTTGGCTCTATTTTTGTTGGTTAAATAGACAATTTTAACATTATTGTGTCAAAATGTATGATTCTCTTTTGTGTATTAAACTGTACATATAAAAGACATTTTCTTAATAGTATATGGTTTAAAATCTCCAATGTTGCTTACTAGATATACCTGTCTTCTGGTCAAATATTTGCTCAACACTTACCTAATATATTACCTAACCCCATAATAAAACTTCCTTTCATTGCAATATTCTTGTTCTGCTGTGTCTGCTATTCAAGGAAGTATTGTTAACCTGACTTCATTAGTAGCCCTTGTGTATTTCATGCTTGTCTTCACAGGGATTAACCCATGAGACTCTCAAAGCCCAAGCATGAACCAGGGGAGCGGTGCTTGTTTGTGGACCCCAGTGACGCAGCACTGCCCTGCACCATCTGATCGTTACAAGCATGCTTCTTGTGCCCACAGAGGACATGTTTACTTACTAGGTGGTAGAGAAAAATGCTCACTGAGAGATTTCTGGAAATATAATGTGGGTATGTTATTGTTATTTATCTTTGTATTTCTGCTGCTTTTGGACACTTGCACTTGTAAAGACATTTGTTTGATGAGGCCTTTGCTACTTTGTAAGGACCATTAGGCTTTGATTTTAGTTTATTAATATTATTATTATTTTCATTTTTTATGTTGTATTACTTGTTTCTTTGTATTTTACTGTGTTTTATCTTATCCGTTTGAAATTGTACAGCACTTTGGTACACACTGTGTTTTTAAGGTGCTTTATAAATAAACTTTGATTTGATTTGATTTGTTATTGCACAGTATATGGTTCCTGCAGCGTTGACTGATTATAATTTGGCCGAAATGTCTATATTTTTAGTCTGTAATGAGTGGACCGAGCTTCCTTGTAATAGTGAAGAAGCACCTGAAGAACTGGAGGAGCACACCATGGTAGCAAATCAGGTAACAATAAATTAATTTATTAATAATAACAAACTCACAGTTGGGGATTGGGAGTTCACCAGTTATGAGGAAAAATGTGGCATTGTAAAATGTACATTTTCATAGATTTACATAATTTAATTTTTCATATAATATATTTCTTATAATCATATAATTATTTCCACTTTTTCTTCTAAGGAATTTCTCCATGTCTTCGGAGGAATGCAAGATTCATCGTATACTAACTCAAAAATTCCTTTTTGGGTGTTTGATATAGGTATTGTTTTATTGCATATTCAGTGGGGTCCACTAGAAAATGCATTAATTCATTAAAGTGGAATTCTACTACAATTTTATGACAAATTATAAGCATAACAATCTAAGATAAAAAATTTAATAGGTCAAAATTAATCTGAATTTCAGATTTTTTTAATTTGTTTTGTCCCCTCTTGCTTTACTGACAGCAACACTTGCGTTGCATAAATGCAGCTTTTGTTCTACCACAGCAATATGTCGCTTTGTTGTTCACCTCTTCCGTTTTATATTCTCTGCAGTTAAAGAGTGCTGGATTAACTGGAAAACAGGGAGTGAAACTTTACAGGTAAACATCTTTGATATACAAGACTTCCAGCTGAAACACTTGATGGTCCATTTATTATAGTAAACTGTTTTTGCAGGGAGTGACACCAGCAAACAGAAAAGGGCACAGTGCTGTCAACTTTGGGTCATTTATGTATGTCTACGGTGGATACATTGATATAAGAGGATCAACAGAAGAATTCTGGAAATTTGATTTTGGTGAGTGTTATTACATATTTATGCTTTTTGGTAAGCAAGCATCTCCTAAGACTGAATATGTACTGTTATCCACCTCAGGGATGATTTTTGTAATTTACATATAGCTGAATGACCTTTCCAAACTAATTATATTTACTACATGTTAGATTCCAGGATGTGGTCACTACTAAGCAGTGCACAAGGTGGGCCTGGTCCCAGACATGGTCACTCAGCTATGACACACCAGGACTGTATGTACCTCTTCGGTGGCTTGCAGGGCCTTAGGGAACAGAAGGACCTATGGAGCTGGAATTTTGCCAGTCAAACCTGGAGCCGCATCAATTTCCAGTGAGTTTCTTTATTAACATCCATCGTTCTTTTGTTCTTTAATTCTGTCTGTCTGTCTATCTAAATTCCCTGGCTTGATGGTCACAACTGATTCTCAGGAAAATTGTCATACTCTTCATACACAACTTCTAAACAGACTTTCATCATGTGAGCGGTCACATGCAAAATTATCCATTCAATTAAATTGTATCAAAAAAAGCTCAGTGTGATACACAATATTCAATTCAATTCAATTCAAATTTATTTGTATAGTGCTTTTCACAATACATATTGTTTCAAAGCAGCTTTACAGAAAGTGCATGTCAGAAATGTACATAGAAAAAATACAGTTAGTTAATCATGTAGTAATTTAGGGCATAACATTTCGCCGGCGTTGAGTCGTCTCTTACAATATAATTCATCTAGACAAAACTGACATACTTGTATTGTAAGCAGTCAGTGTCAACAAAAAAGTTGAACAAAAATGAAATTTGTATGTAGGGAACATTACCAGGATATACTGCCATGGTGAAAAAAATATCAAAACATTTTGACCTGTACGACTCACGCTATGACAAAAGTTTTGGTGGCATTGGCAAATTTACCGACATATTTTGGATGAGTTACTACATTTTGCAGACATGCAATAGAGTTGAGATGTCCCATAAAACAGTTGTGCAATTGCACTTACAGTTTAGAGAATGTAAGTTCTGTTTCAAAAAATGAGCCAAAGCAACTGAGGAAAAACTAATCAGAAGCATCTAAACACATGTTTCTTACTCTGTAGTTCAGGTCCCTCCAGGCTGGTTGGTCACTCTGCTGTATTGTTCAAAGACAGCATGCTCATCTTTGGTGGAGGGGAAACCCAGAGTTCCCCTCAGAACAGCTTGTGGAGGTTCAACATGAGGACAGTGACCTGGAAGAAGCTTGCATTGTTCCCTGGATCTGCCTCTCTGTGCCGGATCCATCACTGCAGCATTGGCCTAGGCCAGAGTTTCCAGCCAACAGCACCAAACAACATCTTTTTCAGGGAAATACCCTATTCTCACAACATCAAAAACAAGCTGAGACCATTTAAGAACAAGTGCCAACCATCCCGCAGCACAATGCAAGAGCCCTGTATTGAGCTCCAGACTTTCTACATGGACGATAAGAAGTGTTTACCAGATTTGAGTACTGCACTGAAAGACACAAAGCTAATAGGAAGCTGTCTCACCTTTGAGAATCAGGAGGCTGTTCACAAGAAGGGGAATAGTGGTGACCTGACAGAGGAAAACGAGGACGCCATGTTTCTCCATATGCCTGACTTGCTGTTAGTCCTGGGTGGTAAACCTCTACAAGGACAGCATATGATTTCAGTCTGGCATATGACAGTGGCATAAATCTGATGTTTTCAGTGCATTCTACTTTCTCTGTGAGAAAAGAAAAGGCGTTAGCAACAATACCCATATCCTTGTCAGAGAACGTTTGCATTAAAATGGAATTCAGTCATGTACAAACTCTATACAGCGTCTGTAATTAATTATTACCTTGAAGGTGAAGTTTGTCATTTTGTTATGGCACAATACTTTCTCCTACCAATTTAATGTGTATAGACAATAATCCACAACTATAAGTAAGATATTTGTAGCTTGATTTCCCTGAAAATTTTAAATACTTGCGCTCTGAGATACTTTCAGAATACTGCTCTGTACAGTTTCATCGACACAGACTGCGATATTTCTCGATTGTGATTCACATTTACTCTGAAAAACCACCAATTGGGGCTTTTAACTTCTACAGAATGTGTCATTTCTGTAAGAGATACAGAACTACATTGATTAACCTTATTATTTTACTGTGTATCAAAGTTTTATGTGAAAGAATCTTAACTAAATCAAAACTGCTGATTTGAATTTTATTATATGATAGTTATCAATCCAAACATGGTCGGATTTTGTAATGTTCTCTGTGTTTTGTAAGATCCACGGATATTGCTGGCAGAACAGTAGCATCATGCAACCTTTGCACATTTATTTTCTTGCCTTCGCATTGTTTCAAGATGGCTGCACTTAAATGATTTAATAAGTAATGCATTACACGAGTAATGTTGAATCCATTCTCAACAATTAAAACTTGTTACAGCAGTAGTTATGTTATCATTGTTATTTATTTTTTTAGATTTAAAAAGTAATCTAGCAAGTTTTAAAAACAGATATTAACTAAATCTGTAGCATGTTTGTATTAAATAAACTATGCTAGCTAAAAATGGTTTAAATAGTTATATATTCTAAAAATATATAAATTATGCATTTACAGTACATAGCCTATATAGTCAAACCAAAATTTATTCAGACACCTTCAACATTTCTCACATTATCACAATTTATTCGCTATAGTTGGTAATAAAATATGACAAGAACGCAGAGTTATCAAATCAGTTGATATTCCACTGGTTTTGGACATCCTTCTGTCAGCTGTTAAATTGAAGTACACAATTAGATAATACCAATATAGGTCAACAAATTACCCAGAAATGGTTAATTTTGTTAAGTATGTGGTGTAAAACGGTCGCATTAGCAAAATTAGTCTAAGTGTCTGAATCATTTTTGGACCCAAATTTTTATAAATTTTACTGGTAGTCCACTGTATGAATAATTTTTGGGTATAATATGCCACAGTTTACTATATTTTGCTATCCTCACTTACATAAATGAACTGAAGTTTGACTGTATGTATATAATAAACATCATACCAATTATAATATATTATGAAATGACCTGTACATACATTTCTACATGCATGTAGTATTTATTACCACTTGAGGGCGACAAACTATGCCAGTCACACCATACAAAAAATGTACAAATGTACAAATCAAACAGATATTTAGGATATTTAACAATCACCTTAACTCTTGGGATTATTCTACACAGTATTTTATATATTCAGTATATTGTGTGATCGCCATTCAATCAGCTAATTCTAATAAATAAAAAATAAATAAAACAGATGTAGAGCATCTCAGTATCCTTCATCCACAATATAAATGGATAATTTACCAAGTAAATGGTATTCCATTATGAAAAATGTGACAATTCGAAGATATTTTCCCATTGCAAGTGACATACAATAACTGAACAGGACAATGTTTCATCTTTAAATAGTATTTAACTGCATTCTGTTGGGAATTAATTACAATTGTTATATATTAGGACAAACCACATTGTGTGGGTAAAAAGTGTGTATATATGCTGATAATCCATATGAAGATGCCACTTCAGTCATCTTTACATGAGTGGCACAGAAGTTATATATTGTGAAGTGGCACAAAGCCTGTATCCTACTCCAGAAAAAGGTGTTTTTGTTGTTTATTTTTGCAAAGAGATGACATCAATACACAAGAATTACAAATGCAAAAGCAATGTTATTAAATTATTTATTTAAATAATTACCTTTACAAATACAGAAACCAGAACCATTAATTAAATAAATATTAAGTAGGCTACATTAATATGATAAGTAACAAAATAGGTAGCCTACGCTATGAATATTCAATATGATACCTATGAATATTACATTATTGCATATGACAAAATTGTTAAAGATTTTCTCTGATTAGGAGAAAAACTCAGAATTATAATGTGAAGTCGAAACTCCGTTTTCAAGGCTACGGACTCCTGTAGACGTACCGAGGTGCGCCTTAACAATGTAACATGTATTTATTTTGTTGAAGCGATAGATGGCACCATATTACCTAAGAACAACATTTGACATTGTAATCCCACTCCTACCCGTACTACAAAAAATCGATTAACACTGAAATAACCCGGTGTGTAATTTTCCAAACAAAGCGACACTTGAGTGAGAAATTTCTTAAAAACTGTCTCAGGCCTTGCAAACGCATCTATATCATTTAAGTGTATATTTTATAAATTGAATCTCAAATGAATGACAATTATAATCATCATCAAACCATACTTTATTACTTTAAAACACTCGATGCACAAACTGACGCCAAAATCAACAACTGCTTGTACTTTCGATATTATGCTTAAATGTAGCCTATTGTTCTGCAGTTTGAAAGAAACTGATTTAAGATAAGTTATGACAAACACTGCAGTCGTGTATATTGACATTGAAAAGGTTCATGTGTAAAAGGTTGTTACTCATAGCCTATCATTTGCAGATCCAGTGGTCATGCAGCACGCTTATAGCGTAAATTAATCTCTCGCGTCCAGTTGGCTGGGCGTCCCACGTGGTTTGAAGTATAAAAAAGTTCGAGTGCGAAGTGCTTTAGTGTCGTGATTAACTTACACGAGAGAAAAGACCAAAGGACAACATCCCTCCTGAGGCTGAAGAAATACGAGAGAACATACACAATTCACAACATTATTACTGAGAGAAGAGGAGCACGAGCACTTGACATTCGGTGGAAAGACAAACAGTGCAATTTTGTCTTCAAACAAGAAAGAGTTTTGGCTACACTTAACTTTAAAGGAATACACGACTAGTAGCCGGTTTGTTTTGATTTTTCACACAAGTCAATTTGTCAGTTACCCCGGAGATGAGGAGTTTTCGCGCTTTTTAAGTGGCGTCAATTAGACTGATATTTTTGCGACTTGCCCTCAATATTAATCTGTGTGTTTACCGTGTTTACACTTTCTGTGAACGTCTCTCAAAAGTGACCGCGAGCATGATGATGATGAATGGAGATCTGTCAAAGGAGGTTGTTGGAAGTACAACTCTGTCCTGTTTATAGATCAATTGAATTAATGAACTGATTTGTTTGTTGTATGGACACGTTATTTAAGAAAATGAGTATTTACATCCTCTCTCTAACCTGTTTAATGGCTTGCATGCTCTCGGTTCAGTGTAGTCTGGGAGCGGAGACAGTATCTCAGGAGTCTCAGTGTGTCTCTTGTGGACTTGGGCATTCGGATGATTCGGGGCGAATGGACACGGACTTTCTGGAGGCGGTTAAAAGGCACATATTGAACCGACTGCAGATGAGAGAGAGACCAAATATCACTCATCCCATTCCCAAAGCTGCCATGGTAACGGCGCTGCGCAAACTCCACGCGGGTAAAGTTAGGGAGGACGGGAGGGTTGAAATTCCCAACTTAGATGGACATGCTGCCTACAACGAGGTGCAAGAAGAAACGTCGGAAATAATCAGTTTCGCCGAGTCAGGTGTGTACAAGAAATAGCATGTTGCATGGCTACTTTTACCTTAATTGTAGAAGTATTGATATTGTGTATTCTATTAGTTATGAAATCATATTTAAGCATATTTTGGAATACCTGAAACTTTTAACATATCACTACAGTTGAGCATAATTATGTACAAGTATTCAAATTCTTGGCTGTAACTTAAATTTATGGAGGGAATTTATTTTAGGGGGATGTAATCATCAATCACTAAACATGTTTTACAGGTCAAATATTTCATTTACAGCTCGAATAGTTACCAATACTTTGTACCATAAGTATTATCAGTTAATTACATGTACTTATAGGGTTAGGGTAGGATTGGGGTTTGGTTTAGGGTTAGTTGCTTGTAATTATGCCAAATGTATAGTTATTACTAGTAAATACATGTAACATGTGTAACAAGGACACATTAAAATAAAGTGTTACCATGGTTTCAGTACATGCCACGGTGACATCCTTGTCTGACTTTAGTAAGCTGTGACATTCAGTGGGTCTGTCATAGGGAACATATTTTCTAGTTTCATGCATTGCACTATTTATGTGTAGTTAGAATCTATCTATCTATCTATCTATCTATCTATCTATCTATCTATCTATCTATCTATCTATCTATCTATCTATCTTTAATAGATCAGAATTAATACTTATAATAAAAAAGAATAGATTTAATTATAATCACAGAATGCACACACACACACGCGTACACCCCCCCCCTCTCTCTCTCTCTCTCTCTCTCTCTCTCTCTCTCTCTATATATATATATATATATATATGCATGTATGTGTGTGTGTGTGCATTCTGTGATTATAATTAAGCCAATACAAGATTTTCATGACCGAGTTCTTGCAGTGATGCAGTAGATTACAGTACTGAATATTACTGAATTGCTTTAAACAAGTGTTGCAATTTTGCTACTGTGGGTCTTTGAGGGTTAATGAGACATCCATCCTTGATCTAATATTTGTATAATTATGTAACTGGAGCAATTAGAATACATGACCCTCTCTTAACATACAATTAGATATGCTGACAGAAAATAATGAGTAGTTTTTCAAATGATGACCTTTGCTAGATGTTGAGGCAATTAAAATCCTGGATCATCTTCAGGAACGCCAAAAGAGCATCAAAAACATGGCAATCAAAGTATTACAGATAATTTGTTAATAAGAGGTAAAGAACATGTCCATGCCTTTTGCTTTATTAATGGACAATATAGCAATAAAACTACTAATGCCTTTGTATTTACTTCAAAGGAATTTATACTACTTAAATAAGAGTTCCCATGGTCATAGATAACCTGGAAATTTGAGGCAATTATGAAATGGTCTGAAAAGTAATGGAAATACAGTGAATGTATATTCAATTGCTTTTAAAAACACTTATGCAGCAAGTAACCCTGTCTGAACACCTGAATAAGTCATTGGTCAAAAGGAATGGGAACCCTGTAACTAGCATAGTTACCCATTAGTTCCAGAGCAAAGTGATGAAGCTCTGGATTTCATTTTTTTAACCAGTGGTTCAGCTCAATTTACATTAAAATGTATGGAGCTTGTAAAGTGTTAAAAAACATGGATGACATTTTGCACATTAGTATGTAAATTTGCATGAACAAAATTATATAATAGAAGCATATTTTTATATAGATAATTGTAATCTGTCGTCATTATTTGGAAGGATGGCCTAATTGATATGGAAATATTTCATAATTTTTTTAATACATTTTCCAATATCTCGGTTTGATGCACATTCAAGCTTGTAAAACTGTCTTTATCTTTTAGTCTCACGCACTGCAGCACAATTAGCTTGGACATTATCCGGACTTCTTGCTCCAATAAGAATTATCTGAACACACTCATGACAGCGCAACAAAAGAATGCAATTATTGAGCGAGTACTGTGCGTTCTTGCTAAACCCAATATGTCAACATTGGGAACAAAAACAACAAAAGAAATCACTCAGAATAATGCATGAGACATTTGAGTCGTTGTGGGTGACGGAGGCTGGGGTGGGGGGGATGGCCTTCTTATATCCTACTCTGAAAATGCATTTCATATATCAAAGCTCTATCAGGCCTCTTTTCAGTGTCCCCTATTATTCACGACACCTTTGAACCACTGAGCAGCAATGCATCATGAAACTGGCTCTCTGAATCCCCATCTGCCTCAAGGCCAGCTGGCACTAACCCCTCAAGTGAAGGCTGCCAGCCAGGGCATAGCATTAGGACAACCCTGGATCTATTCTGCTCAGAGGTACAAAAAGAGGAATTTGGTGAAGTATGCAATGTGCAAATCACTGCAGCTGCAGGCAATTGTGCTGCCTCACATGTTGCATGCTCTACCCTGCTGTTATGTGCTATGATGGCAAGCCAGAAGGTGGCTCCTATCTCACTCCATGCTTTAGGAGAGCAATAAGAAGAGGACTGCCAAGGTACAGGAGAGGACGGCTGCCAATTTCAGGTCTCTATTGACACTGTCCTATGGGCCATTTCAGAAGTATTTGGTGTCCCGTAGCCACAGAAGCGGAGCGGTAGATGCTCGCTTCTCATTTGTCAGCGTAACCATTCGGACTCGCTGAACTCTTCAGGACCAGTTCAACACGGGGTATTAAGACTTCATTATTAGACATTATTCAGTGTGGCACAGTGTCCATAAGGTCAAAGAGCCAAATTGATCTCTTTAGAAAATCTTTGTTTTTTGACATTTGATCCAAGCAGGGAAATTAGAGCCTGTAGTGCCAACTGATTGGCAGACAGTCAAAATCTAATCAGGCAGCATGCCATGGCCTTGATCTTATTGATCTTTAACAAACAGTTCCCATTAAGCATTTAAAGCACGAGATTAATCTTCAGTGAAACACAGAAACAAACTTAACTTCCATTTTCTCAAAAGTACAGTTGCCCATGCTTATTTTGACAGTATTCTGCATGCTTGGTGTCTTGTAGGCTATTGGTTTTTGAGGTTAATTGATTAATAAACACATTGTTAAGTTAAGAAATGACTCCAAATCTAGAGTAATATTATTTTTATCTACCAATGAAATAAAAAATATTATGACCTGGGAAGTGGAAGCTAAAAAATGTTGTATAGCGTTTTACAATAACAGAAATAACTGCATGAAATGTGAAATGCATTGCTGAAATTAATATTTGTCATGCTGTCTGATTAGATAACTTAATCAACTAGCTCAGAGAAGATAAAAGTTAAACGCAAGCAGTGAACCACAGGATGCAGAAGAAGCAAGCATACTTGAACTTAATATATTTAAAATATTTTGAAATTAACAGCTGAACCATTCATTTTCTTAAAATATAACTCATTAAAACTATAAAATAGTTGTAATGTTTTGACAGTTTTTATTTAATTAAAAGCTATTTAATGCAAAGGCAAAGATGTCAATGTAATGAAAGAATTCTGATGTAGGTAAGTGTTGATATTGATGGAGAGAAAGTATGCCACAACACATACTGCATCTGGTCTCCCTTTTCGCATTGCCATGGAGAGTGCAAAGTGGACAAAGCCTTGCCCTTTTAAATTCAGTAAATTTAGCTGGAGCTGTTGAGGCAGGTCCTGAAACACTTGAGCACATGGCCATACAAGTATATTTGTATCCAGGGGGCTTATAAAGGCAGGTAACAAGGTGAAATGGTGGAGTAATCAGTTCAGTGAATGTGTTCCCTATCATCATAGAACATACTTGTTCACACCTGACACCTCTCCAGGGCTTGATTCTCTGTCACTGATAAACTTTGACTGTGTGCCTGCACTGTGGGATATAAACGAACCTTGACAGCCCTGTTCAAAAAATAAATATAAAAATATATATGTGTTTTGGATTATATATGGAGTTTTTCTTTACAAACCTGGTCAGATATTTTGACAGCTAGAATAACTATTATAACACTTTTATTGGAAAATTAAGCCATACAGTATTGTGTGATAAAATGACTACTGATTAGTTTGTAGCTTTGAAAACATTTTCAAGACAATCATTTTTTAAATGTTCAGAAAAGCAGTGCGAGCTATGTGCATGTAAAGCCACTGCTACTGTATGTGAGATCAAGCTATGAAATGAAGAAGCCACCCTTTGTGGCAAGTTGTTGACATTAAACCAAGCTAATCTGTTTGCAAACATGGTTGTTTTACTATTTCAAAACGTGCCAAACAGCGCTGGCATTCAAATCAGGATTACGGAGAACATGATTGATGTGCAGCTTTCAATATATCTGGATTTCCCTAATTATATTGGCTGGTCAAATATTTTTTTTTTTATTTAAAAACTTTGCAATCAAATTTATATATATATTTATATATACATATATAAATATATATATTATATATATATTGCACACACACATAAATTAACTCTTGCATCTTGGACTATGCAATTCACTAGTGGCCAGTGTCATGTAAATGCCTCATAATGCTTCTCATTTGAAGGGCACATGCTCAATGCTAGCACTTTCCTAATACCTTTCACAGAGCATTGTGTTGTCAGTCTCTGAGGCTCCAGAAGCTCTGGGTTTTCACAGTTCTCCCTGTGAACTCAATGAACCCCCTGGGGCAAGGCCCACGTCTGACAACCCCATCCTTTCACCGGGTCCAGCATCTTCAGCCCAAACCATGAGGCCAATTGGACTTGGACCCAGACCTGTGGCATCTAGTAAATCTTGACAAGTTGGGTGGTTTATGTCAGTGAATGTGGCTAAGGAGAGGTATTCGTCAGCGGAATCACAACCTGTTTGTGCTATTTCAAATCTGACAATAGGTATAAACAAGATTGTTTTGTAAGAAAGAACCACCATTAACAAACTTCTTTGGTCTCTTACAGATGATGTGACTCCATCTAAGTCCAGCCTGTACTTCCTGATATCCAATGAGGGGAATCAGAACCTCTACGTGTTGCAGGCACACCTGTGGCTGTATTTCAAGCTGTTGCCAGGTGCTCAGGAAAAGGGACTGCGACGGAAAGTGACAGTGAGAGTGCACTACTATGAGCCCGGTGGGCAGAACATGCACTGGCCCGTGATGGAAAAACGTGTGGAGTTGAAACGCAGTGGTTGGCACACCTTCCCTGTGTCCGAGGCTGTAAGAGAAATGCTGGCGAAGGGGGGTCGCCGTCAGGACCTTGACATCCACTGCGAGGGATGCGAAGGTGCCAACGTTTCGCCCATCCTGGTGGACCCGAGCGACCCCTCACACAGACCCTTTCTGGTGGTTCGCGCCCAGCAGGCAGAAGGGAAGCACCGCATCCGAAAGCGAGGCCTGGAGTGTGACGGCAACAATGGCGGTTTGTGTTGCCGACAGCAGTTTTACATTGACTTCCGGCTCATTGGCTGGAACGACTGGATCATCGCGCCAGCAGGGTACTATGGGAACTACTGTGAAGGCAGCTGCCCAGCTTACATGGCAGGTGTTCCGGGCTCTGCCTCGTCGTTTCACACGGCAGTGGTTAACCAGTACCGCATGAGAGGCATGAATCCTGGATCGGTCAACTCCTGCTGCATACCTACCAAACTCAGCACCATGTCCATGCTCTACTTTGATGATGAGTACAATATCGTCAAGCGCGACGTGCCTAACATGATCGTGGAGGAGTGTGGCTGTGCCTGAACAAAATCCATGTTAGAACGTTACGAAAGCAGTGACAGTCATATTTATGGTCTTTCTGAACCACATGCATATAGATTGTGTTAATATTTGTGCACTCACAAAGTACAATCACGCACATGTGTGTGTGTGCATCAAGCAGTAGATCATCAGTTGTATGACAGGTGGGTCCTTCTAATGAACAAAAAGGCTTTGGGATGATATGGGAAATGGAACAACAACCTGGTTTTTCTCTAGTTTGCCATTTCTAGACTTTAAAAAAATGGCTCAATACTTTCCTCTCCAACTGCAAAAAGGAGACAAACTGGTGTCACACTTTGATACAAGTACTTAGAAACTGTTTTGCAAGCACTGGCATATCTTAATGTCCCTTCTACTTCAGAACACCAGCACTTCAACAGCTTGTTTAAGACAATATGACAAATCATTCCAGCTGAGGGGGAGATTTCAAAATCAGTGCATGTCATCATCCTAGTCATTCTCAGAGGTATTCCCTTAGCAATGACTCTAGTTGTCTGCGGCATTGTTAAACCATTGTGAGGCTTCTACTCAAACTGCAAACACCTCTGGACAAGATCATCTTGAAACTACTTCTGCCGTTCTGCTAATGTGTGCACGTCTCGACTGCGGCCGACTGCATAACTAAATCTTGAGGTCTTACCGGTACAGCACAAACTTCCTTTTTCTGCACAGTTCTGTGACTGACAAACGCTTGCAGCGGTGTGCATTCCGCGGAGCCGCTTCCATTCTGTCCAGCTGGTTTACAGGGAGTACTGCACTTGCGAAAACTCTCAAAATGCACAATTTAAAGCACTTGCATAATGCACAGCCTTCAAAAGGGTATAAAGAGGTGGACCTACCCTTGCCCATAGTCCTTTTAAAATAAAGTGCCGCACAAACTATGCAATGTATAGTAATCCTGAACTATGTCAAACTGAATTCTTTTTTCTGCTTGTCTTTAAATCTTCATCAATACTTGAAATGTGATCTTCCGCTTGCTTTCCAAAGCGGATGATTGTTACGATGTTTGCACTGAAAAGTTGCGGGATTAGTGAAAAAAAAACTGCCATTGAAAATGTTATTTTTATAGTAAAACTGAATTTTGTGAAAAATGTATTGTACCTAATTAATTGTACCAAAGAGGCCAATATTTTAGCTATTATAATAAGGTGGCAAGGCCATTCCAATATTTGTAAAATAATTATTGATAATAATTATTATCCTTCTCAAGAGGCCTAATAATCAGGGTACAACATTATGGATTCCATTTGTAGCTCTGTCTAATTTTTTATACTATGTACAGCAAACCGATGAAACAATCTCTTCCTTGTCTTTAATTTTCCAGTCTTCTATTTAATGAGAGTTATTTCTTAGCCGTTGTTACAAAGTCATTTAGTTAAACGGATGTCATCTCTGTACAGATTATGTAAAATAAAATATTCTTTCTTAAATATTTTGCAACTTTAAAATAAATTCTTGCTTTGCATCCTCGTGAATAAATTGCTTTTAACTGCGTATCAAAACTGCAATACAGATTGTTCATTGACAGTCTGACTGCTGCATGCATTTTAAAGAATATTCTGCCCCCCCCCAAAAAAAAGTTAGTCTGCACATAATTACAAGACTGAGTCATGCAACCGCTGAAGTTCTGCAAGTCTGCAAGAGTGCTTCGTTGACATAATTAGAGGAACACATTGCCTTAACTTAAACCATACACTGAGATATCGATCAACAAATAGAGATAATATCAGTATATACTTTTATATACCAGTTAATACTTTGCACATGCTCCATGGTTTCAATATTTCTCATTCTTAGTACATTCTTGGCTCAGAGTCAAGAGGGCTCTCACTGCACAACATGTAGGCACAGAGACTGATTACATCAGAGTGGATCCCCTGAAAGCACTATCAACAAGTACTGCCTTTTCTGAGCCCTACAGGTATAAATGCAAAATATGCGGCACTAAAAAAACCTTAGGCAAACAGAGAGACCAGACCAGCACACCTACCAACGGTCAGGGCGTTTCAGACAAATCATGGTACAACACTACAAAACAACAAGCACTTTCCAAAACATACCACATCACCCAAGTCAGATAATTACCTGACGTGTACCTGTCTTGCATCTGTCAAGAGAGGCAGATAAAGTGGTGTGAAAAATTACTTGTTTGTAGAAGTCCTCTCAAAATGACAGCACAAGATAGATATGAGTCAGAACTGACACCCACATGTAACAAACATAAATATTTCGCTTTTAGTTTCTAAGTTAGGGAGGTTGGAATGTGTTTATATGTATTTGTTTGTGTAGGTGGGTGTTCGGCGTGAGAAAAGTAAGAGAGACGTTCGGAGAGAGGTACAGCAGGTAGAGAGGTACAGGCAGAGCTGTCCCGTCATGTAGCGGAGTGTTAACGGTGCCGCTATGACTGCTGGAATGTTAATGACACCATAGCTACGCTGCAGGCAAACTCATGAAGCCACACACACGTTAAGAAAACACCTCAAACCATCTCACATGACAAAACACATAGAATACAATCTGTACACAACATCTGAGGTTAAAAAGTGTTAAGAGATTTATGGGGACTAAACTGAATGTAAAACAACATATAGACACATACTTGCAATAATTTGTCATTAAAATGGCCATTATTATGGGTAAAAATTTCATAAGCAAACATATGGATCTACTTGGTTCACATGCACTCGAAGTGAACCAAGTGCGTGCAGATCCTAAAACAGTGTTTCTGTGTTAATAAATTGCATGATTTTTTTCAAACAAAACTAATTTTTATAAAACATGAAATGTATGTACAGGTGCTGGTCAACGAATTAGAATTATTTTAAATAGTGCAATCATGAAATTCTTTGAATGCATTTTTTGTGCAGAAAGCAAATCAGGTGTTCACCGCACCTGTCCTACTCGTTAGACTAATCACAGAACTCGTTATCTGGAAAAAAATTTGCTCAGCTGAGCTTTCCAAAAGGCCCATTTAGGCCATTTAACTGTGACACTGTTGTTTTATTGAATTAGAATAATGGTGAAAGCGTTTCATTGAATTGCAATAATTTTTATTATAATTACAATCATCACTTTCTCAGTATTTTGTGGCTGCCCCTTTGGCTTGTATGACTGCCTGAAGTCTCCGCGGCATCGATTTGACCAGCTTGTCGCAAGTTTCCGCACTCACAGCTTCCCAGGCAGTGGCGATGTTCTGCTTCAGTTGGTCCAGCGTAGTAGGCTTTCTGTCGCGAATTTTCCGCTTGACGATGGCCCAAAGGCTTTCAATGACATTGAGGTCAGGCGAGTTGGCCGGCCATGCCAAAACTTCAAGCTGTTTTTTAGTGAACCAATCTTTGGTCGACTTTGCCGCATGAGCCGGTGCAAGATCCTGTTGAAATATGAAGTCTTCTTCGCCGAACTGTTCCTCAACAGTCGGAATCAGGAACGTTTCCAGAACATCTTGATGTACGGCAGCATTGACAGTCTTCTTGAGGAAGCAGAGTTTCCCTACACCTCGAGAGGACATGCATCCCCAGACCATAACGCTCTGGGGAAACTTGACGGATCTTTTCACGCACTCGTGGTTGTAGGTTTCGCCACCACGACGCCAGACACGAGGACCTTGGTCACCGAAGGAGATGCAGAAGCGTGATTCGTCACTGAAGACCACTTTCTGCCAGTCTTCAGCAGTCCACTCGCCGTGTTCTTTGGCCCACTTCAGCCGTTTCACCATTTGTTTCTTGTTCAGCATCGGTTTTACTGCTGGAACGCGAGATTTGAAGCCGAGTTCGCGCAGACGACGGTAAGTGGTTGATCTGGAGACGTCAGCGCCGGTCTGCTTGTTCCACAAGTCGGTGAGCTCGGAAGTGGACTTGAACCGGTTGCTGACTGCGATCTTTCTCAGCTGCTTGTTGTCGCGAGCAGAAGTTTTTCGGACGCCGGAACAGTTGGTGCGCTTGCTGCAGTTTTTCTTGAGAGCTTTGCAGACGGAAGACTGGCTGATGCCGGGCTGCTCAGCAATTTTAGTTTGGGTCAAGCCTTGTTGGCGAAGGGCTTGAATTTGAGCCACTATTCCGGTTGAGAGGTCGCGCTGCTTACCCATGATTGATTTTACAACTTAGAAATTCTACTCAACCCTGACTTTATACTGCACAGTGAACACTATTCACAGAAAACAAAAATTTGAGCATTTATTCTAATTCAATGAAACGCTTTCACCATTATTCTAATTCAATAAAACAACAGTGTCACAGTTAAATGGCCTAAATGGGCCTTTTGGAAAGCTCAGCTGAGCAAATTTTTTTCCAGATAACGAGTTCTGTGATTAGTCTAACGAGTAGGACAGGTGCGGTGAACACCTGATTTGCTTTCTGCACAAAAAATGCATTCAAAGAATTTCATGATTGCACTATTTAAAATAATTCTAATTCGTTGACCAGCACCTGTACATAAAAAATTACAGTAAAGAGTTTCACATTGTTAAAAAAAATCTATTTCAAATAACTATTTGTTATAACAAATAACCATAAAATATGGTTTCCACAATTAAGTAACTGTTTGATAACATTCAACATTGATAATGATAAGCAATATTACTTGAGCTCCAAAAGAGTATATTAAAAATGATTTCTAAAGGATCACGTGACACTGAAGACTGGAGTAATGACTGCTGAAAATTCAGCTTTACCATCAGAAATGACATTTTAAAATATATTAAATAATATATTCACAATAGTGCTGCTTTTACTGTAGTTTTGATTAAATAAATGCAGCCTTATAAAAAATAGACTTCTAAAAACATTTTAAAATCTCACTGACTGTAAACTTTTGAATGGTAGTGAACAGGAGTAACTGTGACTCAGCTGTATAAATCTATCAAGAATTTCCCTGTGTTTTTCCCCTTTTCATTTTTAATGCATGTTTATGCATGTTTAATTGCACCAAACATGCAATTTACTGTCACAGAAATTTTGACCCTAGAATTGACCTGCACAAGGCCTGTGAACACTCAGAGAGGGATTACAGGCCAGAGTAAAAAAGCTTGAGAACTTGCAAGCATACTTGAGTGGTTCAATGAGCAGAAGGTTAATTAATCCAGCAATTCTCCAACGTCTGCACACTTATGCTAGGTCAAACATTTAAACGAACAAACTAAACCAAAAAGTTTAAATTTAAAGCTCAAATCTAAATCTAAATTGAATGATCAAAGATCATACCCAACTGCCATGTTCGAATTAAACACCTTTTACTCTGCAAGGAAACAACTTAAGGTTTGTCACTCTCCACCTCCCTCCTCCCCTCCACATTGACCCCTTGACTCCCTGAGCACTAGCGTACATTCAAGCCAACAAAGCTTCTATTTGTGCCATGGTTCTACCTAATACCGACTGTGGGATCAGGGATCAACGAGGGTCACCTCTTTAGGGAACCTAGGAGAGAGTCACCACTGTGAAAGAGCTGATAATGCAGTGTATGGCATAAAAAGGGCAACTAAACACTGAAAGCCTACAGTCAACCACCCCTAACCTTCTGTCTGGCATCCAAAACTCATTTTATATCCATCATAGCCAAACACGATGTTGATGTTGGCTTTGGTCTGGCCATTGGCTGAGCTAAATGAAGCTGCTTTGTGGCAGTGTTCTGAAGGATAGGATTATTTTAACCTTTGGAGAACGGAAGAAAGGCAGAAAGAAGACTTGTACTTGTGAGTAATTCCCCGCGCGTACGCCACAGTTGAAAGGGGAGCCAAGAGCAAACAGCTGGCCTTTTGTTCAACCAGGCAGAGTTTCTGCTCGCATTCATGTGACGTGGTGCATGCAAGAGCTGAAACCGCTGACGGTGATAGTGACAATGACGCGTACAAGTGAAACTGCAGCACAGCTCTGCCTTCAAGTTCACAGACAAAGGCCTGCGACTCTCTGATCTCACAACACAAGGAAAATATGCGGGGAAATAAGGGCATATTTGCATCGCCGAGCACACTGTGTGTTTGTGATAGGGGGAATTCCATTGGAGGGGATTTCAGGTGTGGTTGTACATTCATCACAGGCCACTTTAAAGCAAGCCATCATGCCTGTGTGGCTCATCACGGCTGACTGAGGGCTCATTATTTTGCAGGTGCCTTATTGTTTTCCATTGTTCAGCCTTTAGGGAATTTTTATGATTTGACCAAAACAGAGATGCTGACTGTGGGCGTCTCAAGATGCTGCTGTCTCCATCACGGATGGAAGAAAGAAGACCTTTGTGAGGAGAAACTGATGTCGGAAGAGATGTGTAAGAGAGAAGGGCAGTGGAAAGAGTAGCGGAGTGTCGCTCTTGGGTGACACGCCTATTGGTTAAAAGGAAGCTAGAAACAAAGACACAAAGAGAGAAGGCAACCTGATCAGATGAAAAGACACACAGAGGCTTGACATGTTCTTCTACGCTAATGAATGTGGACAAAGTCAAAATATATTGAGGGAATTTTCCACATAGAAGGGAATATTAGGCATCATATCATCAAAATGTGTCTGGAGACAATGTATAGGTCTAAATGTAAAATTGTCAAGTGAGCCACATTTGTGCACACTGCTTCTTTCCCGTGGATGAAGCCTCATTAATAAAGGCCTGTGCTGTGAATTATAAATGAAACGTTGACTGACCTAAACTGAATGTATCCCTGAATCTTTAGCTCTCACACAGGACAGGTTACAGTGCATCCAAGATTGTCCTTCGTGCTGATTGAATAGGGCTGAAAGATTTTCATTAATTTGTCAGGTATGTGCGCCAAAAGAAAAAATAAAGGTGCATGAGTTGTCCAACATTTCAGTTAAATAAGTTTATTTTCAGGGCATTTAAAGTACACTTTTTCTTGTTGGATGCATCTATTGTCTTTTTATGAGAGCAGTACCTGTAACATGATTATAAAATTAAAGTATAAAAAGAACATGTGAAATAATATTTTTTTCTTCCTCAATAAATTAATCAAAGAAATAATCGACAGATTAATCTATCACCAAAATAATCATTAAACGCAATCAACAGACAGCAGCAAAGCAATATCATGTCTTTTAACATGGAACAGTTACTGCCTGTTGGAGATATGGACAATGTTAGGAGAATGTTTATTTTCCACTGTTATCTGATTCAACACAGTGATAAAACCAAAATGGGATGTTAATCGGAAAGCAGTGAGGGACCCAAGGACAGTACAGCATCAAAGAACAGAGAGCTGGACTTCTGCGGGACTAGATATCTGTCAGACTTTGGGCTTTCCCCTCGGGGGTACAACACAAGTCAAAGGCTACGGTTATCACCCGGTTCAAATGAATTTCACAGAGCGCTGAGTCAAAGAGGGAATGAGAACCACACACAGCGTGCGGTTCTCCAATGCCTCTGATGATGATGCTTTGGCTCGAGATACCATCTTAATTTGTTCCACTCTCAAAGGCTGCTCTATGTGAGATTGGAAGCTTGCCCGTAATCTACCACCAAGGAAGCGAACGCAACAAAAGCAGCTGTTTTAATATGGATCATATTGTGTGATTTAATGTAAATACTTTGATTGATGACATTTTCAGGTGCATACAGAACATTCCAAAGGCCTGTGCCAGAACCACACCACAGGTAACTATTTTAATGGGGGAAAACAGATACAGGAATGCTGTGAAGAGGGCATACAAGCACTACATAAGAGAACAGTTTCTATTTAGGAAATGTTTGCCTTTGAATGTTACATTTATATTCATTGTAATATAAATGTCCCATCTCATCCCAGTTTATTCAATAGTAAGTTGAGGCATAATAATGTGGTGATTCAGATTGTTTCACCCACTCTACAGCAACCAAAGCTCAACAACTGCCAAAGCTCAATCCCACTTTACAAAGCACATGTCAATCTTTAATGTTGTTTTTTCCAGTTCCACAAGGATGACATGAGCCATTTGCCCAAACAAGGTGGCATTGGGTGTGGATTGCTCAAGTACGACTGACTGAGTTAATGACTGTGGATTCCACACATCTTACCTAATGCCCTTAAGCATTGAATAATCCCTCAGTTATCTCAGCCACTTCCTCATGTTGACCACAATTATCAGCTGATGTGAGGGCCAGCAGACAGGCGACCGATTACCAGGCCAGGGTCAAGATTAGATAGGGAAGTTGGACAGCTGTTTGCATGCTGAGAGCCAATGAGAAAGATATGCAGTGTGTGCTTTGAGAGCCAGCAGGCCTTTGCTGTACTATCGGTACTGACACATAGACACACACAAGAAAAGAAGACATTGCCTCCAATGCTAAGTTCATGCTGCTGTAATGTGTGTGAGTGTGAGAAGATCCAGATGTGGTATGTATCTGATGCAATGTTATGTTAAGGGTGGAGTAAACCTTTGGGATTTGTGGATTGCAGGTAGGCAAACCACATAAATGTTATAGGCATGTCTCATTTAAAAAAATAGCAGCCGTAATAATTCCATACACTTGCTTTTACATGTTAATAAGTGATGAAAAACATTTAAGGTGTTTATGAGACATTATTATCCATTGCATGTCAAGTCAAGTCACACTTTATACAATACAGATTTTTTCAAAAGCAGCTTTACAGTGATAACAGGACAATGATTCAATGATGCACACAGAATTCATTTTGGCTGTACAGCAGATCTAAAAGAATGCATGTGTTGTCATTGCTCAACTGAAGTCAGTTCAGTGTTGATTCAGTTCCGTTTTAAAGATCATCAATTATCAAATTAGTTCATCAATGAAGCAGTTCTGCAGAAAACAGTGATGCCATCGTCCAGCTCAGTTCAGTTCTCATCAAATAGTGTCAGTGCTGTCAAAACAATTATATTGTTGAATAATAAGTGTCCCCAACTAAGCAAGCCAGAGGCGACCCCGGACTCCATCAGGTGACAGAATGGTGAAAAAAATTGGGAGAAACTAGGTTCAGTCGGGGGGCCAGTTCTCCTCTGGCCAATGAACGAAGACGGTGTGATGAGTATCGGGCTGCATCACAAATCACAAATCAGATTGTGGGTCTGTAGCATTCATCCAGTTCTTTATGCTTGAAGTTTGGATTCATCACGCCAGTATGAAGATGAAATTAGTCTTATCTGGTTCTTGTGGTCTTTGCTGAGTATCTGTGCCAATGGTGACCACTGACCAGATGTCCTGAAATTGAATTAGAATTGAAATTTGAATACCTTTTAAATTCCTTAATTAAATTTTAATTATAGTAGTAGCAAAATTAACATAGAATTGCAATTAGAATTGTAATGGACGAAAATTGAATAAGAAAATGTAATTCTTATGAAATTCACATACAGGCAGATTGTAGTTTAGATTTTAAAGCCTTGTTTTAAAATTGTAAAAATAAATAATTTAAGTTATAGTCCTTATCAAGACAGATAGATAGATAGACAAATTAGACAGACAGACAGATAGACAAGACAGACAGATTCCAACTCATGGATTTAAATAGAGCCTATTCTTCATTTTTGCACAACCATGTGTATTATTATTATATGACATGAATAATGTTATTGGCTGATATTACCAATGATATAAAAGTGCATTAACAGGAAGGTGTGGTAAGTCGTAATTCTGGTTTGAATTTATCATCATTATTTTAGGAAAGTGTGAATGGACACCATATGTGCCCTGGTTTGTGACTTTAAAAATCTGGACACAATAAACCACAGCAATTTACAAAGCAAATCTAAACTTCTAGAATCAATACTTTGACAGTTTGTTAATGTTCCCTTTAAAATAAATCATGTAAAAGTGTGTTTGCATCTAGTGATACAAAACATATATAAACATCTCTGTTCTGTTTTCTGAAGCCAGTCACTCAGACCTTGATATTAAGCCTCTGACTGAGTGAGTCAGTTTCACAGTGAAGGGAGGAGGACTCGTCACAGCAGATGTTCAGCTGTCCAGTTGTAAACATGAAAACTCTGGCAACAACAACGGAGATAAGGGAAGGAATGGAGCTTTCTGCAAAGTCCCATGACTCACCAACAGGATTTGCTCATCCCTGTGCCAGCAGACCACAGAGACTGCCTGTGAAGACATCTGACCACAAACTGACCGTAGCGAAGGCTTCCATGTTGGATATGTGCCTTCATTACTGCTTATTTGGAAGATTATATCATGGCAGCTCTGAATATGGAACATTGTGGCATTCACACACCATAAATGTTTTTTTTTTTACATTGAGTAAACAAAAAGGAAGATGAAAAAAAATGCAGGCACTCCAAGAAGGAATGTCAAGTTTACAATGGGGAAAAATTAAACTTATGACTGATGACATTTTAAAGGAAGGAACACTAAGACACAACAAAAAAAAATACCAAATGACAAATTTTCTGAACTGAATGTTGCAGACAACTTTTAGAAAATTTGAACAAGCTCATAAGTCTTAAAGGTAAGACTCCAGAAAAAAAGAGTTGTGTAGCATTTGCTTCTAAAATGAAACATGTTGGAGCCAAATAATGTTTTATTTTAATTAAATTTGTTGTTGTTTTTTTAAGTAGAAAAATCACAAAAGTACTCTAAGTAAAAGATTACTACAGTATCCTCACAACTATGTTCCTTTTTTTTAGAAAGAAATTATATCTGCGAGGATTTCCAGTCAGATTTTAGACCGTATCATAGTGAGACTGCTCTCATTAGAGTTACAAATGATTTGCTCTTATCATCCGATCATAGTATCTCTCTATAAGTGTTACTGGATCTTAGTGCTTCATTTGATACTAAGAAACCAATACATTCTTTTGAATAGACTCGATAATTATGTTGGCATTAGTGGAATTGAATTGGCATGGTTCTAATCATACTTATCTGACCGGTATCATTTTGTAGCAGTAAGAAGTGTCATATCGATCATTCAGTAAGGAGTACCGTAAGGCTCAGTACTAGGGCCGTTACTTTTCACCCTGTACATGCTACACTTGGGAGATATCATTAGGAAGCATGGCTTTAGTTTTCACTGTTTCACTGGTGATCCTCAGCTCTATATTTCTTCATTCCCAGACGAAACCTACCAATCCCCAAAATTAACGGAATGCATAGTTGATATAAACAAAAATGGATGACTAGTAAATTCCTATTACTTAATTCTGAAAAAACAGAGGTTTTAATTATTGGACTAAAAACCTCCGCACATCGTAACCTAGAAGAATAGTCTAACACTTGATGGCTGCTCTGTCAAGTGTTGTCAGTTAGTAACCTGGTTGTACTCTTTGATACCAATCTTTCATTTGAAAGCCACATTTCTAATATCTGTAAAATCATGTTTTTCCATCGTAAAAACATATCTAAATTACTACATGTGCTCTAATGACAAATGCAGAAAAGTTCATGCGTTCATAACCTCAAGGCTACAGTAGATTATTGTAATGCTCTTCTTGTTCTTACTAGAACCAGGAAGTATGACCATATTAGTCCAGCTGTGTCAACACTGCATTAGCTCCCCATTAAACATTGCATACATTTAAAAATCTTGCTAATTACTTAAAAAGCACTAAATGGTTTAGCTCCTCATTACTTGAGCAAGCTATTAACGCATTATAGTCCTTCACGTCTAATTCTGGGCAGTTGATAATACATAGAATATCAAAATCAACTGCTGGCGGTAGATCCTTTTCCTATTTAGCACCCAAACTCTGAAACAGTCTTCCTAGCCTTGTTCGGGAAGCAGACACACTCTGTCAGTTTAAATATATACCAAAAACAAATCTCTTTAATCTGGCATAAACATAACACATTAAAACATTTCTAAAATTCATATATCTTGAAGGATTGTTAGGCATCATAAGAAGAATCAGCAAAGACCACAAGAACCAGCAATCCTCTGCAGACCTGACCAGCTTTCTCTCCAGCATGGCGTGATGAATCTGAACTTCAAGTAAAATTAACTGGATGAATATTTAAATGCTACAGATCCACAAACTGATTTCTGACTTGTGATGCAGCCTGAATCATAATAATAATGACTGAATAATAACACTATTTTCTTTTAGAGCTGCTGTATAGCCGAAAATTAACTATGTTTGCATCATTGAATCATTGCCCTGTTATCACTGTAAAGCTGCTTTGAAATAATCTGTATTGTATACAGCGCTATACAAATAAAGGTGACTTGATTTGACTTACAAAAATAGTTGTTCTGAATTACTTTAGCTATAATGAAGGGATATTTTAGTATATAAACTATGATGATTTAAGATGTTTTTCTTCTTGTATTTAGTATACATTTTTTGGGAAATTGAATTTGTTACTCTCATGACCCTAACTGTATTCTGCTATATAATAGCACTATTTCTGTAGTAAATATGTTTAGTTTTAAATGCATGTCATTGATCTTATTTTAAACTATTGAACCCATTTCTTTTCTTTTCTTATCTTCTTAATTGATCTAACTTTATCACTTATATGTTACATACCCTATTATCCCCAGACATGTTAAATAAGGAGACATAACAGATGGATAGAACCAAGTCCACTTTAAGGATGTCACGGTGAAACTTTCACACCGGTAAATAAACTTGTGACAACACCAATATTACAGATAACACTGGGTGGGTCGGGGAGTTATTGTAGCCTACGTAGTGAAATCGCTTTTGAATGTGCGCCCGTTTTTCACTTTCAAATTTGTGATCACACGTATTCCGTGTATAGTGAGCGACTGTACTCGGATGGTACCTTGGATTCCCAAACACTCCACTCATTTCAGGACATTGTCCTGCCCAGAACTCACGCCATGAGTCAATGCTATGTCAGGCCACTTTAACTAACAGCAAATGTTAAAGGATTAATTCTGTCATTATTTACTCACCCTCAAGTTGTTTCAAACCTGTATTAATTTCTTTCTTCAGCTGAACAGAAAAGATGATATTTTGAAGAAAGTTGGTTACCAAAGTTGATGTTCCCCATTGACTTCCATGGATTTTTTTTCCTACTTTGGAAGTTAATGGGGTCTATCAACTGTCTGGTTACCAACATTCTTCAAAATATCTTCCTTTGTGTTCAGCAGAAGAAAGAAATTCATAAAGGTTTGAAACAACTTGAGGGTGAGTAAATGATGATTGAAATGAAAAAATGTACCGTAGCATAAATAAACACGGCTGTGCATTATATCTCCAGTCATTTTGGAACACAGTGTTCATCAAACCCCCAGCAATTACAAAAACTTTTAGTTTGTTAACTTGTACGGCAAGGTCCTTTAAAGAAGAAAGAAAGTGAAGGCTGGAATTTGCTCCAGCACCTGAAGATTAGCTCAGCATTCCTGACCGGGGCTGATGCCGGAATGGTGCAGCCATCCTACTCTGATCCGTAAAAAAGGCTCAGACAGGACCCTGTGCCTGCTGTTGCATGTTCATTTCAGGTATGGCAGGGCAGAGCGTACAACACTTCACGGGGTCAAGGCCCCTGTGTGCATTTGACTAATCTCTTGGGAATGAGTGATTCCATCAGTCAAGAAGGCAGTCGCTCGGCCCCACTGCACGGTGCATTTCATTAAGGGGCTTATACAAGCTCGAGGTGGGAATGCCGAATACCTTTACCCGCTTACACAGATTTGCCTAGCTACTTTAAATATATGTTTGTTTGACTTCACATTCCTTCGAATTTCTCCAGTAAGTCCATTTCATAGCTGAGAATGTTGGCTGTGAAATGATGCCATTTTCTGGCTCTATACACAATGGCAGGAATGAAGAGATTAAACCAACAGCTGTAGTTCCTGTTTATTCCCAATGAACTTTGTAAATATTGCAAACTGTGTTACACCTTTCCTGTGACACAAAGTAATCGATACTGTTTACATTTTTGTACAATTGTTTAAACCATATTGTTCAGTCTTAAATCAACAGCTCTCAGATCTTCAACATAGCTTCACAGCTGTAGATTGACCCCTTTATAAAGCATGCACTCGGAGCCACAAAGAACATGTACAGTTTGTGGAATTCTGTACAATTACGTGGTTTCACTAAACTAACAATACTGAGATAATCAACACAAGTTAATTATATATAAGTATATACATATTGCTGTGGACAATTTGTTGTCCCCCTGACATTTTTATACAGTTTGCTTGCAATGAACTGCTTAGACACGACTATGTCAGTAAATAGATACAAAAACTAAAATATACACTGCCGTTCAGAAGTCTGTGGTCAGTAATATTTCTTTAATGTTTAGTCTATTATACGACTCAGAGTCACATGATCTTTCAGAAATCATTCTACTATGCTGATTTGGCGAATAGAAAGTTCAAAAGAACATTATTAATTTGAAATAAAAAAATGTAACCATGTAAAACATTATACTTTCACTTTTGATACATTTAATGCATATTTGCTGAATTAAAGGGGTCCTATTATGATTTTTCACTTTTTCAACTTTAGTTAGTGTGTAATGTTGCTGTTTGAGCATAGAAAAGATCTGCAAGGTTACAAAGCTCAAAGTCCACTCCAAAGGGAGATATTTTATTTAACAGAATCCACTTTCTTTCTTTTCATAACTCATTTGTTTGACCTTCCTAAGGCTGATGAACTTAGAGAGGTTAAATGTATTTTAAATAATGTTCCTGAACATTATAGGCCCAGGATTTATCTGTGTGCTGAGCATTGATCACAAATTTTAAGTATGTCTTATTATTTGTAGTTGCGTTTTCTATTAACAATTCCAATTATAAGTTTTATGTTGTTGCTATGATGTAAATAAAGGGCAAAGCTTTGCCCCAGCTCGCCTACTAGTTAGGGGAGTGACATTTCCCGAATACCAGCTAATAGGTGCCAATCACAACACACTGGGCCAGCTAACCAATCACAGCACATTTCGTTTTTCAGAAAGCGGGGCGTCATCGACACAGGAAATAGATGGTACATTCGAGCTAGACTGGGGAGAGAGGTGCTGTAATAATTTAAAAATATATGAAAAATATTGTGTTTTTTTAACAATCAAGCATGAAAACTTATTCTAGTACAACCCCAAAAACAAAATCAAGACTTCGTAAAAGGGCATAATTGGACCCCTTTAAAATTATTAATTACTTTCTTTCAACAAAACAAAAACAAATAAAAAAACGTACTGACCCCAAACGTTTAAATTGTAGTGTACTTAAACAGGGTGAACATGGTTTCACCAAGTACAACATGTTCCTGAATCAACATTTTTGTTTTTCCTGGAACAACATTCCAATCAACCAATCAGATTTGGAGGACAAGTTTATGGTTTATGTCAAGTTTAGGCTTACAATCAGGGTTAGGTGCTTCTACATCAGTGTTATACACCTCATTTCCCTCTGATTTCAGGAATAAGTTATGGGTATAGGGGTAAGTTTAAGGGTTGGGACAGGGTTAGGACTAATTTTTCAGACAGGAATATTGTTCCAGGATCAACAAAATGTGTTAGGTGACCACCTAAACAGACAGAAGCTCTTTTTGAAATTTGTTATAAAACATGTTAGTTGTCTAGCATAATCTGGTTGCCTTCACCACTTTCAAGTTGAATCAGCATCAGTGGCTGAACGTATTGACACTGTCCAGGGTCCGGGTCTAGATATCTCAGACAAATAAACAAACACAGAACAGAACCTCCACAGCTAATGCCAGACAGGGTACTTCCTCTGTAAATGTGTCTCCACCTCTTCCCTGGCCACTACTCTTCCCTGTCTCCCAAAAAACCTACATGGGTGAAACCCTCACCACTTAACAGTTTCTAGCTATATTGTAAATGCAGCCAGAAATTAATTGATTTTCAAAGTCATTTCAAATTTAAAACAATTACCTTCTGGGAGGAATATTTGCAATGTTGTTAATGCAGACATGTGTGTGTCTTTAGGTCAAACTGCGACTGACAATCAATATCTGTCACTTATCAATATCTAAGCATTGTTCAAGATTACCAGAAGCCTTCCATTGTGACCCCTTACACTTCACTGACCCAGAAAACATGGCTATAATTGATAGATTGATAGCAAGCTTTTCTTGGTTAAGAGCGTATCCCATCTGTGTCAAATTAGTGCAAAAGGTAGGGCAAGTTAGGAACAAACAAAGAGAAATTCGGTACAGTAAAGGTAGTGCGAATAAAACAATTTACACAGATTTAAATGTGAGTTTGTATAAAAGTAAAAGTGCAAGTTAAAGAAAAAGCCTGCAAGGTTTGGTAAAGTGAATGTAGAGGGGACTGAATTGAACAGTGGTCCTAAAAGGCCATCCTTTAGAGGCTGGAGCGTGCTGCGAGGGGAATACCAAGCTCTGTAAACAATGACTGCAGGTCAGGGTCAGCTCAGACAGGCTTTCAGAGTGGTCTACACTAGTGTAGAGGGGAACAGAGACCGCCAAGGCAGGCTGAAGAATAGCTCTGACCTGAAACGGCAGCACTTCTGGAATAAATTACATTCAGTGGTCTATTACGTTACAAATTCTGTGTACTTTATTGCTCTGTTGTGTGTCAAGAACAATTTAAAATAAATGTAGGATATATGTCTCTCTATTTTATATACTTAAATGTTTTTAAAGTTATTCTTCTTTATATACACTGAACAAAATTGTAAACGCAACACTTTTGTTTTTGCACTATTTTTTATCAGCTGAACTCAAAGATCTAAGACTTTTTCTATGTACACAAAAGGCCTATTTCTCTCAAATATTGTTCACAAATCTGTCGAAATCTGTGTCAGTGAGCACTTCTCCTTTGCCGAGATAATCCATCCACCTCACAGGTGTGGCATATCAAGATGCTGATTAGACGGCATGATTATTGCACAGGTGTGCCTTAGGCTGGCCACAATAAAAGGCCACTCTAAAATGTGCAGTTTTATCACACAGCACAATGCCACAGATGTCGCAAGTTTTGAGGGAGCGTGCAAATAGCATGCTGACTGCAGGAATGTCCACCAGAGCTGTTGCCCGTGAATTGAATGTTCATTTCTCTATCATAAGCTGTCTCCAAAGGCGTTTCAGAGAATTTGGCAGTACATCCAACAGGCCTCACAACCACAGACCACGTGTAACAACACCAGCCTAGGACCTCCACATCCAGCATCTTCACCTCCAAGATCGTCTTAGACCAGCCACCCAGACAGCTGCTGTAACAATTGGTTTGCATAACCAAAGAATTTCTGCACAAACTGTCAGAAACCATCTCCGGGAAGCTCATCTGCTTGCTCGTCGTCCTCATCGGGGTCTCGACCTGACTGCAGTTTGTCGTCGTAAACCGACTTGAGTGGGCAAATGCTCACATTCGATTGTGTCAGGCACTTTGGAGAGGTGTTTTCTTCACGGGTGAATCCCGGTTTTCACTGTACAGGGCAGATGGCAGACAGCGTGTATGACGTTGTGTGGGTGAGCGGTTTGCTGATATGAACGTTGTGGATCAAGTGGCCCGTGGTGATGGTGGGGTGATGGTATGGGCGGGCTTATGTTATGGACAACACAGTTGTCCCTGGTCTTGCATGGCCAGCATACTCACCGGGCATGTTACCCATTGAGCATGTTTGGAATGCTCTGGATCAACATATACGGCAGCGTGTTCCAGGTCCTGCCAATATCCAGCAATTTTGCACAGCCATTGAAGAGGAGTGGACCAACATTCCACAGGCCACAATCAACAACCTGATCAACTCTATGTGAAGGAGATGTGTTGCACTGCGTGAGGCAAATGGTGGTCACACCAGATTTGCCCCCCCCCCCCCCCCCCCCAAATACAGTAAAACTCCTTTTATTGTGGCCAGCCTAAGGCACACCTGTGCAATAATAATGCTGTCTTATCAGCATCTTGATATGCCACACCTGTGAGGTGGATGGATTATCTCAGCTAAGGAGAAGTGCTCACTAGCACAGATTTAGACAGATTTGTGAACAATATTTGAGAGAAATAGGCCTTTTGTGTACATAGAAAAAGTCTTAGATCTTTGAGTTAAGCTGATGAAAAATGGGGGCAAAAACAAAAGTGTTGCGTTTATAATTCTGTTCACTGTATAATGTATACTAAAGATGAAGTATGCAACTAGTGGCACCTCACAGAATTGAAAAAAAAATTCCATTTAGTGTTACATATAATAATATTATATAATATATATAATGACATCATGTATGATAAAAAAAAAAACAATTTTTAATTATTATATACTATGTTTGAGGATTTTAGGCATGTAAATGCTTTAAAAGACTAGAATTTAATAATTACAATATTTGTTTTTTAAACAATGTTCTTCTTTTCTGTATGTTTTGCTTTTATGAACTGTTTTACCTGTTTACATTTTGGTAACACTTTATTTTAAGGTGAAGTAGGTACACGTTACTACACGTACTTACAATATGCATTATTACAAGTAACTAAACCAAACCCTAACTCTAGAAAGTACATGTAGTTAATTAATATTACTCAGTACTTATTTGAGTAAGTACAATGTAATTACGTCACCTTAAAATAAAGGGTTACACTTTATTTTAAGGTGTCATTGTTACATTGTAATTATATATTTAAGTACTGAGTAATATTAAGTAACTGCATGTACTTACTATAGGGTTAGGGTAGGATTAGGATTTGGTTGACGGTTAGTTCCATGTAATTATGCATAAGTTACTGTTATTACTATGGTAAGTACATGTAACATATGTAACAAGGAGACAGTAAAATAAAGTGTTACCAAATAAAGTGTAACCTAAGTTTTTGCAGAAAAGACAATTGTAACAAGTAGATACTATTGTGACAACTTATCCTATATACTCTAACAATATGGCCCCTTTCTAATTGATCAGTAATGGAGTGCTAACAGCACACTTTCTGTCAGAGATGTTTGAAACAACTTCATAGACACGTTCCTCCATTCCCCCCAACCATCTCTTTCTTTTTCCTCCTCTCACTGTAAACACATGCTTGAGCGACGCTCCCTTTAATTTGTTCAGCCCCAAACCCTTTGAATGAATGAGATACCCTTGAGTCTAGCTTTCTATTTACTCTTCCTCCGCAAAAAGAACTTGATATTTATATGCAGTCCCCTTTATTGTCATTCTGTTTTTTCCTTCTTCTTTTTTTGCTTGCGGTTTCTGCCTCTGCAGAGATCCAAGAGTTGTAGAGCTTGTTCTAAATTACAGTAATTGCTTTGCAACATTAAAAGCTTATGGTCTCTTCAGCAATAAGAAAAACATGTATTGTTAGAAGTGCCTTTTGATCTTGACACTTTTAAAAACCAGAACTCCTCTAATGTTGACAAAAGAGTCACTTTAATGCCTCTATCTGGAATGGCAGGAAAACCAGAATGAGAGGACTTTGTGCATCACTGTGGGTTTTTCGTGTGTTTCCTTTCCTGTTTAGATGAGGTTTAGATGATGGATGCCAAAATAATTAAGCATTGAAGAAACAAACAGATTCACATTTGTTCCTTGTTTTATCTTATAAAAGAAAACTTCACACATAGCATGAATCCAAAACATAAGTAACATTAAGTGGCTATTCACACAGACATACTCTTAAAAATAAAGGTTCCAAAAGGGGGTTTTCACATACCCCTTTTCCACCAAAAAAGAACTGGTTCAGAACTGGTGCTGGTTCAAAGTTGGTTCTGAGTTGGTTCAACTTGCGAACCTTCTCAGAACCGGTTTGTCTTTCCACTGACTAGAGCGCCCAGCGAACGACGTCGTTACGTCATTGTGTACGTCGCTATACGTCTCAGCTAGAAATGCTTGCAAGTACAACATTACTTTGGGATTATTTCTAACTCGTGTACCAAGAAGGCTTTAAAAACAATTGAAATATGTAAGTCTTTTAATCTTTTCCTTTGATATGTAATCTTTTCTGATTAGTTATGTACCTCTGTCTTGTGTCTTTTTTTCTTTCCGTTTATTTTTTCTATATTGTGACTGTTTTCTTCTTTGCTTACATAATGTTTTCAATAAAAAAATTAAAAATAAAAAAAAGCTAGAAACGCTTGCGCCAACTTCAAGCATAACAATTACAATGGCGGACTACATCGTGTTTCTGCAAATGTTTCTCCTGGCTTTGCGATCCTATATTATGGTCAGAAAAGATGTTTAGAACGCATCTAAACCCGCCCCCAGCCCCTGCCGTAAGCATGACGTGGTAAAAGAACGGTTCTCTGGTTCTAGTCCAGCAAAGAGTTGGTGCCGCTTTGGAACCAGTTTTCCTGGCCGAGAACCGGTTCTTTGCCTGTCGAAACACAAAGAACTGGTTCGCGAGTAGGCACCGGCTCCGAACCGGCTCTCAAAATGCTTTGGTGGAAAAGGGGTAACAGAGATACCATATAAGAACCAACCTGGGTTCCCCAAAGAATGTTTCAGTGAGAACTTTAAGAGTAAGTTTCTTAAAAGAACCATTTTGTTTTCTGAACTTTTTTCCACAGTAAATAACCTTTTGTGCAATGGAAAGGTTCCATGGATGTTAAAGGTTTTACATGGAAATCGAGATTACACAGGACCTTCATTTTTTTAAATGGTGGCAACTTAAAAAAGTGGCGGACTGAGTTTTTTTCAAGGATTGCAAGCTGAGTTTAATATACCTAAATTCAACTTTTTTGTAAATAATCTGCAACTTCAATTAGATGACACCTGAGGTAGATGATCTTTTTAAAAACTTTTCATCAGCAAGACATATCGAAAAATTTACTAATGCATACCATTAAACACTACACATGCTGTAATTAAGTCTATGGGAAAACCTGTATTAGTCATATAAAATTAGATATAAAATCATGTAATTTAACACACCATGTATAATAATTAAATGTAACACATGATCTGAGTTTGGATAAATAAAAAGAGTGTTTTGACTATTTTTTATAATGCAAGAAAATGTATCCTTCTCGTTCGATTATGCATAAAAAATGATAATAAATTTTTTTTAAAAAATCATGGCAAAAAATAAAGTCAGAAAGTTTCCTTTTTTCTAGTTTAATGAGATTATGCAGAAACGTACTCTAAATCCTGGAAATCTCTTTACACACAGGACAATCAAGGATAAATTGGAGCAACCCATCAAATTAACCCAAAACACTAGGAGGAATAGGCCACTCGTATTCTCTGACAGTGCCAGTTGATTCATTTCCCTTTCCAAGTGCCCACCAGAGACCAATCTGTGTTTGGCCCAGCCAAGAAGATATCATTGGCTAAAAAATAATTCATGCTGTATTCTGTCATGCTCTTTTCTCTCCTCAGGGTAATTTTTCAACAATAAGCTCTCCTGTGAATAACAGAACCTCCTTTGTGGTAAGGCTCCGGGGAGGGCACAATTTCTGCCAAGTCAAACAACGGCTCAGTGCTCAAGGCTGGAAAAAACGGAGCGAGGGCCTCACAAGACACTGGGGCTAAATAGCACAAAGCAGGTACCTGGTTACACACAGCCCGACCATGTTAATCAAGACATCAATCAATACAGCACACAGACAAAAACAAGGATCATTACTTCAAATCAAAACGAGTCAGTGAATGAAAGATGACTTATGCAACTATCATCATGTAATCATTTGCTAATCTTGATGTTGTTCCAATCTTGTATGATTGTTTCTTCTTCTGTTAAACACCAAGAAGCTTGGCGGGTGGGGACTAGAGGCTGTCAAACTCCAAATATAACAAAATAAAAAACGTCGTCTTGTGCTTAAAATTCAACATCTTTTAAAGCAGTGTTATTCTAGTATTGTTTATAAACTATTATATTTTGAATTAGCTTTCATTTCATTTTCATTTAAGTTTTAGTAATTTTTATGTGCTTTTGTCATTAGGTTTAATTACATTTATTTAAATTTTAGTTTAGTAGTACTTCTAGTACTTTAAACCTTTATTTCTGTTAGTTGCCAAAGCAAAGTTGTTGTTTTTTTTAGATTTAAATATTTTATGTTTTATTTTAATACAGCTTTATTACAATCAACAAAATGATATATTTTTAATAGTTTTAGTTTTATCTAACAATAGTAACACTGTTTTGAAGTGTTTGAGCTTTGGTCAGGGTGGGAATTATGTAATTTTAGGGGCAAGGCCATTTGGCCTCCACCTTTTCTTTTTTTGGGGGGGCACCAAGGCCATATGACAGGGCACAAAGGCCATTGAGTACAATTTGATGGTTTTCCCATTCAGATTGATACCATAACATGGTAATTCCCTGTGCATCATGGTGAGCCTGACTGGCCTTACTGCAATGGATTCAGAGAAATCAAATTGTGCAATTTACAAAAACACAGTTGCATCGGGAAATGCAAATGTGCTGGTCTGCAATGTATTATCTATGGAGGCCTATACGATTGTACAAATAAGGAAATTCAGCTTGAGATCAGGGCTTGTCAAATTCAGCAACCCTTGAATGTATTGAAAGAGGTCTCTGTTTCCAACTACAACCTGTTAAACTGCAACCCCACTTTTGAAAAATCCCCAGATATGGCATACCCAAACTGAAACAGATACAGTTCATGAACCCTTTGTACTAAAAGCACAAGTATGATCTCATTTGAAAGCTGACACCTGGTAGTTTATTGTAAATGTAGAATTTATTATTGTCATAATGGAAAAAAAATAGTATAAATAGATTTTAAAAAATTAAAGTTATGAGAATTTTTTTTTATGAAACATCTTCATGAAAATAAAATTGAAGTTGGCATTGTATCAATCTAGAAATGCACTGCAGCTAGAATCACATGTTTGACCATGTTATACTTCAAATCTGAAGATGATATGTCTAAAACTCTGTATTTAGGTAAATGTTTTTCAAGATCATGTCATATGACTTTACTTATTAGCTTAGCATACCATCAATACACGACAATTTATGAGATTAAAACCATGTTTGTGCTCCAAACTTACTTTGTAACTCAAGTCGAGTGTTCTAAATAACCTTCTGTGATCTGATTTGGCTTCAGATAAAAAAAAATCAGACAGAAAATATAATATTTTATGTATAATGCAACGATGATAAAGTCTATCGATTAGCATAACATTATACATATAATCTATTATTATGAAAATGCCTGACATGGCTCGAAGAACACAGGTAAGTCAAATAACATTACAAAAATGTTTATTGTCTTCGAAACGACATGTTACAGCGAACTGTTAGCTCTGTTTGTGGTCGGGGATTTGGGTTCCCTTTCGAGAGGTCTCTCCTATTGCGTAAGTAGCTTACGCTATGGGAAAACTCCTTTTCTCGAGAATATTGAAGTCTTTATGTAAAACGCATTGCAGCTGCACAGCTGACAGCAATGAACGAAGGAAGCTCGGTCATTGGCTGTGCTGCGCCAACTTGCTCGAACCAATGACGGGGCGACTCTGAATGCGCGACCAATGAGCGCGCTTCGCGCCCGCGCGCGTCAGAGCCCGCCAAGATGGGCGTGGCCAAGAGCTATTTATTGGGCGCCCCGTCATGAGAGTTCTTTAGATTTAATCTCCTTCAGCGAACACCTTCTTCGCTGGATCCTCCGGATTATTGAAGCCTTCGCCGCCGTCGAAAAGCATACCAGCGAGAAGTTGTTTCAAATGCCTTCCTGCGCGTCGTGCAAAGACCTTCTCCCGGACGGGGATCGTCACATCATCTGCGCTCGCTGCCTGGGCCAGGACCACGCAGAATCTGCTTTGACCAAGGGGGGATGCCCGGAATGTGATGACCTGGGTCTCTCCGCACTGCGGGCTCGCCTCGCCGCTTTCGCCGTGAGCGAGCCCATCGCCCCCACCCCTCTGTTTGAGCCGCGCACTAAGAAAAAGCGCCGCTCACAGAGGCTTCCTGAACCGGAGCTCAGTGACGTCACGCCAAGCCAGTCTCCGCGTGCTTCACCGCCGCTCTTACCTTCCCCACCGCCGGTTCAGTTCACCCAGCCGGACCCACACCCCTCTAGCAGAGCGTTGGGCCTTGTGACTTTCGGCGCGTCCGAGGACGATGGGGGAATGGATGACAGCTTGTCCATCGACGCTGCATCGGACGACTGGCCGGGCTCCACTCTCGACCCCGCCCCGTCGATGGCTAGCTAGCACGAGCGGGGGCTCCACCCTGGATACGGAGATTATCCGCGTCCTCTCGAAGGCCGTAGAGGACCTCGGGCTCGATTGGTCTTCTCCCGAAGAACCAACCCGAAGCCGACTGGATGAGTGGTTTCTGCAGGGGCGCCAGCAGGCCCCTCGGCAAAGGCCTTCTCCCTTCTTCCCGGAGGTTCATGACGAACTCACCAAGTCATGGAAAGCCCCCCACTCTGCGCGTCTGAAGCCTTCTTTTTCTTTGTCGCTCTCCTCTGTGGACGGCGCGAAGGAAAGAGGCTACGAGGGAACGCCGCCCCTCGAGGAGGCCGTGGCCAATCATCTCTGCCCGCCCTCCCCCACCGGATGGAAAGCCAAAGCTTCCCACCCCTCGAAGCCCTGCCGCACTACTTCTGCTCTCGCCGGTCACGCCTACGCCGCCGCCGGCCAAGCTGCATCAGCGCTTCACTCAATGGCGGTACTTCAAGTGTTCCAAGCTAAGCTTCTCCGCTCTATGGACGAGTCTGGCCCCGAACCCGAAGCCTTTAAGGACCTACGCAGCGCAACTGATATAGCTCTGCGAGCCACGAAGGCCACCGCCCAGTCTATTGGCCACGCCATAGCTAATTTGACTGTTCTCGAGCGCCATCTGTGGCTGACTCTGACGGAGATGAAGGACGCGGATAAGGCGCCGTTTCTCGACGCGCCTATCTCCACCAGCGGGCTGTTTGGACCGGCGGTTAAAGGTTTCGCCGAACGCTTCACTGAGGCCCAGAACGCTTCACAAGCTATGCGCCATTTCCTGCCCAAGCGCTCCAGCTCATCGTAGAGCAGACAGAGACCGCCACAGCCGCAGCGGGCTAGAACAGCTCCCACCGCCTCTCAGCCCGCGCCTCATGCTGACGCTCGACGCCGCTCGCGCTCCCACAACCGCAAGCCGCCTCCTGAGCGACGGGGTCCTCGGCCCAAGATTGTGCTGAACCCTGAGCCTCGAAAGCCGTCCTAGCTACAGGAATGAAAAGAGAGAGTGCGTGTCTCGCAAAAGCCGGACCACTCTCTCTGCAAAAGCTCAAACATTACCCAGTCCCCTTACAGGCGGCTGGAAATGTCCATACAGCAGTCAATGGGCCAGTCACAGAGCTCGCTCACCTGCAAACAAACGCCGTTTTTACGGCGACGCACAGAAAACACAAAAAGAGTCTTTTTCTGCCTGTGTCACTAAGGGTTCACATATCCACAAAGTGTGCATTCCCAGATACTGTCAAAACAGTGCCAAATTCATTCCCAGCTCAGGCTGCGCGCCCCATGAATGTAGATCACGTGCCTACGGTCATGTACGCACCACTACACACAAGCACTGTTCACACAGTTATGAATTCATCCCCAGTAAAAGCGGGAAACATTATAAAAGTGACGCGTGTGCCTACCACTATTTATGCACCCCCACTTATAAACACTGTCCTTACAGTGTCAAACACAACCCCAGCTCAGGCTGCGAGTTTTACAGACATAGCGCGCGCTGTTGTAAGCACACACGCGCCCATTCACTCAGCTGCTCAGCGCGCGCCTCTGAGAGCTACGAGCTCAGGCGATTCGCTGGCCGGGTCCCTACGTCACAGCGGCCCGCCCCTAGCCTGTATTCAGCCCATATCTGTACACGCAGCGGCATGGGAAAACATTCCAGATATGCCGAAATGGGTATTGAATATAGTAAAGCACGGATACTCGCTCCAGTTCGCTCGCAGACCACCACGTTTTACGACTGTGGACGAGACGAAAGTGAGAAAGGAGTGTTCACAGGTTCTACGCACCGAGGTGCGCAAACTAATAGAAAAGGGCGCTGTGGAAACTGTTCCCCCCTCTATGAGCGAGGCAGGTTTTTACAGCCGCTATTTTCTCGTCCCGAAAAAGGATGGTGGTCTCCGCCCCATCCTAGATCTCAGACACCTGAACAAAGCACTAATGATTCGCTCGTTCAGAATGTTAACAACCAAGCAAATCCTCGCGCAAGTACGCCCAGGAGATTGGTTTCTCTCAGTGGATCTGAAAGATGCTTACTTTCACATTCCAATAGCGCCTCATCACAGGCCGTTTCTGAGATTCGCTTTCGAGGGACAGTCTTACCAGTACACAGTACTTCCGTTCGGCCTGTCCCTGGCTCCCCGTACATTCACGAAATGTATGGACGCAGCACTTTCCCCCTTGAGACAAAGGGGAGTGCGAATACTGAATTATCTCGACGATTGGCTGGTCCTAGCACAATCAGAGAGTCAGTTAATAACACACAGATCTTGGATTATCAGCCATTTAGAATGCCTGGGTCTAAGAATCAATTTAGCAAAAAGCATACTATCTCCCAGCCAGAGGATTTCTTTCCTGGGAATAGTTCTAGACTCGATGCAAATGACAGCGCGTCTCTCATCAGAGCGCGCGCTCACCATCCGGCGCCTTGCAACATCATTCAGGGCGGGCGCGCGCGCCCCCGTCAAGCGGTTTCAGAGGATGCTCGGTCTCATGGCCTCAGTATCGGCCGTACTCCAGCTAGGATTGTTGCATATGCGCCCTATCCAACGCTGGCTCAAGAGCCGCGTCCCTACTCACGCGTGGCGTTCGGGCCACTTTTTAATCAGAGCGAACCACGGCTGTATAAAAGCCCTGACGCACTGGAAAGCCGCCGACTGGTACCAGTCAGGCGTGAATCTGGGTGTGAACACAAGGAGAAAGATGATAACGACAGATGCCTCCAAAATAGGTTGGGGGGCCCTTTACGAGGGCAGGCCTGTCTCCGGCTTTTGGTCAAACCCGGAGAAGCGCCTACTCATAAACTGTCTGGAGATGAAAGCGGTCGCTTTGGCTCTCAGAGCCCTGCTTCCACATCTAAAAAACGAACACGTCCTGGTCCGAACGGACAACATGACGGTAGTGTCGTACATAAATCGCCAGGGTGGACTCAGGTCGAGCTCCATGCATTCAATGGCCAGGAGGCTCATTTTATGGTCCCAGCACAACTTGCGCTCGCTGAGAGCAGCGCATGTGCCAGGCGCCCTGAACCAGGGGGCAACATGCTATCCAGAGACAAGATTCTCCCAGGAGAATGGGCTCTCAACCCGCTGACGATTCAATGGTTATGGAAAACCTTTGGCAAAGCGGAGATCGACCTCTTCGCCTCCAAGGAGAACGCGCACTGCTCTCTTTTCTTCACGAAGAGCACGGACGCGCTCGCCCAGAGCTGGCCGAGCCGCCCCTTATATGCCTTTCCCCCGATCGCGATGCTGCCACAGGTCATCAGTCGGGTCAGAGAGGAGAAAAACGCAGTGCTTCTGATAGCCCCACTCTGGAAGAACCAAACATGGTTTCCAGATCTGATGCAAATGCAATCTGCACCACGGCCGATTCCACTGAGGCCAGACCTCCTCAGTCAGGCCAGCGGGATGATATTTCATCCCCGCCCCGATCTGTGGGCACTTCATGTATGGCCCCTCAACGGGTTCCCAGGAACCTCACGAGCGGAGCGCTAAAAACCATCGCTGAGGCGCGGGCGCCCTCCACGAGACGCTTATATGCCCAGAAATGGAAAGTGTTCAGTGACTGGTGTAATGCCAAGGGCCTGAACCCTGAGACATGCGAGATTACGAACGTACTCGCTTTTCTACAAGGGCTTTTGGAGGCGGGCCGCACCCCCTCCACGCTCAAAGTATATGTGGCGGCCATCACAGCGTCACACAACCCTGTAATGGAACGTCCATTGGGAAGCAACGACCTAATTATTCGTATCCTAAGGGGCGCTAGGAGGATGAACCCTTCACGCCCCCCCTCAGTGCCGATCTGGGACCTAGCTACTGTCCTAGACGCTCTTAAAGCACTCCGAACCGTGCACCTTAAACAGCTTTCGCTCAAGACTTAGCTCTTGCTGGCACTCGCCTCGGTCAAGAGAGTGGGCGACCTGCACGCGCTTTCGACAAGCGCTGCCTGCCTAGAATTCGGACCAAACGACTGCAGGGTCGTCCTTAGACCGAAACATGGGTATATTCCTAAAGTGCTCACCACTCCCTTCAGAGCACAGGTTATCTCCCTAACTGCGCTATCGTCTCCAGCAGACGAACATGACGCTAATCTACTCTGCCCCTTTAGGGCTCTCAGAGTGTATTTGGAGCGTTCTGCCCTATTCAGACAGACAGAACAACTGTTTGCATGCTTTGGCGGCCGTACGAAAGGTTCCGCCGTTTCAAAGCAGAGAATCTCTCACTGGATAGTTGTGCTATAGCGCTGGCTTATGAAGCTAAGGGACTTCAATGCCCCTGGGGAGTCAAAGCACACTCCACCAGGAGTGTGGCTTCTTCCTGGGCATGGTCGAGCGGGATACCGATCGAGGATATTTGTGCTGCGGCAGGCTGGGCCTCACCGTCCACATTTATCAGGTTCTACAACCTACAGGTCCCGACATTGCATTCCAATGTACTATCAGCATGATACTAGTTGAACTACGAGTTTGTATCTAGATTATGTATGTGCTTGTGTCACACTGAGCGCCTTCTAGCCGCTCTGTATTTTCCCCACATATAAAGCTCGCCTCTGCCAGCTAGTTGGATGATAACTTTGCTTTTCAGCTCAGGCACCTGCCTCTGGCTATCATAAGGCGAAGTTCAGCACGCACGGCGTTTTGCATGGTGTTCCCATAGCGTAAGCTACTTACGCAATAGGAGAGACCTCTCGAAAGGGAACGACTCGGTTACTAACGTAACCTCGGTTCCCTGAGAGGAGGGAACGAGTATTGCGTAAGCTGCCGTGCTTGTGCTTGGTTAGTTCGCTTCAGTTGTTTAACCTAAAGAACTCTCATGACGGGGCGCCCAATAAATAGCTCTTGGCCACGCCCATCTTGGCGGGCTCTGACGCGCGCGGGCGCGAAGCGCGCTCATTGGTCGCGCATTCAGAGTCGCCCCATCATTGGTTCGAGCAAGTTGGCGCAGCACAGCCAATGACCGAGCTTCCTTCGTTCATTGCTGTCAGCTGTGCAGCTGCAATGCGTTTTACATAAAGACTTCAATATTCTCGAGAAAAGGAGTTTTCCCATAGCGTAAGCTACTTACGCAATACTCGTTCCCTCCTCTCAGGGAACCGAGGTTACGTTAGTAACCGAGTCGATTTCCTGCATTGTGGAACGCTCTTCTTCATGTGTTTCAAATATGGACTATAATGTTCAGTAGAGCGCCCTCAGGCTGCTGGTATGAATTGAAAACACAGCACATCAGTATACAGCGCTCATAATGATTACATCGACGCATTGGCGCTTTATACATGGAACTTGGACAGGGCCAGGGCACACAGGCCATTGTGGCCGTACGATGATTTTTTTTCCACGGGGCATGAAGGCCAAAGTGTATGGCAACGGCGGCCATGGCCGCGTGGCCGCGGTATAATTCCCACGCTGGCTGTGGTCACCATTCACTTTCATTGTATGGAGAGCAGCTTGGACATTCTGCTGAATAACTGATTTTGCGCTGTGCAGAGAAAAAAAAAAGTCAAATAGGCTATTATTTTAAAACCAGGTTTTAAAATCTAAGGGCCCTATTCTAAAGATCTAAGCGCATGGTCTAAAGCGCACGACGCAAGTGCACTTAGGGCGTGTCCGAATCCACTTTTGCTTGTTTAATGGCAGGAAAAATGGTCGGTGCACTCGGCGCATGGTCTAAAAGGGTTGTCCCTATTCTTTTAATGAGTAATGGGTGTGTTTTGGGTGTAACGTGCAAAAAAACAATCAGAGTCTCATCTCCCATTCCCTTTAAAAGCAAGTTGCACTTGTGCCATGGTGGATTCGCTATTTACATGGAAAATTAATCTTTTAATTAATATTCAATTAAATAATCCTTTTATTTTAAATATTTGGCATGTTTGTGTGCTGCTGCGCGTGTGTGTGTTTGTGTGTGTGTGTGTGTGTGTGTGTGTGTGTGTGTGTGTGTGTGTGTGTGTGTGTGTGTGTGTGTGTGTGTGTGTGTGTGTGTGTGTGTGTGTGTGTGTAATAAGCAGAGTGTACGTGCATTGTGCACCCGCCTAGGCGCATATATAATGCGCCCTTTAAATAAAATAAAAAAATGCCAACAAATGCGCCTGAACACACCTTGTTTTCAGACCAGCACGCCCATGGACGAACAGATGGGCGCAAATGCATTTGCTATTCAAACAACCTTGTGCAGGACGTGAAAATGATAACTGCTTCGGGCTGAAACTAGCAAAAAACACTTGTTTCGCGCCTGGCGCCGGGTGTATGATAGGGCTCTAAATGTTATTACATAGATAAATCCTGAAACATTAATGGCCAGTTTGTTTCGATATCAGTATTTTCTGTAGTGTTTTATAGATAACAGTGAGGCCTGTCCACGTGTAAATTCACACACATATAGCTCATTTTCATTGACACAGCAGGCAGCAGAGAAACTCTAGAATGAGCATCTTTAAATGAATGATTCTCTGTGCACTTATTTCTGCATTTGCTTGTAAAGATCAACAGGGACTGTGTCAACACTTTCCACTGTTGTAATGTGGTGAGCTTTACAAGCTCATTTTATGCCATTTTGCACCATTTGCCTTAGCAAGCCTCAACTGGAAACAACAGCAAGTCCTTCAAATGAATGCTGCAGGCTCACAGTTAAAGGCTTTTTTATTATAATGCTTTTTGTTAATGCATCTGGAACATGGCCTTCAGCAACAGGGCTTCAATACATTCCTCTAAGTGCCCTATGACACAGCCTTGACCATATCAAGGGTCACATCCCAACACGTGCTTGTGTCCACACAGGTCAATGACAAGCACAAAGCGAGTGTCAATAAGTGTGCATTATCAACGTTAGATCTGAGAGGGGCCGACGGAGTTGATGATGTTGTTTAGAGATCATACAAATTCGCCTCTTTGAGAATCTATAAATGAACACAAGCCTAGTCAACGAACCAGCTCACTTGAATTGCCGTGCCCTGTAAATCATGACTTGATAAGATCACTATCAAAGGATTTGTTCTAAGCCAAAACAATATTTTTTGACAAGTGACAGCAGAGTTAAAGGATTTTCAAGATGTTTAGCATACCTAAGCTGACACAGCACATTCAACTGTTATCAAAAGCCGATTTTCCATTATCGGGCCAACCCGTTCTCGGTGCTTAACTGTTTCATTCCATTCCGATTCAGTTAGCCAGCCGGGGAGAGAAAGGTTTGCAATCGTGCCGTGCTGAACAGAGCTCAAGTGGAAATATAAAATCTACAAAATAATCTACAAGACCTCCTTCATTCTATGAACTCTGGCCTGAGTGTCACACTCTGTGCTTAGGTCCGCACTAGACAGTAGATCCCAGTAATATGACCTCCATGACGAAACAATGCGTTCTGTGTAGAAACGGGGAGCTTGACAGGTTTAAAATGCCAAGGGCAAATCAAATCTGAAATCATTGGAAACTCTATGTCTAACTATGTTTAAGTCTAAGTAGGATTAAAACTATGTTGCAAACTTTTACTACTGAAACGCCTGTTTTTTTGTTAATGGTTCCATCAATACTTAGTGCTTTTGAGAAATAAATATTTGGGGCAAAAATCTAATGATCTAATGCAATTACCGAATTACACATTTAAAATATTTCAAAGCCAAAAAAATTATAATGCTTCCCCTTTTTTCCCGTCATGCGTGGCTGATGAATTTGCACCAAGTTTTATACAATGCTTTTGCAATCAACAACAAAATACAAGGGAATATTTTTTCTCTTTCTATTTAAAGGTTGGTAATTAGTTTGCTATCTGAACTACATAAAAGTTGCAGTGTTGCAATGTTTTTCAAGAGATCATAATAGAAGATTGATCCCTTGAAGATCCATATCCAATAAAGTATGGGAAAATATTGCCATCTATATTTAAAAAAGCCAAAATAAGTTTTCTTTAGAGAATTCTTTAGTCATGGTTTTGTCAAGACACACTTCTTAATAAGACCCGAAAGCTCCCCACGAGGGCTGTTTAGTTTCATGTAAGGAGCAGAAAACATAATAATGACAGACTCATATATGATGCCCTTTTATTATAGGACGACAATGTCATAAATAGGATTAAAACTAGCCACCGTCTCCTGCTGGAGCCTTGCATCCTGCTTTATGTAAGGCCTACTGTATCATGGTTAACCACATGTGATACAATGGCCAAACCACATGTAAGGAAGCGTGTCAATAAAAGACGCATTAATCAAACGCTACAGCTCTGTGTTGTGTTTGCTGAGGTTTTCAGCATCTAAATGAGAAATATATGGAATAAAGGTGAGGTTAGGCTGAAAGAAACATGCAACATGGGGGACTGCTGCCAAACACTCCCATAAGTCATATATCTTTACGGTCTTTCAGCAAAGACAATGAGGGAATGTTTCATTAATGATTGAAGAGGAAATTATGCTTTATTTTAGGTTGCTAAAACATCCCACTTTTCTTATAAAGACTTTTTAGTGCATGAAAAACGATTGCTTATCCGATACTTCTAAGGCACATGCGGTCTTGACCATGCAGACTTTTGATCATAAATTCTCCCTTGATCTTTCGGTGATGATGTGGATTCTGGGGGTGCTAACAAATCCAGGTGTGATTAAGAGGGACTGACTGAATAGATGCAGAAAATAGCCCTCATGGCCCACATATAACAGGCTTTCTGAGGTAGCCAACACCTGGTTCATCTCTCCTCTGTGTATATATATGTGCTGTGACCCAGCTTTGAACTCTACAACCTGCCCAACACCACTGATCTCCTTGTTGTTTATGAATGGTAGTTGGTCCCTCTTCATTGTAAAGCGTGGCGGGTGAGCAAATGCTGTTTATCTTCAGAGGAAGAATCCTCTGCTCTTTGCCCAGCCCCTATGATGGGTCTTGAACATAATATAAACTTCTTCTTACACATCGCATAATGGGGAGATGACAAAAATTACTCGCAGGCAGAATAATGTTCTAGCATCTGTGTCTCTTTGTTTCTCTTTCTCACTAGTAATGGATTTCAAGGTCAAGGTAATATTAGCCTAAATGTTCAAATATTACATCCAGTTGTCTTTCACAAAATATCAAATATTTATTATAAAATAAGACTCACATGCATGAAATATACAAAAGCAGGGTGTGTTGAGTTGTGAAATGTGTGGCAGATGAATAGCTTTCTGCAGTAAATATGTTCCTACTATTTACAAATATCAAAGGTTTGCTACATAGGTAATTTTTGACCCATGTGTGTAAAATTGATATAGAAATACAAAAACTGTGTCTGTTTATAAAGTAAGAAAGGAAAAAATAAACAATGATTTGTGGAACTCAAAAGCAAGATATGTATACCTGGATTAATAAATGATAAAATAAATTTCTTTCAAAGATTCAGCAAAGAAACACTCAGCCATGATTGAAATAACATAGGGAATGAATATGGGTCATTTCAGACGCATGTTGTGCATTAGAAGGGTAGTGACACAAAAACTTTTTTTTTTTTCTAAAAGTAAGAAAGGAAAAATTTAAATAAGGATGAAATTACCTAAAACAAGTTAATTGAGGAATACCTGGAATACTGAATGATTAAATTAATTTCTTACAAAGATATAGAAAAAGAAAACTCAGTCGGGTCACTTTAGAACCATGGTGTGCATCAAAGGGTTAAGAAAATTTAGGAGAAAAATCTAACTCAAATGAAATGAAAGCATAATAACTGCATTAATGTAGATCATCTGAGCTATGTAAAAGCAACGAAAATTTCCTCTGGGCCCACAAGACAGAAAAATCACAATGAGATCCTTTTAAAGGGGTGGTAAAACACATTTATTCGAAGGTTTGATTGTGTTTGTGGGGTGCACTGTAACATGTGTTCATGTTTCGTTTAAAAAAAAATTGCGTTATTTTTCAATATTTTACCTTTATTCTACACTGCTCTGTCCATCCTTGTAAAAACGGTTGGATGGTTTCCGGTTTCTATGAAGCCAGTCCCTCAAAACCACGCAATAGGCTCAGATTGGTTAGCTGGCCCAGTGTGTTGTGATTCGCTAACCGCCTAGTACACATTTTTCTGAAACGTCACGCCCCTTACCTTTACCGATAGTTTGTGCTTTGGTGTATTATAAACAATGGCGTCAGTCGGACCCAGAGAATGTTAGTGAAGCTGATGATCGAGCAGAACCTGTTTAAGAACGGCTGTTAAACGACGTTTCAGAAAGGTTTGTTTTTTGTTGTTGTTTCGGTCTCATTACTTTTTAGATACACTGTAATTAAATTGTACTAATTATTATAGTATTACAAAAAATAAGCTTCATATTCATAAACAAGAATTTCATATAATCGTTCTAAGAAATTATACTAACGTTACAGTCCTCAAAGGGATTTTTTTGAGTAAAGACTGCGGATCTATAGTGATCTTTACTGACTGTATGGCACTGTTACTTTTGTATTTTTAGAACGATTGTAGACAAATATCTGTTGCCAGAACTATTAAGCCAAAACGAACACTAAACATTAACTTTAACGTTACTACAGTAAGTTAGCCAAATCAAACACAGAACCATGTTTAGCATGCCTGTAGATAAACAAGCATGTAGATAAACAAAACATAAATGCTCTAATCAAAGAATAATTAACACTAATTCCAATTATGAGGGACCGAGTTAAAAATAAATTTTAACCATTGATCCCTAACTCCCCCGACCCTAGGAAGGCTAAACAAAGTGGACCTGCAATCCGGATGAAAATAACAGCGTTTTGACGGCATTGCGACAACAACAGCCAACCATAACAACTCTTCTCCAAAGCAATATAAAATGGCCTCGCCCCCCTTATTTAGTATTCTCGGAGGAGGGGTCTAGTAGGGTTAGTGATGTCAGCAACCCTGGAGGAATGTCGTGTAGTCCAAAACCGTCCGTTTGCTGTAGTCCTTAGAAATTGATTTTTTTAAAAGCAAATATCTCCCTTTGCTTTGAACTTTGAGCGCTGTAACTTTGCAGATGTTGTTTATGCTCAAACAGCAACATTACACACTAGCTAAAGTTAGAAAAGTGAAATCGTGTTTTACCACCCCTTTAATATCTCTTATGTTTCCCAGACTGCGATGCAATTTATTAGACAGGAAATGGACCCATGTCACCAACATATTATTCGATTTTCCTGCTGTAAAAAGGCACTCAAAATGTCTCTCAGAGTTTCAGAAAAGGTCACAACAATGTCTCACACTGTGATCAGATTTGTTAAGGTGCCAAAGTCAATCCATTGTCATAGATTTCAATATTACTTCACTCACATATCTCATTATGTTCTTATAGATCAAATAATCTGACATCCTGTCTTCATTAATTGATTTAATAGATAAATGGCAATACGTTTGTTTTGACTTGACCTGACATTTGATACAACTGAGAATTACTTGGTAACGCTTCACAATAGGGTTCATTAGTTCACATTAGTTAACCACCTTAGTTAACATGAACTAGGAGTGAAAAATAGGCCTACTTTTAAAACATTTATTAATCTTAGCTGTTATTAATTTCAACATTTACTAATACATTATTAAAATCAAAGGTTGTATTTGTATTAGTTAATGCACTGTGAACTAACATGAACAAACAATGTACAGCTGTATTTTTATTAACTAACATTAACAAAGATGAATAAATACTCTAACAAATGTATTGCTAATTGTTAGTTCATGTTAGTTAATACATTACCTAATGTTAACTAATGAACCTTATTGTAAAGTGTTACCAATTACTTTAAGCCATCTGAGCTATGAAAAAGCAAACTTTGAACAATACATTTTTCTCTGGGCAGTATTATATTCTTATGCCTCCAATTACGTCTGTAAGTTTTGTGACAATTTCAATGCAACTTAAACCAATCAGAATCAAGAATACAGAAATACCTCAAGCATGATTTATCAATGGCTTAAAATGATCAACTGCACACTTTGATCTCTAAATATAACAAAATCTTTTTCCCTTCTTAAAATACACTGCTGCTGATCATCATTTTTCGGTTGCTCTATATTTTTGTTGCTCTGGACTGAATTTGAACAGCTGTTTTTTTGTTCAATAAATGGAACCTTATCCTCTCTCCCTCTCTTCACTAAGACAGCATTGATTTTGTCAAACAAAACCGCTATTGTCTCATATGAGCTGAATAGACAGAGAAGCATAAAGCACAAAAGTAAACTGTCTGTTCAAAAGAGATGAAACACCACAAACACTGACATCTGGATCCTCTCAGGGTTTAATCGTATAAGGTAACTGGGCATTTTCAGACTTTAGGATTAGCTCTAAAATTGATGGTCTGGAAACTTTGTTGTTACCTATCATTATTTTTTTTTTCAATTCTTTTGCTTTTTTGTCTCCTGTTTTCAGGTTTCAAAGCGGAAACACTATATTTAGTTTAGCTCTATTCATGATATTACCAAACAACAAGCCATTCTGTGATGCTAATGAAGCAACCATTCATAAAAGGACAAATTATGGTTTAGGCCTTTTTGGTATGGTGAATAAACTTTGAATTCCTGAAGTCCTGCCTCTTGCAACCCTGGAGAACAAGGTCTAAAACATAAGTATTTTCCTGAGAAGAGTCACGTATGCTAACAGCTTACAGCCACTTTCATTCTATTACAGCTCTATAGAAGGAGTGTGGAACTATTTGATGGAGACTGGGGAATGTTTGAGAGGAGGGATAGAGGGAGGGAAATCACGCAATATACTTTGTATGACCTCGCTGCAGTATCATAACCACAGACACATGGGGATACAAAGAGTATGAATAAGTTATTTTATATATGTAAAGGGGATTACAGGGCTGAAGGCCCCCTGGGGTAAAGGTCTTTTGATTTCTTTTTTTCTCGCAGCACTAAGCAGCCAGAGTGTAACAGCCACTAAACACTACAACACTTTATGAACACCTGCTTGACGACAAGCACTGCAAAATTGTCTTGATTCGTGAGGTCATCACACTGCATGTCTAAAAGTAAACATTAATCTTTTTACACAAATTGTTTTATCAGTATTCAAGTAAATAAACAAATAAATGTATGCCTGTATGCTGTATATACACAACCATTCAAAAGAGTCGGTAAGATTTTAAAAAATATATATATAAAAGAAGTTTCTTATGTTCACAGAGGCTGCATTTATTTGATTAAAAATGCACTAAAACAGTAATATTGTAAAATTTAAGATAACCGTTTTCTATTTTTTAGTGCTGTCAAATTGATTAATCGTGAATTTAATATATTTAAAAATGTATTCCAGTAATGCAAAGCTGAATTTTCAGCAGCCATTACTCTAGTCTTCAGTGTCACATGATCCTTCATAAAATATTCTAATACGCTGATTTGGTGCTACAGCAACCTTTCTTATTATTATCATCAATGCTGAAAACAGTTGTGCTGCTTAATATTTTTGTATAAACCATTATTTTTGTTGTTGTTGTTCAAAAGATTTTTAATATTAATCTTTAATATGTTTTAATTTTATTAATCTTACTGACCCCAAAAATTTGAACGGTAGTGTATTAAGGCCTATAAGACTGTCTTACATTTCGAGACTAGAAAAAAAAAGGTTTTTTTTGCTAGTGTTTTTTCTTTCTTTTTTTTGCATCTGCCTTAAGGTAGCTAAATGTACAGAAATATGACCAAGTAAACTTGTCAAGCTGTTGGGTTAAATATCTCTATAAGCCAGAGTGTAACTTGTGTCAGAAACTGGGGCTATCCAAACAACTATTATAAAATTACAATCCATAACCCAAACATGGTGAACTGCAGTTAAAACAAACATGGGAACACACAGGAGCAAGAGAGCAAAAGCTCAGCACAACAGCTCCTTTATGGAAAATGAAAAAAGGTGACATGACCATCAGACAGAATAATAACAAGGTGTATATGGCAAATTTGGCCATGCTTAGTTTCATGCATGCTGTTCACGCCACGCTCAACAAGCATATAGCAAAACAAACAATAGCTTAGAATTGTGTTCCTCTGAGTAAATGTTTGCAGCTCTGTTTAATCAGATAAAGCACAATGCCACAGGTCCACGTGTTTCACAAGCTCAAAGAAGAGACTCAAATAGAGCCAAAGAATGCAGTCCTAATTAAGGGTCGGTCTCAACATGTTCATCCGCTTTAGTTTCCTGAATAAATTATTCAAATGAGATTAAAATAAATAAATAAAAAGTCACAGTTATAATGTATTATATGGGGTAAATTTTCAGGTTGCATTATAAGATTAGGGTAGTAGTTGCATTGCTTTCTTAGAAATCCCTCTCAATTCTTAGCAGAGGTTTAACTCAGTAGGCAGATTACTTATTTGAAAACAGTTTTGTATTAAGAAACCTAAGCTGTAGTCCTCAATGAATGGCTCAAAGCATTTAACACAAATGCCATTGAGTTTACCTTGGGGCTTAAATCACAGAAATGGTGATTTAACAAACCTTGTAGTAAAAACTCAACATGCCTTCATCTGCCCCTTCTTATATTTAACATTGCATACATCAAAAGCGTGGGAAATACTTGTTAAAATTCGAAATGAAATTGTGATAGTTGCACAACCCACATAATAAATCGGCACGGAGCAGTGTATTAACGCTGATCTGAGTTATTACGGGAGAGAAGCAGGTCGCACTTGTACATGGTCGGTCCCCTGTTGATTGTCATGAGTGGAGCCAAAGAACATAAGCCGCTCTGAAGAGAACAAAGGACATGACTGAAAGGACAAGCCATCAGCCCCTCACTCTTTTCAAGACACTCCCTCACCTTTCTCTCTCTTTCCTTGTCCCTGATCCCAGATCAGACCCTCCTCCTCGCCAACGCTTACATCTTTTCATTTCAATGCATAAGATGCGAGATCTCCGGGGGGTGAGGGGGGTTTCCAGTTAAAGTGTGTAATTTATGTAATATTTTACACACACACAATAAACATACATGCATATAAATAATATTAAATTATAAATATCTAAAATATGAATATAAATATAGCAGTCAACATACATTTAAAGTGGATCAAAATCTTTCATCAAAGTTATACATGGATTTTGAACAATACTTCTTGTCTTATAGGGCAACTTTGATGAACTTTTTAAATTCACTTCAAATGTTGACTACTGTATATATATATATATATATATATATATATATATATATATATATATATATATATATATATATATATATATATATATATATATATACACGTACACACACACACACACACACATTACAAACATCCATTTGATAATTTTCATGTGGAGGCTAGCAGTTATGTCACGTCCTATGCGTATGCTGAGCTATGTTCTCGCAGTGTTATTTTCCGGCATGTTTTAACAAGACGTGATATCGCTGTTTATGTCAGCCCTGAAAATGACTGTTTGTGTTTTTGTTCTGTATTATCATAAGAGACTTGCCTCTCTGACAGCAGGCATGTTTGAAGCCTAGATCATGTATTTCAATAGGGATTACAGATATGTTGATAGCTATAGGGCAAGATCATGTTGTCTTGTACGACTGGTAAACCACAGTGAATGAACAATGAGCTAAGTATTTATTGTGGCGTATGCCAGGGATAACAAGTAAAGTATCAAGCCTTTGATATGGAAAAATACTCAGGCTTAAATTACAGTCAAGTTTCAAACATGAACATGACTTTTTTCTCTCCTCTCTTTCTCTCTAAAGTTAGCTAATGACTTAAAAGTCCAAAGTGCTAAACCACAGAATTCAAGTAAAATCCGTTTGCCTAACAACCACCAGCATGACACAAACCATTTTTTGTCAATAGAACAGGTTTAAGAGATTCCAAGCCTTGTCACAGAAGTGTCCTGACCTTATTCAGTGACCTAATCCTATGAGCTCATACTCTGTGTGTTCACTTGTGAGTTCTGCATGACTGCTTCTGCCCTAAGAGATGTAGGGAGGGAGTTTGGGCTCGGCTGGTTCCCTCTTCGACACTGACCTCATTCACATTATCAGTGCGGTGTGAGAGAGGTGAGCCCTCCCGGTCTAATCTCTTGACCCCCAGTGCATTAAAGTGACCGTTAGTGGACATGCAAGGTCGGTCTGTCACCCCAACCCCCTCAAAACTGAGCTAGCGGTGGGGGTTGGACCGTGTAAGTCAGTGTGGAGGGGTAATGAAGGCTGACACAAGGCATAGCATGGCCAATGAGCGATGTGGGAGTCTGCAATAATGCTAGTTTTGGGAGGTGGGCGTTCTGAGCAACTCGCACGCCTGAGTATCACCCTCTGACCCCCTGTGAAATCCAGAACCTTTCTTGCTCATTTACTTCCGAAGAACCGAGGTGATTTCAAGAGGTAATCTGTTGATTTAAAGGAGAATTCAATGCAAAAACATAGTTGTTCAGAAGCCTTACTTCTGCAGAAGACACAAAAAAGTTATTTCAAAGAATGTTTTAACTTGTTTTTGTACACTCTATGAAAGTCAACAATGGACTTCATTGTACTGGCAAAAAATGTTTTCCTTGTTGTGGTTCATACAGGTTTCGTAACAACAAGTTTTAATTTTGGACTATCCCTTTAAGCCCTTTTTTTTCCTTCCCATCTTCTTATGAGACACTTCATGTGGTGGTAAACTGCTCCAATAAACTATTTTCATTATGAAGCTCCTTTAGCGGTGTACTCATTGTTAACAATAGTAAACAGTTGGAAGCCCTATTCAAAGGGGATTATATCAGGTCAGGTGCATTTGGACCTTGATTACTCTTGACATATGTTTGACCATTCTGTTACTGCTGCAGAAGGAAGACTTATTAGGGACCAAAGAAAAAAAAAAAGAGGTCATCAAGGCCAAGACGCCCCTGACATCGCAAGCAAACAATCCTCCGGTTTGGCCAATGACTGCTGAGCTAACATGAGGCTTCCTGTTTTTCAGACAGAGGAGGTTGCTGCTGACACGTGAGGATCCACCAAGCACATGCAACAATGTCTGTAATCAATGTCGCAATCATGACTAGAGTGAATTTAGTTTTTTAAAAATGAAGTGACAGAATGGTGGCAGAATTTTTATTTTTAGGTGAACAATCCATTTAATTAATTAATAATAAAAAATAAGTTTGGATCTCAAAGCACCTGTGCTGACACAATTTGATGTTGCACCTTAAAAATACCTTGCTAATGCTAAAAGTTGCTGAAAAACAGCAAAATATTGATTCAATGGCTTTTTAAAAAAGTAAACTTTAAAGTATATTGTCAACAAAATTTGACAAAATACAAGAAATAGATTGCAAAATAGATACAGAATTACACTACCATTCAAAAGTTGTTGTTTTTTTCAAAGAAATTAATACTTTTATTCAGCAAGGATGCATAATAAATTGATCGGAAGTGATATATTAAATAATAGTGAGGAAAAAACTATGGAAGCTTGTTTGCTCCACAGAATAAAAAATTAAAAAGGTAATTGAGACTTTATCTCACAATTGCGAGTGTACATCTCACAATTCTGACTTTTTACCTCAGAATTGCGTGATATAAAGTCGCAATTGTGTGTAATAAAGTAAAAAGCAAACTCGCATTTCTGACTTTTTTTCTCACAATTGCTACTTTATATCACGCAATTCTGACTTTTGTAACTCACAACTGCGACTTTATATCATATAAGATGTAAACTCACAATTGTGAGAAAAAAAGTCAGAATTGTGAGATAAAAAGTTGCAATTACCTTTTTTATTTTTTATTCTGTGGCGGAAACAAGCTCACATAAAAAACATATCACGGTTTCCACAACAACTTTTTACAACATTAATAATAAGATATATTTCTTGAGAACTAGATAAGCATATTAGAATGATTTCTCAAGGGTCATGTGACAAAGAAGACTGGATGCTGCTGAAAATTCAGCTTTGCCATCAAATAGAGGTGAAACTTGAAAAATTTGAATATCGTACAAAAGTTATAATTTTGATGATTATAGCTTACAGCTTATGAAAACCCCAAATTCAAAATCTCTGAAAATTAGAATATTACATGAAATCAATAAAAAAAAATTTAATACAGAAATGTTGGCACTCTGAAAAGTATAATCATGCATATTTATATAGTTATATTTACTATATATATTAGTTTCACCTTTTAATTTGAATTACTGAAATACATTAACTGTTGCACGATATTCAAATTTTTCGAGTTTCACCTGTAAATTACATTTTGAAATATGTTAAAAAAGAGGACAAATATTTGTACTGTTTTACAGTATTTTTGATCAAATAAATGCAGCCTTATAAGGGACTTCTTTATGTTTAATTGGTTAAATTGAGAAAAAAATATATATATACTGACTTTCATTTGGGGGGTTTTCTCAGCAAATATTTATACATGTGATTAATCTGCAATGAATGGGATTAATTAGTCAGCACAATGTGCAATTAAATCACAGCCCTTGTTTAAATCCTTGTTTAAATTGTTTAAGTGTCTGGCTCAGATAATTACAGAGAAGTGTTCAAGAGAAGTTTAAGAGAGTGGCGAGAGGCTCAGATAGAGTAAACAGTCTGTGAGGATCTTGACATCACTTACCCAGCTGGGCCAGGTGGACTTTTATGAAGGCTTAAGACCAAACCAATGCTAAAGGTGTTCCACACATTATCTCAATACAACAAGAAACACAATCACATGTGTCTGATGTGTAGATTTCTGCAGTTCATTAAAGGCCTAGGCTAGCACTGTTGAACACGCACAAGACTTGCAAAATGTTTCATAAGGACATCATGGCTGGCTCTTTTGTCAGAGAATGGGGCATTACACTTGTGTCTTATCTAAATATTCAACATGACGCATGGGACCCTGGGAGTAAAGCAAAAACTGTGGATTCCCATGAACTAGATTATACATTGTATCTACAGACAAGACACACTGTTGTGGATGGATTTCAGCCTTGTATCCATTTGTTTTCACTGCACTATCAAGCTTTAATAAAAAAGACTACTTAATAGTACTGAGAAATGACAAGATAAATGCTCCTCAAGGTCTTGTCAAGACAAGGGATACATCTACCCAATTAGCATAATGTTCCTTCACATTAATCAAAAGTGAATGAGTCACTGCCTTACATGAAGGCAAGGGTGTACACAGGCATAAATAACTTTAAAATATTGGTGTGGCCCATTTAAGACATATGTAAATTGAATCACCTTTCATGTCTGAACAGGCAACCAAAGTAACAAATTGAACAAACTGCATAACCCAGTTAAAATATAGGGCATTATGATCTATATGCTAGTATGGGTTGCTTGGAAATGTGATATGGGCATATATGTTTAGCTTATATTGTAAATCCACTGGATAAGTAACCTGCTCGAAGAAATTTGTGAAATTTTTATTTATAAATCTTAAATAAAATTCATAAAATAATGATTTTACATTAAAAACAAAACAAAAGCATACATCCAAGACAAATATTATAAGAGAACAGAGGTGCTCAATAAAAAGTCAAAAGGAGCATGTACAAAGTACTGTCCAATAAAATAAAAGAATAAAATAAAATAGGTTATTCAAATCGTTTAAAGACAAAAAAGAAAAACATCCATGCTTAGCAATTCAGAGAAATAATTTGGTTGTGAGAGTTAAAGAAATATAAATTTTAAAGACTAACTAACCAAGTCTAAATTAAAAAAAATTCTGTATAAACAATATTCTGTATGTATTATTCATTGACATTGGCACACATGGGAAAAATAACAAGAGCTTTAAATGTACACAAGTTGGGGGCATTTTTTTGATACATTTAATTTTCAGATATGTGTTTGACGTCACATATGTGTTTGACACGTTCTTAACCCTTTTCTGATTGAGAATACAACAGCTTGCATTGTGTAAGGCAGTGGAGGGGAGGACTAATTCAAAGATTTCACAAGGAAACTATTACTCTAGAAGGTCAACAAAGAAGAGCTTTATGTACACACATGCACACATAGCACAGCAATGGAGCCATCCAAGTCTGAAGCACTGTAGAAGAACTAAAATAGAATGCTTATTTTAAATTGTAATAATATTTCACAATATTACTGTTTTACTGTATTTTCGATCAAATAAATGCAGTCTTGGTGAGCATAAGATATTTCTAAAAACATTTTAAAATCTCATCGACAGTAAACTTTTGAATGGTAGTGAACATGAGTAATTGTGACTTAGCTATATAAATCTGTCAAGAATTTCCCTATGTTTTTCCCCTTTTTATTTTTACAGTGCTATGACGTGCTAGATAGTTTCCCAACTGGCAGTGTTAGATTATTTACAATGCATTTTTATTCACATTTGGGTTAAATACATTAATGAATAACTACACATTTCTCCTGCTCCGAATTATTTTAAGGACAAGTGGGAAAAATACTGGAGACAACAGTAATCTCATTCTAATGGAATTTCCTAAAGAATTTATAGCCATTTTTATATCACACAAAATCCTTTTCTTTCTATCAAACTCCCCTTTCCCTGAACTGAGAGCAGAACAAATGACTGAACGTACAGTTGAGTTATTATGCAATACGCTTGCAGTCAAAAGAACATTTGTTACAACTTACTACGCATAGTAGCTACATTTTATATATGAAAAATTGAAATTCTCACACTTCAGACCCACACATATTAACAAACAGCTCTTATTACTGCAGTACAAGGCACCTCTGTGTTTTCAGCAGGAAGATTTCTGGATTTCTTTTTAAAAGCACAGGTATGTTCCAAAACACACAAAGGTTGCAGCAAACCACCCCAAATCATTTATGAGTTCCCATTTCGACACAAAAAAATCTGTTTAGCAAGTCGAGTAACAAAGGAATGATGTCAGTATCATTAAAATGGCAGTAAATTAACTGCCATGTGACCATTTCAAAAAGAGATGTTCAAACCAGTGCACATGAAGAAAGGGGACAGTGGACGCAGCGGGGCCTGTGAGTCCCGCTGTAGTCACAAGACTAATCTGGCAGGCATGTGGCGGGGAAATAATGACTGCATGCCATCAGCTTGCTCATTTCTACACGGGGCCATCCGAGGACTCAAATCCGACACGCTTAGCTGCCATCTCTGACCCGAAAGCCTAAGGATACAGTCCAATTACAGCCATACGATGACATTTGATGACAGTGCTGAGCTTTCCAGTACACGGCTCATAATACAGTAAAGACATATTGCTGGCGCTGGCGCCGCTACTCTGTGCCAGATTGGCCACCTCTCAAAGGGCTCAAAATCCCATAGTTCTTTCTTTACCACTTTCTTTTATCTCTTGATCTTCAAGCCGTCCCATATATCCTTTTTCCTCAAGGTGCCTCAATTCAGCCCGATTAAGCCCGTGTTATGTACAGTCTCTATTGACGTGATAAATGACAACTGAAAAGTGGAGGTTCTGACCCCGACTCTTTCTCTTCCTTTGGAGATGGTTCGGAACAGGGCCTCCCCAAGGTGGCAGTCTTTTTTATGTCTGGTTTCATGAAGGCGTATTCAATGATAACGACCATCAAAATGACAGGAGCCTTTATGATAAGTGCGTCCCGCCCAACGTTGAATAGATGGACAGTGATAGCGATGCTCATTGTTAGCACGCTGGGGGAGTAGTATATCCTATAGAGTGGGCGGAGCCTGTGAGACACGGCGGTGAATAGGCGTGTAAGGTGTCCATGCCCTTTGGTGCCCTTCCAGGTGTGGGAAACACAGGGCAGAAAGCACCTGCAGGGCCTCCGCGCTAAATCTCATTGTATCGCGTGCCAATATGGTGGATGATGGTGTGAGATTCTGAGCCCGGAAGAGTCTTGTTTCATTCATCACAATGTCTGTGAATGAGCCGAGAGATTCAACCTAATACATTGACAAAGACACAAGTGCACATCATTCAAAACCTGCCAGTATGGTGAGACAATGAGCAGGCTCCTTAGATGCATGAGATAGCATTTACACAAAGAGCCAAATGAGAATTAATCTCCGCCACATGTCCCGAACATTAAACTGCTGCATCAATCATTATGTTGTTTTAGGGCGCAGAGTCAGCAGCGATGTTTGCTTTGCTTTGCCATTCCTCACATTCCACGAGGAATCCTAAAAAGGACTGTTTTAAATGGTATCAACACAACATGGTAGCATTCCTCAAGACAATTTTTAACAAATAATACAGCTAAGGTTACATAAGCATCATTAGATAACCTGTGCACGGTGTACACTTTAAGGGATAGTTTGCCCAAAAATCATTTACTCACACTCAAACGAGAAGGACTTTCTTTCTTCTGAAGAACACACAAAATATATGCATTTTTGAAGAGTGTTTCAAATGCTTTTGCCCCCTACAGTGATAGTCAAAAGGGTCCAGAACACTGATTTTCATTTATGGACAAAAAAGTTATTTTGTAGGCATGTAAGGTGAGAAAATGATAACAGAACTGTTCAGTCAGTTCAGGGGGATTTTATCAAACCTAAAACAGTAAAGTTGGGACATATTGTATAGTGGCATTTTGGTAAAGGGGATGAGGAATCTGATCTGTTGTACATTTGACAAAGGGTCTAAGCATGAGCTTTGGCTTTGTAAGCCCTGCACAAACCACAATGAATTTGTTGTTCTAGGCCATCCGCCATGCTGTACCCTTTCTCCTTGCCACTTCTGCCCGAATTTAACCTCAAAGCAATATAAAAGCATCCTGTGGGGGGTATTTTCCTGACCGGAACAGAAGCAATAATTGACTACGGAAGGGCAAATCTGATTCTTTCACATTTTCTGAGCTGAAGTCATGCAAAACCTGCACTGAGAATAAAAACGACTGTCATGAAAGAAAAATGTTCACCAAGATTTGTAAAAGATTAAATGTCTGTGACTATTCTGAGACATCTCTGCTTCTGGATAGAATCTTTAAGTATTAAAATGGTTAGATAGAGGGATGAGGTACTGTATCATTCAAGGCGACATGGACTTGTAGGCACTGTATCGGATTAAGGAAAAATAAGCATGTCATTGCAATGACTAAGTGCTTTCCCAGAAGCACAGACTTTCGTTCAAAACATGCAGATTTGGTATATTTATAGCACTTTGCTGAACTTCCTTTACATAACTCTTTCTGACCTATTTATCCATGCAAAAGAAAAGATCAGGAAGTATTTTTGCATGTTGGGGATTACTGCATATCCCAAATGTTTACCCTGCATCTTTATCTCTTTTTTAGACTCAATTTACAACCAAACATCATTAGAGTGGCTGGAATATGCTATCAAAGCTTAGCCCTGTAATCGGTTAATTTGTTAAGGGTATAATTCCAATTTAAAATGTATCTTTTGGATGTTATGTCAGGATGTGATGTTTTTCTAAACTCTCTTACAAACAAATGTCCATATTCTGAAGCAAATGATGGGGGATTTGCAAAACCATCTGTTGAACAAAAGCCCTTGAAAATCACACTAATATGGACTTTATCCACAGGTGGGAAACTGCAGGTCTAAATTAGTAAATGAGTGACAATATTTGATTAATACACAAAAAATCAAGCAACAAATGAGACAATATTGAATATAATCAGGGTTAGGTGTATAAACATTATAGTGACCACAGTGAATGGATAAAATGAAACCACAGCTTTTTGATAGTAACAAATCTGACAATGATAAAAAAAAAAAAAAATCCAGAAATTGTCTTCTTTTTTCTTTAATCTTTAAGAAAATTGTATTCTCATACTAATCCTCATTTAATAACCCTCACCCTCCAGGAACACCAATCTTTAAAGAACAGATAGAGGCATGCCTGTTGACTATAGGGTGGGTGGTATGATCAAAATGTTATGTGACCAAAATGATTAATAAATGTATATACCTTATTACTCTAAATTTGTTTCAGCTGAAACTTAAATAAATAAACCAAGTAATTCCTATTTTTGTATAACCCAGTTAATTTTTTTTTGGAACTTCATGGACGGAAACCAAACAATAGGATATTTCATAACAATTGAAGTCTGGCATCAGGGCAAAAACAGCTGCTTCACATTATGCAACACCTACAAAACAGTAAAACTAATATAATAAAACACATTCTGTTGACAAGAAACAAAATTCAACTAATGTCCTACATATAATTATCCTTTGACTTAATTGAATCAATGAATGACTTTTCGGTCACAAACAATATATAAAATGGTTTAAAAAACAACTCCAGACTGCAAGTCCCCCCCCCCCCCCCCCCCCCCCCCAAATAAAGCAGCATACAAATGTAATGGATTAATTCAGCTTGGTTTCCTGATGATGAAGCTCTTGATGCTTAACAGGAGGGGATGGGGAAAAAGGCTCTTATGAGATTAATTGGCAAAACATTAAGCTATTAAAATTTTATCTTACAAATGAATCATTTAGAGAAGTCCTGGAATTTAGTCATGCTCAATAAGGAAGATTAAATCCCATTTAGCAATCTTTGTTTCCATCAGATAGGAATCAATGAAGGATCTGAGGATGCGGTGCGGCCTTATAGAACCCAAGACTCCTGTGGTTTTCCTGATTAACTCTGTCCTCACTAAAGCTGAAGGATATCATGCTGTCTTTCTGTAAACTACAACTTCACAGATGCCTCTTTTTTTTTCAATACCAGAATTTTTCGAACCCACTTTCCATAAACACAGGAGTCAGTTGCTTGCTTTCAATTTACTGGGTCGTCCTCTTTAAAACATCATTTTTTTATACCATCACCAGTAATCTACTTACTTTTGCTTTTCATTTGCAATTCAAATTCGTATTGTTTTCCCTTTCAGAACGTTTTTGATTGGTTAATCATTTACAGATTAATCTGCAAATTGGCAATCCACTCCACTGCTTGGATTTGTTCATAGAGTTTGCAGAGTTTATAGGGATCAGACCAAATTTAATCCACCGTCTATGTGTTCAAATGTCTGATTCTTCCAGAAATGACAAAGACAGAAGAATGCAACCTGTTTGCTATCATCTTTGCTCATTGGATAACAGAACTTTATGAACCAATTACCTGAGCTGTAAGTGCCATCTGACTAATTATTCTGGAGCCGCAGCAAAAAGTCATAGTTATGCAGATTGGCAAACTTTCTTAAGCCTGAGCTGTCATGCCAAAATCGGCATGGTCACTGACAAAACATAATTATGAAATATTTTCAATTCATAAACAACAACAAAAATTATTTCTTCAATATACAGGAATAGTTTTGCATGACAGATAAGTACATAAAGATGTAGTTACGGCTTTTACCAGCAGAGGCTAACTGGACCACATTAACCAGTGTAAACTACACCACAAGCCGGCAGTGTGAAATCTAGAAAAGTAATTTCAAACTTCAAGATGTTATAATCATTTTTGTTCACGTCAATCAAGTTTTTTTTTTTTAGAAGTATTTCATGCTCATCAAGGGTGCATCTATTTGATAAAAAATACAGTTGAAACAGCAATATTGTAAAATGTTACACTTTAAAATAACTACTGTAATACATTCATCAAGATAAATTTTCTGCATGCATTGCTTTAGAAAACATTCTAAACTTGGTACTCGAGAAACATTATCAATGTTGAAAACATTTAGCTGTTTTTGAAATTTTGAAAACAGTTTGTGGAAACAGTTAAACATACCAAAACACCTGACACAATATTTTTCAAAGAGAAATTTTGGAGGAGCTTGAGTTTGTTGCCCAGCCCTATTTGTTTGAACCGCGAGAGGCGTCTACTCTCACCTAAACTTTCGCAACTCCTACATCCTACGTCATGCGTCGGGTCAGAGGTCACTCTTCTGCCGGAACTAGACTCGCGTAGGACAATAACCGTAAGCTACTGATTATAGTTTATAACGTCATATGGATTTTTTTTCTTACAAAAATGCATCACTTCGCTTCAGAAGGGCTTTATTAACCCCCTTGAGCCATATGGATTACTTTTATGATGGATGGATGCACTTTTTTTTGGCTTAAAATCCAAATTACCATTCACTGCTTATAAAGCTTGGAAGAGCCAGGATATTTTTTAATATAACTCCGATTGTGTTTGGCTGAAAGAAGAAAGTTATATACACCATGCATTGAGGGTGAGTAAATTATTGGATAATTTTCATTTTTGGGGGAACTAACCCTTTAAGAAGCAGCGATAGTGAACATGTTCTGCAGGTGTTTCTCCCTCTGTCAAGCACTGAAAAGCCAGTGTCATAATCAGATGTTGCTATACTCATGACCTTGTTGTTGCAAAGTTCGTTGATGGCGACATAGTTAGTCACCTTCCAAGGAAAGAACTGATACAGTTATAAATTATATAGCAAAAAGTACGTAGACACCCGGACAGCACTTGCTTGTTGAACATGTGATTTTTTAAATCGTGGGCATTAATGGAGCAATTTCTGCAAAGGGGTCTTGTCATTCTGGAGCAGAAAAAGATCCTTCCCCAAACTGCTGCCATAAGGTTAGAAGCTCTAAAAATCTCTAGAATGTCACTGTATGGTGTAGAAGTAAGATTAAGGGGCTGAAACAAACCCGTTAATTAGAAGGGGGTGTTCACATACTTTTGGCCATGTAGTGCACTTCAAAGACGATCCATTTGTTTTACAACTTGAAAATGACTTAAAATAACCATAAAGGGATAGTTCACCCAAAAATGAAAATTTGCAAATATACTCACCCTCAGGCCATACAGAATGTATTTGACTTTTTTTCTCCAATAGAAAAGTAAAGAAGATTTTCAGCAGAAACCGTGGTCCTTGGTGACTCATACTGTATAATGGATACATACTGTCAATGTATAATGGATACATACTGTCAATGGGTGTCATTACTTTGAGATATAAAAAAAACATATGCAGACAAAACAAAATTAATACCCACGGTTCCTGATGATACACTGAGGTCTTAAGAAGCGAAACAATCGGTCTATGCAAGAAACTGAACATTGTTTACAAAATTATTACCTACACATTAAAATCATTAATCCACAGCGTCTGCAAACGGTCATCCTTTACCAAGGCTGTGGATTAGAGGTAAAAATGTTGTAAATAATGTTCTAAGTTTCTTGCACATGAATTGGGATTGTGATTGTGATTGTGCGGAAAAAATGTGGCAGCCTACGTATGTGTGTTGATTACAGACAGCTCAACAGTAGGACCAGAAAGGATGCCTTCCCTCTCCCCCGCATCGAGGAGTCTTTGGATGCTTTATCGGGGGCTCAGTGGTTCTCCACGCTGGACCTGGCTAGCGGGTATAACCAGGTACCTGTGACCGAACAAGACCATCCAAAGACTGCCTTTTGCACGCCTTTTGGGTTATTTGAATTTAACCGTATGGCCTTTGGACTGTGTAACGCCCCAAGCACTTTTCAACGACTGATGGAGAGAATGTTTGGAGCGCAGCATTGCCAGTCCCTTTTACTTTATCTGGACGATATAATTGTTTTTTCCTCTAGTGTCGAAGATCATATACACCGTCTGGATCTAGTGTTGAGCCGTTTAAGGCAAGAAGGTCTGAAAGCAAAGCTGGAGAAGTGCTGTTTTTTCCAGAAGGAAGTCCAGTATCTGGGCCACCTTGTCTCCCACGAGGGTGTATCCACTGACCCAGCCAAGGTGTCCACATTGGCTAAGTGGCCCCGTCCCACCACGGTGTCCGAATTGAGGTCTTTCCTCGGTTTTGCGGGTTATTACAGGCGATTTGTGGAGGGCTTGTCCAAGCTGGCAGCTCCTTTAAACCACCTGGGGGCGGAGCTTGGTGGTACAAAGACCCGGAAGGGCAAAGGGCCACGGCTTGATGGAGTGTGGACAGACGTCTGTGAGAATAGCTTCCAGGCCTTGAAGCAGAGGTTGGTGTGTGCCCCTACTATGGCGTTCGCTGATTTTAACTTACCATTTATTCTGGAGGTGGATGCCAGCCACATCGGTCTTGGAGCAGTGCTCTCGCAGGAGCAGCAAGGAAGGATCCGGCCAATCGCCTATGCTAGTCGTAGCCTCAGTCCAACAGAAAAGAACTACAGTTCGATGAAGCTGGAGTTCCTTGGAATGAAGTGGGCCATGACCGACAAGTTTCGGGAATATCTGTGGGGCCAACAATGCACTGTTTGGACGGACAATAATCCCCTGAGCCATCTGGGGACTGCTAAGCTGGGAGCGACTGAACAGCGGTGGGAGGCCGAGCTTGCTGCTTTCAATTATACCATCCGTTATAGGCCTGGTCGTACTAACAGCGAATGCAGATGCCCTCTCCCGACAACCTGCAGGATCACTGGGACAGACCACCGAGTCCTCCACACTAGGGACAGCCATACCAGTCCTTGTACAACAAACGACTAGATGTCAAGACCCACCACTGGCAATCCAGATGGCTGTTTCGGCTTTCCCCTCCCTCACCCTCGAGGAGTTAAGAAGGGTACAAGCAGCGGACCCCACTATCGGGGCCTTCCTGCCGTTCTGGCTGGCACAGGGACCGCCCGACCCAACAGTGCGTAGGAAATTGCTTACCCGTGTGCTGCTGCAACAATGGGACCGTGTTGTGGGAGCCGATGGACTGCTCTACCGCCGAACATTCCGTCCAGATGGGGGTGAAGAGGTGCGTCAGCTCTTGTTGCCTGCATGCCTAAAGAAGGAAGTCGTACAGCAGCTCCACAACGACCATGGCCACCACGGGGTTGAACGTACCACAGAGCTGATAAGACTGCGGTGCTATTGGCCAGGGATGGGGGAAGATATAAAGCAGTGGTGTCAGAACTGCAAGCGGTGTACCCTTGCGAAGTCTTCGCAACTCCGACCTCATGCACCGATGGGGCACCTCCTGGCATGTCGTCCAAACCAGATACTGGCGGTGGATTTCACCTTCCTGGAGCCTGGAATGGATGGTAGAGAGCAAGTGTTAATCATGACTGATGTTTTTACTAAATTCACACAGGCCGTGCCCACCAGGGACCAGAAGGCAACACCTGTGGCCAATGTGCTTATCCAGGAGTGGTTCTTTCGTTTTGGGGTCCCAGCTCGCCTGCACTCTGATCAGGGACGCAGCTTTGAGAATGCCATCATCTACCAGTTGTGTGCCCTGTACGGGATCCAGAAGACCTGGACCACCCCTTATCACCCTCAGGGCAACGGCCAGTGTGAGCGTTTCAACCGCACGATGCACGATCTGCTCCATACTCTGCCCATGGATTTGAAGCGCCGTTGGCGAGAGCACCTACCCCAATTAGTGTTTAGTTACAACACGGCTGTTCATCAGACAACTGACGACTCACCGTATTACCTGATGTTTGGGCAAGACCCCCAGTTACCGGTGGACTTCCTGCTTGGCAGGGTACAAGAGCCTGCCCATGGGCATGTGTGTGAATGGGTCCGAGAGCACCAGTGGCGCCTTAATGTGGCCTTCCAGAATGCCAAGGAGCGTATGCAAGCTGCTGCTTTCAGGAGAAAAGAACGGCATGACCAGAAAATCCGGAGGGAGCCACTGGCAGAAGGAGACCATACAACGAGGGTCTCCTTCTGCCAGTCTACATCAGAGACCATACAACGAGGGGCCGATCCAAGATGGCTGGGGCGTCACAATACACGTCTACATCAGAGACCATACAACGAGGGGCCGATCCAAGATGGCTGGGGCGCCACAATTCATCAGGTCATCCGTGCACCCCCACTTGGTGGGGTGTTATACTCTGTGGCTCCAGCACAGGACCTAAGCAAGGTACGACAAGGACATCGAACTATGCTAAAGCCTGCCCACTTGGACCAGGACCCACAAACACCCGACAGGCCTGTGGAACTGCAGGGGGAGATGAGCCAGTCAGCAGAGGGTGACACCCCTGGCCAATGGGTTCTGGTACGCTCTCGGGAAGAGCTTCCACCTACCCCGCTTGCCACAACTTTTCCAGTGGATGCCCCCATGCTGGCTTTGCCCGATTCCCCGCATGTCGCCCCCATCACGGACGAGACACCAGCTGGTTCAGTGGCACCCCGGAGAACCGCTCGGACTACTGCAGGAAGACATGCCAACCTACACCACCTTCCAGTTCCAGTGGTGAGTAGGGCAGATGGGGCTACTAACTCTCAAGTACTTGGGTCTAGCAGTAAAGTGTCAACGGTTTTCCGTCCTTGGTATTAGGTTACCCCCTTGCACTTTTCTTTTATTCTTTTTAAGGAAAGGTAGGGTTATGATCTATCGAGCTTATCTGCGGGACGCCGATAACAAATGGGGGGGGGGGGGGTAGAGTGTAACCAGCAGATTAGTTACAGTCGGGGTGAAGTTTGTCCCTCTGAGGTTATGGTAGTCTGCTGACGTCAAGTTTGTCACTTGGCCGCTACGGTAGTCCACTGACGTCGCGGTGCCTAGCAGCCGCTGGGTGGCTAACCATTCATTGGTAACTAAGTCAGTGGCTATAAAATAGGTTGTCACGGTCGGACAAAGAGAGAATCCCAGTGTCCGGACAACCATACTGTGTTTGTTATCGTGGAAGTGGTTCGCGTATACAACTAAGGGGTGAGACCGATTGCCAGACGCTTCCGGGTAGTCACGTTGGTTACTGCCGAAGGTAATTGTGTGTGTCTTGTTTTTTTAATATTATAATGTGCACATCATTGTCGGGACATGACATGTATTGATATGTATTGTAACTTCGCACGTAGGTCCTGGGCAAGGCACCCACTGATAACGGTATATAAAGCCAGACGTGATACCTAAAAGGTAAATGGTTATTGTGTGAATATAACCGATGTTCTAGGACTAAAAACTGTGAATACATTTGGATTGAGACTGATTGTATTTCCTGAGTCTCGATGCAATGATTGTTACTCTTTTTTTTTAATAGAAACACATTTAAGGAATATGTTTTATGTAACAGTGGTGATTGTAGGATTCTGGAAGACCGGTGCAAGGGCGGTTTTTCCACCGGGTCATTTGATGCGCTACATTGAGGTAAAAGAAAAGTGGAATGTTTTGTATCTTACGTGGCCATCTAGGTATGGGTATGTCAAGTACTAACTTTAATGCTGCTGTGTTTCTATGCAGACTGTTCCTGCTGCTTTGCCTTGCCTAAATTACGTGTATTATTAGTTGTTGTTTTTTATATATTTTTCTTCGTTTTGTTTGTTGAGTTGCGCAGTGGTGATTTCCACCCGCTGTTCCGTTCGATCGAGGCGGTGTTGGCTGTTCCAGCATTTTAGTATCTGGTCCAACTGAAACTATTCTGCTGGCGATAATAACTTTTCTGTCTTTACCCGCCAGAGTACCAGGGGGCTGTTCACGAGAGGTTCCTGGGACCGTCTTTGCGCACGGTGTATTATACTGGTAAACTGCACTTCACCATATATTGATTGAATCACTATTTGCAGTGGTGGTGCCCATGTATGTGTGCGTGTGGTTAACTTTAGGCATCAGAGTTCAGAGCACGGTTGGTGAGTTTCACACTATTTCTGGACAGGTAACCTACCCTGACAGCAAACCAACATTTTTCTATTAATTCATATATCATTGCTGGTAACAGCCAACACCAGTCTGGGTCTTCCTCGTTTGCGGTCAAGCCTCTCTGCTTGTACTTACCATGCCCATGGGATGATGCTGATGCTGTTGATGATTTTATTTTTTATATGATGGCTCAATAAAGCATTGTTATCTTTTGTACGCAAAGCACGTCTCTGTATAGTTTCATCTTGGGTGCATAACCACGAACCTGTTTGCCTTATGTTAGAGATTCCGCAGTTAAGTATAAATATACATAAATCTTGGTGTGAGAGGCACCAGGTGGCGTAGTCGATTCGGTCCGGAGTCAGCCACGCTCGGGTCACATATAGATCGATCATTTAGCTTCAGTGTATCATCTGGAGCCGCAGGTATTAATTTTGTTTTGTCTGCATGTTTATATGAATCTCAAAGTGATGGCACCCATTGACTTCCATTAAATGAAGAGGACCTGCTAAAAATCTTGATTACTGTTCTAGTTTTCATTTAAATAATTTTCTAAAACAGCACATTGTGAGAGACGAGATCTATGGACTAAATATACTCCGCTCCCCAGTGTTTGATCCAAGATCCAAAAACAGAGCAGCAGCCACTGCAATGCAGGGGAAAAGGACAGGACAAGCAAACACTAGCTAATTGCTCTAACTTGGCTTTGACTCTGATTCCATTGGTGTGAGCTGTTTTTTCAGTGGTAAATAGATAATGTTCACATTGTTTGGGAAAGACCCATCAGTCATGCTTGAGAATCTGATTGAACCATTGCCATGAGGTAACTGAAGATGGGACAGTATCATACACTGAATTAGTTCTTTTGTCAAGGGATTTTTTTAACTATTGCTCAAGCCATTAAGAACACTTCTTATATAGCGTGTCTGTGCAGATGGATAACAAAACATGTATGTGCACAGGGCCGTCCATAGGGGCGGTGCAACGATACATCGCACCAGGCCCCACGATCAAGAGGTCCCCGTGGCGAAAGGACCGAGGGTGAAAGGAAAGCGATCGAGACCGAGGAGGGAACAACACAACATTTTTAGCATGCAGAACAACTGTTTTCAACTGATAATAAGAAATGTTTCTTGAGCACCAAATCAGATTTCTGAAGGATCATGTCACAATGAAGAATTCAGCTTTGCCATCACAGGAATAAATTACAATTTAAACTGTATTAAATTTATTATTAAATTGTAATATATCACAATATTACTGTATTTTACTTTATTTTTTATAGAATAAATGCAGTACTGGTGGGTAAGAGACTTCTTTCAAAACCATTATAAAATTTTTATATTGAAATTCTATATTGTATTGTATTGTATTATACCCTAAAGACACACATCTAAAATAAAGTACAGGATCAAACCTAGCAAAACAACGCAAAAGAAGTATTCATAAAAATGCACTGCCAGCTCCAAGGCTTCTACTTGGTCTTAAAGTCATAATATTACAGGACCAGCAACATTTCTTAATTTGCCCTGCAGCCAAGCAAAACGAAACTCTTAAATATAATTGATTATCCCCTTCAAAGTAGGAGGGATGAACTAAGACATTTCTAAAAGCGGCTATAATGGTTGCTACGCCCTTGCGTTCTCTACGTCCCAAACACACATGACAGAGCATCTCACATTACCAGAAGAGTGACGCTTTTCTGTTTCAAGACATGCACAAACATGTATGAAAGTCATGAACACATGCTCACACTTACATGTGCACACACGCACACCCACATACTTTGACAAGCTCCAGATGTGTCAGCATTGAATTACATCATTGAGATGTGATGGGTGACCTTTCAATGGACTTTGCTGCTCAAGCTGCGCTGGTTTCATCAAAGTTATGTGAGGAGAGCCATCAAACTGGATATAGACCAAAATGGCACTGAACATTACTGTCAATGGCTCATTCCCCAAGTGCTACTCGTTGTTGGGTTTTTGCCTTAGCAAACAATGAACCATCCATGGTGGATTGGTCTTTGTTTGAGATTTATGAGACTCATGAGACAGATCAAGGATTAAAGGAATTGGTCACCCAAAAATTAAAATTCTGTCATCTTCACTAAATAGACCATGGATCACTAAAATAGATTATGGCATTGGCTGTACATCAGCACAGATCAGACTCAAAGTTGTCAAATATGTGCTTGAAGGGTTCAATTAACACAGTGTCATGTGACTTTTACAAGCACAAGAGAATGAACCAACTTGGCTTTTGTTCACCTTTTTATCACAAAGACAGCATAAGTACCCTGAAGCTAAGAAATCAAAGGGAAAAGTAGTTATCCAAGGTTATGTGCTCTAAAAACAGGAATAGTGCTGCTGAAAACAAAACACGCTACATGCATGCACATGCATAAACACCCAGCAACACGGACACATGAAATAAATGCTACAAACACAGAGCAAGGGAAGGAATTCGAATACAAGGAAAGAATGTTTGTGGGATAAATACATTTTATCATTTTAATGGGCCTTTTACATGCAGCTGTGTTTAAAGACACTAAACAAAATTGAAAAATAAAGACTGTTTACAATGTTTCTACCCACTGTCATTGGTCGGCCAAACAGATAGCCCCGCCCACAAATCATCTCATTGGGTACACAGTGTATACAAATTTTGTATAATCAATCTACAAATAGCTTACTTACAGTTATCTCTGCATATTAAGCTGGGAGGAAAAAGTGTGTTAGCACTGAAAAACTTTTTAAGAAGCTATTTCATTTATTGCTGCACAGGAAACACTTATATGTATACTTAAGCAATTATTAAAGTAGCTTATCCCTTTAAAGTGCAACACCACAAGTGTGGGATAATCATAATGCCATTAGTTCTAGTTTGCTAACTTTAAATAAAGGGCATTGGTATAAACAGTTCATCACGGTTGCTTTCAGTTTAAGAAAATAAACCCTATACATTTCTATAGGCAATTTGTAAATCTTATAGACCTTAGGGTAGTGCCATATTTGATTGCATTAATGAAAACGAGGCTGTGAGGTACAGTGTGTTCAATGGGTTGGACTGTTGTTTACCAACATGCCAATTGTTCAGCTGATAAAACATCTTTCCAAAAGAACTTTCAGTAGACAAAAACTCCATAAAACCATTTCAAAAGTTGTAAACTTAGAAAATGACAAGATGTAGCATATTTATACAGTGCATGCTATTGTAAAGACTATCCCTCACAGCCTTGTTTTCATTCCTGTCAAACAAATAAATACGGCCCAACCCTGATCAAGGTCTATAGGAATTAAAAAAGAGACTTTATAGAAATCAATTTATTGTTTATTTTATGATAATGAACTTACAACTGTCATAGCATAAAACATGTATTTGGCATAAGGTCTATTCAGCTCCAGTGTCTTCATTTGGGTGCTTTTTTAAGCACTGCTGATAAGCAGTTCATCTAATAAATCAACTAAGATAGCATATTGTCAAATTTGATTCAATCAATTGAAAGCGCTGTGGGGTAAAACGGAGGCAGAATGGTTTGTTTTTACAGAGTAGCATTTGGCTCTCAACGGGACTTTGTTGTGTATTTTTGTAGCTGGTTTTTTTTCCACACGTGAGAAGGGTGTTAGACATTAAATATTTAACAGCTCTGGGCCATTTGCACTTGGCGTTTGACTGTGTTCTAGGTCCTGCTGTGCTTCTCTGCTCTCAGCGCTGACTGTGGTGAACCGCCACTCTGAGCTCCTGCCAGTGTGACTCAGTCAGGCTCTGCCCACAACCTCAGCTGCCACACAACACTCAACACAGAGTGCAGAATAGAAAATGATGTTGACTAATTAAAAATGCCTTGCTTTTAAAAATCACTTGCTTGAGCCCAGTGTTTTCTGAACAAATGACTAACATAACACATTGTTACTCTGTGCTAAACTTGGACAGGAGAAAGTATTTTGCCATCGTAAAAAAGATAATGATGAAGAGATCACCTTCAACAGGGGAACAGGACAGAGTTACTTCGAAATTACAATGTTAAAATCCATAGCATATCAATCTTATCTTAACTCCACATATTGTGAAGGGTCCAACAAGATGTGTTGAAACGTGCTTGTTCTGACGTGTTACTTCTGTTGTTCTGCTTAGCAACCTGCATCACACATGTTCACCCTGATAGAGATACATAAGCTACAGACTTGAAATGTCTTCAGAGATAAATTACAAACTTCTCTTGCTGAATTAATGAGCCATGAAAAGGTTTGACTGATCTGAACTGATGTTGATTTCATCCTGTTTCATGAGTATGAAATGCCAAAATGGCATATTTCATTTAATTCCTTTCAAATATTGTAAATTATGTGTTAAAGCAATTTTTTTACTGACAATGATGCATTAGCAAAACCATGAAAGTACTGAATATAAATAAACAATAAATAAAAAATAAAAAATAAAAATAAATATATATACACACACAGGTGAAACTTGAAAAATTCGAATATCGTACAAAAGTTATAATTTTGATTTTTATAGCTTACAGCTTATGAAAACCCCAAATTCAAAATCTCAGAAAATTAGAATATTGCATGAAATCAATCAATAAATAAAAAATTAAATACAGAAATGTCAGCCCTCTGAAAAGTATAATCATGCATATTTATATAGTTATATATACTAGGTATATTAGTTTCACCTTTTAATTTGAATTACTGGAATACATTAACTGTTGCACGATATTATATATATATATATATATATACACACACACACACTTTCATTATCTATTTATGAATATACGTTGTTCAAAAGTTTGGGATCAGTAAGATTTTTAATGTTTTAAAAAAAAAAGTATCTTATGCTTACCAAGATTGCATTTATTTGATTAAAAAAAAAATTTAAAAAAATTTGTAATATTGTGTACTATATTATTAACATTATTTGTAGAGCTGCATGCTTTACAGCTGAATTGAACTCTGTTTGCATTATTGAATCATTACTTTCCTCTTTATTCCTGTAAAGCTGCTTTGACTATCTCTACAAAGCGCTATATAAATAAAGGTAACCGTATGTACAACAGCTCTGGATTGACAATATTAATTTAAAGTCTTAGAAATTCTGTGGATTTTATTATGAAATTCAACAAAAATTCAACAAAAAATTTATTTGGGCGATTTTTAATATGGCGTGACAGCACAAAATAAACATGAGTAAACCAGATGTTGAAAGACCCATTAACTTACCGAAATGAATCCAATCTCATGTAATCACTCGATCAGTGATTCAACCGGGGAAAGACATCAATGAAACTGCTTGTAGGCATACAATGTAATTTAACGTTACATTTACCTCAAGAAAGCTATTTAATATCCATAAAGTCATTAGTTAGCAAGAAGAAAATAACATTAGAGAAGAGAATTTTGCTAATATGCACTGACATATTCATTATATTTTGACTTAACTTGTGATGTCTTATTTAATGTAATGTTTGAATAAATCTGTCATGAAGACAAGTCATTATGGTTTATTGTTGTTTAAATGTTCATATTTCCCCCAACAAATTGGAGTAAAAACAATTCAGTAATTATAAAGTTGATGCAGCCTCTCTCACAGCCAGTGTCATTGCAGAGGAGCAAACCCACCATAAGTTTACAAATACTAATGTTGTTGTGTCACGGAATGTAGTTTTAAGAGGGGTTTTTTTTAGGAGAGAATGTAGTTGATTAAACTTCAAATATGCAGTTTATTTATAAAGATCACTTCCAATACCTTTGGAATTCTAATCATTTCTTCCTATACCTTTTTAATGTGTACAATATAATCTTGGTAGAAACTAGTTAGATTAGTCAGCTGCAGTAACAACAGATTGCAAAACATGCCCTCGTCTTTAAAAACCATAAATAAACTACACAATGTAAAAGAAAATACTTATTCACCCTTGCTACATCAGACTTTCCAAATTTATGAGGGAAGTAAGATGAACATAATGAGAGTTTCACATGTGTAGCCAAATCTCAGAAAGTCTGAAATGAGTGAGAGTAAAATGACCATCTCAGAAGACATATATCAGCCTGTGTGTAATTCACACTCAGCCATTGACTCCACATCTGCTGTGCACTGGTTCTGGTAATGTTCCAGTTAGTGTAAGAAAAGTCGTATAGGACATCTTGTGGGGAAAAAACAAAACAAAAAAACAATCTGTTTATTGTCAATTAAGCTAGTCAAACAGCCAAGTATACTTCCCAGCATTCCAGCATAAAAACCAGGCAGCAGAGAAAAGTACATCGCAATTGTGGTGTCTACAAATGTTTGAGACGTATCCGAGGCTTTGAAGTTGTTTCCTGCTCTCAGGCAGTTCCCGTTCTTAAGGGCAATTTGGGTTTCAATCCAACAGGTCCAAATTCTTACTCCCCTTTCCCTCCTTCCTCTACCCAAATATCTTATTTTTTGCTCCTCACTTTACTGTAAAGTACTCCACAATCTCCCCAAACATGAGCAAAACCACCATCCATTGAACCAATTTGATAAATCACAGTTATTTATCGGAATTGGCTTTCAAAAATGTGCTTTTTTTTTCTTTTTATAGGCCACCGGCAACCTCACAGTCCAGTTACAGGAAACGCAACAACATGAAACCATTTTAAGATGTTTGACTCAATTGCAGAACGTAGAGTGTAAACCATCTGGTATATTCGATTATATTCTATAAACAGCAGAAACTTGCGTCTTGCCGTGTACTCATTAAAATGTCAAAGCAAAGTGGCATGTTTACGAGGTAATTTTCTGTTTACATGTTTAATAAAATACTGATGGCTGATTTCAGTCTGAGAACAGCTGCAGAGCAAATTTTGACTACTTAATCAGGAAAAACAATGTTGTGAAGACCAGTTATCAAAATAGTTATTAAAAATGTCTGACATGAGAATGTAAATTCTGCAGTACAGAGACAGAATGTGCCGGGATAGAAAGTGATTAAAGGAGTGAATGCAAAACTAGGTAGCAGGGACCATGATTGCATGGTAAGCCCTTTTTGGGTGCCTTTAATGTTTTGCAAAACAAGAAGGATGAACTGTATAGTTCATTTTCAGAGGGTGCGTCAGAGAGGAAGGACAGAACAGCACATGATGTTCCTACAGTCGGTGTTACAATTACAATCTCACTGTGCATTAAAATAGAAAGCCAAATTTAATGAGCAGATTCATAACCTTTCAATTAACCAACACGTGACTTATAGCTAATGAACTTGTTCTCAAGCACTTATCGGACTAAATTTGTTTTCCAAATGCTGTTTGATGGTTACAGTTATTAACATTGGATGCCTGTGATTTTATGTACTTATTTGAATGGGATTGGAATATCTGATGTTTTTATTAACATGGGGGTTGTCTGTGAGACCTTGATGTGGGTGTTACGGAAAGCCATGTGTTCTGGATGCGTGCGCCAACTGGACCCAATGAAACAAATGACACTTACAAGAAATAATTCGAAAAATTCACATGTAATTAAGAAAAGGAATTAAGGAGTTATATCATATCTGACACAGCCACTACAGATCCAATTTTCCATTGGATTCTCTTTAATCATTTCTTTTAATCATAAGGGAGAGTTTTAAACCACAAATTGTAAAAAAAAAAAAAAAAAAAAAACTACTGTACATCCACTATGAAGGCACACCAGGAAGCACAAAAATGTAGGATGAGTAATATCTAATAGAGCTTATTTTTTAAATATGATTAAATTAGAACGTAATTAGGACAAAAGATACTTCAATAGATTCACAATTGAAAGTATACCATTCAAACCTTTGAGATTGGTAAGATTTTGTAAGTGTTTTTGAAAGAACTCTCAGAATTTACCAATGCTGCATTTATTTGATCAGAAATACAGTAAAACTATTCAAAGCTGAATTTTCAGCAGCCATTACTCCACTAGCACAGCTCAATATTTTTGTTGAAACTGTGATAGATTTTTTTTTCAAGATTCTCTGATGAATAGAAAGTTCAAAAGAACATTTGAATAAAGAATATTTTACAAAAGAATATTTTAAGTCTTTACTGTCACTTTTGATCAATTTAATGCATCCTTGCTAAATAAAAATATGAATTTATTTTCTTACTTTAAAAAAAAAAATCTTTCTGACCCAAAACTTTTAAACAATAGTTTAGTTACAAAATGCAAACGGATGAAGGGATCAGTGCAAACACAGACAGGTGGAATGCAACAGTGTTAGAAAGATCAGCACTATATATTGCCAACTGTCTAATCAAAATATAGGATCAGAACTAACAGATTATGCATGGAGCATGTAAATTGTGTAACATAATAAAATGTCTAACCCTAAAACTAATAAAAGCGGTGCCAATAATATTAAAGTAAAATTTGTAAAATTAAGTAAATTGAACATTAATTATTTAAAAAAAACAATAATGTGATAAAAAAAGCAAGTAATCAATGCTCATGGCATTAATTTGGCATTATGGCATTAAATGCAGAAAAGCAGTGACGAGACCAAAAGTCATCAATCGACAAGTGTAAATAGACCAAACAAATATATGACAAAAATATATGACAAAAACAATACAAGAACGCCTCCTGTTAGAACAGCCCTCCAGTCTACATTTACATTTAATTGTATTAATTTAGCAGGTGCTTTTAACTTTTGAACGACAAAAGAAATATGTCATTGGAGCCAAAAATATTTGCAGAAGACTATGCTGCTACATCAGACAGATTAACAAACTGAATTGGAAAAAATAATTGATGTGGACTGCAGGCCAGTGATAGGCTGATTAAAAAAAACTAAATTCTGACCTAAATTTTAAATAATTTACATATCATCTAAGTCAATTAAAGTTTAAACGATTTACAGTCCTAATATAAATAGACTAAAAAGCATCATGTGCCACCCTAAACGGAGGCATCAATGAGAGATGAATGGCAGCTGCTTAGACTGATAAGAGCAGAGAGAAAAGGAGGGAAGCGGAGTGACTGCAGCGGGTGAGCTGGGGCCGGCCTGGCGTACGAGAGCCCCAGCTGCCCGGGTGTCAGGGTTAGTGGGACTTGGAAGCGGAGAGATAATCAGCTTTATTAGTGCTGCTAAAACCAATTTAGGAGCAGACTCAGGGGATCAGACGGGCCAGCTGTCCACACCACCCCCACTCACTTCTCATTTCCACCCCGTTTCAGTTCATTAAGTGGGGCGGGACAAAACACAACCCAAAACAACAGGTATTATAATTCAGTTGACACGCCTCAGTTCGTTCTTAATCATTTCATAATTAAGCAAGAACCCATTTATTGCATTCTTTCCACGAACAATTCTTGCACAATTATTATTACAAAATCATTACAATTAATAAAGCAGTTACATAACGAGAAAAATTGTGATTTTGTGAGCCAAAAACAATGAACAACAAAAAACAAATATATATTCAAGGATTTAACATTGCCTGTATGTTGATCATTGTAAACCCCAATCAATGTCCAAACAATATGTAGAGGCAACGCATGCATAACCAACAGTGAGTGTGATGACATCATCGCATTTCCTTGACTGGAGTCTTGTAATTACACATTGGAAAGCAAAGCGCAAGAAGAGGAAGAGGAGGGAGGAGTGATGATGGGGGGGGGGGGGGGGGGTTCGATGAACTCAGAATGAGGCCATAGTAGTCTTAGAAACAGAGGCTGAATTTCCGAGTCTCGTCACGAGGTTGCCCAGATAGACAACTTCTAGATAGAAAAAGTCTCACCTAAATCACTTTCCAGTCGGCAAGAGAAAGAGATCAGTCTTCCCCAACTCACTCTCAGCCACAAAACACTCCGACTGGGAATGAGAGCACTGTCTACCTGCAAGTGGAAGTGAGGTAATTAGCTAATGTAAATAAGTTTGCAAGAATTACATGCTGTCAAATACATGCAGGTAGCACTACCAAGCAGTGCAATTATTTTAGTAAATTTGGATTAAGGGAAAATAAATCTTGCAGCCTTCAAAAGAAAAGTATTAACTTTTAAACTACTGGCTTAAAAACGTATACACAGGGTCAGACAACAGTGGGTAAATGATGCACAGACTGATTAGTGTGCATAACCTGCCGCCACTCTCTAGATCAGCATACTGACACAATCAACTCATGACTAAAAGTGGAAAGCTCGTGCCCAAAAAGCTGCCTTTCAGACAGAGCGTGAATAGCCCTACTGAATTGAGTTTTCTTTCACATCTTCTTGCGTTTGAACAGACAAATTCACAAAGAAATATGTCAAAATGCACATAGGAGTGAGTATACTTCCTTGTGAAACATAGTCGGCTATGTCTTCAGTGAACAGAAACATTTTTGAAAGAAAACGTGTGTGTAACAGTGTTTTGGGTACGTGCAGCTCTTAAAGTGACAGCAGACTAATAACCCTACTACTTTTAAGTCCACAGATCAGCAACATTCACCATGGATTTAATGTAGTAACACTCACTGTAACCATGAAAGTTTGGCAGAAATAGTAAAATGCTTTAAAGAATCACACATCTTTTTCCAGCTCTTCAAAACTCAAATATTATCATATTTAAATGTTATTTTTAATGTGATGACCGAAGCATTATTTGTTCATCATCCAAAGATTACCCCCATTTATAAAACTAAAAGTTTCAAGATGGAGGAAAACTCACAATTATGTAAAAATATTTTTTCTTTTAATAAATAGTAAATTTCTCTGGCATTTCTTTCTTTTGCTGTATCGAAAATGTACCGAACCCTGACACCATTGTATCGTATCGACCGAACCGTGAATTTTGTGAACCGTTACACCCCTAGGATTTTTATTTAATTTATACAGTGAGTGTAATTTTACATTTGATTCTTTTATTCAATTTCTGTACGTGAAAATTTCGATGTTTAATGATATCTAAAAATTTAACCACAAGCCCAACCGGGCTAGGGTGACCACCCGTCCCACTTTGCGTTGTAGCGCACAGCATTTTCACCCCTTGTCCCGCACGTCGCATATTGAGAAAATTACCTGCATTTTCATCAGTCTGTTGGTTTTTAATTATCATAAAATTAAGAAAACGTGCATGCATTCTTTTGCCTTTTTAAGAAAGCATTTTATTTATTATTTTTGCGGCGTAGTTTTTCACCTACTGTATATTCAACAGCGCTTCGTCAGAAGTACAAATACAACAGCGGTTTTTAAAATCCTATCCAATGGTTGAAAGCAAAGGAGTAAACTCGGTCACTAGTAGGTTGTGACGGCTGTCGATCAAAATGTGTAGCAATGATTCCTTCCATGTGTTCCCTGTCAGAAAACAAATGGATAATTCAGTAAATTAAATTTAACAGAATTTATCAACTTGTTTCCTGTTGTGGTTGTCTTAATTCACATCCTTTCTAAAAAAAAAAAAATATGAACGTTTTTGGTTTAATACATTCTTAATAGACTGTCAGTGATCTAAATTCATGATGGTTTATATATTTTATTTGTTCATTATTTATTTGGACTTGGTCAGAACTGTTTCAAAAATAATGATCTGCATGATGCCTGCTGTCTTTGGGCTCAGTGATGTTGAATTTAAATGTCATGTAAAATAAAGACATGTTATTTTATATTGTGATGTAATGGTGTTTTATGTAAGGGACTAAAGAACAAATAATTTTTATTAGCTGAAAGGCAGAATACAAATGTTTTTATTAAGTTAGATAAACATTATATAACAGTTTCAGGTTATGTTTTAGTGTTGGTAACATATCCCCCATTGTCCCACATTTGGTTTGTTTGATGGTGGTCACCCTAACCGGGACAGTAGAAAAAAAATCCTTCTGAGAAAAGTTATCTTAAAAAAAAAGTTATAGTTTGCATTCCATTTGTATATTTATAGTCTAATGCCATTTGTTTCTAATACAATGATAAAAAAAATTCAGACAAAACCTAAAGATTTTGGAATATTTCTGAAATCTGATCAGAAACATAAAAATGAAATTAAAAAGATGTTTTATTATAATTAGACTTAAACATGAGAAACAGGTTTATTGACAATATGAAGCAAATAGCAGTTGCAGGAACCTTTAAAGGTAAATGTCTATGAGTAATGATGAACGGAGATACTGACAGTCTTTTCTGTTTAGATGGTTGAGGATGTCGTGGATGATGGAGCGGAGGATGGTGGAAGCACACACCAGTGCGGGAAGAGAGGTAAGTGATTGCAGGAAGATGAAAACGACGACGACGACCACGAAGAACTGGAAGAGACTAGGAGACACACTCTGGGAGATGAAGATACTTTGCCAATGATGCATGGAAGGTATAATATATATATACAGTGATAAATGACAATGAGGTGAGTCCTTACTCATGTACGAGACCAGACAAAGTGCCAGAGTGAGGTGTGTGCTTATAAGTGTTTGTTGGTGATGGTGTGCAGGTGCTGGTGATTAATACTCAGGTAATTGTGATTGGATGGTGATGGAGCCTGGCTGATCCCTGATACCATGTGGAAGCTAAAAGCCTTAGTTTTATTGATACGTGTTTGGGTGACCTCATGTAGTATATCCTGACTTTTGCCATCCTAAGCTCTTGTCTACCTGCATAGCGTGTCAGCCTGCACGTATGTGTGTGTGTGAGGGAAAACACAGCTCCCTCAAGTCTGCTTGAGCCAAATCCAACTTAATCTACTCTTGAACAGTTGTTTAAATAATGCCCATTAACATTAAATGGGCTGCTGAATGGGGGGGCATTTACCTCACACAAAAACAGACAGTGTGGCCTAGAGGGACGCCCAGAGCAGCAATTAATTTGAACAAGAAAGCAGTCATTCTCCACGCTTGTTATCCAATTCTATTCATATCAGCTGAGGAGAGCCGATAATATCTGTCTGCTGGCTGTCCATTGTTTGTTCAGAAATGTGCCATCTGATGATATGAATTCCATTAAAATTCATCCCACAATATATATGTACCAATGTCAGAAATAAATGTGGGCTTGGGGATAAAATGCGACTAAAATTAACAAAAATACGCCCAAATTCAAGATAAGGAGGCAAAATAAATAAATAAATACCTTGTACTATTACTTACGACTGCAGTAATGTGAAATGAGAATTAATTTTAAAAAAAAAGGTGTTGATTGCAATATTACATTTAGATCTGCTCACATTGAATGAAAGATTTCTTTACGTTTTTTGCAACATTGAGTATTATAACAAATCACCCAACATTGAGTATACCAAAAATTTCTGATTTACTGGGATTTTCATGCATATCTATCTCAAGGGTTCACAGATTATGGTCCGAAAAATAGAAAATACCCAGTGAGCTCCAGTTCTGTGGGAGAAAATGCCTTGTTGATGCCAGAGGAGAATGGCTAGACTAGTATGAGCTGATAAAAAAGGCAACAGTAATTCAAATAACAACCGAGGTCTGCAGAAGAGCATCTCTGAACTACATGAAAGCATGGATCCATCCTGTCCTGCATCAACGGTTTAGACTGGTGGTGTAATTGTGTGAGGGATATTTCCTTGGCACAGTTTGGGTCCCTTAGTTCAAACTGAGTGTAAGTGATGGCCAAATTGTCTGAATTTACAAGGTCATTATCAATTTATTTGTACAGCTATTTTGAAGGACTTTTATTTTGATACGGCCTTAATGTGTGCCATCATGGGTGTTTAAAGCGCGCTCTGTTTCCGCTATGTGCATGTGCGCAAACTTCTGTGAAGGACGCAGCTTGTATACACAACGGTTTTCTCTCCCCATGAAGTTTTTGTGCATCCCACTTGAGGGTTATAAGGTAACTAAGTTTAATGTTTATCATTTTTGTAATTGTATCGTTTTATTGTGATGTTGGTTAACGGGTTTGAGTGATACAGTGTTTGTTTGTATTGTTTGTTTTGCTGTAGCTCTTACGGTGTCTTCATGAGTGTCACGAATAAAACGCCAATGGAAACATCAGTTTAAGGAGTACTTGACCATCATTCCAGTGGGGTAGCTAAAGTAAGAGCTTGAACATTCGTCGTTCGAGTCTGCTGTGTTAATGACTGGTGTCCATGCCGAAGGGTCTGTGATAAGTGGATGTTCACGGGCAGCAGGTCGATTTCCGATGGTCAAATGTGGTTAGTTTATGGATAACTACGGCTGAAAACGAGGATTAAACTTACACTACGGATTGAGAAAGACTGTGTTCTTCTTCAGGTGACATTTATCCTTTGACGCACTTCTACAGCAGTAAAAGGACATTAAGCTTAAAACAGAGGTTTGAAATGTTTAAAGCATTTTGAAAGACCAAATAATTTATTGTGTTTGAAGAAGTGATATATATATATATATATATATATATATATATATATATATATATATATATATATACATACATACATACACACACAAGTTTTGAAAGGAAATATTTGTCTTTAAAAAAGGGTTGTTTTAAAAACACAAAAACACTTGGTATTAATGTTTGAGGCTACATGATTACGGTTTGTGAATTTGAATAACTTTTTAACTGTGCTGAACATTTTTTACTGCGTGTGTTAATCTGGTAATTTTAAAATGATTGAGTCAAATTGTTCTTTTGATAATGTTGAATGTGAAGGGCTGATTAATAGTCTCCAACACGATATTGAAACCCTTAATAATGAGTATCAAACATCAACAGAGAGTTTAAAGCGACAACAGATAATAGAGACAATTGAGGCTAAAGAACAATCTTTGAGTGAACTTAAACGTAAACTCCGAGAAGATTTAGCAGAATCTCAAGGTCCCCGACATTCCATTCGTCCACAAAATCCCACAGAAAAAATGCTTGCATTTCAAAAAGATGAAATTCAGAAGAAAGAAAGAAAGATAATTTCCATGTACGAACAATGAAAAATGTTGGCACGAAAGGCTAGAGATCAACTCAAGTCTGATATTACTGAGAGCCAGCTAGCAACTCTTATTGATACCTTGGAAGAGGAAAAGGAGAAAGTTAAGCGTATCTATGTTGAAGTTCGAAATTATGTCACGCCATCTACTGAATTGAGACGTCGTATTGATGCTTGTGAGGCGGTGACAACAGAAATAATAAAAGTTGCTTATGAAAGAATATCAGGCATTGATGAATTCGATGTAGAACAAGTAAAACATCGCTTAAAAGATTTACTTGAATCTAGCCATGCTCGTTCTATGGCTCCACTGTTTCTCGAATTAGCCATAAGTTTAGTGCTCAATTAAGTCATCGTACTGCATCTTCATGTGTAGCATCAAAACATGCTGAAGCAGCCGCAGAATTGGCGGCTAAGGAAGTAGAGTACAAAATGTTAATGGAGGAAAATAAACGGAAGGAGAAAATTCAAGAATTGCAAGAAAGGCAAGAAAGAACCTTAGATGCTCAAAAATGTGAACTAGAGCAGTTACAGGCAGAAAATGATTTAAAAGTAGCACAGGCAAGGTTCGAGGCCTATAATCGGATAGCAGTGCAAGAAGTTGCTGATCCTTTAACAAACCATGTTATCAGAGAACAACATTGCCTACCTCCAAGCCTTTCTAGCCAACCTGCTAATTATATATCTCAATCTCAAAATTAGCTGCTTTTTCTTGTTCAAGCCTTACAAGACAGTATAAATTTGAACAGATTGCCAGCTCCAGAGCCCTTTGTGTTTAATGGTGATCCAATTCAGTATGTTGAGTGGAAGGCTTCCTTCATGTCCTTGATTGATCGAAAGAGTATATCTGCTGCTGACAAACTGTATTATCTAAAAAGGTATGTGGGTGGATCGGCACGCAAAACCTTGGATGGTACCTTCTACAGGAGTGACGACGAAGCTTATAAGGAAGCCTGGAGTAAATTGGATCAAAGGTATGGTCAACCATTTGTGATTCAACGTGCTTTTCGCCAGAAGCTTGCAAATTGGCCAAAAATTCAATCAAAGGATGCTATTGGACTTAGAGAATTTTCGGATTTTCTTAATGCCTGCCAAGATGCCATACCTCATGTTGCAAGTCTACAAATCTTAAATGACTGTGACGAAAACCAAAAGTTAGTTCAAAAACTACCTGAATGGGCTGCTTCACGTTGGAATCGACAAGTTACACAAGCCTTGAGAGACAATAATGATTTTCCTGACTTTAAGACCTTTACAGCATTCGTTTCATTAGAAGCAGAGATTGGTTGTAATCCAGTCACGTCATCTAATGCTCTCAGTTTAACATCTGTTAACAAATAAAATCTCAGAGAGTCTAAAGGAAATAAGCCTAATGTCCTTAATACTCAGACTGATTTGGGTTTTAATAGAACAAAGATCATCAAGAAAACTGTCAAACCTTCCTGTGTATTTTGTCAAGATCCTAAACATCAGCTCTATGATTGTTCCAAACTGATGACCAAGACACTAGCAGAACGACGGGCATACATAAAGGAAAATAATCTGTTATGGATGTTTGAAAACTGGCCATAGAGCAAGAGACTGTCGTCATCGTCATTCTTGTAACTCATGTAAAAGGAAACATCCTACTTGCCTTCATGATGATAACTTCACCAAAAGAGAAAGGCTAGTTCCATTAACGGCATCTGCTCCAAGGTCAGAAGATGAGTCAACAGCTGTTCTGTCTCTGAGTGTGGCCGGAAAGGGATCATCTTATACATCGATGGTTGTGCCAGTATGGTTATCAAGCAACAATGCAAGTACGGAAAAACTAGTTTATGCCTTGCTCGATTCACAGAGTGATACAACCTTTATCGACCAAGAAGTTAGCAATGTCTTCCAAGTAGATAAACTTCCTGCCAAGTTAAAACTGACCACTATGACTGGAAAGGATACCATAGTGAAGAGTGAAAGGATTTCAGGACTTCGTGTAAGGGGTTATAGTTCTGCCACTTATATTGAACTCCCCCCTGTCTATACTAAAGACTGTATTCCTGTCAACCATGCACATATACCTACGTGTGAAACCGCTTGACTTTGGAATCATCTTTCTGCAATTGTTGAAGAGATACCTTCTTTGAAGGACTGTGAAGCTGGTCTTTTGATTGGCTATAATTGTGCTAGAGCACTGGCACCAAGACAAGTGATTTTAGGAGAGAACGATGAACCTTATGCTGTCAAGACTGATTTGGGTTGGAGCATTGTTGGACCTTCATTACCCAGGCTTGACTCTTCAGGTATCACTAGTCTCTGTCATAGACTTTCTGTTAAAGAAATTCCTCCGTTGACTCCAGAAGATGCCATAGGCATTTTAGAATCTGATTTTAAGGATGCTAATGATGATGACAAAACTCTTTCCCAAGATGACATCACCTTTTTGAACAAGTTAAGTGATGGTATAAGGAGAAAGTTCTGGACACTATGAAATGCCTCTACCTTTTAAAGAGACCTAATTTGGCAGACAACAGACAACTTGCTCTTGTGAGACTTAACCATCTAAAGAGAAAATTGTTAAAGGACCAAAGGTACAAAGAGCATTATGTTTAATTTATGGAGGAGGTCATTGACAGAGGAGAGGCAGAGGAAGTTAAGGATGGAGGGAGTGAAGGTGGAAAATGGTATGTTCCTCATCGCGGTGTTTATCACCCGAAAAAAACAGACAAGCTGAGAGTTGTTTTCGATTGTTCTGCGAGGTATGACAGAATGAGTTTAAATGATCATCTCCTTCAAGGACCCGATTTGATGAACAATTTGATCGGGGTTCTTCTCAGATTTCGCCAGCACCCTGTTGCCTTAATATGTGATATTGAGAAAATGTTTCATCAGTTCCACATGCCCGAAGCAGACAGAGACTTTCTGCGTTTCTTGTGGTGGAAAAATGGAGGCTTGAAAGAACAACCTCGAGAGTACAGAATGCAGTTCATCTCTTTGGAGTGTCTTCATCTCCAGGATGTGTGAACTACGGATTGAAGCATTTTGCTGAAGGTAACAAGGATCAGTACCCTTTGGGATTTCAGTTTGTAATGAATGATTTCTATGTAGATGATGGTGTTACAAGTGTACAAACAACAGAGGATGCAATTCAACTTGCTCAAGAAGCACGGGACCTTTGTGCCATTGGTGGCCATAGACTTCACAAATTTGTGTCCAAGTATAATGCTGTGCTGGAAAGTATTCATCCCTCAGAACGAGCAATAAATGTAAAATAACCTGATCTCTCATTTGATTCCTTGACAGAGCGAACATTGGGGATTCAGTGGAACATGGAACTTGATTGTTTTAAGTTTGATATTTCTCTCAAGGAACAGCCAGAAACTCGACATGGAATCTTATCTACGATTGCATCATTGTGTAACCCACTAGGTTTCTTAGCTCCATTCATTCTTCATGGAAAGAAAATACTTCAGGAAGTATGCAGACCTGGTATAGGTTGGGATGAGACACTGAGAAATGAGTTGCAGCCAAGTTGGGAGTGCTGGAGAAGAGATTTGGTCAACTTGAAGAAAGTGAATATTCCCCGCTCATATGCTCCTCCTGGGTTTGGAAAGGTAAAGGAAGTAGAGCTGCATCATTTTTCAGATGCTAGTACTAGTGGCTATGGACAGTGCTCATATCTGAGATTGAAAAATTAAAGGGAAGATGGCCATGTTGCTCTTGTCATGGGGAAGTCTTGTGTTTCTCCTTTAAAGATTACAACTATTCCAAGGTTGAAGTTGACGGCTGCAGTAGTTTCAGTGAATTTCAGTAAAATCCTTAAGCAAGAACTTCGGTATATTGACATCACAGAGTTTTTCTGGACTGACTCCAAGGTTGTTCTAGGATACATTAATGATGAGGCCAGACGATTTCATACGTTTGTTGCTAACAGAGTTCAAAGGATTCACTTGAGTACAGTTCCGCAGCAATGACGGTTTGTTCCAACAAAGGAGAATCCTGCGGATCATGTCTCAAGATGTCTTACCGTTGATGAAATGATTTCATCTGACTGGTTCACAGGGCCAAGGTTCCTATGGAATAAGGAAATGGTTATTCCTGCCAATGATATTCCAGAATTACAACCAAGTGACTCAGAAGTCAGATGTTTTCAAACACTTTACACAAAGTTAGCAGAACAGGAAATTATTGTAAATCGCCTGTCGAAGTTCTCATCTTGGTCTCGGGTAATAGGAGCAATCGCACGCATTCAACGATGGATTCGTAAGGATAAGTCAAACAGACTTTCTACGGTTGAAGAAAGAGAAAAGGCTGAGTGCCTCATAATCAAACTTCTGCAAAGAAATGTGTTTGAAATTGAATTGAAGGCATTAGGTAAAGGTATCCAATTGTCATCACACAGTGAATTGTACAACCTTGATCCATTTCTTGATAGTGATGGTGTGCTTAAGGTGGGAGGAAGACTTCGCAATTCTTCTCTTTGTAGTCGACTCAAACATCCTACAATTATCCCTAAAGACCATCACGTTACTAAGATGATCATTGTTGACTGCCATGAAAGACTTAAACATCAAGGCAAAGGATTTCCTATCAATGAAATTCGTTCAAAGGGGTTTTGGATCCCAGGCATCAATCAGAATCTGAATGAGCTTTATTGCCAAGTGTGCTTGCACACACAAGGAATTTTCCTTGGTACTGAGGCTTCCAGTGCACATAAACAAATACAGATACAACAAGTAATAGTAATACAAATAGTAATACAAATTCTACAAATAAAATTATAAAAAATATGAAAATACTATAAAACTATATGGTCACAGTTGGGTTTTGTCCGAATAAACATTTACAGATAATGAGCATATTTACAGTATTTTGTATAGTATGAATAAATATAAATATCACCTGAATTTTTAAGATATTGCACTAAACAGTGGGAGTATTGCACTTACAGGCATATGCCTTGGGAGATATGTTAACTGTTCAGAAGGGAGATGGCCTGTGGGAAGAAACTGTTCCTGTGCCGAGATGTTCTAGTGGCCAGTGATCTGAGTCGCCGTCGTGACGGTAACAGTTCAAACAGGTGGTGTCCAGGGTGAGTGGAGTCTGTGATGATTTTACCTGCTCTCTTCCTCACTCTGGAAGAGTACAGGTCCTGGAGGGATGGCAGGGGGGCACCAATAATCCTCTCCGCAGTCCGGACTGTCCGTTGTAGTCTCCTGATGTCTGATTTTTGGATGCCTGAATGACTCCACTGCTTCCACAGTGCTGTTCATGATGGTGAGTGGGGGGAGTGCTGGGCTGTTCCTCCTGAAGTCCACGATCATCTCCACTGTTTTGAGTGTCTTCAGCTCAAGGTTGTTATAACTGCACCAGACAGCCAGCTGTTCAACCTCCAGTCTGTAAGCAGACTCGTCACCGTTTTGGATGAGACCGATGACAGTGGTGTCGTCTGCAAATTTCAGGAGCTTGACAGCTTGTCAGTTTATGAAATGTGCCTCTAAATTAGGAGAGCACATCTTCTTCAGTGTTGTCACATCTGAACACCAACTTTCGTTAATGTAGAAACACAATCCACCACCTCTCGTTTTCCCCGTTAGCTCCCAGATGCGATCCGCTCGGAACAGCTGGAAGCCCGGCATATGTATTGCGTTTTCTGGTATGGCTTCACTCAGCCAGGTTTCAGTGAAGCACAAAGCAGCAGAGTTTAAAAAATCCTTGTTAGTGTGGGTGAGGAGAAGAAGTTCATCCGTTTTGTTAGGAAGGGATCGGAGATTCGCGAGATGAATACTGGGGAGTGCCGTGCACAGGCCGAGCTCGCGGAGTTTAACCAGCGCGCCGGCCCGCTTCCTGCGTTTGCGTCTGAACGCGCGTTTGAACAACACCGCTGCCCCTCCGACGAGAATGTCCAGCAAAACGTCTGAATAATCAAAAACTGTAGAAAAGGTTTCTGGTGTGTGTTTCCTAATGTCCAGTAGTTCGTCTTTGGTGAAACTGATAGGAAAAGAATGACTAAACGCAGAACAAACGAACAAAAACAACACAATAGCTGGAGAGCTCCACACCGAGGCAGCCATCCGCGGCGCCATCTTTAATCGAAAAATCGTATTGTAGCATCTCATGTGCGTAATTGTGTTACCTGTAGAAAACACAGGCGTCCACTAGAAGAGCAAAAGATGGCTGACTTGCCTTCAGAGGGAGTGAATCCCTCTCCACCATTCACTTACTGTGGTATGGATTGTTTTGGCCCATTTTCTGTGAAACAAGGACGAAAGGTGCAGAAAAGATATGGATTGATCCTTACCTGTCTGTCTTCCCGTGCCATTCACATTGAGATGCTTGATCAGGACTGTCAGAAGTGTCCTCCAGTCAACACTTTTAATTGCCTCTGAAAGGATTGACGATTCATCTTTAAGAGCGTTCCTTTACGAAGCCATGTCAATTGTAAACAGTCGTCCACTTACTGTCAATAATTTAGCGACCCAAATAGCCTTGAACCCATAACGCCGAATCGCTTTCTTACCATGAAATCCACCATTGCTTTACCTCCGCCAGGCAAGTTCACTAGAGAAGATCTTTATGCCAGAAAAAGGTGGCGCCATGTCCAATATCTTGCTGAACAATTCTGGAGTCGCTGGCGCAAAGAGTATCTCTCAAATATTGCAGTTAGACAGTGTTGGCACACCTCTAGGAGAAATCTGTTAATAGGGGACGTGGTGATCGTCAAGGACAATGATCTACCTAGACATAAATGGTCATTAGGTAGGATTGCAGAAACGACTATGGACTCGGATGGACTTGTGCAGATATTGGTCCTGTTCAGATATTGGTTTTACTGTTGGAGACTTGTTAAAGTTTTTTTTTGATGTTTGTTTGTTTCTTTATTATTATTATTATTATATTTTTTTTTGGGTTGTATTGTTTGCAGTGTCATTGTAATTTTGAAATCAGTCGTTTTTTATAACTCATGATTTGGTGGGAGTGTAAGTGATGGGCAAATTGTCTGAATTTACATGGTCATTATCAATTTATTTGTATAGCTATTTTGAAGGACTTTTATTTTGATATGGCCTTAATGTGTGCCATCATGGGTGTTTAAAGCGCGCTCTGTTTCCGCTATGTGCATGTGCGCACACTTCTGTGAAGGACACAGCTTGTATACACGACGGTTTTCTCTCCCCATGAAGTTTTTGTGCATCCCACTTGAGGGTTATAAGGTAACTAAGTTTAATGTTTATAATTTTTGTAATTGTATCGTTTTATTGTGATGTTGGTTAACGGGTTTGAGTGATACAGTGTTTGTTTGTATTGTTTGTTTTGCTGTAGCTCTTACGGTGTCTTCATGAGTGTCACGAATAAAACGCCAATGGAAACATCAGTTTAAGGAGTACTTGACCATCATTCCAGTGGGGTAGCTAAACTGAGCATTGTTTAAAAGCCACAGCCTGCCTGAGTATTGTTGATGACCATGTTCAATCCTTTATGACCACAGTGTATACTCATTTTCTCATGACTACTTCCAAGAGGATAATGCGGCATGTCACAAAGCTCCAATCATCTCAAACTGGTTTCTTGAACATGACAATGAGTTCACTATACTCAAATGTCATCCACATTCACCAGATCTCAATCCAGTAGTAGAGCACCTTTTGGATGTGGTGGAACGGAAGATTTGCGTCATGGATGTGCATGCAGCCGACAAATCTGCAACAACTGCATCATGCTATTTTGTCAATATGGAACAAAATCTCAGAGGAAAGTTTCCAGCAACTTGTTCAATCTATGTAACGAAGAATTAAGGCAGTTCTGAAAACAATAGGGGGTCCAACCCAGTACTAGCAAGGTGTACCTAGTAAAAAGTCTGGAGATTGTATATTATATCAATTCTTGCAGGCAAATATTGCCCCAAATGGAAAAGTTCATTTCTGACCCTGTTCTGTGCAAATGGTTCTGTGTAACTGTGTGTTGGCAGACCGCACGTCTGTAAGAGAGAAAGGAAAGCGAGCTGAATGCATCCTTCTGTTCCAATGGCTGCTTTCAGCGGTAATGTGGCAGCAGGTCTGACAGCAGTGGGTTAGAGGTGTGGCACATTAATTCGTGAGAGGGCAAACACGGCTAAAAAAGGCTGCCTTTCTAACAGGGCTTTAGGGGAAAGAGTGATTTACTATGCCTCTACTGCATTATAAATGCCTCTCGGCTTTAATGAGCTCTTGACAAGCAGCGTGTTTGCACAGCATTTTCTTTTATTTTGAGAGCATGACTTTCTGATTGCAGAACATTAGGTGAGTATTCATTCTCGTGCCTGAACGCAACCCTTTCAACACTGCACATGTTACGAGAAGGCTATTTACAGCTCAGCCACAAATGTATAAAACAATACTTTGGTCCTGATGAATGTATAATAAACAGAAGATTTAGAAAGGAATGTAGCATAGTAGACATAACGGTCTCTTACCGTATTATTTCAAGGTAAATCAAAAAGTGCAGTTTCATATCCAAACACCTTATCCAATGTTCAAGATCCACTTGAATGTTTCATTCTCTAATCACAGCTAGATACACATACATGTATCTTATCAAACAGGTCATTTTCACTGTGACTGTACCGTGATTTGATTCAAATAGCATAATGGTTAGGGTTGGATATGTACCAAGAGCCAAGGACTTTTGTAGTCTGGGCCAAGAAAAAATAGGGCAGATGGCATTTGGTACACTAACGTGGAAGTCCTCCAGGTCTGCTCATAAGGTCAAATCCTTCAGTCTGGACTTGGTGACCATGCAGACCCTGGAGATAGATAACTGCACTGAAAAAGATATCTGTTGTAGGAGTTACTTTGAAACAACTTTCACACAGAAATTGCTAATAAATGAATATCACAAATAATTACAAAGAAACAGCAAGTAACTCATTGAATTAAACATGACCCCTTTGAAGTAGAAAGACTGAAATTGTGAAACGCACTCCATTAATATTTTATTTACAACTTAACAAAAAAAACTCTACAAAACAAATTACAGTGTGAAAGGCCACAAAAGTCACTTAACTGAGGTAAGGAGGATTATTTTGTTTTATCTGGATGTAAGTAATGGCAGAAGATTATTCCAGATTCTCCATCCCTTACAGCACTACCTTATGGAAAACATAGAATCAAAAATAGTTTATATTAAGTCAATATTTTAAAATTGGTAAAATTAACGAAACAATAGCCACAATATTTGCCCACACCACCTCTGCTGCCAGAGGTCATCACCACATAATCATGCTTCTCGACTTAAAACCTACACAGCCTAAAGTAGGGTGTGACTCCTGTGTAAGTGTGTCACCCACATCCCGAATCAAAACAAAACAGACTGAGCCATAGCTTTACTTGAGGTAACCAGACACCTCCTTAAAGGGGTGGTTGATTAGGATTGCACTTTTTTAACTTTAATTTGTGTATAATGTTGCTGTTTGAGCATAAACAAAATCTGCAAAGTTCCAACGCTCAAAGTTCAAAGCAAAGGAAGATATTTGCTTTAAAAAAAATGTTGTTTAAGGGCTATAGAAAAGGCAGTTCGGGACTACACCACATTCCTGCCGGGTCAGTGACATCACCAACCCTACAATTTACATAAACCCCGCCCCCGGGAACGCATTTATAGATAACCATGACAAAATATGCTAATCAATGACTAGAAGATAGTTAACTCCACATCAGCTGCATAAATTCTTCAACTAACCATTCAGAAATGTCCTGTAGCTTTCTACATGTTGTCACTTCTTCTTGAGTCTCTCCATCATTGTCTGACTCCGGTTTGAACATAAAAGGCTAAAAGTTTTGAAATTTTCAGTGCATAGCCGTTTCTCAATGTCAAGGATACTTCCTTGGCAGGATTAATCCTTCCAAGTCCTTTCCTTCAGAGGCTAGGCGAGGCTCCTCTTTAGCATTCGGAGAGCACGTAAATGGAACAGGCTAGCAAGTGCACGTCATTCCGTCATTACGTCAGTGAAAAAGTCCGCTTTTGGCGCTGCAAAAATTCAAAAAGATCAAAAAATTTTGATGTACACTACCGTTCAAAAGTTTGGGGCCAGTACGATTTTAAATGCTTTTAAAAGAATTCTCTTCAGCTAATCATGTTAAATTACTTTGTACAACTTAACTAGTTATTTATAAAAGAAATGCCGGTGACGGCAACCAAGCTAAATGACAGGTCCGGTTCAGTTAGCCATCAATAACGTAATTTGTATATATTTGTATAATTTGTAATATCAATACGGTAGTAATTTGTACTGGCATTTAAACGTTAAACTTTACTTATATGTACAACGGTTATAACAAATGTATGGTAACTTACATGTACAAGCATAGTGCCCCGTTATTGCTCCGACTCCGCTAATGTCTGACATTTTTTATTTTTTGAACCAGATAGCAAAGCTGGCGCATAGGATTGTGGGTCATTTGAGAGCGCGAAGGCTACACAAATGCATAATTTCCTGTGTATGGGATATTTTTCGAACGAAGGACTCAGTCCTTGGTTGAAATTCTGAGGATCCTCGATATTGGAACAGTCCTTCGACGGACGTCGATGACGTAGCATCCTCGAAATAACGGCTTCCGAGGATCCTTCCTTGACATTGAGAAACACCTCATGTCTGTGTGAGGTAAAAGGACACAAGCTGTTGAAGCTCCACCTTCTGTGACAGAAGCAGCAGCTCATTTGCATTTAAAGGGACAGGCACAAAAAAGGTGCGTTTTTGCTAACCCTTTAAAAAGTTAAAATTTTAACATGCTAAATAAAAATATCTGTGGGGTATTTTGAGCTAAAACTTCACATACAAACTAAGGACATCAAAGACTTATTTTACATCTTGTGAAAAGGGCATTATACCACCCCTTTAAAGGAGAAAAGTTGGCCTCAAAGTATTTGTCAGGAAGAGCATTTAAGCCTGAGAAACAGTAAATAAGGGCATCACTATGTAAGAGAGACTACATACTAATACTTAAGTATACAAATACGGGGGATAGACAACTTCAAAAAATTACAGGCCTGTTTTTCAACTTCCACAATTTTCCAAAATTTGGGGACTTTTTTTTTTACCAACAGATTAGACAAATTTTTAGATAAACATAATTACTTTCTGACAGTCAATACGGATTCAGATCAAACAGTTCAACATCACTGGCCATAATTGATTAAATTATAAAGCTAGAGATCACAAACAGTATGCAATTGGAGTTTTCATAGATCTTAAAAAAACTTTTGACACAATCAATCATAACAATCAATAAACTGGAATGGTATGGGATCGGGGGGTATTATTGCACTGGGTGAAATGTTATTTAAGAGACAGGAAACAATTTGTGAAGTTGGGGGAATATTCATTGCTGTGCTTGGACAATCTTTGTGGTGACATCCCCCAAGGTTCAGAACTGGGTCCATAATTATTTCTGCGTTATATAAACGATATTTTCAAAGTATCAAAAATAGTCAAATTAGTTTTTCATGGACGACACAAATATTTTTGTTCTGGGGGGAATTTAAAGGAGCTACCGGAGACCATTAATCCAGAAATCTGTACATTAAAAAGGTGGTTTGACAGAAATGTTAAAAGAGTACACGTATCTGTAAAAAGAGTACACAAGTCCAGATACAGGTAGATGGTGTGGACATAGAAAGGGTTATTGAAAATAAGTTTCTTAGGGTGATAATAGATGACAAAATAAGCTGGATATCTCACCTAAAACATGTACACAATAAACTTTCAAGAAGCATTTCAGTATTGAATAAAGCAAAGCATGTTCTGGACCACAAATCCCTCCACATTCTTTATTGCGTACTGATGTCACCACATTCATATTACTGTGTGGAGGTTTGAGGTAATACTTATAAATGCAGATTACCATCACTATCTATGTTGAAAAAAGAGCAATGAGAATAATTCTTAATACTATAGAGATCACACAAATTCATTATTTTTTTTAAATCAAAGACATTGAAAACAAAAAACCTACTCCCTGGCAAAAAAAAAAAACTGTTAGAAGGGAGATATAATTTTAGGGGGGAGTGCAACTTAAAAACATCTTTTTGTCCATATACCATTAAAATTTTTTTTTATATATATATATATATATATTTGGAGTGAAGCTGTAGAACTGATTAAGTTCAGTGCTCAAGCAATGTCCAAGCAAGCATGACCCAGTTCAAAAAGCGGTACAAAAATATGTTTTTCACAAGGTACAAGGAGGAAGAAGGGCTTTGACTAGGTGTTCTCACAGATTTTTTTTCCTTTTCTTTTTTTTTACACTATTCTCTACGGTGGATTTATACATATGTAAATATTTAGATTTTCTTAGTATTTTTTGGTGTGTGGGGATAAACATAAATATATGTAGTAAATTGTAAATAATGTATTAAGATAGGATTAGGGTTATATAATTATGAAGCCAATCTGATGATTATTAAAAAGTAGTGGAGAAGGGGTTGTATTAAATAAGTTTATGCTTCTTCCTACTCCTTTTCAGACATAAGTTAATATTGATTGTTTTTTGTTTTGTCTTTGTTTTTGTCTATTAGCTTGTATTGTATTATTTTAACATATTCGAAATAAAGCAATTCATTCATTCAATTGATGGAGTGTGTAGCTTTTCATTTCTTAAACAACCATATTGGAACACACATCATGGCCATATTAAAGGATGACAATTCATCAGGGTCAAATTGTGAAAGAATGGTTGGGAAGGAGCATAAAGATTAATTTTCACACATGAATAGTAGACTTTATAGAGTGCTCGACTCTTGCATTTTCAAAAGAAGATTGATGCACCTCTTGATGGAAATAAATGTGTTGATGTTATTTCCACCAAAAGGTGCATCTAGTTTTGGACACGATCTTGTATTGACAATGCAAGATTCAAGCATTCTGAAAAGTCTACTCCAGCACATCCCAAAGACTTTCAATGCATTTAAGGTCTGGACTCAGGTGCCAATTCATGTGTGGAAATGATTCTTCATGCTCCCTTCCCAACCATTTTCTGATGAATCTTGACATTGCCATCCTGGAATATGGCCATGTCTTCCTACTAACAATTTTTGAAATTGTTAGTCGTTTGCTGTAGGCATTCCTGTGACAGACTTCCCAGAACTCTGAATAAACAACACCCCACCTTTTCCAGTATCTCTTGCTACTCATGGTAAATAAATACCATACGGATGTTCAGGAAGGAGGAAGAGTCTTTGGGAGAAAAAAGTCAATAGGTAAAATATTCAAAATTGTGCATATCCTTAAACAAACAAACGTTAAAACAAATATAAGGTGAAAAAACTAGCTTGTTCATATTTCCCAGTTATAATATAATCAAGGGGTGGGGGTGGGGGGGGGGGGGGGTGGAGTCACTTAGGCCTCCAAGCCCTTCTAACAATAAACTCAAGAGACACAATAATACATGTGACTCACTATTTGTGAATGAAAGCAATATCAAATGATGCAGTGTGCACTAATATGATATTAATCTTCCTGAGGTAACAAAGAATCGAAGTCTGGAAAACGCAGTCGGCCGCAGCTCACACACAGTCTTTATGAGATAACACAGAGAATTATAATTTACTATATCCTTAAAAACAGAAACATATAAAGCTATGTGCTATCCACCTATACTGAAAGCACAATCCACAGAAAAGGCAGGAACTATGTGAAGAAATTCCAGAGCTTTTTTTCACTATCAGAAACAGGGCTAATAGATGTGTCAACACCGCAATCAGAACCAACCACTGGCCCTTCTCCAAAACGCCACTTGACAAATAAAGTTTAATACTTGCGTCAATAGTTTGAAATGCCAAAACAAGCTAGAAAAAGGCTAATTAGTCATTTTTGTTAAAAAAAACTTTCCATAGTCCAAAAGAATGTTTCATTTACAAATAGTAACTGATTATGGAACGTAATATGTTTTGTGATAGGTAATGTTGTAGTAGTTACCTGTAGCGGTATACATGTTCCCTCTTCCAGAAGATCTTATACTTGGCAAGTCTATAAAATCAAAATCAAACTTGTTTATTTTCTTAATGGATTTTTTATGGTTTGTTATGCAAAAAATAAATAAACTGTCCGCACACTTGAATCCTTAAAGCAAATTTAATTACCAAGCTTTCGGTCAACAGACCATCCTCAGGCCCTGAGGATGGTCTGTTGACCGAAAGCTTGGTAATTAAATTTGCTTTAAGGATTCAAGTGTGCGGACAGTTTATTTATTTTCTGAGTTTTCTGGTCATGCCTGTCTGGCACCTTGTTCATCGTGAATGCGGTGAAACTCCTTCTACACTATGGTTTGTTATGCAGAATTCAACAATGCAAATTCCTCATAGTTTCAACGGACAACATAGACAACACAGACAGTTGGTTAATGTTGACCAGTTGCCAAAAAACTATTGGCTAAGACTTCTGTTGTAGGTAACAAACTGAATTTAATTTAATTAAAGAGGTTTTAACAAGCATAAATATGAAAGACTTGAAAAATAAGTTACCACTGGGAAACATTCAGATGCTCTCAAGGATGAACTTGATCTTCAACCTTCACATCTCTGGTCAAAAAGTGGATGTCAGGTGTGTTACCCAACCCCTACACACAACAGAAAATAAGAGCTGATTGTCACTCATCAAAATGTGAAAATTGCCTTTTTTAAATACAGTGAAAATGCATAATGATCACTGGCTGTCAAGTTCAGTTGAAACACTGCTTAGTTAATTTAAAAATATAATTTTTCTTTGTTCATGTATTGAACGTGTGTCAGGACCACCAGTGGAGCCCCTTGATTTGCTTGCTGGGGATTGTAAGGTACTATTCTTTGTAAAATAAATGACTTATTGTTCTATTGCAGCTTCTGTGTTCTGATATGAAAACATGATGTTCAGTGCGTTTGTTTATTTAATCCTTTTGACTGTCTGGAACATAACAGAACAAAACAAGTATAAATAGGAAAAACAGCTTTCTCCCTGGATTAAAGTTTCTAGCTCCTACTTTTCCCCCCCTAGCAGATCACAGGTCATTGTCTGGCTGATGTTACGTGACCTCAGTGGGGGTTTTTGTTTCCTGGATTAAGCCAGTCCTTCTGAAATGGGGACGGATGGAGTAAGTGCCCTGGTGATGTTAGTTTGTGTTGCCAAGGCTGCTGTGTGTGCTCATAGAGACAGTCTAGACTCCGGTAGCGTTTTAATGAGATTTGCTGTGATTAAGTTAGTGCTCATAATACAGGCCAACCTTAGTCATCAAAACAACAAGTTTAATCGTTTTTCTTAAACATACCATAATAGAAGTAAGCAGACAAATAAAATGTAGCTTGATCAAGCTAAACATTAGACACACTGCCATTTGAAAATGAAGACATCATAACTTTCACCACGTTTGAAAGTAAGGAAGGTAATTCAAGGCTTCTGGAAGGCATTTCGATGGGCCCAGGTGGACTGCAGTGGTTTGAGGTGTTAAGTGACATGCAGAAATGAGAGGAATGACTGCAGCTGGTGGGGGGCTTTAAGACTCGCAAGAGGCCAAAGGACATTCTCAGATGGACTGTCCAGTTTACAGCCCATGTTTATGACAGGTATTCTGAAATACCCAGAATTCTTGGCTCTCCCCTCTAGTAGATAGTAGAAAGAAGCCTACAGACCTCAGACACTGTTCAGATCGTATCAGAGACTTATGATCAATATCAGTGAGTATGATCAATATAAGTTGCATTGCATTTTCAAAAAAATAGGTAAACTTATAGAAGACAGTTTTAGGCTGTTTTTTTTAGACTTGTTTTAATTGGTCCGAATCAGAGTTTGAAATTTAATCATGCTGGTCTCTTTTCACAATGTAACTTTGGCTCCGCGGGTGGATTGCATTCAAATACATGAAAAATAAAACGACAAAAACTACTCTACAGAGAGTTAAGCTAAGCACAACATAGAGATACCCTATCATTCCCAACAATCTGTAGGGAACTATTTCAATTACATAAAAAATGGCCTATTATACTATTATGAGATCTATTTGAGACATGCCAGTTTGGTTAGAGAAGTCACCACCTGCTACCCCGAAGATGGATGTAACAACATTGTGGAAAAAGGAATGTTGATTATGGAAAATAGGTATGAGAAAAAAAACTGAGGAGGTGGGATGTTTTACACAGAGTTAGTGAACCGTGAGAAGCTACATCCCTGAGAATCTCAGTGAGTGGGTAGATCGGCATAGAAATGGGAAAGTAACGTCAGAAGCAAAACAGCCAGAATAAAGATGTTATCAGCTGGTTTTGTTCACATCATGCACCTTGACACCAAAAGAGATGCAAAAGCTTTGTTGAGGGAATAATCTTTTTTTATCCAGTAAACATGCAACTTTTTCTTATGCAATTGCTTCGTTGTCCATCAAACGCCCACAAAACCACAGTGGTAACATGAGTAGTCATTTGATCGCTGATGGGATGACTATGAAAATTTGTTGAAGTGCTTAAAGTACTTTTTTTTTTTTTAAACATATCGAGGAACATTTGAGGTTCATTTTCCCCTCCATTCTAAATTCTCAAATGCCTAAAATAATTCTTGATTTCAATGGCTCTGAAATTTCATCAAGCCTACCTGCCAAAAGAACAATCGCCCTTACCCTTTGGCAAAAGGACATCAAAGAAGCCACAAAGCATGTGTGGAAAGGCAAGTAGTGAAGAGTTAATTCACTGCTCTAACAGTGAAGCAATGGAAGGGATACAAAAGCACAACAGGGCAACCCAACAACCTCTGACCTCCTCTTCCTGCGGTGCTCCCAAGAGGAATCAAGTAACTCTGATGAAGCTTATATGATCCCAAAAGTGATCCACACACCATTGTAGCTTAACCTTAGCTTGGGGGACTTGGTTAAGTGATCTCAATTCGTCATATGCAAAACAAAGATCTGGAAAAGATCTTGAAAACCAGAGAAGCTTCAACTAAAATGTTTTGTGCAAAAACACACTGAATATTGACAAAGCAGCTAGACACAGGATAGGTAGATGTTCTCACTTTGATCCTTAAACAACACAGCTACACTCTCTGTCATTATCAGGCACATACTTTTCTGGGTGGCAGAATCCAGAAGCATGAAAGTGTCGTCAAGGCTTTGCAGAGAGACAGTATTGGATAGCCTCACCCAAGTGACCGGCGAGCAGGAGGGTTTCCTCTTTTTATGCATACCCGAATGATATCATATCTTGCATATCCAAACTCATATCAAGATGTAGCCTCACCCGAGAATCCTTACAACTCTCCCTGGTGTTTGGGATTGAAAGGGAGAAGATAGCATTCAAAGCACTATACCCAGAGAGTGACGCACGAAACTTCGGCATTTTATCGGAACATCAGACACAATCCTGTCAGTTCACGTTTTGACAGCACCAACACTGAGAAAAGAACCATGAGCGCCACGATTCATCCAATATTAGACAATGCAACTCATAGACAATATAGCTAGATATCAGATGCCAAGAAAAAAGATGATTGACGTGGAAAGAAATATCGGCAGTAAATCTTCATTACGTCAAACATTACAACTCAAGAATAGAGACATTGTGACTCTTACCCTCAAGAAAACCTGGTAAATATTGTTTCTGACTAGGGAAGGATGCATGATATTTATACACAGGTACTAGTAAGCAACAGATGTTACAGATTTTTTTATCATAACATAACTCAGCCGGTCTGAGTATTTCACAATCTGCTCAGTTACTGGGATTTTCACGCACAACCATTTCTAGGGTTTACAAAGAATGGTGTGAAAAGGGAAAAACATCCAGTATGCGGCAGTCCTCTGGGCGAAAATGCCTTGTTGATGCTAGAGGTCAGAGGAGAATGGGCCGACTGATTCAAGCTGGTAGAAGAGCAACTTTGACTGAAATAACCACTCGTTACAACCGAGGTATGCAGCGAAGCATTTGTGAAGCCACAACATGCACAACCTTGAGGCGGATGGGCTACAACAGCAGAAGACCCCACCGGGTACCACTCATCTCCACAACAAATAGGAAAAAGGGGCTACAATTTGCAAGAGCTCACCAAAATTAGACAGTTGAAGACTAGAAAAATGTTGCCTGGTCTGATGAGTCTCGATTTCTGTTGAGACATTCAGATGGTAGAGTCAGAATTTGGCGTAAAAAGAATGAGAACATGGATCCATCATGCCTTGTTACCACTGTGCAGGCTGGTTTGTGGTGGTGTAATGTGGGGGATGTTTTCTTGGCACACTTTAGGCCCCTTAGTGTCAATTGGGAATTGTTTAAATGCCACGGCCTACCTGAGCATTGTTTCTGATCATGTCATCCCTTAATGGCCACCATGTACCCATCCTCTGATGGCTACTTCCAGCAGGATAATGCACCATGTCACAAAGCTCGAATCATTTCAAATTGGTTTCTTGAACATGACAATGAGTTCACTGTACTAAAATGGCTCCCACAGTCACCAGATCTCAACCCAATAGAGCATCTTTGGGATGTGGTGGAACGGGAGCTTCGTACCCTGGATGTGCATCCCACAAATCTCCATCAACTGCAAGATGCCATTCTGTCAATATGGGCCAACATTTCTAAAGAATGCTTTCAGCACCTTGTTGAATCAATGCCACGTAGAATTAAGGCAGTTCTGAAGGCGAAAGGGGGTCAAACACAGTATTAGTATGGTGTTCCTAATAATCCTTTAGGTGAGGGTATAGTGCAAGGTCATTTTTATATTAAAGGTAATTTAAAGTTAAACTTTTAAAACACTAATTTTAAAATATTTAATTTTAAGTTTCACTTGCAGCATTTAAATTAATTGGTTTTGTGTCTTAAATTAACAGATTTTTTTAGGCAAAGTACTACAGATTTTTTTATATCAGCTATTACATAAAAAATAAAAATAAAATATCCAAAACTTATCAGTACTGGACAGAATTTCTTTAATCAGCGTTTATGAATTTCAGACATATTTCAGAACATCCAGCCAAAAGCCAAAAGTGTGGAAATCTTTTGGAGTCAGTTATCAATAATGAACTAGCTTAAAGAACTTGATTATTAACAGATTTCAGTGATAAAACAACATGAGATTTCCTTGAATAGATCATACCAAAGGCTATTTCTGTGGTATCTTTTAGGACACACAGCTGCTCAAACCACCTGTTAAAAACCACAGTATCATTGGAATGTCACAGGAAAAAAGCTGTTTGTGCTAAAACGTAAAGGCTTGTTCTTCCTCTCCTCCCTCTCCTCCTTGTAAAATAGGGTAGGATACACCAGCACAAGGGACATGGCACAATTTAACACACAAAAAGTGTGGAGTTCAAGGAGAATTAGGGGTCAGAGGTGAACTCCTCCCATGAAGAGGTTCTCACATAGAAGGTGGGGGTAGAGGGGGTCCGGGGCATGTAATCAGAAGGGTGGAGGAGACCAGGCTATAAGTTACACACCTGTCAAGCTTTTACATGGAGAGGTGAAAGAGGGTCACCATGCAATTTGTTTGCCCACTGGATTTTCTAAAAATACTGTGGCGAAGTTGCTGGGTGATTCTTCTCGGTGTCAGTGCTTAAACAAGGTCACACGCTAAGTTTAATGTGTGTGTGAATGCGTGCAAGCGGACTGACACACGTAAATATCCAAGTGACTTCTGGGAAAATATATAAGATAACATGCGGTAAACGAATTACTGTCTTGGCATTATTTGCACGGACTGGTAATTCACACAGAATCCATTCTTGCGGTTTAGTGTGTTAGATGATCTTTGACCGCTGTGAAACACTTCACTTGCTATTCAACATTTCACGCCATTAGACACAGTTTTATTCTTTTCCATAAGAAATCATAATTAAATTCAGCCCATGCTTATGATGCATACGAATTGTGATCTCTCATAGACATGGGTTTGAACCTGGCCAGCGTCATATCCCTTCAATGTCCTCACTTTACTATCCTTTCAAATAAAGACAAAAATCACAAAACAATATGAGATAAAGAGTAATCACTGGCAAAATTCCACTCCCCTGAATGATTCTATAATGATTCAAACCCTTTTATCATAATGCATTTACAGATTATAGGCAATTTGGAACCATTTAGTAATCTAATTTGAAGCAGAACTGTCTGCACCGCACCCAGACACCCAAAAATGTGATTTTGTATTTCTTAATAAAAAAACCACCCTATAAAATCAGAATCAGTCCGAAAAGAAAATAATTACGTGTTTAAAAAAAAAAAACTACAAAATTTGGAAAGGAGTATGTGAACAAACCTGCAATCAAGAGTTCACTGCTGCCCTCTAGTGCCCAAATTAAGAACTTTTCATTATCAGCTTCCCAAACTATGGCACTCTCTTCTTCCAGGTTTTCAAACTAGTGATACAGCATCTCTATCATTAAAGTAAAAAGCAGGCCAAACCGCACAGAACCACACATTACGGGAAACCCGGAGGCGTTTTTCCAGGTCACCGTCCCACTTCAGAGGCCTTTAATTTTTTTTTCTCTGGAAGCGCAAGTTTGTCATTAGCAAGGAGGATATATGGTCGGGTCGCGTGCTCTGGCTCAGGCACTGCAAGCATGACATGGAGGAAAGAGTCGTTTATGAGTCACAGATGAGTGTCGCCTGCCTGGTACAAACATATTTAGCACTAGATTAGCATCTAGGGTCAGACAACATCCATGATCGGCCCCACACTCAGTTTGGCCCTCAGACAAGATCAGCATCAGTACACTGTCTGGAAAACAATGTATACTTCCTTAAAGTCAACATGAAATGAAAATGACCTATATATGTTTTATGAATGCATGTTATTGTGAACAATTCATCAGTCCATGTTTAATTTTCAGGTTTTTTTTGACATCATAATGTGCAGTCAAAATGTCATAACTGGATCTTCTGTTGAAAGGAATTCAGGAAATTTGGAAGAAAATTTAAAGGAAATTTTATTTTTTAAAAGAAGATTTTAATAACAAGAAAAAGATTTATATTAGATTTAACGGGATTACCCAAAAAAGTTCTGTCACTGTTTACTCACCTTCTTGTCGTTTCAAACCTGTATACTGTTTTTGTCCATAATAATGAAAGCCAATGGGGTCCAAAACAACACTGTACCCCAATTACTTTCCTAGGCAAAAATGTCTTCTTTTGTGTTGTGTTTTCAAGGATTGTAACAAGATGAGGGTGAGTAAATGGTGACTGAATTATATACGTTTTGGGTGAACAATTCCTTTAAAAAAAATTATTGAACCATCTTTTGACATTTATATAGATGGCAGACATATAATCTGCCTAAAATAAATGAGTAAGCCACAATCTAAACCATGGGCATGAGTCAGTGGAGGGCACAGTATTCCCCCACCACCAACAACAACTTTCCTGTTCTTTGAAGTGGTGACACTGGTCAAAACAAAATAAACCTTCCCACGACAAACCAGCTCAATAACCACCTCCTGAATGGCCTTTCCGTTAGTTTCATGGAAACTTTAGCATGAAAACGATAGACTTGCTTTGTGATAACATCTATAGGGCAGATAAACAATGGGTATTAATTTGGGGTTCAAAGAAAGTCTAGACATGATGGGCCTCTATCTCAATCCACCAGCATGACAAACCTCAAAATGCTTTCCTCCCCTTACTTATTTACATTAAAAAGCAAACAATGCTATTTCTAACATAAAGCTAAATTGGGATAAACAAAAGAGCACTAATTCTCCAAATAAATGGTTAAAAATACCAGATAAAAGACAAATAGTTCAAAAAAGCAATATTGCATTTGTTATATGAAGCAGTCTAATTTTCATGTAAATATTTAAACGATGCCCTTGAAAAGACAAAGGAAAGTAAACAGCATCTGGTTAGGCCCAACCAAAATGACAAACATGAGTTCTGATCACAGTGTTCTTGGTTTGACAACAATGCTTGGTCTTGACCAAGAGCTTTCAAATACAAAGAACCCTAAATAGTCATCAACAATCATTATCTAAAACACAGACTGACAACAAAACCATTCACTATTTTCAATTTTCCCGGTGTGTAACTCAAAATTTTCCACGAGTATATTTCAAACTATTACGCTGGAGATCATTTGAAACTTTTGTGAAACTAGTAGAACCATAGACTGTAAAGGGGGAAAAAACGACAATAACACAAACTTTTCATGTGGCATGTGGAGTTTCAAATATAAAACTGTATCTTAAATTGCACTGTTGACAACAACAGTGCTTCAGAATATAATAATAAAGTTAAAACAAAATGATACTATTTGTTGGATAGTATTTTAAGACTTTAGTTTTAAATCTAAATCTGGAAGTTAAAACCTGATATAAGACAGTAGTTTATATTTGGCGCTACCCAGCGACAAGGAGATGAACTGACGAAGTAATCTTGTAAAGTTGACGGACCTTCTCGTATTTCAGCGTACTAACGTCACTATAAACTGAATATGGCACTAATAAATACAACTATTAATTAAAAAGAGTGCTTATCGTCTATTCTTGTAAGAACACCTGGTTCCAATTGCATAAACAGCCACCACTAGTGTCTTAAGACTAACTACCATTAAACAAGGAGTAAACCGTCTTACTTTTCCAAATCAAATTATACCGATCTAACTGACTTAAAAGTTACTCGTGACTCGTCTTGAAGAAGAAAAAAATCGATTAAAATGTTTTAAGACTAGCAGATTATGCAACTGGCAGAGTTGGACTGAATTTGTGTCAGAGTCTGTACCACTAGATGGCGGTGTCTCCATTGGTCTGTTATTGGTTTCTACATACTTGACTGATAAAAAAGTGATGTGGTTCTACACATAGACATCATATAGATATAGATGCCCTATCGACCGCTACTGCATATTGGCGCGGACGAGCCGTGGGACCGCCATCTTAAACCGGTCACCCGCTCCGCTCAGTGTAATCTGTTTGGCAGGTGCAATGAGCTGCCAGCGCATTTAATTAATCATATCTCACTGATTACCGAGCTGATTTTCACGCGGGGGGTTTTTTTTTGCTGCAAAGGTCATACACATAGCTACGATACAGGACACATTGAATATTTTGTTCACAAAATACAACTAATAGTACGAAATGTTAAATCTTACTTGTGTAAAGTAATCCCCGAGCGATGGTCCGCCGATTTGAGCAGGAATATGCTGCACAGTGCTCTGGCATCTACGGCTGCTATGCAACGCAAATAGGAGTAGGCCTATGACCGGTTTAAGATGGCAGCCGCATTTCTTGCGCCACAGTGGCCAATAGGGAATCTCTCTATATATGTCTATGGTTCTACAGGTGTGAATCGACTGCAGTGGAATCGTCCAGATGGAATATCTCTGCCTTAGATTTTTTTCTAACACTCATTCAAAGCTTCTAATATAATGTAGGCTACAACAACGATTTTCTTTGCGGTATTTGATGTAGACTATGACATGTACTGTAATGTGAGTCAGGAGAAAGCCAGCCTGCATGCATTTTAGCACAAAAGGGTTTTGTCAATTAAGTTTTACGAGACATATCATGGAAGCTTTAGATAGTCTCAATGTAAATTCGAAACCCCAGTTTGATGTAAAGGGGATCATTTGATGTTAGTTAAAGGGATAGTTCACCCAAAAATGAAAATTCTGTCAGTATTTACCCACCCTCATGTTGCTCCAACCCCGTAAGACCTTTGTTCATCTTCGGAACACGAATTAAGATATTTTTGATAAAATCTGAGAGCTGGATCACTCCTCCATAGACTTCTTCAGGGATTGAACTTGCAGGCCCCGAAAAGTTATTAAAGACATCGTTAAAATAGTCCAAGTGACAACAGTGACTATCAAACGACGAGAATACTTTTTGTGCGCAAAAAAACCCTAAAATAACGACTTTATTTCAACTATTCATTTCCTTCTCTGTGGGCCTCGAGTCAGTTCACTAGTTTAACAGCATACGCTTCTGTTGTTGTATGTCACACGCATCACCCACATGACCAGCGTCGGCCAATAGTGAGCCTACGTGTGACGTAGCTCTACGGAATCACACTAAGTTAACTGACTCGAGGCCCACAGAGAAGGAAATGAATAGTTGAAATAAAGTCGTTATTATTATTTATTTATTTTTGCGCACAAAAAGTACTTTCGTCGCTAGATAAACTTAAGATTGAGCCACTGTAGTCACTTGGACTATTTTAACGATGTCTTTAATAACTTTTCGAGGCCGGCAAGTTCAATCCCAGAGGAAGCCTATGGACTTGTATGGAGGATTGATCCAGCTCTCAGATTTCATCCAACATATCTTAATTCGTGTTCTAAAGATGAACGAAGGTCTTACGGGGTTGGAAAAACATGAGGGTGAGTAAATACTGACAGAATTTTAATTTTTGGGTGAACTATCCCTTTAAAATGTATAGGCTTTTTTTAGACACACTTCTGTCTGTCTACCCAGCATAGCCTGCGAACATTTGTCTTATTCAATGTCCTTTAGTAGTATGCACTTCTTGAAAAACATATACTGTATATGGAAAAAAAAGATTTGCTTACTTTATGTATTATGTGTACAAATTAAATAGGTTGATTTCGCTTTTATTTCCTTTATTCTTTTAGTTTATATAATGTCTTAAGACATAAGTAGGATACATTAAAACAGAATTGTTTATAGGCCTAATCCTTAAGGTACAGATGATTTGGAATTATTTGGAAAGTGTAATAATGTCTCTTTAATTAGTTGCAAGTAGGCTACTTTAATCCCAACACTAATAGCACCACTCCAATACATAAACGTCCCCTACTTCTCCACTAGGTGGCGTTGTATTATGTTTATCGTTTGGTAAAATATATGCGTACTTGCTTTAAAAAAAAATCAAGAATTATGGATTTATAGTGGTTGTAAACCAGTTGAAGGCCAGCTTGGCGACCATCTTGAACCAGCTAAGACCAACAGACTAGTTTAGGCTGGTTCAAGCTATTTTTCCCCCTTTCTTTCAGGTGGTATCACAGGCTGTGATCATCTGCTATGTGGAGTGCATCAACCACAAAAACATTACGATTTTTATTTTTATGTCATGTTTTAATTGATAATCGAACTGAAGAGATCTCAACTAGACACATACACACACAAAACTTACAAACAGTCTAAAAACTTAAATCTCCATGTAATTTAGCCTAACCTATGAAAAAATCCGTTACAATTTACAATTCAACACACTTTTAATGTAACAAATGATTAGGAAAATCACGACATTTCTTTTTGATTTGTAGCTTATAGAGGTAGGCAAGGCATAGCCTATATTCAAGTTGCAAATTGCCAATTTAACAAATCTCAACCAAACTTAAACTGCTCATCGTTTTACTTTAAAACAAGTAAAATATTATTATGCAAAGGATTTGCAAATCTCCAGTGAAACTTGAAAGCAAACTTCTCTTAAGCTTCATGCAACTACCTTTGGTTTGATGTAACCCGGCCCATCTGGCGAAGAGAGTGAGTGGCCCAAAACTCAAAGAACTGGGGGGAGAAGTGGAGATAGAGGAGGGCAGATTGGATTGAAAACAAATCACGCCAACAGATCTCCCACCGCACATCACAACCGACGACTCAACAAACTTGCTTGGGGCAGCCTACATTTCTGCCGTGTTGATGGCTAAATTACTTTCTAATGTTCGAGTAGGCTAAGTACAGTCCTTTGAAGACGCGTGTGATGGATCGTCAAAGTTTGCGAGGTGCAAGTGTAGCGCTTCGTCGTCCCCAAATGATGTAGTTTTGCTAAAACATTTGCTCTTGCAAAACAAAATAAACCGCTGATGGAGTTTCGTGACAGAATCACTTTTAACATTTTTGTTTTAAGTACAATTGCGTTGTTTTTCGGATGCACGCTGGACAACTGAGCAACTGACGAACTTTACAACATCAAAAGAGGTAAATATGTATTTCGTTATGATTATTTACTCCTAGGTTTACTGATCACAATGTGTACGCAGCTTGAATGCGTTTTCAATTCATTAGGCTTCATCTTTCAGTTGTTACAAGTGTCGCGACATTAACTCGCTGTAGCTATTGAAAATTGTCATATTAAACTACATAGGCTATTATTGCTTTGCTGGCGAGAAGAGGTTTTGGCGCTTTACATTTCGTAACTTAGAGGCATATATTGTGACTTTTGCAAGCTCAAACTTTTGTCAACTTGTGTCCCAGGTAGGGATGGGAATGGTAAGGAATGTAGCGTTTCCGATTCGGATTCCTCTAAACGATTCCGGTTCTTAAATTGTTCTATTAAAGATTCGTTTAGTATTTTAACTAAGTAGCTAATATTTGGTTTGATTCCCGAACGAATAGCTGTTCTTTTAGATGTATCACAAACAAACAGCGTGAATAGCGTAGACCAAGTCATGAAGAGATGACATGATTCCAATTCTAAACGAATGACTCTTGTGAGCCGGTTCTTTTAGTGATTCAAAAACTACAACGCAATAAGTGAGGATATTTATTGTATTTGCTGTTCTCAACAGTCTGTTGCCCAATTACGAGATAATTTCAGATTTGAACTACCTACAACATATATTAGAAATCAGATAGTCTACAGACTTTTAAACATGTTTATAGGCTTTTGTGCAATAGGCTAATATATTAACAACAAAACATTAACGTTGTCAAACGAGCAGTCCCTCAGTAACTACTTTTAAGTTCTCAAAACCTTAAATACAACCCTAACATTTGGTTTATTTTATAAGCATGATAAAAGTAGTTGTAGGTCAGTATTAGATTTATTCAGTAATCGACTCATTTATAAGCCCATATAACCGATTGATAAGAGTCGTTGGTACTCGTATACCGGTAGGAAGCATGTTTAAGATTCAGTGAAAGTGTTTACCCGGAATAGTAGTTTAAAAAGTTGACAGAGCATTGTTGGTGAACCGAATGTCAAGAAAATCATTTAGTTCTTGTATGGAATTTATTTGACCGTTTCTGAATAAAAACTGGTTCTCAGTTTCTTCAAAATATTGTCTTTATCATTAGGGTTGTAAACTGAAAAGTTCCCAAAGAAGATTTTTTAATACGGTGTATGTCTATAATTTAGCTATCAAGAGCAACATCATCAGTACAGGCAATCCTAGGCTATAGGCTACTGGCTTTTCTTTGATTTTTCTGTTGACGAACTCAAGTTACTATAGTTGCCAGTAACTTTCTACAAAAATATTGCAAAGAATTTAATGTATTATGTAAATGTCATTTTTGTGTTTAAAGGATTGGCAAGCATAGTGGCAAGAGTGTGCCTTGTTTTCCTGAAAAACAGAAAAGTGTGTGCTTGTGTTAAATTTAATGTGATGCCCAGTTGAGAGCATTAGCATAAGAATAAAAGGTCTTAGTGAATTTCCCATTGTGTAGAATGAGAAGCGCCAGCAGTCAGAGGCAGAGCGAGTGAAAGGATTCAAAAAGGGGGGAAAAAATGATGGCCCATTCAGATTATTCAGCCTGGTTTGGGCTATGGTCATCAGCTTCTGAAACATGGGTCGACCGTGTCACTTTCATCTTCCCTTCCTGCATCTCTGCACATTTTCACACATTTCCCTCTTGTCCTGCTGCCTAAATCAGGCCTGTTCAGCCTTGGAATTCCGCGGGAGGTTTTAACAAACGCTCATAAAAAAGGAGGACCTTGAATGACATTGCACATGCACCGCACAAGGACGAGACAAGACAATGCAATGACAATCAAAGAAAAAGTTTTAAGAGTAACTCTACTGTTAGGAAGTAGAACATCATTGAATTTTCTATAAAGAAAATAGGATGTATTATAAATGTTTAGTCACAATTAAATCAAAAGTGAAAACACTTTGTTTTTATAAAATATTGCAGTATTTATTAAACATGTATTATCCATTGTACGATCTGTTTTTTTTTTATTCATGTGCCCTCGTGATCTTTAATCAAAATACTTATTTTCTCACATGAAATCACAGCAATGGCAAACAACAATTGTAATCAATTCCTGATAATCCTGATGGACAAAATCAAGTACCGTCCTATATTTTTTGTTTTGTTCAAGAAGCGTTTCGCTCTGATATACGCCAAAATAGGAAAGAAAAGACTATCGCAACTTCCTTTTCATGCTGACTTTTATGATAGAAATACAGTTATTTTCATTGTACATCCTCAGCAAAAACAAGAAATTAATTGTCAACAGGAAAAGCTGAAATTCTTTGGAATCTCAAAGAGATTAACTACAACTAGACTTTGTATCTTGGTCAATGTTGTGTGCCGGGCAAGACCATGATTCTCTTTATCGCTAAGAAAAAGCTTTGAGGAGTGCCTGAAGTACACTTGTGCCTCAAAGTGAATTGATGAGACTTTAATGGCCGTTTAAAGTGCTGTGAAAGACAGCTGTGTTTCAAGTTTGTGTGCTGCGTCTCTAGTGTCGGACTGAATTGAAGATGAGGGCAGTGTGGTGAGAAAACAGAGTGATGAGAGAAGTGGTAGCTGCTTACATTCGTTTGCCCTCTCAAAGGCTGTTCTTTGAAACCCATCTCCTCAGCTGTGGCCCGTAGGACACGGGACAATCCCTGCATTTTAGTAGTTTGTGTCGGACACCCCTCCAGACATCCGCCTCATTCTCTCACAAGTGTCTGGGGTTAATAAGGATCACATCACATCCGGTTTATGAGTGTGGTGAGGTCCTTCACAGCTTTTCCTCCCTCATTCTCATGCAACTATCAGGGCATTGTTAAAGGGTTAGTTTACCCAAAAATGAAAAATCTATCATTAATTACTCGCCCTCATGTCGTTCCAAACCCGTAAAAGTTTCGTTCATCTTCGGAACACAAATTAAGATATTTTTGATGAAAAAATACTTCCAAAAGTTCATAAAGAGATCGTAAAACTAATCCATATGAATTGAGCGGTTTAGTCAAAATTTTCTGAGTAAACTTGATCGCTTTATATGATGAACAGATTGAATTTAGGATTTTATTCACATATAAACATTGATCAGCGAATATAAACCAAAGCTCAACTGAACCTGCTTGACGCCTAAGAACAAATCTCATCGGTTCTTGCGGAAGCACAAGTTTACAAGTCTTCCGTTTACCACAACTGATGTGTGAGTTGATGAATGTTTATATATGAATAAAAAATGTATCAATTCAATATGTTCATCATATAAAGCGATCGTGTCTCTTCAGAAAAATCTGGACTACACCGCTCAATTCATATGGATTAGTTTTTCGGTCTCATTTTGAAGCGTCAAAGTGGTAGTTGCGTAGCTGTCAATGGAGGGACAGAAAGCTCTCAAGTTTTATTAAAATATCTTCATTTGTGTTCTGAAGATAAACAAAAGTCTTACGGGTTTGGAGTGTGAGAAGTCAAGAGGGTGAGTAATTAATGACAGAATTTTCCATTTTGGCTGAACTATCCCTTTAAATCTGTACAGATATAATCACAGAAACCACACACACACGCAAATTTATATAAAAATACTTTAATATGCCATTAAATGGCATACGGCAAATAAGTGAAAAGCCAGAATTGATTGACCTCATTAGTCATCAACTGTTGCCAAGCCTAAAGGAAATGACATATAGTTATTTTTTTAAAATTACTTTTACATATAGTGGAGACTCACCATATGTGTTTTTTTAATAATGCAGCAGTGCAGTTTTATATGAAATCCAGATCCCAGTGCATTGGGTAAAAGTTGTTGGTTTAATGCATGCGCATGTGTGTGGGTAAAGAAAGTAGACAAGCAGGAACGCTGTTCACCTTCCTCAAAGGCTTGTTAAGCTGTAAGCCTTCTGCTTTGTTCTCTTTCACAAAGTTTTATTTTATCATTATTATTTTTTTTATTTCATTTCTTTTGTGCTTTTGGCTGACGGGCCACCGTTTAAAGACAGCTGGAAAATGAACAGTTGAAATGTATACTGTTTACATTAAGTTATATTTGACTTGCCAGTGCTGTGACTCTATAAACAGTGAATGGCTAACGTTTCCCGAACCACACGTCCACCTGTGATTCATGCAAACCTCCAGACACAGTATGCGGAGGACGGACCTAAATTTATTTTATTAGCCGACCATGAATAAACATCTTCCTAGACCAAAATTACAAGTCTGTATTTGAATTTTAGATGAGGTGTAGTGACAGCTGAGTCTGTCGGAATATCCATAGAACATGAAAATGAGCTGTGGTGCTGGGAATTATATGTTGATAACTGTCAGAATTCAGTGGTTCTCAAACTGGGAGTTTCCCCGGGTGGTAGACGGCACAACTCAATATAGCTTTTTTTTTTTTTTACTTTATTTATTTTAGTTTATTTAAATGTGTTCAGTGTTTTATTTCTAATTTATGATCTGTACACCTGTATACAGGCGCAATCAAAGTCCATACACCACATTTATATTCTTGAACCAGAAAAAGTTCACTGAAGTGAATACAAATGTTATACAATACCACCAGCATAGTTTAATTTTCTAAAATATATGACTCTGAGTTGGTCCTTTTTTTAGGGAATCAAGAACTTACAATTCAACCAGTGTAGATTGATTCCCAAACGAATGACTGTATTCAGTCGATTCTTGTTAGTGAATCAAAAACAAATAGCACAACCAGTGTATTGATTCCCAACGAGTGACTAAAAGGAGTCGATTCGTATTAGTGAATCAAATACAAATAGCACAACAAGTGTATTGATTCCCAGACGAATGACTAAAAGGAGTCGATTCTTGTTAGTGAATCTAAAACAAATAGCACAACCAGTGTATTGATTCCCAGACGAATGACTGTAATGAGTCGATTTTTGTTAGTGAATCTAAAACAAATAGAACAACCAGTGTATTGATTCCCAAACGAATGACTCTGAATCGATTCTTCTTAGTGACTAAAAAACATATCCAACCAGTGCATCGTAGATTGATTTACACCAAATGATTCCAATAAGTATTTTTTTCAGTGGATCAAAAACAGTGCAATCAGCGTAGACTGATTCCTGAAACGAATGACTCTTTAATGAATGAATGAATGAATGAATGAATGAATGAAGTATGTTTCTGCATTTTTTGTTTGTTTAGTGCTGTTGTTATATATTAACGCCGTTATTGGATTGCATTTATGCTGTAGTCAGTGACAACTTGATACAAAGAGTGTGTTTAATTCATTTATTACTGAAAATATCTCACCCATTTTTGCAGTGGAATTGCATGTATTTTTATTTTTTTTATTTTTTCATCCTTAACACTACTTAAAGATTCATTGATGAAGCTGTTTAGCAACCGGAGTTGTTAAGATGAATCCGAACAGGAATCGATAAATTCTTTACATTTCCCATCCTTCCCATACTTATCCTGAAAAGTTAGTAGAAGTTTTACTTAAGAACCATCTTAATGTGAGAGGACAGAATATAAAGCAGTGAATGTCAGGATGGCATTATGTGCAGCTTACTATCAAGTCAACAGCCAGCGTTAAATCAGAGTACTGTGTGACACTGTGGCCTCTGAGGGTTAGCTTTGATGTGCTAGTTAATGAATTCCTGAAGGGCTGCTGACGGGCTATCCAGTTCTTCATTATGGGAACCTCTTCACACCGTCTGTCTGCATCGTTATTACAGTTATTGTATCATCTTCACAGCCTGCGAGTCGCAGTTTACCCTCTCACCCTCGTAGGCTCAAACAATAGCACACGCTGTTCCAAGTGTTTGTTGTCAGAGCTAATCGGATGCAGAAACCGAGTCTGAGCTGCACAGAGGCCACCAGCGGTTCAGCAGGGTAGTTTCTGTTTCCGGAGTTATTGGAAACGGAGAAGTCGATGCAAGGGAGTTGTGATTTATCAGGCGGCCTCTCAGCTCCTGACCAGACTTGCAAGGAATGGAGTGGGTAGATAGATCAGTCTCATTGCGTTCCATAGGATGAGCAGGGAGATCCAAAGAGGAGCGCTGAATTCCTGCCAGGCCACAGACTCCTCCAACAGACTGGAAGACGAGCTGGATGTGTTGAGCAAGGAGAAGCCATGTGGTAATCTTTAGCAATCAGCCCGCTTGTTCCCCCATCACACATGTCCACTCCCGCTCGTGGCCTCTCCCTGAACGCCGTGCTGGATCACGGCCAGGCTCACTGTGGAATTCTCTCACTACGTTATGCTGGATAAGGATCATGTGTGTCCCTGTCATCATCTCGCAGCGTATTTCCGTTGTAGCTTAAATGTATGAATCACTACATTGGGGTAGTTAGAACAGTGTGCATCTCAAAGACTAGAAACATTCATAAAAAGGGATGGGAAAATAGTTTTTTCATTGCACCACTTTTTTTTTGTTGAAAGAACCTTTACACAGCCCTTGCCATACAAAGAACGGTTCATATAGGTGCTGATAAAAAAAAGTACCATAAAAGTATTTTAAAAAATAAAGAGGCACTCTCAACGGAGTCTAGACGCAAGGATAACCAAGTCTTGGTCTATTCTCTACTCAAAACAATATAGTACTGGAAACAAATAAATGGCTGAATTAAGGTCTGTGGTAAGTTCAGGATATTTTATTTTTTTATTCTATGACATAAAAAAAAAATCAGTAATACCGTACTCCATGTTTTTAAGCTAGCAAGTGGCTAAATGGGACTACAGAGGTTGTTGGGGACATTAAACATCACACCGAACAGTAAAACTCAGATTAGTCTGCTTTTACAGTCTTGTTGTGTTGATACTTTTGCAAACTATTATAATTCAAACTTTTCAACTTAAAGATTTTAAATATTGCTTAAAAGTTTTGTCTGAAGTTTACCGGTGTTAACGTTGAAGTCATGCGACCATGACTAACTTATTTTTTTATACTTGTGAAGATTTTTGTATTTTGAATTCAAAATTCATATAATTTGTATTCGTTTATGAAGATTTTATTGATAAGCAAAGTATGTAAAAATTATAAACTTTTTTTGGTATTTTCTACAATAATCCAAAAGCCACTGGTAAAATCGTATTGGCTTTTTGTCAAGGGAACCAGAGTGATGCAAACTGATGGGCTGGCTTGTATAACTTCAGAAAACTTTAGTTTGGACCACTTTTACGATGCTTTTATGGTCCAGGAGCATAACAGCCCCTGGTCACTCACTATATAGACCTTATTCAAAGCAGTGTCACGAAAGCCAAGCTGTGAGGGATAGAATTGCTGTGTTTTCAATGGCATGTAATAAGCTCCTAGATCACTTATAATTTTCCAGAGCTCATTTTGTTTGGAGGTTTTTGTCTACTGCAATTTCTTGAACAGATTTTTTAGCAGTGTTTAGCTGTTGTTGTTGGGGAAGAACTAGATAAACAAGAAATAGAACAACATGCGGGTGAGTAAATAATAACTGAAATTCTGAATATGTATTTTTGGCTGATTTATTTGAAACAAATTCATAGTCGTATTAGTGCTGACTGGTAATCTGAATGTTTGTAATTGTCCAACACACAGATGGGTCAGGGTGTCAGGGTGTAAAGCAGCTGGTAGAGTTGGGAATCCACACAGACACCATCACACACGTTACAGATACCAGTGTTTCTCCACCCTCCGCACCCCTGCACAGCTGACAGACCCCTGACTTGCAAAACAGACAACAAAAAAAGCTGTTAAAAAAGATCACACATGCCGAAACCATGAAGAAATCATCAGCGAGATCTAGATAACAGAAGATTTAACTTTGAACTGAGAAGATGATCATACCTAAGGGTTCGGGTTTAGAATGACTTTATATGTGACCATGATGATGGACCGATATTTTCAAGTTTGTGCATGTATAAACCAAACAGTGAAATGATATTATCAAATGGACTCTGTGACTCTAAATTCTGATTGGATGAGCCGCGTTCTTTGCTGATACATTCTGTGTTCACTCCATTAATAAATAGTCAGTAAGCTAATAAACTACATTACTTGCTTTTGTTTATTCTGGTTATTAATTAATATTTAACAGTAAATACATTTAAACAAGATGAAAAATGTAAATATTGCCTTTTCTAATGTTGTATGAATGCAACCCACTTATACAGCAACTCTATTAGAAACAACGTTAAATACTTTTCTACACTGTAAAAAAAAAGTTTCTGCCGTAACAATCAACTTGTATGTTTAAGGCATTTCAACTTAAATTACATTAAACTGACTTTAAAAAAAATTGTTGAATCTTATATAACTTATAAAAAAGTTGAAGATTGCTTAACTTACTTTGAGTTAAAGCAATGTCAAAACATGTCGTCATAACTTATTGATCATATAAAATATTTTGCAGTGTATAGTGATTTTCCTATTTATTTTTTAATTTGGAGTAATTGACTTATTACAAAACGAGAAAAAACAATTGTTAAAATACATTGTATGTTTTAGAACATGCATAATCCCAAAAACAGTCATGTGCTGGTTATGCGGTCTGCATTCATAATGTTTCCTTACCTAAATGGTATTTACCCTTAATGATACAGTACACCCTCAAGCTGCCGAGCCAAACTGTACAATAAAATGCGTCCCATTCAGTAAGTTAGCTGCTAATTACGTTGAAACTGCATTACACCGCAACTACAATTGCTTTCACAAGCATGTAATTAACATTTGTGTCTGTTTCCTTCTGGGAGGACAGACGGAGGGATGACAGCTGGGCCTGTAGCGAGAGAGCGCTAACTACCCATTTGGTTTAGTAACCCGAGCAAATGGTGTGCAGAGAGAGCAAATTCTTTCATGAGATCTGTGATGTGACACGCAACAGCTGCACTACGCTCTGTTAAAGTATCCTCTCAGTAAGCCTCACCTTATTTATAAACACTTGTAGTATAAACACAGCTCTCATAACGATTTAATTAGGTGCACAAACATATACAACGACATTCTCAGCGCACTCAACGGAGCTTCGCTGAGACCCTCGCTGGGACAGTTTCTTAAACGATAGGCTTGGTTGTAAAGTAAACATCTGTTTCAGATTTTTAGGAGGACAAAGAGATCAAGCACAGGATATTGCATATATGCAGGGATTTAGGGTTGGGGGGGATGGGTAAGGTCATCCTCTGGACTTTTCCCTGCTGGTCAGTGCCAACTCATCAGGTCTGTCAGGGTTGAGAGGAGGATGTTATAGTTCTGCTGCTTTTCTATGAATAATCTCCATGCTCATTCATATCGATCTCTGTGTCAGGTTTGTTATGGAAGTCAGTAGTAAGATATTCTGATTCCAACATTGACTGGGTGCAGCATTGTCATATTCCAGAATATAACAAGCTTGTTATATTTAATGCCTGTTGATATGTTATATTGATACTGTTGATATATATGCTAGCTCTTGGAGCTAAAATGCTCACGAACAATAAACATCAAAGAAAAATTAAGAAGGAAAATGTAAAATATTTTTGTTTGGTAGTCAGCATTAGTTGAGAACAACATGTCAAGCAAAATTAAAAAGTTGGAAAAGATCAAAAATAGTGCATTTTTTTTAGAGGAACGCCATGAAAGCTAGACTTCAAATTATCAAGATCTACTGTAGGTAGAAATTTGCTGAACTGTGTTCTTTTGGGGTGGGTTCCTGGAGTTGAGGAGATTTTAAAATTTTAGTTCACCCCAAAATGAAGAAAAAAAAATCATCATTTACTCACCCTCATGTCGTTCCAAACCTGTAGACCGAAACACAAAAATTTTCAAAACACAAATGAAGATATTTTAAATGAATTCAGAGATTTTTGTCCCTTAAAAAAAGTTTGTGATGAAAAGATCGTAAAAACTAATCCATATGAATTGAGAGGTTTAGTACACATTTTCGGAAGAGACTCGATCAGTTTATTTGATGAACAGATTGAATTTAGGCTTACATATAAACATTGATCAGCGAATATAAACAGACGCTCAACAGAACCTGCTTGATGCGCAAGAACAAACTTCATTGTTTCTTGCACGTCAATCAAGCATGCTTGAGCTTCAGTTTACCATATCTGATGAATGTTTATATGTTAATAAAAACCTAAAACCAACCTTTTCATTATATAAACCGATCGTGTCTCAATGGATTAGTTTTACGATCTTTTTATGAACTTTTTTAATCGTCAATGTGGCAGTTGTGTTGCGTAGCTGTCAATGGAGGGACAGAAAGCTCTTAATTTGTGTGTCGAAGATGAACAAAAGTCTTATTAGTTCGGAACGACTTTAGGGTGAGTATTTAAGTACAGAATGTTTTTGGGGGGAACTATCCCTTTAAATGTCCTGTTTCAGTGACCCCCCTAGTGTTGCGTTAGAGTAGTGCATTAAACTTTTTCAATAAAATAGTAACTTTTTACTTTAATCATCATGTTTTTTTCTATTTGTACTGCAAGATATTACTATCTATTTTTCATTAATAAAATTACAGTTATTTTTCTTACTTCTATACATGCACTACCATTCAAAATGTTTAAGATCAGTAAGATTTTGTTAATGTTTTTTTAAACAGAAGTCTTATGCTCACCAAAGCTGCATTTATTTGATAAAAATTACAGTAAAACTGTAATATTGTGAAATAAAATATCTGCTTTCTATTTGAATATATTTCAAAAATAATGTATTCTTATGGTGCCAAATTCTTATTATTCATCAGCATCATTACTCCAGTCTTCAGTGTAACATGATCCTTCAGAAATCATTCTAATATGCGGATTTGGTGCTCAAGAAACATTTCTTTTTATTATCAATATTGAAAACAGTTGCATGGCTTATGTTGTTTTGGTGGAAAACGTGATACTTTATTTCCAGGATTCTTTGATGAATATAAAGTTCAAAAGAACAGCATTTATTTAATTAGAAACTTTTAACATTATAAATGTCTTTACTGTCACTTTTGATCAATTTAATTCATCCTTGCGGAATAAAATAATAAATCTCTTTAAAAAAATAAATAAAGATGGCATACGATAATATGTTATAGTGTGAGTTATCACTAAAAAGTGTTGTAATGAGTATTGTAATTTTATCTCAGTTGAAGTAATTAGAAAAGTGGCCACATTATAATGTAGAGAAAGCAATTAGTGATTTATTATTGATAACCGTTATGGAGTAACTTCCCTCACCCTGCTGACCTGGTGACATTAGATGCACCTCATGCTTGTAATGTTATCCATGTTCCTGGATTACAAGATTAAGGTTAAGTGTAATTAAATAATCTTGTCTAATCACTTTGTCTACTATTACACAAGAATGTTTCTTTTGAATATAACTCTCACTTGCATTTATAACTGTACAGTTAAAGAAGCAGTGATTTATGTCCTCACCATGGTTCTGTGCAAAAGACACGGTGCCACAGAAGACTAGAGAGATCCTCAAATAAGAGGTATTTTGCAGTCTATTGTGTTGTGTGAGAAGCAAGCTGTAACACAGTTGAAAATAAATGAAGCTCCAAGCCAAATATGTTCATGTCATTAAGTGTTTATTTGTCTGTTTATCCTTTGGATTGTTTTTCTGCTAAGAGCTTATGATGCTATTGGAGTGCTGATCAGAAGCGTGGGCTTCTGGAATTGCAGTCATATTTTATTGATAAAAAATGGTCAGCTCTATAAGATGGTACAAGGTGTTTCTTCAGCATCAGTTTGATTGTTCAGAAGGGCCACATGGTTTTCTCTCTCATTATCTCTGTTTTTGTCCTTCTTTTTTTTCACCCTCCCAGTCCTTTGGGGTGGATGGTCTTTTTCACACCTGTTGCTTCCTTTCAAACTGATGACAGGCACAGAAAGAAGCAGTCAAAGCTGCCTGTCATGTATTCAGGGAAAATGAAGAAAAGTTCATGGAGCTTCCTGGAAGAAAAACACTTTTGACACTTTTGGAGTCCACATAATTGCCGGTGTTAAGTAGTCGGTGTAATTGCTTTCCTAAAAATGGAGGGAAAGTTGTGTGAAGATAAAGTGGATTGTGTCCAGCTTTATTGCTTGACTTCACTTGCCTTTGTCAAACTATTGGCTGGAAGGGAAATCAAATTTACAAGAAGTATAAAGTTAATGAAATGTCCTCCTTCTGCTCTTCCCTTGCAGCTCACTTTCCGTGGAAACACAATCAGTTCTAATCATTATCTGTGGTTGTGAATTTGTGAAGGTGGTCTACACGGAGTGTTCAAAGGGGGGATTTTTGTGAGCGGTCACGGCTGAACTTTCTGTCCCAGCAGTAGGTGGGGTAATGCGGTAGGGGGCGGCTATGGAGGATTAGCCTGCAGGCCTGCGTGGTCTCACACCCCTCTGTCATGCGGACCTGAGATTCTGATCCTTTTCGCACGCTGCATTTGTCAAAGCAGCCACGCAGAAGAACAGAGTTGCTTTCTTGTCGTTTTTCCCCCTCACCGCCACCTGTCCACTCGGTTATGTACACCTGTACTGTCAGATTTTCTCATCAAAGGGTCAGAGTTAGGTTTAGACTACAGACCTTGACAAGAAAATGGCAATATGGGGTACTTATATGTTGACTATGCAAATCAAACCAGGTTAGCCTTTTAGCCTTAACTTTTGAACCAATAGCTAACAACCCTGCTATTTGAATAATGTGTGATTTTCAAATATTTGAAATTTTGAAATTGAATAAGTATTTTTTTTATTCCATACACAAATACACACACATGTATTATTGTTCTTTTATGCCAAAAATCATTAGGATATTAAGTAAAGATCATGTTCCATGAGGATATTTTGTAAATTTCCTCCTTTAAATATATAAAACTTTTAATTTTGTGAATGAATGCAGCACAGTCACAAACATAAATGGACAACTTTATAGGCGATTTTCTCAATGTTTCGATTTTTTTGCACCCTCAGATTCCAGATATTCAAATAGTTGTATCTCGGCCAAATATTGCCCTGTGCTAACAAACCATACATCAATGGAAAGCTTATTTATTCAGCTTTCGTGTGATGTATAAGTCTCAATTTACTGTTTTTTTTTTTTAAAAATGGTCAATGGTCACATGTGTGCGTGTATATACACACACACCGATCAAAGTTTGGAAACTTTACTATTTTTAATGTTTTTGAAAGAAGTCTCTTATCTTCAATAAGCCTGATTTATTTGGAAAAAAAATACAATAGTAATATTGTGAAATTATTACAATTAAAAATAATTCTTTTTTATTTATTTTTGTGATGCAAAGTTGAATTTTCATGCCCCATTACTCCAGTTTTCAGGGTCGCATGGTCCTTCAGAAATCATTCTAATATACTGATTTGTTATCAATGTTGAAAACCGTTGTGCTGTTTGATTTTTTTTTTATAACCTATGATACTTTTTTCAGGATTCTTTAATGGGAAAAAAGTAAAAAACGAACAAAAAGAACACACTACTGTTAAAAAGTTTGGGGTCAGTTGTTTTTTTAATCTTTTTTTTTAAGAAATGAATACACACACAAACATATATACAGTATATAATTGTTGCAGTATTGAAATGACTTGGATGTTATTGAAATAATAATGATTGATCATCTTTGACAGATGTTTATGAGTCATTTGTTACTGTGCGTCTATTCCAGGGCAGCGTTGGCTGCAGTAATAGGTGTTTCTGGCAAATAAAGTTGACCACTGCCAGTAATAGCTTGTTTGTGTTCGACTAATGTCCTCAAACAGGGATTCATTTCATTTAACATTCTCTTTTAACAATCGTGGTAATGATATGGAACAAGAAAAACTTTGAGTCCTGGAAGGTGGATTCCATAAGAGACGTATAGAAATGTCCCAGTTGTTATAATTGGCCTGTGTACATATGATGACAATACTGAGTTCACAAGCAGCAATAGGAGGCCTCATTATTAATGTATAAATGAATCCTTTGACAGCTACAATGTTTAGTTACATCTATGAAGAGGTGTCAGTGAGACAGGATGGCAAATGTACCCTCTTGGCTAACAAGTAGTGAGACAGATGCTGGCCAACTCCAACAGTCCACCTCTAATCGGCTTATCTTGGCAAAGGGATGTTTGACTGGCACGAGAAAAGGCTGATGAATGTGGCCACAGGTACTCTTACAGAAATACTGAACATAAGAAAATTACATTTTGAAATAGCATGTAGAAACAACATTCAAAAGGTCAAAAGGAAAGCAACATTTAGATTGCATGCATCATTTTCCTTTTGGTGCACACTGCAAATAAAATGCTAGTTATTTTCTCTAATGGGCTGTAAAAAAAATTAATTTGTTTGTTTTGGTAGAAGGAAAATATAAAGTCTATCACAATGTGACTTGTCTCACAATTATGACTTTATTTTAAAATGTTTATTTTTTTACAGGCTTCCAAATACCACAATCTATACCCAAGTGAAAAATAAATATACTAAAATGTATTTGAAATACATTTATTTTATGCTAAGTATACTACAAATACATTCACATATTCAATTTACTTAATATAAATACAATACAATTGTACTTTTAGTATACTAAATTGGTATTTAAAGTCTGCTAAATTGGAACCACCAATGTTGTTATCCGGAAATAGTGCTAAGGTCCTATTAAAAATATACTTAAGTATATTTGATTGTGCATCTTGCATTTAACAACTGATATTATCGATCATAACTATCCTTACTAATAGTGATAATAAAATATATTTAGGCTTAATATGAATCATTGTGCAATAAAGAAGTGCTCCAAATAAAGTTTAACTATAATATTAATGTCAGTAATTCTCAAGCGATATGTCAGTAAATATGTTAATGGTTTTTTTTTGTATTCTTAGTATGAAATAAATGTATTTTAAATACATTTTGATATAGATTTTTTTCTTCTTGATTGACAAAAATTATAATCATTATTATAATTAATAAAAATAAATGATTATTTTGGTCAGTATTGAGATCAGGATTATTTAACATAATTACTCACTGACTTCATGCATTTATTGAACTTTAAACCTAGTATAAACATACTTATTAATTTGCTGAAGAACAAACAACATGGGCAGTCACAATCAGAGACTGAATGGCCTCAGTTTGGATCTCTTTTCAGTCCTAAACCGCTCGCTGTTTGCTCTGAACCGAGGATAATCTTGTAGGTTACACAAAGTTAAACAAGCGGCGTGCTGCCAAGTCATCTGCCTTGAGCACAGGCACTTGAGCGCTCTGACAGAGCTGCCGTAGAGGAGGTACTCTGCACGCTCTCTGCTTTGTCTCTTCTGGTAACATGGCATTTCTGTAACTGCTCCTCTAAGCTCTCAAAACAAACAGACAATCATGAGACAGGGCAGAGGGAAGTGAAGGATTTTTCTGTAGAATTGTAGAATGGAAACATTTCAGTCACTCCCTCTGAATATTTCATGCATTTGTAGAACTTTCGAGGGAAGTGATAATATTACACTTTGCATCATCGTTGCGTATGTTTTTAAAAACCTAACAATGACAGGTTGCGACACCTCTATTTGTCCGCTAACCTACTCCGTAGCATGTTTCAGGTCATCTATTTGTGTGACTTAGAAGACAGTAAAAATCAGTTTTTCTCTTTCAGGCTCATCATGGAGACCACAAGTCCCAGCACCACAGAAAAGAAGGAATGCAAGGGGTCAGGCCTGGATGGCAGTAGTTTCTCAGACCTTCCCAAAAAGCCCTCACCGACGACAACATCTCGAGGTACTGTATTCTCAAATGGAAAAGGTGCATTGTCTTATTTTTACGATGTTTAACTACTTTCTTTCCTATCCCAGTAAATTGTGTAGAGGCAATTCGTGGCTTGACTTGTGAAGTGTGATTCTGGCGCTTTCAAAACTTTTTCTATATTTGTTTTTGTTGTCCTACTACCAAAGAGTTCCAGTTAGCTGCTTAGCATGGCTCAGTTTGCCCCTGGTGGTAAATGCTGAAACTCCATCGATGACTAGGAGTGTTTGGGAAACCAGTTTAGAACAGTGTTATTTTAGTATTATTTATATACAGTACTATTATAGTATGTATTCATATTTTTAACAAGCTTTTATTTTCAGTTTTCATTGTAATTTGTAATTTGTTTTATATTTCAACTTGGCTTTAATTTATTTTATTTTTAGTAATTCTGGTACTTCGATTAGTACCAATCAGTTAGATGCGATGGCACCATTGAACAACAAGTTTTTCATTTCATATTTATATTTTGTTTCTGTTTTATTTCAATGATTAAAAAACAGTTTTTAATGGTTTTAATTTTACTCAACAATAACTACACTGGTTAGGCTGCTACTATTATTATTATTATTATTATTATTATTATTATTTGTATTATTTTAAGTTAAATTTGGTATGCTTAGTAGTTTTTTAAATTATTTAATTAAAAAATATTCAAAATTACTATTGATAATTATTTTGACATTTTGTAAAAATATTAGTTTTAAAATATTGACACCCTAGAATACTAGAAAAGACGTGTTCATATATCGGCTGAGAGATGCATAGAAATTCATTGTGTGTCGGACCGGTTTGCTCATGTATCACTTGTTGACTCAAAGATGCAAAGGAAAGAGTGAAGAGAATGGACGAGATGCTGTACATGTTTAAAAGATGTCAGTGAATGTGAGATGAAAACCCTTCTCTAACTAGGTTGAAAGACCTTGTTCTTACCTCCAGAGTATAAATGTTATAAATTTCTTAAAGCTTCAGGGAGAGCAGTGGACTGCGCTGTCCATCTGACAAACATGAAGATGGTGAAAGACCTTTGAAATGCTAATGACCTGCTCATATTATGGCATCGCACTGTTTAATGAGGGGTTTGGTGGCCTGCCATAAGAAAGCAATGATCATAAATTGTTTAAGACAAAAGTAGAAATAGGGCATCGGTGTACCCGCTCTTCAGAAGGGTGTTATTTTTTGTCTCAGTGTATGATGTTGTGGGTTATTTTGAATGTGAAAATTAATATTTAAAACGTAAAAAATATGAGTATAGGAAATACTCAAAGAAGAGTTCTCCATTTTATCAGTTACCTGCTGAAAAGGCTTTTGAATACAAACTTCAGTGATGGTGAAGGACCTTGTTCTCACCACTAGCGACCAGAGGTTTTACAAGCATGTATAAAAAGATGTAGACAAGGAAGTTGGGATCTTCTCATGAATTTTGCTTTCAATTTAGTGTTAAACTGGAATGATTCTCTCAAAAATTACTCACTCTTACGTCATTCCTAACCTGTATGACTTTTTATTTCTTCTATGAATCATAAGGAAACATTTTAAAGAATGTCCTGGTCATTTTCTTTATATGCAGTTACAATAAATGGGTGATTTATTACTGTTGTTAAATACTGTTGATTGCCATGAATATAGCCATTGCTGCTGATATGGCTTTAAATCGTAAATTAAATAAATAAATGAAACAATAAATGGGTAAGGCTTTCAAAATGTATAATTTTAGTGGTCCATATGACTGAAAATTAAGTTGTTGTTCACTGAAAATCTTGTTATTCGCTCTAGTTCTCCTTAACATGTTCATAAGTGTTTATAAGAAAAGTAGCAATTCCCAATTCATAAACAAATGATTCTTATGAGTCAGATCTTTTCAATGTATCTCTGATCCAGTTCACAATATTGGTCTGAATGGTACGTTCACAAATCATATTTAACGGTTCCCAAGTTACTAAGTACTTACTGTAGTTGAATTTTATTTTGAATTCGTTTAAAATCTAGTGCACAATATGAACAACTTGGTGCTTTTGTGTCATATTTTTGTATTAATGCTTGAAAGCTTCCTACCCCATTCATTGCAATTGCACTGGGGGGAAAAACAACCAGTAGGCTATCATTTTGTGTTCAACAGAAGAAAGAAAGTCATACAGGTTTGGAACAAACGGACAGAAACTATCCCTTTAAAACTTTGAAAAGCATTTCTGTAAAAATATTTGGAAAGTTACATATACTCATTCCTGTCCCTGGAAATCTGCCTCCCTGTATGGTTTTTTCAAACCCTGCCTGTAATCGCCACTGAACCTGAAGACTTGGATTTGCTGGTTGAAGTGTGTTTGACTAGAGTTAGAGGATCTGAACCCTGTAGGGCGATATAGATCTCCTGGAGCAGGACTTATTTAAAGCATTGCTGAGCTATTCAATACCTTTTGTTTCATCTCACTTTTATGTCTATTTACAGCTTTTATGGTGCAGAGGTTTGTTTTATTGAGGTCAGTTTAGTGGTTACAGGGGATCTGCAGGATTTATTAGCTGCTCGGTCCAACTTTTGTTCGGTACCTCGAGACAACGTGTGCTCGGTGTAGGTACATGATATGAAGCAGGAACAAGGAAAGGTGTCAATGTTTCAAAGGAAAATCTGCAAAGAAAATTCTCCGACCACAACACATTCTTTCCCACCAGTTCAGGCCAAAATTTTAACCGGTGTTCTCAAATTTAATGTGTCCTGACATGATCCCGACCAAAGTCAGTCCAGTTGGCGGCCATCTTTGTAACACCCTTGGGCAGTTCTAATGATGCAAGCACAGCTACTGCTGTATGAACGGCAAAGACTGAAAACTGTTTGAAAAGCTTACGTTTTAATAACACACTACCGTTCAAAAGTTTGGGGTTGGTGAGATTTTTTAAAGTCTCGTTCTCAGTAAGGCTACATTTATTTAATCAAAAATACAGTTAAAACATTAATATTATCGATTTAAAATAACTGTCTATTCAACTCTTATGTAATTTATTACATTTTACAATGTAAAATTGTGGCTGCACCACTTCAGGCAGGCTTAATTATAAAGTTTGGTGCCAATTAGTTTTGTTTGGATACCTGTATGTGGTGAGGATATTATCACCATGTCAGTGAAAAAGAGGTATTTCTTTATCCCTTCTAAATAGTTCTCCGTAGAGACGGTGAAGAATGGGTAAGGAGGCTGGGTGGGAGGAGCAGAGAGCAGTACAGCGGGCAGCCCAGGGGAGAGAGGCAGTCCACCAGGGGTCAAGCCACTGGCAGAGAAAAATGTGGCTTAAAAAGCTGCTCTATCCACAGCCCACTCTAAAGGGACAGCCACTAATCTTCCTGAGAAAGGGATTTATTCTCTTTTTTTCCCTCCGCCTTTCCTTTCTGTTTTCTCTAAATGAGGCCCTTCCGCTGCAGTGGGTTTTCTGGTCCAAAGAAAGAGGATCTCTTGACAGGATAGCATGAGCATACTGCATTTATATTGGAGTTGAAGTTTTTCTGTCTTATGTTTACCAGTTTGTCGTGTCTTAGAACTATAACAAGTTGTATGCACATATGACTTTTCTATTTGCTGTGTGTGGAACACAATAAGTGATTATTTTTTCTGTAAAATTCTCCAAAATGGAAAAAAGCACCATAAAACTATCATAAATAGTAGTCTAGACAACTTAGTGCTTTGTTCCAATTTTTTTTAGCTTCACGATCATTTGTGTGACGGAGTTTAAGAGATTAATCTGTACGCCTGTACTTCGCACATTGGGTGACAAGCGCAGTTCTGTGTCTTCCAACATTTCTTTTTATATTAGTGTTTCAGTATATGTTTGTCTTTTTGTGGCTTGAATAAAGTCTATGCTTCTTATAGAGAAATATCATAATATAGATCACCCTTTTGCTTTCCTTTTACATTTAGTGCACTTTGTTCATTCTTTCATTCTGTACAGTGATTAGATTCACTTTTTTGGACTGCCGTCTTGTGTAACTGGCTTTAGTCACTATCCTAGAACCATTGGCGATGTGATTTGGCTAAACTAGCACAAACCCTACAAATTTAGGGCATGAAACGAATGGTTACTTTTTCTCTTGCTTTTGAAACTACCTCAGTCAATACTGACCCCACCATTGCCCGACACCCGAGAAGTCATGCAGGCAGCTTACAGGAAGGCCTATTGACTGAGTCTGATTTTTTTTTTTTTGTTCCTGTCAGATGAATGACCGCCCACTATCTGGAACAGGCTGCAGTCTTTGGAAAAGATTGATATAATTTTAGAGTGGGAAATACTTTAATTTCAGCTTCCCAAAAGGTGACCAAGACTGTGTAAAAGCACCTAGCCTTGATCCTTCCTCGACAAGAAAAACTAAAGGATAATTTTATTGCTGTCGGCGCATAATGTGCTTAATTTTTCTTCCCATTTTGTTATTTTGTGCTGCTTGTTCTCTCTGTGTGGAAACAAGCTCTTTCACCAGCGGTTAAAGGGATTTGTGCAAAGTTTCCTTCATGTGGCTTTTATAAACAGTTAAGTAAATGGCTTTCCAAGATCCCCCTGCTCTCCTCATCTTAAATTTCACATGGGGGACTGACCAGCCCCAAAAGGGGATTTAAAGATTAGATATGGTAAGTGAAAGCAGGGGGATGTCTTGATTTTTGTTTTTCTGAAGAGTCCACAGGCATTTGATTGTGGCATGAAGTCTACTTGAAAAACATGAGATTCTGATCAAGAAGTTAAAGAAGTAGCTCCGCTCCCTTCCACACTCATTAAAGAAAGTAAAAGTCAGAGAAGTGGTGCCCTACATACGGAATGAGACTGGAAAAAGGAAGTCCAGTGCGCTTTTCCTTCAAGTTTGCTTGAATTCGGTCACATGGGTTTTAGTCTTTTTACTTTTCGACAGTTTGATGTTAAAAAAATGTATGGTGTATTTCGAACATTAGTATGCTTGAAAATAAAGAATAATATATGTACACTGTTAACGTCTGAGTTCTGAGGAATATTAAAGTGCTCTGAAAATACTTTTCTTAAAACGGCCTTATACATAGCAAACTTTGAGAAGATTCGCTTTTACAAGGGAAGACAAACTCGTTTTGACCCATTTCTCAGATGTTGTATCTGCCAGACATAACGAATTGACAACGATACACCCACCACACAAAGATACAATGCATAACTGACTGAGAAATGAAAGAATGTGCCTCTGATATTACTTTAATGCTGAAAGGCTCCTTGCTTCAAAGCCCCTTGTTAAAAGTCAAAAAGAGGGAGCTTTAGGCAACGTCTGCGCACATAAATCTCTCCATACTGGAGACATCCACACACACAGGGTCCAAAGACAACATGTTACATTCCAGGGCGTTTACAAGCAGTGGGAGAGGAGTAAGGAGCAATATATGGATGCTTCGGGGGATTAGCCCACTCCCCTTCTCCTTCCCTGTTCATCTCTGCCTCCTTTTTTCTCCTTTTTTTTTAACAGCGTGCCATTCCCAGCATGAACCGTTTAGTCCTGACTTCAAACTCTGAGATAATTCCATCCATTTTATATTTCCTTGTGTGTATTCAAAGACTTTGGAGACTCGCTCACACACAGGTGTTTTTGGTGTCCCCTTTACTGTCATTTTTACTTTATTGAGAATGAAAGATTAGGATACATATATAAGGCTTGGGCTGAGGCAGTATACGATGAAATTAGGTCTGTACCTAACACATCTGTACTGTCGTTAATGAAAACCGGGTGTGAACCTCTACCCACACACAGTCCTGAGCCAGACCCGCATCCCAGTGAAGCATGACAGGAAGAGAATGTCTGAAGTCTTCCAGACATTTACAGAGGATAAACAAAGACAAAATTTGTAACTTTGCTTCATTACAGTACAAACAGAAAAAAAAATATTTTTAAGCATTTGTAATGATGCACTCTTTTCATGTATGTATTAATTCAGGTCATAGTACAGGCATTTAGGGATGCACAAGAATATTTGGGACCATATTAAAGATGTTTATTTATTATTTATTGTTGTCACTCAATATTGGATATTTAATTGCTAATTCTATCTCTATTTTTACATTCATATTGATTCATTTAGAGTTCATCTTTAACAACATTAACAATTTAATTACATTGTTAAATGTCATTTTTAGCAAATCAAAATGAGTATACATTTTTCATTCTGTACATTATAATGTTGCAATGATTAAATGTGACTAAAAATGGATTTTAGTTTTTATAGAATGCACTCGTAGCATTTAAAAGTCGTTTTTAAAGATGATTTTAGTTTTTGGTTACTTCATTTTCATTTATATAACAATTTAATTTTGGACATTTATTGGATACTGCCCATAACATAAAAACAATAATCAGTTAATCGCTACTGGCATCAATTTTATCCCTATAGGCGAAAGTAACTCACAGTACCATAGCGAGTATGCTGTACAAAAAAAAACATTAGCATTTTATTTTCTCTTACACTGTTATAACTTGTAAATGCTGTCTGGTGAGGCTTTTTTGTTTTTGTTTTGTAGACTGTGAAAGGCGTTAGAAACTGTAAACCAAGAGGGGCGGAGCCTAGCAAATGGTAATTTTTTTCAGAATACGGGGACCATTGTAGGAGGTCTGCACAGAAATGTATGTTAAATATAATATCTCGAAGCACATTTATTACTACAATCAAATGCACAGCTGCAGAACGCCTAGAATATGCTGCTTTCCAGGAACATTTTCCCACAGATTGGCCGTTGGTGTGTCAGCAGGTTGTCCTGCATTGAAGACAGTCGGAGGGGGGCCGGCAGCAGTAGTCATTTCTGGACACGCTCCAAGGACAGGGTCTAGATGCGCTATAGTAAACTGTGCGACCAGCAAAATAAGCAGAGGGGGTTGACTGTGTAAATGCAGTCAGTGATAACAAACAGAGGAATCCTCCGACCGCGGGTGGACAGACAGACGCACAGAAGCATGCGGCGGCTACTTTAGCCATTCATTAAAGTACTGAATGTCAGTGGCCAGTGCTGTAGTAGCTCTGTCATACACTTTTTCTTGCACAGTATTTAAGATAGATTGTCAAATTTACCATGTCAGGACTATATCAACACAATCCTGTGCTGTTATCTTTGTGCCCTTGATAGGATGGCAGTGACCTAGTGATGGAGCTGGGCTACTAACGTAACAGTTGCAGGAATAAATCCAGATAGTAGTAACCCATGATCACAGAGGTACTGAGATACTGTTGTCCCCTCCAGCAAAGCACTGAACCCAAGATTGCAAAGGGGAGACTGTGTCTGTTATTAATGTACTGTAGTCACTTTGGGTAAAATATTGATGCTTCCAAGTAACAAGTACTACTCCTGTTAAAATGGTCCTGCAGTTAGTATTGTAAATCAGTTGAGTGAAAAGGTCTACCAAATGGCACATAATCAATATATGAATGCAATATTTTATCTAAACAAAATACAATTATGTCATTATTTTACTCACCCCAAGCCTGTATGATGTGTTGTAATAGTGGTGGCTCTTTTCCACCATGCAATTACAATGAATGAGGAAATGGCTCAAAAGCATCATAAAAGTTGTCCAAAGCATTCATATGCTGTATTCCAGATGTTTTGAAATTATACTTTAGCTTTTGGTGAGAAATTATTCGGTAACAATTGTCCCCTCCAATGAGCTGTTAACTCGAGAACCACTGCGATTTAAATGAATGAGTCAGTGAGTTGTACTTGAGAACCTAATCAGTTTGATTCATGAATGAATCACTCATACTGGATTTGTGAACCAAATATCAGACTAAAAAGAAAGATTGGTTCACAAACCAAATAGCGACTTCTGTTGTGAACTTATAAACTCTCAGTGAACGAGTCAATGAGAGCTGGGATGAATGTGAAAACATTTGTAAATAATGGCATAAAATTCAGTCTGGTATCAGAAGATATTCAATATAAACGAATGTATTACATTTCTGAGGTGCTTTTGCACCATTTTTTGAAGAACAGTTCATTGTAATTGCATGGAAAAGGGCAACTAGTACAGTCTTGAAACATATTTTGTGTTTAACAGAAAAAAAATTACAAGTTTGGAATGACATAATGTTGAATAAATGATGACTTAACTATTTCTCAGAGACTTGGTTTTCAGCTAAGACTAATGAAACCAAAAATCATTCAGAGAGAAGATTGTCTAAAGAGGTAGGGGGAAAAAATCATCAGAAATGTCTGCTGTGCACTTTTCTTCATTTGTATGTAGAAATTTGAAGCCTTATGTGGGGCTTGCCATGTTAGCTAGCTGGCTCTTTGAATTTCCGCCTTGCAGATTTGATTGATTCGCAAAACAAGTGCCCGTAAACCTGCTGGTCGAAATGTCAGAGAAAACAGCACTAAGAAAATAATACATGGATAGCTATTTGCTCAGATTTGCTGAAGCATTGGCCTCAAGAGGAAGCCTCAGGATGTACAGTATCATATGTACTGCTCACTCCTCTCCTTCTGTGTGGCCTGTGGGCAGCAGAGAAAAGCTGCCAGAGACCAAAATCTTTTGGAATTTTGAAAGCTTGTACATGGGAAATGGAATCAAAATGTTTCCTTACTCATTTGCTTCTTGTAAAAGCCAGCTCACACTGCTGGCAGCAGCTTACAGTCTTAATCATTCTTAAAACAATTTTCCCAAAATAAGTCTGGCTTATGTTAAGAGAAGAAGTGAAAAAAATTGTAGCTTTCAGGAAAATGGACATCATTTCCAAATGAAATCCATGCCATCGGAATACTTATTCGGCTGGAACCACCGCCTACACACCCAAACGGTTCAGAAAGCAGGTTTTTGGTCAAGCAAAGTCCAAGTTTAAGGTCCGCCTGATTCTTCAGGTATAAATTGGTGTAAATTGAAACTCTGTTGTGGCTCAGGTAATTTCCCACAGTGTAAACTATGCATTCTTGGTCTGTGCTTCAAAGAGAAAAAAAAAAGGTCATTGCATGGCACCAGCAGATACGGACTTGTTCCCGCGGCCCCAGCGTTCCTTCTAACCCTCCTCCTCCTGGAGCCGAGCGGTTTAACATGGATCCAGTAAGATAGTATCTTATCTTTGACTCACACGGTATGAGACCGATGGAATAAACAAGACATGCACTTGACATGTTGTGGCATGGAGCCATGAAGGTATCAACAAAGGTATGAAAGATCAAAAAGTAACAGGAAGCAGAGTAAAATCTCAAACATTTCAGCATGTATTTGTGCTCAATCATAATGTTCAGATAATTTACAGGAAATTATGGGATTTAAAGGTTAGTAGAAGATACATTTCTTTACGTAGAAATCAAACGTAATAGTCAAGTCAAAGTCAAAGAGTTTTATTTGTCATTTCAACCATATACGGTACAGTACACAGTGGAACGAGACAACGTTCCTCCGGAGCCATGGTGCTACATAAGAACACATAGGACTAGTTAAAAAAATAAATATTATATAAAATATATAAAATAAAAATTCCTATATAAAGTGATGTGTGCAGAGTATGGGACAGTACAAAACATTTTTAAACAGTTGACACTACAGAAGTGACACTGAGACAATGCAGTGCCGACCAATACAGAGTAGTGCAAACAAATATTACAAATGTAAACAACATACTATGGGATAGTGTTCTATGCACATAGCAGTTACTGAGGTAGCAGACAGTTAAATTAAATTTAAATTTAATTTGTTATGTAATTTTTAACAGTATTTTATTACAGGGGTCGCTGCCATTTTTAATTGACGTCACATCGAAAATACACTACCATTCAAAAGTTTGGGGTCAGTACGTTTTTGGTAAACCATTTTTTTGTTCAATTTCAAATATTAATTAAAAAATGGCCACGGTTTCCACAAAATATTTAGTAGAACAACAGTTATCAACATTTATAAAAAAATAAGAAATAATTCTTGAGCAGCAAATGAATTCTGAAGGATCATGTGACACTGAAGACTGGAGTAATGATGCTGAAAATTCAGCTTTGCCACCACTGGAATAAATTACATTTTTAAATGTATTTAAATAGAAAATGTATTTGAAATAGTAATATTTCACAATATTATTGTTTTTAAACAAATAAATGCAGCCTTGATGTGCATAAGAGACTTCTTTGAAAAAACATTTAAAAAAAAAACCTTCAAACTTGCTGCTTAATGTTGCATGACTACAACATTAATTTATTTAATATTTGTTTTAATTCAATTTATTGATTAGTTATTGTAGTCCTACATTTTGCATTTTTAAATTATCACTTAAATTCTTATTTCTTAGTGGGGTTTTTTGTGTGTTTTTTTGTATAATACTGTATTTGTATTATAGAAGAGAGAACAAAGAATATAACTTTTTGTTCCCCTTCTGTAACTTTCAGTTAATTTGTTATGTATTCATTAGCTCTTCACTGGTGTTCGGGACATAGCCAATTAGCAGTCTGCTCCAGGTAACGCTTTATTCTGTCAAGCGAGTCTCGCCCTGCTGGCAGCGACATAGAGGCGTCTGGAGCCAGAGGGAGCTGTGCCGGCTTTGCCAAGAGCAGGAGGCCAATAAGGAACATAGTTTCTCCCACACAACCCACCACTTAATAGCATAAACATCATTGCCTTTATAATACCATTGTTTGCGCAACCACAGAATAGCTAAATGGATTGAGAGCAATGTTGACTGAGAACTTGTCACTGGCAGACTGAATTGTAGTGTTGAGCCAGTGTGTAAATATGCTTTCTGTTATCTAATTTAAGTAGTCAGAGAATACCGCAGGCATTCAGAGCAGGCCTCTGGTGTGTCAGCGCACAGATATCATCCAGCAGTGTTTTGATTTGCCTTTTTACTTTGCTGATAGATTTCAATGGAAAATTATGTTACAAAGCAAAGTATGTTCTCAAGAATTGATTTAAAATTCACACCCAAGGGAATATTATCTTATGTGCACACACACATTTATTTATTTGTTTATGTCAATTGATATTGGATATTTAATTGTGCATGGTCATTTACTCTTATTTTTACATTTAGATGACCTCACTTTAAATGAACCTTTAAAAAGATATTAATAATTTAATAACATACTCAGGTTTCATTTTTGCTTAATGAATACACATTTTTCATTCTGTACATTATAATGGTGTGATGCCTAAATTGTTGATTTTAGGTTTATTTATTTTTTTCATTAATGTACAGCAGTATAGATTAATTTCGGTCATTTACTTATTTTAATATTTACTGGCCTTTAAGGCTTTCCATTCAAAGCAGTAATGCTTACTGTTATTAAAGGCTATATTTTTTCCAGAATCAGGCATGTCTGATATCTGTTATTGCAGGTGGGTTCATGAAATGGAGCCTGCTTATCCCCCTAAATAGACCTTGTGTTCTCATCTGTTTGTGTAGCCCAATTCTGACACCTCAAGAAACCTCGAGCTGGCAGGTTGTCAAATGCTCTGAGACAGTGTAATTGGCATATAACTGCTAATGATAATGTGCTCAAACAGAAGAATACTCTGTGTGAACTGAACATGTGAGTGTGTCACACTAACTATATTTATATACATAGTTATGCATTAATCTATCTATCTATCTATCGTTCTGTCTATCTGTGTCTGTCTGTCATTCGATCTATCGTTCTGTCTGTCTATCGTTCTGTCTGGCGTTGTATCTATATTTCTATCATTCTGTCTGTCTATCGTTCAATCATTTTATCGTTCTATCATTCTCTGTCTGTCCTCTGTCTGTCATTCTATCTGTCTGACGTTCTATCTTTGTCTATATATTGTTCTGTCTGTCTATCTATCGTTCTATCATTCCCTGTCTACTAGCTGTCTTTCTGTCTATCGCTCTATATTTCTTTCTTTCTTTCGTCCATTCTATCTCTCTGTCTGTCATTCTCTGTCTATCGTTCTGTCTATCTATCATTCTATTTGTCTATTGTTCTATCATTCTATCTTCTTTCTATAATTCCTCTGTGTATCTTTCTATCAATCTATCTGTCTATTATTCTATCTGTCTATCGTTCTGTCTAAACTTGACATCTTTGTACCCATGTCATGTCAGCTTACTGTAAGTAAGTCTTTCAGAAACCAAACGCTGATGCAGGGCAGCATCTGATACCCATTGAAGGATCAGCTCGTGGATGTGAATACATCTGTGGCACATGTGTATCTTCATCAAGACGGCGGCAACTGTTAAACTTCAATGCACTTTGAGATTACTTTGCGAGAGAGGATAACTGCTTTTTAATCAGAATTCTCGGTAAAGCATGGTTCTGTTTTACGCCACAGTTTCTATCGCGACAGACGTTAGAAAACCAGATGTTTATTTTGTGTGCATGGATGTGCTACTCTAATTGCCGTCTCTGTTTACCTTTGTAAACATGCAATTGCATTTAATTTCTTTTTTGGGACATAAAAGAAGATATTTTGAGGAATGGTTTTGTTCAAACAATGAAAGTCAATGGGGTCCAAAACAACACCCCATGGTCTCAAAGACTTGAATTGTATGGACAAAAAAACATTGAAAAGGTGATTTTCAATGTACCTTTTTTTGTGTTCTACAGAGGGTGAATAATGTATACGTTTTGGGTGAGCTGCCCTGTTAAGATACAAAAGATAAAGATAACTAGAGTCAACACATCCTTCTTAGCAAACTCTAAATGGAAAACAGGAACATTTTGAGGTGCTTTGATTACTGTCTAAATATCTTTGTAAGAGAAACCTTCTGGCAGTCATTTCGATTTTTGGCCTTGTGACAAAAACTGATTTGGAACAAAAGCTTCATCAAAGGCATCATGAGCGATGATTGCAAAACTTGGGTTTCATGTTTTAAGAGTAAGACGCATTAAAAAATATTGAGACTCATGTGCTGCCCCGCAGGATAAATCCACAGTCTCCATGTGAGTCATTTTTATTCTGGAAAATCACTTGGTGTTGCATTTTGTGGTTTAGAGACTGTAGAACAGGCTGGCCGTTTCATTGTACCTTACTGGGCTGAAGGCACAGCAAACTTTTCTATCCCTTAGTCTGTCATCATTCAATAGTGTAATTTTACCTGTCAGTAATTATCAAATTAAGGTGTCTAAAGTGACACCCCTCTCTATTATGTGTTAATGACCTGCCTCTTAGCTCAGACAGAGTGTATTGTATTGCTCGTCCTGGCTGTCAGGATGTGACCAGTTAGCCACAGTGGCTCTTAGTCTCCACTTGTTTTAAGTATTCACAACACATATCTTGAAGCTTTTCGTCTTCTCTTTCTTTGCCTTGAGCTAATTGCTGACAATTATCAATCCTAATTTTACTCTATCGTCATTTCTGTGACCACAAGTAATGAGAACGGACTAATTCAGACAGGTCAGTACTCTTAAGTGGGTGCAGACTTTAACAGTCAAAAGAAACTTTAGGTGTTCTGATGGTCTTTATTGTCAGTTTTTTCTGCAGGTGTAAGGTTTGACCGTATAGAATGAAAAGACACTCATATATAAAATTCCAAGCTATCTTATCTTTGTAGTCTCCTTTCTCCTATTCGGCTGAACAGTATACAGGTGAATCTCATGCAAACCTGCAACAGATCACAACCAAATTTACCACAAAATAAGAAATACGTTTTTTAACTCAACTAATGTGCATGAAGCCTATTGTTAGGACCACTGCACTTTTTTACATTTTGATTTTTATGACAAATAAACACAATTCCTTTTCTAATGCATAGGCATTTTACTTCTCAGTTTTTAAAACTTCAGAAATTAAAGCCAGTACAAAAATACTGCCAGGAGTGTTATTTCAGTATTAATTATATAATATTAAAGTAATTATTAATATTTGTATTCACTTTTATTTTTATATTTTCAGTGTACACACACACACACACACACACACACATATATATATATATATATATATATATATTTGTTGTTGTACTTTGTTTTTTGATATTTCTGCACTGAACAAAATTATAAACGCAACACTTCTGTTTTTGCCCCTATTTTTCATGAGCTGAACTCAAAGATCTAAGACTTTTTCTATGCACACAAAAGTCCTATCTAAAAAGGCAAATCTGTCTAAATCTGTGTTAGTGAGTACTTCTCCTTTGCCGAGATAATCCATACACCTCACAGGTGTGGCATATCAAGATGCTGATTAGACAGCATGATTATGGCACAGGTGTGCCTTAGGCTGTCCACAATAAAAGGCCACTCTAAAATGTGCAGATTTACTGTATTGGGGGGGTTCGAATACCATCCAGTATCAGGTGTGACCACCATTTGCCTCACGCAGTGCAACATATCTCCTTCACATAGAGTTGATCAGGTTGTTGACTGTGGCCTGTGGAATGTTGGTCCACTCCTCTTCAATGGCTGTGCGAAGTTGCTGGATATTGGCGGGACCTGGAACACGCTGTCGTGTACGCCAGAGCATCCCAAACATGCTCAATGGGTGACATGTCCGGTGAGTATGCTGGCCATGCAAGAACTGGGATGTTTTTAGCTTCCAGGAATTGTGTACAGATTCTTGCAACATGGGGCCATGCATTATCATGCTGCAACATAAGGTGATGGTCGTGGATGAATGGCACAACAATGGGCCTCAGGATCTCTGCGTGGTGCGGTTGTGAGACCGGTTGGATGTACTGCCAAATTCTCTGAAACACCTTTGGAGACGACTTATGGTAGAGAAATGAACATTCAATTCACGGGCAATAGCTCTGGTGGACATTCATGCAGTCAGCATGCTATTTGCACGCTCCCTCAAAACTTGTGACATCTGTGGCATTGTGCTGTGCGATAAAACTGCACATTTTAGAGTGGCCTTTTATTGTGGCCAGCCTAAGGCACACCTGTGAAATAATCATGCTGTCTAAACAGCATCTTGATATGCCAACCCCTGTGAGGTGTATGGATTATCTTGGCAAAAAAAATGCTCACTAACAAAGATTTAGACAGATTTGTGAACAATATTTGAGAGAAATAGGTATTTTGTGTACATAGAAAAATTTTACTAAACTTAATTTTAATTCAACTTTTAGTACTTCAAGTTTTTAATCAAATATGTATGTTTTATTGTATTCCAACTATTTTAATAATCAAAAATAATTTTTAGTTTTATTTAGTAACAAAACTGCTACTAGGATCTAGGCTATGTATGAATATTTTGTTAAATATGATATCATTGGGTTTTCTTGTTTTTTAGCATTATGGTAATGGGTAAATGATGTAGTTAATTGTCTTGAAGCAACCATTATCCCTCTTATTAGATGGATACATAAATAATGAAGTAAATAAGTGTGAAATATTTTTTGATTAGTCATTATGCAAACATGTTTGAATACATAATGCCACAATTAACAAATCAGAATGAAGTATTTCAGAGAGCTGTTTTGTAGGCTGAAATATGACCTGGACATGTCATGACTATAACCACTGCATTAGAAGAAGCACAAGTTGTCTCAATGCTGCTCACTAATGCTGTAAATTACACCTCCAGTAGAGTTTTGGCATTGCCCCCATCCTCCCGTCCCCTATTTAGGACTGCAGGCTCTATCTTCAAACAATTGGCTGTTTGCCCACTTTGTCTCTGTCCTAGTTAGCACCGTGCCATTGAGCTGTGAGGTCAGTCACTGGCACTTTTCAGTAAAGTGTTGGAGGGCTGTCTCAGACCCCTCTGAAGTGTTTACCTAGACCCCTTTCTTCAGCTTTAGCCCTCCCTGCGGCCCGCACTAAGATAAATATTGCCCTGTGTAGAGAGCTCTCTGAGAGGCAGACAGAGGCAAGCTTCTGCTCGTCTGACAATATTTACAAGAGCTCTAAGAGGAGTTAAACGAGTGTGTGAACAAAACGTAGTAGACTCACAGTTGACTTTTGTCCCGACGTTAAAGAAAAGGATGTTTTGAACTTTTAGCTTTGATACAAGACGCCACTAAAAATGGCTCAGGCGTGTGCACAAAAATTAAGAGTAACTTTAGGCATATGTCATAGCAATAATTTTATTAAACAGTGACAATTTTACACAATAAAAATTGCTCTTATTCCCAGAGGGGAGCCCTGGTTGCTGTCTGACAGCAAATTTTGTTTTGGACCCCACTGACAATGAAAGTCATTGTTTCAAATCAGTTTTTTTTTTTATCAAGTTTTTATCTTATTTTCTATTTTATTTTCCTATCCTATCCTATCCTATCCTATGGGGAAATGCCTTAAAAAACAGTTCCCCACACAGTAGCAACATGTAGCATGGGTCTGTCCAGGGCAAATATTATTGGTCGTTCACAATGACGAGGCGCTCTCATTAATTTGTCTTGTTTGTGTTATTTAATTTAGACTTGAATGAAGAGAGACATATAAACTAACATTTGCCCACGTCTCCCCTCTCTGACCTCCCTACCAGTGTGGGTAGGGAAAAAAATCTACACGTGTTACTCAAGGGTTCTTGTTTATTTAGTTTTATGCTTTCATTGCCGCCAAGTAAACATTTCAGTTGCAGTCTGTTAGAAAGTCACTTTTGCAAACTGTGGTTTCAGAGGTATGGGGCAGGATAGCAGATTACTCTGTGTGCTGCATTCAGAAGACCCTTACATTAGAGCTGGTCTCTAGTGCCTCTTTACCTGGGTTCACCTCAGCAACCACCAAAACATAGGATTAGTTTATTTACAGGGAGATTTTTGACTGAAAATGAACAGGATTTAAAGCTGACACGTTTAAACATTAATTAAAATTTCAACTGGAATCATATTCATTCTGTACGTGGATATTAACGTAAAGCTCACACCAACCACTTTAATTACATGTTCAGCATTCAAAATATCTTGGTCAGGCTAGGTGAAGCCAACTGAAAAAATATGCTTACAGGATAAGGTCCTGTGTAAACATTTAGAGCACTAAAAGTAGTAAACAGGTGGGCTCCCAAATTGGAAACAATGGTGGGAAAAGCATGACTTGACTGAAAGGTTTCCCACAAGAAAGGACATTCACTGGATAGCACAGGACTACCACAATGATTTATGGGCACCAGGCGGCATGGCACAAAGAAACATGTAAGTTCCTTAAGTCTTACTCATCACCGGAAAGGAACAGGTCTGCTTCTTCTTTAGTTCCCTACTCAGCACTGTTTTTACCACTACTAGAGCCAACATTTTTGTGAAGCAGAGCTAGGCAGTATGACATTTGTCATTTATTAATGATTTGATTGTAGAAATGCTTCAACCAATAGAAATTCTGTTATATGTTCTTAAAAACCATACGGTGTAACTAAAGGTTGAATGGTTCCCAAGCAACACTGCAACTTTGTATGAACAGTGCAGAGCTTTGTACTGTTATGAGGTCACTAGCTACGTTTACATGGACGCATTTTGTTTCAATCGGAATGAATTAATTCTGATTGATGAATCCAAACATATTGTTTACATGAACGCTAAATAAAGTGATCGGGTTGATGTGCTTGTTTATGTCACAAGCTTCAAATCAGAATAGATTTTTTGAAATGCGCACACTGCAGGAATATACTCAGTTTCCTGCTGTTTGTTTACGCATGCTATTCTCCTACATTGCTTCTTTTCTTTGTTTTAAAGAGCAAACCACATTAGGAGACAACGAGCACATGAACCGTTGTGCCATGCTGCTTATATTTATCAACCAGTAAAATAAGCCCCTTCTCGCGCCCATAAAAAGGCGTCTGTGGATAAGAAAACAAGGACTGGTGGGACAGTTGTCCTACTCCACTTCACAGACGATGAGTCAAAGGAAACTTTTAGAATGTCACGACAGTCATTTATGACACTTCATTCAACAACAACAACAGCTCATTCCACGCGTCATACACCATTACACCATTTCTGCGTCATTGTACATGTACATTGTACAACTCTCCAATTTCAGTTTTCAATCCGTTAAAGTGTTTACATGTCAATTTGGATTTGGCCAATTCATTACCATTAATGTGGTTACATGTGACTTTTTTTTATTCCGACTGTGGTACTAGTCCGATTACAATCGGACTTTTAGGGTCCACGAAAACGCAACCACTGTTACAGGTGAGTAACTGTGTATATATGTTACTTGCATATTCCATGTCTCAGAAAAAAAATGTATTCATACTTTTTTAAAGGGGTGGTAAAATGCCCTTTTCACAAGATGTAAAATAAATCTCTGATGTCCCCAGAGTGTGTGTGTGAAGTTTTAGCACAAAATACCCCACAGATATTTTTATATAGCATGTTAAAGTTGTCACTTTTTGAGGGTTAGCAAAAACGCTCCGTTTTGTGCCTGGCCCTTTAAATGCAAAAGAGCTGCCTCAGAGGGTGGGGTTTCAAGAGCTCTTGTGTTAGCAGCTGAGATTACCTCACGCAGACACACTAAAATAACAGAAACTGTTCTGCCTTTAATGTTAAAACAGAGTCAGTCAAAGATGGAGAGACTAAAGAAGAAGTGACAACATGTAGAATGCAACAGGACGTCTCTAAATGGTTTGTTGATGAATTTATGTTGCTCATGTGGTGTTAACTATCTTCAATTAGCATATTCTGTCATGATAATCTATAAATCGCTCGTATAGGAACTGTTGTGAGATGCACACAGAGTGACTTTTTATTGCATGTGAAAAGAAGGATGCTAAAGTTTGAGCTGACTCACAAATGTACTCTTATACAACAAATTTTCCTCTTCTCGACATGGACTGCGTGTCCTGGGGGCGGGGTTTATGTACATTTTTGGGTTGCTGATGTCACTAACCCGTGAGGAATGTCGTGTAGTCCCTACCAGACGTTTGTTGTAGTCCTTTTCTTTAAAAGCAAATATCTCCCTTTGCTTTGAACTTTGAGCGTTGTAACTTTCCATATGTTGTTTATGCTCAAACAGCAACATTTCACACGAGCTAAAGTTAGAAAAGTGAAATCGTGTTTTACCACCCGTTTAAGCCTTATTTTAATTTTTTTATATATATTTTTACCTCAAGTATTACATAATGTTAATCTTTTGTATAGATGCCAATCTTATGTCTTATAAATAATCTTTTTGATTTTATATTTAAGTTAAAAAAATACAATTATATTATTTTTACATTTTTAACAAAAATGTATTTATACTCATTACCCCCATGACCTGCCTTAATGATGGGTCATCCAGAATTTGAGACTCTTGTGCACCCTTCTTCTAAAACTTTGTGAATCATGGTACAGGCGGAATGCACCCCTTTTGTCTGGAAGAAAGAAGCTCTCATCCTCCCATCCCCCTTTCCCTTCTCTAATGGGAGGCCCCCATTCCGGCCTGTTAGACATTTTCCTGCACCCCCCCCCCCCCCCCCCCCAGCACTCTGTTGCTATCCCGTAAATTGAGCTCTCCCTTTGGAGGCACTAATTAAGAGTCCTAATCCTCTCATCCGCAGAAAAGAGGAGGGCTGACGGGAAATGTTTCCTTGCAGTTCATTATCTATGTGTCCAATGGCGCTGATGCTGGCAGTGCCTCTCCTGGTCGTAAATGCAGTAAAAAATTGCAGCCGTCTGTAAATCATCTCACTTTCTCAGCATGATGGCATGAGATGGCTATCGCGAGCCAAGACGCTTCTGGTTAAAGTAAAGAATGCTGCCAATTTCGGCACTGGTGGTAATGACAGGACTCTTTGAAGCATGTAGGGTCCAAACGGCTGAGTAAAAAGTAATGGATGGCAATGAAAGGCATGAGCCACGGGGATATGGCAGCAAGAGGGGAAGTTTCATCCACGGGAAGTGATGCATTCACAATGGAAAAGAATTTTAATGAGGGGTCTTATTGTCTGTGGCATTGAGGCAAAGCATTTGTGACCTGGAATTGCACAAAAAGGATGTTAAATGCTGAGTAACAGGAATGAGTGCTTGCTGCGATTACTTACTTCATTCCAACCTGCCAGGAAGACCACTGCCTGGGTGTAGAAGAATAACAAAGAGACCAAAATGGAGAGTGAACCAAAGCTTCTTTGGTTTATGAAAAGCACAGAATTGCTTCGCGTTTGTGGCCAGAGGCATCTGAAGTAGGAGTACAAACAGAAAATGGAGGGCCCCCTAGAGAGGGCAAAGAAGAGGTACCGCAACCAGCCTGTCTGACCCCCAACTGAGGCATCCACAAGACCAATAACAGTGTGCCTTCACAGATGTTTTCAGTTTAAAGGGTTTACAACAAATTCTTTCACATAATTCCCCTGAGCATGTTGCAATCAGAGCCAACAGTCGGCTAGAAAAGTCAGGATCCTGTTTTATGTAAATGGCCTATTAGCTTAACTGTTTCTTATCGCACCTGGAAACCTCTCTCTGAGCTTGAAAGTCTTGTTTTAAAGCATTGTTCACCCAATAATGATTAACTCGCCCTCATGTTGTTCCAAACCTGAATGACTTTCTTTCTTCTGCATAACACAAAAGATGATATTTTAAACAACTAGTGTTGTCTATACAAAGAAAGTCAGTGGGGTCCAAAAAAACAATTGGACCCTTGATGGCTTTCATTGTATGAACGGCAACACCGTTTCACTGAATAAAGTAAGTCATACAGGCATTTTTGTTTATATATTAGATATATGTGATTTATTGTTTTATCACTCCATAAATCAGAAATTAATGTTAACAGCAAAAAAAATGAAATAAAACTGTAAAGTTTGGGATATGCAGTGTACAGTGGAGATTTCTGGCTCATTGCATGAAAACAAAAATCTTTTTGAGAAAACAGCCTTTAAAGATCTGTATTTTTATTGAAATCTACAGACCAAATAGAAAACATATGATAAAATGAACACGTATATGAGTGTTTTAGGGTGTTTTCATTACACTAGTCTGAAAGCAGACAATTAGCCCAAAATCTCACAATTTGATAAGTTTATGAAAAAACAATGTTTTTACCTGGTAGAAAGTTTTTGGTACTGTAGGTCTCACAGTGGGCCTTAGCGTGACACCTTTTGGAAACCACTGCTTTATGCAACACTGGGGAAAATATTATCTCACAATTTTGAGTGTTGACCTTTTCTAATCCACTCAGATAACAAGGTCTCACCCCCATGTGAACCCAAGCAGGGATTCCCTCAAATGAATCACTGTGGCTCTTGAGCTCTTGCTTTGTCTTGATGTGAGAATACTTCCTTCACGGCCATAGTTCCTGTTGTAAAAGATCTTTTGGTGGACCAGTAGTGCTGAAGCAGCACTGACCACTGTTAGTGCATCCATTGTGTTAATGGACATCCTTTGTATCAGCCGCAGTGCAGAGGCCAAAGGGCCTCGTGGAGCACCATAGAGACCAGCGTTCCCAAGAGAAGTTGAAGAAAATGAACTCCCTTTTCCGTTTTTAGATTTGTAGAGCTTAAGGGAGTGCATAACCATGAGCCTGTATTGGAAACCCTCAATCACGCTAAGCTGATGTTTTCTGGGTTTTCATGGGCAAGGAACGATAGTGTGTACTCTAAGGAGCAGTAAATCACTGATTCAAGCAAGCACCAAAGGCACAAAGTAGCTCTTAAAAGGGTGTCTAAGTGCCGTTTTCGAAACCACAAATATCAGTGCTGTGACCCCGCAACCAGTCATCCAATGAGATTTTGAGGCATGCTATATGGATGTCAGATCTTCAGTATGATTGTTTTAATCCACCCATTTTAAATGACTAACTTTGGTTTTGAGGGCTTTGGCATTCTGCAACCTCATAATATCTAGAGCGCTGGAGATAATCGACATCTTAGTGCAAAAGTATGTACTTAATCTTGAAAAAACACATGTGTTCAGTGTTCATTTATTGATTCAAATATCCTTTAAGTACAGTTCATATTTTGTAATTTCATATGAATTCATTGTAGTCCATTGTATTCTTGTATTCTCATTAATATATAAGGTAATACATTTTTTTTTAAATCACATTGTTATTAAGCAAGGATGAATTAAATTGATCAAAAGTAACAGTAAAACAGTTATAATGTTACAAAGATTTCTATTTAAAATCTGCATATTAAAATGATTTCTGAAGGATCGTGTGACACTGAAGACTGGACTAATTGCTGTTGATAATTGTAGTAATATTTATATGTAACAATATACATTGGAATAATATTTCTTAATAATACTGTTTTAGTGTATTTTGATCTAAACAATGCCGCCATGGTAAGTATTTACATATAAAACAATAATTGTTTCATCAGTAATTTTGATGACAAGATTGGCGACTCAAATGATAAATCAGGTGGGTGATTAGCTTTATGTGTAAGTAGTCTTTCTGAGACTTCTATCATCATCTAAGTGGCACTGTTACACCAAAAGCATGTTAATGTGTAGCATAACACCCACATAGTGGCAGCTCTATACCTTGTGCTGTGATACATTGGGCTTATTTGCTGGTGACCCCACTGCCATGATAGCTTTTGTCCAAGGTCTGAGACACTGTGGAAGTATCGAGACAATTAAGGTAACTAGTCCAGTGCCTCAGAGAGGCTTAATAAATCACATTCGCCTCTCAGGATATATAAGGGCCAGCAGCATGCTGGAAATTTTGTGAGTGATTGGATGGATTTTGCCAGTTGTTTGACATGGCCTTAGACTGCCGGAGAGAAGCCAGCGATTGTAAACATTAACAGGAAAGGCACATAAGGCCTGCCGAGGATCTGGGGCTACTGTATTTATGACAGGGCTTTGTAAACCTAGGACCTGCTATGAACTAAACTCTGTCATTAATGACATTAGGAAAACATTAGTAAAAAAAAAAAAAACCTCAAACATTAATTATGATACCTTGTGTCTTAACACATTTTAATGAAACTTTTAAGTCGACAAGCATTATATAACGCATGACAGTTCATTTACTGGTATCACTACCATTAAAAAGTTTACATTGTTTTCATCAACTGTTTCCAACATTGATGATAAATAATATTTTTTGAGCAGCAAATCAGCATACTAGAAGGATTACTGAAGGATCGTGTGACACTGGCTGTAAAACTATGGCCGTTAAAAAATTCATTTAAATTTAGATTTTTAAATCTATTAAATAAGAAAACCACTCATTTAAATTGTAATAATATTTCACAATTTTTGATCAAATATATGAGCACAATTTCATAAACATTAAAAAATCTCCCTTTTGAATATAGTATACGTTTAAAATTTTATGAAATGCTTCAAAGGTTTTGTTTAGGGCTGGTAAACAACAACAAAGCAATGCACTAAAACTACTCGGAACACCTGAAGGCCCGGGCGTACTTAATTTTCTGCATTCTGCTCCGTCTCTTGCACAGTTGAGCACGCGACCCTTTCAGAGTGTACTCCTTTGGCCATGAGTGCGGTAAGACACGAGCGGACTATGTTTTCAAGAGCTCAAGTCACTCGCACATGCACTGTTGTAAGCGCACCTGGGCTTTAGCATAGCAACACTCTGGCAATGACCAAAATTATTTATTTATTTTTGGGGGGGGGGCAAATTTTCTTTTCAATGTAAGAGGCAAACAAGCAACTCTTACAATATTCTAATTTGACACATCTTAAAGGATCTACAGTTAACAAGAGCTATATCAGTTATGGCTGTGGTATGGATGCCATAACTTAATCTACTTGGCCTTTGCCAGAAATCCTCTATTAATAAGAAATGTATCGTTTTACAAAGCCCCTGGGGTGTTAAAAGAAGAGTCATTCACTTAATACTTCCTTTCAGTGCTGGAAGCGGTTTTCGTGCTCTTCCCTAAACCCCTAATCCTTCTGCCGCCACAACTAACGCCTTGGGAAAAAACCATCAACACAGGCTAAATGGGAATGTTATACAGTGTGACATTTCCCAGGTGCAGGATGGATAGCGAAGACGAGCCTCCTTTTCCCCCCTGAGCATTTAAATGTTGCGTACTGCTGCACCAAGATGTGTGACATTAAGTCAAAAAAGGCCTCACTAGGTTGTTAAAAAATGGGAACAAATTGCATGCTACCATGATCGTCTGACTTCACTGGTGGCTACCACTCGGCCTGCGGCTTCCCAGGGTTCAAGGCAGCATAGGGATCTGGTGTGGAGCGGTTTGCATGGTGCTGTGTAGTTAGGCCCCTTGCCAGGCCATTCTGCTGGAATTTCCTGTCTGAATCGACTCCCTCCTCGTTCCTGGAGCGAGACAGAAAAGCCTTTTTAATTACACCGCTGCTGCCTGGCCTCTCAGGATATTATTATTGTTCTTGAGTGCTTCCTCTAAAGATGAGCTACTCTCAGTACAAAGCCGCCTGTCTCTCGGCTCCGTTCGGACATGAAAAGTGAATGTTTTTCCTCTACTTTGAGTACCCGTTGATAATGTCTACCACCTGCTATTGTCTTTAAAAGGATATAAATACCACAAGCTAATCCTGCAACAGAACATGGATGCCTGGTTCTCACCAGGTCCTGAGAGGATGTTTTGCACATTTAAAAAATTATAATGGGGGACTGAAACAATACTACTTTTTTTAACCTAAACATGGTGCTTATTTAAAATTTTTAATAGAGTATGCATACAAAAATAATAATAATAATAATATATTATTATTATGGGGGGGTGGGGGTATAGAATAAAATACAAATTTTACTTAAAAGTTTAATTTTAACTTAGTCAAGTCTAATTTAGATTCATTCATTATGATTGGATTGGATTGCAGCAAAAAAATCATGTCATGAGTATTTTGGTGAATTTTAAATTAATGTAATATTTTTAACCCTAAAATGTGCATAACAGAATATTTTTATATTAAAATAATTGAAATTTACTTTGAAGTCATCATGAAATCAAAATTGACCGTTCCTTTTTTTTATGGAATATTCAATCAGAAAATGTCAAAATATGTCATTTTATTCATAAGAATAAAATTAAGATGTTCTTAAAAATATATTTAAGTAACCATCAAAAGATTTAGAACATTCTTAAAAATATTCTTACAAACTTTTAATCTCAAATGTTCTGTAGTATTATTATTATTTTCATTAACCTGGCCACAGTCTGATTTAGGGAGAATTTTTTTGCTCAAACCTCTTGCCTTTGGTAGGAGCATATCATGTTATTCAATCTAGAGAAGAAAGTGGGTCAAACCATAAGATCACACCTGTGTATCTTCACGAGCGGTGGACTTTGGTCCTTTTTTTTGCTCCAAAAGCAATGGATGATGATGAAATAAGCCCTTCTCAGGCCACCCCTGCCTCATAAGTATTTGCCCTATCTCTTGTCAGAGTTAGTGCATCCAAGATTAGGTCATTCAGTGGTTGCTATTCAGAGAATGACTATTATATGATGTTTGGTCTTTTTTGCAGTGAATTTATGATGTTTAATGTGAAGCATTGCATTAGCTCAGTGAGAGAAAAAATGAAAAACTGCTCCTAGTAATGAACACTAAGCGTAGCTTTCTAAATGTTTTAGCTCATATATGATCCTCCACGCTTTACAGAACCAGTTCCCATCATTCTTAAACACACAGGAATCCCATGAGTTTCCAACGGCTTACTCAAGCGCTGACATGCTGCACACTTGGCCATAGCATCAAAAAGTATGTTATGTATATGCATGCTTATTCTCATACACGCAAGCCCTCATTACGTTGGCCTCTACACCAGGATTTGAGAAATGCCTCTCTATATCCAACTCACCAAGGAAAGGGAGTCCACCTAATTGGCAAGGAAAAATGTTCTATTACAGCCTGAAAGTATGCCGTCATTTTGAGCTTTTCAGATGGATTTAAGCCATCACACCATCATCCCTCCCTGCAGTTGTGAAGAAGGCTGCTTACCTGTCAGTTGTACTTTCCGATTTTGACAGTGTTGAAGGGGTTGAAGAGTTGATCATTTCTCCAGGACAAATTCCACTGGAAATACCAACATTTAAATCTAATGCAAGCTCACAAAGTACATTACCATACAGTGTTTTTTGTAAAGCTTTGGTTTAAAAAACGTGACTATTATTACAGCTCAAAATCTTTGAATTGAGCAGACATTATTTTTGGATGAAGAAATGATAAACGCCTGCAAAAACAAGAGAGAACCAACACAAAATGAACTGATTATGTTAGTCAATGTATGCATTTTCCTGTCAGCTTTTAGTTTTTCTTTGCAATGTTTTTCCTCATACTTAAACTATTTGAAAAATATATTTTTTAAAATCTTCATATTTTGGTTTAATCAAACTTGTAAGGTCATTAAAAAGACAAAACCCCTCTGGACATCACTTTTGGCCACCGTTGTATAATTTTATGTTTATACATATTAAATTACATATTTAATGTATTATTTATATTTATTATTATAATATTATTGATATAATAATTTTTATATTTGGTAGATTGATTGGTTGACTTCTAAATTAGTATGCATTTGGCAATGGAATTAAATAATATTTATATTAATAATAATTAAATTAAGGATACTCGGATTACAGCAGTTTTATAAAAGGGTCCATTTTTTTACCACTGGATTTGTTGTTTCTTGTACAGTATTGGTTTTTTGTTCATTTTCTGAAAGAAGAAAAAAGTGATTTTATTTGATAGGCCTCTTTTATACTTACAATTCCAGTAAATAACGTAAAATTATTGTGGTCTGAGTAGGCGTGTCCACATTTTTTACCGTTATTGGTCTCGTTCCCTGTGGTGTAAAATCTGCTCATACTAAATTATAAGAATAACTTAGATAGAAAGCTGCTTGCAGGTGAATAAAGTGCAGGTTTTTGCAATGAAAAATTGTGCAGAAAGCTTTTTAGTGAATTCGCCCCAGGTTGTTGGACACATTCTTTATAGTCTTGAATCGGGATAATGCATGCTTGAGAGTCACCATGATGATTGGAGTGAAAGCGGCAGCTCTGGAATGCTGACTCATATAGGTCTCCTCCTGATGGGCCCCTGAGAGGCTCCTGTGGCCCTTCCCCACCTTGATCTACCCTGATCTCCTCACAGGAGAAGATAATGATCTGAAGACTTTACCCCCATGTTCTCCATTCTCAGGTCAAGTCTGACTCACCGGTGCATGTTATGCCCAAGAATTTTTAATACAGGCGAGGAATGGGCACAGACAGACACGCACAGGAGATGAGATGATGAGTCGATCCAAAAATAGCTTCAGGAGCTCATTAAGAGCAAATAGTAATGACAAACACACATTTAAGACGCAGACAGTATACTCCATTTAGTGCTTACTCAAAGATCTATAACCACCACCTCAAGTGAGTTCCAGTCATTAATGAAAGCATTTTGGTTTTTAACAAGACCCCCTTAAAAGCAATCAACCTTTTTATGACAGGAAGAGCATGTTTCAGTCCTCTTTTTTTCTAGCCCAGACAAATAAAAACTTGTCATGAGAAACTGTAATTCACTCATTGCACATGTAAGACCACTAATATTAACGAATCATCTGTAAGTTTTCAAGCTCAGTTTTAAAATCAAACATAGTTTGGAATTAGCATGTTGCTAAGCTAACAACACCGTACATAGGCTTACAAATAGGCTACATAGCACTTTGTGAACAAATACATTTTGAATAAGAATTTGTTCCAAGACCATTTTTCTCCTTGTCGTCTTGTTTCTATGGTGTTATGCATAACGTGTTTGTGTTTAATGTGGTTTGAATCAGGGTTATTGTATTGTATTGTAAAACTAAAACCATAAAAAATTGAAATAATTGAATTTATTTAATTTCAGCTAGTTTCCAAAATCTGATTTTAGTTCAACTAGATATACTAATAACTAAAACTGAAATAAAAAAATAAATGAAACCCATATAGACATATGACAAAACGCAAAGCAAAATTACTAAAACTTTTACTAATATTAATAATTTAAGCTGTTAACAAAAACTATAATACTATTGCAATGATACTATACTAACACTGGATTTCACTTATATATATATATATATATATATATATATACTGTATATATTTATATATATATATATTAGGAACACCGGTCACAAACCGCACAAAACAACCATCTTGTATTTTGGCCTCTGTCTTATTTGTCTTTTTTCTCTTCTGTTCTTGACTCCATAGCACCTCATTTATTCTCAACCTTCCACACGCCGATCCCGATTGACATGCGACACCATGAGGGGAGGTACCATTACGAGCCACACCCTCTGCACTCTATGCACGGGTAAGTTTGCTTTGCACTTCGACATTCATTTTCCTCTGTCTGCACTGATGGAATCATCATTAATCAAGTCTCAAAGAAAACAATAACCTGTTGAGTCATCTTCCGTATAAAGCACGCAGATTCAGAACATGCTGTGGTCAGGTCAAGCCCAGTACAGCAGTTTGTCTTCTGCGTGAAAGATTGTTCAGCTCTAGTCGGAGATGTGCAACACAACACATGGAGAACAAATGTCCAAGTAGTGAGAAACAAATGCCAATGTCTCAAGCAGTTTCATATCACAGACAGAATATTAGCATCTCTCATCCTTGTAATATTTCATTGTTTTGGACAGCATCTGTGAGTCTGGCATTTACTGAAACCGTTTTGGAAGATTTTGACATTTAAACCTGGGAATAATAAGAAAGTCTTGGGTTTAAATATATTAAAAGCAAATAGACAAACCAAATAATAAGACATTTTTTTTAAGTATTTTTTTTATCAGGTTAAGCATTCACTCAAGTTATGTAAAAAATCATCATAAAAAATAATAAATGACAAAATAGGAGCATGTTCACATATATGAAGACTAACCTGAGAAACAATCGGTGCATTTGCATTGAAAATCCCAGATTTGATAGCGGTACATACTGTGAGCCCAGCGACACTAGAACAATTTATCACAGGATAGAACAGCCCGGGAAAGAGAATTCCTGGCCTCTCTCATTCTGTGTGCTTTGGCTTCTTTGATTAATGTGACTTGGCCTTGACAGAGGCCCCCTAATTCATCAAGACCTTGATTTAGCTGTCCTTTTCACTGCCTGTGCCCAGTTCACCTAATTACATGTATTGCAAAGCAAATTAGGCTCAATGTTATCTTTTGGAGAAGTAGTGGCAAGGGTCTGATTTAGTGATCGGATCATATAGAATGATTCATGATACATAGGTTTTATGCTCACCCCCTTAAGATATATATACATCTTTGCCATATGTAAGAGTAGTTGTAAGAGGAACATTTAGGGTGTGGTCACACTTATAGTTCGGTTCGCTTGGTTTGTTTGGTCCAGACCACAAAAAAAGAAACATTTCGTGGTTTCTTATGCAAGAAGAGTCCTGATCCTCTAAGCGTTCACATTGGCATTTTAGCACCGAACCTAAAGGGATAGGGATATGTTCACAACCTGATTGGTCAGCTTTTATTATGTAGACTTCACTTCAGAACTTACCGAACATCCAAAACAATGCTGTGTGCTGGGATAAATGCACTCGTTTTATGTGCATAGCCTCAGTACTGTATGATGGTATTTTGCCCTGATAAGAACTTGTGAAGAGCTTATAAAATGTATGAAGTAGTCAAAAAAATGGCAGTAAGTAATCCCTCCGTCCCACACACAAACGGAGGTCTTTTGCGAGGAGACGTCTGTACTTCCTGTACCGAACTGTAATGGGCAACATTGCGACTCACATATTCATAGCATTCACACTTATTCAAATGAACCGCACTAACAGAGCAATCGCACCAGGGTTCGTTTTAATCTAACCAAACATGCCAAGTGTGAACACACCCTTAGACAAACATTTACGAAACAAATAAATACAATTAGATCTGTGCATTGGTGGTAGGGATTTTTCAATGTCTCTTTCTGTATGTTACACCAATAGCTAATAGGAGTGAGTCATTAATTCAACTAATTTGTTCCAACATACTGATTAATTTATGAATGAAACTAGTGACTGTCTTAAAAAGTGATTAATTGATTTGCTCTCTTAAATGATTCATGCAATCACTGTTTCATTCCGGGATGCCATTACAGTGTTGCAGCGGTTGTAAGTTACTCAATATTAAAATCTTCATTTAATGTCATATAACACTGGCAATTGTGATTGTGATTTTGGCTTGTGACCTGCATTTTAAAAAAGTGTGTCTGCATATGCTGCAGATATGTGTTTGCCAAAGAATCTTCCAAAGCAATCAAATCTCTCCCCACACGCATAAATAGGAATAGTTGACAAGTCTTCAAGATGAATGTTTAAATGTTTGTAGAGTATTTCAACATGTAAACAAAGCAATTAGCATCCAGAATCTAGCTTTCATTCCCCAAACCTCAATGAGAGCAGAGTGAATGAGAAAAACACATCATTTGCTCAAAATAATTTTTCTTTTGGAAAACAGTTTCAGATTTCAGTGGTATCAAGCACCACCCAACCTTTTTCAAAACAATGAATGTACTACAAAGAAGTTGTCTAAAGTAATAAGTCTTTTTATATAGTGAAGGGAAACTTTGCACATATCTTTTGGTAAATGTTATGGTAGATAATGCATGTTTGTAAGTTTTGGACATACAGTAATATTGCAAAGAAAGAGAGTGACTGGAGAGCATGCATTGAGTTTGGAAAAGGTTCCCATGGCTGCCACAGTGGCAGTTACCTGCAGTCTCTGTGGGATAAGATGTGACTCATCTAAATCAGAGCAAGAGACCAGAGATGTGGCATACTGATATTCTCTCTGGAGTCAGCAGGGAATAGGCATATTCTGAATATTTCCACAGAGCCTGCGGAATGAAATAACACATATTGTCAAAATATGAGCATTTATGAAGTTCACATAAGCATTATATATTTATATATAAGATTATGGTTTTAAGTTATATATATATTATATGATGTATGTATATATATATATATATATATATATATATATATACATCATATAATATATATAATCTTTTTAGCTATTAAACTTGTCATGACCGTTTCAAGTTACATATCAATTCGGTGGTTTTTGCACAGGTGTTCTACAGCAGTTAGGTAACAAGGAACATTGCTAATGACTGCTGTAAGATGGTAACAGTACCTTCACGATATTGTTTCATCAGTCGCTGACTTTTTTTGTGTGTGTGGTAATAGAGACACTAAAAAGAATGTAAAATGGAGACAGTTATTGTGTTTTGGTACTATGGGCTGGTACCACCCATGGTGCTACGATGGAAGACTGCTAAAAATGACAGGTAGCTATTAAGAAGAAGCTCTCTAAATTCACCATGACATACCCTGTCTATGACTAAGGTCTCCTCAACTGTTCAAGTACCATCTTGTCAGAGAGAGGGCGTAACAACAAGACCTTGGCTATCATTCTTGTCAGTAGGGGCCCACTTTTTCTTATCCCCTGACAGGTAAAGTTGTAAATAATGGCTTATTATTGAGGGTTCAAACACCCAGAGCAGTTTTCCTGATTTATTAATGCGTTGACATGTTGTCTTGTCGATTTTGACTGTCTGGCGAACACTGAGAAATGTGGGAATGTACCCAAAAATGGGTTAATATGTGTTTATGTATATTTAAGCGTTGTCTCTCACTGTTGTTGACATACTTTCCCATAGTAGTTCAATTATGGCGGGCAAGACTTCAAAACAACTGTAAATATTACTCCAAATGTTTAATTATGTGCCAATAAGGCTGAGAATTCGTAATAACATCATGCTTAAAGTCAGCATGAAATCAAAATTAATCCTGTTTACTTTTTTAATGCAGATTGCTGGACTTCTTGTGCATGATTTGTTTTACAGAAGTAAAGAGGGTTGCAATTGGTGTTTCATGTTGGCTTTAAGCTTTAGTCTGAGGTTTTAAATAAAATTAAAAATGTGTAAAGAATTACATCAAGAAAGATTACTCTCCTACTAACAATAGAGTTTGTCAATGTAAAGAAGGCAATTTCTGTCAAGCTGTCTTCTGTATCAAATATATATATATATATATATATATATATATATATATATATATATATATATATATATATATATATATTTGTGTGTTTTTAATTAACCATTTTAATTGACAAATTTTGATGTTCAGTTTGGGACACTGAAACCAATGGTCACAATATTTACAATACAACCATCATGACATTTTCTGTGGCGATGCCATCTGTTGTCATACTGTTGTCAGTGGTCAAGATGATAACCAACATGTGCTTATGGCCACATACAGATAACACCCCTTTGCTGGCAGTTTGCAAAATCATAGCACTATAGCAGGGGAATATTAATTTTGAGCACTTGCTTCACCCCAACCCCCCCCCCAAAAAAACGGGGGGAGGGTTTGGTGGTTTGTGTATGGCAAGTCTGTTTTCTTTCAGCTCCTCAAGAACAGAGACGTCTTTATGGCTATCCTTTCAAGGAGGCTTATGGCAGAAAGTTGGCAACAGGACAAGCCTGGTAGTCTGCAGGCGTTTACTGGAAACTGAGCACGACTCCGGCTGGGTGCAGGTTGGCCTCCGAACAGAGATGGTATAAATGAGAGACTGAGATGAAGCCAGACTGTGCCAAGCATAATGCATCTGATACCTGCCATTCAGATAGTCACTGTAGGCCTTGCTCACATCTCATTAAAGGTACAAAAAACGGTTTATCCCTTTTTGAAAATTGCATGTATTAAAGCAATGGTTTCAAATTTTGTCATCATTTACTCACCCTCATGTCATGTTTAACCTCTAGTCTTTCTTCAGGTCTACGCAGAAGAAGATGTTAAGCAGAATGTTCACACTGCTTCATACAATGAAAGTGAATTGTAATCGGGGCCGGTCAAGCTACAAAACTACATCATAAGTGCAATAACTTCTTATGAAGTCATAATTAGCTTTGTGTGATAAGCAGACCAAAAATCAAGTTATTTACTGAAGGTAATTCCTTCCCTCGGTTCTCAAATGGTGTTTGCGCAATCTGAATGTACACATGCATCATAATAAATTACTAACCACACAATAACCAATGGTGTTTGGCATCATCAACATCAAACCATACTGTTACATGTCTTTACGTCATATTGGGAGATTTTTTTTTAAGTCCACCTGTGTTGAAAATCAAGCTTTTAATGTTGTTTATATGTCTGTGTTATTTTTAATATATTTTAAGACAAACCATGTGCAAAATCATAAGTCAACATCATTGCTGAGTATTTTCTCCTTAAAACTGCAGTGAACCAAAGACAGTCTCAAAAACGCGGCTTGAAATCGCTGATGTTTCTGACATCACAAACTTTGTAACCAATTACGTCAACGTGTGATCACCAACGAGTTGATCTCTGAGCTGGTGTGAGTGAGTGGAGGCAGGGCTAATTTGCATATTCATAGAACCTCATATAATATAAATATGTCATTTTGGTGATCAAAGATTAGTTTTAAGGGATAAAATGATTGACTACAAGGGGGGCTTTAAATAATTAGCTAATTACATTTCAGGTTGTTCCTCACACAAAGCTTAAGAAAATTTTGAATATATTTATTTTACATGTTTGGCTCTGTTTACCCTGAATGGCCCTGGTATTAAGATGCGTTTTGGTCGATCAGATCACCTTTGGACGACACTAAACACAGGTGTAAACGGGGTCTAAAACGTTTTGAGCTTGTCCAATTTTGACCACTTCCAGAGGTTGTTGAACCTCTTGAAACAGCGCCTATGATACGTTTAAAGTCTTTTACAAGTCAAATACTTTTTGGTCATTTTTTGCAACTTGACAATCCATGGTCACCATTCACTTTGATTGTATGTAAAGAGCAGGAGTGAACTTTCTCCTTGGTTTGGAAAAACATGACAGTGAGTAGATGATGACAGAACTGTTACTTTAAAGATTTGGCACATAACTAAATGCATTTTGATGGAGGTAATCTGTAATCCTCTTCATTCACATGCCAAAAAATTGTAAACAACGCACACTTTCATAAAAGAAACATTCCCCTTTCATTCAGGCAAAGGCTTTTTTTCTCCCCCATTGAGTATGGTCTAATTTTCCTGGATACAAAATGAATGTGTAGCTATAGTTGTAGCCTGCTTGCCATCAAATCCCCAGAAGAACCGACCATCCCCCCCCATAATTTGCAGCCCGAGCGCAGAACACACCCTTGTGGAACGCAGGCTCTGATTCATACGCATGGTCATTTCCTCTCCCAGTGGAAAGTGAAGTAGTATGGGGACATAGACAGGTCTGCTTTATTTAACACGATCTGACATTCCCTCTGTGTTCAAGAAAGCTCCATTTAGGGACTCAACTGTAACAGAGCTCTCTCGAATACTTAATTCTGATTGGTCAAACACAGCATAAGCCAGTCAGAATCAGTTTTACATTAGGTTCCAGATCATATAATTGGGTTTATTTTGCAATAATGACCAACTGTTTTTTTTTTCTTTCATGGCCTTCATGTATCTCAAACAGTAGATCATGGCAGTATAGGAACGGCAAGGTCATGGGTTCACTTTGAATAAAAGTGTGTGCCAAATGCGTAAATGTAAATGTGGGACATCAGGTTCTGATCTTGCTCTCGTCCAAGTGTTTAACCACTGTATACTAATATGTCATTTAGGGAACCACACGCAAACATCTCTTCAAAGTCCTCTTGCTACTGAAGATCAGAGATGTGTGCTCTACTTTCAGGAAATGTAAGAGTTACAGGTGCCTCCTGGCTGGTATTCTTTGGACTGGCGTGATATACCTGCCAAGACGTGACACATTTATATCCTCACCTTGACCTGTGGGCTATCTGTGAACTTCTGCCCCATTATCTTGTTCTAATCATCAGCCTCTTCAAACAGTGGCTGGGAAATGGGGAGGGAATATTAAGCAGTCTCATCATAACACTTCAGGCGTGTGTCTTCAGAGGCATCAATCCCACGCAAACATTACAACCAACCATGTACTACAGCTTTCTCAGTTTCGACTTGTTCAATGCCTCAGGCATAAAGGGAGGAGTAGCTTGTCTATGTTTGGGAGTTGTGAAAAAAAATATATGACCAGTTTGACAGTAAAGGTCTGAAGCCCAGACCCAAGGTCTGAAGCCAAAGACCCTTTTTGACCCAATTGGTGCTTTTAGATGTTACATCTGGACCTGGAGCATTTTTGAAGCACAAAAAGGGGGCTGAGCCGGCCGTCGATCCCGGATAATCGAAAATGGGCAAAAAGGCAGGATTAGCTGAGGTGTCGTGATGGCAAACAGACAGCAGACAAACGGCTAGTAGTGACAACAGCGCAATCCACCTGTCACTCAAGTGGCCATTCCCTTAATTATGCACAACTTTAAGGTTTGATATAATTTAAACGGATGAGTTATTTAAAAAAATCACCCCTCACAGTTGTCATGAAGTGTAAAGTTAGCTATATAGACCAAAACCATTTTTTGTACCAGGCTGTAAACATTTTTTTTCTACTGTAAAGTTGGGCGTATTAACATGGGGGTCTAGGGGATTGACTTTCTTTTGGAGTCTGTCTCTTGTGGCCAGTCAATGAATTGCAGTTGAAGTCACTCAAGAGAGAGATCGGAAGGTTGCCGCTTGGTGTATATATATATTTAGAAATCTTTAAACATCATTATAACATTAAAACAAGGAAAACAACAATTTGCCAATAAGGTAAGAAAAATAAACTGTTAGATAGATCAGCTCTATATGTTTTCTGATTTAATAAAAAAAAATCTGAATATTTATAATTTTGCTTCTCAGGTACACTTTTGTGAATGTTTAGACATTTTGAATGGAGGACAAGAAAAAGTTTTAGTCTTGATTGTCGAATCAAACTGTTTATGAACCATTTTATTTCTTTACTTTACTTTCCTAAATTTATTATGCAATATATTTCAAAGCTGAACTGGATATTCAAGAAGAAGAAAAATCTTGGATGAGATTTAATTGTATCCATCAGAAATGTGTTAAATTGTGAAAAGTGAGCGTTACATACCAGAAGGGAACCATGGATTTGTGATGTCATCTAAAAGGGAAAGTCAATAAATTGTGCACCATAAAATCAGGAATATGCATTAAGGAATTTAATGGTAATTTCCAGATGAGTTCTGAGCTTGTTTTAAGTGAAATAATTAAGATCTGTCACTGACACAGTGATAAAGATAGGGATGGTAAAAAGTATTTTTATGTGACCTTAAGACATGGATTTGCACAGAGGTTTCCTAATTACGCTTTAAGCGCTTAAACTATTTAGCAGCCTGTCTTTGTGCAAAAAACTAATTGCGGTCTTCTTTTTCTTTTTCATTTGCTAGACCTCATGGATTAGCTGGCAGTCCAGTTATCTCTGATATCTCTCTTATCCGACTATCGCCTCACGCTGCAACTACCGGAGAATCCCCCTTCAACCCCCCACACCCGTATGTCAACCCACACATGGAGCACTACCTGCGCTCAGTCCACAGCAGCCCCACTCTCTCCATGATCTCTGCAGCACGAGGACTGAGCCCTGCTGACGGTGAGTGTCATATTGTTCTCCATGTACCAGTGTGCTGTTGTCGCTGACAAATACACTACCGTTCATTAAGAAATTAATACTTTTATTCAGCAAGGACACTTTAAACTGATCAAAAGAGACATAGATTTGTATAGTGTTACAAAAGATTTCTATTCCACATAAATGCTGCTCTTTTGAACTTACTATTCATCAAAAACTCCTGATTTTCTTCTTTTTTTTTCATGGCTTCCACAAAAACATTAAGCAGCACAACTGTTTTCAACATTGATAATAATAATGAATGTTTCTTGAGCTGCAAATCATCATATTAGAATGATTTCTGAAGGATAATGTGACACTGAAGACGTCACAGGAATAAGTTGCATATTAAAATAGTAAACCGTTCTTTTAAACTGCAATAATATTTCACAATATTACTGTTTTTATTTAAAAAAACGCAGCTTTGTTATGTTTACCATAAGAGATTTCTTTCAAAAACATTTAAACCTCTTTCCAATCCCAAACTTTTGAACAGTGCTGTAAGTTCATCTGTAAATTCAAATTTTAATCTACTCACCCTCATGTATTTCTATATTCATATGACTTTCTTTCTTTTGTTAATAACAAAGAGATGTTTTGGTAAATGTTCACATTGCTTGTTTCTGTACAATGGATATGAATTGTGACCAAGCTTCAAAAATGAATTAAACCACCACACAAGTAATGTCATTCATGGGCTGTAATTCAAGTAGTCTGAAACCATATTGTGTGAGGAAAAACCGTAACGAAACACTTTTACGTTACTTTTATTGTGGGTTTTTTTTTTTTTGTGCTTTTTTTGTGCACTCGACAGCCCCTGGAAAACATTCACTTTCATTTTGTAAATATCCTGTCTAACATCTTATTGTGTGCTTAAAAAAGAAAGAAAGTCACCCAGGTACATTAACTTTGCTTAAAACAATAAAAAGTCTAACAGGTTTGGAATGACATTATTTTGTGTGTGCGTGTTAGTGTGTGTGTGTGTGTGTGTGTGTACCACCTAAAAATGGATTTTATGTCTAGGAGGAGTTCCTCCACAAACTTAAACATCACAGAAGCTCTCTACCATTGTTTATCTCCTTTATTGTGTCAATGACTTGGACATTTGGAATGCTAAAAACATTACTGTAGAGCTGCTCTTGCATGGTATGAAAGCCTGAATATGCAAATAGATAATATTGAGAAAGAAACAATTTCCCAGACATCATCTCCCTTGCCAAAAAGCATGGTCCTCTCAGCCCTGTTACTCTAACAGGTTGGGACGAGCACCCCAAAACCAGAGATAAGTCACCAAGCACATTCTCCTTCCAGTAATGGCTCTGCTTTCACACTTAAATAAGCCATGTGGAAAAGATTGTGTTGGTGATTAAATGGCGGCAGAGATAATGGAAGGAATTTGAATCCAAATAAAACCTAAAAAGTCTGTCTCATATACACAGTTCACCTACACTTTAAAAGGTCTCACATAAAATAATTACAGGTGATTAGTTCAATGATTTGCATAAAATACCATGCTAATCCTAGTCTAAATTGGATTTTTTTTTAGCTCTACACCCATTGTGTCCGCACATTATACAGTCAATTAACTTTGTGAACTTCAGTCTTGCAGAAGTCAATCATGTTCTCCAGATGGTCCTTAAAAATTGCTGATTAAGATCACTGAAGATGTCCCAAGCCCCAGAGCAGTGTTCTGACCGCTGATCTGCCTTCATTTGTCCACTGCCTCAAGGCTTTTTTAGCCCCAGCCTCTGCTGCACCCCTCCTTACACCGTTTCTGAGCCCCTCTAGGGACGCAGTTATACGATCCAGTGAGCGCGGAGAAAATAAACGGCCTTGTTCTGCCATGAATCCAGCACAAACACACGCCTGTTCTTTTTTAACCTCGCTGGGGCCTAATTGTTCCTGATAGAGCTGTTATGGTATGAATGGCCAAGCAAGCAAGAATGGGGTGGAAACCCTCCCCCCATCATGAGTGTCCCATAACTTAAGCAGCATGGGCGTGAATTGCTGTTATTTCTTCGTCGTAGGCGAGTGTTACGGAAATAACGTAGGAGGCACTAATGGTTATCTGACCTCAGCAGACAGAAAAATAAATATATCACTTGCATGTATTGCCTTTGACACCTTTAGATTAGCGTTTACTAGGTGCAGGTGTTAAAGTTTAGGCAAGGGGCTTAAGGGGAAGGGGAGAGCTGTGCCACTTTTTACTTTTAGGTATATTTCAAGATGTCTACTATGAACTATAAATTAAATAGAAAACCGTTATTTTAAATTGCAGTTTTTACTGTATTTTTGATCAATTAAATTAAGTTTTTTTTTTACTTTCAATGTTATTAAAGAGTTTATTACTCAGCATTTGTAATATTTAATATTTGAAGGCAAAGTTTACTATAAATATTAGTTAAGCCACTGGCACAACTTGCCCCAAATCATTTGGTACACAAAATGCTTCATTGAATAATTCATGGCTAGATAATTTACATTTTGTGTTTTTAGAATTAAAAGCTGGGAAGCATTTTCTTGACTAAAAATCAAAAAAAGTTTAAAACTTTTCTCATGTACATCTCTCATAAGCAGCGGTATACTGTATTTAAATACTGTATAAGGTCATGTGACAAACATTGTGCAGGGCACTATACATCCAACCCCACTTTTCTCTACCTATGTGTTTGTGTGACTCCTGAAATACTAAACTCTTCTCTGTCTTAGCAGTGACCCATGAACACCTGAAGGAGCGGAGCTTTTTTGGCCTGCCCCCTCCTCCCCCTGGGGCCAACCCCTCAGAGTACTATCACCTCATCACCAGTCACCGCAGCCCTTACGGAGACCTGCTCATGCAGACGGGGGCCGCGGCTGCTCATCTCCCTGACTACATGAGCCCAGTGGACAGTGAGTTATTCTCCACGAGTACAGCACTAATCAATATACTACATCCATCCTATCACCTTAAAGGGGTGGTTGATTACATTTTTCAAACTTTAGTTAGTGTGTAATGTTGCTTTTTGAGCATAAACAACATCTGCATCTTACAAAGTTCAAAGCAAAGGAAGATGTTTTCTTTTAAAGAAATTGCTTTTTTAAGGACTACAACAAACGGCTGGTAGGAACCACACGACATTCCTCCCGGGTTAGTGACATCATAAACCATAAAATTTACATAAACCCCACCCCCTGGAACGCCATTTATAGATTATCATGACAGAATATGCTAATTAATGACTAGAAGATAACTACACATAAGATACATAAATTCATCAACTAACCATTCAGAAATGTTGTCTACATGTTGTCACTTCTTCTTGAGTCTTTCCATCTTTTTCCGACTCCGGTTTGAACATAAAAGGCTAAAAATTTGAAAGTTTGAAATTTTCAGTGCATGTCTGTGTGAAGTAATCGTAGCTGTCAACACACGAGCTCTTGAAGCTCCGCCCTCTGTGCTGGGAGCAGCAGCTCATTTGCATTTAAAGGGACACACACAAAAACAGTGCATTTTTGCTCGCCCTCAAAAAGTGACAATTTTAACATGCTATATAAAAATATCTGTCGGTAGTTTGAGGTAAAACTTCACATACACACTCTGGGGACATCAAAGACTTATTTGACATCTTGTGAAAAGGGCATTATACCACCCCTTTAAAGAATGTGTGCAGCAATACCTCGTTTCATGTGAAGAGAGCTATAAGTAAACTTTGGGTTCCCAGGGTGCAACTTAAAAAAGTCGCAAATGTGACAAAATATACATTTGCGACAATAATGTCAGATCTAATATTAGAATGAAAGAATGAAAACTTTGTCAATTTGTGGCCTTGTCAGATTTCGTCTGATTAGCAGTCGTTAGTTTACATTAATTCAACTAATTAATGCAAGGCTTATTCCAATATCTATTATAGCGACCCTTCAATGGCTGTCTAAAACATTTCGGAATGCAACAATGCACAAAAATATGTTAGTGTAGCCAGAAGTGTTTGCATTCACATACTTCTGTCAAATATTTTGTGGGCTTTAAATCAATCTGATAACCAACTCATGCATCTTTAACTGCATGTTGCCATATAAACAGCATGTTTTTTACACTGAAAATTGTATTGTAATATTTCAACAATTAAAATTCTAATATTTCAACAATTAAAATAAGTAAGGAAAAAATGAAATTGCAGTTTTGTAAAATAAACAAAGTCATTTGGCTCCTAAAAGTAAAAATTTATGAGCCACTGTCTCCCGAAGGGCTCTGGGTTTTTTTCTCTCCAAGAGTGTAAACACTGTGGCTCTGTGGTGCTTTCAAAATATTGTTCTGTAGGTTTAAATGGGCTGACATGTCAATTTCTATCTCAACCAATGGTGTTTTGACTTACTGTATATCGAGCCGGACAAACAGGGGGAGTATGGAAAACCTGTTTAAAGATGATCTTTATTTTACCAATTCTGTTTAATGCCACCATTAGCGCTGAAACTTTAGACATCTTCACAAAAAAAAATCAGTCTTACTTACAGGACCAAATTTAGTGTTATTTTAGTATGATATACTATGATAGATTTTTATTGAGGTTTTAGTAATTTTGTTATGTGCTTTTGTCATTTTTTTAAATGTCTATATAGATTTTATTAATACATATTTATTGATTTATTTCTTTAGCTTATAAAGTTTTATTTTAATACTTTAAGTTAGACTAAACAAAAATGGGAGGGGGGAATTGCCCTGGTAATTAGCTGAAATAAAATAAGTTTAAGGTTTTTTTTTATATTTTATTTCAGTCAACATTTAATTTATTTGATTTTAAATAACAAAAAAAAAATTTTTTTAATGGTTTTAGGTTTAGTTAACGATAATAACCCTGCCCAGTACGAATAGCTAACTAATTTGTTACACTCTGCAAAAAATTGTGTAAAAAATAATAGATTAGAAGCTTTCCACATCAAAGAATAAGTCTTTCGATCTTCACCTGTGTATAAAACATGACTCACATGGCAATTGGCTGTAAACATGAGCCATCTCAACAATTTACGAGGCGTTTCTGTTACGGCCTCTAATTCAGATTGGGCTGCAGGTGTGATGTGTTATTATAAGTAACATTCGACTTCCCTCCAACATCACCTTAAAAGGGAAATACAGTGTTTGGAGGAGACATATTTTTTTGCTGTGTCTGTAATGCCAGGTCTTTCATCTCTGCTCTTTGTTTTCAAGGATGTGTTATGGCAGCTATGTACCCCCTTCTGCTTCTTTGTAATGTGATCCAATTAGTCATGTAATGGACGGGTGTATGTTCTTGATCTTGTAAGGTACAGATTACTCCTGGCTCAATAATGTACCATTGTTAAAAGGTGCCCAGAGGATCACGATTGCATGTCGTTGCGTAATCTTTAGGGGTGAACCAGGGCGAGTAGGTTGCAGGTCTCACGGTGCCAAGCAGGTTTTCGTCTCTCATCCAGAGTTTAGGGGAGAAATACAGTGTTGTGAATGGGTAACTCTGTGAGAGAGGATGAGGGGGAAGTCAGTGTAGGGTGTCTGCTCAGGAAACTTGCGATTGTAAATAATCAAGCTGGCACGCACTCTTGCCTTGATCCAGTCCAGCCACCCACAGTAACTCTTAGTGCCACAAATCCACCCTTTTTCAAGTTTTCAATATTTTATATCAACGTACGTTTATTTTATTTCAAGTAACAAAAATGTTTTTTATGGTTTTAATTTTAGTTAACTGTAATTACCCTGGCCAGTACAAGTAGCTAATTTGAAAGTATTCAGGCTGGCACTCACTCTTTCTATGATCCAGTCCAGCCACACACAGTAACTCTTAAGGCCCCAATGTACTACAAATGAAATCAAAGAGCGAACTGGTGTGACGTCATTTCGGACAAAATCAGGTTTGGAGTTTGTTTTCTGGAGTTCAAAACAGCTTCCCAAAGTGAACTTTATCGAAAAGTTTGCCCTGGCTGATGAACACCATTGGTCCGTGCCTATTACGTAATAGGTAATATTCAGGTAAAAACATGAACGCACTGGAGAGCTGCTTTATAGTAGAAACTGAAATTGTAATTCAAACTGAAAGTGATACTAACACTGTTTTTTTCATGTTTAATGCTGTAAAGCTGCTTGATTTGAAGCAATCTATTGTATAAAGTGCTTCATAAATGAACGTGACGTGACTTGACTAGAATTGCAGAGCTTGTGCAGACATATCTACATCGCTATGATCGGATGCTTTTTTTACTGCTGTTTTCTCACTATTGTCATTTTTGTTTTTTTATTGAAAGGAAAGTGCACAGCACATCTTTACATATTAATTTAAGCCCTGCTCCAAACAGTGTGGTATTTCGAGCTTATGGTTACCCCTAAGCGAAGAACAAAAAAAAAACTATGAATATATTGGGGCCATTGTGCCACAAATCCACGGTTTTCCAAGTTTTTTATATTTTATTTTATTTCAGTTTACATTTATTTTATTGCATGTAACAGAAATGTTTTTAGTTTTAGCTAATGATAATAACCCAGGCAAGTACAAATAGCTAACTAATTTACTGCACTTAGTGAAAAATTGTGTAAAAAAGCTTTCCACATCAAAAAAAATGTGACTTTCAATCCACACCTGTGTATAGAACAGTCCAGCCACCCACAGTAACTTTTAGTGGCACAAATCCACGCACCCTCTCACATCACATGCACCAATTACTTCCAATCAAAAATCAAACACAGACCTTTGCGTTTTTCTGACTGTAATGAGTCGGTCATGAGAGTTCCTGCATCTCTGACTGCTAACGCTGGCCGCAGCGGAGCTGACTGCCCACAGTTTGTTTAGTGAGGCTTGTTAGCTCAACACATCATGGGGCTTTCCCCTTCCCGGCTTGTGTCTTTGGCCTTCTCGTCCGCCTGGCTTGATGTGGTCTCACTCTGGGCACTCAGGTGTTCACGGCTCTCCACACCAACCCACAGACACAGGGCTTTCATTGATGGCCGATGTCAGCTCATGGCATGGTGGCATAAAGCAAGCCCTTCAGTAGAGCAAAGTCCTGATAAATATGCATTGCAGAGCCTAGCGTTTGTCTTGGAATGGTGTGCAGATAAAATGTGTATGCGTATTTAAAAATCAATTTATGTTCTAATAAATTCAGCAGACCCACCACTAGAGTGAGTGTTCAGCATGCACAAAGTGGCCCTCTTGTTTTTCCCTTCATGATTCCCATTTGCCCATTAGCTGACTTGGAGAGAGAAGGTTCAGGTTTTCCTGTAAATGGTGATCGTTGTTGTAAAAAATGAAAACTGTGCACATGGAAAATCTGTCCAGATTGTCATTAGAGCCAACATGTGCAGCACTGTAAATTTATTTGGACATTCGGTAGTTTTACACGCACCACTGGGTCAAACCAAGACACTAAATAGAGTCATGTGGCATTGAATAGGTTGTTATAGACTTCACTGTGCGGCGAAATAAGCATTTTGACATTTCATATAGCTGTAAACCTCAGCTGTATTTTCTACAAACTATAAAATCCACCTATAAGGCCCTATTACAATACATGATGAGTTGAAAAACTGAAATGCTATTTTATATATATATAATTATTATTTTTTTATATTTATAAATATTAGATTTAATTATATTATTTTATCAATTTTTGCATTTTATTTCATTTGTTATATTATGTATTTATTATTTTAACAAGAAAACTTAAATAAATATGCTATAGTGCAGTGAATACTGCTATTTTTCACTCATGCAGTGGCTCACATGCACATGACTTTGGTGCATAAAGTAGTATTTAAAACAAATCTCTCGTCTTTAAATATGATTAGTATGTAACCCCACATCAGTCATCCATGACTTATAAAGGTAAGAGTAAACTCTTAAGACGCAAGAATGATGGATCATCACCCCCTCTTGAATTTAAACCCAAAAAGCTTTGAATACATGTAGCTCACTCCTGCAGATCACTTTCCTCCTGCCAACGATGTGAATGCCAAACGCATTTGCCCCAACAGGCCCCAAAATAACAAATAGAGGAAAACAATGAAAGGAGACGGCGTCGGCTATGAGTGCACGTCTTGCTGAAATGCTCCATTAATGAGCCAAGTGCATGTGCATGCCAATGGCGTGCACTTTACATGTTAATTATGGTCTACGTCTGACAGGGAGACACGCCAATTGAAAGCACAGTCGCCACTAAAAACAACACAGCCGCATTTCCCCATCACACTCAGACGGGTTTTTACTCTATGGGCACGTTCCTTAGGCCCTTTTTGTGTACTTTCAGTGAATCTATTGCGCATGGAATGTTATGAGAAGTCTCAGTCAATGCTTCTCAATGGTTGAGATGGGAAATGCTGGCCTTACGCCCTCTGGATGGATGAAAGTGAATAAATAAATCACCACAGCCTCCGGCTCACAGTCAGACTCTGCCTGATGCCTGAAACAGCAGGATAATAGGTTGAACAGACCTCTGTTTTATCGATGGCTCAATTCAGCTCTGCTTCTTGACTCTACGTTGAAGTGAAGAGGTTTGCAGCCTCTAATTGAGTTGCTTACACAGGAATGCTTCAAGATTATGAATGGAAAGAGGGGGAAACAAGTGCTGAACTCATTTGTATGGCATAGCCTGAGGGAACAGTTTAAAGTCCCGTGATAATAGCTACTGCCAAAGCAAATGTCTGCTGTCCGGCTACAGGCAGGACTCTGGTGTTTTGGAACTGAGGTTTTTGGGTGTATACAGGAATTGAGTCTTGTCACCACTGCAGCTCAGTCCAACATACTCACACATACATATGCCTGCACAACAGACACTAACACAAGACACTCCCATTTTGCACTTCAACATTTTACTATTTTTTTAAATTGTAATGTACACTTGTTCAAAAGTTGTTGTTTTTTATCCTGAAAAGATGTACTGTATATTTATCGCGGTTTCCACAAAAGTATTAAACAACACACCTGTTTTCTAGATTGATAATATTAAAAAATGTTTCTTGAGCACTGAGACATCTGTAAATTAGAACGATTTCTGAAGGATCATGTGACTGAAGTCATTTCTGCTGAAAATTCAGCTTTGACATTACAGGAATAAATAAAATTTTAAAATATAATAAAATAGAAACCGTTATTTTAGATTGAATACAATAATACTGTTTTTACAGTTTTTTAATCAAATAAATGCAGATTTGGACTTCTTTCAAAAACAAAATCGGTACTGATTGCATAATTTTTATTTTTTATTTACTTGTTTCATTTTTATATTCAAGTATTTATGATTTATACGATTAGTTGATTTTTATTATTTGATAATGGTTAAATGATAGATTGTCATTGATCCCCGAAAGGAAATTAAAGCTGAGAAGGAACTTATGAATAACACCATCGAAATACATTTTTCTGGCATCCCAATAAAAACATCAGAGCAGATGCCTAATATAATTGCCTCTTCTGTATACGTGCAAAGAGCACATGTAATTATAAAGCTATATATCAGGCCAGATCCTCAATTAGAAGCACCTCCTCCTACCCACCATTCCCCATCCCTCAGGGTCGACAGGACTGCCTGAGCCAGCCTCTGCCACCACCGCCTCACAGCACTGCACATCTGGTTTAGCTCTCTCCCAGGAACCTGTGCACCCCTAAATTAGAGACGCTGCCTATAAAAACAGACCATTGCAGAGTGTGTGGGACTCAGCAACTGAGGGCAGGCCAGGCGCTGCTACCCCCTGCTGTTCTCTTTGCTCTGCGGGCAGCGGCCTGCTAAGTGCTGCCACACGTCGTCCCATCAACGTGGCAGTCGCACAGCATACTGGAAAAGTTCTTAGACAGAATCTATTAGGGGTTTTAGGTATTTTTAGACATTGATTTTTTTATTGTTTTATTTTTATATATAACTAAATGAAAAACTAATTTCAAGTTTCTTGTTTTTGTCATCCTGTCGCAAACTATTGCTGCTCCACTCCAACCAAAGCCAACCTCCCAATCTTAAAAACACTGAATGAAATGATACATTTATTTAGTCTTGCAAAAAAAAAAAAAACTTTCCTCAAGGGCTGTGCGATTTAATCGTAATTGATTTTGATTCTGACTTCCAACGATTATGAAAACCAGATAATCGAGGTAAAGCGATTATTGTGCCACTGCCGCATTCCGTCAAGCGCACATTCCTTTCCTTCACAGTGGTGTGCCTTTGTTCCTCTGTAAAAGCCCAAACTTGACATCTAAATCAGATGTTAACATTAAACATTAAACACATTCTATTGTTGCTAAACTGCGGACGCGTTTGATATTAAACAGTGTTATTAAAAGCGCATCCAATAATAAGTCACAAAAGATACACTGTTACCCAGGCAGCTTTCTGTGCGCGTGCTCCGAGTCTGAGCTAAACACGAATCAGCAAATGTACTTCGGATACCCACCTAAACAAGTACACACAAAAATGTCAAAATGGCTTTTTGGAGAGTATTCACATAAACAGTGGGTTTTGTCTGATGTAAACGTACACAGTTAAAAAAAGAAAACGCTTGTGTAACAGTGCTGTATATTGGATCCGTGCATTAGCTCTTAAAGTGACAGCAGCCTAATAAATCTGCTGTAATCTGTCATGAATAATCAAACAAAAAAATGTCAAAGGAAAATCACTCACTAATCTTGACTGAATAACTTATGTGGCTTATATAAGGATTAATCTATATTTGATATTTACAGTAAGACAATGCAGTGTTCTATGCAGTGTTATTCGATTGATTATTAATTTTTTTGTTGTAGGCTACTTGCCTGAATACCACTGTTAGTACATCTTCCTGAAAAACTTAAAAAACTGTTTATTTAATTAGAATTTTCGTTCTGTTGTATTTATTTGTCAGTTTTGTTTGTAATTAGCTTTTAGTTACAAATTAGTTTTTATTGTATTGCTGACTGTTAATTTGTCATATGTAATTGTTTTGAGCACCTTTTTCTTACATTAGTTAGTATTAGTTTTTAATTAAGTTTCTATAATTGTGAAATTTCGCTAGTATATTAAAATTATTAAATTTCCGTTTGATGTAATGGTGCAGAATGACACACTTTACCTTTTAAATGAAGTATTGAGGGATCAAAATGTCAAAATCTCATTCTTTTATATTTAGTGTAACAACCTATAATAGTTGCTGTTTGCAGTGCACATCAAAACTGTTGCTTAAAGAATGACAGGGTTGTAATTAACTGGTTGGAGGCTGTGGATTTGTGAGAGTTTGACAGGCGTCTGTTTGAAATGTCAGTTAAAGGTTTTTTGTCAGGGGCTTGTGTTTGTGTGTAGTTTAATGGACCCATTACATGTTTCCTGTTGTAGCACCTTTGCTGTTGTAGCACCGACTGCTGTTCTCTGTCCGCTTACACCAGTGCTTAATGCACAGCACCTGTTTACTACAGTTCAGAGCACGTGCACATAGAAACATGGCCTTTAAGTCAACACTCACTCAGCAAATGGAAATGCAAATTATACAGTTAAAATGTATACTTTTTGTGGAAGGGTACTTTTGTAATTTTCCATGTTTATAATTATCAAGTGTGAATGTGGATATGATTGTTACATAACTTTTGACATCAGCATTTGCAGCTTCGTTTCAATTTTTGGGGGGAAATATTTTTTCTAAAGAAATTAATACTTTTATTTAGTAAGGGAGACTTTAAAGTACAGTACAGAATATATATATTTTTTAAAAGACTGTAATTTTAAATACTGTAAGTGCTGTTCTTTTACATCAGTTTACAATATTAAGCAGAACAACCGCTTGTAACATTAATAATACTAAGAAATGTTTCTTGAGCTCCAAATCAGCATAATTATTAGAATGATTTCTGAAGGATCACGTGACACTAAAGACTGGAGTAATGATGCTGAAAATCCAGCTTTGCCATCACCGGAAAAATTTACATTTTATGTTTTTTTAAGTAACTTTTAAATAAGTAATTTTTGTATTATTATTATTGTTATAATACTTTACAGTAGTAAAATAATAAATAGTATATACTGTATATATTTTAATCATACCAACCCCAAACTTTGTACGGAATTGTAAACAAATCTAACTTTGCTATTTTTTGAAGATGATTAACATACACAGATATATATATTCTTGGAGATAATTATCAACGGAAAGGCACTCCTAAAGAATCTAACTCAAATCTCCTCTAAATTAAATATAGACTGTTCAGCATTCCAAACATTATTTGCTTGCTTGTTTGCCTAATTTTACTCTCTGGTCAATGTTGTTAAATAGCATCTGTTTGGCATTCTGCAGAACACCTCATTGGGTGAGATTAGTATGATTAGGCTGTTAAATTATTCATAGTGAGTTGTATGCGAGCCAACATAGGAGTGATTCTGGAGATAAAGTGAATTGAACGGATCTCTTTAAGGTGAGAGTGAAAAAACTCTTTTCTCTCCAGTGTCCCGTTTCCCCAGTCCCAGACTGACGCCGAGGGTGAGCAGGAAGCGAGCACTGTCTATCTCTCCAGTCTCGGATGCCAGCATCGACCTGCAGACCATGATCCGCACCTCGCCCAACTCTCTGGTGGCCTACATCAATAACTCCCGTTCCAGCTCGGCTGCCAGCAGCTCTTACGGCCACCTCTCCGTCGGGGCCATCAGGTACAGGAATGACCATTCTCCCCTTCTGTGTTGATTTCTCCTTGTAAATGTTTTTGCAGGTTGCCCATTGTTTGAACTCACACTAAATGTGACTATTTCCTTTTTCTCACATCTCAGTCCGTCCTTCACATTCCCACATCCTATCACACCAGTTGCATACCACCAGCTGCTGTCCCAACAGAGAAGTCTGAATGCATTTGGACACACTCCCCCCCTCCTACAGCCTTCTCCATCCCTCAGTTCCAGGCAGCAGACGTTGGTGGCAGCTGCTGCACTGACCAACAGCAACAACGCCGACACCAACACAGAGTCCAGCCAGGTGATTTTACATGTTTCCAAACGTGTTTTCAGGATTCCAATGGTCTTGGTTTGAGAAACCTGGAAATTTCATGTTCATTATATGCACTACTATTCAAAAGTTTGGGGTCAGTAAGTTTTTTTTTTTAAAGAAATAAATACTTTTGTTTTAGCTAGGAAGCTAATTCTGAAAATCAAGTAAAATATTAAGCAGCAAGACTGTTCAACATTGATAAGAAGAAGAAATGTTCCTTGAGCAGCAAATCAGCATATTAGAATGATTTCTGAAGGATCATGTTACTGAAGACTGGCTGCTGCAAATTTAGCTTTGCCATCACAGGAATTAATACAATTTTAAAATAGATTTAAATTGTAATATTTCCCAACATTGCTGTTTTGACTATTTTTGATAAAAATAAATGCCACCTTGGTGAGCATAAGAGACTTATGATATTAAAAAATATTTAAAAAATCCAACTGACCCCAAACTTTTGAACAGTAGTGTATAGTTTAAGGCCTTGTCCACACTGACACGGGTATTTTTATAACCATGACTTTTTTTACGCGGTTCAGCCGTTCGTCCACACGGAAACGCAGTATCAGGTCACTGAAACCGAACATATTTGAATACCCCTGCCAGGGTGAGGATTTTCAGAAACGGTGGTTGCAGTGTCTTCGGGTAGACAGTAAAACCGGGGGTTTTGCCTTGCGACGTCAGAGTGTGCGCCGTTATCCGCTGTGTTTGACGTCAGAATGTGCGCCGCTGTGTACGTCTTGACAACGCTTTATAGCGTGTTTTTGCGTTTTCATGTAGACGGAGATTTTTTTGAAACCGAGCATGTGTGGACGGGATTTTTTTTTTAAACGCAGGAGGAAAAGCTCTGGTTATAAAAAATACCCCTGTCCGTGTAGACTAGGCCTAAGGATGAACCAATAAATAATTATTTCCAATACAGATAGGCCAATAATTATTTTTATCTTAAGGCCAATAATCAATAATTGCATATGTTGAAATTCTATACTGTTGTTTTTAATTTAATTAAAAACATGAACTAACAACAAAAATAAATCATCAAACGTTATAAGTGAATTAAGGGATCACAATATTATAATGTACTGCAGGAAAAATGGATATTCATTTTGGTATCTAAGATTTAATTGTTAGTGTTCTTAAAGATTAACGTTAACATTAAATAATGACAAAGGTGTATAGCATTGCTAAAGTGGTACACCATCACTACCCAACATAAAGAAACCAGGGAATTCAGGCTAATCTGAACTAATCTTTTCATTCATCCCCATTTTTTCATTCATCAGCTTCTATAGAAGGCTGTGTAATGTTCATCGACCAAGGATCCACTCCCATGTAAACACTGTGGTCATCCAGAATATAAACTTCCTCTAACCTTCTCTCACTCTATCCAGACACTCACCAAATCAGTTTTCATTCCAGCTTTATTGCTGATCTCCAAACCACATACACTCACTATAGTTATGAGAAACACATTTTCCTCACTTCTGAGCAAACTATGTCAGGGTTATTGAGTTAATAGAAAACATGGGCCTCTGCCATACTATAGTGGTTGGAAGAAAAAGCACCCCCACTTCAACGAAGAGCCTGCATGTTCACAGAGACTGTCTGTTGAATTATGAATCCATCTGAGGATCAAAGTCTGTAGTCGCTCTCTGGGCGTAATACTTTCTTCCTTTTTATATTTCCATCTGACAGATGCTCATAGTGCAGTCTAAACTGTTTAGTCTCTGTGGAAAGTTGCTTTGTGAAATATGGCATCTGGAGCCATGGTGCCTTTGTAGGCGTGAAATCACCACTCATGCCAGAAGCCAAACCGTCGACATGGTGTCTCCAATGACTCTTTCCTTGCTCTCTTGCAGAATGCTGGTGGAGATCCTGCTGTCAGCAGTACTGTCAACCCTATGATATTCAAGAGGTCAAAGGTGAAGTCTGAAGCAGATGGACCCCACCCCATCTCACCTGGTTCTCAGGTTTGTGGGATCATGTTCATTATCACTTTAGGTCATCTTAAGGTTTTCGAGCTTCAAAATGGACTCAAAATAACTATTAAAGTTTCATTACATAGTCCATATGATTTCTTTTTTCAAGATTGAAGTCTTCTGAAGCTAAACAATGGCTTTATGAGTCAAACAGCCCTACATTTAAGTAAAAAATTTTTTATAAAAAAATCATCAATGAACAAATCGTACTTTTTTTCTAATCTTTTCAATAAATGATTGATCCACTTCACAAAAATGTCCCAGACCGCTTTATATGTATCTCTCTGTTCATCTCTGCTCCCCTCTTTGAAGTATCTCTTGTATCTTACTGTTTTGATGAATTCTCGGCTCATTTCCAGTTCTGTGACAGTGTGCTGGTAAGATACATGAGGAGAGGTGTGGAGTGTGATCAGGGCAGATGTGAATTGATGAGCACACAATAGTGGGCCAAATATAAACATGCTGTAGTCAGCATGGACCTCTTTCAAAACCCTTCATATTTGAGGTTTCAACACTTGGAATGAAAAAAAAACAAACTCTGGATAGTTTCAAAGGAACCATTATCAGTTGTTGCTTTAGTGCTCTTAACAGCATAGCACTCGCTGGTAGACATACCCTTGACTTTTGACTGGATATCACACAAATTAGCATGTGGGAGGTGACATTAGATGTGGCCATGAAGCATTCCGTTCTCTCACCACATAATAGAGGTTTCGAACCATTTAGCTTCAAACTTCATTAAAGCTCAAAAGCATTCTTAACATTCCCTAACCTTAAGAGAAATAAGGGTTGCAAAATCGACATGACGACCAAAAATAGTTCCTATCTGATTCTCAATAACTCAAGACCTGGATCAGTTCCCATAAGAAATACAAAACACTAATGAGATCTCTTTAATATCTTTTTTTTCTTCTAGACCACAGTGAGAGCAAATGGTTCCTTAGGTACCCTGCTTGTCTTCTGAGAAAAATAGCCTATTAACTTATCATGTCTCTTTTAGAGTATCAGACAAGCATATCTCAGGCTTTGCCCGGATTTCCCATGTTAACAAAGTCTAGAATCAGAAGTCAGATTCACAATATGAACTCAAACAGTTCTCATCAAATTGTTCATAGACCAAATAATCAAAGCTACACTATCCATATCAGTCAATGGCTTATAGCTTATAGCTCTATGCTTTTACAATATATCAACTGTATATAACATTCAGTTTCACAAGCTAAAAAGCAAACACTGAGCAACAACATTTTCTCTTGACTGACATGTATGATAGGCTTAATAAAATAAAGTATACAAATAAAGTTTACCAGTGTTGTCTCCTCAACAGGATCATATGGAGTTACGGGAGGAACTTGATAAAGACGAATGCAAGCAAGAACCTGAGGCTGTCTATGAGACCAACTGCCACTGGGAAGGATGTTCTAAAGAGTATGACACCCAGGACCAGCTAGTTCATGTTAGTCACACTGTTCTATCAAACTCCTTTGATTTTGAAATGTATTCTAACTCTAAACACTATTAACTTCCACAGCACAAAGGCTCTTTTTCAAAACCTAGTGAGCTGCCTTTTCTGTCTCCTGCCAACATTCTGTAGCAGTATCCTAACTGTTATGGAACTTCATTAGTTTCACTATCGATTGAGAATATTGTTAATGTTTTTTTTAAAGTGTCTTATGTCATGGATTGTAATTTATTCCTTTGATGGTAAAGCTGAATTGTCAGCAGCCATTACTCCAGTCTTCGGTGTAACATGATCCGTCAGAATTCGTTCTAATATGCTGATTTGGTGCTCAAGAAACTAATCTCATTATTATCAAAGTTGTTTTTTTAAGGATTACTGTCACTTTTAATCAATTTATTGCATCCTTGCAGAATAAAAGTGTTAATTTCTTAAAAAAAAAAAAAAAAAAAACTTTTAAACAGTAGTACATATTATAAACTTGAAATTTCCAGGTTTCTCCATACCTTTGTAAACTCTGATTCTTGGAGTCAGGGCTATTTTTATAGATATGTTTTAAAGGATTATTTGATGAAAAGAAAAGTCAAAAGAACAGCAATTAATTTAAATACAACTCTTTTGTAAAATTGTATAATGTCTTTACTATCACTGTTGAGCAATTTAATGGATCTATGTTAGAAGAGTAGTCTTATAAAGCATCTTAATTAATAAAAAAATAAAAGAGCCTTCATGTTAGGGGTGTGCATATGATGCCTTAAAATGCTGTCAAGCTAGACAGCTTACTATGTTTTGGAACAGAGCTATTTTCTTGTAATGGTCATTTTGACGAACCAAAACAAACACAAGTTGCAAACATCTTATCTGCCTTTTTAAAGCAGAAACAACTGTAAATAATTAGAAACACTACACACGTTGGACAAGTTTCTCATCGACATCTTTAGCCAGAGCTGTAACTGATCCTTTCCTGTCACTGACACGTGTAAGGTTAATGAGCATGTTGATACCCGCAGAGGTGCAGAACACATTCACTTACACACATGCTCTCGTATGTATGGCTCCTGTCTCTGTGCACCCTCTGACCTTTTAACTTCCCTGAGGCCATATAGTAAATCCGTCATCATGCCAGCAGCTCTGGAGTGGCCCTTTCCACCTCTGACACCTCAGCCCCTCTGCTGGGTGTTATTAACAATCTGAAAGCCACAATGTGACGGATACACTTGGGCCCAGAGTCAGACTCGCTGCTCACTGACAGGAACACAACGAGCCAGTCTGGCTCCTTATGAGACCTTTACCTGGAGCTTTGGAATTCTCTGGGGTTCTGGATCAGTGGAATTAGGTTCCTGCCATTCTCCAATTCCAGAACAAGCCCAAACCAGTCTAAGCTGAGCCTAGTGTGTTGTTTTGTTTTGTTTTCTAAAAACCCACACCTAGACTAATATAAAGGCACAAATAAACATATGGTCTTAAGTAGTTGAAAGTGAATTGTTGTTGGGGATTACAAGATTGCTGTCCGTCATATTCGGATTTCAAAGAAATACGATAAAATGGTTTTGAAAAGTGAGACCAAGTGTAAGGTATAATTACAGAAAGAGAAGACAAGGAAGAGGAATCAGAAGTGGAAACAAAGAAATGTTTAGAGACCAGAGCAAAACTGAGAGCCTGGACTTCCTTCCTACACACCCTTTTTTAGTCCCAATGCTATAGTCTGTGCTCTCTGCTTGTGATCTAAATTATATACCTCAAGAAACAAAATAATGGCATGGTTTGATTTTATTTCATGCAATCCTTCCCTGAAGAACTACATTCAGGGTTAGGTTAGGTGCTGTTAGAAGAATACAAAGCAAATACTGTTCAAACTACACAGAATACAGTTATTTGTATGTGTGTGTATATATATATATATACAGTATATATATATATATATATATATATATATATATATATATATATATATATATATATATATATATATATATATATATATATATATATATATATATATAGAATCATTGCCGATCTATTCCGCCAAGACCAAACATATTACGTTGTCATATCTATTACCTTGACAAGCACTCAAGAGAGTTTTCATGACAGAAATATATATAATTTGCTGTTCATTGCGAATTAAGGCCATTGTTGACATTCATGTTGTCACTTTTCTCTACCTGCAGCATATCAACAATGACCACATCCATGGAGAGAAGAAGGAGTTTGTGTGCCGATGGGAGGAGTGCTCGCGAGAACAGAAGCCTTTTAAAGCCCAGTACATGCTTGTGGTTCACATGCGTCGACACACTGGGGAGAAGCCCCATAAGTGCACAGTAAGTTATGCACCACTGCTTATCGGGCCTTCATTTCTTTGATGGTCCCCCAAAAGACATTCTGACTATCTTTGCAAGTACATGTTAGTTTATTCTACTAACCTTAACCCTAATTCTAACCTAATAGTGTATTAATACTCTAAAGAGAGTTAGTTGACATGTAGTTGCAAACTAATGAGAGTTAGTTGACACATATTTGCAAAGTTACTTATAGTTAGGAGAATGTCTAAAGTGGACTATCGAAATAAAGTGTAACCACACTTACTACCTCCCCCTCACTATTCAAAAACCTCCTTTACTTTTAATTGCAAGAATACACACATCTATTTCTGGACCCACAAGTAGAGCAAGCTATTGCTTTACAGAAATAGGCTTGTTTCTTATTTTAGCAGAACATATGATTTTAAACAGGACACAATTTCATCTTGGCTACTTTATTTTCCTAAAACATCATGAAGGCACTCTGATCTGCTGTCTTACGTTTCTAGCCAATTTTAATGGCTTGAGGTCCTATTAAAAAGTGAACTTCTGAGCGTGCTGATTGACAGGATGGAGACATAATTAAAGTCTGAGGAGAGGAAGGTGCCACGGGTCTTAAATTTTACTGAAGTTTCCACACACCTTCAGTGTATGTGTGTACATATATATATATACACACACACATATACATATATAACCCAGTAGATTGATCATAATAACTAAGGTTGAATCTCTTAAACATATCCAGGTCACATTTTTTTTTTTAACTATTGTAATGAGAATTGTATAGAAAATATGCTTTATAGTCCAATAGACTACATTGTCTTTTAATAAAAATATAATTTCTTATTTTATTTTTGATTTAGGGGTGCAATATAACCCAGACATATTCTTGACAGGTTTTATGAGATACACTCATAAAGCTGTTTGATTTTGGGTTCAGACTGAAGAGGGCTGATGTAATGACTTGCTTTTCTCTTTCTCTTTCTCTCTCTGTCTAGTTTGAAGGTTGCTTGAAAGCTTACTCTCGACTGGAAAACCTCAAAACTCACTTGAGGTCCCACACAGGGGAGAAGCCTTACGTATGCGAGCATGAGGGTTGCAACAAGGCGTTTTCCAATGCTTCAGACCGAGCCAAGCACCAGAACCGAACACACTCAAATGAGGTTCGAGCATTCAACATCTGTTTCATTATGTGCATCTTGTTTCCAATCTCATTGAGACCAAGATATTTGATTCAAGTCAGATTTGATTGCCCTCTGAAAGCTATCTGTCACTCCTTTCCAGAAACCATATGTGTGTAAGATCCCAGGCTGCACAAAACGCTATACAGACCCCAGTTCTCTCAGGAAACATGTGAAGACAGTTCATGGTCCAGAAGCACATGTCACTAAGAAGCAGCGTGGTGATGTGCCACCTAAACCTCATCCCCCTAAAGGGAATGGAGAAAATGAGGCCCACACAAAGCATGCAAGGGGAAGAGAAGACGGGTTAGGGGAGGCCAACAGCACAACCCGAGGAGTGGAGGATTGCCAACATGTCAAGTCTATCAAGACGGAAAACACAGTGGTAAGAATAGTCAGTTTCGTTCTTGACAAATGATTACATCATTGATAAGAGGTTCTATCAAAGTTTAACTAAACTTAACAAAGTTAAGTTTTACACGGTGCATGGTAAGCACAAGCTCCCAAATTATTTTCCAATGGGAGAGAGGTAGTACAAGATTTATTACTTTGGTATGTTATTGAACAATCGAAGGTGATGTTATTCACAACCAGTACAATCAATTTATTATTTAGCTTTTATCTGGTCAAATAACACGGAAGAGAAAACAATGTCCATTGTTGTGGCTCCATGTTGGCTCCATTTTAAAGGCTGGCTGCTATTTAAAATTTAAGATTGTGTCTATTCTATTTTATGGAGGGATAAATGCCATAACTACTTATTTTTGTTGACTAAGATATTCGTTTTTAGCATGTAAGATATGCAGTATTTACAGTAATCACCTCATGCAGAAATGCAGCATGTGCAGAGCTTGCTGTTTTATCTTGTACTGTGTAGAATGCTCTTAATGAAGAATTCAAACTAATGTACTAACCATTTCCTCTGCTAATATATACTAACACTGTCCTTTCTTCTTAACTAACTTGCTTCTCTTTTCAAATAATGGACAGACTGTACTAAGGTGAGCACTGTAGAAATCTCTTTTTAATGCATGGCAAAGTCAATATTTAAAAAAAAAAACTTCAGTAATGTTTAATTTAGTTGTACTGTAACAAATCTTTGTAACGGAAACTAAATAAAAGTTGTAAAAAGTGATTTAATTCATTAACTTCGTGGCATGCTACGATAGAGGCCAACACTTTCGCCCCAATCACATCCTGCTTTTAGTGTAAAAAGTTAATTCTCTGTAGAACTATTAAAGAACTATCAATTCAGTTTATTGTAGACTATCAGTAAAAACATTTTAAAAAGAAAAACAATATTTAAACATGTTCCCTCATATGCAAGTAAGCTGGATAGGAGAGACACAAGGAGAAACCCAAAGGAATTTGCCCTTACACAAGTTTGTATCTAACATTAATGAAGAACTAATCTTAATACAAATATATAAAAGTATTAGTTTTATTTCAAGATTTCATTAACTAGACAAAAAATACAAGGCAGCAAACATCTGAATGTTTCAATTTCACATAACCATTTTTTCCTTAATTCCACAAATGTCACTGATTCTGTGATTAAATGGAACTGTGGAACTGACCTTTGCTTATTACTGTCCCTCTGTAGATGTATCAGTCCAGCCCTGGTGGTCAGTCATCATGTAGCAGTGAGCCATCGCCACTTGGCAGTGCCACCAACAATGACAGTGGAGTAGAGATGGCCATGCACAGTGGAGGCAGTTTGGGGGACCTGAATGCTTTAGATGACACACCTGTAGTAGATTCTACCGGTTCTCCAGGTTCTTCTTCAGGAGTAGGTCTTCAGCTGCGTAAAAACAGGGGAGGACTACTACATCTTGATCACATCAAGAAGGAAAAACTAAAAACTGTAAGAGACTCCTGCTCTTGGACGAATGCTTCACCTCAAGTCCGAAATACCAAGCTGCCTCCAATACCCACTATTGGTGAGTACTGCAACCAAAAAATGTATGATTTATTACTTTGAAAATTGAGTTCCATGTTTGCATTCTCATGCTTTGTGAGAAAGTAACATTACCCTCATTACTCTGTTTTTTAGACTCATTGCTGGAGACTTCAAATATGGGGACTCAGATGCCTGGACCTCCAACCCACCATTCAGGAGATTTGTCTTCGTATGAGATGACAATCCTAAATCAGCTGCATGAGCGCAGAGACAGCTCCACCAGCACGATGAGCTCAGCATATACACCAAGTCGTCGGTCCTCTGGTATTTCACCCTGCTACTCCAGTCGTCGCTCTAGCGAGACTTCGCAATTTGGAGTCCGCAACTACAACGTCAGCTCAGCAGATTCCTATGACCCCATCTCCACAGATATGTCGCGGCGCTCCAGTGAAGCTAGCCACTGTGGTTTACTAAATCTCACACCGGCACAACACTACCGTCTCAAGGCGAAATACGCTGCAGCCACAGGGGGTGCGCCACCGACACCTCTACCGAACATGGATCGCATGAGTCTTAGAACTAGAATGGCCCTGTACAATGACTCGCAAGAAAGTTCAACACATTTGCACCATTCCCAAGGTGTAGTCAACTCAAGACGCTGCAGTGACACCGGCTACAGTGCCCCTGGCATTATGCCTCGTGAAGTTCAGGCTAATCTTCTGCGACGAGCAAGTGATCCTGTTCGTCGTACAACTTTTGACCCGCTCTCCTTGCCAAGGGTTCAGCGATTCAACAGTATCAGCAACATGAACTTTTCTCGTCTACCTGCATTAGATCGACGTGCTTTCAACTTGCAGAGCAACGCTTGTTCTGATGGAAGCTTGCACCGTCATCCCTTCAGCCAAAGGCCTCCTAGTATTTCAGAGAACGTTTTAATGGAGAATATGGCCAGTGATGGAGGTGATCAGCAAGAGGATGATTTGGTGCTTCCGGATGACATGGTACAGTACCTCAGGTCCCAGAATGGTAGCTCAAATCAGGACCCAGGGATTTCTTTCAATGGTGGTCATGCACTAGACTTCCATGGTAATATGACCTCTCAACAACAACAGTTCTACGGGCAACGGAGAATTAGCATAACAAGCAACAATGGAAGCAATGTAGAGCCTATTTGCTCACATCCAGAGCAAATGGCCAATACGCAAGACATGAACAAAAACAACATGCCTGTGCAATGGAACGAGGTCAGTTCTGGTTCTGTAGAAACTAATGCAAGGCTTCCAAAGCAGCAACAACTCAGAGGGAACTTGGCAGTGGTTCAGCAGAAGCAGAATTTTGGCCCTTACCAGGGCTTTGGCTTAAATCAACAGATTGTACCAATGAGCCAGAATCTGGCTAACATGCAACAGGGTTATCCACAGAGAACCATCCAGAGGATGAACTCTGTCCAGCTGTGTCGGCAGTCTATTACCAATCCATGTCAGAATCTCAGCGAGCAAGTAAACCCTCAACCGGTATATCGGCAGGACCTCAATTTCAACTCCAGTCAGCATTTAACATGCAACAGCATGGGTCCACATAATGGAAGAGCGCTGCAAAACCAACAGATGCAGAATTTCAGATCAAACTTTACACATTTGAATAACGCCAACCAGCAAAGTTATGTTCCCCTTACTCAGACTGCCGGTCAAAATGCAGGCAGAGGACTGATACAGCCCAGACCTCCATCCGAGCCCAAACCTTTGAATAGGCAACACTCAGGTTCAGGTATGGTTCAGCAGAATGGTTGCTCCCTGTCTAACGCCAACTCCTCAGAAGCTATCCCAAAGAGACCAGGTGACTTTGGTCAACACAGCAATGGGAACGGCACTGTGTACTATTCAGGAGAGATTCATATGTTGGACCCCAGTGTGGATTACGGTACACCCATGTCCCCGTGTGCAAACCAAGCCCCTGTTGCTTCAGTGTCTACAATGGCGTCTCCTGGGGTTAATCAGGTCACCAGCACAGTGGACTCCACTCAAACCCTTGAGCACACTCAAATAGACTTTGATGCCATTTTGGATGATGGAGACCATTCAAGCCTAATGTCCGGCACATTAAGTCCGGGCATTCTGCAGAGTCTTTCACAGAATTCGTCACGGCTCACCACCCCTCGTAACTCTGTTACTTTAGCCTCGATACCGGCAGGTATTGGCAACATGGCCATTGGTGACATGAGCTCAATGTTAACAGCCCTTGCAGAGGAAAACAAATTCTTAAACATGATGGCTTGAGAATTAAAGAATTTATTCAAAAATCAGGGGTGGCTTTTAATGTTCTTTAAATGTAAAGACATTGAACAATAAAGTGACAAGAATAAAAATGAACACTAATTTGTTCTCTAAAGGGGAGAAAAACATGTTTATGCATTATTTCATGAACAAAGGCACTGAAATACAGTATCTTGCTAAAGTTAAACTTGCAGCATTCAGGTGGAAACTGTCAATTACATTATCAGACATTTGCTAACACAACTGTTGTATGCAACCAGGCTGGCAAAAACCTCAATATGATGTTTCACAAAGCCATATATGTTTTATGTAAGTTTGTTTTTTAATGCTTATTAGTGTACATCAGGGTAATGGTTATTGGACTTGTTTAAGTCCAGACATCCCAAGTCTCCCGGAAGTTCCGGGAGTCTCCCGCATATTGATAGCGGCTCCCTGATGCCCGCAAATTAGTTCAAATTTTCCCGGAATCTAGAGCGAGCAAGCAAGAGCTCGCACATACTGTGCTCCAAGCTGTGTAGCGCGCGCATGGCAGAGAGGGAGAGACCTTGCGTGTGTGTGCTAGTGTGCCTCATGAAGCGCATGTAAGAGAGCATCCTGATTGTGCACTGAATTCAGTGCACTGAAATTCACTAAGTGCCTCACATAAAAGAAGTAATAAGATTTAAACTCATATAATGCTATGTAATCTGGTATGTAGCTAAACTAATAGAGTTATGGAAATTTGTATTGCATTTTGCTGTTTTGTTTATAGTTATTCCATATCCTTCATGCTTTAAATTATGTGTACTGCATATTAACTGCACATGCTTCTTCATAATGTGCACAATGCTCTGATGTACCCCCTTGTCACTCCTAAGTGGAATTATAAGAAACTGATGGACATAAATGTCTGCACATTTCCTCGGAGCTGGTCAATTTCATCTGTATTGACAGATTCCCTCGAAGCATGCTCCAGGAGTTTCAGATCTCTGTAGTTGCTTCTCATCTGTCTGTGTGATGTTGAAGGGCAGCATTACGTCCATGGACTGCAACCGGTGGTCCATTTGAGATATCTTTAAAGGAATATGCAAGTACTCTGTATGCTCTCAGTGGACATCACATCCCAATTAACAGGTCAATCGCCCTCTTGAGCTTGTGATTAACCACAGGCATATACTAAAATTACTTCTGCCTTTGATTTAGGACCGTTACAAGAAATTCCCACCCAGGACAGAGCGATTCTGAAGTCCTATTGGAAATCTCAGAACTATCGGAGTTGGTTGGTATTTTGTGATGCCATTTGCAGAACTTAGCATATGTATAGCTTTTGTACATTTTCAATACAGCATCTTAATTTTTCTGTTTACTGGGTTTGTTTTGTCTCTTCTTCCATCTGCTCCTTATGGAGAGGGTATTGTTTCAGAAGCTCTCTAGCGCACCCTTTTGAATTTAAGAAATAAGTGTGGAAAAAGTGCAAAGTGAGCATTTTCATTAAAATGCAGTGGCAAAAAGTAATAATATTACCATGAGCTTGTCATAACACAGATATAGTATATCTGTCCATTTGTATAGGTTTAGGTATTTTGTAGATGTGTACTGTAAGAGGGCATTGCACTCTATTAACTGCCTTAATGGACTACTTGCACTGAGCTTCGTGACGCACTTCCATTTTGAAATAGTACGTCTCACTTATTTCTTATGTTTACTTTCAATGTGCTGTGGTCAATGAGTTGAACAAACGCCACCTAAAATGAGTGTCCGCAATAAGATTACATTATCAATTTTTATTGACACGAGAAGATATATTCTCATGTTTACTGTGTGCAGAATTTTCCAAACTTCGGAACATTACGTTTTTAATCCAACCCAAGCCGATCTGGGAAAGCAGCGGGTGTTAAAAATACGCCATTATTTCACCAAAGGGTGTCAGTGTTCATCTAAACTATAGTGACCACGACGCTGAAGTGTATGAGAACAGATGAATAACATCAGTACGGACCACAAACATTTATTTATTTGGATTAAATATTTGAATCATTCTGTGCCATTTTTCAATGTCAATATTTTCGCTATTTACATGTTTATGCCCAAAATGCTATAATATTCAAAGTAGTTGACTGTCATTCTCCTCTACGCTGTGTACGTTATTGATTAAATAGCCTAGCCTATCTAACATCGTTATAGGCACCCAGCGAGCATTCATTCATTCAACTATTTAAAAAGCCTCGAAAAACACCAGCGCACACAAGCAATCCTTTTAATAGTCAATTTCATCTAAAAAGAGAACAGGTATGTAATGTCTGAAAGAGAAAAAAACTGTTAATGCAATGACGAGCATGCAGGGTTCTCAAACTCAACTTACCTGGGGGCCGCTGGAGGTAGAGTCTGGGTCAGGCTGAGTCCCATCAAGTATTCCACAAAAAGTGTTTTAAGTATTCCAAAATAATTCTCAATCTTTATTATTAACAGTTCTTCAACATGAATGCTTCCTCTGAACATGAACTGTTCCTCTGAATTTGAACATTCCTTTCTGAACATGAACGGTTCTTCATGAACTGTGCTTCTGAACATGAACTTTCCTTCTGAACATGAACGGTTCTTCAGAACATAGGCTTGTCTTACCTACTCCTTGCTACCAGAGACTTGGCAGCGCTTCCTCTCACACAGCTGAGACACATTTGGCTTGAGGGGGAAACAGTTGAAACCCTCAGTATGGCTTGAAGATGCTCATCAGTAAGTCTGGACCTGCACTTTGACTTATAGAAGTTCATGGTGGAGAAGAGCTTTTCACATAGATATGTGCTCCCAAAAAGGCACATGGTCTGGTTGAACATCCTGGAGAGCTCAGGGAAGGTTGGTGGCAATTCTCTCAAAAATTGTCCAAGCTTGTCTGCGTTTCCACTCACTTCCCTGATCTTGGCTTGAAGTAGAGCACATCCTCATATTCTGACTATTTCCTCCAAAAAGGTGCGGAACTGCCGGTGCTTTAAGCCCCTAGATCTGATATGGTTGATGCATTTCACAACAACAGACATCACATTGTCAAACCTCAGGCATTTGCCGCAAAGGGCCTGCTGATGGATAATGCAGTGCAGAGCAATGGCCTCCTCCACATTCTCCTCTTCCAGTTTTCTTTGAACAAATGCCACCAGTCCATTTTTCCTTCCTGTTACTGATGGCGCTCCATCGGTTGTTATTCCAGCAAACCTCTTCCATGGCAAACCGGCATCCTGAATAGCACCACACAGCTGGTAGAATATCACCTGAGCGGTGGTCTGACCATGCATTGGAATCACAGCGAGGAACTCCTCGATCACTTCAAAATTGTCGTCAACACCAAGGACATATACTGCGAGCTGCGCAGTGTCAGTGTTGTCCGTTCTCTCTTTAAGAGCGACTGAGTATGTACAAAAACATTTGGCTTTCTCACGCAGTTGACCATATATGTTTTCTGACAGGTCAGAAATGCGCTCTGTCACTGTGTTAGCTGAAAGGCTGATGTTGCTAAACTGACCCTTCTTTTCAGGACAGACTTTACTTGCAGCTAGTAACATGCACTTTTTGATGAACTCGCCTTCCTTGAACAGCTTTCCGGGCTTAGCAATCATCTCACTCACCACGTAGCTAGCTTTGACTGATGCTTCATTCTCTTTGTTTGCTTTCTTGAATAAATCTTGCTGCCTCAATAGACATTTTTTAAGATTGGCGACCAGGTTCTTTCTCTCATCTCCCTGGTATTGTGTATACTCCTCAGCATGTCTAGTTGAGTAATGACGTCTGATGTTATATTCCTTGTACACCGCAACTTTCTTTGTGCATATGAGACACGTAGAGGTGCCCCTGTGCTTGACAAAAAAAATATTCCATTTCCCACTTTTCCTGAAATTGCCTGTGCTCGTCACCAACCTTTCTCTTCATGGCACGTTTTGAGAGAGACATGACTGGAACTGGGTGATGGCATATATTTTCCGTCCACTTGGTGTCACTCCGGAACACGTTTTAAGGTACCAAAGTACTAATGTTCGATACGTCCCCAGGTATTTCGTGGTTGGCTAGCTGGACAACCGTGGACAACAAACACCGCCGGAAGCTGTCACAAGACTATCTATGGTAGATAGTCCATACTATGCATACTAAACTATCATTTCAATAACCATAAGTGATTAAAAAAAAAGCGTGGGAACCGCAGCACACGCAACGACTCAGCAAAAAGTTGCGTTTCAGAACAACGCGGGCCGCACTAACACTAAACTTTGATGTCAAGTAGAGGGCCACAAAATATCATACCGTGGGCCTCAGTTGGCCCCCGGGCCTGCGAATGTGACGTCACGCATTTCACTCCGCGTTGCACTGAGGCGCCGCCATCTTGGCAGGATACGCTATCCGTTGCCATGGTTACTCCGACAAATAGCGGCAGAGAGAGCAGCTTGATATTTGTTCGTTTTTTTGCTATACGGTGCAGTTTCTTTGGAATAGATGGAGAAGGTGGAAGCGAAAGGAAATGGGCTCTATCGGGAGAGACTAAATAAAAATGCCAGGCAGCTTTATTTAGAGAAACTGCTTGACATCAACAACATGGACCCATACAACCTACAGCTACAGAATGGACGAAAGCACTACAACCTTTCACATACCCTGACATTGTCAATTACCTGGTTTATGATATCAGTGTCTACACAATGCAAGAGTTCAGAAGCTTTAAGTCATTAGAAGCTTATGAACAATTCTGCAAGACTTACAAACCCACAAACCTGTAAACTGCGAGAGCTCAGTCATACTTGAGGTTTCAAGCCTCATTCATATGTGGAAATAAATGTGATATGAATCGGATACGTGCATTTGCACCTGCCGTGAAAACAAACAGATCGGATATTCCCCTGTCAATTCGAGTGGTACGTCATTAAAAAAGTGTCTTTTTGAAACATTTCGCGGTACAGATATATCTATAACAAATTAAACAACTCTAGTTGACTAACAGAGTATTAATTTCATTCGTTCGTGTTAAATAAAAGGCTATCTGGCACTGAAATGTGTTGCTTTTGAAATCATGAGTGCTTGTTGTCGCTGGTGTTAGTTTAGTGACAAGCAGTTTCTCTAAATAAAGCTGCCTGCATGGCGTTGTTATTTAGTCCTGATAGAGCCCCTTTCCTTTCGCTTCCTCATCCTCCATTTATTCCCAAGAAACTGCGCCGTATTGCAAAAAAGCAAACACATATCAAGCTTCTCCCTCTCTCTGCTGCTATTTCTCTGGGTCTCACTGTCGAAGTAACCATGGCAACGGATAGCATATCCTGCCAAGATGGCGGCACCGCCCCAGCATGCAATACAGCATAACGTTGGTTCACATTATCTATAGAACTGCTGCAGCTTCGATAAATATATTTAGCCTATTTATTATTCAGAATGGACAGTTGGAAAGAAAATATATTTATAGGAACATTTCAGCCGGCTCAAGATAATTAATACAGAGATCATTATTCATTGTTTTAATCAATTGGCAGCCATAAAACATAGATATAATCTGCATTCTCGTGAATGTGGGTGCACTGAACGCTCTAACCGGAAACTCCAGATGTACTAACTAGAACGTGGAAGTAGTTGTGCAAGTAGTTGTGTAACATTGTGTAGCAGCATTTAGTTCTAAATTTGTATGCATGACAACAAATTTGAATGCTTTTCTTCAAATAGCATAAACCCTAGTTTGAAAATGAACAAAAACTAAATGCATACTAAGCACTTCCTATAGTTTGAATTATTGATTTTAGTTGAATAGCTGCGAATCGTGGGGACTGGGTGATATGCATAGGGAGCAAACTATTTAATTCCAGCCTTACAGAAAAATTGTTGAGGATTTATTTGATCCACATCCAAATAATCTCTCTTGCCTTGTAATTCTTTATTCTCTCAGAGAAATGATGGAGGAAAAATTGCCCCAGGGTAAATCTCAGAAGCATGAAGAACAGGAGGATAGCATGAAAGTGGAGTTGACTACCAACTGATAAGGCACCACGCTAACGATTCCAGAAAAGTTTGTTCAACAGTACAATGACATGGTATCGGTACATGTTTCCAAAGTTTGGGTTTGGTTAGGTCTTTTTTTCATGTTTTTTGGAATGCTCACATGTAGTGTCATATGCTCACCAAAGCTGCATTTGTAATATTTTTGTGGAAACCATGATATTCTTTATCATGATTGTGTGATGAATAAAAAATCTCAAAGAACAGGGTTGATTTGTAATCAAAATATTTTTTAATATTGTAAAAGTCTTTACTGTCACTTTGTTTTAATCAATTTAATGCACCCTTGCTGAATAGAAGTATTAATTTATTTTCTTCTTTCAAATCGTACTGACCCCAAACTTTCCCATGGACATTGTGCAGTGGTCCCATCTTAGGAAGACATCGAACAGCTGAGAAAAGGTCAGTTGCCCGGTTAAGGGGTTTCATTTTTAGGCCAAGATGAAAAAGTATTTCAGGGATGAACAAAATATGCAAACTACATATTTATTCTAGGAATAACTCCCAACTTGTACCGGCTTTTATGATATATCATATCATCATATATCCCTAGTGCTGGGCGGTTTGACCAAAAATTTATATCACGTTTTTTTTCCAAATTATGAAGCTGCAGACTCGGAGTCTGCAGCTACAGTCCCCACCCAGGGTCCCGCATTGTCAGACCCCTTGTTTATCGAGACAGCGCCTCCTGCTGTTCGGAAGATCGTATAACACCCTTATCCAAATGTAGGATGCAATATTATGGTCTCATTTTTTTTAAAAGTTATCCAAATAAATATTTGTCTTCCCTGCTTAATGCATGTGCCAAAAAAACTCATTGTGTTCTCTGACTAACAAATTACCCAGTAGTTATTTTTTGAGCGTGGGTGTAATTGAAAGAAAATTACTGATGGAAGGGATACAATTACAGATTGAACTATCTTCTACAAAAAAAATATTATGTGATATTATATTGCTACAATGTTGTTTTTAATTCAAATTCCATTTTTTCTTTCAGTTCAACCTATAATGGTCTAATAATTAACATTATGCCATGCTAACATTACAGAACCTGTTTTTTGATATTTTGAATGCGAAGCAAAACTCAAATAAGAATAGAAAAAACACCAATAATAAACAATTCTGTACTTTATTTAACGATCACCTAAACATGCTGTAAACAGGACAAAGCAAAGAAACAAGGAAGAATTGTGTTAGTGACTTTACTTTTCATCTTCAATTGCATTAAAAAAAACTCCTCATTTATAAGTCACTTTGGATAAAAATGTCTGCTAAATGAATACATTTAAAATGTAATGTAAATGCATTAGGTAAAATAATTATATTCTGGTAGGCGAATGTTCCTTCCTTTTTCATTCTTTTTGCAATCGCTCTGTCAAATAAACTTGAACTCGACTTCACTAAAATAAAAGATGAATGCCGTTGTCAAAAACATTGTGTAATAATAAATAATATATATTTTTTGCAAATGCAAATTACAAGCATACCTATGACACATTTTAGCTCACATGTTATTAGCATAGACTGGTTAATACATAGTGAAGGCATAGTAAATTTGATTACTAGGCAATTGTATGAGTTGTAAATGTCTGGCAAGAACTTCATATCACAGTTAAATTATTATTGATTCATTTTAATACTTACGTTTTATAAGAACTAATTTAAGTAGTTTACATAAATTATATAAAGTAAAATAATTACTCCGGCATTAATTATTTCAATTTATAGTTTTAGGAGAAAAGGTCCGGTAATTAAAAAAAGGTTAAACGGTAAATCTGATTAAATAATGATAACATTCTTTGATATTAACACACTTAATGTATTTAATTGGTCTACTTTAATGTCAACTAATTTTAATCAATTTTTTACAATGGCTTGTCTACAAAAAGTCCAAGGTTAAAGGCTAACGTTAGCTATCAAAATATTTTAGGGGAAAAAAGGCGAAAAAGCATATAACGGCTCAAAATTTGTTACAAACTATCTTTACAAATATTAAATGGGAAATGTTGGTGTTTCGATGAGCTATAAAGTAGTTTGATTAAAAAAGAAATCGAATGAGTCTGATTTGCTAAATAAAATTGACGATAGTCACGTTTTGGCTTAAGTTCTTCACATCCGATCCGATTTGATAGGAGGCGCTGCCTCGAAAAACGAGGGGTCAGAAAATGCGGGACTCTGGGTTGGGGACTGTAGCTGCAGGCTGCATACTACTCGTTTTCCGGTTTATGACGTTTTTTTCATGCATAATCAGGTGTTCAAAGCATTTTCTACTGGTTGAGAGAGGAATAACTGCAGTAAATTGACGTAGGATGGTCTATTTTACAGTCATTATTGAATATTGTAGAATAGAATAGCGCCCAACCTAAAATTGTTATTTCTTAACGTTCTAATAACGTTCTTATAACCAGGAAATAACGTTAATACAACGTTTATATAACGGGAGAATTTAACGTTCTAATGACGTTTGAATGATGTTCTTATAACCAAGCAAGAACGTTACTACAACGTTTATATAACGGGAGAATTGAACGTTCTTACAACGTTTTGAATAGAGTTCTTATAACCAAGAAATAACGTTAACACAACGTCTAAAAAACTGGACGTTTTGAATGTTCCTAGAACATTCCGAAATAACGTTTTTATAACTTAATGGGAACGTTATGAAAATGTTCTTATAACCTAAAATTGTTAGCTGGGGAAGCGGGGGGATTCACGATTGCACTGAACACGTTTTAAGTGCAGGATTCTCTGAGCGAGCCCAGAGAAATTAGACCTATTCTAAAAATAGCAGCGTGTATCTGAGAGCGCGGCACATATTCCGCGCGCGAGCAGAGAGATTCGCATTATATTAAATCTCCAGTAGGTAACTTTTGTAAACAAATATTTGTTAAAACTGTCATTATGTCCTGGCAGTAGAATATGAGCAGATAATCTGTGAAAAAATCAAGCTCCTTTGGCTCCTCCCTGTGGTCCTATTGCCATTTGCAGAAATACACCGCTCCCGGTCAGAAACAATCAATCAGAGCCAGGAGGAATGTCTTACTGTGCGTTCACACCGGACGCGAATAGCGCGTCAAATTCGCGTCTACCGCGTCTAGTTTGACGCTTGACCACTTTGTGTTAATTCGCGTGTCAAGAGAGAAACTGACGCGCGTAAAAACAAAAGTTTGAAGCGAAATTTACGCGCGTCACGCGCGTCAGAATCGAAACCCGTTGGCGGCCATCTTTTTTATGTTGATCGAGCATTCATCGGAGACTCACCCCTCTGTATTTGCTCTGGAGAGCAGAACGGCGGCGTAGGGGTAATCGTCGCCGTATTTGTGTCCATCAGACCCTTCGAAGGCGAACCCAGTGTGGCGAGTTTCACCATTGGCTCGCTCCAGGAGCTGCGCCTGGACGACGGCGGCTTTCAGCGGTACTTCCGCCTGTCCCGCGCCCAGCTTGATGACCTGTTGTCCCGCATCGGAGCGAGGAGCACCCTCGCCCTCATCCACCTAATCTGTCATTTATTTTTGTTTTGATGATAAATGGAGCCTGCCTCCAAAAGTGATTAATCTGTCCTGTGATTTTTCTCTCTCTCTCGAACAACACTGTCCAGACACGAACTTATGCAGTATGTTGGTTGTCTTTACATTAATAATATTTCATATATCTAGATATGGAATAAATAGCATTCAATACAAAATGAATATGTCTCATATATTGAAGTCAAGTTTTATGTGAAAAAATATTTGCTTTGTTGTGCATTAGAACCAGTCATATTACAAAATAATTTATTGAAGCCTCCAGATACTTCACCACATGACAGCAGCATGCAGCTAGGCTCCGGATTGGTTAACGTGGCGCGAATTGACGCAGAAGTTCAGATTTTTCAACTCGGGCGGCAGACGCGAATTCGCGTCAAACGCGTGAATGCACAAATAGCACTAACTAAATCATTCGCGCGTAACGCGCTTAACGCGCCAGCCGCTACCGCGCCGCGCTCTACGCCTCATTCGCGCCGCAGGAATTTTTTACGCGCGTAACGCGTCTTTGCATTGACTTAACATTGAAATCACTCGCGCCTGACGCGCTATTCGCGTCCGGTGTGAACGCACCATTAGGCCGCCTTCACACTGGCAGTTGCAATCAGCTCCGTAATACGCAATACGCCCCCAACGGACAACGTACTACACAGTGAAAAGCGTCGGAAGCGGGTAGAACAAAAATGGCGGAGAGATTAGAATGGTTGATTCTGTCAGTTCTGTATGATCTCTCTGATGAGGGTTATAGAGATATTAATAGGAAGGCTGCTGAGTGAGGAAAGTAGCTCAGGACATTGACATGTCAGGTCGGCTAAAACATGTGATATAGTGGTATAATTTATACCACTATATCACATTTAGTTCGATGTCTGCCTACAATTTAATTGTATTAACTGCCCTACTAACGTTAGCAAATCATGAAAATTAAAAAATGACATGACAACTTAACTTTTAATAAAATAAATAATGATTTTATACCGATAAGAATTCAGGTTTGTTTATCAGTATCATAGCAACGCTAACTTCCGCTGGAATTGTCGGACAGGAACCGTCCGTAGCTTTTCGCAAGAGTTCAATTTTTTTAACGCATCCGGATGACCAACGGACACGATTTTCTTCGCACCGCACTCGGTCGGACCCGTTTCGGACCCATTCGCGTGCGGTCTGCGAATCTCCATAGGAAATGAATGACTTCCGGTCGTTTCAGACCCGTATCGGAGCTGATTTCAACTGCCAGTGTGAAGGCGGCGTTAGCAGTGTCAATCACGCTCGTGTACGCGCTGATCACCCCTCTCTTGCACAGCGCGAGCGCGTACCGTAATTCGTGACTCTCCTGTTCGAACTCGTTCATCCAAATGAACGAATCTTTTTTCGAGTCATTTCGTTCATTCAACGAACGAAATGACTCGAAAAAAGATTTGTTAATTTTGAACGAGTCTTTTTCGGAGTCATTTCGTTCATTCAACGAACGAAATGAATCGAAAAAAGATTTGTTCATTTTGATGAACGAGTTCGAACAGGATCACAAACGTGCATCACAGAACAGAGCAAGTCGAGCATTTGTGCTTATAAAACTTAAAGTTTTTTATTTATTTTTGAAATGACCGATCGTTTAGCTAGATAAGACCTTTATTCATCGTCTGGTGTCGTTTAAAGCCTTTTGAAGCTGCACTGAAACTGTCATTTGGTCCTTGAAACGTTTGTGTCCTATTGAAGTCCATTATATGGAGAAAATGCCTGGAATGTTTTCATCAAAAACCTTAATTTCTTTTCGACTGAAGAAAGAGACATCTAAAGAGACACAGAGTCATCTTGGATGACATGGGGGTGAGTAAATTATCAGCAAAAGTTTTTTTAAAAGTGAACTAATCCTTTAATGTTATCTTACTAGCTATTTATAACTTATAGAAAGAGTGCAATGTTATAAAGTTACATGTATTGCAAAATACATAATGATTTGAGGACCAAGTTTGTAGTCAAAGCATGGCAGGCCATAGTCAATGTAAAGCATATTGTTGATGTTTCGTCCCTATTAGTGAATGTTCCATAACTGTTTTTAATCCGCCATCATCGGTGGTCCTGCTTACTAGCCTGCGCGTTCACGGCAGGCTCCGCTGTGGGGGAGGAGCTGTGGAGGGAGGGCTGTAGCGCAGCAGAGAGAAAGGGGGTTGGACCTGTAGGTTGTGCTTGTTCAAATTTTCAGGCTAAGTCAACATTTTTTCAAAACTCCCTACTGCAGCTTAAATGTACTTTCGCGCTACAATAATGCGCTCTCGACATTTGACAGGAAAATAACGCCATAGTTATGCAGCATCCATCTTCCCTGTAACGTTACACTTTGGTAGCTTCTCATTTCTTATTTGTGCGTTTCCTTTCCTCGCTTCCTTTCCTAGCGGCGCCTCAGCTCCTCCCCCTGTAGGTTGTGAGGGAAGGACGCAAGGAAACAAAATGAGGACGGAGGAATCGAATGAAAGCTTTTTTTATGCATTGGAATATTTGATCACTCGAGCGTCACTTCACAGCGTCATCAGCAGCGCTCAAAGGACCTGCCCTTATGTTGTAAAAGTTTGTTTATTTAAAAAAAAATCATAATGAATAATAATAAAGCAAGATACCCTGTTGAAATATGTGAGATGTGTGGTTTATATAAACTGCAAAGGTAAACTATAAATTAAAAATATTGTGACCGATGTGAAAGGGGAGGAGAATGTATACGTGCGTCACGTTTAGTCAATAAAACACTTCCGCATAACTCCTCTGAAAGCCTCCTCACTCCTCGATCCTCGACTCCTCGCGGTGCAGTTAGAGAATTGAGATGTCCTTCAAGATGGCTGTGCTTGATTGGTTTCCGGGTCATAGGATGGAGGACAGAGGAGACGAGGAGGGATATGAGTTGTGTCCCACGGACTTCGGAGGATGCAGCCTATTTGTCACCATGTGGACTTCGTATGATTTCCTAATTGCGCAACCAGGTGTTCCCGATTACCGCTCTTGGCGCCTAGCAACGGTGCGAGAGTACAGCTGCCATCCTGATCATTCATTTGTTATAAGAATAAACAGATATGGATCCAGAATTGGCTATTGTCATTTTTTTGTTTTATATTTTACTGGAGGACATCGTGAGGATGTTTCAGTCATGTATTTTCGGCTTTAATAGCCAAGATCATGGTCAGAGCTGGTTTGCTGCGTCCCACTTCAGAAGCTGTTTCCTGAATTGCCAGATTATTGCCAGACAACCGTCGCCACGGATTGTTTTTTTTTTTCCCAACAGGAGACTTCCCGGTCTCAGTACTACGGGAATATAAAACCCAGTTGAATATAAAAAAGTGCAGTTCAAATGTTACTCCCACTCATCATAGGTAGCTCTCACAGTTGCTAGGCGACAAGAACAATCATCCGTCATTTTTTTAAATAAAAATGCTGTCGTCACCGGCGTGCAATGACTTATGGGGTAGGATAGACCGCGAAGGATCCATTTATAGGGGTGTCACGATTCTCCAAATCCTCGATTCGATTACATTTTCGATTCTAAGGTCACGGTTCGACTCGATTCTCGATTTTGAAGCACAGGTTGCTGTTGCTCCTAAAAAGCTGACATCAGTTCATCGCAATCTCACACATCTCTGTTATTAACAATGAAGCTGACTGCACAATGAATCTTTCATAATATATAGCCTACACTTTGTTTGTTATAATTAGAGGATTTGCCAGCTTACAGAATTCAGCTCTGAGGAGCTGATAGCGGTGAGGAGAGTCTATCTTAAATGCTTCTGATTGGCCATTGCGTTCAAGAAATCAACACATATGTCTGTGATTGGCTAAATCGCTCAACGCTGCAAACATGTTTTAGATAGAAACTCTGGCTTGTAAATCGTTTCTATTTTGTTTTAGTTGTTCTTGTTGTTCTGTTGTTTTCTGCAACAGATAAATAAAAATGTATTAGTTTTTATATGTTTTATTCATAGATATTTCTAGTTTGCGGGAGTCCCGCGAATTGTTTTATTCTCCCGCACACACAAAGTGAGTGCATTAATGCCCGCGCTCGCACTCGGTCATCAAATCTAGTCCCGCGCCGCACTCTATTGCGTTGGGAGTTCACGTCTATAGATCAAGAGCCCGGCCCGAGGATAGTGACGGGAAATACCAAGTTCGGGCTCGGGTATAGAATCTAAGTTAGAGGACTCACAGCCTTTCAACACGTGTGTTTTTTTTCCGCGCCGTGATGAGTCGTTCATTAACGATCCGTTCATTGCCTCTGTCACGCGACAAATGAACAAAAGACTCGGAAGGTCAAGTAATTATTAATGTTCCCTGTAAATTATTTTTGACTGCATTATAATGATTTCTTAATTGAGAATATGATCAAGATTGCGTAGGTGGATGTGTTCGGGGAATTTGCCTGTTAAAAGTATGACATTTAAAGCCCCTGAAATGACTAGAAAAAAGATTAGTTAATTTTGATGAACGAGATTGAACAATAGAGTCAATAAAACGATCCGAACTTTCCATTATGGGCGCGACATGGGGGCGTGGCAGCATCGACGATTCCATTTTTAATTTCGATTTTTGAGATTGTGAATTAATTTCGATCGATTTCGATTTAAAATCGAAATCGTGACACCCTTATCCATTTATGTATCCTTTCTTTCACTGGGAAACGAAGGGTGCATCTGGGTTCGCTTTTGAATCAGGGTAGCCTTCGTCGCACAGTGATGACGCAACCGGCCTTTGAATACGGCCTTCGAAGGATGCGAAATTGAATTGGGACAGCCTTCATCGCGCCGCGGTGACACAATCGCCTTCAAATGCGGCCTTCGAAGATGCAGCCTTTGAATTGTTTTGCTGTTGAATTGCTGTTTCCCTCGCCTCGCAGTCGCTGCTTAGAAGTGCAACATTGTAAAGGACGAAAATTGTCTTCATTTGACCTCAGGATAAGGTCATCACATTAAACTATCCACTTTACTGCGGCCTGTCCTCTGTACCTTCATTGTGTTGGTTAATACTTTCCATCAAAGGACGCTCGCAAAGAACACAGGCTTCGGGATCAAAGACGTCTGACCGGGTCAGGGTTCGGGGCGCAAGTGCACCCTCCTCTCCTTACCCAGCAATGCTTTGGGTTATGAGAGGCTTTTGGCTTAAAAGACATCCATGCATGAATGGTGACATTGTGTGTAGTGTGAGCTGAACAATAAGAGCTCCTCACTTTGATCTGGGACTTAAAGCACCAAGCACTGCACTAGGAAAGTTATATCTGTTGACTATTTTAGGCCTGCTAACAAAAGTAAATGTTAAAGTACTTTTTATTTAATTAACATCCATTCAACTCTGTACTTGTCAAAATATCAGTGTAGCATCTCTTCAGTGAAAAGGCTAAAGATATCTTGAAGATTGAGAAAGGTAAAACTTGCTAAACAGAAGTTGTCCGCACACTTAAAAATGAGTAATAATATTCAGACCAAAATTTTGTTTACTCTAGGAATCCAATATTTATTTACCTCCTCTAGGACCCTCACCGATTTCGAATAAAATATAAAACTGAAGCAAAATTAACCCAGAGTAGTCTCATGGATATCATATATTACCCTGAGACCAAAAAAAAGCAGCAGTTCTAAAACAAATTGAATAAAGATCAAAACAACTATTGTTTATTGTTACCACAGTGTATTTTTTACTGCAGAGAAGGGCTTAGTTGAAAATTTGATTAATGTGTAAAAATTTCACTGGATTTACATTTTATTTGTATTAAAAAAAGAGGCAATGCAATAAACAGACGATTGTGACAATTTATGGTTTAAGTGTGTTTTTCAACCCATCTCAGGGTATTTTCATAACAATAAAGTATATGAATAATGCAGTGCTAACTGACATAGAATTGATTACAGTATAGAAACTATACAATATAGCCTATTTTCTGCCTAATTCTGTGATAAAATATGTATTTAAAAACTTTTTTTTTACATTGTATAAAATCCATGATGACAGTGCACAAGTGTGATGCATAAGTTTAGCCTGCATACACCAATCATACAATTGTCCTTTGGAAAATACAGTAAATATTATTATAATTTTATAGAACACAAATTATTGGATATTGGTCTGCAGTGTATTCTTAGGCATTTAGAAGCAAGAGATAAAAAAAAATCTGTCAATTAGACAAATTTATTAGGGGCTGTTCACACACATATTTTTCCATTCCACTGCGCTACTTTTCCCACATTTTTCTCCATTCCACTGCGCTACCTTTCCCACATTTTTCTTTGTAAACCAGCGCTAGACGGATGTGTTTGACCGTTGCATTCACGTCTTGCGTCTTTTGCAGCATCACGCGCAAGCCACGGCGTTCTAAAAACATGGCGCTCAATAAGTTAAATGATTGAAAGAAGCATCGCGAGACCTTGCGGTTTTCCCCATTCTTTTTCAAAGCTAAAACGCATTGTGTGTGAACCAGCCCTAAAACTAGATATTTATGTCCCCCTCACTTCTGAAATGATGGCTACGCCTATGATCAGGTCATTGTACCTGAATCTGATGCCTAGGATATCTCGTAACAAGGGTCCCATTTCAATGTTAATATTAATGTCATTGTTCAATGTCAATTATAATGATAATTTCATTTTCTTATCATCGTCACACTTATAAAGTTCCAGATGGCTATAGTCCATCTTATATCCATCATTCCACAGCCAACTCTTTCCTCACTTATATAAGGAAATAAGTTTTACAGATCTTTATCGGAAAGGGTTTTTAAAAAATTACATGCTTTTTCATTGAACCATAAACAATTATTGCACATGCACCATGTGAAAAGTCCTTAAGATACAAATAGTTTACAGGTAATAGATAATTAATGTCATGGTGTCACCTTAATGTCACCTTTCCACTTACTCTGAAAAACACCATGGAGAAAGATGCCCAGGGTCCCTGATTACCTGTGAGTACATGCCATAGTCCTGCAGCAGGGAAGAATGAGGACTGCTGATGTGGACAGAGCAATAAACTGCAATTTCCATTGATGTAAGATGCCTAAGACAGAGCTACAGGGAGAAAGGACAGCTGATCGTCCTTGCAGTGCCAAACCACGTGTAACAAATTGTCCCCCCAGACATGCGCAAGTGTCACGTTTTAGTACAATGATGCTGAATAAGTTTCAACTTGAAGCGTGTTTATTAAAAGAAAGTAAACTCCACATATAGCGTTATTCCACTGCATGGTACGACTCACTTAAATAGTACCACCTCGGTTGAGGTTCCAAGTGAGCCGTACCGATACTAAAATGTGAGGTGTAAACCCTGTAGATCAGTGGTTCTCAAACCTGTCCTAGGGACCCCTCACCACTGCACATTTTGCATGTCTCCCTCATCAGACACACCTAATTCACTGTACTAATAAGCTGATAAGTTGAATCAGCTGTGTTAGGTGAGGGCGACATGCAAAATGTGCAGTGGTGAGGGGTCCCTAGGACAGGTTTGAGAACCACTGCTGTAGATCACTGATTGGTCAGAGAGTATCATCACTACCAGCTCATTGGATTTGCGACACGAGACACCAAACCTGAACAAACAAACTTCTTCGTCTTGCAGTGAAAAACACCCACATGCCAAAAATTAAGAACACCATTTCATCGATATGCTCCTGTATTGTGCGTTTGTTTGTGTCATGCATTTGTCCGTGGCCAGTTTATGATTACGTCACGGCAGTAGAGGTGGCGCAACTATAACGATCAATCTATAATCCTACCTACCCACTTTGAAGTGGTACTAAACTGCAATTGAAAAGCAAACTGAGCCGTGCCAAGCCTGCCCCGTGCCGAGCCGAACCATGCAGTGGAAAAGCGCCAATAGATACGAGACAGCGTGCAAGCACAAACAATACCAGACATTGGCCGTTAGAAACAGAGGAACTTAAATACACAAAGTGACAAACTCAAATTAAAAAACAGGTGTGCTCTAATTAGGAACTGATTAATGACGTGCAAACAGGAACATAGGCAGACGGAAACAAAGAGAAACATAATAAGTGTCCATGAAAAATAAACTAAAGCTAAACTTAGGATAATGGTGACATTGTCACCCCATCCAGAAAGACGCGGCCTCGTGCTATAACGGATCGACAGAGGGATAGGGAGGGTGGGGGGTCTGGAGGTGGACGAGGGCCTAGTACTAGGCAGGAGAAACCGGGGTGGAGCAGACAGCGGAAGGACCCCTGGAGGAGTTGATGGTGGAAGGAACCAGGAGGAGGCAATGGCAGGATGGAAAAGGTGGACACGCAGAGCACAGGTACATGGGCCCTAGGCGGCCTCTCTGTAGTTAATGGTACGACGACCAGCTGTGTACCCCAGAGGTCTGGTGACCCTGGTGGAGCAGAGAGATTGAAGGAACCCATGCGACAACAGAGGTCCTGGAGGGCAGTGTGGTGCCGCAGCGATGAGCTGCCGAGGTGGAACCTTGGCACCGGAGGATTAAGGCGGAGTGACTGAGGACCCTGCTGAAGCCACAGGGAAGCCAAATGAAGCCGAAGGGGTGGAGAGTTGAAGTGCAGCGGAGGGCTCGAAAGTCTGCGGCACAGGCAGGGCGGCAGGTGGGACGAGGAAGCATGGTGAAGCCGAGGGGACAACGGTCCCAGGTGGAGCCGAGGCGGAGTCGACTGCTCAACGGGGTAAGTTGGAGCTACGGGCCTGGAGTTCTGAGGTGGAACACAGGAGTCGACACACCTTGGCTGAGCTGGTGAACTAGAAGTCCACAGCAGATCCGAGCAGGTAAGAGCCAATAGGAGGAGGAGCTGAAGGACTGAAGGGTTCCAGTGAAGGTGGGGCCGAGGGACAGACTAGCCTGGGCAGTGGAGGTATATTATCAACAGTTAGAATTCGGCACATACACCTGGTTAGTAGGGCTATAACGATATGGGATATGAAACCGATATCTCAGGCTCAGAGAACCTGTCAATTACAGCTGTCAATCATGACGTCACTGCACCGTTTTTATAGCATCAAATAACTAACTAAAAACAAACTTATTTTTAAAAACAAACACTTGAAATTACATCAGCGTGATAAAAACTACAGTAAATGGCAGAAATTATCTTTGGAAAAAAAGGTATGTGAAGTGTAATTTAATTGTTTAGTTGATCTCACGTCCCGTTGAATAACATGGGGAGGCGGGGTTTATGACCTATAGGACCAGTCACCGGGGGGCGATCGAGACGCTTTGGCTTCACTTTTCAGGGCTTGTGCTGCACGCTTGCTACCACATCTTTAAATTAGTGCTGTGCGTTAAACGCGTTATTAACGGCGTTAACGCAAACACATTTTAACGGCGTCAATTTTTTTATCGCGAGATTAACGCTCTTTTTGGCCAAGCAAACAACATCACACCGGATAGCTAGACCGGAAACAAAACAACAGGCACGCCGCACGTACTTGTTTGGGCTTGCGCGCCGGCCAAAGAGTAGTAGGCTAACGGTACGTTTTGAGTGGATGGCGCGAGCGCGAGACGCCGATCTAGAGACGTGCACTCTCAACGCAATAGAGTGCGGCGCGGGACTAGATTTGATTGCCGAGTGCGAGGGCGGGCTCGAGTGGTAATGCACTCACTCTGTGTGTGCGGATACGGGAGAATAAAACGATTCGCGGGACTCCCGCAAACTAGAAATATCTATGAATAAAACATAAAAACTAATACATTTTTATTCATGTTGCAGAAAAGCAACAAGAACAACTAAAACAAAATAGAAACGATCTACAGGCCAGAGTTTCTTTTTATAACATGTTTGCAGCGTTGAGGGATGTAGCCAATCACAGACATATGAAGAAGCATCAGAAGCATTAAAGATAGACTCCCCTCACCGCTCAAAACAGACTTTTTGTTCAGTGCTGAATTCTGTAAGCTGGCAAATCCTCAAATTATAACAAACAAAGTGTATATATTATGAAAGATGCATTGTGCAGTCAGCTTCACTGATAATAACAGATGTGTGAGATTGCGATGAACTGATGTCAGCTTTTTAGGAATTATTAAGGGAGCGCACTTTGCGCGCATTCAGTCATGCCAAACCATGCACTCAGTAGCCTGCTTGCTTTTATGTTATAACAGTGGTTTGTGTGTTAATGCTTTAATAACAAATAATTTATCAGGAGCATTTATGCTGATGTGTATGGTGGCGACACGTAGGCGAAAGTATTTGGAGGTAGCCTACAAAAAAAGAGTCTATTTGCGGGCGGGAGCGGGACAAAATTGTTGCGGGCGGGAGAAAGTAACATAGAAAATAGTTGAGAACGTCAGTTATAACGACCCACGTATGAAAAAAATTGACGGGTTTAAATCGGGCTTGGGCTCATAATTACAGTTTATGTGTCGGGCCGGGCTCGGACACAATGCGCACGGGCTCGGGTCGGGCTTGATTTTTTGGGCCCGATCTAAGCTCTACAATGGATGACTTCAGACAGAAGCACATGGATACCACAGCTAAGAACAAACTTACTGCTGATCCACTTTTCCATGTTGATAAGAGCATTAAAATTAGAAAAAATAATGAGACAAATAGAAATCAAGGGACATTTAGAATAGATAAAAATGTGCGATTAATCGCGAGTTAACTATGGCATTAATGCGATTAATCGCGATTAAATATTTTAATCGTTTGACAGCACTACTTTAAATTACTATAAGTATTATTTGACGTTAACATTATAAAATATGTAGACCTACACCACAAAAGTAGTTGAGAATAAATTCTTTAATTTTACCTGTAACGGCCGTTTCGCAAGGCAACACATACATGCGCTGCGCGTATTTTCTGTTAATTCACACCGGGAGCAGGAGCAGTTTCGGCCCCAAGTCTAGTGCTCTGAGTCTGGCCCTGCAGTGGCCATTAACGCTAGCATCACCTGAGTGTTGGCACACTGCAGACATCGGAGGAACCGAACGCACTGCTGGCCACACCAGATACTGACTGCTACTTTTGAGATTGACCCCCTCCCAACCCTCTGCAGGCAGGGGTTCATTATTCCATTTCTGTTCATCAAATGTCTGTGAAAATTGTTCAGTTTATGTCTCAGTTGTTAAATATTTGTATATGTTCATACAGGTGAAAGTGGGAGGATGTTTCTTTATAGAAATATTATAACTTCCTAAGGAGAAACTTCTTGAATGAAATGACCCAACTAGGCTGAATCCAGCATTGGGTTAAAAAAAAAAATTCCAGATTTTTTTTAGATTGTAGCTTTTGTGCGTGCGTGCAGTGCATTGTTCCAAAGTATGTCAGTGTTATTTTGGAAATCTCCAGTTATTCTCAAATGTTTTTCAGATGAGGAACAGTTCAATGTTTCTCTTTGTAACACTTTACTAAGTCTGATCATTTTCCTTGAAATAATAAGCATTTCACATGAAGGAAGAAAGATAAAACCATCAGTAAATAACGATTTCAAACAGTTTTTGAATTATGTCTGTTGAATTTGGCAGCTTCTTCTATTGTTAAACATAGTAATTTCGTAGACAAATAAACAGCATGAGATGGGCTGAGGGCCAGTGTGTCCGTTTTGAGGTCTTTAATGACCCAGGAGTCATGGACTGAGAAGATGTAATAGCTGATCAGAGTGAGCATGAGGCAAGTAGCAAAAACAAGCTTTGCTCTGAGAGAACTCACCTTTTGTTTCAATATGAAATTAAATTAAATGAATTGAAATGAAAAATGAACAATCAAAATAAAAACAAATCACAATATTTACATGCAATACTTATACAATACGTACAATAAATAATGCTTTAAAATATTTAATAATTTTAAATATTAAATTTTTGCTTTCTTAAATATTAATATAATAATAATATTAAATAAAATATTAAATCTCCTCCTTATCCTTTTCTGACCCTGATCAGAGCAGAACACATTTCAATAACATATATAGACCTAGATAAAGTTCCTCTTTACTCTTGGAATGGTGCAAAATGGTCGAAACAAGAGAAACAAACAAAAAATGAACCTGGACTTTTTTTTTATTTTTTTAATCTGTCACATTACACTGGTTATTTGCTGTTTGTCAGATTGCACAGCCAAATACAAATCCGAGGATGCCCTCTAGTGTTAGATTGGACGAAATACCGCTTGATAGCCATAACTCTTTCATACATTTACGTTTTTAAGGATGTTGAGAATATTTTTTTCTACGTTAAAATATTTTCACATGGGGAAATAAAGATTTTTTTTTGTTTTTTTGCAATGAATTGCAGTGCCTTTTCCACAGTTGTTGATTTCTGGATAAGGGTTGGCCTATTTTGAAACCATTTTATTAAGATTGTCCTCACAAAAAGCTGTCTAGCTTATGAAGTTTATTGGAAATGATGACTTTTTCCTGGCATTAATTTTATATTATCGTATACGTTCTTTTTTTACGGAAGCCCTGAACTTCGGAAGCCCTGCACAAAAAAAGCACTTTCGGTGGCCAAATAAGTAAAAAGACCGTATAAATTTTACGAACAACGACGTTTTCGATGACGCGATCAAATAACCACCGTAGAGTGAGTGGCGCACGCTTCTAAGGCCCCCTTTGAGCAGATAACAAAAGAGAAGCTCATCTGATGCATCTGGCAGACGTTATACCTTACTTGCAGCACTAAAGCGTCTTATAACCCTCTGTAGTTGACAAACGCGCCGCCGAGTTTTGCTGGATTTTTTTCACATAGCAGCAAAATAGACTTAAATACTCAGTCATATGGTCACTTAAATGCAGACTTAAGAAATATGAAAAAATAAACTGTTAAATGTCTACTTGTGTCCAACCACCATTCAACCCGAAAAGAGTCATATAACCATTCCAATAACTCCGAAGCTGTTCAGTTAAGCTAAAAAAATTGCATAGTGCTGCTTGAAGCTACATTTAGCGTTCATAACAGTGGATATTCTACTAATTCATACTTTTCTAAAACATTGCATGGCAATTAACTTATTTGGCAATTACACATAGTTTTGTGCTAGTTTTGTTGTCAGTATTGATTAATAAATGCACTCACAATTATCCGTGAACTTGATAAATGTTGCAGATATGTTTTAGGCAACTATCCACAAACAAATTGCTTTCAATTCTGTGTGCAAAATTCAGAATTCAACGAATGCAGCGCAACAACAACAATAATAGTTAAAATTAATATCTGCATAATAGGCCTATTAATATATTAGTTATCTGCAAAGACTGCCTTTGAAGAGAATGCAGCAAAATATCTAACTGGCCTGACTGGTATAGCAAATGTTAAAGTGTTTTTGTGTTTTGTTTTTTGTAAAATATGTTAAAATCTTTAACAAAATGTTTCACATTATTTGACAAGCATACACACATACATGCACACAAAAGACACCAATGCACAGAAACACAAACCTGTACCCTACAGTTTTGTATTGAGTTTTAATTGCATATTTACAGAAATATTCGTTAAACTTTTTTTTAATGAAATACATTTATTGTGTTGCTGCTACAGTGTCAATTTACTGTTAAAGCAACACCAAGGAACTTTTCCTCTGCGGTCGCCCTACAGGTTGGAAGTGGAATTGTCCATTACCGCTGTCGTAAATAATGTAGCCTACCGCAGCCTACTGTCGCACGCGCACGCTCCCTGTTTATCCAGCACCGGCTTTGGAATCAACAATGGCCACAGACAAGGTAGAGTATGATGCATGATTTTATGAAAGACATTACAAACAAAGAAAAACTATATATGCTGTAAAGCTGTCGAATTTTGTAGTTCTTTTTGTGCTCCGGTTACTACCCTAAGCCCGAAGTTACATAGTGCCAGTAAAAGCGATACAGACCACGTCAGGCTATGGCAGACATGTCATTTAACCCATTGTAAGTCGATGTACCATCACAAGGGTCTTGGAAATATGTTATGAAGGTTGAAAAACTACATAGTGTTACTTTAAAAACATACTCGATCTCTCTCGCGCACTTTCGCTCTCTCGCGCAGTTTGCTTTGCTTTTGTCCAGTCCGTCGCCTCATAATTTGTGTGAGGCAGGATTCTCAAAAATGACTGCACTCAAAACGAAATACCGCAATCGTGCACAAATCGAGGATGATTTGAGGCTATGTTTATCAAACATTGAGCCAAGAATTGAGCATCTTTGCAAGGCAAAGCAGGCTCAGGTCTCACATTAACAGCTTGCAAAAGGTTGAGAACCCTAGGCAGATCACAAAAGAAAATAACCTTTATTAAAGGACCTTTAAACTTTACAACCTTATTCAGATAAACCTGCTTCTCAAATATCTTTACAGTTATCTTTATGTGGCTTTAATCAGATCTTACCAAAATCCTCACTGAATGCTTTTATGATACAATTGTTAAAAAATAGGATTTTTTTGATGAATTAAAGGTTCAAAAGAATAGAAAGATTTTTTTTGCAACAATGTAAATTCTTTACTGTCCCTTTTGATAAACTGAATGTTTTCTTAAAAACAAACTTACTGACCTCACACTTTTTCAAAAAGATTGAATTTTTTTTCATCTATAATATCTCATAATATGATTCTCTTTATATAATATCTTCCTACTGACTCTTATTTGTTTGGATAACATTTTAACTGAAGAACCATTCAAAACTAAAGTTGTTGTTCACTAGTCCCTTATCCCGTCTCCCCCCGCCTGTTACAGAGGGAAGTGGGAGCTGCACTGAAGGGGGCACAATTTTACTGATTAAGGCACATTTACCACAGCCCAACCATCACAAAAGTCGCAAAAACAAGAAAAAAACACGGGATTTTAACTATACCTAAGTGAAATATTTTCCTTAGCGGCCTTCTACAGCGTTCGTTTATATATTAACAGTTTAGGAGTGGGAAGCTCCCGCATAAACCATATAATCTGATGCATGTGTTGGGTCTCATGTGGCATATCGACCCGCCCGGTTCGGAGTTACCGATTCTTTGTAATGAAGTAGAATATTAACCCAAGAGGGCTAAACCGCGTTAACAACACCGTGAGGCGGATGCGCTTTTACTCTCTGTGGAGGGAAGGACTTGGACGCGTGTTAAGGAATCCACTAGATGTTGCGTGTCTAAATACACACTTGGATTCATCGAAGAGATGGGGAAAACAAAGGGTAAAGAGGGCTTTTTTAAGCTTGAAATGTTTTCAAATTCTTTTAATAGATGTTTAAAACATTGTTGTTTTATATGCATGCAGTGGGAATGCGCTTACTGAATGACTTGTATGGCTTTTACAACTTCATGATACCTAAACAAATATTGATTGCACTGCATCTTGCCTTTCTGTTTCTGTTGGCTAGGGTAGGCTAAAACCTGTACGCTAAAAATAGTTTAATTGTTTTTGATTAATAAGTTGATATTAGACTTTTCCAAATTCCACACTTTTATCACCTAATTCTCTTTTTATCTTATTTTTTCTGCTCTAGAAAAAGATGCAGAGAACTATGGAAAAGGACAGCGCTCACCGGTGAGTTATTTCACCTTTTTCAGCAACTCAGCGTTTTTTTTTTTTTTTTTTTTTTTTTTTTTTTTTGCATTACACATGAAAAGCATGTAAATATGAACTATTAGCTAAAGACTCAATAAAAGCTATTAGCTAAAGACTCAATAAAACTTACCTCAGACAGCAAATACAGGTATAATGACTGCAAGTCATACATGCTATATAACAACATAGGTCTAGAGTAGAAAATTATGGAATATTACAAATGTTAGATATCATATAACAAAGGAATAGATGTAATTTTTGACCCAAGCTCTAATTAAAATTTGACCCATATGCTACCATTTAAAATTATTTTGAATGAACCGGATAATGTTTCTTTCTGTGGAAATGTGATATGTCTTTTTTAATCAAATGCTACTTTGCTTATGCACAGAAATTATGTGGGACAAACTATCCTGTTAGCATTGCCTTCATTGTGGTAAACGAGTTCTGTGAAAGATTCTCTTACTATGGAATGAAAGGTAATTATATAAAATCTCTCTCTCTCTCTCTCTCTCTCTCTCTCTCTCTCTCTCTCTCTCTCTCTCTCTATATATATATATATATATATATATATATATATATATATATACTTTAAAAAAGGATATAAATCTCACTTTTTGTATTAATGCATTTCCTAATTTTGTATTCATTTCTATGCATCTTATTTATGCAGCGGTGCTTACGCTTTATTTCATGCGTTACCTGGGCTGGGACAAGAATCTGTCTACCGCTGTGTACCATGCTTTCTCTGGCCTATGCTACTTTACTCCACTTCTGGGGGCCTTGATAGCTGACTCATGGTTGGGGAAGTTCAAGTAAGTCTTGTTCTTAATACTCAATTGATGAATAATGGGTAAAGTTGATGTTGAAAATGGCATTTTTTTATTCCATTCACAGAACCATCATCTATCTGTCTATAGTCTATGTGATTGGTCATGTGGTCAAGTCTGTGGGTGCCATTCCTGATGTAGGGGACAGCACTATTCATATGTAAGCTTTTTTTTTATGGCATTCAAGGTGTACCATTCTACTGTACCATACAGTAAATATGTTTCAAGTGAAATAAGTAATTTCCTTTTAGAGGTGCAGTGAAAAAACAAAACGTTTTGTTGTTTCCTCATAGAGTTTTGTCAGTGCTTGGTCTGGTCCTTATTGCTTTTGGGACAGGAGGGATCAAACCATGTGTTGCAGCTTTTGGTGGTGACCAGTTCGATGAGGAGAATGTAAGCCACAGCACAAAATGATATCAGCTTATGGCCGTTTACACCTGTCAAATTCTGTTTATTTTATTGCTTCTTTAATATCTCAAAAAGTCATTTATTTATAAAGCACAGTAAAATCAGAGAATGAGCCAACAGAAATAAAAAAAAATAATAGAAATAAAGGTCCCACTTTATATTAAGTGGCTTTAACTACTATGTTCTAACATTGAAATGAATAATTTGATACAATGGACTTATTGTGTACATACATGTTTTTACATTTTACTTATATTTTAAAAATACCTGCATGTAATTACAGCTGTAATTAATGTATGCAATCACATTTGTAATTATACTGTTGACCCCTTCCCTTACACCTTAACCCACCCTTAAACCTACCCATACCACCACACCTGACCCTAATCTTACCCGTATCACACCTCGATAGCAGCTTAAGTGTTTTACAATACAACATGAAAATAATAAGTACATTGTACTTATTTTTCGATGCAAGTACATAGTACTTAAAGCCACTTAATATAAAGTGGGACCGAAATAAATATTCACAAGACCTAAAATAAAACAGCACATAATACAATGCTTAGACAAAAAAAAAATCTAAAAGTGTTTTAGGAGCACACTCATGTGATTTTAAATCTAATTGACATGGGCTAAAATACACTCAACTTTGTTTGAGTGAACTTTTGACTCAACTATTGGGTCTTTGCAATATCTAACTTCTTTTAACCCTTTCTTTATTTAGACAGACGAGAGGCGAAAGTTCTTCTCCATCTTTTACATGTCAATCAATGCTGGAAGTGTCTTGTCCACCATTGTCACACCAATACTAAGAGGTCAGAATCAAGATAAGCTTCTGGCTACAATTCATCTTTTAAAGCAATAAAAATATATTGCACTCATAAAGTGCCATTATCGTGTCAATTAGAGAAACTTTAGATCCTCATTATACTCAAACTCCATAGGTGATGTGAAGTGCTTTGGAGGAGACTGCTACGCCCTGGCCTTTGGAGTTCCCGCGGTTTTAATGGTCATAGCCTTAGGTGAGGGTCCTCAGTTTTCTGGGAATTTTTGGTGGAAGAATGGAATGAATTTGGGAATAATTGGTAATCCTAAACTGATTGTATTTGTGAAACCAACTGTCCTCAGTAGGCATGTATATTTAACAAACTCCTGGTCATTTATTTGGAAATCCCAGTATGTTATGATAGCACGTTAGTGAATCCCATCCAGTGTAGCATGAATCCTGTATGGAAAGAGAAGGGATTCAGCCTTTGTCTGAAAATATAGGGGCTCCAAAAAGTATTTGGTGACACTTTAAAATTATGAATGTATTTGCATATAGATAGATAGTGCTTGTACAGTATTAAGCAATACTTGATTATTAATGCACTATGGAGAAGACCATACTACTTCTACACCACTCCTATTGCCATTTCACTTATTAGGCATCTAATTAATTCTCCACCTGTTCATGTAGTGGTGTTTATTTCTGGAAGTGGACTATATAAGAAAAGTCCTCCGGAGGGAAATATCTTGGTGCGTGTCTGCAAATGTACTGGGGTAAGTTAATCTTATCAACAGCTCAACAGCTTTCTTTAATGCATTTCTGAAGTTTCTGGAGGATGTAAAGAGGGTTAACGGCCATCTTTTACTTTGTTTTTGCCAGTTTGCAATACAAAATCGATGGAGGAATTCCAAGAACAGCCCGAAACCGAGTCACTGGCTGGATTGGGCAGAGGAGAAGTACCCGGTATGTTTTAATTGCTATACAAGCCAAATCTAGCAAGTTGAAATCCTTGTGTTGCTTGTTATACCAATGAAATACATTTGTTAAATAATGATTTTGATGATTTTATAGAAGCGGCTCATTCAGGAAATTAAAATGGTGTTCAGGGTGCTGGTACTCTACATTCCATTGCCCATGTTCTGGGCTCTCTTTGACCAGCAGGTAATAGCTTTTATTCAGTCGATATCCTTTACATTCTTTAACACTCAACTCAACACAGTATTTCACTTAAAGGAAAAATACATCCAAAATGAAAATTCTGTCATGAGGAACAAGAAAAATGTATTGATTCCTCATCAGATTCATCATGAATTCTTTGTATACCAGAAAAAGTCTGCTGGACATAATGATCTTATGAACCAGTGGAAAAGGCACTCTTGATCACAGCACTGTACAACATCTGAAGATACTTTATAAGGATCAGAGAATTAATAAATAAGAATGTTGTGAATAAGTTCATTAAGAATAGCTCTCTTTGTTCTATGCCAGGGATCACGCTGGACTCTTCAAGCCACTCGAATGAACATGAATTTTGTAAGTCTTTTCTTTTTGACCTCCAATATTAAGGAGTTAATACTTTATTTGAATCAGATCATTATTGTATAGTTATACATTTGGGAATGCAAGATTGTTAGGACAGTGAAAGCAATTGCCACATATCATTTAATTATATTATTTTGTGATTCTAAGCAGTTAAGCAATATAGCAAGTAAAATAAGATAACATGATGTCCTTGATCTGATTTTTCTTTTGATAACAATATACAGGCTTTGCCATCATCACTATAAAATCCAAAGGTTATAAACATCTAAGACTTTATAACAATTCTTGTCGTAGAAATTTAAATGCTGCAGAGTTGAAGTGCATAATTCTTTCTATGTTAAAATTCCTTTTTGTTACCGTATCCCAGCTTCAAGACCTTCAGTATGAAATTATAATCAATATAATTATTTTTGCTTTTAGTCCATGTATATCAGTTTTTAAGATTTCTGTTAATGAGTTCCTAATTTATGTTTTACAGGGCGGAGACTTTATACTAAAGCCTGATCAAATGCAGGTGAGACAAGGAAGGTCTTCAGATAGACACACACACAAAAAAGCGAATGCTTCATTATTGGATTTTTAATATAACAGTTTTTGTTTAAAAACTGACTTGTACAATGTCAAAGTGAATTTTCTATTTTAACTTTATCTTGTTTAACATTTTTCATAATTTTGAAACTTTGTTTATTTAGAGATTAAAATCCACAAGAGAACCCAGATTTTAGGTCTAGTCTTTTAGACCCAATAAAGCTTTGCTTTGTATATACAAAATAAATGACATTTATTATTGATTATATTTATTGAAATTTTAGAACATCAATTTAAATCTTAGATAATACTTTATATAAATATATGGTTAAAGGTTATAAGGGTTTATTTGACAAAAAGTCAGATAAACCTCGACCTCTAAAGCCTCACACAAACATTTACTTCTTCCTGTTTTTTTGTGCTGTCATACCAAATTGACCAGTCAGTTTATGACAGGTTGTAAAAACCTAAGTTACTGAATTTTATTGTTATCACCTTCATAATCAATGTGTTATGGTGTCATTCAGTGGGTGTGTTTCTGTGTTGTTAAGATGCTGAATGCTTTGCTGATTCTGGTGTTTATTCCAATCTTTGACATGGGCATATACCCGCTGGTAGGGCTGTGTCGGATCAAACTCACGTGAGTGCTGTGTAAATGCACATGTCAGTAAAAAAAAAAAAAGATAAAAAATAAATAAATAAAAAAAATATATATATATACACACATATAAAAGAACATGAAAAAACAACAACAATAAAAAGATTTTACAGTAATGCATTGACAATGGAAGCCCATAGGGCAAAACAATATAGCATAACCTTAAGAAATAAACATTAGATGTTATCATGACACTCATTTTATCACTTACTCTTCTTGTCAGAGGAAAATAATGTTTCTTGTTCATTTTCAGTCCACTAAGGAAGATGGCAACAGGCATGATCCTTGCTGCACTTGCCTTCTGTGCTGCAACTGTCGTAGAAATTTACGTCATTGTATGTACATTTCCAAAAGTTCACCATATTGCATTTAAAGATCTTCCACTAAAAAAATGTAGAGCTTGAAAGTTAACTGAAAGTGACATTTCTCTGTGGCCAGAAAACTGTTGTGGAGCCCCCTCCTGCCAAAGAAAGCCTCATTCAGGTTTTCAATCTTATGGATTCAGATGTCAGATTGCAATTTCCAGGAAATGCTGTCTTCTCAGAGCCACTTACACCATATGAGGTAATATCGCTGCAGACTAACATGAGTGCATTTTATTGCTTCCATAATCAACACGCTTCTGCTGTTCTTTTAAACTTTCTATTAATCAAAAATAGAATCTTAAAAAAACTTAACAACACTGATAACAATAATCAGATGTTTCTTGAGCACCAAATCAGCATATTAGAATGATTTCTGAAAGATAATGTGACACTGAAGACTGAAGTAATGGCTCCTGAAAATTCAGCTTTGCCATCACAGGAATAAATTTGAAATATATTAAAATAGAAAACCCTTATTTTAAATTGTAATATTTAACAATAATACTGTTTTACTGTTTTTTTTATCAAATAAATTAAGCCTTGGTGTGCATAAGAAATTTTTTTTCAAAAACATTTTTAAAAAAATGGTAGAGTATAGCATATATCAATATTATTATATTGCCAATGGCTTAAATGAGTGAATTCCATTTTAAATCACATAGGTCCAACTCTGAATTATGATTTGATAAGCCATGATTGAAGATGTTCTTAATTCACCAAGTTGCTACATTATTTGCCAACTGTTAAGGTATTTGCTGTCTGTCTTATATCATATTGCTATTACCACCATTTTCTTATCATTAAAAAATGAATGATTCATAATTTTAATCTCAATTTCAATAATTTCAATCATTAGCGTAAATAATACTTTAAAAAGAAAAGAAGCAGGTTATGTTTCAAGAGACGTCGTTATGTTTCCACTCCTCTGTTTTCGATCAGATCATTTTAAAACTGTAAACCCATGGAAAGTTTTCAGTCCAAGGATCCAGTAAGTGAATGTATTCAAACAGTCACTCTCTCCTATTCTGTGATTGTTTTGGAACAGCCCAAGCCTTTTCTCCTCATCCTGTGAAATACAGACTGAATCAAAACACCATAACTGCTGCATGAGCATAGAATACGCGAAATTCATCTCTCGGTTGAATAAAGCAAACCAGTGTTGCGCTAGTAAAGTTTTGATGCATGACGATTGTAATCAAGGTAAATACGATTACAGTGACATACAGGAGTCATAAATTGGGCACACAAAACGAGAGTCCGTTATTATTGATGTGGAAACAAACCATGTGTGTGTGCACAGATCGCGATTGAAAATTAGTAAAAATTGGGGGCTGGGGAGGCGCCATTGTGTACGTTATGTTAAAAGAAAGGACCACTGTCTTAAAAATTAAAATTCTGTCGTCATTTACTCACCCTCAAGTTGTTTTAAACCTGTATGAATTTCTTTCTTCTGCTGAAAGGAAGGAAGATATTTTGAAGAATGTCGGTAACCAGACAGTTGATGTACCATTGATACATAGTAGGAAAAAAATTCCATAGAAGTCAATGAGGTTCATCAACTGTTTGGTTACCAACATTCTTCAAAAATATCTTATTTTGTGTTCAGCAGAAGAAAGAAATCCATACAGATTTGAAACAATTGAGGGTGAGTAAATAATGACAGAATTTTAATTTTTAAGTGAACTATTCTCTTAATGCAATAAGCCACCTGAGGCCATGCATTACGTGATTTTATTACACTTTAAGGAGCTTTATTAAGGTGATGATACACAGGGAAACTTTTTGAGCAATGTTGCTGGGTCCCTGTGTCTCATCTGGTTGCCCGTTGGCGGCAACATTGCCCAGCAACATTGCCCAAAACGTTGCCCTGTGTAACATCACCTTTAGACTCTCAGCTTTACATCATGTCTATGGCCCATTCTAAAAGTGCTGTAACTCACTGCAGCTCGTGCTATAACTCGTGTTATTGCTTTATTTGATTTGGTTTAGTTAGTAAACAACAGATATTTTTTTCATTATACAGGATCCTTCGGGATACACAAGTCTTCCACTTACTGGCGAATCCCAGCTCCAGACAGTGACTGTCAATCACAGTGAGGCAAAATACAGTTGTGAACTCACGTTCACAGAACGGGCTGCCTACAGTCTCTTCCTGCACCGTCCTGTACAGCCTGGTGGCTCTGTATGCAAACTGGTGAGTCACTAGTGAATCACCAGCAAAGATTCTACCAGCATATACATTACTATACATAATTTGACATTTAGCATTATTAAAACAAATACAGGTGGAAGATCACATCACCAAATCTGAAAATGGGGCTGCGTATCTAAGGTAAATGAATGCTTGCAGAACATTGTTTTGTATTGTTTGAAGTTACTGTTTAACAGCTTTGCTAAAGTTTAGTGCTTTGCTGCAATTATCTATACTTCAAGCTAACCTTTGACAAAGCAACTGGGATTGCCTGAAATCGTTTCAGTACTATTTTGTCTTAGAATATTTGTCTATTGCAGGTTCATCAATACCCACACTGAGAATATCAACATAACTGTTGGAGAGGAGGAATTTTATGCAACCGCTAATTATGGGATTTCTCACAATATAAGTGTACCAAGGGGAGAGTGAGTATTTCAATCCTACAGTACATCTGTTTCATTATCCATATATAGTTTCAAGCAACCCCTCCAACTGATCACAGTTTTTCACATCTGCATTTACTCTTCTTTCAGATACAATAGAGTTGTTTGTTTAGCAGACTCCAGTAAATATGAAATCGATCTGGGACTTCTTGATTTTGGTGCCTTCTACACTGTCATACTCACACAGGTAGGTGATAGAGTTCAGTTTCTAGTTAATGTTTTTCTGCTACTTATACTTTACTGCACAGTTTAAGATGTAGTTTACTCAACTCAATGAGAACTTGGCTAAAGATTTACTGGCTATTTTTTGCTGGTAAATAATATAATGTAAGATACAGCTCTGCAAGTTCAAGTTTTTTTTAAACGTTTCTGTGCCACATACGTCACCAAATAGACAATGAGGCTGCGTCTGAAATCGGATATTCAAAATAAGAACCTACTCAAGAGATCAAGTAATTACTTCACGTCTGCTAAAATGCACTTTCTCTATAGTATAAGTGTGGGTAGTAGGAATGTATTCCGGACGCACTACATTCGCCATGTTGTCATTATCATGTGACCTACCAGCGTCAATTACGTCACTTCATTGCCATTCACAAATCCTCTCCCATGGCCTCATGGGAAAGTAAAGTGCGCATCGTAGCTTTGTCATCACAGAATACTTAAAAAATAAATTAAAACAGTTTTTTTAATATATATAATAGTATTCACAATATCACGGTTTTATAACAACTTTCTCCAATATTTAAAATTGAAATGGACTACTGTACCCTTTTCAACCACTAGCTGTCAATATTACATACTGGACCTTTACAATATTTCAAACAAGCAACAAAAAATGCTTTTATGGATCAATATCTTGACACAGATATGTTTAATTTCTACAGAAAAGCAATGATCTAACACTTACAAAGATGGAGGATATCCAAGCCAACAACATTCACATCGCCTGGCAGATTCCACAATATGTCTTCCTCACCGCTGGAGAAGTTATGTTCTCTATAACTGGTTTGGAGTTCTCTTACTCACAGGTAAGTCTTTCTAATTTCTTGTACTTTTAGCTTGAGTGCATACATTTCTCATTCTTATGCTTTTGTGCGTAGGCACCGGCAAACATGAAGTCTGTTCTCCAGGCTGGATGGCTTATGACTGTGGCATTTGGAAATGTCATAGTACTGATTGTGGCAGAGGGGGCCGGGATGGAACAGGTAAGCAGTGGGTTTTCTTATAAATGCCTGTATGGTTTTGTTGCATAGATTCTGCACTGAAATGCACATTTCTTTTACAGTGGGTGGAGTTCCTCCTTTTTGCTGGCCTTTTGGTGGCTGTCAGCATCATCTTTTCCATCATGGCCTATTTCTACACCTATGTGGATCCAGATCAGCTGGACAAGATTTTCATAGAGGACACAGATGATGAGAAACTGAAAAGTTTAAATGGTATGAAAAATGAGGCGGTTTCCATGGCTGACTTGCCAAAGCAAACCAAGATGTAGCAAAATGACGGTTTCATTATGAACTATTCAAATCCATTAATTGTGATTAAGCTAAATTCTGTTGTTATTTTGTTCCAAGGCCTTTGTGGCATTATGCTGAACTCTACTGATCAGGGATTATATTCCATCTGATTTAAGAGAAATTTACTGTGCTAAAGGAATTATTATGCTTTTACATTATATGGTACCTTACAAAAACGAATCTGTTTTTGAGCAGTTTTAAAATGTAATCGCTAAGAATGTGATGGACTTTACATATACAACCATTCAAAGATTTGCGGTCGGTAAGATATCTAATGTTTTGAGATAAGACTCTCACCAATGCTGCATTTGCTTCATAAAAAATACAGGAAAAACTGTGAAATAATATTACAATTAAAAATAACTATTTTCTTTTTAAATATATTTTAAAATGTAATTTATTTCTGTGATGGCAAAGCTAAAGTTTTAGCAGCTTTACTCAAGTCTTCAGTCACATGATCCTTCAGAAATCATTCTAATATGCTGATTGAGTGCTCAAGAAACATTTCTAATTATCAATGTACACATTTAATGTGTTTTAACGTCAGTCACATTTTATTTGTTGTTGCAATAATGTAAAAGCATGTACAGTTATTTTTTGATCAATTTAAAGAGACTGTGCTGAATAAAAGAATTCTTTTCTTTTAAAAAAACAAAATCTTATACTGACCCCAAACAGTAGTGTATAAACTTCAGTCATTTCAATGCCTAAAACTATTAGGCCAACAATGCTATTTGCACATTTTAAAGCTCACATTTTTTACATAATGTTTGTCAGTCTTGCAGTATTAAGATGGGATAAGTTTTCTAATCTAAACAACAGTTTAACATAGTATGCCTGTGATTTCATGTACTAATTTGGAAGGGATTGGAAAGGATGAACAAGACATATATGTGATATCATTTTTATGCATATAATTACAACAGAGCAGATTTTAGCATTTGATCCACCAACTGCTTTTTTACCCTGAAAAGTGGCCAAAAAAATCCATAATTATGTAGGAAATGCGAGAAGAAATTTTGCTTTTAAGTATTTGAGTAAATTCAATTCACATTTGATTTTGCCCTATCCAAATAGGCCCTCTGCTGTCATGTCCATTCGGGAACATAATGTTTTTATTTAACTCCTGTACAACATTACTGTCACGTCAGTTACATATGCATAAATAGGCTATGTGTAACACATGCAAAATGTGAACATCTAATCCCACTTTATATTTTACATAATTAATCATTTTGGGTCCAGAAAACAAAGTATTAAAATGGAGTATGGAGTATAAAAAATTGTTGACAATTGATGTGATTGTTTGTACAGAAAGACTCGTGTAATAAATAAAAAAAAATTCAGCATGGGATCTTTTAATTATTGAAGTACAGTTCATCCGGTATAAATTAAGAGCGAAGTTCTCTTTGTCGGCACATGATTAGCCTTGTAACTTGAGCAATGACATCAGGGTGTACCAGGAACTCTAGCATGTCATTGGTGGATAGGTGCAAACCAGCAGCTCCTTGTGAGGATCCTGGGCTTTCTACTTCCTGATGTGCATGCTGACCAGATCTCTGACAAAAATCATTGTCACATCTCCGTTCTGGCTGTGAGGGGTCATTGCACTTGAAAGAAGCTGTGTCCTTTGGGCAGTTGCATTGAAGTTTCTGAGCCAATATAACAGGAATAAGATGAGGTCCGAAGGGAACAACGAAAGTGGATGCTGGAGCCTTTAACAGTCCACTGGAATCACGTTTTCCCGCCTCTGCTCTAGGTTGGTCTGCAAGCAAGGACCAGCCTTCAGTGTCGTCTGTCCTCTTGTCCATACAGGCCTTTACTGCTAGGTTCAAATACTGCATGTTTTCATCATGAGAAGAAACTCTGTCCTGAGACACACAAAAAGATAACATACAGTGCAGTTAAGCAATATCATTAAAACATTTTTTAATTCTGTCACCTTTGTACTTCCCAACCCATAATCAACCTGTTTCTCACACAAAGCTATTGTATGGCTTCAGAAAACTTGGAGTTCACAAATCATATCACGGTCATTCTGCCCTGCAGAGATGCTCAAAATATCTTCTTTTAAAAATAACAACACATGGGTTTGCATTTGCAACATTGCATGTTTAAATATGACCTCATTATTCATGACATAAATATTCCCATAAGCTATTCCTTTAAAAACCTAATTCTAGATAACACCAAATAAAATAATTTTAAGTGTCTAACATACTCTAGTCCATCAAAACTTTATTATAAACCTAATGTTTCGATATGATCCCTATTATAGAATAGATTCACATTTTATGAGTTCAGATCAACTGAGAAACTACATGGAATATTTAAACATTGAATTTAAAAAAATCTTAAAATGAAATGGCAACCAGTTCACCTTTTGTACACTACCATTCAAAGATTTGGGGTTGGTAAGATTTTGTATTGTTGTTAAAGAAGTCCCTTATGCTCACCAAGGCTACATTTACAGTATTTATCATAAAAAAACAGTAATATTGTGAAATATTACAATTAGAAATTAAAGTTTTTTACAATTAAAAACTTTTATATTTTAAGATGTAATTTATTCCTGGAAAAGCTGAATTTTCAGCATCATTACTCCAGATTTGTATATATTTCTTAGTGCTTAATATTTTTGTGGAAACTGATACATTTTTTATTTTTAAGTTAAAAATAGCATTTATTTGAAATATAAATCTTTTTTTACATTATACATGTCTTTACTGTCACTTTTAATGCATCCCTGCTGAATAAAAGTATGTTTTTCTTTTTAAAAGAATTATATAAGACTAAGATGTTGATTAAAATATATAGACATTGATGTCCATGTTGTTTATTTTTTTTCAACATGCAAATAATGAACTGAGCACAAGTGGCCTCTGTAGAACAAAAGATTACACATTACATTTATCTTATTAAATTACAGAAACATTTTTTCAGCATCTACATGGGGTTTGGTGCAGTGAAACTTGGTTTTGCTGAACTTTCACTGCTTTATTGAGATTTTCAGGCCAGTTCTTCAATAAAGCTCTTCTCTTATGCACTGTTCCAGATATGTTCTGAATACCTCAGTGGGATTGAGCCAGTGGTCGTCGTTGTCTAGGCTGGGGGCGCTTTTCAGGGCACACACAATGGTCTTAGTGAGAGCTTCTCCTACTCTGGCCTCATCGTCCATGTCCTACGGCAGAAAAAAAAGAAACCACATCATATGCTTACATATGCAACTTTTTCCTAAGAACCTGATTGAAGCACACATGAAAAAGAGTCAACTTGAGTAATCAAATTTGTATACAATTGTAATCATCTAGATAGTTTGAGCAGTACAAGCAGTTGAGCTTATTTGAATTTAACCAGGCTTCTATCATGCTCTTCAAGGCCACAAAGCTCTGTACTTTTGATAGTAGCAATGATCCCAAGACACTGTTTAAATCTAGAATAAAGACATCAATTTAGCCAAACATACACATAATACCTTGAAGTAAAATTGTACTTCAATTATATCTGATGAAATGGTACCAAATACACAATCATATTTTGTATCCATAGTTTGTATCCAGCTTTGCAATGATTTCAGGCGATGGCAACTCTGGATCAACATACAATATCCTTGTTTTGTAATATTATCCTGATATTGTAATATTAACCTTATATTGTAGATATTATTGCAGTCTAACATGTTTGTTGTGTCTAAACTGAATGCATGAAGTTAACTAATGTATTATAGTAGAGCTGTATATGGACATATACTATACTATATATATACTGCCATTTGATACACCCATCACTCGCTGATAACAGAATGTTTTTTCTAAATTTTAACACTGAAATTCTAAAGCTTACAGAAAACAACAGAAATAAATCAGCAGAGTCATAAAGGCAAACGTTTCTCACTATCTCAATCCAGGAGTTCACACTGACAGTCACTGGATCCACAGACTCCACATAGTGCCACCAGTGTCTGGGGACAAACAGAACCTGATGAAAGACAACAGCAGTCAGTCAATACTCTGATAGAAGATATTCATAACATATCAGACAAAGACCTGAATTCAATGAACAGACAATAGGGTGCAAAAATCTGAGACCACTAATTAAAAGGATTGAATTTTGTATTTAAAAGATTTTAAAAATCTGAAAAATCATGAATTATGAAACAATCATAAAATAAAAATTTGAGTGAAATGTTGAATTATCAAGATGAATTTCAGACAATCTTAGTATTTTGTTTGTGCCTCTTGACAGCAGCACTCAAGCGGCATTAACTCCAAAAATGTGTGTAAAACCTGATGATCATGTTCTTCAGCATGATTTGAGAATGGTCCAAAAAGTAGCTTTTCCTTCAGCGGAAGCAAGATCATCCGAGTGTCTTTACAAAGAAGTCACATACTCAGTTTCACAAATTTGACCTAGAAATAGTGCATGGTTATGGTTATCCTTGTAATTAATTATGCTTTTGCTGGTCCAAGATTATGGAACAAGAACAACCTGCTTTGTGGTTAGGTCTTTGCCAACTTTAAATATCTTTAAGTAACGTCTAAATTCACAACTGTTCTCTCTTGCATTTTAATACATTATTTTAAAGGGTGTTTTATTGGTTGTTCTTCTGTTGACTTTTTTATTGTATTTAGCACTGAGAGGTGCTTTAAACCATACAGTATACTGTATATATATATATTTTTTTTTTTTTTATCTCAGCGTTTTGGACCAACTATATACTGTATGTACAGTTGTAAAGTACATATTGAAATACTATTTACCACAAGGTGGCAGCTGTGCTCTATATAACCACATCATTTGGGTCAAACAAAAAAATCCATATCCTAGCAATATTTATAGCAATATTCTCACATAGAGTGCTTTTTAATCTAAGCAAACTCTCTATGATAACAACAAAGGAGAAACATTCAGCTAAAAACAGAATCATGAAAAAGAAAGCATAAACACTGAGTTTGTGTTCATGAAACAGACTGACATAAAAACATAATTTAAAGTGGCCACACATACTTTGTTAAAAAGAGAAAATTATATGGGGATAAAAATGTGTCTCCATAAGTGTTTCTTTAGTATTATTTACAAACTATCATAGTAAAGTTTTAGTAATTTTATGTGCTTTTCTCTTTTTTTTCTTCTTTTTTTACAATTATAAAAAATATATTTTTATTTCAGTTTTGGTTTTAATAATACTAGAACTTCAACTTATTTCAGTTGGATTTCAGTTAATTTAAAATGTTTTTCACCTCTAACATTCCAGAACTCGAGGTACACTGCAAGTACCCTCTGTGATTTTTTCCCATGTGTTTGCAGTGAGAGGTAGTGGAGCAGAGTTAGCTGTCTCACAGAATGGAAGTTTGTGTCTCCCGTCTTCATTAGTATGCTGTGAAAAGTGTGAGTGCTCCCGGAGAGTACACTCGCAGTGTTGGACCGCCGCTAATTGCCTTGCCACCGTCTCGCCTCTCAAAGAGCTTGATCAGAGAGGTTTCACACACGCTGCTGGAATCTGAAGGAGGGGGGTGTGCTACAAAACATGCACACAGCTTTATTCTGCTGCTGTCTGATTCATCTACGCGTCGCAAAAATGCACACATAGGAGACCAACTGTTGTAATACAGGATCCAAAAAGACACTCAGGGAATCTTATATTCAATGTTTTGGAAACGTACCATCCATGACATCACTTGTAATTTATGGACAAATCTCGACTTAATTGCACAACTGTACACTAGATTTCCTATGTGATATCTGGGATTCAAACAAGCTCTCTTTCGTTTGCAAACAACTTATGACAACAAATTTGAAACTAGCTTTGTAGGCAATATAATTTGTGATACATTAAAATAATTACATCCTTTTAATTTAATCATATAATATTAAAAATATCAGATTTTTTTAATAGATGAATGGTAAAGGAAAGGCAGACAACAAATGTCAAGAACATCTTTAATAGCGTTTAAAAAGCATCCTAGCATGCTCCGCATATTTTTCACATTTGTGGTTTTTTATACTTTTCTAAAATGTGGCAAAATTAGTGGTCATAAAACAGATTGACATGGATTTTTTTTAAAGTGGACACAGTGAATGTAGTATTTATCACAAAGGATAAAAATATTGTACTGTGACTGTAATTAATATAATTATAATATAATATAATTGTGTATCTAATGACTATACAAGCTGTATACACAGAGTTGTAAGATAAAGATAAATATTGTGCACCTTTTAGGTCGCCATGTTGGATTTATGTTGCCATTAAATTATCAGTTAATAATGAGTAAAAGGTAATCTCAGAGTAATTTTAATATCATTTATATAACATTATAATGTTTATTAATATTTTTAATTAGCTTTTAATTTTCATTTCACTTCACATTTGTGTTATTTTGTACTACTCTAAAATGTGTATAGTAAAAATAAAGAATTAGTAGCTGTGACAAAAAGTGTAAAAAATAAAAAATAAAATAAAATAAAAAACATACATGCCTACCTGACCAGGCTCCAGAGTAACAGTATGGACTCGAGCTCTTTTGAATGCTGGGAACTTTTTCACGTCTGGATGGACCACGCTGACCTGGCTGAACACGCTGGACTCCTCATATGGGATACGTGTTGGGTAGAGGCAGGGTGTGTCATCGGGAGGGAAGAGATGCCATCGTTTCCTAGTGAAAGAATGAATTTATTGTGGTACCACTAAGATTTGCCTAAATAATCAATCACAAATATTTCAGGTAATCCTTTAGTTTAAGGTCAAATTCTCACCATTAACGAATTGCTTATTAGTATGCATATTACTAGGATATTGGTTATTTATTAGTACATATAAAGCACATATTAATGCATTCTTCTGCATGACCATATTCTACATCCCTTCTACCTAAACTTAGCAACTACCTTACTAACTATTAATAACCAGTAATTAAGAGTTTATTGAGGCAAAAGTCATAATTAATTGTTAGTTAATAGTGAGAATTGGATCCTAATTAAAAGTCTGACCATATTTCATTGTATTATAGAAAGTTTCACCACAGCCACATTTTTTTGCCATAGATTGTATTTTTTTTTTTGGATTAGCTAGTTTTCTCAAAGTGTTATGGGTCTACTTGCAAGAGGTATTATACAATATTGTGATTTCTGTGGCAGGCCATCTTGACACGAGGAGTCTCAATAAGCAATTACAGAGACAAGATAAGCTCCACAGAGAGATACGATGGAGGAAGAGGTTCTTCGTTGTCAGATTCGCTTCTCTCGATTGAGGAAATAACATCTCAATAGCTGTTCACATCATTACACTTTCTGTTTTCAAATACAGAAGAAAAATTGCTTCCTTTCAACAGCTCAGGATTGGATCAGGCACCCTAACATAAGATAAGGTACAGCTCTTGTCAATATTTGTAGAAATCACATGGTGTTACTCTGTCTAAACCATGTTCATAGAATAAGCCAAATTGGCAGTTTTGCCTGTGGCTTACAGTATCTTGTTCAGGGGTCTATTGACAGCTGGTCATCAAAAACTAGTTTCATCTCACGTCAAACTATACAATCAGAAGGGGTTATACAAGTGCAGAGAAATACAATAACATTGTAGTGTTATGGGTTCTTTTTTATTAAATGGTGACATTCACCCCCTATAATTGATTTTCAGGGGCATTTAAGAGGGCATATTGTTTCTAACATATGTCAAATACTTCAATTGAATCTACTACCTACTACATGACAGATATTGCTAAAATAGGCATCATGAGAAATCACACCTGTCTCTGTGACAGTAAATAGCAAAAAAGGTTTAAATCTAACATTCTCTGACTGGCTTTTAAACAACATGGACTGGATGTCTTTGCTATTTAAAATCATATTTGTTATTTGAAGTAACACTTAAATTAAATTAAATATTAAAATTAAATGAAAAACAAACAACAATTTTGAAATGCGCCTCATCAATTAACTGATTTTAAATAAGTTTAAGCTGAAGTACTAAAATTACTAAAACTGAAATAAAAAAAAATAAAGCTAAATAGAAATATATATATATATATATTTCTATTTAGCTTTATTTTTATAAATTCAAAATATTCATTAATACTAAAATAACACTGACTGAAATGTAATAATCTTAGTAAACTGAATAGTTGCTAATATCTGGGGCTTATTTGTCACTTTTGGAGGCATTTTTGCCTCAAAACCTGGTAATGTCAGTGAGGGCAGTGGTGTTGTGAGTCAATCTTTCAAATCAACCCCCTTGGCTGGTTTTATGAAATCTAGCGTCAAAAATCTGGGTTTTGTATTAAAAAGTAACTTAAAAATGGATAGGCAAATAAACTCAGTTGTGAGAAAATAACATTTTTTTTTTATGGCTTTTAGCTAAGACTAAACCTTTTTTATCAGGTCCAGATCTTGAGAAAGCAATAACAGCTTTGGTCTTCACACGAATGGACTATTGTAACTCTCTTTTTTATGGTATTGATGCTAGATCACTAGCCCGCTTACAGAAAGTCCAAAATGCAGCGGCTAGGATGATCAAGTCTGCCAAAAAATATGACTCTGTTACGCCGCTTTTAATCTCATTGAAATGGCTGCCTGTACGGTATAGAATTATGTATAAGATTCTCATACTTGTTTTTAAGGCTTTTCACAATCAGGCAACTTTGTACATGTCCAACATGTTTAGATCAGCCAAAGCTCAAACTACTTTCAAATTTAGGCTAAAATCACATCTGTTAAAAGCTATGTGAGAACGCTCATGCTAGGGTTTCGAGTATGCCTGTGTCTGCTTTATGTGGTATTTTTTATCTCCATGTATTGATTGTTGTTCTATATTGTAAAGCACTTTGGGCAACCCTGTTGCATTAAACTTAGCTCTATACGGATGAATAAATGAAATGAAAAATGAAAAACAAAATTGTCTGACCCTGGTTCTTACCTGCCTTGTATCTGGAACACAAGATTGCAACCATATGAGTCAAGGTGACATGGAGTGTTAGCACCCTGTGTGCCAATCCAAAGTGTGCTGTCTCGTCCATCTCGGCCAGCAAAGCCAAAGTCAGACCACATCACATCCTGCGGTTATAATGTTTGTGTTTACAAAGAGCAAAAAGACAACTTGATGTCGATTCTTTTCAATATAACAAACAAGAAACACTCAGAGATGCTGCCCTTGAAGGGAGATAATGGAACCATTACCATGTCCAGAGGACTGTAAATGAGATGGTATGTAATCAAGCCCTCAGCAATGTTTAAATGACCCTATTCATCATTTAAGAGAGGCCCATGTCTGCTCCCAGTGCCCTAGCTGGCAGGGAGAATATTGGCACCTCATAAGCATTTATTATGATTTACAAAAACTGAAAGCAAGAAACGAAAATTAGGTTATTGTTCCCTTGGCTGGGGAAAACAAAACAAAATAAATTGGCATAAGATATCATTAAATGTCTACAGAATGACAATGATGTGCCATAGGATATGTTTTACTGCAATGATAAAACAGCAAGTACGGATTAATTGCTCTTCATATCTGTTATTACAAGTGTTGTGATACATTTTCCTGAGATGTTGTAACAACTCTAGGCTAATAAAGAGTTTCAGAGAGCTCATAAAATAAAGGTAAGCATCCTCGGGAGACAAGGCAATAGATACTAATGAATATTTGACGGTGTTTATTGATCAAAGCTGATGTCATTGACAACACAGGGCACCTGCGTGCTGTAGAGCGCCACTTCATGAAAAATTGGTCGCTCTCGAGCATAACCGGCATGCGGAAAAAAGGCAAATGGGTTAATATGGTGCTTGATGAGGTCTGAGAGCATGATTGATGGTGAGAGGAAACTAAAAGAGTAGTGTCTTGTCCATTTATTTTATTCAAATGGAGCTCACTTTAGCAACACTAGATTTTTTTTAACTAGAATTTGTGATGGCAAAATGTATAGTTTAATCAATTATAATAATACATAATGCAATATATTGCATAATAGTAATTGTAATAATGTAGTATTAGTAGTCTTAAATATTAATACAATCTGATAGTAAAGCAAAGGAAAGGGAATTCACAAGGTTTACCTGAAAGATGGCAGGTTTGTCCTGAAAAAGCTGGGCAATGTACTTGTAATCAGCATAAGCCCAGAATTCCTTGCAGTGATAGTCAGAAAATGGCCCAACAAGTGATTCCCCCTCATTGGCAGTCCAGGACAGAAACTCTTTAACAGTTGCTTCAATGTAGGAGCACTCCGTTTCAAAAAGAGGAGCTGGTGCAAACAAAGTGAAACAAAGTAATTAATGAACAGACAATCAGAGAAAGAGACCATAGAGATTTCCTAAGTGGGTATATTCAAAATGCATGAATTGGAAAAGCCTTTGATAATGAAACATTATTTCAGGCAAATTAACTGTATTTGGTAAGAGGTAACATATATTGAAATTGTTTACTTTTCATATTATAGCATGATATCAGTTTGTTTGATTTGAAGTCATAAAAACTGCAAGTATAACTATCACTGAAAATTGTTTCTTAAAATTGTTGGTAACTCTTTACAATAAGGTTAATTAGTTAACATTAGTTAATGTATTAACTAACATGAACTAACAATAAGCAATACATTTGTTTCTGTATTAGTTAATAAAAATATAACATATAATATAAAATATAATATAACAATATAGGTTTTCATTGTTTGTTCAATAATTGTTTAATAATGTATTAGTAAATGTAAAAATTAACATTAACTAAGATTAATAAATGCTGTAGAAGTATTTGTTAATTCTTGGTTCATGTTAACTAAGGTAGTACTAATGAACCTTATTGTAAAGTGTAACCAAATAGTTTTAGAGCTATAGTGTTGTCACAATCCTGTCTCTGCTTTTCACCTGCATTTCCCTTCCGTAAAAAGCTAAAACAGCCTTCATGGATTGTCCATGGATTGTTGCCATTGGTTTGCCAGAAGTGCCAAAGGCATTTACACCTGTAATGGCAAAGTTCACATTGTTGCCAAAATGTTCTGCAGGCACACCGTTACCAGTTTTCAAATCCACAAATTAACCTTGAAATAACCTTTTCTTTAAATAAAGTCTGTTAAACTGCACCTTAGGATAGAGGATATCTTCTTACAAAAAACAAATGTGTTTTATATGTTGACATTGCAGTGAACAAGACTGTCTATGTTACTCTTAAAGTATTCTAAAAAAAATTATAATGCCATTTACACCATCTTCAGAAAGTATTCACTATATATGTGAACATAATATAGTGTGATTTCTCAAGACAGTTGTCTACCTCACCAAAGATTGTAAAAACAAAGGGGAGGAATACTCTTGAGAAACTGTAGGATACTACATGGGTGTTGTCTCTTCGCAAGTAACTAGACAACATTATAGTGTTGCTTGGGATACCTATTCCTATTCCTGGAAATCTACCTTCATGGATTTAAGTCCAAGCCTCTTCTAAAATACCTACCCGTCATTTAAATTTAGAAAAATTAATATCCTGATAACGTTTAAAAAATATGTTGTTGACAAATGCAGTTATTTTACTCTAATGAGCTTGCTGTTTGGTGTTTGTGGCTTACCCATATCCTCATTCCTTTTTCCAATACGGAATCGTACTCTATCTGTAAGGCAAGTTGACAGGTGCTCCACAGTCCAGTGTAATGCTGGCCAGCCTTTGGTCATGTTCAGGAACACAGCTGGTTTCTGTAGAAACTGGACAATCCTCCTCGCCTCTTCTGGGGTGAAAGGTTTCGAAGCCATTCTACAGAAAGTACATTCTGTCTAATACGACACATATTCAGTAATCTTTTAGATAAATGTAGGGGTTTAACTTTAAACCACTCAGATCATGAACATACATCACAGTGATTGATTGTGATCAAGAGAATCACAGAGTCAAAACCATAATCAAAGTCAAAGTCAATAGAACTGACATGTTTATATTAAAATGTGAACTGCTTGTGCAGCATCTGTTTAAAAGTAAAAATTTTGCATTTACACACATGTAAACTCAACTAAAATCCATTTTCCAGCTAGTAAACAAAACTCACGTGAGACGTACCACTGCTTTTTCTTACAACACATGGAACACGAAACAACGGCCATGTTGGCTCCAGAGAAGAGCTAAGGTCCCGTTAAGTTGTTAAAATATATGATCCAACATGGAGAACAAAGACGTTCAGTTTCACACGCTACGTCAATTCCGTCTCGACGCAGCGCATGCGCATTAAAGTTTGGAGCGGTGCCGAGAGTGTCATCGGTTGTTTTTGTTTCTATGGGCAGATGACAATTGAGCGACTGCCCTAGTTTTTTAACGTATCATGTTATATTGGTTGCTGGATAGCATAAAGACATTTTAAAACGTGATACCACGTCTGTTCAATGGGTGCCGTGGAAAGCACCGAGGGGGAAAGGGAACCTTTGCTGGTTCCAGCCCAGCCGGCGACAAACACCACACAGCCCGTGTTCAGCAGGGTGTATGGGAGAAGATGGTTTGTTCTCACCATGTTTTCATTGTTGGCTTTTATGCAAGGACTGGTATGGAACACCTGGGGCCCGATCCAGATCTCAGCCAAACATGTGTTCGAGTTCTCATCGACAGATATCGCGGTGCTTGTGATGTGGGGTCCAGTGGGCTACATGCCCTGGCTGCTGTTTATTTGGTTGATGGATAAGAAAGGTGAGTTGTATTGCTTTTTGTCTAATGCCATGGCAACACTATCTGTAAATACAAACGAAATGATGACAGATCAATATGGCATTATTTAGACAGATTTATGTATTGTCTTGGATCATTCCACATAACTGAAGGTGTTTTAGTAAATAACCAGAGCCAATTTCATAATTGAAATGTCTGATGTACACATTTATGTTGTAACAAATTTGAGATGTCTGTGCATCTCTTTTATATAACAACATACATTTCTGACAAATGTGTTATAGCCAAGTACCTTTTGAATATTTTATACTGAATTCTGATGGTGTGGCCTGGCCAGATGTGTAACTTAAAGTACACACTTTTGCAAAAATAAGAAATGTTAAGTGTTAACATTAACACTTAATTAAGTTAAGTTAATAAGTGTTATTATGTTTTATACAATGCTTTATGTGGGTTAGCTGAACAGGATGCCACACAGAAGGACCCAGTGCCTCATTTGAAATAGAGTAATACTCATTAAAAGGTAGCCTAGTTCATCACATGTTAGGCCACAAAACTAGTTCCCTAACATCATATGACACAAGTCATTATGTAAGCCTGGCGTCATTAGATGCAGTTTTTCTATTCATGCTTGCCATGCCAATTGAATATGTTTCTAAGTTGAGGAAATAACAGACTTAGAAGCCTTGAAAGAAATGTGAAACAGACATAAATAATAAAAGTAAAATGGAAGTTAATTATGTCCTATTATGTTCTTTATGTTGTTCTTCATATTGTTTGTTGATGGTTAGGGAACCTTCTTCGCCTTATAGAATCTCAATTCCTTTTTCTGATATTTCATAAACTTCAAATGAGATATTTTGAGGGAAGGCCCTGTTTGCCAACATAAAGGCAAATATTGAACCTAAATTTGTTTCTGTTATTCGTACAAATTTAAATGATGGATTCTACGGCAAAAATCACCCATTTTCATGGATTCATGGAATCATGGATTCTCACCCAAAAATGAAAATTATAGTGATGCACCAAAATATTTTTTCCCGAAACCAGTTTAATTTAACCAAAACCTGAAACCGCTAAATAAATTTGGTCATTGGGTAAGGTATTTCAAATCAGTATGCTGTTCAGTGCGTTGTTCATAGGTGATAAATCAGTCGTAGTTAAGTAAAGACATTTTCGATATTTCAAATGAACACATTTTACACATTGCTGCTACTCGAGCTAGCATCATTGTTGGTCAGAGTGAAGTGCATCTACACTGCTAACACGTGTATCTTTTGTAACTTATTCATGTTGTGTGCACAAAATAGACGCTGACACAGTCAAAACACATCATTGAAGAAGAGCAAATCGTTTCGGTCAATGATTTCAGCCCACCAAAGATATTGCTGACAAAAAGGACAGAAAACCTATGAACAAGAACTTACTGAATAAGAATACAAATGGTTTTAGAACTTCTGCAGAGAAGATTTGATTTCAATCTTTTACTCACACAAAGTTATCATATGACTTCAAATCTTATAAAAGGTGCATTCACATCATGTCGTAATTACCGCAATTACGTGATTTTAACTTGTAAAAAGCGATCATGTCCTCGTAGAGCTCGTAATTACAGCTCATAAGATTGGAATTGTCTGAGAGCTATGACTGCTCTAAGGCGTTGATACAGGTGTCATAGAAACACATAATTCTGAGTAAACAGTTCTGAATATAATGTCACGTGTTGTCATTTTGAGACGACGTTAATTTCGACATGGCGTGAATCCAGCAATAGACAACATGTATGGTGTTTATTACATGTAATATATTTCCTTATATGGTAATAGTTGCATAAAGATTACGTTTCACATAAAAAATAACAGTATTCTGGTTTCAAAGGATGTGAAGGGGAGTAAATCATTTTGAGTGAACTGTCCCTTTAAGATAAGAATCATTGGGTCTGGAATCTGTTTTTGGGCCTTGAAAATGACATTTTCGAGCCTTCCTCAAGTAACACTCACGTGGTTTGCATTTGGAAAAGAGCGTTTGGTCAAACAGGACAGAAAGCTTGTGTTTTTAAAACTTCCCCACTGCCTTTCACTTTATCTTACCTGGAAATAAGGTGCATTTTCAGATATCTCGAAGAATTGATAATGTCAAACAAATGTCTTCAGCTCTCAGTTTCCCCGTGTTTACACCTCATTCATTAGCTAATACGCCTAGTCGACATTTCAGTTCTGTTTATTAACACATTAACACACTTTATTTGGTATCTTTGATAAGAAAGTGCATGTTTTTTTGTAAACATATGATGGAAAATGCTTCCAACCACATTTTCACTCTTTATCTTAAATGGGAGCATTTCACCTTCCCTTTTGTACTCAACACGAAAGCAATTGCCACAGGCTGTGAAAACCATGTCTGCCAAAAAAACACAGTTCGCAGTTTCTATGTTAAACTCAAAAACATTTGTAAAGTTCATGTTTCATGAATCCAGAAAAATGCATTTCATTATGCATCCTGGACAAACAAACATTTATTTTGTCACCAATAAATCATATTTAATTCTTTTTGATGGTTAAAAAAATAACCATTAAAAATCTCATCTTGTCTGATTTCCTAATCCTAATATCTTCAAGATAAGCCTGTGTAATTTGCCAGTATCTCGGAGATGGATCTACATCAACGTCTAATCTCATCAGTTAATTAAAGCTTACAAGAAATTATATCTGTCTGATATGTCTTCTTCCCTTCTTCTCTGTCTTGTGTCAAAGGTTTGCGAGCATCTCTGCTGCTGTCAGCGTTCTTTATGGTGCTGGGCGCAGCATTGCGAAGTGTGCCCCTCAAAGACCTACACTACAGACGCTGGTAAGACACACAATAAGTTACACTATATGAAGCATCTTTTATTCAACAAAAAACTCTGCTTAGCCAAACCTGCTTTTACTATATGTTGGTTCCTCATCATCACTTTCATAATTATGCAATTACTCATTTCCCTATGAGATCGTCCATGAGAAGAAACTGTCCCAACATCTTCAATTGCCCAATATTGTAAGTGCTTTTATTACAATATGCACATTGTTTTGGAAGCATTGTGTATTTAAAGTCAGCATGAAAGGCTACATTCCCATATCTATTTTCTAAATGGATATCATCTTAATGATCTTATTGTGATCAATTCATACGTTTCATTTACTTGACCTCGTAATTTTTAATCAGAATCTCATAACCTGATCTTCTGGTGAAATGACACACTTCTCTCTGGTACTTATGTCAGACTTGGATGGATGGAAGCAATTCTCACCCTATATTTCACTTGGATGTATATCACAATATGGTAGAAGTGATCTGTCGCAATTCTCGTTACATGGCGACTTTAAAGGTCCTTTAGAAAATGTTGACGCTGTAGTACTTTTTTATGCTGTAGCGGACAATACTGTCTTTCTAAAGTTTTCTTTAGGTTGGTGGCACATTTTATTGGTCATTTGTACTTGTGTATTTGACTGTTTGAGGTCTAAATTAGCACATCCAAAGAAATAGTGTTGACAGCCTGTGTGTTATGCCTTGAATACCAATATTGTTTTGTATAATTATGGCTTTTGTGATCTAGCTGTATTTGTGTGGTTAGATGTGGTTGTTAACCGATTGTTCATTTCATCAGTTCAATACTGCTATCTAGAGAGCAGGGTGCCAATATATAAATACAATTTAACGATAATAAATCTGTTTTTCACAATATTTATGCCGACTTGAAATGCGCCGCCAGACATAAGTTGAAGTGTGTTATCCATTGGCAAAAGTGCAGGGTACTGCTGCATGGTTGTACCACTTTAAAGATGTGACCTTTTCATTTGTTTAAATACATAGTGGTGGCACACTCTAACAGGACTACTGTGCTCTGTTTGCTTTAGATTAGGATTCTTTTACCTGTAAAATTGAATGTTCATGTCCTCTACTGTGCTTTGTGTCCTCTTTCCATTTTCTCTCGCTCCTTATCTCTTTAGGCTTTTTCATTCACACATGGCTAACATCAGCACATAACGAAATAACTATAGCAAACTTCTCATTGCACTTGGGAGAAAAGGAAACAAACCTTTTTATTATTAGTAGTTTTGACAAAGAGCTAACTACACTCCAATGGACATTTAAGCAAGGTTATTTAAATAACGTTGGGTGCAGTTAACTTTGTTGGAATGGCTATTTTATTTTAAACTGACAATATAAAACTACATTATAAGACATGAATGAGCATAAATCATATTTTTTATTGAGGAATATAGAATATTATTCATTCATTGAATTTAGAGAAGCTGGGTCTGGTTGTGGACTGCTGAAAATACACTAAAATGCAGATTGACACTCTTATCTGTATCTGATTTAGGCCTATGTTATTTCCCATTTTTATTAAAGCATCGGATAAACGTGTGTAGTTAGAAGGGCTAATTTCAATAAAAGTACATTCTTTTTCAACTTAACATTATGATAATTCTTACTTGTTATGTTTGTTGATTTAGTTACTTGGATGAAATAAGGCTATGTAGCTTAGTTTCACAGCTCCTACAAAACTGGAACAGACAGTGACACATTGACCTTCTCAGTTATATAATTTGAAATTATGCATTTGCTTGATATAACAGGAAAAGCTTTTTAGGACGGTTACATGAGAGAGAGAAAGCAGAGGTTATGTTGATTGTTTTATATATTTATTTATTGTATCACAAGCACATTTAAACACAAAGATACATTGCAAGCATCTACTGCCTGAAGTGACTGTTAATGTAATGGCTGATTTCAACACGGGGGCACTTAATGTGTCGAGTCTATTGATTCATACAAAGTGACTTGACTCTATCGTGTGTTATATATTTTAGATGGCCAGTACAACTAATGATGTACTGTTTAAATACAATTGCAGTTTACACCTTTAGCAAACATTCAGTAGACTGTCTTCTCTCTGTGTAAGAATAATGATTAAATCTCACATGTAGGCTTTATTAAAATTAGCAGTTGGTAAAACTGTAAAAGTACTTTTTTTTTCTTTTGGTCCAGCCTTTTTACATTCACTTTAGACACAACTGATATCCAATATCTGTGTACATTAATCCCTGTCCAAAATAAAATGAAATATTCTGTTGGTTGTTTTATTTATAAAATTCATGGGACAGAGGTTAAAAACCAGTTTCTATGCATCCAAAAAAAGCTGTGAGTTTTAGTGCAAGCTCATGTAGGCATGTCTGCTCCAAAATACTACATTAAAAAGCTATCTTTGTGGGCAAACATGTTGCCCTGGCCTTGTGGTGGCTTGGATTTCCAAGGGAAATCGGATATACGGGTTTAGAAAGTAGGTCAAATGTCCTGATGTCGGATACGTATCTGATTTAAAACAGCATTCGAAAGTGGCTCAGAAAGGATGCAAAAATGTTTTTACAGATATGCAACAAATTCCGATCTGTGTGTAAACATAGCCTATACCCCATAACTTGCACACTGCTTCATTTGAGAGTTAAACACTTCCTGAGTCATTAGATACACGTGTTTCAACTATAAAATTTGGGATTATGGAGTGCTACTGAAAGCCTCTGGTTCAGCTCTGTTCACAGACACTTAAAAGGTGTTATGTAGGAGGCCATTCACCTGCATCATGGCGTGGTGACTTCTGCTGTGAATTGAGCTACCACTAGGTGTCAGCACTTGCATTAATAAACTGTAAAAAGGTCTTCATTTAATTGTAACCATCTTGCATAGCAAGTGATCTAGCATGTGACTGCTGGTAATCATTGATATGCCACACTAGACAGTCGTTCTGATCTGAATGTGCTGTTTTGTTTTTGAGTTCATGGTTTAAGGGTAAATTGGACAACATCAGATATCAGTTAGCTCAGTTTAGACGGCTTTATCAAATAGAATACATTTTGTTTAAATAAACCCAAATTAAAATCATGTCATTGTTTATTATTATTATTATTGTATTGTATTTATATATATTTTCTTTAACACAAAGCTCTTTTGAATACAGTAGTTCATAATGAGTAGGCTACTAATGTCAATCAGTTTGTTCCTCCAACAAAGTTATCTTATGGCTTCAGAAGCCATGTTCACATGGACCAGTTTTATGCTGCTTTTATGTTTTTGCTTTTTGTCCTTGAGACTTTGCATGACTGATGTGATAACAATATGAACAGTGGTTGTATGCCAAAGACCAGTGTACAAATTCTTCTAAGTATATCTTTGTGTGTTCTATGGAGCAGCATATGTGTTTGGAACGACAAGAAGAATAGTAATCAATGACATAATTTAAACTTCTGGGTGAACTGTTTCTTTAATCAGGCCCATTCATGAATTTCTCCGATTTTTCAGTTGCTTTTATTAACCTAAATCTTTATTTAGAATCTTTGTTTTGGTTCTGAGATTCAATCATGCTAGAAATAAGCAGCAATAAAAAAAATCTTTTTTACAATGGCGTTTGATTACAAATGCCAATTGTTGTTCCCAAATCAACAGTGATTGTTGTCACAGCAGTTGTTTTCCAATAGGAGACACACACAAATTAAAGGCCGTTGTACATTTGTCCATTTTTGGCAGTGAGGATTGACTTGGGTTGAGCCACAATGTTCCTTGCTAACCAAACCTAGCTGAAGTTTCAGGCAGTCTTTTTATTGAATAACTATTTCTTTTTCCCTCTGTAGATTAAATGAAGGACATTATTATATCATGTCTTTATGGGCTGGCAGTATGGCTTAAATTCTCCATAGTCCCTCTTTTATTCTGGATTTGACTTTTAGTTTAGTTTGACTTGAAATTTTTTACCATTATTGGGGTTTTTTCAGTGCAAAGCACCCCATTTATAAAACATGTTACTCAGTCACTTTCATGGAGGTTATAAAATTTGCATTCAAATCGTGTTAGCCCAGCAGTTTTGAAAGAAAGCAGAGAATCCTCCCTTATATTGTCCGTGCCAGATCAGAATCATCTAAGGCTAAATTACCACTTCTCTGCTGCCCTTAAATTTCTCTGTGCATGAGATTCATTTCACCCTTTTAACTCTTTAATTCTATATCAAGGTTTAGCGGATTGTCGCCGGAAGAAATATAGCATAGTACACTGATTCTCAGCAAGTTTAGCTTCAGGACATCATTCGGCGACCCAACATGATATTAAAATTGTTAATCATACAAATGTCAACACAACTGGCCTTAAATCAAATATGAATGTATTAATATTACAATGAAATTCTAAGAACAATATGATAAATTGATGTGGATTTGAATAGAAAAACAGAAAATTTAAAATCCCAGTAATAGGGTCTTTGTATTTTTATTGCAGTCACTCATTGATGTGGTTGGTTCAAGACAAATACTACTTTTTGCAGTAACTACTACTACGATTTCAGTTATAAAATTACAGTTACCGTCCATAAAATAGCTTGTCACAACATTATTTTAGTTGCCTTAACCGCTACTGATTTGAAATCCAACAATCCAATCATTCCTAGATTCATATATACTTTCACGAATCATGACTAGTCGTGCGTGTGACGTCACCATTGCAGCAAGCTAGCTTGGAATATGGAAAAGCTTACGTTCAGTGGCTGGAAATATTGACAATACTTAGTTTGGATGACAAGAACACCATTGTCAAATGTAAGTTGTGGCATACTCTGGCATTTCATGGCTTGCCCATCCACATCCCTTTGATCCTGATATACATTCCCACCTATTATCAAAAAGCTTTCTCGAAAACAAAACAAGTTTCTTACGACCTTACCTTATGTGAATTATTTTGACAACATGCTACATCATGAGATATAATAATATATGGGTAACAGGTGAATTATAGCTACAATTAGCATCAAGCTAAACATGACAATTGATGAGATAAATACTACACTACTCAACTGTAAACCACCATTGATTGCTTGTAATAATCTTCCTCTGAGTCATAACAGTGATCAGGGAAGTGAGAATACAGGGCGACAGCACTGAAAGCGAATATTCTCACCAGATTGCATAATTCAGTGGAAAATGATTTGAAATGATGATTTGTTCTAAAGCAGTATGAGCTAAATTATTTAAATATACCCTGCTAACATTCACAAAGAGGCGCACATCCGAAATCAGAATTTTGAGGGAAACTTTTGAGGAGAGGTTTCACTTGAATTGAGGTGACCTTGAATTGTCGCTACCAAGTGACCGTTGCACCAAAATCCTGTAGAACTTGGTTAGATGCATAGCCCCTTAACACATCAATAATGTTTTTTCCTCTCCTCTACAGGCTGATAAGCGTCAGACAGGAATTCGGTGGCCTTGATGTAGTAGGCAATATCAGTAGTCATTCTTTGTACCAGAATTCTCATTGTTTCCAACCGTAATTGACAAACGTAATGTCATAATAATGATCGGCTCAAGGTGTAGGATTTAGAATAATCAACGATCCAATTATGAGCTACGTGAGAGGTCTCACAAGGATTGCAATCAATGCAAATGTAGACCACTTCTTTTTATTTAGGAAAAAACATCTCATAGTGCACTCTAGTCCATTTCATTACAGGGAAGAACACAGGCTTTAGCATGAATATAGTGTCACGGGAGCAAATGTCAGTCAAGAAACATGCTATAGGAATGCATAAATACCTTTCTGCAGAATCAGATGTCAACATGCTTGAACAAAAGAGGGAAAAATAGTCGAGGGAGCTTTCACACAATATTTGAGTGGGGATTGAGGAGAGCATTGCATGATCAATGACATAGTTATAACCAAAACCTTTTGCGGACTGTAAGGTTCAAGAGCCTATAAAGGGCTGTTTAAATGTTGTGTATGATGTGTACTGGCCAACCCAAATGCTACTGTGAGCTGGTTTTAAAGTATACTATCAATTCTCCACTTAGTACGTCTTCAGAGGTTTTTTTTACCATCCCTCAGACACTCTTTCACAAGCCACAGTGAAGAAGTTCATATCTTCATGAACTCAAGAATAGACCTTTAAATATTTTGTTCAGTTTGACAATTGCTAGGAAGAAACTAGAAAGAAACCTCTTGATCTTTATGACAGTGATTACCATGAAGGTAAAAGAACATTTCAGTCTGGGTTTGTGTGCGTCTGGGCTGTAGAAAATGGAAAAGTGTTTTAGTCACTCTCCATCTTCGCCAATGCTGAAGATCTATTCTGGGGACAAGCGCTGCAGTGTTTACTCAGGCATTTAGGCTATCACAAGTCACCCCACTGGGACTCAGTCATTCTGTCACACTGATAAAGCTCTTTTGTTTCTCCTGCTATCAAACCTCAACTCTGATAGACATGGAGGAGTGCAGCAATTTGAGTTTAGAAACCAACTAAACTCAGGTGATTGCGTTTGTAACCGTTTTTTAATGTAAATGGTTACGCTACATGTTTTCTCAGACATTTGTCTGACTTCCATTGATTTGAGCAAGGAAACTAGCTATACAGGAATAAAAATATTATAGATACTTGATGGGCCTTTTTTGACTTGGACCAGTAAACAACCGCCCAGAAAACCCTAGCTACTGCTTAGAAACATCCTAAAAACTCTCAGATCACTTAATCAACACATAGCAATGCCCTGGAAATTCAGCATTGTGCAATATAGCATTGTTGTGACTGTGACTTTTACAGGAAAAAGCACACCCATATTTCTTTATTTATTTTAAAATGTAAAAAATATATTGTACTCATAGTGTCTTTTTTTCTTCTGCAAATCTACAGGTTGATTCATGGTGGTCAACTTTTAAATGGTTTAGCTGGTCCTACCATTATGAGTGCCGGCCCTCTCCTGTCTACTACTTGGTTTGCTCCTGATCAGAGGGCTACAGCCACCGCTGTTGCATCACTTATTGGCTACCTGGGGTCAGCCTGCTCCTTTCTGATTGGTCCATTAGCTGTCCCTGCACCCAATGACACTGAGAAATTGGGAAGCACAAGTACCATCTACTGGAACCAAAACCACATAGGAGACAGGATACAGTTTGTGCTTTACGCAGGTACGGTGTTATCGGCTGACAATCCAGTAAAAGCATTCATTCGGAATCAATATCATTTGAAGCATTTGCCATACAGAAAAGCAATCACAAGATAGCCACAATCAAGCATCTTAACGTAGTTTCCATTCACCTCGCCATAAAGATTGCCTACATTGTTCTGCTTAACTGATTCAGAAAATTAAAACATTGAGAGAGAGAGAGAGAGAGAGAGAGAGAGAGATCTTACCAATAATAGATTGATACTCTGTCTCTGTTTAAGTTGAAAGATGTTGATGTACACAAAATGTACACAAAAAAAGACATTGATTTGCTGGTAGTTTAGAGATCATTGTGACACTTACTGCAACACTGGGCATCAAGATGCAGCCACATGCACTGGATTTTTACACACTTCTTTAAGAAGAAAAACTCTTAAGATTCGGTGCTGCAGATTAGGAGTCATTTTGTGTGTTGGCCATTTAGAATTTTGTTGTACAATTCTATATTTTACAAATGCATTGGCGTATTGTTACGAAATTTGGTAAGTGTCATCGGCACCATGCCCTGAAGGTACTGAAAAGTTTTGAGTAGTGCCACCTTGTGGTAAAAAATTATGATATTTAAAAGAAAATGCTAATAGATTGGATTAATTTTGCCCATTGAAAGGAAATTTGTCTTCACAGATTCTTTAGATCATGCCGAGAGCATATACCAATTTTGCCATAGTCTGCAAAACTTCCTGTCCACCTTCTTCTTTTTTAAACCTACTTTTTCAAACTCCTCCTATACTGTTTTTCCGATTTTCACCAAATTTGAGTTAGAACATCTTCAGCCCATGCTGACATAACGTTATAGATTTTGTGTCATCAGACTAAATAGTTTTTGTGTACCACATCAACAAATTTGATGGCATAATGCCAAACTGCATCTGAGGCTGTTTTCTATATTGACATCAACATTTATGTGTGTAATTGTCACCCAAAACTGACCATACCAGATAAATTTGGTATCAGCACCACCTGTTATAAGTAAGTAATAAGTATTATGGCCTTTTAACCATTTTGCGTAACATCATCTCCAAATGTCTTTACTCATTTTTGCAGTTGGTCTGATGCTCCATGCCTTGATTTTTAGATCCTCGTTCTGCCTCTGTGGTGCTTGGTCCCTTAATTGCTGCTTGCAGCTATATTTTCTTATTAATCAAAGTTAAAAATACTAATATTAATGTTTTGGTGGAAACTATGAACCAATTTTTTTTTCAAAATTCTTTGATGAATAAAAAAGCATTTATTTGAAATTGAAATATTTTGCAACATTATAAATGTAAATGTCACTCTCGATCAAATGAATGTGTTGCTGAATAAAAGGATTCATTTATTTCATAAAATCTTACTGCCCCCAAACTTTTGTATAGTAGTGTTTATCTTAATATTACTGTGATGTTAAATTTGCTTGATAAATCTGTACTTTATGACAGAAAGGACAGATTTATAGAACGATATTGTAGAAATTAACTAGCCTGAATAAAAGTGGGATCTGTCCAAGGAAACTGCACCTAGTTTATCATGTGGACAGCACCTAGGGAGACACAAAATTTAGGAACTCAACCTGAATCCTATGCTGGCAGAGTCAGTGCATCTGGTTTTGCGATACTGTGTGCCAACAGGTTTCTCTATTTTATTTTATTTTTGGCTACAGCAGTGACAATACTGAACTTGGTCACACCGTCACAAATTCCAGCCCTGGATGAGCTTGTTGGAAAGCAGGAGCTTTTCGTGGACTAGGGTTAATGAGCTGATCAGTTGTTTCATTGTGCATTTCCTCCCTCTACAGAATTGTAATAAATCTGCTAGACTCATGGTTAACTCTAGATTAATGTGAGCCATCTAATGACCGTTAATGATGTTGGTTTGGATGCTTCTCTCTCTCTCTCTCTCTCTCTCTCTCTCTCTCTCTCTCTCTCTCTCTCTCTCTCTCTCTCTCTCTCTCTCTCTCTCTCTCTCTCTCTCTCTCTCTCTCTCTCATTAATTTGAATTTAGTATCTGAAAATTGCACTGAAATGCCAGACGCGTTAAGCTCTTGTTCTAATTAACACAGATAGATTAAGTCTGAATCCATAAAATCTTTGTGAGATTTGATGTTGACACTGTGGCCGCATGGTAAATGTGTTTTTGTGAACTTGCAGAGTTTGGGATGATTGCAGCACTTTTCGTGGCTGTGCTGTTCTACTTCCCCTCCAGGCCGCCCATCCCTCCAAGCGTGGCGGCGGCTAGCCAACGTCTCAGCTACAGGAGCAGCATCTGCAGGCTGCTGAGGTATAATGCTGATCCTTCTTTACTAGACTGATTCAACTGTTTTGAAAAGAGAATTGTTAAAGGAAAGGAGGTTTGGAAGTAGGAATAGTTCAACAGAAAAAAGAATAAAGTCTTCTACACTTACACAGAGAAGTAACTGTGCACAAACTTAATTGGTTCTTATGTCTGTCACATTACCCTAGGTTAAATTGCAGATGCACTGAAAACTACAGTATATTGGTCAATTTTTTTAATAATAACTTTGAACTATTTCACACAGAGCAGGTTTAGAAAGGTTCGAATACACTGATGTTTAAACGTTTGGGATTGGTAAGATATTTCATGTATTTGAAAATAAGTCTCTTATGCTCACCAAGGCTGCATTTATAATATTTTTAGCAATTTTTTTTTTTTTTACAAAATAGATGTAATTTTATTCCTATCAATGAAAAAAGCAGCACTTTTCAGCAGTCATTACTTCAGTCTTTAGTGTCACATGATCCTTCAGAAATCATTCTAATATGCTGATTTGGTTCTCAAGAAACGTTTCTTAACACAGTTACACGATGCTGCTTAAAATGTTTGTGGACAATTTGATAAATAGGAAGTTCAAAAGAACAGCAAATAACAATTTTTATAATTATGTAAGTCTTTACTGTCACTTGTCATCAATTTACTGGATCCTTGCTAAATAAAAGAATGAATATATTTCAGAAAAAACTCCCTGATCCCAAATGTTTTAATGATACTGTATCTTTCACAAATCATATTGAATATTTTAATAGTACCTTTTTTTTTCTTTTTGCGGCTTGAATCGTTAAATATGGAAAAGACAATACTGGACAATAATCTGCTAAAAATCTGCTTTTGTGTTCTTCTGTGGACGAACCATTAGTCTGATAAATCCAGCTGATTCGCAATGGCATAATTAAGAATGAATTGATGATAAAACAATAATGATAATAATTTAGAATATATGACCTGGCCCTTTAAAAATCCAAGTGCAAAAATTCCAAAATTTGAAAAGACCTAAACACAATATTTACTGTATTTGAAAAATGGATTCAGAGCATGAATATCAGTGTTCCTCATTGCCATTCAAAAGAGATTTGCACTGGGTATATGTGCACATCGTCATAAAAATGGACATCTGTTATTTTATGCCTTTTGTAACTTCCACTGTCTCCCTGATCTCAGCAAGGTCTTTGAAATTTTACTATTGCTTTTACAAAAGAGAATCATAATGAACAGGGTCATGTCATTTTGCCACTCACCATATGCTGCAGTTGTCATTTAATACACATCAAAGACAAGATCCTCTCCCTGCAGATTAATTACCAAGCCTTATGATGTCACATTCTGACAATCCTTAATTAATTGAACATCTTAATCTGTACATTTAGAAACCCAGTGAAGTCCATCAAGGCCAGTGTGACCACAGTGGCATTTTTACAGCTAGTCAGAACCGTCTTGATGTAGTCTCACCCGCAACGCTTGGGGAGGTTGATATTCACAGATCAGAGGAAGCCATCCCTGCTTTGAAAGTGCTCACATTAACACTAGAGAAATTGGCTGAAATGTGTGGACTGGAAAGAACTGTTGAACTTCCACTTTCGCAGTGAGTCTGCAGTTCGACCCCAACCCCCCCCAACCACCCCCCACCCCCCTCCCCCCCTCCGAGGAACGCCAGAACTTTCCCACTCACAAAGCAAAGAAGAAACATGAATGGACGGAGACTGTAATGCTGTCTGGAGTCCCTCTGATAGGCAGTGTTCCAGTAGCCGTTTCACATTTGTATCTGAATGAAGCAGCAGATTGGTAGAGCTTTGTAAAACAGCTAGTCTATTGGGACAGTTCATTGGATATGGACCAAGATTGTATTTCACCCTTGTTTGTGAACTCCTAAGTCCTTGGCTCACCTGACTTGGTAAAGCTTCAACGTTTTTAAGTCTAATTTGTTTGTTGCGGAGAGCATAATTATTTCATTATTCTTTTATGGGAACCATTATCCAGCATTTGATTAGGCTACTGCACTAACTGTGATGATAGAATTGTATTAGTATTTATGAAATGTGTGTTAAAAATGACCATGTCTTGCAAAATCCTCATCTTGGGGTATTAAATCCAAACAGGGCCTGCCAAGGACAAATAGCACTTAGCTGATGATCCTTCTGGCTTGATGGCTCCCCCAAATCTGTCAAAGAATGGAAAGAAAGGCTTTCTCATCATATCCCATAAGCTAAATAAGCTCTTGGTAGGGAAAAAAAGCTGCATAGATATCGATCTCACCCAGCTGTGAGGTTAATGAAGGGGGAGAAAGGGTTCTCCATAAACACCTTTTTTTGCCATTGCCTTCTTCAAGGCTACCGTAAGACACTGAAAACATGCTTTGATTTCTCCACACACTTTCCTGTTAATGTTTATGGATGTTTATGGTAAAACTTTCTACACATCCAACAATTCATACCTGGAGGTAATTATGAGTAGCATCATGACATGCAAATCAAATTTTCTACAAGTAACGTCCTGGTTGCGTATGCAACCCACCGTTCCCTGAAGGAGGGAACGGAGGACGTAGTCGACGCGACTGAAATGGGATCACGCTAGGGAGCCTATCATCTTCGAGTACTATTGAACGAGCCAATGTAATTGGCGTGCGTGATTCGCATCACACACTCCGCCCCCGCGGCGCGGGTATAAATACGGAAGTGGATGCACGCACTAGTTGCTTTTCGCTGAGGAGCCGAGAGTAACCCGGGGTCAGCGGTGGTCCAGCGGTAGTGGCAAGGGGACTACGTCCTCCGTTCCCTCCTTCAGGGAACGGTGGGTTGCATACGCAACCAGGACGTTCCCTTTCAGTCGATAACGTCGGACGTAGTCGACGCGACTGAAATGGGATCAACCATTGAACACGCCACTAACGCTGCCACCTTCCAGTGCCTAAACCAAAGCCTCCTGATGCCCCCGCAAACTTAAGGCGGGGAAGGACAGGGCTTAGGCCAGGGAAGTCACTGCTGTTCCTACAGGACCACTGGGAAAGCGTTCCCCGTACGTTGGAAGGAAGGGACGCTGCGGAAGCCACATCCAACCCGAGGGAGGAAATGTGGAGAATACACATATGAACTGGGCGGAAACCGGGCAGTCTAACATATGGAATGTCACTGGGGTGGCTCCAGCCTAAGACGGGGGGAGACACACCGGACAGTGACGGCAGAGAGACTCTGCCGAGGGAAGACACGGGCTCACCGCAGGGAGCCGTATCGTGGAAGAATACACATATGGGGTCACCGAAGGGACCGCAACATATGGACCCAGCCTAACACAGGTTCCACACTGCTTACGAGTGGTAGGCCTAACACCAGACGTTCCGCACGTCCGACGTCGGAGGGGTGTGGAGGAACTCAACAGGGTTCAATTTTAAGGGAACTCAACTGGAGTAAAAAGGCGCACGTATCCAGTCCATAGGAGGGGAATGGCGCAGCAAGCCGACACTTGAACCGGGCTCACGGTGAAACTGGCTTCATGAGAAGGGAGCCCACGGGAAGCAGCGGTTCAACCAGGTGTCGTCCAGCCCCCAACTCTAGAATCTGTTTAGCAAAGTATATCGTCAACGCCCAGGCGGAGCCCTTTACACTCATCATAGAGGAGCTCAACACCTAAGTGGACATGTTGCATCTCGGATCTTTGCCGAAATGAAGGCAAGCACTAAGTGCAACTTTGCATGGAAACAGCCTTCCCTCTCTGCTGCATTCCAACAGATATTTGAAGAGCTGGTCTGAGGTCTATGACTTGCATTCTGTACACGTCCAAGCAAACGGACAGAGAAGCCAGGGCTGGATCTGCCTCCTCCAGGGCAGCGCTTGCAGGCTCACCACCTGCTCCTATTACGGGAGAGGTAGGAACCTTGGGCACAATCCGAGCCGGGGTCTCACCTGTGAGAGTTAGCCGGCCCAGACTCCAGGCACAATACGTTGACCGAAAGCGAGCAAGTCCCTACCCTCTAGTAGAGACCACGCGAGCAGGAGAACTGATATAACAGAATTTTTAACTCACTACCTGCAGTGGCTCAGGGGCGGTCTCTGCAGTGCAGTCGCACCAGGGACAAGGCCCAAGAGGATAAAGAGGGACACAAGGATTTACAAGACCTTGCTCCTCAGGAACCTGACGACCAGAACGTGCTTCTGCATACTTCTGCAACATGATGAGCGTCGTTTAAACACCGAGGCAACATCATTTTGAGGGTGATTTAGGAAAACAGCCTACTGCAACCCATTTTGCAGGAAAGAGAGCACTGAAGTGATCGAAAGCTTTCAGGATCTCCTCAGGGGAGAAGACGCACTCAACGACTAGGTTCCACTTCTAAAGGCGTAAGCACGCTACCCAATTCTAGGGGGTGCTCGCAGAAGTGATGGTAACTAACACATGTTCTTGTGATAGCCACCTGAACCTCCGCGTTCGGATGTAAGACCGCCCGGAATCTCCGGGGGAAGAACGCGTGTGCCATCGTGCCCCGTCCCCGAATCCAGGGGAAGTCAGGAAGGCTGTTGAAGGGAACCAGGTCTAGTTGGGCCAATGAGGGGCAACTATGAAGACCTGTTCCTCTCCTGACATGGCACGTAGGTGCAAGTGACGGGCGCAAAAGACAGGAGCATTGCTCAACACAACATGTGAAGATCACTGGGCTTCAGGAGCATTTTCTGCTCAGCACTTGGGTGTGACAAGTTCACTGAGCTTCAGGAGCATTCCTGCTCAACACCTGAGTGTGATAAACTCACCGAGCTTCAGGAGCATTTCTGCTCAACACTTGAGTACGAAGAACCTCACTGAGCGACAGGAGCATTTCTGCTCAGCACTTGAGTGTGACAAGTTCACTGAGCTTCAGGAGCATTACTGCTCAACACCTGAGTGTGATAAACTCACTGAGCTTCAGGAGCATTTCTGCTCAACACTTGAGTGCGAGGAACTTCACTGAGCACCAGGAGCATTTCTGCTCAGCACTGCGTGTGATGAATTCACTGAGCTACCTGTGATGGACTCACTGAGCTACAGGAGCATTGCTGCTCAACACCAGAGTGCGATGAACTTCACTGAGTTTCAGGAGCAAATCTGCTCAACATGAAGAGTGATGATTTCACTGACTTGCAGGCGCAAGGCGACCATGAGTCGCAGTCACTTTTAGAAGGCTCACTGGGGTTAAACGCATTTCTGCGGGCCCCTGGGGCCGCTGAGTCCCAGTGTTTGTCCAAGGGTAGTCCGCTCGGTTTACCCAAACACTGGCGGAAAAATAAAACCGGGGGGGCAACTGAGCGGCCCCGGAATGGTCATGACCCAGCCGGACCCAGGGGATGGAGTCTCCACTTGCCCTGGCTATAACTGTCGTGAGGCTCGATGGCGGCACGATTGAGTAAGCGGGAGGAGTGGAATAAGGCGCCCTCAGAAGCGTCTGACTCCAAGGAGGAGGAGACGGGTGAGTTTGTGACATGCAAGGGAAGCTTGCGCAACGGTCGCAATGTCTAACAACTCGAGGCACGAATGCCCGTGTAGTCGGGGGTCGCCCAGGCCCCCATTAAAACACGCCCTTTGTACCTGGCCGCTCTGTTGAAGAGGGTTTGGCAGCAGACCGGGATGAACTATAGTCACACAGGGTGAGCTGCTCTGCCACGGTCACCTCGGGACTCGATCGTGAAGCTAGCGCTGAAGCGGTCACATATGGAGGGAGCCAAAGGCTGCGACTACCATATACCCCAGGAGCCTCTGAAAGTTCTTTCAGTGGGACCCTTTCTCACTTCAACACCAGCTGAACACATTCTCATTGGAGAGACATGTTGGACCGAGTACCTCTCCAAAACTAGAAAAGAGATACTCAGCCCGTGGGCGAGATTACTCTCTTCCAGTTGACCTGAAGACCCAACGGGCTCTGGAGCACTCGAGGGGAAGGACACTGTACTGATACTCCACCCTTAGACGCAACACACAGGATGGCCTGCGGTGCGGGAGGTAGAGATCTGAAGCACATGTCTTTCAGGTCAAAGCTGCAGACCAATCTTGGGCCAAGATGGTCACGACCCACCACCTAGTAGCACGAAGAACGAGTTTACAACTGGCCTTCGTACCGGCTGGAGGAGCGGCTATATCAAATCCTTCGCCAGCAGGATAAGATAAGCACGCACAAGTCAGGAGCACTGCTCAACACTCGGTGTGATGAATATCACTGAATTTTCAGGAGCACGTCTGCTCAACACCTAATGTGATGACTATCACTGACTTGAGCGGGGTAGCCGAGCCTGAGGTGGGGCAGCAAAGTAGAGAGAGTGGTGTTAGTGTGCTGTGCAACACTTACCTGTCTCCACAAGCGGCAGGGGGCGCGTGAGAAGGCGGATGACCGGGTCCTCGAACGCACCAAGCTGCCTGCTGGCGACCAAGGGGGAGCTGAGGGGTGTAAGGCTATACAGGGTCACACCCGCCAGACTGGCCCTCTTGGGACCCAGGAACAGATGAAATTGCTCTCTCTTTGAAGTGTGGGTACCGCTTGCTCCGCTTTTTTTTTTTTTTTTTTGGGAGCCAGCGGCGGAACAGACACACACACAAACAAAGGCTCCACCCGGCCCTCACCCGGGGGGAGGGAGTGATCGTGCCACTCCAAGAGCATCTCATCCATTCCTGGGCGGCCCGCTCCGGAATGCTTTCGCTGTCGCTTGCCACCTGGCTTGGCAGCGCCTGGAGCGGGCTGGGCGTCTCTACTGCGGCCGGCTCCCTGCTGAGGCCTGGGTGGAGGCTGCTGCGGAGGCCCAGCAGGAGCGGCGGCCGGAGAACGCCCACGGCGACGAGCAGGCGGAGGAGCTGCCACCGGCGGCGGGTGGAGGCAGCAGCTGGCCACCGGGGCAGGATGTGCCGGATGACCTCCGTCTGCGCTTGAGCGGCAGAGAACTGTTTGATGCAGTTCTCCACCGCGTCGCCGACCAGTCCAACCTGGGAAATTGGGGAGACCAGGAACCGAACCTTGTCCGCATCCGCCATACCAACCAGGCTGAGCCAACGAAGGCGCTACTGGACCACCAAGGTGGACATCGCCAGACCGATCACGCACGCTACGACACCCGTACCCCGGAGGGTGAGGTCGGATGCAGTGCGGTGCTCACCTATGAGCTCACGGTCTGGATTACCCTCGTGCATGCCATGGGTGCCCTAGCCTGCAGCAACGCCATGGCACGCAAGAGGAAGGGGCTTGCCCACAGGCTTTGTAAGCTCTGCCCGTCGGAACGGACGAAACTCACAGGCCTTAGGGGGGAGACGAGGATCCCCCCAAAAGGCAGCGGCCGCCGGACACAGGTGCACCTGTGTCGACAGACCGCTCCAATGGAGGGACACCTCGCAACCCTTCACCGTTCCTCCATCAAGGGTAATGAGGGGGAAAAGCTATTCAGGCAGTTTCTGGCAGAGAAAGATGCTGTTCACCACCTGATAAGCTCTCCATGCATTTCGGGAAAGAAAGGCACTGGGGCGGCGAGCTGAGAACCAGCGCGGCCCGCCCCAAGATACCAAACTCCAGATTCCAACCGAGACTGAACGGGACACGGTGGAGGTTCCACTCGAGCCCGGCAGCCTAGGCGGCCCGTTTCAGCATAGCTGATAATTCTGGATCCGGCTCGGGCAACATTGAACTCCCGGAGGGAGACAATGCAGCCGAGTCATCATCTCCAGAAGTCAGCTCACCCTCTGATGCTGCAATCGGCGTCCTGTCCTCCAGGGGAGCCCCGAGTGAAACCGCTGGCCCACCCATTACAGATGGACCAGCAGACAACACAGGAGGCTCCAGTGGTTGCAGTGGAAGGGAGGAGTGAGGAGCCCACAGGGAATGGTTACCGGGCGGGACATCCAACACTATCCTCCGGTCACCCATCCCACACAGCACCCGAGGGTGGGGCATGGTAATGGGGACTCGCTCTCCGCGAACGAAGGCGAGTCTCGCCCTCAACACTGCGACAGTCATGTTCCCACAGTGAAAACATGAGCTGTCCACAAAAGCTGTCTCAGCGTGCTGTAAGCCAAACACGTGACACAACAGTTGTGACCATCAGAGAGAGACAGGGAACGACCGCACCCAGAAACGCACGGGCGGAATGACATCTTGAAAAAGACGCAAACGCACCCGTGTTGCTCTTTCAGAAAATAGGACCGTCACCAGTGCCGGAGCACACAGGGAAATGACCGCGGCAACACTGAACAGAGAACTGAAACAGTGAAGCACTCACTTTTCCGCCCTCTAACCAGCCATCAACACACACAAACATTTAGAAATTTGTTGCTGTTAAAACAGCAGTTGAGAGCTCAAAGCTCGCGATCACCGCTGCACTCGCGCTGTAGAACACCAGCACTGGGAGAGTCTTCCTGAAGAACACCGACACACTCGCTCGTTGTAGACAACAGCACTCTCAGAGACATCAAACGATCGGCTCCGAAGCGAAAGGCAACTAGTGCGTGCATCCACTTCCGTATTTATACCCGCGCCGCGGGGGCGGAGTGTGTGATGCGAATCACGCACGCCAATTACATTGGCTCGTTCAATAGTACTCGAAGATGATAGGCTCCCTAGCGTGATCCCATTTCAGTCGCGTCGACTACGTCCGACGTTATCGACTGAAAGGGAACTACGTGTGCATTAATTTGATAGCCAATTAATTTTTTAATTTATAATTTAATCTGCATCCTCCTGGTCACTTTTTTTATAATAAAGCATATTTTTTGTAGCTGAATTTCTCTTTCAAAAAAGCCTTTATGAAGAATATCACATACTTAACCTCAATAGATCCACAGCTGACAAGTGCTAGAACCTTTTTTTAGGTGAAGTTTCTAGATCAAAAGTGTCAGAAAACATTAAAACATTGAAGCAATTCCTGAATTTGAAATGAGATTGCGAACAAGATGTAATTCAGTAACTTCCACTTCCTGTAGTTCCAATTCAAGTTCTAGTTCAGTTACCTGTGGGGAGCGGGCAATTCAATTAAAATTTCATAAATTTAAAAACAATTACACAAGCCCAGAGAAGTCTAATCTGTTTCTGCCTTTTTGCAGAGAGCATCATGATCGCACCTTTATGGGAACCATTATCCAGCGTTTGATTACTGCGGTAAAATTGATGATAGAGTAGTATTTGTGTTGATGGACTTGGTGTTAAAAAAAAAGCTGTCTCTTGCAAAATCTTCATTTTGCGGCACCAGATCCCAACAAAGCAGGCAAAGGACAAATGACACTTAGCTAATGATCCTTCTGGCTTTATAGCTTCCCAAATCCAGGGCAGGAGGAGGATGGTGCATTCAGGCTTTTTTTCAATCAAACTAAGTGTGAAAACAGCCTTAAAGACTCAAATACCAAGAACCAAACTGCAACAAGTAAATACCATAATGCACATCGCTTCAAAAGATAAACAAAGCATCTTTGGAGAGCCCTCATGATTGGTTCCAGATGCTTTGTTGTTTTATGGGGGGAACATTTCCTCTCGGGTAAGTCGGGGAGACACTGTTTTGAGGCACTTGAGGGAAAATAGGTAGAGAAGTGAGTAAGAAGGACCGGTGATTGTAATTGGGTTGGGAGTGATTGGAGGCCTGCCAGAAGGAACACATAAAGGCTGATTCCACAAAGGGATTCTCAACCTGTTTCAGTCTTGACTACAGCAATCCTGTGACTGGATAGATGCTCATAAAAATGCTAATACATGAAGAAAAAGCATCCCTCATAGCAAGGGATTTTTGTATCAGGGCAGGATTACCACAAAATTGACAGTACACTAAACCATGCACTGTGCTTGTATTAATGCTTAGAGGACCTTTGTTGTTGCTTAGCTTCAAGAAGGATTTGTTGCTATGTAATACTTGCTAGCGAGTCTTATTGATACTGCTATGAAAGAGTAAACGTATTTCAGCTGTGCCCTACAGATATATGATTTTCTTTTAAACACGCAGATACTGATTTTATGCATAGCTTTGCCCAGTGGGTCAGTTAGATTTAATTAGATGTTTAAAACAATTCCTACTTGGCAAAACTCTCAATATCAAGGTCTATATTACCTAAAGTAAGCTGTCTGTTAACATTGCATATTCTTAGTTAGTCAGTGTTACTCTGACTAAAATGGCAATTGGATTAGCATGTAACTTTCAAGTTCATTTTGTGCAGATGAAAGTATTATTATGTTGACTTAAATGTGCAGTGTCCTCTTAAGAATCACATTGGGTTGAGGAAGCTAAATCAATGTAAGACAGAGCACCGCTTATGGGCATGTCTTTATTCTAGCATTGTGCTTGCCTGATATCTGCTTCTGCTATCAGTTCCGTCTATTTCCCGTATTAGGGAGATTCTTATCTCTCTGTAACTGGGCTGCAAGGTAGGATAAATGTTTGGTGACAGGCTGGAAGGCATAGGAAGGAAACTCTTCAATCTGTGTGAGATGCAAAAACTTTGATGTTCAGTTTCATGACAGTTCTGAAAGATCTGTTGCGCTTTCAAAAATGTGCGTCATACACAGTCAAAATACAGCCTAGTATCTTAAAGTGCTTTCATAGTGTTCTATTTCTAAAAGTTTTCATCAGTCTACATCTTTGCTTTTTTTTTTCAGCAACATGCGTTTCCTGATGATAGCGCTCGCCTACTCCGTGCCCACAGGGGTTGTTGCCGGCTGGGCCGGCGTGTTGGACATGATTTTAACACCTGTTCAAGTCAGCCAGGTAAGACATTCCATGCTCCATGCTGGGCCCGTTTAGATGTTACATTATTTCCAGGAAAATAAGTATTGCAAATATACAAAGACCTGTTTATTTTTGGCTGTTTCCATGTGTGTCTATGATTGGTCATTGCAGCCACATACATTTTATTTTTTCCAATCAATTATTCCGTAAGAACTAGATGTTGTCATTTAAACTATATTTCTCATCCAAGATGTTGTGTTGTTAAAACAATACATTTTCTCGTAATAACAAGTTGCTATGTCATTAAAACGACATTTTTCTCATTAAAAAGATTTATAATGTTATAAAAATGATATGCTTTTCCTGTTATAACGAGATAATATCGTTAAAATGACATATTTTGTACGTGACTTGATAACTTTATCACAGCCTTTATCACAGTCTGCATATCGTCACATCTGGCTTCGGTTTGTAGCGTAATCGAATTTCCTCCTGCATTGTTGTTAATGGTCGGGCGCCAATTTTTAAAAGAAAATCAGACTAAATTGGCTAAACTTGATGATAAAAATTTGCATTTCAAATGGTAGCCTTACATGATAAACTACAATGTGTGGGTAATTTTAATGTGCAACGTTTCGTGAACGAGGCATTAGCCAGCTCTGCCGGTATTGCCACAGTCATGAGATAAACAAGGATGTGCACGCTGCTCAAGTTACTGCCAGAGGAATAATTGGAATACACTCTATTTAATTTTAATGTTATGGTTTTTATTTGATCGTTTAAAATTATTAGTTTTTTTACTTTTGAACAATCGACTGGAATCATTTCTTTATTTGAACAATTTCAGTTTTAACACTTGATGATTGTATCGGAAACTAAAGTCAGAGCACGAAAGCAATCTGAACATTATTATTGTTTAATTTGCTGTGTCATGTCACTTGATGTGTTGTTTGAATTCAATTCTTGCATTTCTTTAATAAAAAAAGATGGTCAGACTCTGAAATATTGTGCACACATATACAGTAGGCTTGTGTGCGACACTTTAAATAATGAAATATGCGTCGGAATAGCTTTTTTTTTTATCACACCCGACTAATGTTTATAAACTGGTTTATGTGTTTTGATTAAGTATCTGTGATAAACTGAACATCACTAAATCACAACAGTCCCACGCTGTAGTCTCTCTCATTGATGCAGGCTACAGCGCAAGTTATTTTACTGTATTATTTTAAGCTTCCACTTTTCGAACCCGGACTGTGATAAAGGCCTATTTCCAACATTGTCACGTCACATACAACAATATGTATTTTTAATGATATCTCATAACAGGAAAAGTCAAAATTACAAATACATATTGTTTTATCGACATAGCGTCTAGTTATTTCGGGAAAATATTTTGTTTAAATAACATTGTTATTAAGAAATAACTGAGTGGAAAAAATATGTGGCAGAAATGCGCCACTGTATGTTTCAATAGTTGTGTGTCTGAAGCAAGCATTTATCAGATGTACAATTCATTTGTACCTTCTATAATTTTAATTATGATCAAAATGAAATGTAATTCCTATGGATTAAACGGTTATTGACTCATAATTAACCCTGGGTGTACAAACACACATTTAAGTATTGACTGGAAAATCTGACCAAAAAACTGTTTGGCTTTCTATACTTTCTCATTTAAAAAACTGTCAGGCCTGAATGGGTGGACTTTGAACTTCAAAACAAGCTATTAAAAACATCTAATTATAGTTTTGAAAATCCAAAGCTATCCACATGTAGATAGCCCTCTCCAGCCGTTCCCTCTCCAAACAGAGCTCATCAGAATCTAATCAAACATACATGCTCAAGACGCTTTTATTTGCATACTCACAAAAGTACTTCATCTTTGATGGGCCAACCACAGCTTAATGAGATGAGCTCTCCACCTCAGAGTTTCTGATTCTCCCCAGCCTCCTCACATTTGCATCTGAAATGTGAGATTTATGGGCCAAAGCAATCACACAACATTCTAGGCCCAGCTGAATTACTGGCTTGCAGAGACGAAAAATGATGTTTTCAGGTCTTGTAGTTTCTTTTCCAGGTAAACTAAGTGGTCTTTGAACTGGTATTGGAAAGAAAATCATGCAAGTTGAAGATGGAATGCCTTTTTTCCTTTTTCCACAATATGTCTCTGCTGCCAAAGCCATTGTGAGACTAATTTGAATTTTCCGTCTTCTCATACAAGTCTCAGTTCTTTTTTTAACAACAATTGAAAGCGTACGCCTCAAGCATTTCTTTCTCCCATTTTAATATTTCACTATTGTTAAGAAAGTCTTTTTTCCTAGTCATTTAAACTTGGTTGAAGAGAAATAAGTGTCGTAAGATAAACTGAAATTATATAAAGATTTCTAGAAGTCAGAAGATTATTTAAAAAATTACAATAATACACAGAACTCCTTACAAGGCAGCAGTGCATTAATATTCCTCAAACATTCTGGTTAGGGATTTGTTCCAAATCCCAAATTTTAAGTATTAAACTTCAACAATTAATTCAGCCTTGATCACATTGAAAAACTTGATTAGGATTAACTGAAGAATTCATAAACCTTGGCTTTGCTGGTAACACTTTATAATAAGGTTGTATGTATTGTATAGTATATGCAACAGTTAACATGAACTAACATTTATTCTAACGTTGTTTATTCATGATCCGCAATCCATTAATCAATGGGACCTTGTCATAACATTTATTATACCGTTGTTTATACATGATCCTTAATCCATTAATCAATGGGACCTTTTCATAAAGTGTTAGCAATTTACTTTACATTTAATGATTTCTCTGTTGACTTGGAAAGAAAGCAATGAAAAGCATCCAGTAGCGATGCACTGATATGAAATTTCTCGGTCGATACCGATAGCCGGTGGGTGATTGCCCGATGCCAATAGACCTACCAATAGTTTGTTTTTTCTTATGGATTAAAAAATCTCTCCCAAAATAGTGTTGCAAACTATACAGAGAACCCCTCTCATTTGGTACACTAAAAACAGAGCTATTATATTAAAATGCTATTTATTTCCAGATATAATAATTTACACTCAAAAGCTAAAATGTTTGTAGGCTATACAACTCAGCTACTCTAAGTTTTCATAAACACTTGTCTTAATGGCAAATTTATTCAAACATGCATGTATAATTAACAGTAAATAAGCTCCTCTCTATTTTTTTATTTTTTTTTAAAGATAACTAACAAACGGATGACTTTCCTGAGGTAAATGCAACATTAAGTGATATTGTTCACAAGCTATTTTATTGACATCTTTCCACGGTTGAAACAGGGATTGAGTGATTACATGAGACATGATATACGGATTATGGTAAGTTGCACTGTATGTTTCAATTTGTCTTCTGATATTCATGCATGTTTTTATAGATATAGGCCTAATTTGTATTAGAGTGGAAGAATAGACTTGCGCTCCAAGCTGCTGCTTGAACTGATGAGCTACAGCGATCTGTCACCTATAACATTTTCTTTCTTTTTAGAAGTAACAAAGCACAGAGCTATTTGCGATTATTGGATGAGAGGTGTGCTACAAATAATGTTTAGTATAGGGGAAAAACTGCAGATCTGGCAACCCTGGCTTGAACTACAGGTGATTCATAGGGTCATATAGAGCAGGATATAATCGGCACTGATCATCGGCTGTTTTTAAACAATCGGCCGATGGCATCTCGAGCATCCAGTCATGGTGTTCTTGCTTTTTGATTGGTGTCAGAAGTCACTCGCAACAAATAAGTTTCCACGTTCGCACACAGTAATTTGTAAGTGGAATGGTAGAGCCCTGAGGCAGTAAGCATGTAGAGCAGTACAACAATAATTAGCTGCAAGTGTATAGTCCACCGCTACATTAATCAGTCTTGTCTAATTGCTTCATTAATGGTGAATGGCCATTAAGCCTGCGCACAATGGCTATGCACTGATTAGGCAGACATCCTTTGCCCTTGGAAAGTTATCATCAAACTCAGGGTGCTTTGCTGGGGTTGAGAAACATTAAGAGTGACTGTTTTATTAAAGCTGCCTCAAACTGCTCAGAACAAAGGCTCGCTTTTGTGATGGTGTGTGTGGAACTCTTTCGTCCTGATTAAAACTATAGGTGGAGCTATGTGGTTTTCTGATTTTAAAACCCATTTTAGTGAGTGATGCCATGGTTTTTGCCCCTAAGGCTTCCGGTGTAAACATGTTAGTGCCTTAAAGGGGCATTCGGCAACTCTAGCTATTTCTTCGCTGATTTTCACTTTTGTTGTCGAATATTTTCTCAACGAGCTCCCCCTACAGCTGTGAGGCGTATCTTTCACAACAATGTCGTAAAAAAAACTCACTTGCGGCACCCTCCTCCCCCTACTGCTGCTCTACTGCATTTGTTATTATTGGAGCCGGCCAACTATATCGTGTGGAGCTATGTCTACCACGGTGGGTAATACATCATACACATTGAGGGCGGCGTGTGTGTTTATGTCGAATTGCCATAAAGCAGTTTGTGTTTCTCACTCGTTCTCGCTTCTCACGAGACTTCCTATTTCCGACTTACCGGGACGTTAATCCTCATGTTGCAAGGTTGGTTTTCCACCTAGGAACGTTAGGGGGAGCAGGGAAAGTCACCATTCTCACCAGAACAGGTTATTAGACCATCCAAATGATTTCTAATCGGTTTTATTAAGCTGAAATAGTTGCCGAATGCACCTTTAAGATCATCAAGCACGGAGATCTAGAATACCCTGAAGAAAGTGTTTGCTTTCACAGAAGTATGCAATATATATCACAACAGAACATTTAGCAAAAACATCATACATTATATTGTATCAGTATAAAACAGTAACATCAATGTAATTGGGATATATGCCATATCATTCTCCACCTTGTCCCGAGTCCTAACCATCACAATGCACTATACTGCATGACAGAAAAATTTGAATTTGAAATAATGCTTTGGACACACATGATTTACACGTTTTGCCAAAAGAAATAGCATAGGGTATGAAATTGCAGCGTTACAGCAGTAGACATAAATCACAGAATGGGAAATAGCAATTAATACATCCAGGGGCGCTGGAACCAGGGCTCTCTCTGCCACTTCATTCCCCCAAAACCTTTAGCTCACATCCCCATTTGCAGATATTAAATGATGAAGTCTTCCTCTGCTGCCTCGCATTAAAATCGCATGATATATGACATTCTGATATATGGTATGGTTCACTGTAGTTTAAGCACTTGATGTTTATTTCAAATAGATAAAGATGTCTTTTACCCCTGCAGTAAGACATTTCTTCAGCACATGTATCCTTAGACCTTATAAATCCCTGGAGCAGCGGTGTCTTAATGCCGTTAAATGACAATGTGCTTGTCCAGACAGGGATAGTGTTAAGAATGTGGAGAAATTTAAAATGCACAGTGCTGAATCTCCACACATGATAAAATCAACATTACATTTGATTTTGTGTATTCTAGAACGATGAAGCTGTCAAATAAATGTCACGTTCATTTGTGCAAAAATTAAGTGTCACGCAAATCACACTTCACAGGACTGACCTGAGAAGTATGAGAAATATCCAATCAGTGTGTTATTGACCATTTTAAAGGGATGGAATGAATTAAAATGATTTTTGAACGTGTCCTGATGTTAAATTGTTGATATTTCAGTTCATCTTGGAGCCAGGAGAGCTCTACTACATCCCAAAACAACACGGAATCTTTATATTAATTGTATACTAATATAAAAATTAGTTAGCATGAATGTTAATTAGCTACTGTGACACTCTGGTCTAGGAAGATTAGCTAGCAATGAGCGAAGTAATATTCATGCCCAGTGTTCTCTGAATAGTGACATTACAACCCAGCCAAAGACAGTGGGATTCAGCTCAGGGTACAGTTTTTGTCCACAGGTAAGAAGTACCGTGTAATAAGTGTTTTGCTGAAGGTGCTTTCCTGTGCAGTGACAGTCCGGTGCATTGGGAGAGATATGTTGTTCCTGATGGCAAAGAGCTTAGCCAGCATTCTCCTCTCCATCACCACCCCCAGGGGATCAAGGCTGATGCCCAGACAGACAGAGCCAGCATTTCTGAGCGCTCTGTTAGCTTCGCTAGCTATCATATCAGCCAAATCAAAGTCTGATGCTGTAACTTTTTCTGACTAGAATAATTTTTCTCCTTGCATGGTATATTTTGGTGGATGAGAGACGAGTTTATTTTAGAACTCTTTTTATTGGCAGAGAAGATATAAATAAAAACATCTTATGTAGTGGTTTGATAGAACTGTTAAGAGTATTAAAAGCTAAATCAGACTCAGTCAAGTTGTTTTACTAAAGAACTTTGGCTGAATCAATACTGTTGCAGTGTTTCCCACAGGACTTTGTGAGAGGGGGTGTACCTCGGCCTTTCGCACATGTAGAGATGGAGCTCTCTGCATTCACTGTAACCGAAGTGAATCTGAGACACTAAGGTTACGTTCACACTGCGAGTCTTGGTGTTCAATTCCAAATTATAGCTTGATCGGATTTTTTTTTTTGTATAACTGTTCACATTGCTGTTTTAAATGGGGCTAATATCAGATTCAAGTGTGAACAGATCATGGTCCTGAACTGACCTGCATGTACAAAAGAATGATACACGCAGCACGCTATCATACGGAAGTAAAGACTTTAAAGTAAACGATTACGCGTTTATTCATTATGATCTGCTGCAGGATCCAGCAAATTTATTTAAAAAACAAAAAACAAAGATGAGGGTGCGAAAAAAGAAAGCAGAGTTTTTAAACATTTATGATACAATGCCTCATGTTTTGCCTGTATATAGAGCTATTTATTCAGCAAGAATGCATTCAATTGACTGAAAATTACTCTTATAACATTATAAAAAGTTTAATGGTATAATGTTTTTTTTTTCAAATAAATTTTCTTTTTAACTTTCTATTCATCAAAAAATCCTGAAAAAAATGTCCTAAAAATGTTTAAGAAGCACAGCTGTTTTCAGCTTTGATAATAGTATAATAAGAAATGTTTATTAAGCACCAAATCAGCAAATTAGAATGTTTTTTAAGTATTATGGGATACTGGAGAGACTGAAGGTTTAGCTTTGCCATCACAGAAATAAGTTACATTTAAAATGGTTATTTGAAATTGTAATATTTCACAATATTACTGGTTTTTTTATATATAAATAAATCAATAAATACAGCCTTGGTGAGCTTGAGACTTCTTTCATAAGCAATCAAAAATATATGTTTTAATTCACCTTTGCTTTGACGAACAATATGTGGCATTTTATTTGGTTCTCAAATAGGAACTTTTTTTTTGTATCCCTGCTCTTATCAATACTGTGGTTGACTTCAGCCATGCCTGACACAGACCATCTGTTTTATGAAGTCTGCTGCTGAACCAGATTGCTCATCAAAGATATGTCCGTGGACAGCATGAAGTCTGCCAGTTTATTCCTCCTGCTGATAGACACAGTTCCTCAGACTGTAGACGCTCCTGGCTCACTCCCCATCAGGCTTCTTCATCACGAGTGAGGTCCAGCATCACAAGCAGCGAATAATCCCCTCTGATCACTTTCTCTGTTCTGATAGGTGGACGCTGGCTGGATCGGGTTCTGGTCCATAGTTGGAGGCTGTGTGTTTGGTGTGGCCATGGCGAGGTGAGTAATGCCTGAGAAATGATGGTGATGTAGTCATGCATTTGAACTTGATAACATTTACTGTACATGTATTGTCCAGTGAGATGGAAAAGAGAAATAGCAGACCCTTAAACATTAGTCATATAGGAATCCAGGAATGAGCTTTACTGACTAACTGCTGGGACTGCCAGCGTGCTAAAACTATCTCTAAATTCATCTCCGCTAAAGAACCGTTCTTACAGCCATCAAGGCATGCTTTTGTAACAAATTCACTGCCTTCAACAAAACATTTCAAAACAAATATTGTTAAACTCCTACATTCGCATCTTTGGCCATCTCAGTGGTTTCAATAGGTGTCTCATTCATTCAACACCTTTAGTTACGCATCAAGGTAAAAAAAAAATCAACTTTTATAAATGCATCTCAAGACCACTGTTCTGTTTTGCTGTATCCAGCTGCTTTGGAACTCTCCATACCAGCTGATAGCCTGTAATCGTAATTCAAAAAAGGAAACCTAAAGCTAGGACTGTGGATATGCAGACTGTAAACAAAGCTGCACTTGCTCTTACCATTTTCAAAAAAGTCTTGCTCTCCACAGACGAATTCAATGAATATCATCACAGATGAGATGCTGATGAAAATTAAGAAGAGCTTTCTCTGTCTGCCCTCTTGATATTGTCATTTGCTTGCTTTTGGTACTTCCATTTTTCTTCTCATGCACTGGTTCGCTAAGCTGAACAGCCAATCAGAGTGACAGGCTCACTGACCAGCTCCCCCTCCAATTCAACATTCGAAGTCGGCATTAAAATTCACCAGCGAGGGTCTGAAAAAATATCTAGTTTTTCACAACTAGTAAAATGATAACTTTTAAGACCAGCACTGGACTGCTTTAGGAGTCGGCTAAATGGCAGGTGGCAATCGTACAATGGCTGCCAACTTCCACCTTTCAGCGAATCAATTAGGGTAAGCGTCACATAAAATAATACATATTCATGAATATAACCCACGCCTGGCACAGTTTGTGTCCTGAGCCACTGACAGAAAAAAAACTTCCTGCGGAAAAAAGATATGAACAACATCAGAAAAGTTGTTTTTTTCACAAAAATATGCAATTTTATATATTTATACTTGTCACAACAATGTTTTAGGCCTAATTATTAAAATTTTATGACAAAAATGCCAGAATTCTGACGTTTCTAACTTTCTAAGTTTTTATTTAGCTTTAAAATGATCTGATATGACTGTATCCCTGGCGACTAGGCATACTTAACCAGTGTCAAACTTGTGTCATGCTTTTCAGAACATTCCTACGCTCCTGCTGGAAAGACATTTATTCTGTCTTTGTTAGGCCACTTTTTACCCAGGGTGTTTTGGATCCTCCCTGATCCCAAAGCTAATTTATTCTCTTTCTGCTAATTTATTAAAATCAGCTTTTGTTATGAACAGTGGGTGAAAATGCTAATGAAATGGTCACGTTGCACAGACTGATCAAGACACTGACATAGAGAAGAGAGAAAGAGCAAACTGTTGTCTGCAAAAAGCAAGAGATTTGTCTGTCCCCGTTGACTAAATGTTGGCAGTAGGGCTCAATTCAGTACATACAGTCAGGTTTTGCATTTTGAGAACCTTTTAATTAGGAAACTGCATTTAACCAATTGCCACATTACTGTATTGGTTTTGGGGTTGGTACACACATTACCCTTAAGATAGGGAGGGACAAAACATCAATAAAGACTTTTGAGCTTCCCTAGTGTGATATTCAAATCGAGTCATGAGCCACAAGCCGAAAGGGGATTGATAAAGCTGATTGAAGATTGCACACCCCGCCAGTTTCTTTGCCACTTTTCCGTGTTAGCTTTTTTCTCATATTGGCTGTTCATTTGGGACAGGTTGCAGAAAGAAGCAACAGATGCCCCACTAAGTCTCTGCGGCAGCACGGTCCTATTAGTGGTTGTTTGGCGAGTGATCTCTCGTTAATGGGCCCCTGTGAGTTACAGGGTCCAGCGCCCTCCCTGTGCCACGAATCATGCAGCAAATGCGTTAACATGAGTTATTATCACCACCACCAGCTCTCCGCCGCAGAGTGCATCCCTTTGGGTCAAGTCCATGCTTTAGAAAAATGGATGCATTAAAATCAAGCTGCAGGGGTGATGGCTTCACATTCTAATTGATGCGATTCCGGAGGAGGATATAATATCCGCAAGCCCTCGTCAAAGACTCATCCTCGTTCGCCGTTATGGTGGAGTTGTCCTAGACGAGTGAATCATAAGAGGCTGTCTCCGCAGGTCAATTAACGGTTTGTGGTGTGAGGTATACTGAGCGGTTGGGCAAACACTGGGATGCCTGACAACCACCTCACTTTAATTGTCAGAGAGCAGTCGGGAGGTAGGGGTGACATTGATTTTCGAATGAAGAAGGCGATGTTATTTGGTCAAGAAAGTGAGGTTGACAACCGATTAAAGTTAATGCTTTATATTTTAAAAAGGGATATCTCACCCAAAAATAGAAATTCTGTCCCTGATTTATATGTTGTTCTAACGTATGACATGTATTCCAACCCATATGACTTTTTTCATGTAACATGAAAAGAGAAATGTTGAAAAATGTCCCACCCACAACACCATAAATGTGTTGCAAAAGTAGTCTATAAATCTTACATGCATAATATCATTGATGTCAAACCTAGAGTGGCACATTTTATTTGAATATATCGGAATGAGAGCTGTAAAGATTTTCTGTGAATATTTGCATACATTTCTGTCCTCACACAAAGCTATTTAATTGCATTAGGAGATTTGAAATATGACTTTTAAGGCATAAGGGGCACTTTTTTTTTTTTGGAGCATATACAATTATACAAATTCACAGGTTTGGAATGGCATGATGGCAAGTAAAGGATGACAAAACTTTCATTTTGAGGTGAATAATTACTTTAAAAGGCATTAAAAGCCCATAAGCCATTATTAAAAATAAGTCTTGCAACCCCGACACAAAAAATAACAGCTAACTCCTTCATAAAGTGTTTTTATTATGATGGCTTTCATCTCTGTTGTGAGGAAAGGTGATGAATAACATGCCCTAGTGATATTGCTATGTATTGCTGCCGTCATGTTAGAGATAATAAATTGTTTCTGATGCCTGATGAGAGAGACTGTGTGAAGAACTTAGTCAGAAGCTATGAAATGTATTATATTGTGAGGATTTGTTTTAAGTTTTCTCCAGTAGGCTTGTTTTTGAGGGACAAGATTTTCCGCGCCCGCCTGGTCTCTGACGTAGGTGCCGAAAATAACATCTGTGAAAAAGTTTCACGTGTGCCTGCCTATAATTTGCCTCTGTACTTTTTTTTTTGTGTGTGTCTTGTTCTGTCACCTTTGAGCTATGACTCGAGATTCAAGTTTCTCTCTCTCCTCCTATTTTGCCCTCAGGTTTGCTGACTATATTCGAGGGATGTTGAAGCTGATTCTCGTGCTGATGTTTGCCGGTGCATCCTTGGCGGCCACCTGGTTCACTCTCACCTGCTTGACCAGGCTCACTCACCTGCCCTCTACTAAAGGTACGCTGTGGTGAAAAGGACAATATGTTCTGCCTCGTGCACATGTCGGTCCGCGGGGAGTCTGCTAGGCAAACAGCAGCATACAAGCAATTTTATCTGTTAGAGGGAGCCAGAGGAACTCATTAAGTCCTGATCGGTGAAGAGAAAAGGGGAGTGGGTATCTAGAGAAGCCGGCTTGAAACCAACATATGCCCCATAGATCAGCCAGCTCAGATATTTCCATCAATAATCATTTTATGGTTGGCACCTGACTTTTTTTATCTGCTCTCTCCCAGAATTTCTGGCAGACAGAGCTTTCAGACTCATGGGTCATCTCTCCATCTGGCATGATTTTATATTGCACACGCATGTCCCGTTGCCATCCGTGCCTTCCCATGCCTGTCGTGATTCATATCACTCACTAATGAACACAAGACTATGTTGTGGCAACATCAATTCATCAGAACTTATTCTAGATGGAATCATTATGCAAGGAATGACTGACAATGAACCTTCGCCTAGCGTGTTCATGTAATCTAATGTTGCCACGGTCATTTATACCGGTTTAAAAACCATTTATACCATATATACCAGTACTTCCTTACATCCAGTGTGTCAAATTAATGCCAGCCACAAGCCAAATGTGGCTATGTTTTGTGCAGTGCCAGTTTTTTTTTTTTTTTTTTGCTTCTCTTTCAGTCATTGCTACATGCAAGATATCTCTGAATGGCATTCAACAAGAATTGCCATTGCTTAGAAGCAACAGTGCATGGTTGAATAAACACATTTGATTGTAAATGCAGTGCAAGCACTTTTCATAGAACTTGCATGTAAAGAGTTTTCATGCTTTATTGCTTATTATTTTGTCTTGTATCTGAATGTTCTAAATAGTATTCAAATAATATCGAAATAGTGATATTCATTGTGTAACATTATGTAAGGAATAATTGGCCACATTACTACCTTGACTTTTAAATTTTTCAAAATGCAGTGGTGCCATTGTCAGTTCTTCTATTTATACCATGGTTACACGTATCTCAGATATTTCTCATGATTACATCTACACTACACTGAAAAGTTGGGAATCATTTGTAATGAACATGTTTATGAAAGCGCTTGATGCTTGTCTTGTTCTGTCACCTTTGAGCTATGACTCGAGATTCAAGTTTCTCTCTCTTCACCAAGGTTGCATTAAATTGGTCAAAAATTGCACCACAGTTAAAAAGTATTGGGTAAGTAAGTTTAAAGGTATTAATACTTTTATTCAGTTAGGGAACATTCAATTGATAAAAAGTAACAGTAAAAGACTTTTACATTGTCAAAAATTGTCAAAAGAACAGCATTTATTTAAAATAGACATTTTCCTAACAATGTATCACGGTATCTATCCACAGAAATATTGGTATTAAACCATTTTCAACATTGCTTATATTTCTTGAGCACCAGATCAGCATATTAGAATGATATTAGTAATGGCTACTGAAAACCAGCTTTGCCATCACAGCAATACAATATGTTCAAATATAAAAACTTATATTAAACTTTGTTTAAAAGGTTAGTAAAATTGTGAAATATTATAAATTTTTTTACGGTTTTACTGTGTTTTTATTTAAAAAAAATGCATTCTTGGTGAGCAAAAGAGACGTTGTCCTTTTGAACGGTAGTGAACATTAAATTAATTTATAATGTTTCAATTTGATGGGCTCCATTTTGGTGATGCTGAAAATGCAAAAAAAACATTTTTTTGCGTCATTTCCCATAGGTGTTGTTCCCATAAGTTTATTTAATTTATGTACCCCCACACCTCAAGCATCGAGTTATTCATCTATAATAATCTTTTCTTGTATACCAACCAATCTTTTAGTTGTTCAGCCCATTTTGTAATGAAACCTAGTGTTTGCTATGTACTCTTCACTTACACTGGCAGCTGAGGCTCTGATGTGCTTTTTCTCTTGTTTTTGTGCATTTTTCTCTTTGCCCTGGTTAGAAGCAGTTTGGGTTTGTTTAAAATAGTAATGTGCGGTCACACATAGAGTAGCTTCTATCACTGAGAATGACAATAGACTGATGAGTTTCTATAGCAAGGTTTTTCTTTTTGTCAATTTTTTAAAGAAAAATTGGGTTTTGGAAATGAAAGTGTATTTAATATTGGAATAAAAGACATTTTATTGCAATTTCCACACTTCATTAAACTTCAGCTTTGCTAAGATAAAAAGAAAGATTTCTGTAGTACCAACTTAGCACATTATAATCATTACATAAAGATGAGGTTGTAAGTGTTTTCGTAGTTGATTAGTGTACTATCTGCTGAAATAGGGTTTGCCTGCGCAGGAAGAAAGATTAAATTAGAAAGGGTTTTTTTCCACTCAATCAGTTGCAAAGTCTTTCTCTTCCTGTGTAAAGAAGGTATTATTCTAGAAATGTATTTGAGATTCAGCCCGCTGTCTCACTTTTTCTCTCCTTTTGCTCCTTTAGCCACTCTCTACACCTCCTGCATCCTGGTGGGTATCTTCATCAACAGTAGTGTCCCCATCTTCTTGGAGCTGTTCATTGAGACGGTTTACCCTGTACCTGAGGGCATCACCTGCGGAGTGGTCACCTTCCTCAGCAACCTCTTCACTGGACTTATGCTGTTTTTCCTCACCTTTTACTTTACAGGTACCTTGATATTTTTAACTCTTTAAATGCAATGTTTACAGCAAGGAAAACAAAGCTTTCACTCAGCCTAAATTAACACATGGCAGAGATATGGACTTAGATTTAGGACAGTGTCATTGTACTTCTCCTGAAATATGATTAACTTTCAGTGCAAAGCTGTTCGCATGAAAAAAAGTGCATGGAGTTTGACTTGTCTGCCCTGTCTTGCTCTGTATATCAGGGTTCCAGACTGCGACCAAATTGGTCCCATATGCAACCGTTTTTTGAGAATGTGCGAGTTAAAATTGTATGTGGTCGGATTGTGCGAGTGGACGCTCGCGCAACAGAACGCCGTTGTATCAGCTTCTGCAGTCCGTATCTTATGTTCAAAATGAACGAGTACATCATGAATCAATTTTCCAAACGGTGTTTTTGACTTATCCTGAATCCCTACGGTACGCTTATAATAAGTGTTTATATTCTGACTATTTTATCCCGGGCTCGGCTCGGCTCGGCTCGGATGCGGAGTTGCCCAGTGCCCGTATTATAATACTCCAATCTTTTAAAATGTAATGCATACATTTGAATGTTTAATGATTTTTAAAAGATAGAAAGATGATGCTGATAGAAAGATGATAATAGATAGATAGATAGATAGATATAATATAATTCAAATGTAAATTGATAGATATATTTATACACTCCTAAACAATTCTGGGTTGTTTAAACTCAAATTTGGGTCAAATATGGACAAACCCAAATGTTGGGATAAAAATGTAATATAATATAACGTAATATATAATAAAATGTATTATATAATATAATTATATTTATACTATATAATATATATAGTATAAATATAAAAATGTTTTTATATAATATATTACAGGTATTTATGCTGCAACCCAGAAAGCCTTTGCTAGCCTTGGTCCATTAAAACCACTATTCATCAACATGCATTGATTAATCCCATGGCATGTAGCAACAAAAAAAAAAAGTGCGACCAACTGAGAAAGTTGGTAGCACCAGTGCAACCAGTGGAAAAGTTAGTCTGGATCCCTGTAAATACAAGCTTCCAGCTGAATATTGATGAGTCACTTTCTGACAGATTTCTTTGGAATGACAGGTAGTTCAGTGATAGTTTTATTCTACTTCTTGCTATTGGTGGACACCGTTTGTCAGGTTAACACAAAGGCTGTATGTGTTTTTCCATTCAAAAAACAGCATTTTGTTATATGGTGTGCCTACATAGCGCATACATGACATATATACACATGACATATATACACATGAAATATATATGTAACGGAGGCCAGCTAGTAGTTGCTGTGCGAGTAAACCTCACTCCTCTGATCTCAATAGGCGCTCTAGCGAAAGATGCTAGCCTCTTTAGCCTCCTTGTTAGAGCGCCTGACTCTCATGCCGGAGACCCGGGTTCGAGGCCCGCTCGGAGCGGGTCGAGTGGGACCCGGGTGAAGGGGGTTACATATACATGTAGATAACATAACATAACGATGGCTTCAATGATTGTTATTTATTAATGGTTTTCAGCGTTCACTAAGACATTCACCAAGTATGGGCGAATCTCCCAAATCCTTTCCAGAAAATGTCCATTTCACATTTCACCCCAAAAAATAAATAAAAATAAAATCTTATTTTGCATAAAGAAAATGCAATTTACTGTCAGAAGTTTTTACATTTGTGATTTTATTTTCAGGAATATTAAGCACATTTATTCTTAATCATTTTATTCACATTTTTTTTCAAAGTTAAAATCAATTTGTTATTAATTCAGTTTACGGTAGTGGTGCAAATACTAATAAGATGTATAAATAAATAGTATTAATTATATTAGATTATAAATATTTATAGTATTGTATTATTAAAATATATAAATTAATATAAAGATATAGTAGTCTTGTTAACGTCTCTTTTTATGCATTACAATAATGAGATTTGGGAATTTAATTTTCCTGAAAATAATATAATAATATTAAGTCATAATAGCATTTTATTTGCTTTTTGCTTTTTATTTTTTGGGTAAAAACAGACTTCCGATACAATAAAAGGCGAATAAAACTGGTGAAAATCACACAGACATGCATTAAAGGAGAGATGTGAGCCATACATGGGACCAGAATATGATATAGTTTTTTGTTTTTTTTACTTGAACCTGTAAGCAACCATCTAGCCAACACTAAGAACATCCCAGAAATTAAATAGAGCATCTCTGAAACTTCATAGCCATGTCTAGGAAACCACCCACAACATGTGGTGTTTGTCTGTGAAAAAATTACCACCCCCATTTTCTTTAGAAATTAGCATGTGTTTTGAATTGTACTGCTGTCAACCTCTGATCACACTGACCACTGTCAAATCCAGATGTCCGCTGTGATACTTATCTCCCCATTCTGTCAGTGGCCTTGAGTGACCGGCTGACAGGTCTCTGTTTTTTTTGAGCAGTTAGGCTGCTGGACGGCTCCCAGGTGTCAAGAAAGACTGCGCAAACTCCTCAGTCTTCCTGCTGATCCCTTGGAGAAGATTAAACTGAGATGAGTGAGCTTAACTGGCTCATCCTTTCAAATCTGATCGGGTTATCGGTTCCAAATGAAGCCATGAGATTCGTTCTGCTTTTGTGTTGCTGTCAGTGCCGCAGTTCCCCGCCAACACCGTGCCACGGCTGAAAATAATGTTGGAACAATGAGGTCTCTATATATAGATGGTTATTGCTTTGGCATTGCTATTGAGTTTTGAACGCTTTCTGTTTAGGCCAAGCAGTGTGAAGGTGCTGAAGAGATGATGGATGGATTTCTGTTTGTTTCATCAGAACCATCCGGCAACCTCTCGCTGTTTGCACTGGCAGAAAGCCCTTCTAGACATAATAAGCTCTCTGTTAGCTAAACTGCACAAAGTCCTCGTCTTAAAGGTGTAGTTCCACTTAAAATTTGACACATAGTTAAATTAATAGAACTTAAGACAGATGTTTAAAATGATGTGCATGTGCATTTGAATAAAGCTCTAGTAATATCACCCTTGCACATTGATGTACATTTATTCTGTTGTTTTTATTGGCATTTTCCATTCTCTTTATAGGATATTTCTTTGAAGTAATGGCCCAACTGTAAAGGGGTTGCAATCTAGTGGACTCGCCAATTATTGTAGTCAGTTCTAGACATTCTACTCAAAATTTACTGAAGGTAAAATTTGGATGCTGGAATTTTTACACTGTACAAAATGTAGTGACAAACATAAAACCAAAGCATATATTCGGCTTAAGGGCACTGTTACACTGCCTTTTAAAGTTTGGGCTCAGTAAGATTTTATTTTTTTCTGAAAGAAATTAATACTTTTATTATGCAAGGAGGCATTAAATTAAATGTTACGTTTTTCTGTTTTAAATAAATGCTGTTCTTTTGAACTTCCTATTCATCCTGAATTAAAATGCTTCACAGTTTACTCAAAAGTATTAAGCAGCAAAACTGTTTTCGACATGGATAATAAGAAATGTTTCTTGTGCACCAAATCAGGAAATAGAATGATTTCTGAAGGATCTTGTGACGCTGAAGACTAGAGTAATGATGCTGAAAATTCCGCTTTGCAGGAATAAATTCCATTTTAAAATGTATTAAAACAGAATGTCTGGCTGCTGGTAAGCATCCGTTGGGCTAGTTTTTGTGGTGTGTTCCACATGCGTCTCTATTTGGGCCCTCGTCGGTGACAGTTCAGCCGATTCAGCAAGTTGAATTGAAGTCAGGGCCATCTGTGAGAGAGATCATCTGATTGGCTTTTCAGTTTAGTGGATGAGTGCATGTGAATAAAAGCGAAAGTGATGACAGGGAGCGAAGAAGTTAAGACGGCACACAGACAGAAGGCTGTTCTAATTTTATATCATCTTACCTGAGCATTCCAATAAGCAAGTATTTTTATAACAACATGAGCCGCCTACTGCATGGAATAAAGAAAGTGATCAACATAATGGTATTTAAAATGGTATTTAAAATGGTAAGCAAGCGCTGCTTTGTTTACGGTTTGACTATCTGCAGTCCTAGTTTCGGTTTCCCTTTTTGAATGAGGAATATGGACTGTTGATACCTGCTGATATAAACAGTTATTTCCTTATACACAGGTGCAGAGCTCACATGCTAGTTGGCAGTTGACTGTAGTCTATGCAGTGTGATCAATTGCAGCTTTTTGGCCCAGACACAGCTGATGCGAGGCGACAACAAAGTAGACTTTTGTCGCCGCTAGTTCTTTGACGACGGCTTGGTGTGTCACGGCCTTCAGAAGAAGCTTGAGTCTTTTGTTTACCTTGTTGTAATTACCCTGTTTCTTTTGATTTCATTGCTAATATAGATCTGAAGTATTGTGTAGAATGGTTACCAATGTGCAATGAAAATTGCCTGTTTCCTCTTATATTGAGCCTGCCTCGATGTTCTTTTATTTTCCAGATCCTTTTTTTTCAGCCACCCAAGGTTGTATTGATGTGCTTTTAAGAATAGCACCTGCCTGTGACAGATGATGCATTCACAAATTTCTTACACTTTCTTTGTATTTACTTTAAAATGAAATGAAAGGGATGTGCTTCATTGAGTGACCGTTGCGGACCTTCCCAGCTGGCCATTTAAATTGCCAAGGTTGGTTCATTCACCCTTAAATCCGAAAGCTGTGAATAGCTGGTAAAGATTGAACATTCAGCCTTTTTTGATTGTGGCTTAGTAAAGGACATGTCACTTACTGTTTGAGGGTGGCCCGTCTGTCAAATGGCAATAATAAAATTAAGGGTCCAGTAACCTTTCGTAGAGACCCAGAGTGTGTACTTCCTGATGGGGTATGCCTGCTCTAAACTCTTTTTGCAGCATTCGATTTAGCAAGTTTCCTAGAGCTTTTCACACCATGATTGAAAGCTAAGGTGTGTAATTTTTTCGAGTATATTTTCCAGGGATTACATTTTTATGATATAATGCACATATATATATTTTACAATATTTTATTGTATATTATTGCATATATATTAATTGTGCATGCTAATTTCCTCATTTTAGTTTTAGACATTGTTACTTAAAGTTAATTTTTAAAACAGTAATTTAATTGTAATTGTAATATGTACACAAAAAAAGCGTGTATGTACTGTATGTATATAGTTTACCCTTTTTATTAATATAATTGTATTTATTCTATAATATTAATTATAATTTATTGTAATTAGTTTTTGTTTAATTTAATGTCTTATTTTCTAAATAGAATTTTTCCTCTTTTTTTATTTGGAATCACATATGTATATAACAAATCAAACTCAGAACTGCAAAATATAATTCAAGTTTAATCTTATAAGGAGAAAACAGTGCCAAAAACTGTCAGTCATCCTCTCTTGATTCTGCTTGGGGCCAGAGCAAGACATTAAACTGATCTGAAATATGCCATCGGTCTGCCAGCTGAATGGGGAGCGATTAAGAATAATTACCGCAATAAGAGGACCATCTCAGACACCCCAGCTCGCTTGACAGGAAGTGCGGAGCCCTGTGGGTGAGTGAGACGACATTGGGCCGTGCAGTCACGAAGCGAGACAGCGGCTGTAGGATGTTTCCTCGCATCCCTCCCTCCTTGTCCTCGCTTTTGTCCCAGCGCGCCGCGTGTAAGAGATTGTGAGTGTCACGGTGAGTGGCCTGTTTACGCTGTCGTTCCACCGTGGCCTTTTCAGCACATTACAGCCCATGAGACGATGGCAGGAAAGAGACAGGCTAAATTGCACCCTTAATAACAACATCTCTGCATTCTGCTGTCAGGTATTAAGAGGAAGGAAATGCGACATAACAGTTTGACTGCTGTGTAAACTGACAGACAGGATATAATTGCTGTGCTCCTATTATTGCGAGACAAGGAGGAAGAAATCGAATCCTTTAAACCAACTTCTTTTGTATTCTCCATAGCGGCGTTGCCTCAGGGAGAGGTTGGGCCGCTCTGTCCAAAGTTCTGCCTTCCATTAGCGCTGGAAAGGTGACTGTTGACGACTCGCGGATTTTTGGGGGGCGTCTGATTGGATTACCTGAGCTGAGCCGAGCCGCTCTCTTCATTAACATGCGCTGCAGACATCCTGCCTGGTGATGCTACCTCTCTCTTTTAAATTGATGAGGCTGGGGCAGGCGTGCAGCACAGACATAATAGCCAGATAAACACAACTCCATTACCCTGCCGCTATACCAAGCGCAGCTGAAGGGCTAGTAAGGCCTGATTAATGAGGGGGCTTTTGGAAAGAATCCCCGCTCTCCATTTCTTCGAGTCAACATGGCTCTATCGTCCGCCGTACCTGGTTGTGTTGACTGTGCTGCATGCCTAAATCATATCATTTATCCCAAATGGGCTCCACAGCTGACCCAGCATGCATTTCACCTTCTGCCATTGATTGCAGCTCTCACTTCAGGGGCAATTGATCAACCTGTTATCTGGATACGGGACGCCTTGAAATTGAAATCCACTTCTCTATTAAATTAAGTTGCGTTCTTTCCTTTGTCCTCGAGGGTCTGTGTGTTTGACCTGGTTTATGTTATATTCAACCCAGCGCTCTATCAGAGCCACAGCAGCTGGTGTGAGGCTTTCATCTATTGAATCGCTCACCGCAGTATATGTATTCTGAATGTGTTTGCACAGCTCTCGCATGCAGTTTTCAGTGTTGTCCTTTAAAAAGTATCTTCGTATTCATGTGCAGTGCTTGTAAAAATGATTCTATTGCTGGTTTAAACTTCAACCTTATGTAAAACCTCTCGTAACTTGAACTGCCCAATGAAAGGAATAGAGCGGCTGTGGGAACCTGTGTGTGTCTGCTATCTCACACAGTCTGATGTATTTCAAACAATTATTAGTATATTTTGTTTTTCTATTTGCCTTTGATTTTTGGAGCATGACCATGTATATGGTTTGGTCAGAAGGAAATGAAGGTCTGTTTTTATGTTCAAAGTTTGTAAGTGCCAACTGCATTTAGTCAATGTAAATTGCTGTTTGTAACCACTTGCAGCTCTGTAATGTAGTGAAATGGGCCATTATATATATAAAAACTTTATTAGAAGACTTTATTTTATCCATCATGAGTTTATGGGATTTTGAAAAACAGTACCTACACACACATTTACATTAAGGCATGGTCACATGGCAAACAAGGTCTATCTCCACTGTTAATAATGTAATGATGCACTAAGCACTGCTAAGGCAGAAGTCACTTTCAAAGCAAGTACTATTCAATTGGTCAATGCGGCAAATTCTTGTGGAAATATTTCACCCCTGCTCAAAATTCTGAATGTGTGGACTCCTATTGAAATGACTGGATTTTGCCTTTAGAAAAAAAAATGCAATGCAAGCTAAGCTGTGAACTTTTTTTTTTCTTGTACCTTACAAATGTACCTAACCCTTTAAGGCCAAGTAGGCTTGCATTGTTATTTTTGTATGTTACTGTGTTTATAAAATTATGATAAACATTATCTTTCGGTGAACTACATGGTATTCGGTGCTCGAAATGCCGTCATCACTAACCACAGTCATCCTTGGATGCTAGTTTTTGTTTTTTAAGATACTACTAAACAGCTTTTTTTAGGTACTAAGAAAAGAAAGAAAAAAACATTTACATTTGTTAACTTACCTGATACTTACAAACGTGAAGAAAATTCCGATGATTAATGCGGGGAAAAAACACTATTTCCAAAAATATGTTAAACTCATGTCTGTTCTATCATGCATTGATGTACGTGGTATCCAGCGCTCTTAACACTGCCATCGCTAACCTCAGTCAACCTTGCTATTTTGTTTTTCAGAGCTGTCCTGGTTGAACTGGTGTTTGACAGGATCCTGCATCTTCAGTCTCCTGCTCCTCCTTTTCTTCAGGGAATCGTATGACCGCCTCTATTTGGACGTCTTTGTCTCTGTCTGAGCACACCGAGTGAGCTTTTTCCCGCAGAAGAAGACTGAAGGCTTTTCTTTTTATGGACAATGTATTCCAGCAGAGTGCACAGAAAAGGGCACACAGCATGTTGCTCACTTTAATGGATCAGTGCTTCAGTTTTTTTGAAAGATGTTGTAAGTGTGAAATATATGATCAGCCGTGATGGCAGTGCATTGTGTTAGCATCATAACTAACAGTAGGAACTGAGACCTGACTAAGGAGGAAACAAGTGTAGATACTGACTTTGACATTTTGCCCTCTGAATGCATCCCTTTTATACATTTTATTTTACCCTTTTTTTTTTAATAAATGATCAAAATAATGCGTTTACACACTGTCACGATATAAGGGACATTTATTGCGTAGAGATGCAAGCACAAGCGGATCTTCTCGTGGATTTGGCAGTGCCCCATGGTGATGACTCCTCTAGTGCTCTCACCACATCTAATGGGAGTGTAATGGATAATTATAGACAAGCTCAATTAGCCGCCTGGCGGGAGCTATGGCCGTCTGTGGAACGAGGACCTCTTAGAGCTGTAGTGTCACTTGTAAATAGCCTGTGGGATCCAAGCTTTAATTGACCTGTGATAGGTCTGTCAATATGTGGCATATGCCGTGGTCCTCAAGTCTTCACGTTTTCCTTATCAGCCCATATTATGCAAAGGATTATTCACTCCACTGTGGGGTTTAACTAATCGTTTTACAGCGATTGGTCCGATTCTGTGTCGTGTTACCTCAAAATGTCTGAGGCTGTGGTTTATGAGATGAGAGATCTATATTCATGTTAAGGTAGCCATTTGTGTTGATCTCTAGCTGTAGCATGTGCACAGTGGGTGTCTGTTGCACAAGCCTTTGAGCCTTTTTACAGAATTGTTTGCAATTGATTATGTTTTAAGAGCATTTAAATGTAATTTATTAGCTAATTTTAGGGATTAATTCACTAATATTGACTATAAGGGATTGTTAATGGTTTTTATGTCTGAGCGTTTTAACATGGCATTACCGACTGCTGGAACAGTAAAACACCAGCAATAACAGCCATGTTTGGTAGCCTTTCGTGATTTGTGGCACAACCTCATCTATCAACGAGTGCAATATTCCCTCTCCCTGTCGTATGACCCGTGAACCCACTGGTCTGTTCTCCTGCATTTTTCAGTATCACCATAAAAATGGAGCCCATCTGATTCTAGACTACTTCATCGCATTAGTTGCGTGCAACTTTGCTGTGAAAGGTGAAATTTGGTGTCTTGAGACTTGGATTTAGGATTGACTTCAGTGGAACTGATAGACGGTTATCAGTGGAAAGGAAAATCATTTCATGGACATGCTGAATTCTTTCAGCCCTCACATTTCCACAGCTTTGCAACTGAGAAATTTGGACACACACAGTTCTGTTCTCCTCTGGGAAAAGCCTGCTTGCGAATCACTTTCCGTGTTTCTCTGTACAGAACGGTTCTCTCTTTTACCTGTGAACATGCCTTAATAAACAGTGACCTTTGTTCTGTCCTCCTCTCAACTGTGATGTGCGTGCCATGCTGCAGTCGGTGCTTGTGCTCTGTTCCGTCACTGTAATGTTAATGATAAGTGGCACAGGAGGGGCGTACGTGTTTCTGTCCGTGCTCAAATACATGTCGAAGATTTTTAGCACCTTATTAAAAAGATGTTTTTAAAATGGAATCGTGTCTTATTCTCCTCTCTGTCACCGAGATGTTGACCTGGCTTCAATGTAATGAGAAAACGTGAAAATAAGTTATAAAACAAATATTTCTGACTCTAAATTATGATTGGATGAGCCATGTACAAAGGCGTTTTAAAATACTACAATGATAGAAATGTTGGCAGTGTGAACCAGCCATTACAGAATGCTGCCTTCCTTCGAGGAAACAAACAATTTTGTTTCCACTAAATGTGTCATCATGGGCATCTATATGTATTAGGTCATATTTTTGGATTTTGCAGACACTCCACACCCTTCAAAGCATGAGATCATAGATGACACCAGGATTGAGAGTGGGCGTACACAGCAAGTGTGTGTTTAGCATATTGTGCAGTACACCAGCCAAAAAATCTGCGGTTTGCATGCAAGCCTATAGAATATTGTTCTCATCTAATAAACTTTCAGTATGAATTTTGCCAGTGTTCATTTTTCATAATAAAAATTTCGATTAACAGTTTAATTTTCATGGAACTAACAGTTTAAATATCATTTATTTATTTTTAACTTGAATAGTCTTATACAAGTTCCTTTTAGGCTTTAAAAACCTTGAAAAGAATAATATTCAAAATATAATAAAAATATATTGCATATATATTACAAAAACTCAAATAAGTACTATTTTAATATTTATAGATATAAAAAAATTACTCTATTGTTGGTCAACTTTCCATTCATGTGAATAATATAATACAACATAACATATAATTATGTATATAAATGTGCAATTATGTTATATATATATATATATATATATATATATATATATATATATATATATATATATAACTTCACTTTGTAGTTTGTGTATATATTATTGTCTCCACAAATATAGAATGAGCCATTTATCTCCTTGTCTGTCACTGTATTTTTAGGTTTGTGTGAAACTAACAATTTGCAATTATGTGAACGCTAAATAAAATTGCATTCATTCTTGTTTATGCTTTCGCATTAAAATCAGTCTGATGGTTTTTATGTGGATTAATGATCCTTAGAGACACGGAAACAGTGAATACCAAGTTTAAAGGTACCCCCCTTTTTTAAGTATTACTTTTTCACTCTTTCAGCTTTCAAAGAATAAAGTATTGATGTTTCTTAAGTCCTTTTTTGTTTCACAGCACTGCTGTCAGAGCACTGAAAGAACATTGATCCCTTTCTTCATCCCACCATAGCTGAATACCAAAAAGGATCATTTAAGCTTGTCGCGTCAAATTTTCAGCACATAAAAACAGCCTCTGATTCAAGTGTTACTTTTCAGTGTTTACAACAGCAGCAACAGGCATCCTGGGAGAAGATTGTCTTAAACAGGTGTTTTCATTCAGTGACAAGCAATTTCATAAAATCCATTTTGGCTTTGTTCCCTTCCTCCATGCGCTCTGTTCCGCCATGGTTCGTGTTTTTGAGCACATGACGCACACTCTGTTGTAAACAGTGCTCACTGTCAATCTAGGAGACACTTTTATAGCCATTGATTTGTTTTTTCTGTTGCAGCTTTCAGTCCTCACATGCTCTGTTTGCCATTTCTTGTTTCCGGCAAGACGTTTCCCAGCGGACTTCTTCTGTGACAGATGAACAGAACCCTTGTCTTATGAAAAATACAAATAAATAGAAATCAAAAATATAGGATGGTTGCATTCGGTTTCACCAGTTACAGTTGTGCTTATAAGTTTACACACCCCTTGCAGAAACTATACAATTCTTATATTTAGCCTGTTTAGCATGAAATGAATTCACACAAATTAACATGTTCAAAAGTTGAATGAATGAGGCATTTATATAGTCAAGTGCTTTACTATGTTCTATTGTACACCCAAAGTGCTTTACAATCATAAAGAGGGTCACAGTGTGCAGCATCCACTTGGATGGTAGTACCCCAGAGTGCAGTCTGGACGATGGGGCAGAGCGACACAACAAAATTACCATGGTAATTTATAAATTATAATATGGTAATCTGGACCATTAATGGACCTGCCGGATCTGGGCCATTTATTATGATATTTTATATTATGATATTTTATTACGTAATACACTGACAACCAACAATCATCACAACAGTGATAATTCAAAGCTCATCACAAGCAATCTTCCACAAGAAAGTTAATACTACTATATAGAAGCTGCACAGTGTCATTCGCACAAACATTAAACACCATCATGGTAACACACATGAAATTTTAAAAATGCAATAAACATTAATTTAACAACATTAAATGTAACATAAAACCCTAATGTACATAACTGATTAGAAAAGAACTAGGAAAACTAAGAAGAAACAGTTATTTCAACAAAAATACATCAAATGTGAAGTGTCACGCAGGGAATAGTGGGAAAGTCAATTTACGTTTTTTCACTGTAAATTATACAATGAGTTGTTCATTTTCACTTTCAAAAACTGTACATTTAACGGTATTTTACAGTAAAATTACATTAAATGTACCGTTAGATCTATCACAGTTATTTACCGTATATTAAGGCAACTTTCTGTTAACCAATTAACAGTTTTGCACTGTAGCATTTTTACAGTCTTTTACTGTAAAAATCAGGATCATTTTTTACAGTGTGGGTGACACGGATAAATGTATGCCGTAGTTTTTCGGGATGTGGAAGCGCGCAAAAGTTCCAGAAATGTACAAAAAGTGCCCTGGCCTTGTATAGGAAGGTAAGGAAAATAAGACTAATCAAAATTAAATGACCAAGACTAGGTTGACCATTTGATTTTTCTCAGGAGATGTTCTGAGCATTTTACTTCACACCGGATTATAAGCAAACTGCCAAGAGAACTGCTAGCTAATGAAAATAAACTAGCAATCTATTCAGTCAGCATATTTGTATTTGATCTGTGTGAATTAGAGAAATATAAGACTTGCTAGACCTACTTTTAGCTATTATAATTTTAGCTTTGTCATAATACCTGTTGATACTACAACAATGCAAAGTATATGCTCTTAACCTTGCAGTTTTTCACATATCATTTAATACTCAATTTCTCCATTTCTTTGCACAAAACTCTGCAGAAAGTGCCATTTAATGGTTTATTTTTTTTTAAAATACATTAAATGGTTGGGTTGGGCAACTTTTTTTCTGTTTTTTTTTTCTTTTTCTTTAGTGTGCATACATTTATGAATTATATGGACTCCTTATGTCATTTGATGTCCTTTTGGAGTCTCCAAATGTCCCTTTTTTGTGTGGAAAGACACTTAAATTTACCTTGAAAAAAGCTTCTTCATCTAATGGTTTACTTTGCTGGATATAGCAAACAATGCTAAAATGTGTTAAACAAGATTCAAACAGGAATTTTGTTCTGTTCTGTTTGTTTGTTTATTTATAAAGCATGATTAAAACAACAAAGCACTGATCATTGTCCTGTACAATCATAGTTAAATACAATTATAAAAATAGGACATAAATGTAACTGCAAATAACATCATAAAAATGATGCATACAAGCAATAGTGGAAATACCCAAGGGCGTAGGTTTAGGGGGGGACGCTGGGTACTAGTCCCAATCAATATTTTGAGATGACAAATTTGTCCCCACCAATATTTAGCAAGCTCCTTTGAACTGGTAGTTTGATATTTGCGCTGCTATTTGGATCGATTCCAACGGCCAGGACGACAACAGTACAAGATACGCCGTAATTTGATTGGCGGCGGGTTATCTGACGGGCAGGCTACACGCGCGGGCCGGGACTACTTTTTGTGCTTGCACTCACTGGCAGCGAGCGGGTGGTGTGTGCGTGTGTGCGCGCGTGACGACGCCGATGGTAAGTTACCAGGGTTCCCTTTCGAGAGGTCTCTCCTATTGCGTAAGTAGCTTACGCTATGGGAAAACTCCTTTTCTCGAGAATATTGAAGTCTTTATGTAAAACGCATTGCAGCTGCACAGCTGACAGCAATGAACGAAGGCAGCTCGGTCATTGGCTGTGCTGCGGCAACTTGCTCGAACCAATGACGGGGCGACTCTGAATGCGCGACCAATGAGCGCGCTTCGCGCCCGCGCGCGTCAGAGCCCGCCAAGATGGGCGTGGCCAAGAGCTATATATTGGGCGCCCCGTCATGAGAGTTCTTTAGATTTAATCTCCTTCAGCGAACACCTTCTTCGCTGGATCCTCCGGATTATTGAAGCTTCGCCGTCGAAAAGCATACCAGCGGGATTTGCTACGAGGACGTCGGCACCTTCAGCCACCTTCTAACGCGATCCTACTGAGCCATCCGGCGTACTGCTCACGCAAGTATTTACATCTGTTCGCTCTGCGACACTTGTAAAAGAGCAAATTTTCCAAGGCGTTGTTTCAAATGCCTTCCTGCGCGTCGTGCAGAGACCTTCTCCCGGACGGGGATCGTCACATCATCTGCGCTCGCTGCCTGGGCCGGGACCACGCAGAAGCTGCTTTGACCAAGGGCGGATGCCCCGAATGTGACGACCTGGGTCTCTCCGCACTGCGGGCTCGCCTCGCCGCTTTCGCCGTGAGCGAGCCCATCGCCGCCATCCCTCTGTTCGAGCCGCGCACTAAGAAAAAGCGCCGCTCACAGAGGCTTCCTGAACCTGAGCTCAGTGACGTCACGCCGAGCCAGTCTCCGCGTGCTTCACCGCCGCTCTTGCCTTCCCCACCGCCGGTTCAGTTCACCCAGCCGGACCCACACCCCTCTAGCAGAGCGGTGGGCCTTGTGACTTTCGGCGCGTCCAAGGACGACGGGGGAATGGATGACAGCTTGTCAATCGACGCTGCATCGGACGACTGGCCGGGCTCCACTCTCGACCCCGCCCCGTCGACGCTAGCTAGCGCGAGCGGGGGCTCCACCATGGATAGCGAGATTATCCGCGTTCTCTCTAAGGCCGTGGAAGACCTCGGGCTCGATTGGTCTTCTCCCGAAGAACCAACCCGGAGCCGACTGGATGAGTGGTTTCTGCAGGGGCGCCAGCAGGCCCCTCGGCAAAGGCCTTCTCCCTTCTTCCCGGAAGTTCACGACGAACTCACCAAGTCGTGGAAAGCCCCCCACTCTGCGCGCCTAAAGCCTTCTTTTTCTTCCTCGCTCTCCTCTGTGGACGGCGCAAAGGAAAGAGGCTACGAGGGAACACCGCCCCTCGAGGAGGCCGTGGCCAATCATCTCTGCCCGCCCTCCACCACCGGATGGAAAGCCAAAGCTTCCCACCCCTCGAAGCCCTGCCGCACTACTTCAGCTCTCGCCGGTCGCGCCTACGCCGCCGCCGGCCAAGCTGCATCAGCGCTTCACTCTATGGCGGTACTTCAAGTGTTCCAAGCCAAGCTTCTCCGCTCTATGGACGAGTCTGGCCCCGAACCCGAAGCCTTTAAGGACCTACGCAGCGCGACTGACATAGCCCTGCGAGCCACGAAGGCCACCGCCCAGTCTATCGGCCGTGCCATGGCTAATTTGACTGTTCTCGAGCGCCATCTGTGGTTGACTCTGACTGAGATGAAGGACGCGGATAAGGCGCCATTTCTCGACGCGCCTATCTCCACCAGCGGGCTGTTTGGACCGGCGGTTAAGGGTTTCGCCGAACGCTTCACTGAGGCCCAGAATGCTTCACAAGCTATGCGGCATTTCCTGCCCAAGCGCTCCAGCTCATCGCAGAGCAGACAGAGGCCGCCGCAGCCGCAGCGGGCTAGAACAGCCCCCACCGCCTCTCAGCCCGCGCCTCAGGCTGACGCTCGACGCCGCTCGCGCTCTCACAACCGCAAGCCGCCTTCTGAGCGACGGGGTCCTCGGCCCAAGATTGTGCTGAACCCCGAGCCTCGAAAGCCGTCCTAGCCACAAGAATGAAAAGAGAGAGTGCGTGTCTCGCAAAAGCCGGACCACTCTCTCTGCAAAAGCTCAAGCATTACCCAGTCCCCTTACAGGCGGCTGGATATGTTCATACAGCAGTCAATGGGCCAGTCACAGAGCTCGCTCACCTGCAAACAAACGCCGTTTTTACGGCGACGCACAGAAAACACAAAAAGAGTCTTTTTCTGCCTGTGTCACTAAGGGTTCACATGTCCACAAGGTGTGCATTCCCAGATACTGTCAAAACAGTGCCAAATTCATTCCCAGCTCAAGCTGCGCACCCCATGAATGTAGATCACGTGCCTACGGTCATGTACGCACCACTACACACAAGCACTGTTCACACAGTTATAAATTCATCCCCAGTAAAAGCGGGAAACATTATAAAAGTGACGCGTGTGCCTACCACTGTTTATGCACCCCCACTTATAAACACTGTCCTTACAGTGTCAAACACAATCCCAGCCCAGGCTGCGAGTTTTACAGACACAGCGCGCGCTGCTGTAATCACACACGCGCCCATTCACTCAGCTGCTCAGCGCGCGCCCGCGCCTCTGAGAGCTATGAGCTCAGGCGATTCGCTGGCCGGGTCCCTGCGTCACAGCGGCCCGCCCCTAGCCTGTATTCAGCCCATATCTGTACACGCAGCGGCATGGGAAAATATTCCAGATATGCCGAAATGGGTATTGAATATAGTAAAGCACGGATACTCGCTCCAGTTCGCTCGCAGACCACCACGTTTTACGACTGTGGTCGAGACGAAAGTGAGAAAAGAGTGCTCACATGTTCTACGCACCGAAGTGCGCAAACTAATAGAAAAGGGCGCTGTGGAAACTGTTCCCCCCTCTCTGAGCGAGGCAGGTTTTTACAGCCGCTATTTTCTCGTCCCGAAAAAGGATGGCGGTCTCCGCCCCATCCTAGATCTCAGACACCTGAACAAAGCACTAATGATTCGCTCGTTCAGAATGTTAACAACCAAATATATCCTCGCGCAAGTACGCCCAGGAGATTGGTTTCTCTCAGTGGATCTGAAAGATGCTTACTTTCACATTCCAATAGCGCCTCATCACAGGCCGTTTCTGAGATTCGCTTTCGAGGGACAGTCGTACCAGTACACAGTACTTCCGTTCGGCCTGTCCCTGGCTCCCCGTACATTCACGAAATGTATGGATGCAGCACTTTCCCCCCTAAGGCGAAGGGGAGTGCGAATACTGAATTATCTCGACGATTGGCTGATTCTAGCACAATCAGAGAGTCAGTTAATAACACACAGATCTTGGATTATCAGCCATTTAGAATGCCTGGGTCTAAGAATCAATTTTGCAAAAAGCATACTATCTCCCAGCCAGAGGATTTCTTTCCTGGGAATAGTTCTAGACTCGATGCAAATGACAGCGCGTCTCTCATCAGAGCGCGCGCTCACCATCCGGCGCCTTGCAACATCATTCAGGGCGGGCGCGCTCGCCCCCGTCAAGCGGTTTCAGAGGATGCTCGGTCTCATGGCCTCAGCATCGGCCGTACTCCAGCTAGGATTGTTGCATATGCGCCCTCTCCAACGCTGGCTCAAGAGCCGCGTCCCTACTCACGCGTGGCGTTCGGGCCACCTTTTAATCAGAGCGAACCACGGCTGTATAAAAGCCCTGACGCACTGGAAAGCCGCCGACTGGTACCAGTCAGGCGTGAGTCTGGGTGTGAACACAAGGAGAAAGATGATAACGACAGATGCCTCCAAAATAGGTTGGGGGGCCCTTTACGAGGGCAGGCCTGTCTCCGGCTTTTGGTCAAACCCGGAGAAGCGCCTACACATAAACTGTCTGGAAATGAAAGCGGTCGCTTTGGCTCTCAGAGCCCTGCTCCCACAGCTGAGAAACGAACACGTCTTGGTCCGAACGGACAACATGACGGTAGTATCGTACATAAATCGCCAGGGTGGACTCAGGTCGAGCTCCATGCATTCAATGGCAAGGAGACTCATTTTATGGTCCCAGCACAACTTGCGCTCGCTGAGAGCAGCGCATGTGCCAGGTGCCCTGAACCAGGGGGCGGACATGCTATCCAGAGACAAAATTCTCCCAGGAGAATGGGCTCTCAACCCGCTGACGATTCACTGGTTATGGAAAACCTTTGGCAAAGCGGAGATCGACCTCTTCGCCTCCAAGGAGAACGCGCACTGCCCTCTTTTCTTCACGAAAAGCATGGATGCGCTCGCCCAGAGCTGGCCGAGCCGTCCCTTATATGCCTTTCCCCCGATCGCGATGCTACCGCAGGTCATCAGTCGGGTCAGAGAGGAGAAAGACGCAGTGCTGCTGATAGCCCCACTCTGGAAGAACCAAACATGGTTTCCAGATCTGATGCAAATGCAATCTGCACCACGGCCGATTCCACTGAGGCCAGACCTCCTCAGTCAGGCCAACGGGATGATATTTCATCCCCGCCCCGATCTGTGGGCCCTTCATGCATGGCCCCTCAACGGGTTCCCAGGAACCTCACGAGCGGAGCACTAAAAACCATCGCTGAGGCGCGGGCGCCCTCCACGAGACGCTTATATGCCCAGAAATGGAAAGTGTTCAGTGTCTGGTGTAATGCCAAGGGCCTGAACCCTGAAACATGCGAGATTACGAACGTACTCGCTTTTCTACAAGGGCTTCTGGAGGCGGGCCGCGCCCCCTCCACGCTCAAAGTATATGTGGCGGCCATCACAGCATCACACGACCCTGTAATGGAACGTCCATTGGGAAGAAACGACCTAATTATTCGTTTCCTAAGGGGCGCTAGGAGGATGAACCCTTCACGCCCCCCCTCAGTGCCGATCTGGGACCTAGCTACTGTCCTAGACGCTCTTAAAGGGCCTCCGTTCGAACCACTCCGAACCGTGCACCTTAAACAGCTCTCGCTCAAGACTGCGCTCTTGCTGGCACTCGCCTCGGTCAAGAGAGTGGGCGACCTGCACGCGCTTTCGACAAGCACTGCCTGCCTAGAATTCGGACCTAACGACTGCAGGGTCGTCCTTAGACCGAAACATGGGTATATTCCTAAAGTGCTCACCACTCCCTTCAGAGCACAGGTTATCTCCCTAACTGCGCTATCGTCCCCAGCAGACGAACACGACGCTAATCTACTCTGCCCCGTTAGGGCTCTCAGAGTGTATTTGGAGCGTTCTGCCCTATTCAGACAGACAGAACAACTGTTTGTATGCTTTGGCGGCCGTACGAAAGGTTCCGCCGTTTCAAAGCAGAGAATCTCTCACTGGATACTTGAAGCTATAGCGCTGGCTTATGAAGCTAAGGGACTTCAATGCCCCTGGGGAGTCAAAGCACACTCCACCAGGAGTGTGGCTTCTTCCTGGGCATGGTCGAGCGGGATACCGATCGAGGATATTTGTGCGGCGGCAGGCTGGGCCTCACCGTCCACATTTATCAGGTTCTACAACCTACAGGTCCCGACACTGCATTCCAATGTACTATCAGCATGATGCTAGTTGAACTACGAGTTCGTATCTAGATTATGTATGTGCTTGTGTCACACTGAGCGCCTTCTAGCCGCTCTGTATTCTTTCCCACATATAAAGCTCGCCTCTGCCGGCTAGTTGGATGATAACTTTGCTTTTTTAGCTCAGGCACCTGCCTCTGGCTATCATAAGGCGAAGTTCAGCACGCACGGCGTTTTGCATGGTGTTCCCATAGCGTAAGCTACTTACGCAATAGGAGAGACCTCTCGAAAGGGAACGACTCGGTTACTGACGTAACCTCGGTTCCCTGAGAGGAGGGAACGAGTATTGCGTAAGCTGCCGTGCTTGTGCTTGGTTAGTTCGCTTCAGTCGTTTTAACCTAAAGAACTCTCATGACGGGGCGCCCAATATATAGCTCTTGGCCACGCCCATCTTGGCGGGCTCTGACGCGCGCGGGCGCGAAGCGCGCTCATTGGTCGCGCATTCAGAGTCGCCCCGTCATTGGTTCGAGCAAGTTGCCGCAGCACAGCCAATGACCGAGCTGCCTTCGTTCATTGCTGTCAGCTGTGCAGCTGCAATGCGTTTTACATAAAGACTTCAATATTCTCGAGAAAAGGAGTTTTCCCATAGCGTAAGCTACTTACGCAATACTCGTTCCCTCCTCTCAGGGAACCGAGGTTACGTCAGTAACCGAGTCGTTGTCTCTGCCTGCCATATACAAAGGCCAGAGTAAAACATTTTAATATTCCGTTTTTTGCCCCTTTTTGTACTTTGTAGATCAGTTATGTCACCCAAGAAGAAGAAAGGGGACATACGAAGCTTTTTCATAAAGCAGAGTGTAAGTAGGCAAAAATAACTAGCCACACAAATAACTAGCAGTAGCAGTGACTGACCAGGCTTTCAAATGCAGATTCTACTGTGGAAAATAGTATTAACTGGTGATCCTGGTTACCCAGGATATTGTTACAGTTAAACCTAGCTTCTGCAATCTTTCAAGATTAGGAGCATTAATTAGGGGTGTGCAGCACGGATAGACTCATAGAAGTTGCGCTATCATGATAGAATGCTACGAAGTCACTGAATGTTAATTAGCCTACCTCAACTTAGAATCTTGCAGTCATAAACAATGGATCATCTGAGACATTTTTCGTTTCTACATTCTGTTTATGTAATGTATTTGTGAGTGTAGCCTCCTTGCTAGACACATGTGCTGGAAAAACATGTTGGCAATGTTAAAAAGGCGAAAGTTAACACTGTTGGTTATTCAAATATAATGAATCATTACTTGATTGATAATATCCAAATAACAATATCTGGTAGGAGGGTTAAACTTGCTAGCCATAGGATAGACTACAAAATTAATTAACCATTTTGTATGCAGGAAAGACCGCATCAAACCACAACAGATTTACATTTATTCATTTAGCAGACACTTTTTATCCAAAGCGACTTACAATTGAGAACAATAGAAGCAGTAAACCTAGGATAACAAACAGCAAGTTTTATGACCCTTCCCAGTTTAATCTAATGGACTTTTTTTTTAAGAATAGAATGGGGGGAAGGGGGGGGGGGGGGAATGGATGTCCCCACCAAAGCTGAGACCAAACCTACGCCCATGGAAATACCAAATAAAGATTATAAAAAAAACAAATAACCAAAAATGTAATTGTTTACAAGTGACTGTTTTTGAGAAGCTGTAGAGATTTCTCAGTGCATTGCAGTGACTTTAAGGATACATGATTGCAGTAAGCACCAGATGGCTGGCAGGGATGTGCGCAACATGGTCACAAAGGCATTACCAGCCATCTCGCTCCAGCCCTGACTGTGATAGCCTGCTGAATAAGAAGCTAGGCATGGAACCCGCACTTCCAGCAAATCAATAGCAAAGTCCAACAAAACATAATGGAGCTTGATGATAATCAGTGAGCATGTTTGGATGGGGACTCTACTTGGCTGAATCTCATCAAGGTGAGTCACTTTCGTTCCAAGACCAGACGGGAGATGGAACGAGCAGACGGCATGTTTGGATTCAGTTGTGCGGCTCTAATGTGCGGAGACGTGGCTAAACCAAAGCAGCATGTCTCGAGACTTCAAGCAATTACGGAATCCAGGCAAGCGGAAACGCAGCGGTCAGGAGAGTGACGGACTCTTTGATCATGTACTCATCTCATTTTAATCCCACAACACCTCTGTTCTGACAGACATGCTCTACTAATGAAGGAAGCTGACTAACATAAGCTGGCTACAATGGCGTAAACCAAACTTAATAATGTATTGTTTTAAGACCATTATATATTCAAAGGTGACAACACAAAGCTGTTAGCACAAAGCTACGGCCAGGGGTTCAATTCTCATGAAACACATGCTGATAAAATGCACACATTAATCATCTGTATCAAGTCACCATTATTTACATAGCGCTTCATACGGACTGTTTGAAAGCAGCTTCACAGTAGTAAATAAAAAAAATGATGCAAATATGAGAAAAGTTAAAATTCTGCTGTAAAGCAGCTCTAAAAAAGAAAATAGAGTCATTATTAAGCTCAAGTCAGTTTAGTGTTGATTCAGTTCAGTTCAATAACTTAATCAATTATGAGGCGAGTTCAATGCCGATGTACAAATGACAATAGTGTGCTCAAGTCAGTTCAATGTTGATTCAGTTCGGTTCAATCAGTGTCGATGTTGCAAAATGTGTCAATTATTAAATGAATTCGATTCATGTATAAAGCAGCTCTACAATAGAGTCATCTTCCAGCTTAATTCAATCAGTTCAAGTTTTCTTATCTAGCGAAAATGTCTGTGTTGTCAAATTGATAATATTACTGAATATTAAATGTCCCTGAAACCCCAACGAAGCGAGCCAAAGGAAACAGTGGTAGGGAACCCAAAATTCATCAGGTAACAGAGATGACAATAAGTCAGATATGTGGCTTGAAATTATTCAAACTTTGTGCATCTTCTTCAGCTTGAAGATTGGGATACGACCGGCTTTAGGACTCTGCATGTGTAACAGGGCGGCTAATGGACATCTGGATTATTGTTTTGTTCCCTCATAAACGTGAGAGAGCAGCTTGCAGAAAGGGGACCTGTGCAGTTACATGGGCTCGATGGAGCCAGACAGGTCAGTAGTTACGACTTTGATCTATTCAATCATAAGAGTGCTGAATGGAAATGGCTAGAGATGTCAGAGGATCGTAGCTCCATTAACCTGTCCTTGCCGGATCGCATAGGAGTACTGCCACAACAGCTGCTCACATGTCAGGTTGGAGCACATAGGAGATGGTGCCAGTCATATTTAATCATGTAGCTCATTATACAAAGCGACTTACTGTACACTTAGTACATGAATTGCATATGTTCAATCCCTGCAAGCTTTCAGTTACCACGTGTTTTAGGTTTTATTACACACAATATTGCCTAATAATAATTCAGTGATTTAAAGGAGTGACTGTTATGTGTTTCTCGATTTCATTTCTCTGAGTAGTTTAAATAATGATTTTTTTTAAATTTAATTTAAAGTTCAGTTCAAGCTGTTTATTCATCTGGGAGAGTGATAATGTTTTGTCATAATTGGTATGTGTACAAAAATAACAATAATATTATAAAAAATGTATTACGTTTTTACTTTATAAATGACATAATTCGAGATTTTATTGCTGCAATGTTAAAAAAAAACTTTCAAATGCTAAAAACCCCTTCAGACATTAGCATTACATTATTTTCACTAATTTTCTGATGGCTCCTGGACAAAGTTGCTTCATTTAGTGAAGAATACTTTGAACAGAGACTGGTGTTCTGTTGTCTGCCTCCCTTTTCTTCTGTTTTAAAGTTTCATGTTACAAGTGCTTTTTTCATACAAAAGGTTCTGAGCAATTTCTGTTTCGCAGTGACAAAAAGAAAAGCTTGCTGTATGTTGCCTGATGGAAATTTGTAGCGCTATAAAAAATTCAGTTCTGTCACTTGTTCTTCTTGTGCACTGCAGTGTTGGTATGTGTAAAAATAAACTTTCTTAATAACAAATGTTTGAATAAAGTTTTTGCTTTTAAAACTTCATTGTTATACTTTTCTATGTAGATGTATTACATTTTTCTGTTGCAAAACTTCTAAATTTGTGCCAGAGATGATCCAGTCCATCAATGTTGAAGTTTTCCTTTATGTTTGTTTCAGAGCATGTTTCAGCTTCTTTGACATCAGGCAGATTAAACAACACCGTGAAGTTTTGTCAAATAAATGCCCCGCTAAGCCGCCAGTGTTTAAATGAAGATTTTTTAATAAAATCTTGGTCTGCTTTTTGTCCTATTCATTTTCTTTGGGCAAAATGTCTAATAGAAGTTCCATTTAGCTCCAAACCGTTTCGGCTTAGTGAGGTGATTTAACATAATTTGGTCTGTTCCTGCATTCATTAATATGAATACTCTGGAAGCAATAGGACCCTTTATCACTGACCATTATGGCCACCCACCCATTCTTTAATGTCACATCCAAAAAAGAAGAAGAAAAATGACTTTGAGAAGAGTCAGTGGGAGCAGAAAGCTGTGAACACAGGATGTGGTGATCCAAATGTGTTTGACTTTGGAAGAGTTTAGCACATTTTCTTCACTGTGCTTGATTCGTCTGTGCATGTTATTCCAAAAAAAAAAAAAAAAAAAACATTAGCGAATGCAGGAAGGAAGCACCTCTTATGCTGCCTTTACGTGCTATCGGAATTTTCCATCTTCCCTCTTTTGAAATCATGATTACTAGCTTGTCGCGCGTTCAAGTCATTTTTTGTCGGAAAGGAGGATTCATGGAGGTTACCAGGTTTATTCTTGCCTATTTCTTAGGTAAATCTTATTAAAGCAAAATGTATTAAATATATTTAATCAGGATTTCAGGAAATTCAGTCAAACACATGCATTTTCGTTAGCCTGGCTCTGCCCTCCTACGTACTTCCGCTCAATTTTAATTTTCCTTCAGTTGTACGTTTGGGTTTGTGCTGTAGTCTTTGGTTTACTCTGGTCAATTTTTTACCGGGCCAATCAGCGAACAGAGGGAGTGGCTGAGAACGATGACGTTGATGTCGTGCGTTATTTTGAGTTGTAGTTCAGTAATGGCAGCGGAGAAAGATGCGAGTGTTGTGGCAACGCTGCCAAATATCAAGAAGTTAAAGCGGGAGCAAGAACAATCTTTGGTTAGTTTTGTTGGTGGCCATGATGTTGTAGCCCTCCTCCCCACGGGGTTCGACATGACATACGTCACGACCAAACATTAGCGATTGGTTATGGCAGATCCAGAGTGACTCTAGGCAGATCCAATAGTTTTAGACTTCAATAGAGTACCCACCTACAAGGAAGTTAACGCTTGTCAATAAAGCGGTGCCAGACTCTATGTACAAATGAAATGTACGAAAGTCTGGCGGGACCAGGCTACTTTTTCGTAGCTGTTGAGGAAAAAGTAATAAAGAATACAAGTTAGAGCAGCAATTGTTCTCCCCTCCATCCATGTTTTACATTTTATGGCACGCCCAACTCGTGACCTTGGGTATCACAATTATGTCTGAGTTTCCATGTTGTATATACAACTTGAGAGAGCATTCAAGACCAATTTCCAACTCCGAATTTATGATTCCGATAGCATGAACAGAGGTTACTTTGAAACCATGTGATCTGTATTTTGAACAAACTAGAATCTGATGAGAAATCCATCGCCTTGATTGCATCATGTGTCTCTATTAACATACGGAGCGACCTACAGTGACCTAGGAGAAAAAAAATCAAGACTCGCAAACCCATGCCACAGTTTTGCAATTCGTCCCCTCAGTTTATAAAGCGTAGGGTACTCACAGATTAAACCGTACCTATGAATTTCCAATCCGTGCGCTCGGATTTGTAAACCGTACCTTCGGTTTTTCATTTCATACCTACAAATTAATAAACCATGCACACTTTCGCAATTCGTTCCCACAGTTTTGTAAACTGTACGCACGGATTTGAGGCCTGTCCTTCATTTTAGAAATCTGTAGTCTACCAGAACATGAAGAGAAAGAATCAAGCTCCCGTTCTGTAAAAAAATCATTTGTATAGGCTTAAAAAACATTTTGACGGCCACCAAAAATTAATCTTTGTATCCCGCCAAAGATTTAATAGATCGTTTAATACGACGATATGTACCAGGACCCGCTGATAGCCGGCTTCTTTAAAATGCTCCTGTGAGTGTTTGTGTGAGCGCTCTGTGAAGAAAATCAAAGGTTTCTATTTACAATGTATTTTTGTGAGCCATTCACAGACATATCTGTTGAGCGCATGAATGCAATGGCCAATCAGATGTGTTTAAGTTAGACAAGAGTTTTTGTTCAGTGTGAGTTTTGCATGCTCGTGAATCCTTTCATTATAACCAGCAAAGTATAAACACGGTGTCAATATGATTCATTCATTGCACAGCTTCATTGATTATAACGGGAGTTTTCGAAAGAGTGCAGCTTTGTGTGGCCTACCTTCAGAGGTGTAAAGTCAAGGGGTCAGAAAGTAAAAGTCCTGCCATATGTATATTCCACCCATTAACTCAGCCAGCTGATTTCACTAATTAGTTCTATCTCCTGGCTGAAAAACTGTGCTAATTAGCAAATCCAGGTGATTGGAACAAAATACTTAGGAGGACTTTTACTTTCTGAACCTGGACTTTACACGTCTGCCTACCTGCTACCTGCTATAATGTGCAATTGAATCTGATAGACAGTTATAACCATGGTAATTAATGGACGGAACAAACAATCTGATATACTGGTTAAATGCTGCTGCGTGAGTTTCTACCAACGACTGAGAGTGTAACAACAAATTTTACATTTTCTGTTCTGATCACGGTATTCAATCCCTTTACCTAATTTTTTTCCTCTTTTGCAAAGTCATAGAAATATGTCATAGATTATTTCCTTTGCAACTGTAGCAAAACAGGAACACAAAATCTATATTTATCGTAGTTTCAGTTACCCAACTACCCAACGCTTATGAGAAGTTGAACCCAGAGAAAAAGGTCCATTGAGTTGACTGCATTTTACGTGGGGAATTCTACTGTACAAAGGCAAATGTGACTACATCTTTAGTTATAACTTCTATAGGATCAAATGAGTAGGATATAGGCTACAACACAATGAAAAATAAATGTAAAGGTACTAAAAATATTTTTACATAAAATCCCTTTTCTCATATTATTCTTTGGAAATATGACAGGTTTTGTTAGATCATCTTAGTGTAGGATCCCTGCATGTGGAAGATATCTGATCAATGACATCTGGTTGCAGATGATATCAATATTTTCCAAGCATCTGTTATTTCAGAGCGCAGACACAGTCTCTTTTCCTCAGAGAATAAAGAAGAGATTCTGTGCTGTAAAGGAGAGCTGTTTAAGGTTCTGAGACTTACTCAAACTGGTTTGCTCATTTTGTAAGCATGCAAAAAGTCTCTCCCGGTCTCCCTGTGGAGACCAAACACCAAAACAATTTCAGCTTTCTTCACAAACATCATAATAGAACAATGTTTATCTGATGTTCCCCAGTGTTTTTCACAGAGATCATTGGCTATAGTGAAAACAATGGTAAGACATATGCGTTGGGTGGAGATGCAAACTGATTTCTTTAAGTAATCTGATTACTGAATTTCCAGTCTAATAAATGCTTTCCAAAATACTCCCAAACATAATCCATGTAACCGCTTTGCAGGGGTGTCAATGAGTCTTTAGTCTATTCTGTAATTTATTCAATAATACTTAAAAAAAACCTGACATGACTACACCTCTTATTGTATGTCTCCCATTTATTAATTAAAATTAATTAATCATTTTTTGTGGGCCATAAAGTCAAAGTGGTGTAACCAACCTGAGACTGACACAAAGAAAAGTCTCATTAAAGGCTGAAATTATTTTTAGATTCAGAATAAGTATTTTTTTTTTTCAAAAACAAATGAAATACAACATGAATCCAAAGATTAGATTTCCAAGGCCATGACACTGGATTTTATACCAGGTGCGTTAAAGAAGTTACAGTATAGTACTGGTGAAGACACATTACTCTGCAGTTCCCAACTCTGTGCTGACAGCAGCACAAATTGATTCCACGAGGTTTGCAGAACCAGCCACAAAAGCATCTGTCTCGCTCCTCGCCACTGCTCTTTCCTGATGGGCCGCAGATTTGCCCCTACCTTCAGCATATGGCTCTGTCCTGGCATGACGCCAGCTGGCCACTCAGGGGAGGACAGCGGTGGTCATCCGTCAGTGCCAGTCTGTCAGCAGATAGTGGCTGATGGATGGAGCCGCGTGCTCGTCAATAAAACACACTTTGAAATGATTGCAGTGCTGTGAAAAGACCAAGCTGTAGTGCAGCGGGCTCTGGCCTTCACCCCTCATCTCAAAGCATTGCCCTGCTGGACTCATATGGGTAGATTGAGATAAGTTTGTTTTTTATGCTTAGGAACAAGTATGTATTGTCTTCAACAGGGAGATGACATCATTCACTCGGAGCTTGGAATAACATATCACAGAACACATAGTTCACCCAAATGCAATCCCTGTAATTTACCTCACATCATCCCAAACATAAAACTTTTTAAAGGTGCTGTATGCCATTTCTTTGTCTGTACTAAAGCATAAAAATACTATAATACACTTGCAAATATTTAGGAAACATGTTAAGTTCACAACATACTTGTTCTGTGTCGGAATGTTTTTGTTTTGGTCTCTGCGATCCCGCCGACTGCCAATTTACCCAATAGTATCTAGACATCCCGGAAACCACAGTGTACTGCAGCCATGGAAGACAGCAAATGAACTTGGCCGATTCTACCGGAAATAAAAAGCCTTGGCATCCATCTTAAAAGCTCTATGACCAGTCCCCAATCTAGCCGTGTAGGAGGGGGTGGGGGAAACAATTCTCTTGTTCCAAACAATTTGGACTGCAGTACCAATTTCACCCGCTAGCTGTCAATATTTCAAACGGCACCTTTAATGAATAGTTCTGGTTCTAGTTTTAGAAATGAGTTGGTCACTGGATAAATTGGGGACCGGAGCTTTCAGGCTCCAAAAAGGGGTCCATACTACTTCTGTAGTCACATAATAGCTCTGTTCTGCCCAAAAGTCAATGTCCACTAAAAATCTTGACATCCACCCATTCCTGGGCACATTCATGAGATAAAAAAGTACTGTTCAATTAGCAAACTGAATGTTCTTTTGAGTCAGAACATTTCAATGAATAGTTTGATCCAACTCACAAAACCTGAAAACAATTAATTCACAAATTTGACTGATCCGATTCCCATTCAACTCTATGATCCGGTCACAGTGGCATTGGAGGAGAATATTTTCAGTGGAAAAAAGCTTAAATTTTTAGCTTTTATTCTAAAAATCTAGGAATATAGCACTTTACTTGGAATAATTACTATACTTTTCTGATTCAACTTGAAAAATCCAGACCCCATTCATTGTTACTGCATGGAAAAGAAAACCTCTGTACTGTAATGAAAACAATTTTTCTTCTTTTGTGTTTCACAGAAGAAAAAGTCAGATCGGTTTGAAACGACATGAAGGTTTTCATTTTTGGGTGAACTATTCCTTTGACTGAATGCAGCAACAGCAATACTGTTGAAACTAGAATTATTGATCATCCAAACAACTACATAAAAAGAGACTTTGCCGGTTCCTATCGACTCTCACTCATTTAAAACTCTAGACCATCTTCTTTTTAAATAAGAGATACTTACAGTCCGAGCAGTGAATAAACTCCACACACTCACGGGGTAAATCTTGGATGGTGATGCCAACTTAAATATTAATGCCATCAGATCTTGAGTGAAAAGGGCAAACACTGCTTCATGTCAAACACCAACATCTATTTTTCTCTCTTGTGTGAAGGGGAAAACTGTGTGCACGCGTTGTCAGCATTTAGGTCCAATTTTCCTCAGCCTGCCAAGCAAATCTCTACACATACAAATGGGAGTGTATGATAGCCAACCTGACATTGGATTGAAAAACATGACAATTTGAAAACGCTTACCTTTCACTCTGCGGGAGACAGCGAGGTGACCTAGATTGATGTAGTGTGGGATTAGTTGGGAAAGGACGAAACAGCTCATGTAAGACCGGGTTGGCATCAAGGTTTATTATCTTTTACAATGTACAATATACAAAAATATAGAGTACCAAAAATTCACAGTGTCTAAAAGGCAGTGATTACAGTCTACATCGCATATCTAACCACCAGGTCAGTTGCATAGAAGGGCACCAAGCCTTGCAGGGATGGAGCGCCTCATTGCGTTGTCTGGCTTTATGCGTGTTCCATAGCGGAGATACTCCTTTCAAGACCCGACTTACACAGAGCAGCCACATTTGATTTGACCAACAAATATTATCTGGGCAGTCACATGGGAGCGAATGTGGGAATTTAGTTTGACCTTTTAACTTGAAATAAGAGCTTTGAGTCTTGCCTATTCTTGATTTATTTTCATGCATACAGTGGAGTCAAAAAGCCTTTGAATGACATTTTAAATCTGTGATTTGCTTCAGGTAAAATAATGTTTTTGACTGAATAAGAATATATAGAAAAGTGATTTTTTTTTTTCAAATTCAACTTTTCATTCAAATTATACTAATAACATTATTTGCAATTATAATTACTTAAATGCAAAATAGGAACAATTTGAGTAATGCTCTGGGATATTTGGACCCTCTGCAGAAAATGTATCAGTAAAGTGTGTGAGCAACAAAAATCAGCTAAAAACTATTTGAATATGAAGCCAAAAAAAACCCTCTGCATTAAATACTTTGAAAAGGATACAACAGCGTCAAAACAATTAAAGGCAAATGTATTTAAATGAGCATTATATTTAAGTGCCTTAACTTACAAACGTAACATTTGTAAACCAAACATAAAAATCATCAATTCATATGATTTATGCTCAAATTAATAAAAAATAACATTCTCTAATAGTTTTGTAGGGACTGTAGTGTATCATCTTTGATGTTATCGATCAGGATTGGTCAACAAGATGGGTCTCTCTACTGCAGTTAAACTCTGGACATGACAGGCTCCATCCCCACACAATCCCTACGGTTGGTATATTTACACAGCTGCGGCACGTATTATTTTACAACTATAAGGCGTTTAAAAAACAGTGTTAGCTTTACAATATACATGTACATTATACTAACCTTTGCATGGCATTACTTTTTTTGTGGTGGGACATTACTTAGTTACAACCCATGTACTCATGCTTAGCTGAAAGCATGGTTGGCTTAGCATTCATTAAATCTTGATAAAATAGCTTAGTTTAGTTTTCAATGCCCTTTAGAAACCAAGCATACCATAAATACTACATCCTGGTGAGAGTTGCCATTCCTGAAACGCTTTTATTGATAACTGTTGAGTTGCATATGGAATGTGGGCGTGATGCCGCTGGGAAGCATGTCAACAACACATGAGCAAAACAAGATCTGAGTTGGGCACATAGTGCTGCACACAGATTATATTTTCAGATATTGTTTGATGTGACAAAAACAGTGATCCATTGATCATTTCTGTGAGAGTTGACTCTGGGCAATTTTATGAATATGTGATGCTCATATGTACGCCTTCGCTCATTTCTCTGACTAATGTGATGATGGTTAGGAATACACCATCTGGAAACAATAATAAAAAATAATATATGAAATGTTCAGTATAGCTCCATCAATTTTTGAACTCGTCTCTTAAATAAACTCTATTGTCCATCTATCCTACAACTGCTGAATAGTTCCCTCTTTAAAATAACCGTAGAAAACAAGTGCCAAGCTAATAGTATTTCCTAAATTTTTTCATAATAAAATATAGTCCGTCTCGGTTTGAACCCAGTCATATTTAATATGACCACCGGGACTTACAGTAACAGAGTACAACATGTTTGCTTCAGACCTAAGCATATTCCATGTTGGTGCAATATTCCTCAATTCCCATGCATTCGCAAGTAAAAAGGGTGTTTCAACTTTTTTAGGGGAAGGATAAGGCATTCTTCTGCCCTTATGTCCTTTAACCGTGCTGAAAATCTATAGTTCGGTTCTGATAAGAGTCCGTTCTGAATAGCATCCTATTTTAAGCTGTTCTTTTACTTGTAGCTTGGTTGCGAACTCATATCCGAACAGTCCACCCAGGAGATGCATTGATCCTGCGACTCGTCCTCTTTTGTAAGAGATTTGCCTCTCAAAGGTCGGAAGTCAGTGGGAAGTCCTTATATTTGCATCCAAAGGTAACAATACCACCGTTCTAACCAAACCTGATAATGTCACCATTGATTGCTCTCTTTTGTCTGGTGTCCGGCTATTCTTCTCTTACGTAGTTTTAAAATGAACTGCCACAGCGCGGCAGATTGCATTCCCGTAATGAATATTGCCAGCACAATTTTCTCTTCCCACCTTCAGCTTCAGCAAAATCTCCTTCCAGTAACAGGAGTTCTGCAGAGATCAATCAAGACATCCGTTTATCAAAGTCAGTGTAGCTACACAATCTTTAAAAAGTGCTGTTTGAGTCACTGGACTTTCCCCCCATTGGATACCACAAGGCATGACTTAGGAGACACAGTCTTCAGGGGAGAGAGTTTGGGGCGGGAAATCAGCTGGAATGTTGGAACAAGCACCCCATTGGGTGCAGAGTGTCTGGGTAGGAAAAGGGAGGTGAGTGGCCTTGTCACCATGGCGATAAAGCTACGGTTGGGCACACATGTCTCAGCTGTGGTTATAGGTTCTGCAGGGAGAGGGTGAGGAGTCTGGTCGGTAGTCATATTTGCCCAGCGCTGTGGGGTAATATGTGGTGGTGTACACATTTGTCTGCTGAAGTGGAGTAGGGAAGTAGTTGGTCCTCTCATCTGGCAACAAATTGTTCTTATTCAGAGTCTGTAGAGAGAAAAAAATATAAAGAAGAGTTACATGAGCTGAGAGGCAAATCAATCTCTGAGATGAAACACGGGGTTGTAATATTTGCACCACTATTGTGTTTGAGCAGCACAAAAAAAGCAATATTAACTCAACCAATGGCATGAGTTTGAACAGTAGATCATGTAGGCTTGCAATGAACTACACCTATGGGCCAGAATATACCATAGACCTTCAAGTGGGGGCTATTGAACAACACAGAGAACGGACAGCAACATGCTAAAAACCAGTCAGGACACAAAATCCAGAACACTGTAGAAAAGAAATTGAGAAATCTGGTCCTTTTTTTGCAATTCGGTTTGGTGTCACTAGTGGAGCAGAAATTACAAACTGTACCTTTAAATATGTAACGCACCACTGAATGGAGCCCATAGAAGATAAGCTATACAATTCAAAAGTGGTGAAACTTTGGGTCATGGATGAAAGTAGCATGTGTGTATGAAGTGTAATGCTCTCGAGAAATATCATTTGTCTAGCTCCAAAAAACCCGCAGCTCAGTTACTGGGGGAGTGAAGCTATAAAACATACAAGATTGATTTGAGCGATTCACCGTAGCCGAGAACTGCTGTGCAACAATTATACTTTTCAATACCTGGCAAACAATAGCTCAACAAATGGACTGAGATCTCCATTTTTAGTCTGAACAAGATAGATGGAATTGCTGTTTTATCCAAGACTCAATGAGTGACAATAAGTGAATGTTTGTCTACTATTACGAAACCAAATTACATCTTCCTGACTGTGGCATCTTCTGCAGACTTTCGACAAACAGCTCCCTGTGCGAAATCAGAATATTCATCCTGATTTACAACGTGGCTCTCAACGGATGCTTATTCAAACACACATCAATCAGAGGGAGTCCGTGTCACACGGTTAATATCACACAGCCATCTGTGCACCGACGTGGTCTGGGAACGCATAGTAGACAGAGGCCTGAGTGACAATCTTTTGCAGCAGGCGCTTCTTTCTCGATCCACTCGTATTGCCCAAGTCTCATAATGAGTTTCAAGCGAGTACTGGTCATGCAGAAGATCGATGGAAAAAGTGGCAAAAGGCTCGCACAGGTGTCACAGCAAGGACACGAGGTGGAAGGAGAGCGAGCCGAGCCAAACTAATTGGATGAGCTCGACGATCAGTCACAACCAGCTGTGGGAGTCCACTGAGCGGCTGCTGCTTAAACAGCCTAATGGAGCCCATTAATAAAGACAGAGTGTGTGCCAGGAGCCAGAAGAGACGGCTAAACAAGCGGCCGCGGGGAGAGGGAAACCAGCGGTAATCTCCAAACTATCAGTTATCTAGTGATGCTCATTTTGGACAAAACAAACGAGCGAGCTCTCCGACTGAGTTTGGTTTCTTGACTGCTCAACTTTTTCTACTAGCTCATCTGTGGGAAAACGTAAAGGTGAAAAATGACATGTTTTGATGTTAAAATAGTCAGTTTAATATGCAAACACCGTATAAAAGGCATTTGTAGGCGCATTCCCATGAAAAGTGTAAACGCTGTCTCTGAGCGGAACTGAGGAAGAACTGATGAAGGAACAGTTTGATCTTCAGCTGACAAATCTGAGGAAAGGGGCGTTTCATTCCCGCCCAAGTGTAGTAATTGAATATTTAAGCTGTTTATAATTTTTTCTACCTAAAAAAAAAATCAAGCTGAATACTTATTTTCAGGAAATAGGAAAAAGGAAATATTTTCTAGTTTTTCTACTTTCAATATTAAATCAAAAAACGAATGAACGGACCAGATTGACACCATATGAATATATACACTACCATGCAAAAGTTTGGGATCAGTAAGTTTCTTATGCTCACCCAGGTTGAAATTATTTGATCAAAAATATAGTAAAGACAGTAATATTTCGAAATATTATCAATGTGGCAAAAATGGCAAAAGGAGAATTTTTTATCTTCATGTGTCACATGATCCCTCAAAAATCATTCTAATATGCTGATTTGGTGATAAAGAATCATTTCTTATTATCACTGTTGAAACTAGTTGTGCTGCTTAATATTTTTGTGGAAACCGTGATACTGAACATGTTTTCTAGGATTCTTTGATGAATAGAAAGTTCATAAGAACATCACGAAATGGAAATCTTTTGTAACATTATAAATGTCTGTACTGTCAATTTTGATCAAATTCAGGCGTGCTTGCTAGGGCAGCACAATTAATCGCAATGAAACCGCACGCGATTTGAAAGGCTGCGATTATTTTAGGCTCTGCTTGTCAGTGCAGTGCGGCTGATTGGTAGTAAATGCTGCTTCATCTGAACGCCAGAGGGCGCTCTCACGCAGACATGCCAAATATGCATGTTTGATGTGTGTTGCTTTTGCAAATGTACGTTATTAGTGACTCAAACTCACAGTGCTTTCAGATGGAGCAGCGTTTACAGAGCCGTACATCAATGACAAGCTGCGCATACAAAATAATCGCAGCCTTTGCGATTTCATAATCGCAATAATCCAAAACAGGAAAGTGCGATTACATGTAAATTGCAATTAATCGTGCAGCCCTAAAAAAAACAAAAGATTAACTTCTTAAAAAGATATAGTAAATTTTACTGACACTTTTTTTTCTAATTTTTTTTTAGTCATTTGTTAAAACAATCGCTGCATCCGCACCGACCAAGGCGTCTCTGAATTCTTCCATATTGACATGGGAGTGAGGCAGGGCTAAGTGCTGTCGCCATTCCTCTTTCTTCTCTTTATGAACCTCGTCATGCGACGTACCCTCGCCCATGGCGACCACGGCCTACAGCGAGAGGACAGAGGACGACTTGCGGATTTAGATTTCGCGGATGATATCGCATTCCCCGGGTCTATTCAACCATCACTCTGCGAGCTGACTCCAGGATAAACACGTCCAAGAGCAAGATACTTTGTATAGGCTATGTCAGCGCACATATTCCAGTACACGTTGACCAACAGCCTCTGGACGAAGTTGATCAGTTTACTTATCTCGGCAGTGTTGTGACGGCGGCTCAGACCAAGACATCGCGAGTCGACATGGGAAGGCCACAGCGGTTATGCGGCAACTATGCCCAATCTGGATGTATGATGCAATTGTCCTAGAAACAAAAATCCAACTTCTAAATTCAATCATCATCCCCAAAGCCCTTCATAGACCTGTAAATAGTAGGCAAGCATCACCAAACGTCTAAACGTCTTCCAACAACGATGTCTTCGGTCTCATACCGTAACCATCTCAGCAAAAAGGAAATATACAGACCGAAGAACTGAAGAAAGGACACCCGAGAAAACATGGCGGCGTACATTCATCGAAGACTTACGCGCCGTTGACCTACCATGGGACGAAGCTGAAACAGTTGCGACTGATAGAGCCCGCTGGAGATTGCTTAGCGCCCAATGCGCCGCACGGCGCAGGCGGATCTAAGTCTAAGTAAAACAACAACAACAACAACTATTAGTTATTTTCATGGACCGCAGAGTGCATTTGGGACACATCAGGCCAATACCTACAAGAAGTACTAATCCCCCCCCATCCTACTTTTAGCAACTACATTGTAAGCCACCATAATTCATTGCACATCTTACTGAAAGTCTTGCACATTGTGAATAAAAATATGCATGACTGTAGCAAATAGCCGCTGATAACTGCAATATGTGACTTTGCAAGGATGTTACACCTCGTTATAGCTAATGACATCCCTGACAAATCAAAAGGTCTCCCTGCTTCATGCAAAACATTCCCACATAATGTAATTCCTTGTGATACGGGCCATGGACTGCTCCTGGGCAAAAAAATGGCAAAAATTGCTAAATATTTAGTGGTCTTTCACAAATCACAAATCAATCACTGGTCAGGAAATACTGTATAATACTGTAGATAAAGTAACTTAGCACGGAATAGCCATCCCGAACTTGCAGACAGCTTTTTACAGGAAAAGGGTCAGTGTTGTTTCACTCAATGTTAATGGCTATAAAAATGTCTCCCAGTTCGATTGAGTTTAATGTGAGACCAAATATTCACTATGGGGTTAAAATATGGACTCTAACCAGGCCAAAACATGAGCCTGATGGACTTGTTCTTGGTTGTCTTTCCAATTTGGGATTTGTCTTGCTGAAAAATAAGATCTGATCATTCCTGTTTAGATAACATCTTTTAATTTGTGGGAAGCAAGCCATTCTGCAATATTCTCCTGAACTCCAAAGCATTAAATGACTTTTCACAGTGAAGCAGATCACCAATACCAGCAGCTAAAGAGGCTCCCCACTCAATGACACCTCCTCCTTCATGCTTCACTGTTGTAGACAAGCATTTATTATTATATTTCTGTCCAGATTTTTGAAGACACCGCTCTGGAGCATCACCAGGCAATTTGTTTCATTGTGATTCATCACTCCACATTTTCTGCCAAAAAAGTCCTTCTCTATTTGATGTATTTCTGAGACAGAAATTATTAACACAAAAAATGTGTTTAAGACTATTAAAAGCTTAGCGTTTAGCCATTTTGGGGTTGGCCCTTTTGGTTTTTTTTTGCCCAGGGGTGTACATCTAATATGGGTAAGATTAAGTGCAGCAACATGATATACAACAACAAAAACAATGGTCCTACTGACACTTTTCACGGCATAAAACAGTGTAACGAAAAGAAAAGTATGACCAGGGTATCAGAACTGACCTTGAACTCCATGGGTGTGTATTTCTCATTCTTTGGTGTGGTGTTGCCCTTGTAGTTGAGGTGGTTGGGAGTGGTGGGGTGGATGACGGCAGACTCCTGCGAGGGCTTGTGGAAACGCTGGCAGTACACATACACCAGGAAGGACAGCAGACCGGCACCCAGGAAGCACGACACACCTGTAGCTATCAGGTGAAGCAGAGTGAACCCTGGAAAAACAAGAGAAGGCAATATTACAGTAACCATTTGTTTGCAATTAACTGTAATATGGTGTCACTCTCATCCAGACCTTTGACTAAATATGCTTTTTGTTAATATATATATTGAGACAATATAGTCATCCTTGTCAGTGAAAACTTTGTGATGCAGCACCATTACATCTCTCATCATTAACAACATCAAGCAGCGGTGGGAAGGTGCTTGAGAGCATCTGGCTGAATGACGCAGTACCAAGGGACAGTGCTGTGATTAGCCGGTCGATGTGATAGACCAGGCATCCTGTCGGTCTGACTCGTAATGAGTGCGAAATGTGATTGAGGAGAGTGAACGCCAAACCCCCGTTATGAATTGCTCTAATTGGACAACGATCACTCAGGAGAATGCCACTGCTGGACATTGATGGGTAATATGTGCTGCCACCTGGAGAAACACCAAACTGGCACTGCGGCGCCATCTCTGAAGGCAGCCACTTCCCAATGTGGCCTGAATTCGCAACCTAAAAGGCACCGTTGTGCCCCCTCATGTATTTTTCATCTGGTGCATGCACTGGAAAGGCAGCGCACCTCTGCCTGGGAGCACGACACATGAAAAAAAAAGATCAGCAATGTGAATGAAGTTCACTCACTTAAACCTGGTTATCGATTCCATTTCTTCCTGAGTTCTGGATGAAAAGGAGCTGACGTGAAACATGACACACAAGCAGCACACTGCTACATGTCTTTGAGCATTCAGGAGAGTGCATGCACAAGCACATACTAACATGCGGTGAACACAATACAAACACATCTGTCGAGGCACTTACCTCCACACTGCTGGTCCTTCTCATAGCTAGATGCCGGGAGAATCGCTGTGAAAAGAAGGAGATATATAGTTAGGGACTCTTAACAGGATGAGTAATGGCCGTGAGGTCTTTCTGAGCATCTTGAACTGATGTTGCATATATTTCAACTTGAAACAGCATCTTCAAAACACAACGATCGTGGTTCGAGATGCATCAGAATGGTCATAGACATCCATCTAGAGCAGTAGCTGTCAAGTAGTTTTGCTTCAGACTCGAAATTCCTGTAGCTCATGCAGTAGAGCATGGCGCTAACAATGTAAATGTCATGGGCTCAATTCCCAGGGAATGCATGAATTTACGCTTTAGATAAAAGTGTCTGCCAGATACGTATGCATGTATGTAAATTTTACTTTAGACATGAAGTGACGACTTTTTTTCATATAAACGTAAGGAAAAAATGTCAAATATTGAAATTCTTTTAATATTACCATGAACTGCATAGGCCCAACAATATGTAAAATTATTAATTTTATCCTTATGAAACGGGATGTGCAGCCTTGATGTCACCATTAAAAGACATGAAAAGTGCTTCCTCCTTTTCACAGCTAGTAAGCTTATATATTTTGCCATCACAACTATGCACAATTTCATGGTTAGTTTTTATTAATGCATTTAGTGTCCATTTTTTGGTCTGTTCTGCAGCCAAATTTTGGGTTATGACCAAGAATTCGGAAGTTGCGATCAACAATTTGATGATAAACTGTTTCTAAATGTAAGAAACAGTCTAATGTGAATGGCCTATAACACACTTCCTTCTTTTTCCTCCAATTGTTGAATTGCAGCCAAAATGTCAATCACTCCCCATCTTATATCACTCCACTCTCTTCATTCAAAAGCAACCTTCCTGGAAGTGAGGCGATTCAAAGAGCAGTAGACCTGAGTGGTGAGCAAGACAGTCTCCTGTTTTATACCTGAGGGATGAGCAGGGCCGCAGTGATAAAGTACAGGAAATCACATCAAAGGCTCGCAGTCAGTCGGGTCGCATAAAAGGGATGAAATTATTACTGCTGTTCTGACATTTTGCCAGTTTTCAAACAGCCCAAGTATTCAAGAATAAACAGCAATGTCAGTAAAAATCAACTGCAAGCGATTTTGTAAAATACATAGTTAAACTTGATTTAAACACTCGTTTAGTCGTTTTGAGTAAATATTTCCTTTCAGTGGATTTAAGTAGTGAGGTGCATTTAAATGAAACGTGTTTTTCACTGCTGCAATACAGTCTGAAGTGCACTATTACAGGGCAGAGTCATGCTTTTCAAGCTCTATCTGAAATCTCCACAAACAGCAGAGATGGGTGTGGGAGGGAGATGTTTGGATTGAGATGCACAATTCTCCTTGATCTCCTCATCGTCTAAGACACCTCAGGATTTGGAGCCCTTTTCCCAAAACTGGAGAGAAATTGGATGCGAGACTGCCTTGTGGCATAACATTAATATTAATTAGAGTGCCTGATTCACTTGGTATTCCACTCTGATAACTCGTGTTCTTGCAGGATGAGTGCGTTCAGTTCTTCACTTTGAACACTTCCACTCCTCCAGCAAGAGTAATGAATAAGCACAAGTAAACATATTACATCTAATCTATTAAAAACAACAGCGAGTTTGACAGGGTTTTAAACTTTATGTTTATTTAATAAGACATTGCAATAACATTGCAATTGGGAAAAGCTTAGCTTCATAATGGAATAGTCGGATGGCGTGTGAATATATGTGAGAGTGTATATATAGCTCTCTCTCACCTGGGATCTCATTGCAGTCTCGGTGCTGTGAGCTGTTTCCCACACACGCCGTGGATTGAGCCCCGCACACTCGACTGCGCAGCTGCAGGCCCGAGTCATCACACTCAGACCACACCGACCAGGTCATCCACCCACCTGCACATAGAGACGGCCACAAATACAGGGTTTAAATAAACCCAAAAATGAACATTCTGTCATCATTTACTCACCCTCACGTCATTCCAAACCTCTATAACTTTCTTCTGTCAAGCACCAAAATAAAAAAAGTTTAATAAAAGTGGTCCATTTGACTTGCACTATATTCAAATTCATATTCCGAAATTGTTGCAAGGAGTCGGTTAAAATCATCCCGTTCTTAAATTTAACTCATTGACTCAGTAACCCAATTGCAGTGGTTAACAGCTCAATGGAGAAGATTATCAGTAAACAATGACTTAAATTCTAGTTTTATGACAATTTTGGGTGCTTTTTGAAGCTCAGTCCCCATAGAAAAGAGAAATCATTAAATTTACAATTTCTCCTTCTGTAGGTGCAAGGAAGAATGAAAATCCATCATAACATCAAAATAATCAACATATCAGTGAGTAAATGATGAAAAAAAAATATTTCTGGGTAAACTATCCCTTTAAATATAGCGCTACAATATTGGCCATCCTCACAGTTCAGGCGGCAATCTAACCAGAGCGGCCCACCCACGCACATGAAACAAACACCACCAGAGTCACACGGGAAGACAAAAATAATCACAGTCTGAGGCAACACTTTCAGAGCAAGTGTACCAAGAACTTTACTTTGATTTCAAAAGTATTTGTTTGCTGGGAAAATCCAATCTGTAAATATACACATTCCTTTCATGTTCCAGCTTTTATGATGCTTGTCTAGACCATATGCAGTCTTAAAATTCTCTCAGAGCCTAAAAAAAATGTGTCATTCATGAAGGTAGCCAACTGGGGCCAAATGTTTGAATCTAAAAGACTTTATTATCAGTAGCAAGCAACTAGTCACAGAGGACATCCTGGCATTTCGTAAAATGCAGATCCACAGTTAAAAATGATAAAAGGTAGCCCTTCATTTATTTTCCAAAAGCAAACCATAAATCATATAGAATTTCTTAGGCAGCACCCTAACTGAAATGGAATTTTATAAATGACTGATACGTTATGTTCTACATTCTGATTTTGCTCTTAATATGAACTGGAATAAACGCTGAATATTTTAAAGGCTCTTATTTTTGTTTGATTGTTAATTAACCTCTAGATCTGCCATTGACAGCATGGATTTGAGATTCTTCAAAAATGTAAGTTTTGTCTTAAAGGAACAGCTGATTATTGTATGGCAACAGAATGTGACAACAGAGCTTTGCACTGCCAGAGTCTGCTTCCATATGCATGCAGCTCACATATGGTACCATCTGCAGCCTGGAGGACCCAGAAGCCCTTCTCTGAATCTAAAGAGTGTGTTTCTGGTGATTGAAAGGTCTGAAATCATGCCTTCAATGCTGTGATGATCAGTTGGTCACAAATAAACCACCCTGTTGAAAAGACCAGCATTTGTTGTGTTGTGAACGACTGCTGTGCTCGCCAGGCTTCTTAACTCTTGCCCTGCCAGCATTTAAAAAAAGATGCTTTTTAGATAATTTTCACAAAACATTTATGGTCCCCAGAATATTTTGTTATATGAATATCTGAACATGCAATATATCAAAAGAAACAATAGAGCTTCTGCTTTTCAACAACAACAAAAAAAATTATTCTAGTTTCATGCATTCTTTTTTTTTTCAACACTTAGAAAATCACGCTTTTGTTAAAGACTATGTCCAGATCGGATTTAGGAAGATGAGCAAAACATAGATGTGGTAGATCGCTTCCAATAACACCCCAAAGGTTTACACAGTCCTATAACATTTCCTGGGCCGACAATTTATTCGTTAACGTTAGGCAGTTTTGAATTATATGCTGTTTAATGTTCATGTTATTTTACATCTCTATCGCTTGTTTCTGCTTCGTTTTTCCGCCTGTGTTTTGATTCTGAGATTCTGTACTCTTACAGAAAATGTGTAATAGTGCTCCCTACCGCATAACAGTGGACACATGGATTGCTGGAAATTTCCGTCAATGGCAGGGAAAGAGTTAAAAGGGTAAAGTTCATCTGAAAAATTTAAATTCTGTCATAATTTACATACTCACTGACTTTCTTCTGTGGAACACAAAACATTTCAGTGTATGGACAAAAACACTAAGACCATTTTCAAAATATCTTCTTTTGATTTCCCGAGGAAAAAGTAAGTCATAGTTTTGCCATGACATGAGATTGAGTAAATGATGACAGAATTATCATTTTTGAGTGAACTATCCAACCAGCACAATTTCCCTGATCGATCAGCCTCAGAGATTTGCTGGCAAAAACAATGATGGTCAACCATGCTAATCTACGCTTGACTTTTCAGCAGGGTTGAAACTGCATGTGTCTGATTTGTGGTAATAATGGCTGTTGATGGACAGACGACACATTGAGAAGCAACTATATTCTACTTACAGACAGAGGTAGAGCTCAATTTGAGAACAATGAGGGTATTTTTTGTAGCTCATTTCACTTAAAGCATAGTTTTTTCCCATTCATGGTCTTGAATTGGAGCTGATCTTACCATCACAGGTGTGTGTGTTGCAAAGGGCCTCCTCTGTGTGCAAGCCGATGCAGATGTCCCCTCCATTGGCAGGGGTGGGGCTGGTGCATGTGCGCGTTCGTTGATAGTGCCCGCCTCCACAGGGCACTGAACACTGTGACCATGACGACCAGCAAGACCAGGCGCCGTTAACTGCACAGACCAAACACGCACAAACAAATACGACATACAAAGACAAACACAAAACAATCAGGCAAGCAGGGGGACACAATCATCCAAGCATCAGATAGCGGACGCAAATGCAACACAAAAAAAGAAAGACGTTGCGGAGGATGCAAACACGATGTACCGAACACAAAGATAAAACAGCATCAAACAGGCAAACACACAAAACAATACAAAATGATTGGAAACTCGCACAAGGCAGACAAGGCAAGCAAACATCTGTTATGGAATGTGATGTTGATCCAGACATTCAGAGTGCAGGAAAGAACGTCGCACGGGTCTGTTTCAAACTGCTTTATTTGACCCACAAAGCTCCTCACCGAACACCCGAGACTTGTTACAGCGAATGCCAGCTGTTCACTTTATTTTCTTCTTTTAGTCTTGCTGAAAATTACAGATTAAGCAGATGGCTGAAATCTGGTTGGTCACCATGTTCCAAAAACCAGCTTTACCACCGTAAGCTGGTATAACCTACTCGTTTGTTGTTGGTTCAAGATTGTCTACGAGCTAGAAACCAGCTATCATGTTCCAAATCACAGCTAGCACTTTAAACTAGGTTTTCCAGCTCTGACCAGGATAGAAGCTTTGTTGTTGTGAAGTGTCCTCCCACTTTAACAGGCCCTGCCACACATCCTTTCGACTTCTCATCAGACTGATGGAGGAGAAGGTTAGGGGTGGCTCCTTCTCTCTGCACTAGAAAGCACCATTTAACTTCAGTGGATTAGCATGTAGCATGAAGGCAGAGCGATCACAATCACAGTGAGTCCAGAAACCTTGCAAACTGAGAGAGAAGCCAGGCGTCGGATTGGAGTGCACGTCTGAGGTCAAAACGATGATTAAAATGGTTGGCTGATGTCAGTGATGTGTTTGAATCCATGTGCCCTACCCCCTTCCCCTCCACTTTGTTATTTCAATCTTATTTTCTTGTCCTGCCTGAGTAGAAAACAGCATAGCAAATACTGTGGGGGTGATGTTCATTTTTCACTCTCAGTGAGAGTTTAGAGCGGACAATGCATTGGCAACTATCTGCCAATGTCTAAAGAAACACATAAACCATCTGTTGGGAACTTACAGGGTGACTGGTCACCCTGCACTTCCAAAACATAGCACCCTTAAACTGAGAGTTAGCATCCCTAAACTGTCTGTTAACAGCACACTAAACTATCCATTAGCAATCTCTGTTAGCACCATTAAATTGTTAACAGCCTTAAACTGTCTGTTAGCACACTTATACTGTTAGACTCCCTAAACGGTCTGATATCATCACTAAACTGTCTGCTACCATCCTTAAACTATGTCAGAGTCCCTTAATTGTCTGTTAACACCTTAATGCCTAATCTGTCCGTTAGCATGCCCAAACTCTATTAGCACCCTTGAACTGTTCGTTGGAATCTTTAAACTGTCAGTTAGAACCATTAAACAGGCTGTTAGAATCCTTAAACTGTCTGTAAGCATTCTCAAACTGTCCGTTAGCATCCCCAAACACTCTAGCAATAGCATGCTGTAGCATTATGCTTAAAAATACAGAAAACAAAAAAGCAACTCCCTGTTCACCTACAGAAACTAAGCAACTTGGTGGCAGGTTTTACCGTTCACATTTTCTTTATTAAATGTAAAAATCTAGCTATTTTAGACATTCAGTTTGATGCCATTTCATTACACACTTCACCTATAAAGTCCTGGTGCTAACTGGAAAGTTAATATGATCTTGTGATTTCTAAAACAAAAAAAGGGTATTCGATTTAACCTTGAGTTCACGTCTTTTTGTAATTATAGAGGTACAGAGGTAAAGCCTATTAATTTGACCACAGCAGGCCCCGATGGGGCTTCAGGTTTCCATTAGCTAATGATATCAGTCATACACCTCACATACTCTAATGGAAGCAGAGGCTTTCCCATCATGATGAGCAACTACCTTGATTATGAGCATATGTGGGAGTCTATTAATGTGTGTACCTAATGTAAATGAGCTTGTGCTTACAAGAGAGTTTCTGTGTGTGTGTGTGTGTGTGTGTGTGTGTGTGTGTGTGTGTGTGTGTGTGTGTGTGTGTGTGTGTGTGTGTGTGTGTGTGTGTGTGTGTGTGTGTGTGTGTGTGTGTGTGTGTGTGTGTGTGTGTGTGTCTGTGTGTGTGTGTGTGTTACCTGGACAGGGCTGTGGATTGCAGTCCTGATATTCTACTGAAGATCCACGGCAGGCGGTGGGAACACTTTTGCCTTCTGCACTGGTGCAGGTGCGTTTGCGAGTGCGGTAGCCTTTGGCACACTCCTGAGTACAAGTTGACCACGTCTCCCACGAAGACCAGCCAGAGCCTGTCAGTCGTACACCAGGCGTCCTGAGAAGCTCCTCAACTAGAGCTGTACACATTTATTGCATTTTACCAGTTTGTCAATATAACCATAACTGAATTGAACGGTTTCATAATTGATTAACTTTACACAGCTATTGAGCTGAATTAACAATGAACTGATCTGAACTGAATAATGACACTATTGTCATTTTAGAGCTGCTTTACAGCAGAATTTGTGAATTACATCACTGATTCCATTATTTTCCTATTTATTACTATGAAGTTGCTTTAAAACAATCTGTATTGTATAAAACGCTATATAAATAAAAGTGAAATAACTAATTCCATGACAATAGCGAAGTCCACACCATAGCTTAATGATAACAACGCAGAGGAAAATATAGTTGGAATCACAAACAGAACAATTTTTCCAGCTGATAAACAATACAAACATTGACAGGCAATCAGAATCCACCTGACTTTAAAGAGCATGCACATTCAATGTGGTAGATGACATAACTGGAGCGCGTTTATAAAAAACAGAACATTATCATCCATTGGTGTGGATGCGTATATAGCTATATATATAGTTATATATAGTTATCGCTACAGTTATCGTTATTGTGTGTGAATGCCCCTTTAGTCTTTTGTAAGTATTGTATTATTTAAAGGAACGTCTTTTTCCTGTGTAATTCAAGGTTACCTAAAAAAAATACAATGTCATGCTGTTTTTTACAGCATCTATGACAAAACATTCTGGTCACAGCAACCTGCACAAGGTGACTTCTGACACACTCTTGTCTCTAATGCATTCCTTGTACCCCTCAAGTGGTTGACCTCCTCTGAGTTTAGACAGGATGCTACAGTTAATCAATGTGGCGTCCGACATGCGCAAATTGGGCGAGTACTGAACTGTGACCCTGATATGTCATCGAGCCAGCAGTATCGGCTGACTCAAGTCATATCTGCTCATTTAGGTGTGGGTGTGCATGAGAAAAAAGGATCTATACACTCACAGTCTGTTTCACAGGTTACTGTCCCATCATTGGGGCAGAAGCGTGTCTCCACCTTACGCTTGCCCAGTTGGAGCTCGTGAGGGTCAGCCAGTTGGGCCCGGCAGATGTAGCGTACTCTTTGTTCCTGCCGTGCTCCTCCCTGGGTTATGTTCACTGGCACCCAAGGGGTCCACGGGGTGTTTCGACGCACCTCTGGACAGGACTCCAGATTACACGCCTGATACTCCTGCAATGGAGAGAAGATTGACACACTGATGACATCATCCAGTTGCTCATTCCTCATACACAGGGAACATTACCTCACTTCCTAAGAAGCATGTGAATCTCCACAGCTCACCATTTTTGTGCCATCACAGTGAACAGTTAATAAAATGTAATGGCTCCTAGACACCCAAGGGGGTGTTAAAGTTCTTTGCAAGGAACATTAATTTGAGTCCTAATTAAGTCGATTAAATTTGAATTAATTGCAGCTCTTAAGAGAGTTGGAGAGCGAAGAAATCTGTCTGATTTAAAATGCAAGAGCAAAAGAGCGTTTTAGGAAACTGAATGCTGTTTTGATTTGTCTTGAATTATTGTTCACTCCTTACACAAAATAAGAAACCATTGTCCTAAAATAATTTAATGGTATTTTTAAATGGTTCTTCAGTTAGTATGATTACTTGACTAAAAGGGTTTAGTTAGAACTGGAAGCAATTTATTTTTTCCTGTGTAAAAGACATTTGATTTCAATTAATTACTCTGCATGCCACAGTTTTTCATTACATCACAGGTGACAACTTCCTGTCATAATATTAACATCACAATTTTTTTTTTAAATGTATCCAAATGGAAACAGTATATAGGGGAAACTGAGCAAGTTGTGACACATTCCCTCCAGTGAATATGAGTAAGTACATTTTTTATAGGCACATCCCTTAATGTCTTGGCTACAAAAATAGCACACATATAAAAATGAATATACTCAGTGGGAGGATGTTATTTATACACATATGAAATTTTTTTTTATTTAATTTCATTTTGAAGATGAAGAATGTAAATAACTACAAAGGGCATTGGCAGGCTGTGTAGATGATCAGCTGAAAGTAAATGACAGTTTTAGAACTGCATATATTTTCAAAATGAAACTGTATTCTGTGCCGATTTGTCAGGGCCACTCAGTCTATCTTGAATCACAAATAAGCTCCACTTTTACAGTGCATCACACATATCTTTCTGGGAGGAGAGCTGCTTTGGTTATCATGGTCAAGCAGGAGGCTTTAAGGCTACAGTTGTGTGTGTGAAAGTGTGTGTACTTCAGGTGTACGTACCAGCGCACACCCTGGACAGCTATTTCCATTCTCACAATTCCTGGAGCGCGAATGCACCCCTCCCCCACACTCTGAGCTGCACTTGGACCAGGGTGACCATGATGACCAGAAGATGGGCTGAGGGCACGACACCTTCTCATTGCAGAATCTGGAGGGCATGAAAAATATGCTTCACTGATATCATGAGTTTAAGTTGGTCTGAGAACTCAAAAGAAATGCTAGCTTAAAGAATGTTAGCTCATATAATATGACAAATTGCCACAGGCAATTTGACAATAATATATTAAACTTGAACCTATGACATTTAATGATATTAACATCTAAACCGCATCAAATTGGAACTTAATGCACAAACACACACACACACACACACACACACGTTTTTTTTTTTTCAAATGGAGACATTCCATAGATGTAATTATTTTCGTAGTGTACAAACTGTATATTTTATCCCCTACCCTAAAACCTACCCATCACAGAAAACTTTCTGCATTTTAAGACACACGACTTAATCTAATTTATAAACTGTTGTGCTCATGGGGTCCAAAAATGCCCCCACAAAGACAAGGATTTAGGATATTTCCGTTCTTGTGGGGACATCTTGTCCCGGTAACGTAGGGTTTACCGGAACCACATACAGTACACACGCAAATCGTCTTTTAATTCTCTACATTTCACTTCTTCTCCAGCTTGCTTCCTAATCTAGTTGTCTAGTAAACCTGGCATTGTATATTATGAACATTGTTGGCTCTGTGATAATTTGCTTTTGTTCCTTTATTGTAATGAAAATTTCAATCTGTTCATAACACAGAACTATCATATGATGTTGTAAGACTTGGAATATTGTCATATGGAGTATTTTTGTTGTGTTTTTATAGTTCCTTTTTGTCCTTGTAGAGTCCCTGGTCCCTATAAACACTTATTTTATTTAAAAAAGTAACAGAATATAGTTTAGAGCAAATAATGGGGAAAATAATGTCAGACCACAAGAGCAAAATTACCTTTTTACCATTTTCAGAGGGTGAAATTTGAAATCTAAATAATGACTCTGACAAACATTAGAAGTGGATCTCAGGGGTCCATAAAAAAAGAAAGAATCTTGCTAATGTGAAAGCAAATATAATTTGAGGCTCCTTAATTATATTACCTAAATTTCTGATACTTTTCAAGTTGTTTATTTTATTTAAATCTGCAAAGAAAAGACTCTTTTTTTACCTCTGTTCTCTGCTTTGCCCCACACACACTCGGCCGCCATGCCTGGGTGAAGGATTGTTACAGGATCGCTGGCGAACTTCAAACCCAATCTCACAGCTTGTGCTGCACTGGCCCCAGGACGACCAGGGTGTCCATCCTCCATTCCTGCAGAAAAAAGAAAGAAAAAACAGTGAGCGTCAGTGAATCTTTTTCGGCAACACTGACGCATTTGATAAAGCTAATGTGACATGATGGAAGAGAAAGAGAACAGCTATGATAAGGAATTTTGATTTGGAAAAGTTCTCAATTTGCTAAAGTGCTCTCTGTTCCTGCAGTGTATCTCGAATGATGAGAGAACTGCCACTTCTAGCAAAATCACAATTCAGTTTCAGCACCTTGGATGAAGGATGGCACCAAAAAAAAAGCACAACTTTTTACTTGCCTTGAACAGTTGGACACCTCAATGGTGGGACCCACACAGTTTTTACCTCCACAGCGAGGGGACGGGCTATCGCATGCCCGCGATCGACAAAGACACGTACTGGTGCCTTCGCCATCATCATGGCTACAGGGTTGCCATGGAGCCCAGGGCCCGTATGCACCATCTGCGGTTTGGTTCCTCAGCTGGAATTAATGAGGAAAACAAACGTGTGAATTTGAAGGTTCGGTGCGTGCAGTCCTAAAAAATAACGACCACAAAGCAGCTGCCTCAAGTGATGTTATCAATCATGCGGCATAGCACCTTTCACGCAACACAGATTTCAAAGCTGCATTGGGAGACTGACTGAGAGCTTTGGAGACGGAGGACATGTGTCGAAACTTCAGTCAAGCATGAAGCAGTGAGTGTGGTGGACTCTTTAAACGGCTGGTCCTTACCGGGCAGGCAGTGATATTCTGGAACCACTGGCTCATGTTGGAGCTGTCCTCTATGGTGGTGCAGCGGCGCTGCTTTCGGTCCCAACCACAGTAAGGGTCCCTTGCATCCAAACACGTCCTAAAATAGAAGAAGTGAGAAAAAAAGAAAAAGGGAGATAGTGTATGATTAGTACTGTATATAATAGTCAACTTTAAATTAGAATTGACCTTATTTACTTTTAAAATGCACGTTCTTGGTCTTTGGATCAATTCAAAAGACAAGAAAAAAAAAGTACTTTATATATATATGTGTATATATAAACACATCAAACGTGACAGTAAAGACATTTATTATGTTCTTTTTTTCCTTATAATCTTTCTATTTATCAAAGAATACAGAAAAAAAATGAATGCAGTTTCCATAAAAATATAAATTCAATTTATTTACTACATATGATTAAATATATATTAATTTTAAAAATTCTACTGACATCACCATGCAGACTATAAGATTACATAGCTATTTCAAATATCTAATAGTTATTTTAATGCAAATAGCTATTTATTTTTTTAGCAAGACTTCATTGGGGTATGCAACAGCCACTTTTCATGATCCAGTCGATTCCCAGACAAATACTTGGATAAAATCAAGTTGAAATTCCTGTTGCACTCTTAAACAGATAGTGAAAGAAAAATGGGCTGCAAAGAAAAAAAAATTCACATTGCCTTTTCAACTGGAGACATCCAAAATCTGCTTTCCTTGCTTAACATCGTAGATTAAAAACCTTGCACATTAACTGACAGCAGCCCTAGGCACTGCAGTTCCCAGATAACAGATCTAAACCACGCCTGGGAGAATTTCCCATTCTTTCGTGGTATGAAACACCTCGAAATTGATTAAATATTTGTAAGCTGCTAAAAAAAAGAGGGTTAATGAGGTGTAATTAAATCTAAATCCACTAATGAAGTTAAGCCATGAGTGCCATTTCAAGGGCTCCGGAATTTGGGGCGGTGTGTTAGTAAAGCACCAGCAGCCTCGCAACATTCCCTTTAGTTGAAAGGCTCGATTTTGGCACAAGTGTATCGGTTTGTTTGCGCTGGCCCTTTGGCGTTCCAGCCTCAAGGTTGAGGAAACACACAGAGTGTTGATACAGTGCAGAGTGCCAAGACTGAATCCTGCCGAGAAGGGAGCGAGCTGGGCTGAGTGCTTAACCACTCCAGCGCTTCAAGTCTGTCAGGAATATAAAGGCAAAAGGAAAAGATATCGCCTTTCTACACTTCCATTTACATAGATCCTGGATTACCCTATCGTAAAATGGCAAAAAGTCATACATACATACATTTTCCTATCATAAGAGCAATTGAAGGTTCATGTTTTTCAAGTTCACAGTCAGCGCAAATCAATGTGCCTCACTAAACTGCAATGACTATACATGTCTACTAGCACTAAAGCAAGCAAGCATTTTCAATTAATTGTCTATAGGATCATTCGTGTCAACTCAACCAGAGGTCCCCAGCTAAAAACTTTGATTTTGATAATTTTTTTGTCAGGTGAAAGAGAGAAATAAATGGAAAAAAAAGCCAAAATATTAAATGTCATGGATGTATATTTACTGAGTAATCCACTGTTTTGTAGGGAGGGGAATTAAAAAGTATGATTTTCATCTGAGATTTGGAGCCAAATTACAGGGGGGTAAAATGCCATTTTATTTTATTTTATTTTATTTTATTTTTACACAGAGATTGATAGGTCTATTAGTAAAATCTGTTTACTTTAGCAATCTTTGTTGCATTATATGCCAACGGTGACAGTTAAAAAATGAGAAAAAGCACTTCTTGTGTTTTTTGCTCCAAGTTTGCATACCTGTAACTCAATAAGTATTAAAGATATCTTAATATCCTTTTAAATTCTGGTTCTTAACAAATTTTCCTTTTGGTATCTTCATTTTAAAGGCCCAATATGGTTCAATCCCAAAGATACGGAGATCTTAATGCAGCTCCATGAGTAAATCAGTTAATTGTTCACATCATTGGTCGAAAACCAAATGTTGGTCACTTTGCATACAGTTGAACAACAATGTTGAAACTAGAAATGTATCTTGTTTTATCTAATCAACACAATTGCATAGAACAAACCTGTCTGAGTGCCATAAATATTGTTTATCCAAAGTTTGCATGCCTGTAACTCTAAAAGTATTAAAGTATACTTCTAGATTTTTTGGTATCTTTATTTTCATGGCCCTATATGGTTCAGTCCCATAGATATGAGGATCTCTATACGGCTCCATGTTTAAATTGTGCCCGTTTTTAATGGTCAAAAACCAAATGTGGTTTACTTTTCAAACAGCTGTTACATATTGTGTTTAAAGAGAAATGTCTGAAGAACAAATAATACTGAAACTAGAAATGTATCTCGTTTCCCTTTATCAAAATAATTGCATACAACACACCTCTCTGAGTGCCAAAAAATATTTTTCTGAAGTTTACATTTCTGTAACTCAAGAATTGTTAGATATTTTAATTTCGTTTTAGATTCTTGTTCCTATGAAACTTTTCTTTTGGAATCTTAATTTTTAAGGATATATAGTTCAATCCCAGAAATATTGGGATGTCACGATATCTTATCTAAGTTAAGGTAGCTCCAGAAGCTGTTAAAATGAACAAAATAATTTCTTTAAAATATCCTTGAAACTGATTCAAATAGAGATTCTTATAAATACACTTTTGAGAGCAAATTAATGTGCCTCAACTTGAAAATATCAGTGTATTTTTGCCACTCAGAGAGTTATGTTCTACGCAATATTGTTGATGTTATTCAACTGCAAAGTGACCAGCATTTGGTTTTCGACCACTGAAAACGTGAACAATTGATAGCAGAGCAGAGCAAGCAGTAAGAAGCAGTTTAGATATAATCAGCTTTATGCAAAACTGCTTAAGTCATCCGGATTCAGTCATGAGTCTTTTCAAAAAAGTGTTTCTGCATCCAGTCAATATGGGTGCTGAAACGAATATGCATCAATTGCATCAGACGTGAGGTGCATGAAACAAGCCCGATTATCATCTTTTCATTCTTTCTGACTAAGTGTTGGCAGCTATAACACAACAGTAATAAACAACAACAAATTAGCTGGAGCCCCCCTAGCATCATATATAGTGCATGATTGATGAAATAAATGGTTCCAACCAATTAAAGGATGTGAGGATAGAGAGAATAACGACAACTTCCTTGTGCACATCAAGGCCAAATTACCCCCCATTACAGAGGGCAAAAACATAAGCCCTCAGGGCGCTGACCTACGAGAACTACCCGTTTAAACACAAACGTTTGCGGTGATTTCATTAATTACAGTTGAAGATCCACTCCCACGGACCAAAGTGAAAGCCAGCCGTCCATGTAATCTCTTAAGACTATGAAAATGTGCCGGCATGGAAGGAATGCTGATTTGTCATTCCGGTGGGCACACAGCAGTAGCCTGTTATACTGATGAGCTCAGGACACGGCCCTGGGGCACTGCCAGGACTCGACTGCCCTCAGGACTCGGCCAGCTGACCTAGTGGAGAAAAAAAAACTCAATTAACAGCCTCCTGAAGGTGTTTTTTTTTTCTCCTGAGTTCTGCAACTTGCACTCCGTAGAGAGAGATTTCCACAAGCTGACCACGGTCTCAGAAGGAAAAGGACAAGCACAGCAGAAAAACTCAGCCGTCTAGCCTTGCAACCAGTCACACAGCTCACATATTTTAAAAATAACCTGCTATAAAAAATAAGTTAGTGCACTTGAGGCCCATTTCAAATAACTGCACCTTAATTCAAGGTTCCTGTGCATGGAAGAAGTGCTAAAACAAAAGCAACACAAACCAACACGAATCATACCGCTGTATAATTTAACATGGTTTTCCTACAGCGCACTATTTCAACAGCAAAGCCACACGACATTGCTTGTAAAATTTTAAATAGTGCAAAAAAAATGAAGTAATACATAAAACAATGTGGCAAGACAGCGGACAGAAGACAATCAATCTTTTGCGGTTTAATAGTGGTTTTAAAGTCATTGGGAGGGCTGTCAAAAATACTGTCTTATTTTATAGGCCTTTAAAAAAGATGAACAAAGACAAATAGTTATTGCTGTCCTTTTAATAGCAATTCATGACCTTTTCGTTGTAAACAAGGGCCAAAGTTTTGTTTTTTATGGATGCACTATGAAAACTATGCTAAGAACCATTAAAACTAGCTAACCAAGCTACGTCACACACATTTAGTACACAAAAACTATAATTGTCAATTAAATTCTCTGCATGTTACCGATGATACAGTTAATGATATCTAGTGTGTGAAATAGTAAAGAAAAATGACCTCAAATTCCCAAAATAAAATTTTCTCCTACTGACTTTAATGTATATATATATAATATTTTAGGAAAACGCCAGCACCCATAAATTACAGCTTTTCCACACACACACACCGAACGCTGACAGCTTAGCTTAGACAGAGATAAGATGGTCAGATGCTTTAATGGCTTCATCTCAGGAGAAGAAGAAAAGATGCTATTTGTCAGAAGTTCAGGACAGCGGAGTTTGAGACATATTGCTTGTCTTAATCAAGAATGGGAGAAAGCGCATGAGAAAAATGGCTTCAATTTTGGGATTCTGCCAATGGAGAGTCAGTTAAAAGCCTGTGGTAATAAATGCTCTCACCTTCTGATTACTTTCTTTCCCTGCCTTACCTCTCTCTGCAGCTCCTCCAGTTGCTCAAGTACTGGGCTGTGTGCTCAAACAAGCTGCAAGCTCTCAAACCCTGTGTTTTTTAGCACCCTGTTGACAAGCTGGCGACAAGTTGGCTGTAAATTGTTTGGGTCAGACAGGGCCTCTGAAATGAGAATTTCTTACAGACTGTCTATAAGGCTTCGCCAAAGTTAAAAGGGCAAAGACCCTTTTTAGAAAATATATTTATCACCACATGATCTGGGGGGATTTGATGATTAAATGACTGGAATTATACGTTTTTGACTAGAAAACATAGTTGTGCTTACAAATTGGAAACTACATTTTATGAAAGCACTTTTCTCACTTCCTGGAAAATGGCAGCATCTTCAACATTTAAATGTAATTAGGTACATAAATCTATATATTTTTTTAAAAATAGTTTTATATGCTAATTTATTATAGCTAGTGTTACCTACTGCACTTTCTTTGTTCTTATTTTTCAAAAGCATATAAAGGTGAATGAATGTAGAGATTAAATTTTTTGCCATCATCAGCAACACAACCACACATGGTGGAATCTTTTTGGCATTATGAGGGTTGCCATAGAAACAAATCATGTCTGAGAATGTGCTCAGCTCAGAGTAAAAACTCAAGTTGTCAGCTTGTAATTGTGCTAATTTTAACACAACATGAACGCAGCATTATGGAAGAGACAATTATACTAGTGCAATCTGAGGTTAAGTACACAAAGGTTATAGATCATGATTCCCTCCCTCGAAAATCAAACCAGCAATTTTCCTAAAACTGAGAGACCTACGACTTTGTCATGAAACTAGTTTCATTGCTGAAATATTACTGTTTATTATAATGTATTGTTATATTGGTCTACTGCCATTCAAAACTGTTTTAATGTTTTTGAAAGAGTCTCTTTTGTTCACCATGTTTTTATGCTTTTACTGAATAAATAAATACATACAGGAAAAGGAGTAATATTGTGAAATATTATTGGATACAATAAAATATTATATTATAACAATTTAAAATAACTTTTTGTAAACTATTTTAAAATGTAATTTATTCCTGTAATGTAAAGCTGAATATTAAGCATCATTACTCCAGTCTTCAGTGTCACATGATCCTTCAGAAATCATTCTAATATGCTGATTTGGTGTTCAAGAAACATTATTATTATCAATCCTGAAAAAAATCGAGCTGCTTAATGTTTTTGTGGAAACCATGATATATATATAAATATTTTTAAGACCCTTGGATGAAGAGAAAATTCAAAAGAACATCATGTATTTGTTTTTGTTTTTTCAATGTTAATGTCCAGGCTACTGTCACTTTTTATCATTCAACTGTGTCCTTGCTGGCTAAAAGTAGTCATTTATATAAAAAATAAATTACTTAAAACTTTTGAAAGGTAGTGTAAAAGAAAATGTTTAAATATTCTTAAAAGAATAAAAACATTCCTCCTTGTGGTTGATTCATTGAAAAACATGCCTTTTATTTTAGCTTCGTGCATTCTTTTTTTTATCAACACTTGAATGTGGGTAAGTTTGAGCTAAAAGTTATGAAAATTGCGTTTTTTGTCAAAGACTACGTCTGTATCTGATTCAGTACGATGAACAAAACATAGATGAAGTAGATTTGGTCCATCAACACCCCCAAAGCTTTACAGTCCTATAACCACTTCCTGGGTCGACATTTCACTTGGTAACATTAGGTCTTTTTGATTTATATGCTGTTTATTGTTGATGATCGCATTATTTTTCATATGTGTCTGATTAAATATGGGATCGCTAGTTTCTGCTGCTTCTTTGTCTGTGTTTTTATCAGAAGATTCAGTAATATTTCAGGAGATGCGTAAGCGCCCCCTACCATATAACAGTGAAAACACGGATAGCCTTAAAACTCGTCAATGGCAGGGAAATATTTTCTCATAAAAGACGGGAGAACTCGTAAATGACGCGAAAGAGTAAACTACAACAGTTATTTGGTTGAAAGTAGTACGTATTTTCATAGCATATTCAAGACACAAGGCTTAAAAAAATATCTAGGACTTCCTACACCCCCCACAATCCATAAAGCAAGAGAGATCTAAAATTGCAACATACAGTGATTGCTACAGTAAAAATCCTCCAAAAACACTCTGATGTGACCAAGCATCTCTGTAGACATGGGGACATGGGTTTGCCACATCACAAGAAGTGGGAAAGGAAAGCTGTAAAAACATATTTGTGGTTAGGGATGTTTATGGTATGCTCTGCTTGCGGAAGATGTTTGTAACGTAACCTCAAACCTACATTCCTAACAGCGCTCCAAGACATCATTATCTAAACATCATCACATCGTCAAAACTATCAGCACTGACTGCGCTGCTGTCTCCAATTAGGCTGCTGTATGTAAAATTATTCATCAATAGACCTTAGTCAGGGTAGACAACATAATTAATTTGATGAAAATTAAGCTGTGAGGAGTTGTCATGTTTTAATCCTAGATCATGTCATTTTTTCACAACCCATGTTTATTTATTTTTATATCTTTGCTCAATGGAAAACTTTTTGGAAAGACTTTTTCAATATTTTCTTGGCTGAATCAAGGACGAGTGAACCCAAAGCCAGCCTAATTATTCAGTACATCACTTCTCTAAGACCAATTAGTCGAGTGGTTGTTTTTGAAAATGATGCAGTTTTCACATCCCTACAAAGTTCCATTGACACATAGGTGTAAATAGTGAATATCAGGAGCACCTTTATCCCACCCACACATCCACTGCTTAGTGCTGCACTGTCGGTAGAAATCACGGTAAGGATTCAGCCCATCAACATTTGTTTCATCCCTGATTAGGAATCGCCATTTTTAAGTTTATCGATCTGGCCCAGCCAGTTGGTCCCTTTAGATTCCTTCAAACAATCAGTCGGCTGATTAAAGTAAATGAGTTTTTTAAAGCAGAGAAGAGAGGCTAAGGCCAATGAACATTAGCAGAAAAGTGGATTGCGAGGGATCAAACTTTAATTATCACACTGCTTTCAAACTAGAGCCACCAACAATGTAGATTAAGTCATTAATAAACACTTCTCTAAAGGCAAGAGCTGAGAGACTCTTTGTCTCTTTTCATCTGTAAAGTGAAATGGCTGCAAAGGGGCAGCAACTGTGAACAGAAGCATAACGATTTTAAAGTAATTATACACAGAGCCATCACATTTTGAAAAGCCTGCTATTCTTTTTGTCGGTTTTGTTTGCATTGATTTGATTCGTTTCATCACAACAATGGTAAATAAGAATTTGTCTCTCACATCACTGATGCAATCTCACATGCCTTATTTGCATTTGACCTACAGAAATAATCTTTAGGTTGCTTTGGGCCAAAGGACAACTTACCAACAACAAGCAATGTGTTTTATATCGGGCGCCAATATAAAACCTGGAGAAAAATAACCTTTTTTTTTCAGATTTCACAAAAAAGTCTTTACAAAAAATATTATATTTAAAGTTATACATTAAGATCTATATTTATATTCTAAGGTATTATTAGACATACATTGCCCCAACTACTATTTCCTGAGAATCATTGATTGTGACAGTCCTAGGTTCAAAAAAAAAAAAAAAATTAAGTAGTGTCTCTTTCTTCCGAGGAACACAAAAGGAAAAATTATGAAGACTGTGCTGTTAGTTTTCCCAAAAAGGGCACAAAAATACCATAAACATGACAATTTTAATTTTTCATAAACGTCTAAGCTATAAAATGTATAAATTTAGGCATATTTCCTATACTTTAGAAAGTGTTTTCTGATCATTTTGGACAAATTGGGCTGTTATACAGTATGCTAAAAATGTTTATTTATTTATGTATTTATAATAATGGTCAAATATGGTCAAATTTAAGATACATAAAATATAAATATTGTAGAACTGGGCTTTTTATGCTTTAACAAATATTACATTTATGAAGCATTTTTAAATAAATATCACAAAACTGGGTTGAACTTGTAATATGATAATATATTTTAAAAGCATTCATAAATAACAAGCATAGCATCAGGCAGGTTAGTCAAGCTCACATTACAGCTAGCTATATTTACAAAATGTCTTAGCTGGATCAAGATTATTTATATGAGCTAGAAGGATCAAGGATCATCATTATATTTCGTCATATCATCCAGCCCTAAAACCTGCTCAATATTAGAGCATTCAGGCATTATAGAGATAAAAGTATCACTTTCTGTAAAGATGCTTTAAAACAATGTGTATTGTGAAAATCACTATACAAATAAATATAACTTGACGTCAGCATTCCATAATATAATGGAGGTCTATATCTAAGGTCTCTAGCAGTGATCCACCTTCTCCATGATCTGATGATTCGCTTCAGTCAAAGCTCAAAGAGAGGAAGCTGTTGCAACAGGAAGTGAATAAAAACTGCAGCTCATATGCAGGCCTGTCACACCTCTGTGACGTTTCATATGAGAGTACGGCTTTAATGAAATGTCAAAGCGCTGTGTTCAAATGTGAATGTACTCTGAATGTGGCAGAAATTACGGATTAAGGATTAAGGACTCTTTTCTCTGGCCTGCCCTTGGAGCCCAGTGTGATTGTTCCTCCCTGCTGGGTTTTAAATAGAGCTGGCAACGTCCGCTTCTGCTCCATCTCTCACATCTTACCTTCACCTTGTTTAGTATGCAACAGCCTCAGCTTTCACCACATAGCCTTGTGTGTGTTTCTGTGCATGAGAGAGAGCGTGCACACATACTGAGATGTGAAATCAAAGTGCTGACTAATCATCTGCTTGCAGTCAAATATGTTTGCCCTCACAGAAAACCATTCACTCGAGACGGCACCCTTCCTCTTTCCTTTGAACCCTCCTAGCTTCCTTTATCTCTCCCTCATTCATCCAGACCCACACTCGATCTTTCACCTTCATGCGCGGCGCTCAGAGAGCGGACAGTGCGCTCTATGTGCTCCTCTGGCAAATTGAGCCTGACTGTTGTCCCCAGCCTGCATTTGGAGTGGGAAGTTGATGGAAAGCTTTGATAGCATACATGGGAGCTGTCAAACGGCGCTCCTCTTACTGCTTCAGTCACTCGTGAGGAGGAATTTCTTTTCCAATGACAGATCAAGGGTATAATTCCAATGAGGTTGGTAATAAGAGCTCTTACCAACGTGAAAGGAGCCATTCATGCACCACAACCTGGGTCTGCTGTCACGCAACAACTACAGTCCAATGAGAAAGCAGGTATTGTCCCTGAAATCTAAAAGGCCATAGGAATGGGTCACAATGGTCAACTAGATATATAAAACTTATATAAATGCATTGTTGGTATTATAAATGCCATTAAAGCGAGAATATAAAAATGTTATGCAGTATTTAGTAGAAATTATATATTATAGAATATATTTACATAAATAATATATTTATAATTTAATTTATAAAATAAAATAAAAAAGTATATATAAATTGAATTTTAGACAATTTGCTTGGATAAATTCATCCACTTCAATCCACCTCATATTCATTGAGACCGTATTGGCCACTGTCTTGTGTGGTCTTGCCAAGAGCAGAGTGTCAAGTTAAAAATAGTGAAACCCTTCAAAACCTGTGCAATCTGTTCCATTCTGTCACATCTGATCGGGGTAATCTGGGAACCTAAAACTAGAATAATTATTCAAGGCATCCACAAGGCTAGTTAAGCGACTGGCAATCCAGCAACCAGTCCATTTTTTAAATATGCACGTTTGCACATCCCAAACTAATACCTGCTAATGCCAGACAAATGAATGGTGAGAAATGAAGATCTTGAATTTAATGTTGTTTGCAGCACAAAATGTACAGATACTGTAAGACATGTCACTCACAATTCTGTTTTGTAGCTGGAGCATCTTGCCAGAGGGATCTTGAGCACTTTGTCATTCAGGCCCACAAAGAGAGTCCGGTCGCCATGGAGAATTTGAAGGCTCAGGATTGGCTCACGCAGGCCAGGAGGGAAGAGTTGCATCTCCTCTAAGTAGCAACCTTGCAGGCTCTTATTTGTGGTTGCCAGGGCCTTGAGAATAGTTCCATACTCTGATAAGTCAGAACAGAAGGCAAAGCATAATTATACAAGGCTGCATAACTAATGCTATTTATATAAGGATTTGGTGGTAAACTTTTTGCACAAAAAGAAAAATACAAAACTGAAGTTGTCTAACTCCTCAAGGCCTAATTACCTGTGCCTATATACATGACATGGTGCAAATTGTCCTGCCCCTGTACAATGTCAACAACCAACTTAGAGAACCGCAGATCATCCTGCCAGACCAGCGGGTCCACAGAAACTGGCTGAACCACGTCATTCATGAGGTAGAGCCGCTGGGCGTCCTGCAGACTTCGTTCAGTTAGTCCTTCGTTAGGTCCTTCTTCCTCGATGGTCCCACACTGGTGAGAGTCATTAGGGTTAGACTCATTAATTAGTGCAGAGGTCAAGCAGGGCACTGCAAATATAAACTCACAAAAAACTTTTCCAAAAAAATGACAACTTCTCACCATGTCATTTTATAGGAAAGTAGACAATAACTGAATAACGATGCATGCAAGTACACCCAGCTGGCATTGAGCAATTACTCTCACAGTGCCAGGCTGATAGAATTTATCTATTGGCTGTTTGTTCCAGACACACACACACACAGAGAACAAAATGTAAAAGTGATGCACCTGGAAGTTAGGGATGGGGTTCGGGGTGGGGAGCCACGTGGAGCGAGGGTTCTCCTGGGAGCGGAAGGGCCCGTTGAAAGCCTGCGTGATTGCGCTGAGGTTGTACGCGCAAACTGCAGAGGCAGCAATGCTGTTCCTGCATCACAAGAAAGAGTCAAATTTAGCACAATGAAAACATATCATATGTTGAAAACCTATACACACACTGTAATTTGCTAATCAGTTTAATATTTAATATTTATCGGGTCTACAGATAAATGCCATCAGGTTCATTTTACTTAAATTAATTGTTCTCTAAAAAAATATGTTGGAACGTATTTTCATTTCTGTGTCTGAGGTTTCCCACACACAGCATACAGCTGATGGACCTCTACACACCATGTACCTTACCAACATTGTATAGTTGGTATTGGGCGGCAAAAAGTTATACAATCTTGATTCTTGAGACAAACATAAAAGTTCATAATCTGATCCTATGAGGATCTTGCCAGCTTCTTCTGCCATGAAATATTCTAAAATGCATCGTGACTTAATTAACTCCCTCAATTTGAGTGGCAGGTGGCCCAGAGACTCCAGTAAGCTGTCAGGAGCAGAGATGAGCTCTGCAGTGGATGGATTGGGTGGTTATTCTTGTTACCAGACTCCCTCAATTTTGGACAGATGACAGTGCAGTTTCAGAAGCTGTTGAAGTGACAAAGAAAGGACCAGAAAGAACTCCAAGTTACCAGAGCCATATTCAATATCATTTGTTATTGAAAGGTGTGAAAAAATAGTTCATTTTGAACTAAGTATATGCTGCTTTACTGCTAATACTTACGACATTATGAGTATGACAAGCAGCAGGTGTTAAAGGTCACCCACAAATGACATGCTCTGTATAGCCTTCAGCTTTGAAAGTCAAAGTCTTCTGACTATGAAGGGTACAGTAGATCTCATGGCTATTTAAATTTTAGGTTACACACATACAAGGAAAGTAGCATGGCATCTTTTGACGTCAACTGAGAAGATAACTAAAATTGGAAAGTTATTCTTGTTACCATACTCATTATTTTCTGCAGTTGAGACCGCACTTATTGAGCAGCGATAACTGTGTTGGTAATGCCGAGGCAACAGACAGATGGGTCCAGGGGCAGAGCTCCAGGACGGGGACTTGGCCTGCCAGACGCTGGTGTCTGGCTTGGGCTCTTGTTATGTGGCATGGTGAGGCATGGACTTGAAGAAGATTCAAGCCTGGTTCTTCAGCTTGACTATGGGGACTACATATAAGGGGTTCAACATGGAAAATTAGCGAGGTAAAGTGAGAGGCTCTTGACAGTGCAGCTCAAAAGGCTGTTGCGCAGATGAAATATTGGCTCTAAACTGGTCAGCCTTAGGCTGCGAGAACAGAGCAGGCTCTGACAGGACAGCCAATTATCTCAAGCTATTTTTTCTCTTTCACTCTTACATTCAAAAGCAAGTCTCTGAAACGTTGTTATGAGACACTACAGGTTTTTTTAAATTTTTTTTTAGAGATTTTACTTCTATAGAGAAAGGCAAAAGCTAGTGAGCTGCTTCCTGGCCAACTGCCTACTATAGGCTTTAAGTGGGTTCAGCTTCACAGCAGCAGAATACACTTGCTAGCCTTTTTAGACTTCTAAATACAGTAACATTTACACACAACTTAATTATAAATAAAAGGGACACCATATTCTATAACCAAATTGACACAAAATTTCTGCCACATCATACGGTGCAATATGTCTTCTAGAGGTTTTAGAACCAGTTGCTTACGCTTTCATATTCACTCACCATAGTTTACGAAGATATATATATATATATATATATGCCTGTTCACACCAAGGACGATACCTATAATGGTAACTATAACTAAAAAGTTCTAGTTAATAGCCATGATTCATGATTTTTTTCCAGTCGATGAATGATAAGAATACTGACAGCCAAACAGAATCCACCCAACTATAAAGAGCTTGAACATTTATGGCAGACAACATAACTGCAGCAGAATGTCTGTGTGGACACTAATATAGTTATCAATATAGCTATCTTTATAGTTATTGTTTCTTGGTGTGAACAGCTCTATACAGTCATTATTCATGACTTTAACAATAAAAAAAGGGTGTAATTCAGAAATGAATTGAAATTACCATTTAAATTCCAATTCCTGATTTTAAAGTTGGCATGAAACGGAAGTTGCGATAGTCTTTCTTGCCTATTCTGACATATCCGAGCAAGGTTTATAGTATGTACACACACACTCACACGTACATACTGTACATACATAAAAATGCATTAATGCACTGTCTGGTCGAATAATGCATGCCTAAGCTAAGTCACAATGGCATTTTATTAGATTTATGCTTGTGCAGATGTGACTTTCACACATATGATGGTTCAGTTTTAAAAGCTCTTGAGGTTTGTAAAAAGTAAAGTACAGAGTTTGATCTATAACCCTTTGAAAAGTCACCTACTCTAGCAAATATAATCTCTCGGTATAACACGCAGCATATGGGAATGAAGTCTTCTCACTGTGAGAGCAGATGACTTCTGAGCTTTCCAAGCGACACGTACAGTAGATCACATGCTTATTTAGATGAAGTCATGTTGAGTTATGGTGACAGAATAGACAATATGTCAAAAAGCACAGGGTGATTTGAGGTCACCCAAGAGGTCCATAAAATTAATTTTGACCTAAAGTAGGACAGTACTTAAGGGGAAAAGGAAAAAAAAATAGAAAGATACATCAGTGTAGAAAAATACTTCAGTGTTTCAACTTCAGTGAATACTTGCATCGCAGCAAAAAAACAAAGAGCCAACTCAGCAACATTCCACAGCCAGGACTGAGGCAAGATTATTCATAAATATTTTTACAGCATAACAATATCTGCTATTGTAAAAACGTGCACTCAAGCATAAAAAGTTATTTATTAAGTTATTTATTAATTATCAAAATAAAATAATTTCATAGTTCAGTCATCTGTGTACTTAATTTATTCTTTTACAACAATGTATTGCAACAAAATATATTGTAAATGCAACAAGTTTAACTTTTGTATACACCTTCTGCATCTTCTATAGAACTTTTTATATTTAAATGTAATAAATATTTATAATAAATATTTAAATGAAAATTTATTACACAATATACATATTTACAGAACGCTGTTTGGTGCACTGATTTTACAGTTATAGCACAACATCTTCAGTTTCAAAAAGATGAAAAACAACAAAGCAGAATCCCTCAATACCATCACCTTCATACAATCGACATGAAAAACATATGCAAGGAAAAAACACGAAGCAAAGATTCCTGCTATGGGGTATAAAAAACTCATTTCAAGGTGGATTTTGTCATACCGCATCACAGTGTGCGAAGTGATGCACTTGGTTGTTATTCGGCATTTGTTGTAATTCAGGCATGAAAGTGTGTGTATTCACAATAGACGTATTCATTCACACCTGCGGATCTGTTTTCCAGAGAGGTTGTCTGTCATCATACTAAGTTCCAATAGGTTTGTTCCACCCTGTTAACCTTTGGGTCAGTGACAGAAATGAGGGTGATAGCTATTCCTTCAAAAAGTTAATAAAAAAAAGGAATCCTCTTTAAAATATGGTCTCTATAAACATTTCCTCCTTCCTCATACCACAATGTATGATAAGTCGGAAAATGTCCAGTTCACCAGTCATATCGCAAAATGGAAAACTCAGGAAGGGTCATCAGGAGTTAATAAATTAATCCTAAATTTAATTAGATGAGAACAAAGAGACAATGAGTGATATCTGAGACATGATATTAGCATAGCTTTATAGGGAATCATTTGCCAACTATCCAATAAAATGATCATACAAAAAAATTGCTCCGATTGCCCAATCAGATTCAGGAGAGCCATGCAACAGGTTTTATAAAGGCAAGAGAAAGAGAAATAGTGATTTTAGCACAGCTAAGGCCATTACAGAAAACCCTTTCAGAAAACCGAAGTAAAATCTCTGCAAAGTGCAACCACTCGTGACTTATTGCTTTTATAAAATGCAGCAACAGCAATTTAATAAAACATACCGGTGGTCAAGTTAAATTTATGAACAATAATAATCATAAAACAGCTGAGGAATCTGAGCCAAACACTGAAAAGCTTATAAATCTGTTACTTTGATGCATAGGTAAAACTTTTTTTTTTATTAAACAGGGAAAGAATAGAAAAGGCCTGTATATAATATCCATTAAAACAAAAAATAAAGTTCATTAGCTTTTCACAATACATCTAATATATATCAACGCATTCTCACCCCAAGGCGTCACTAAAATGACAATTTTGACCATGCTTCAATATTCGACGCTTTAGGCACCCTTTAGCGTCAGTTACATGACGCGATCCTAGGGTGTCATCTTACTGACGCTTTACCTAAGCGTCAGTTAGATGACGCGGGTAGGTTTAGGTCTGGGGTAGGGTTAGGATTAGATAGCGTCATCTAACTGACGTTAAAGGTAAAGCGTCAATAAGATGACGCCCTAGGATCGCGTCATGTAACTGACGCTAAAGGGTGCCTAAAGCGTTGAATATTGAAGCATGGTCAAAATGATTCCCAAGGCGTCAGTTTCATGACGCCTAGGGATGAGAATGGGCTGTATATATTAGATGGCTGTTACTATCTGTAAGCTCAGTATGAGGACATATACTGCTTTGACACCTTCAGTCAACTCAATGAAAGGCTGCCAATACCTCGGGACAAACTACTACCAACACTTTCAGACATTTTTGGCTGCTCTCTAGCGTTCTGTCTCTCTGCACACCTCCCATGCCTGGCCTCCCTTTTTTTAAGCCCCAAACCCCAAGGAGCATTGCTTAAGGTGTTCAATTTACCACAGACAGATGGAGACTCTGTTGTTCTGATTGCATTACCATATTCTGTTCCTACTGGGGCAATGAGCGAAAGGGGACACGAAAAGAGACAATAGAGAAACAGAGATAAAATGAGTGAAAACGAGAGAAAGATAGTATGAAATATAGGGAAGGAGAGCAAGAAAGGCAGTATTTAAACTATACTACTTGCTGTACATTTGAAAGGTAGTATACAGTCCAGTAGTGATAAAAGGTAGTAGATAAAACTTTTTGGTTGACAACCAACAGACAATATGCATAAAGTATTTTCTGGTATTGCTTCAACAAAAATTCTACTTTACATTTACGCATTTTTACAAGATGTTTTAATCGAAAGGAATGGACAAGCGATAAAATCTCTAAGAACTGCTGCAATACTAAATTCGAGAGAAAAGATGTTGTTGAATACGGCATGATAAATCAAATGCTACACAACATAAAATGCAATAAACAGTGTGCAATGTGAAGTATGCAGAAGGTGAGTATAAAATATTGAACGGCAAGATATGGAAATAAAGAGAAAGAAGTGATTGATGACAGTCAGAAGATTTCATTAAAATATTAATTAAGAAAGTCTGTGACAGCTGCGGCTTTCTTTCTAGATTAACAAGCATATTTTTGCCCTTAATTCCAAGTCTCGTTCTAACAAAGTATTTGTTAAGAATATGACATTAATATATCATTTTAAATTAATATTCTTAACAAAAACATTTTTAGCAATGTGACTTGCAATTAAGGGCAAAAATATGCTTGTTAATCTAGTGCTAATTTATTTTCTGTCCAAACTGTAAAAGAGATGCAACACATTCATGTACTACTCTCTAAGGCCTTCTCACATTTCTTGAATAAACTGAAAGACTCGTCTCACCCGTTTCATAAGTTCAGGTGTAATCCAAATTGTTTATCTTGACAAAAGATATTCACAGCTATTAGGGTTTACAAAGCACGAGTTTGTCACGTGTTTAGTTCTTAAGTGTCTATATATAATTATACGTCCTTTGAGATTTTAGGTTCAATATATACTGTACATGGGAAAGGGTATGTTTTAGATTCAGTAATTTGCCACTGTCAAAATCCTCTCTCATTCAGTAATTTTATCTTCCAGTATAAATATCCTTATAAACTTCACTATATTTTCTTAGACTTACTCTTTAAACATAAAATATATAAAACTATACAAAATGTAAATAATTGGTAACACTAGTTTAAGGGCTAATTCTCACTATTAACTAGTTGCTTATTAGCATGCATGTTACTAGGATATTGGTTGTTTATTAATTATAAAGCACATATTAATGCCATATTCTGCATGACCATATTCTACATCTCCTAATCCTGCCCAATACCTAAACTTAACACCTACCTTACTAACCATTAATAAGCAGTAATTACATATTTATTGAATCAAAAAGCATAATTAATAGTTAGTTAATAGTGAGAATTTGACCCTAATCTAAAGTGTGACCAAATAATTATTTCTCATATTTATTATATACATATATAAACATATTATTTTTTAAGTTAAAATAAGATGGAGTAAAGAATGTAACACCTCAGTACTATAAAAATATTACATGTCACTCAAACAACTACACAAAATGATGCTGTTAGATGACTAAACTTACACATTGGTGGTGAAGATGCCATAGATGAGGTCCTGTTCAGGCAAGTAGAAGGTGCTCTGTAGCTCATTGTAGTAGAATGGGATCTCTCCCGACCGTGAACAGTTGAGTCTGGCTTTCGTAAAGGTGGTCCACGTGTCCTCCAGCAAGAAGCGGCCTCCTATGTCGTTCTTACACACCCGTGCCACCCTTGAATACACCGTCTTACCGCAGTCGTGCTCCACTGCGTTTTCCCTCAAGAAGAAGAAGGTGAAAAGACCCACGTCGTAAGCCGAGATGAAGTGAGGCTCTGAGGGAAAAGGAAAACAAAGCGTTGCTAAAGACATTTTGGGTAAAACAAGCATTTCAAATAGCAGGACTCTCAGCAATGCAGCATTGAGTAGCTTAAATGCCAAAACAATCATTTACTTCCACAGCAAACTGGCCTGCATCCCTTTTCATTGAATTTCTTAGTTCCACTCTTTCTGAATATCCGCTTAGGCCTGCCTTGGACTGGAGCAGAAAACTGGTTGCATGTGACATGCAAAAATTATTCTGAATACACAAAGCTGTCCCGTCGGTCCAAGTGGCACTGGTCTGGATTGCATTAGTCAGAGTTAATATCACATACACTGAATAATGTCTTACCCCAAGGCCTGTTTATTCCCCAGCCCATCCAGTAATGCATGCCGTAGATATTCACCTGTAAATAGGCATGGCTATAATAACTGCTGGGGCCATTGCAGCGTTTTACGAAAATTAGATTACTGTTATGCTGTGAATCCCAGGAAAGGCATCAATAGCCATAACTGTTTTTGATTCAATTTTAAACACAATAAATACCAAATCTCTGTGGACACTTATCCAGAAACAGCCCGGAGAAAATTCAGCATGGATTAAAAAAAAAGGATCCTGCATAAACTGACTGCGACAGAATTATATGGTCGAAACTGGACTGGTCATTTGTGAATTGTATAATATGCTGGTCCAAAAAATCACAAAAAGCACCATTAACGCAAACCAAATGAGTTTGTGCAATATTAAATGCATTCATACTACTAAAGTTTTGTGTGGGAAACGGCAAGAAAATAATTTCACTGCAAAAAAAAAAAAATGTCACAAAATTATACTTTTATTTCAGTCCATGTTCTTTTTAAAGAGAATTCTAAATCCTGTGGTGTATCAAAAATACTATAGTACTACAGTTTGATGCAATCACTGTATCTGTAAGTATATGAACAAAAAAAAAATGTTTGTCTCACTAATAAAAGTACCATGGTATTACCATGTTTTTGTTCCTATTGCTATGGTTTAGACATGTACTATGGCAGTATGATTTTTTTGGACATATATTTAGAGTACCTTGAACCACTATGTAAATACAGTTGTATAAATATGAAATATATACTATGCTACACTACCATTCAAAAGTTTGGGGTCAGGAAGATTTTTTTTTTTTTTAAAGAAATTAACAGTGTTTTGTTCAGCAAGGATACATTAAATTGGTCAAATTGTGACAGTAAATCATTTTTTAAAATAAATGCCGTTCTTTTGAATTTTCAAATGATCAAAGAATCCTAAAAAATGTATCATGGAATCCACAAAAATATTAAGCAGCACAACCGTTTTCAACATTGATAATAATAAATTTTTCTTGAGTACCAAATCAGCATATTACAATGATTATAACCGTTTTACTGTATTTTTAAATCAAATAAATCCAGTCTTGGTGAGCATTAGAGATTTTGACCAATGCTGTACACATCATACCATGGTATGAAGGTCAGATGCCATCCCAGTATTTTGAGTGAATAAATTATGACTGATGAATTTTCACTAACAAAATTAGCAAAAATAATTTTGGATATGGTATCAGGGACAGGGTAATGCTACATCCTTTTGGACATGTACCACAGAAGTCTAATGCTTTTTTGGACATGTATTTGAAGCACCGACCATGCAAACACACTAGAATATGAATATGTATCATATTACACAGTAAGTGTAGTTCAAAAGTTCCATGCCGTTGCCCTTTAATGCCTAACTGTACCATGGTACATATTGTAAGGGGTGAACTTAAAAAAAAAACGATTTAATTCTCTGTCCAGATGTAGTAAGAGAGGATTGTTGTTATTGTGATCAAACAAAGAATTCTTCAGATTTCAATACATCATAACTACACTTCCACACAGATCAGAGTGTAGAAAGTGGTCAAGGAGAAACAGTGAAAACCAATACTGATGCATTCAGAAACTACAACAATTACTTCTCAGAGACTGCATGAATTAATCAAGTCATTTTGCTAAGCTGGAATGGGCAGGGTGTGAGTGTGCTGATTTGTGTGGGACTGAACATGACAAACTGTATTTTCCTTCTTCCATGCTGAACGTAAATACTGCCTCATTTCCACACCGCCACTCCATCAGTGTGTGTTTATCTGTAGGCCGCAGTCAGGAGAAAACACTAAGCTGGGAAGTGAATTACGAGGCCCAATAAGCTCCAGGGGAGAGAGGCATGTTCTAATAGCCACGCTGTTGGCGATGATGATATTTCTCATTGAATCAGAGCTGTGCTAAAACAATATCACATCTCACTTCAGGTCAGAACCCACAAGGGCTCAGTGTTAAAAAAAAAATTCAGTCAGCACCTGGCACGACTGGTACAATAACAGTCCGGATGGATTCGATTGTGGACACTTGAGGTTCATGCCGTTCTTCACTGAACCTCAGTTGAGAAACAAGTTTTTAATTCACACTTCATCTCCATTTAGGGTGTGTTCACACTTGGCATGTTTGGCTTGATTAAAACAAACCCTGGTGCGATTGCTCTGTGAGTGCGATTCATTTGAACATGTGTGAACGCTGCCATCTGAACCCTGGTGTGCAGGAAACAAGCGGACCGAGACTGCTTAAAACATGGGTCCGCTTCCAAATGCACTCTGGTGCGGTTCGCACTAGAAATATGAACACAACACGGACCAAAGACATGGAAACAAAACAAAAACGGCACATGAGGTCACAAGATGTGACCCTAAAAAGACGTCTCCTCGCAGTAGATCTTCGTTTGTGTGTGACGGAGGGATTCCTGATTTTTTTTTGACTCCTTTACACATTTTATAAACTTTTTACAAGTTCTCAGCTGCTCAGAATAACATCATATGTAGGCTACGCACATACAACGAGCGCATTTATCCTTGCACACAGCATTGCTTTGGATGTTCTTCGGTTCATATGTGAAATATACGTAATAAAAGCCTACCAATCAGATTGTGAACATATTCCTTTAGGTTCGGTGTTAACATATCAATGTGAATGCTAAGAGGACTAGGACTAAATGTTTTTTTTTGGTCCGAACCAAACAAACCAAGCAAACTGAACTACAAGTGTGAACACACCCTGAGTCTGCATTCAGCTAACACACATGATTGAAAGGTTAGCGGTTTTCCTTTGGCTATGCTGGAAAATATATATTTGTGTTGTGCAAACTATTAATGAACATTAACTTTAAAGCCAAATAGCTACTTTAGCTACAACAAATATGACAAACTCACAACTCATTTAAGCGCTAACTCCCTTTTCACAATTCAAAATGAATAAAAGTCATTTTTACATGTTATAGTATATACTGTTTCGCTTTGAATTATGTGATCATCTAGAAGTAAAATAGCAATTCACATTGAATTCAAACTTTCTTGTGCCTATTTTATTCAAATATGGTCAATATATGTGTCCTTAGACTGCAGGTAAATGTGCATGCTTCAATAATCTCACGTTATGTCTTTCTCTCTCCTAAAATACGAGTCTACAGTGGAGCTACAGGCCGACTGGGCGACCTGAAGCGTTTCGCTGCAATTTCACCCTCTCTCGGCCATGAGGAATAATTACACTGCAGGATGCCTGAACTTTACTCTGTTCCACCGAATTCTATACTATACTTTCCAACCCTTGTCTATGTCCTTCTCCTTTCACCTCAACTACTCTCTGACACATCCTCGGTGGAGTCTCACTGTATGACTTACATCACAACTTTCTGCTTATTCTTTTTTGACTGGTGTTGGATGAATTTTCTGTGGGAAAAGGCACAGTGTCAGCAGCTGGGAGATTATTGACACCTTTTGACTTTTTGCAGGAAGTGTGCTGAGTTTCGTTCATCTCCAAGTTTGACTGGTTCCTCCCCTGACAGGCCAGGGCTGCTCTAAAAATCTGCCTTAGACACAAAAGATACAACTGTGAGAGTGTAGCATTGCTATTCTCGCTTTTTGTTGAAGAACAACCTATGTATCATATAGAAACTTGTCATGCGCACTTAGGTCAGATCAAGCATGGATCAGGGTTATTATCGTTAACTAAAACATTTTGTTACTTGAAATAAAATGCTAACTGAAAAAAAAAATCACATTTTTTTTTTTTTTTCTATTTTATTTTTATTTCAGCTAGTTGCCAAGACTACATTTCAAATAATAAATACTAAATAAACATATTCAATAAGAATAAAAATAAAAATGATGAAAACACAACAAAATTACTAAAACTTCAGGATTAAAGTGTAAACAGAAAATATAAAATAAAATATAAATCAAAGTATTGACAAAACTATAATAGTATATCAATAATACTAAAATAACATGTTTGATGACAAATGTTTAAGATTAAATTTAAATCTAATTTCTGCTTCTCTTTTGATCACTTTGTTCTCTTGGCAAATCTGAGCACTTGGGGAACATTTTGATATCTATTTTAAAAACAGGAGACGGAGCACGTGAGTTTTTTTTCTTTTTTAAGCACGGTTTGATTTCCATTTAATCTCATTGTTGTCTAGTGGAAACAACTTGGTTTTTCTTTCTTATGGGGAGTGCTATAGCAATTTAATAAAGTCTCATCGCTTTTCATTTGAAGAACACCATTTGGCAATTTGGCTGCATATTGGTAGGACAGAAAAATGGAAGGGGAGCAACAAAAATGTTGAAACTTTCCAGACGATCCCTGGAAAATGAGACTTTCAGGCATAAGATGATGAGATTAATGTACCATTAAGCCATTTGGAGTTGTACTGGGCGGTCCGCAGAGGCGGCATTCCTCCTAGGCTGCGGTAGATGACAGGGTCCCGGCCAGAGAAATCGATGACCGTGGCGGCGTACAGCTCTCCACTTTCGGTCACCACAGCCGTCGAATTATGACGAGGGTCGTAGGGGCAACGGGCCACTCCATTCACCCTCTCCAACACTCTGCTCATGTTCCCTGCCTGAGAGAAGGATACGGCATGGATCTCACCCATGTCACACACTTTAATAAAATCTCCAGTTGAGACAGCCCATTTAACTATCGATGCTTACCTCTCTGGTGATACAAAGAGGCTGGAAGGCATTGGTACCGCAGGTGATCACCTCGGTCTTGTTGACAAGCAACACACGGATGTAGTTTTGACACTCCACCTGCAGGAGGAGATACATGTGACAATATGACATGTTCAAATTACTATTGTAATGCATACAATTTTAAAAATGTAATTGAAAACGTATGGAAATAGAAATCCGAAAAGAGCAAAACTGTTACATGTTTAATTCAATAATATTGTGAAAATAACTTTTGACAGTCCATTTAAATAATAGTTTTCTATTTTTAAATATTTTAAAATGTAATTTATCCCTGTGATGGAAATCTTCAGTCACATGATCCTTCAGAAATCATTTTTCTAATATGCTGATTTGGTCCTCAAGAAACATTTCTTATTATCAACATTGAAAAGTTCTGCTGCTAAATATTTTTGTAGAAGTCATGCTAAGAATTTATTATATATATACAGTATAAATTTTTCCAGGATTCTTTGATGAATAGAGTTGAAAATAACCACATTTTCGAAATAAGTTTTTGTTACTAAGTGTCTTTACTGCCTCTTTTGATCAATGCATTATTGCTGAGTACAAATTAATCTTCATATCTTACTGATGCCAAGCTTTTGAACTGTAGTGCAAACTGAAAAAAAATCAGTTCACCAAGTGTGAATTTTTTGCAGGATTCTTGCTCAATCATATCTGCTTCAATATTATTATAGAAATTATTATCATTCATTTATAATGTTATGACAAATGATGCTAATATGCCATATTTTCAGTGAGAGCACTTATTCTTCACCAAGGAGTGTGATTACTTCAGCTTTCATTTGTACTACAATCCATAAATAATCCCATCTAACAATGGATCGGCGAGTCACAGCATTCTTGTGCAGTTAACTGTAAAAATGACAGCATTTCAAACTGGATGGAATAAGATAAGCACTCCAACATCACTGAGGCATAAAGCCATGTGGCTTAAATTAAAAGTTAAGGGACTGTTGTTCATGCAGTCTATTTGAGATGAGAACTCACACCATGTTGGTTTTTGTAGTTCATCACTTATAAGAATAAGTAAGAAGCAGATCAGTCTCATTCTGGGAAATTAAATAATTACAGCAAACTCCATATTCCATAAAGTCTAGGTCGTTTTCATTCAGCATGCTCAAATTCATGAAATAAGCTATTTTTCGATTTGGTTAAGAGTGGTGGTGAGAACCGGTTCTTTACAGTCATTCTAAAGAGCTAAGCTTTTTCTTGCAATACTTTAATAATTGCAAAAACACTTTTTCCTGCAACGTTTTAATCTGCTTGTGGGTTTTTGATTTTGCCCTTTCACATTCAGCGAATGATAGCTTAAAAAAGAAAATACTGACCTTTGGGCTTTAAAAATACTGAATAAGTAAGCTCAACATATTGCCCTCCCACAAACCTCAACAATACCTGACCTCTCTGGCCAATGGGCTGTCAGCATTTTGTAAGAAATGTGCCTATTCAACAGAGAACCTGGGGGTTTGAAGTTACCTCCGTCTTCCCTTTGCTTTGACAGGACCTCCTGGTGTCTTCGTCTGGGCCCCATTCCGTTGCCTAGGAAACCAAAATAAACCCCAAAAAAGGTGACTTGCTGCGATTCACAGTTGCCCGGCAGCTGTTTGCAATAAATCAGGAGCCAGGTTACGCAACTGTTGATGATAATATTGCATGTAGCCAGATGCATCAAAAGACATTAACCTTATTATGGTGTTTATTGTATAAACATTGATAAGTGGGCTAGCGGCTTAAAAGGGTAAGGTACCTAGACAGTTGGAATACTAGATGCAATTTGCATGTAAATACCATCCCCTAGTCTCATTCAAGCACAGAGCCCTCATCGTCTTCTCTTTTTTTCACCAGCGCAAGCCACTCCATTTTCCTCTGTCCAATTATACCCCTTTAGAGCTGCGTGTCCAGCCAACAACAATAGAGGCAGCACTTAAAAACTGCAATCCTGCTGTCTTAAGGTGGGCATATGCACAAAAACACACATACTTTTACAAATTACTCGGTTACAAGCCACAACCTTCATGTCCCAGCTTGAGATCCCATGGGTTTCAGATCTTGACTGAAACTCTAAATATAGTCCAATAGTTTGTATGGTCCACCAAGGGTATGCGAAGGTTCGACGGAAACACTAACCACAAGAAACCCTTCAGTGTGGATAAGAAGATAAGTGTAACCTGACGGATGGGACTGAATCATATAAATAAAGTAAGAATAAAGTACCTAAGGAAGACTAGATGGCAAAATAAGTAGGAAGAGAAAAAGTTTAAACTTAAATTTATGAACATCTCCAGACAAGTTAGTGTGCTTGAGAGAGATTCAAGATATTCTAGGCTAATTTTTCCCACCAGCCAATTAAAAAAAGTAAATATAACCAGTAATTATGTATTTAGACTTGCTTAAAGTGGGATTTCATGTAAACTATACAAGAGAGACCTTGGTTAAAGAATGACAGTGAAATCAAAACAAAATTAAAAGGAAAATGAAAACACAAATCTATTAACTATCAATTCAAAAATTGAGATGAATGTTCATCAGGCTAAATGGAAAGGAAATTTTAGATTAACTTACCGACCAATGTTACTGGACAAAGAAAAATACATCAATCTACAAGAAAATTAAACATCGAAATTCAAAAAGACTTTGCCCCACACCATAGATCTCAAATGTCATTTGTATTCCTGAATAGGAGAAACTTTGGCTAGTTAAAATGGCAAACTTCTTTTAAAGGCTACAGACCTAACACATTCAATAACTGTAATAAAGAACATACGCAAACATAAGAAACCCTTCAATGTACGCAGATTGTAATTGCTGATGGTGATTGGTTTATTGTATTAATAGTGTATTAATTAATGGGATGTCTTGAAGCACCATATCTGAGTATACAGTATGTGAATGAGATTTGAGAACTAAAGTAGAGGCAAAGATTTTTTTTTGTCATTTTAGAACGCTAGCAGCACCCTTTTCCATTTACTTACAACATATAGAAAAAAAGCTCATGAACCAATTTGCTAGAATTGTTTTTTCAAACTCAAAGAAAGTCATAAGGGCTTGAAACTACAAGGGTGAGTAAATAATTTTAGACTAACCATTTAATACAGAGAAAACTCCCAAATTTTCAATGATTAGATATATACATTTAGCTACCTCCTCGGTGGTCAAAGTAGTTAACAACATCCAATCTGTCAGGTATAACACAATGCCACACAGATCTGGTGCTCTCTTGTTTGTGTTTGCATTCATGCGTTTCAGGACTGAGGCATGTTTGTGATGGATGCCTAAGTGGTGAGTCATCGTTCAGGTCATTAACATCTTGTCTGTGAGCCCCTGTTTTCTGGAAGAATCCGTCAGCTTAACCCTGACCTTAGCCACGGCAGTCCCTCTCTTCACACCACATTGGAACAATGCCAGCCCTCCAATGCTTTTCCCAAAGACCATTCTGAAGAGGCAGGCTGTGAAAAGCACACTGTATGCCATGTTTGGCGAAGGCTTCAATGTGAAGCTGGAAACCCTGCCACCATTGGGGGGGTCAGTATCCACCAGGCAGTGGCGGATGGTGTTGGGAGAGCTTTTCACTGGTGGGAGGTTTGAACCTTTGAATGATAAATTACCTTTGACAAGCGTTATGCCAAAGAAGATGAGGTAATATATAGATTAAAAGCAAGCAGAGGCAATGACGTAATTGTTTGTTCATTAAGCCAGAGATTTCCCTTTTTGTCTTATATCCCCATAGCTGGATCAGTATGGCTCAAGTACGCTGTCATAAACACCAAACAGAAATTAGGCATTATTCTTATACTGGATTTCATACAAATATATATAATTAAATAATAATTGTTACAATAATTCACTTTGTTTCAAAATATAATAATGGTAATAATATAATGCGACATTGTTATTATTATTAAATAAATATATAATTTTGTTTCATTTCAACCTGAAAAAAGTCAGTTAAATAAATAATAAAACAGCTACAATAAATCACTTTTAGACTAAAAACAACTGGCACTGCGAGTGAAAAATACACTCATAAAGTAGCTTTCAGTACTCTAAAACTTTTGTTTGAGTAAAATAGAGACATATGCTAAGAAAGATAAACGACAGTTTCACATCTCTATGATGCTTGAATAACAAACGATGCACTATAAAGTAGTCCAAAATGCACTTTTTTTCATTTAGAATAGCTGTAAAATTCCCTAAAGGGTATAAAAGATGCTGAGATCACAGATGAGCATCCGTTTAGCTTACAAAGCTGTCAAAGAGAGAATCACGGTGAGGCATGTGAGCTTAGACTGTGCAGTCTAAAGTGGCTCTGCAATTTGATTTCACTAGTCTAATGAGGACACTGCACCGTGTATGTGCACTAGCTCAGAATTCACACTTAGCTCCACTATTTGTGGGATAATTACTCAAACTTCATCTGTTCTAATAATGGTGGCGGGACCAAGCGCCCTGCCCCTGGCATCTTCATGAAATACTATCATGAATTTTTCATGGAGGGATAAAATAGTTGGCATTATTTATACATAAATTAGCGATGCACAGAAACAACGCAGGGCAAAAAAATGCATTCCATTCACTTCAAGTATTGAGGAAATGCTAATACGAGCACAAGATAGGGGAGGATGGTGGAGAATTACCCAGTTTGCAGGCTGTGTGCTTCCGTTGATAAGGCTATTGTCTTGGTGGCACATTACAAGTGTTATAAATGAAAAGCATATCATGGGACACTGCACCTGTCCTCAGGGAAGCTTCAAGCACTTGTTACTTATCATTATGAAGACACATTTTCCTTTAGTCAGTTTAAAATGAATCTTTCCATAACATGGTGACAAATTAATATTTACAAAATATTCATAAAATATATCTCACTTAATCATACAAGATCATAAAAACTGCATGTATAATAAATTATATAATATGAAAAATATGAATAATTTAAACATTTACACATCATTATGAAAAAATATAAGCACATTTTAAAGCAAAAGGCTCAAACAAAACTCAAACCTTCCTGGCTTTTAAAGAACAGGCCTGGACACTGCGAGCACTTTTTAATTTCATGTAAACTTTTTTTAATTGGTCTTTTTTTTCTCCCCTGCAGATATAGTTTTGAATTTAATACTTGTCATCGGTTTTCCAACAACAGTCTTATACAGTATGTGAAACTAAAGCACCCTCTTAAGCATCCACTGAATGTAAAAAAAGAGGACAAATTAACAGATAAAACAAAGCCTGAAAGGATGTCAAACACAAATGTGTAATTTCTTTTACATTTCAACCAGAAAAAAAATCTTAATTCTTGTGTGTAGAAATTTAGGATAAAAATTAAGATCAATTTACTTGAAAACGATATTAAAGACTTGTCTTCAGGAACATCGTTAAAGTTTATTTTTCCTACTCCACTGCCAAATCAAGTCTTATCTTTCACAATTTTGGTTCTGAGGTGATATATATCACCTCAGAACCAAAATTGTGAAAGATAAGACTTGATTTATATATATATATATATATATTTTTTTTTTTTTTTAAGATGTTTACATATTTTACCAGAAAACAAATCAAAAATACTGAATTCTAATACTTGCAATGCAGGACTTGAGTTTGCGTGCACACTCCCTTCCCTCCATAACTTCACTGGCTTGGGAGGAAAATGTCATTTGCATTCTCATTAAGGAGGCCCCTGATTAAAGTGAGATGGCTCCGCCCCCATCTTGCTGGCTGGAGGTGTGAAGCTATCCGTCTCATTGGCGGATCTTCAAGGTCTGTGTGCTTCAATAGGCAACCCCTGGCACCGCCCTGTTTTGTCCTTTAAAAGAGTGCCCTATTCAAGCAGCCCCATCCCCATTTACCAGAGCCCTCAAAGATGTGACATGACTCTCAATACCTTCGCCTCATTGTCTGAGAACGCTGAACCTTACACAAGAGGGCGCAGATCCGCACTCTACCATCTCCTCCTCACAGCATTGAATCTACCACAGCCGTCTCTTCACATTCCAGCACAGCCTTTTCTCCCAACACCATATTCACCATCAGACAAACAGAGCCAGTGTAGCATGGGGGTGAACACCCAACTCTGTAGACCATGTTTTTTTCTAGAGGCTTGTGTGTGTGTGCCCAGGACATGCAAATAAGGAGCCCTCTGAAGGTTCACAGCTGTGCCGTCTGAACGCATTTACTTTAGGTTAGAAAAACAGGGTGAGAAATAAAGCAACAGGTCAGTGTCTAATGCATAGCTCCAACAATTTGGTTACACTACAACACTACGTATGTGGATGTGAGTGATGGCTTTAATTTAAGAAGGCCATTTTGAGTGAACCCAAATGCCTCAGCGAGTTACGAAACTCCCAAGCAAAAGTAAAGAGCAATGACCTGACCGACTGAGGCACTACGGCACCACGGTGCTTTTCTGATACAGGTTTGAGTACATATTTAAGCATAAATCTCAATAAATTTAATTAGATTTACCCTATATATATATATATACCGTATATATATATATATATATATATATATATACCGTATATATATATATATATATATATATACCGTATATATATATATATATATATATATATATATATATATATATATATATATATATATATATATATATATATAAACTCTCACAACTCTCATTCTCACAACTTTGTTTTCCACCTTGTTTCCAATGTATTTTTAATTTTGCTGGAAAACAAGTTCTCATTAAGAAAATTATTTTACAGTGTTAATTTTTACAATGTTTTTTGTTTTATTGAATTTGACAAAATACCATTAAATCTAATAATAATCTAATAATAATATTCTTAATTTAATAAGAATTTACTTTTCTACTTCTGCTTTTTACACTTTTCTTTATTCTCTTAAACATTTTGCCTCATATTCATTATCCTTCACAAATAAAAAAAAATCTTTTGTTAACAAACATTTTCGTCAGCCATTTTGTAACAAGACACAATGGAATGCCTGCTGCAAGTCAAGTGAAATCATTTTTTTCAGAGGCATTTCCCGCAGGGTTTCATTGCTGCAGTCTCCTACTGTTTATATGTCACAAATTAGCCCACCAGTGACAAAGACTGCATAAATAATTAAATCTGGGCAAATTGCAGAGGGAAATTAATCATGAGTGGGTAGGATGAAATCAGCCCATATTCATCAAACTCTGAGGTCAGAGAGTTGAAACCTGCACCTTGGGCGACCGCTGAGTGATCATATCAAAAAGAAGACGCTTACCGTTGCTTTTCTTCATTTTGATCTCCAGTCTGGAGCATCCTTTTCCTAAGGCCCCAGCCGTCCCACGAGAGCCAAAATATGAAATATGTAGCGCGCCTCAGAGCTGCTGCCATGATCCTGCGAGCCTCTGTCAGATCATTAGAATAAATGAGAGCAGCAGCCACCATTGTGCTCATGCATTTCCATCTGTTGAGCCGGATGCTGTTTCATAATCACCGTAGAGTATTTGTGAACACTGAACATATTTCTAACCAAAACAAAACCAGAGCAGAATCTAAACAGCTCTTGTTCCCAGCTGCTATTTGTTCACGTCGGGTACTTCCTGTTTTATTGGTAACAGCTGAAGAGGGCAGTCACCTCTTGACCACAGGGGTCTCTGTCCAAAGCAGCTGTAACAATGTCTACTGAATGCATTCGTACAGAGCGCTCTCATGGTCTGTTGACAGGGAGCAGAGAACTCTGTCTTGTCAATGCTGAGGTTGGCAGCTCGGATGTTTGTATTTTGGAAATAGACTGACCAGTGTACCTTTCAGTGCAAATGTGTGTGAATTCTGTGTGTAGAGTGACGTTTTATTGACCTCTGAGGATGGTGAGAGAGACCCCAGGGAGGATGGGAAAGATTAGGAGAATTTGTGATCAGCCATACTTTCATGTGTTACAAGGGGTCATTCATATTTTGTAGAATGCTTTAACCACAATGTTTTGGCCACACAATGAAAATAAATGGCAATGACAACAAATTTTTTAATCTTTCAGGACTATTCTTTTTATACCTCTAATTATTCTTTATAATCTGAGGTCAATTGGCGAATTCTTTAAGAGAAAAGCATCTGACTGGGTTCCTGATGGTGCTTTGGGCCCTGAAATGGGTCAGGACCTTCAAAAGATTACCCATTTTTTACACCACCTTTACAGTTCTTGATAGCCAAATTGAAACACTGTGTATAATGTCAGGGGAAATGGTGAAAAAAAAGAAATCAGGCATGACCCTATTTCGAGGAAATTTTCAAGGCGGTTCATTGTAGACCCACATAATGAAAGGTTAATCTTAAATGCTGTTATCTTGGCCACGCAAAATCCACCAGAAGGAAGGCTGTAACATTAAGATTAAGATTAATCTCTCAGTTTAGGTTTACCAGTATAGCTTTTCCTTTATTTATTTTATGACAAGCATTGATTTATTACCAAAATCCCTCATACATTTTCAGAGGCTAAATGAAAGATGCCCAGTTGCATTCTAGTGGTGTCTGCCATGACATTTAGGCCCGTTTTAAAAACAAAAAGCTAAAGCAAAAGTTACACACCAAAATTGATGCTTTCCTTAGTAAGAAAGACTAGTGCATTGTATACTACTGTTCAAAAGTTTAGATTTTTGAAAAAATTATGCTCACAAAGGTTGCATTTTTCGATCAATAAAAACACTAATGCAAAATATTATTGCAAAAATACAATTTCTGTCAGGACCACTATCATCAAACACGATTGACAATTAGCATACAGTTTGGATTGGCGGTATATGGTTCTGTTCTGGGCAAGAACTCCCTGCGCATCCATGCAGTCTAGCGTGAATAAGAGCAGGGAGAGCAGCAATAACCCTCGGTTAGGATAAACAGAATATAACCAACATGAATGTATTGCAGATATTATTAATTCAAGATTTTAAAGTACAACATAATTCAAGAATGTATTCTGATTCAAAGGGCACTCAGAATGCCAAATCCTGACTGACGAGAGGAGGAACTGGGGATGGTGGAGGGTAATTAGCTCCTGAGAAACGCGATAGCTGCTGATAATACCGAAGTAGCTTATATATGTGTACAGTGATAGGCGTCATATTCCTATAGGTAGACGTGAGTCAGCTGATGCGGGCTTGACTAACGTAACCTGCCAGAACTGCCGCTATGCTTAATTTATTCCTGTTACGGTAAAACTGAATTTTCAGCAGCCTGTCTCTTCAGTGTCACATGATCTTTCAGAAATAATTCTAACATACTGATTTGGTGTTCAATAAATATTTCCCATTATTAATGTTTCTGCTTAATATTTTTGTGGAAACTCTGATACATTTTTGTCAGGATTCTTTAACAAATAAAAATCTAATTTATTTAAAAGACACGTCTACAAAGTTACAAAACATACTGTAACTTTTGGTCAATTTAATGCATTCTTCCTGAATAAAACTCTTTCAAAAATCTTACTGATCCCAAACCTATGAACAGTAGTATATAATTAGCTTCTAATACACAACAAATGACAACATAGAAAAAATAGCCGCTAGCCATTCTAATACAATTGTGTCCGACATAAAAAACATGACAATACATCAAACACTTCCCCACGGTTCACATGGGTCTATGCATGAACTTGGACCACAAAACTATGAAGCGAATCAGACTGAGCAGTGGCTGGAATCCTCAATGGTATTAAAATCTTATCCTTTTCTTTCCTTCAGTGTACTTTATGTACTTGCCTGACACAAAAACAAAGACAGATTCCATTGAGAGATGGAGGCAGGATGCCATTATGAGTGTGCGTTTGCATGCTAGCGAGTGCAGTGGAGAGGAGAGATGATGGAGACTTGAGATAAACAATGACAGATTCCTCAAACTAACATACTCCTGCATGACCCATCTGTTTACATTCTGGTCCAGTCGAATCAAGGGCTTCATCTCATTCGTGGCTCCTCATCAAAAGTGAATAATCCTTTCCCATAGCTCTTCATCCCCATACATAACATCACATCATTCCACAGTGACCCTAAGGTCAAGCTTCTGGTCGTGTCCCATCTCGAGAAGTTCTGGGCCTCTGATGTGTCAGATCTAAGCTTCTCAACATTCTGAGACCCTCGGCTATATCATACCCTACCATTCAGAAGTTTAGATACAACAGTTTGTTCTTTATTTTTACTATTTTCCACATGTTAGAGAAACAGTAAAGTCATTGAAAATTTTAAATTACACAAATTATATATTGATTAATTTTAAACACATCAAAACTCTTTAATTTTTATAATATAAGTTTTCTTTTAGCATATATACTCATGACATACGTTAACACTTTAGTTCAGGGTCCAGTTCTCACTATTAAATAGTTGCTTGTTAGCATGCATACTACTAGGATATTGGCTTACTTATAAAACTCACATTAATGCCTTATTCTGCATGACTATATTCTACATCCCTAATCCTACCCATACCTAAACTTAACCACTAACTTACTAACTATTAATGACCAGTAATTAGGAGTTTGAGTCAAAAGTCGTAGATAACAGTTAGTTAATAGAGGGTATATTCGTGACGTCACCATCGACCGGAGTGACTGCGGTCACGCCCACTTAGTGGCAAAAAGACTGAGCGGTAGCATTTGTTTTCAGCGTGAATGCCGCGAAAAACACACAAAACACATCTAAAACGGGAAAGAGCTTAGCGATTGACTGTACAACTATGTTTAACAAGAAATCTGAGGTAAATGTTTTACAGGCTGCTGAAAGCTACAGAACAGAGACGCAAATGGATCGCTGTAATTCATAGAAACAACTAGACTCCAGGCAGAGAAAGGTGGATTTGTAGTTATCTTTTTTGTCAATATGCTGAATTTAGGGGTAAAATCATACCCTATATGTTGTATTGTTATATTGTATTGACAACTCAATTAAATATTTACCGTTTTATATTCTGCATAATTGGGCCTTTTTAAATAAACATTGACAAAAAACTATACAAGTTTTAGGGCTGGACGATATGATGATACAGTATATATAACACTGATATAAGCGATCACCCGGATTTAGAACTACCTACATTGTTTTTATATAAAGCGTTCACAGGCAAATTTTCTTCAAGTATTTCCACATCAACCCTCTATAGTGAGAATTGGACCCTGATCTACTGTATAGTGTGACCAAAAATTCACATATGCGCCAAATTCTTCAATAAAATAAAAAAATGTATTATAATTATAGTTGATGTGTATGTAGGCACAATTTATATTGGTCTACAAAACATTTCAAGGATGTAAGCATAGGCCTCCAGATCAAAGATCATTAGAAACTCTAACAGATCTGTCCGACTACGTCTGTGTTTTTGTGAATGGAGAAATTATTCCAGTTCATTTCGCAAAAAAGCATTTAGATGATGGCTAAACTTTTGTTTTTCGGAACAGCATGGCGCACGATCATCTATTTTCACATTAGATACAGCCACAATGTAAATGAATAGCCATGAGCATATAAATTGAATACTATAGGCTTTGAGAATGAATCATTATGATATTTTTCCTGAGCAATTGCATTAGTAAGATATGATAGATTCAAAATTGTCTGTGGAGGCTCTGGCTGGCTATATGCTGCAGCCACAGTTCTGAGAGACTAAGTTCATCTCGCATTGTAAACTGATCTGTGCAAATTTGGTTAATTTGCGCAAATGTGTACCAAAGGGACGGGATCATCAGTCGAGAAGGAAAGAGAAGCTGACAGAAGCTGTGTTTTGTATTTCTTTTCTATTGCTCGTGTAATATAACCTACTTGCAGCATGAAGGAGTCTCAAGGAGGTACAGAAAGAGCTCAGTGTGTGGGTGGGACCCAATCATGGTACCTTGGGATCCCCCATTGTGCCGAAATAGTAATGCCAAAATCATCAGACGTTCCTGATCCCATGAGACAGCTGGTACCCCATGAGGTGGAAACAGTGGGATCCTGCTGCCTTATGCATCAGTTTAGATCTTGGGAAAGAGCAGCCGCAACACAGGGCGCACAGACACCATGGACTGATCTCGTCAAAAACACTTTCTCAGGATAGACAAGTTTGGCATCTTGGGGAAAATAAGCCTACTGCATTGATGATGGTGGTAGTGATATAAACATGGCATGCTTTTCATTTATCAATCGTGTCTATGCACCCTGGGTTGATTCATAATGCAGTAGTTAAAAATAATGATAAAAAAAAGAATGTCACCATAGGCCCAGGTAAATCAAATCGCTGGAGTTCAAAGTGAGAAGATATACTACAAGTCAAAAGTTTGGTTTTAGATTTTAAGAACTGAAATGGAGATATGGGAATTAAGGAAAGAGTTTTCTTAACTATCTGGTCCAAAGGGATATTATATATATATATATATATATATATATATATATATATATATATATATATATATATAGATATAGATAGCAGTGGCGGCTGCTGGTCTCTCAAAGCGGGGAAGCTCATTTTCGGACTACATCATAGAATTGTCCATTTATTTAAACGTAAATTCTGCCCTGCGTTCCTTTTCAAGAAAATGCTCTGTGACCCTGTCGTACCAACTAGGCGTCTTTTCCAGTGACTTGACCAGTGTCCTCTCAATGGCCAGCAGAGCTAGGCTGCTTAAACTGCCTTGGCCCATTGTGTTACGGGTGTAGGACTTGAGCCGGCTTTAAACAGGAGAAGCTCCTTTCTACACCTGCAGATGTAGCTCCAATTGTTGCCACTAATGAGAACAGTTTGTAAAGCTGAGGCATTGCACTGTCCAACTCCATGTTTTTAAGGAACACCAAGTAATCACACAGCTGGAAATACTTGCCTCATGTCATCAAATTTCCCTGGATTGACTAATTCTAAGAAGAGCATACTTTCCAAATTTGAAAAACGTTGAGGAATCTGCTCCAAGATGTTATCAAGGATCGCCATGTACAGATTTCTGTAGCGCTCTTGGGGGTCCTGCAATTGGGTCAGACGGTGCTTTCTCATGGGCTCATCTCGTGGGTCTGATTTGAGATCTGCTGTTTTGGCATAAACAGCTTGGAAAGCCCCCTCTGACCTCTTCTTTTTGACAAATGCAAGAAGAGACTCAATTCTTTTCTTGCAGTAGAGAACATCCATTGCCCTCTGCTGAACAATGTCAAAGACCACAACAGGCTCAGAGAAGATTTGTTCATATGTGTACAACATGAACACAAACTCAAAATCCTCCAGTTTCCTCACAAAGCCTTTGGCACAATCCAGTGTATCATCATCCATTGTCGTATCTGCAATGATGTTATCAAATGTCTGCAGGAGGCCATCATAGTTGTTTGCCACAGTGCTCACTATCCGTGATGTGAAATTCCATCGAGTAGGAGCGTTTCTGGGCAACCTTGAACAGCCTGCAGACTCCAGAAAAGACGCCCTCTTTGTGGATTTTGAAAAAAATGTGGCAAACCCAGAGAGTGATGCAAAAACATTTCTGCACTCAGGCAAGCATTTAGCCCCCTGTGACAGCACCAGATTCAGTCTGTGTGCATAGCAATGCACAAACATTGCACTGGGGGCTATTGCTTTCACTTTGGACTGCAGACCATTGAGAGCTGAAGCCATGACAGCAGCTCCATCATAGGTCTGTGCCACAAGCTTATCCTTAAAATTGTAGCCCTGCATGTTCTCATTTAATACATCAAAAACGGACTGAGCATGTCGCCCCTCAGAAACATCAAAAAATCCAATAAAGCGCTCCTGAATTTTACCTGCACTATCCACATAGCGAACAATGACAGAGAGTTGGGCACGACAGGATATATCAGTTGTTTCATCCACCTGCCATCCAAAAAAGGGAGCATCCTGAATTTCATCTCTGATCTGATCCGAAACGGTGGCTGCAAGAGCAGAGATCAAGTCATTTTGAATAGTATGGGACATACCAGAAAACACAGTTGAGCACTCAAATTGTGTGGACAGGACAGAGTCATATTTAGCTAATGTTTCTGTGAACTCCCTGTAATTCCCCTTGTTGGATGATTCACTACTCTCATCATGTCCCCTAAATGACAGCTCCTGCCGGCCAAGCAAGGATGTCACATCAATAAGGCGGTTTAGGAAGGCCCTGTTTTTTTTTTACTGTTTCATTATGTTTAGCCACTTCAATGCCAGCACCTTTATTGATTGCATGCTCAAACCTGATCCTGCCCATGCAACTTAATCTTGCACATGCACTCACATGTTCATGGCTCTTTTCATGTCTTTTATATGCCCTGTCAAACTTTGACAGATCTTCAAACCCCACCTTTGACCAAACAACACATCCGTGAGATGGTTTCATTAAGAGGCATGGCCAGCAGTACATTTTATTTGTCACAGCACTTCCAGTCAGCCAGCTAATTTTGTCATACCAGGAGAGTTGAAAGGACCTGTTATTTTTCCCTATTTTTTGCACTAAATTAAACAGAAGGGCAGATCAACACCTAAGATTGATTTTAAGCTTTTCCTAAAGCTTTTTAAACTTCGCCAAAATCAGGTCGACAATATTAGCACTGTCTGACATTGTGTGCAGTTTCAACCACGCTAGCATTGACTACTATATGAATGAATGAATGAATGACGATCAAAAAAAATTATTAAACTGGCTAAAACTCAAACAAGGGATGTGGTGTGTAACTGTGAAATATATAAATGAAAATTGGCAATTTCGCACGCCAATATCAAGAAATAGGTTGCAGCAGTTTGTCTTTTGACTACACTTAAGAAATCCGCGATGGGACTGAGCGCAAATAGCTTCAGCGACTTCTTATAGTACAAAATAGCTGTCAGTCAAAAGGAGATGCAGTCTTTCGACAGATCCTCCAATCATCACGCAGACGCCCGGACTCCAGGCCAGCCCACTTCTCTATTCACCCCAGAGACGCTGAGCGTCCGTGGGCGGGACATAATCGCAGCATTTATCCAATGACCATCTAGTTTCGAAGCACTGAAAAAAACTGTTCTAAGCAGCCCCATTGAAGTCAATGGACGCTCAGCTTCAATGGGGAAATGCCATACGGAAATGTACTGTGATGCTACGAGACTGTATGAGAAGGAAATCGAGTCAGCCGACCTGCTATACGTTTCTGATTCTGAACAAACTCGTCTTCGAGATTAACTTGTTCTAACGCATTTTTAGTCAATAAAATATTAACACAATAGTACATATTTGACCATTATTTTTTTGACATTATACAGGGGAAGCAGAGTTTCCCTTGCAGTCTTAAAGAAATCGCCTCTGATAGATAGATAGATAGTCGCTGTTGGGCAGAAACTTTGTGTGTCCAAGGCCGCTACTTTTCATGAAAATTGGAAAAACACTTTTTTGAATAATTAAACACTGTGCTGGCAAAGTGGATATTGTGGCTTTATAAGGCCAGACACTTGATTGTGTCATTATATTATTATTATTAATATCATTTTAACAAAATCAAGCTCAAATGGAGTTAAGAGGTTTTTGACCAGCGAATGTCAGACGTGTTTTTGATCATCATTACAACAGCTGCAACTGAGGCAGTAAGTGCACTGCGTAATGTTTTCATCAATTTACAGGTTACAGTGTTTATTGTAGCTATGTAGGTGCTCAGTTTCTTCTGTCATTTGGCCAAAATCTCAAAGATGAAGTGCTACACACAGGCTATTGAAGACAGTATTGACTCCACGACAAAAGCTAGACTAAAGATACTCTTCTCTGCTCCCCAATTACATAAAACATTAGCCTTTATATAAAGTAAGTAAAGAAAACACTACTTATTCAAACAACCAGTTCAAGCTCAGGCGGTGCACAATGCGAGCAGCACTTCATTCAGGATCGAGGCGGGGTAGAGTTATGAGGTTTGACTGACAGTTTGAGGATCCAATGGATTTAGGAGGTTTAGTTAAACTCTTTTTAATACTGTTCATACGTTAAATATTTGCAAAACCCACAGGAAGACGTAAAGGATCACCAATATTAATGATAAGAGCAGGGAGAGCAGCAATAACCCCCCTTAGGGTAAACAGAATAGAACCAACATGAAAGTATTGCAGATATTATTAATTCAAGATTTGTAAGTACAACATAATTCAAGTAATTCGGGTAATTAGCTCCTGAGAAACGCGATAGTTGCGCTGATAGGCGTCATATTCCTATAGGTAGACGTGAGTCAGTTTAGAGTCAGCTGATGCGAGCTTGACTAACGTGACCTGCCAAGACTGACGCTACGCTTAATATATATAATATAAAAAAATGTTGTTTTAAAGAATTTCATATGCATGCATACATTTTACAAAACTAAAAGTATTTAGAAATCAAATAAGAAACAAACTCTAGTCAAGCATGTCCAATTTTTTACAGATAGTGTATGTTATACCGGGACATGGCAAATTTCCCTTATTCATAGTTTCACGGAAATGAGGACAGCAGGTGCAATACCCATGGGTCAGTTCAGTGAATAACTCAAAGGGTAAGAATCAGCTTTTTTGCACCCCATCCCAGCTTGGGTAAAGTTGAAAAGGCTCGTCTGAGCTGTTGCCAACGGCAGCATGTTTGGCACCAAGACGTACATTTCTGAGATGATCTGGCTTTCTGTCAGCCCCTTTACACTCCTGGCAGAGAGATGCAGGATAGCTCTAATGGTGTGGGGAGAAGGACAAAAGGAGGCGAGAGAGGTGGCACACAGGTGGAAGTGTGGACAAAAGTACAGCAAGCAGAATGAAAAGATGAAAAATGTGTGAATGTGATGGGAATGATTGAATGAGACATCAGTGTGCTCAGTGACAATGGCTTATTCTAAGAATAAAATGAAAGAGTATAATAGAATCTCTTGCTGCAAAATATGATATATAGGTGCTGACACCCTAACAAAAATGTTCATGGTTGCTGGATGGTAATCAAAGCGTCTGCCAAAAATACAAGTGACTTTTTCATTGGTTATCCGTAAGTTTGAATTTTGTCCTTGTTTGTATTTAAATGAGCTTTTGTACACCTGTAATTTTTTTGCCCTGATGAAGGCCTGTGCACCAAAACGCATTGGCAAAATAAAGAGCAATATCTTTTCAGCTCCATTTATCTGACTGTTTCGATCTCTCCATTTCGCAAGAGTATCTGGTACTGTCCCAAATAATAATTACATCAGCTTTTGTTATTAAATTAAATTCAGAGCAAATTTCTATAAAAGATCTAAACCTGAAGTAGCTTCCTTAATTAGCCCATAAGATATTAATACACATCTCTTTAATATCTCAATTCCTTCTAGCAAGTTAGCAATGGTATTAAAGTAAGAGCAGATGGAGACCTTTGCTTAAGACTCAATGCTGAAAAGAGTTGTCCTCAATTTTTTTGTAAAAACTGGTCAATTTTTTCAGGATTCTTAAACTTAAAAAACAGCATTTAGTTGAAATAATAATTAGTTTTTTGTATGAATTCGATTGCTGAATAAAAGTATTCATTCAAGCATTCAAAAGTATTCACAAAAAACACCTTACTGACCCCAAGCTTTTGAATGGCAGCATAAAATCAAATGTTTCTCATCAATGCAATCGAGACCAAGTACTCAAATAAGTCTCAATATGTGACCTTAGTCATTTTTTTTTTTTTTTTTCATTTCATGGATTAACTTTAGTGACACTAACTCTATAATTACGGTGTTTTGTCAATGGGTTTCAATTCAGAAATCCATGCTTTGTGTTGTCAGGTTAATTCTGTCACCAGCTGATTTCTTTCATTTATGGAATTTCCTTTAACTTCCCTCTGGTATCCAGTGTCTCATTCCTCAACCTCTCGCATGTGCCCATTTTAATATTCTCCCCCTGTGTGCTGTTTAGGCAAAGACACTCTCAAAAGCTGGCAAGTTGCTTATCGATTTGGACCCGATTTGGACTTGTGATGCTCCAGTTACTCGAAATGAAGAAAGATCTGCCTTGTTTATTCACAGTTTGAGATCGCCCAGGAAAGATACACAGGCGAAGGTGAGATGGAAGAAAATTAAATTGCACCTAATCCTCTCCACTGGGACAGCGGAGAAAACTGCTACAAATTTAGTAACGCTTTTGAAACAAAACACTAGACGCAGACATGGGGATATGTGAATGGAGTGACTTATTTAGTCCCTGTTTTTGTAGTGCAAACAGCTGTGCATTTGGGTATCTAAGGTGAGTGAGAATGAAACTGACTGATACAGTTTATTGACTGACTCAAAGCTTATTTTCGAACACAAGCTGCTTCATGCATGAAACATCAGTGGTCTTCGAGTGAGAGCATTTAATAAATGTGTGGTGCATCTCCAAGACAAGGCAGAGAGCTTACTGGAGGAATAAAAGAGATATATGCAACCACAGGAACAGGTGGGAAAGCCACCACAGTCTCATTAGCTTTATTTAGACCCCAGACAGTTCTGGCTGACCTTATTGGGGTTTTAGAACCAAACCACAGTAAACTCTTTGTACATTCGCCCCTTGCTCTCTGTGCCAGACAATGCCACTACCTTTGAAGTTTGTCCAGGCGGTTTTGGGAGCTGACCCATTAATTTCAGAATCAATAACCATAAGCCACCACTCTCTAACACCAAAAGGCTTGATAGCCCTAGCAAAAAAGTTACAAAGGCCACATCAAGCAGGAATCATGATCTAGTAGAAGAGAGCGAGCGTTATGAAACACGGTAGGTCTGTATCTTACCTGTATTAATGAAATGTTGCTTAGATTTAGTCTGAACAGGTAGTTTCTGCAGACAAAAGGAAAGAGAGATTGCAAAAGGTTAGTTTGATATAATCTATCCACTGGAAAGACTCAATGACACATGACACATTCAATTTCGTTCAATGAAAATATGGTGAGAGAAATTAAAAATAATTTATATAATTAAAAACATTTCTTCTTGTTGAACTTTCCTTCTTATTTATATTAACAGCATAACAATTTGAAACACAAATGGAAATGTGTAGTTAAAATTTTTTTTTTTTTTAAATATACAGGTCCTTCTAAAAAAAATAGCATATTGTGATAAAGTTCATTATTTTCCATGATGTAATGATAAAAATTAAACGTTCATATATTTTAGATTCATTGCACACCAACTGAAATATTTCAGGTCTTTTATTGTTTTAATACTGATGATTTTGGCATACAGCTCATGAAAACCCCAAATTCCTATCTCAAAAAATTTGCATATTTCATCCGACCAATAAAATAAGTGTTTTTAATACAAAAGTCAACCTTCAAATAAGTATGTTCAGTTATGCACTCAATATTGGTCGGGAATGCTTTTGCAGAAATGACTGCTTCAATGCGGCGTGGCATGGAGGCAATCAGCCTGTGGCACTGCTGAGGTGTTATGGAGGCCCAGGATGCTTCGATAGCGGCCTTAAGCTCATCCAGAGTGTTGGGTCTTGCGTCTCTCAACTTTCTCTTCACAATATCCCACAGATTCTCTATGGGGTTCAGGTCAGGAGAGTTGGCAGGCCAATTGAGCACAGTAATACCATGGTCAGTAAACCATTTACCAGTGGTTTTGGCACTGTGAGCAGGTCGTGCTGAAAAATGAAATCTTCATCTCCATAAAGTTTTTCAGCAGATGGAAGCATGAAGTGCTCCAAAATCTCCTGATAGCTAGCTGCATTGACCCTTCCCTTGATAAAACACAGTGGACCAACACCAGCAGCTGACATGGCACCCCAGACCATCACTGACTGTGGGTACTTGACACTGGACTTCAGGCATTTGCTTCTCCCCAATCTTACTACAGACTCTGGCACCTTGATTTCCGAATGACATGCAAAATTTGCTTTCATCCGAAAAAAGTACTTTGGACCACTGAGCAACAGTCCAGTACTGCTTCTCTGTAGCCCAGGTCAGGCGCTTCTGCCGCTGTTTCTGGTTCAAAAGTGGCTTGACCTGGGGAATGCGGCACCTGTAGCCCATTTCCTGCACACGCCTGTGCACGGTGGCTCTGGATGTTTCTACTCCAGACTCAGTCCACTTCTTCCGCAGGTCCCCCAAGGTCTGGAATCGGTCCTTCTCCACAATCTTCCTCAGGGTCCGGTCACCTCTTCTCGTTGTGCAGCGTTTTTTGCCACACTTTTTCCTTCCCTTGATACAGCACTCTGGGAACAGCCTATTTGTTCAGAAATTTCTTTCTGTGTCTTAACCTCTTGCTTGAGGGTGTCAATGATGGCCTTCTGGACAGTAGTCAGGTCGCCAGTCTTACCCATGATTGCGGTTTTGAGTAATGAAACAGGCTGGGAGTTTTTAAAAGCCTCAGGAATCTTTTGCAGGTGTTTAGAGTTAATTAGTTGATTCAGATGATTAGGTTAATAGCTCGTTTAGAGACCCTTTTCATGATATGCTAATTTTTTTAGATAGAAATTTTGGGTTTTCATGAGCTGTATGCCAAAATCATCAGTATTAAAACAATAAAAGACCTGAAATATTTCAGTTGGTGTGCAATGAATCTAAAATATATGAAAGTTTAATTTTTATCATTACATTATGGAAAATAATGAACTTTATCACAATATGTTAATTTTTTAAGAAGGACCTGTATATATTACATGGATATTGGCTGTTTGCTAGTACTTATATAGACAAAAGAAAATAGTTAGTTAATAACTACCCAATTCCTACCCAATACCTAAATTTAACTACCATACAAACTATTAATAAGCAGTAATTAGGAGTTTATGGGAGCAAAAGTTATAGTTTATAATAGTTAGTATAGAGTGAGAACTGTAACCTAATCTAAAGTGTGACCTAAGTTTTTACCTCGCTCCCACTATAAGTTCATTCCTGGTGAGGTCAAGGGTCAGTTGGGAGTAGTCCCTTACACCAGGATGGGAAAAAGTGGCGATCAAAGGACTTAGAGCTGAAAGACAAAAGAAAACCAGGTATATTAGTGATACAATAAGACATTTCATAAAGTGATAGGCATTTGACAAACCTTAAAAGTTCAGATATATCAGAGCATACAAAATAAAATTCCATTAAAGAATTCATGGTTTAGCATAAAAGATGGATTAAGCTCAATGAGTTACGCAATGGAGGTCACTAATCCAGGAAAATGCTTGTAGTTTCTTCCCATGAGTTCCCAAGAACATGTGAGGAGGACCAGAGAGCTTCGCTCAAATCTAGCTGGGCCTCTTCAAGGATACTGATCCTAATTCAACATGACACTTAGTCAAAACGCTGCTTACCCAAGAAATCTCGGACCATTAAAGCACTGTTTGATACAAAGTTTCAGAAAATCAAAACAATTTGCCCTGGCAGACTCTTACAGCACAGACTGGGTCTATTAAAGTGGAATTACATGAGACAGAAAGAGCATTATGTAAATATAAAAACCACTTGATCTATTGTTAACCTTAATGTGGCTTAGTAAATGGGATTTCACTGTAAAGGAAACAAAAGATTTGTTATACTTCCATACAGAATAGGATTTCTCAGCGGTATTCTGGATATGACATGCCCAGATAAAATTCAGAAATCCTTCCCTAATATTACATAATTTAGTTTTCAAATGTTGTTTGTACTCTGAGGGTTCAAATTGCATGTCAGACTCAAGTATCACTTTACTCAGAAGGGATAAAAGCACAACTCTTACCATTCATGACCAATTAGTCAACAAAAATAACTCACAGTGCAATGTACTTCACAAGATAAAACTTCCAGAAAAACAACAATAAACATTTAATATATGGGAATACATAAAGTAAACAAAAAAAGTAAATTGTTAATTGTATATGTTAATGGTATGTGTGTGAATTATATACAATTCAGAATTCCTCTATTAAACATACATAATTAGGGTTAGTTTACAGAACAATGTACTAAAAATGGAAAGGTTTTTCCTTTGCGTTTTCACATACAGACGACAACGTCATCAAAACGATCCCCGTTCCCACGCATCCACGAAAACAGACTAAAAATGCTGTTTTTCACCAGCGTATTGATGCAGCTTTCTCACACTATTGGTCAGTGCAGCGGTGAAACTGGTTTCCATTAACAAGCAATCCATAAATACCACTTCACACAGTCCGAATCTATCACAGGGGATGGAGTCATCCAGATGCTGGGGTCATTCAAAACAATCAGTCATTCACATGGGAACATGAATGACATGAATGTAAGAGTATGTTTGCATAGAATTTACAGGAAAAGATGGAAAAATCTTCTGCTATGACACTAAATTAATATATTAACAAACTGAATGACTGGAACCATATGGCTATATTATTCAGGCATTATTAATGGAAAAATAATGACAGGGCAACAAACACTGTACACATCTGTACTATAGGCCTACCCCATCCACAAGCATCCATCTCACCCGTGTTAAAATGTTGTTATGAACTTTGATCACTCTATAGAACGTGTTCAGAGAGAATCATAGAACATTTTATTGGATATCATACATCAAGAACAGTTACAGCAGTCTTACAGACAGTGATTAATGACAGAGAGGATCAAGACAGGGTCTATTTTATATTTATATATAACTGTAGTACAAGCTTGAAGCTTGTGGAGTTTATCGATCCGTTACTGTAGGTCAGGAGTGAGACAGCTCACAGTCTATAATATAATACAGGGGTTTACAACCTTTTATGTCAGCAAACCACTGACCCAAATTATTTACTTAAAGGTTAGGGCTTTATTTAGACCATAATAATTCAATAAATCATTTGAATGGTTGCAAGTTCATTTGTAGGTTGTTTCATTTATAAAAGGTGAAAAAAAAAACATTATGCACAAAGAAAATAGTACTCATTTTGGCTACGTTCACAGTGTAAATTTTTGGGATTGGCAACCTTATTTACTAACAGGTGTGAGTCTCGAATACTGTCTGTATGAACAGGAATCAAGCTCATATTCTCTTACCATTAACCATAGTGACAGTGACCAAAGTAGTATCAAAGATGTCAAAGTCCATAAAACTAAAAAATCTTATGACTTAAAGGGATAGACAAAAATGACAATTCTGTCATTAATTACTCACCCTCATGTCGTTCCAAACCCATAAGGCTTCCGTTCATCTTCGCAACACAAGTGAAGAACCTTTTGATTAAATCTGAAATCTTTCTGTCCCTAATTGACCGTTAAGCAAGTTTCGCAACTACCACTTTGACGCTTCAAAAAGTTCATAAGGAGATCTTAAAAACAAATCTATATGGATTGAGCGGTTTAGTCTCAATTTTTCTGAAGAGACTCGATCACTTTATATGATGAACAGATATAATTTAGGCTTTTAATCACAACTAATGTGTGAAATGATCAATGTTTATATGTGTAAAAAAGCCTAAAATCAACCTGATTATATAAAATGATCGGGTCTCTTCAGAAAATTTGGACTAAACCGCTCAATTCATATGACGCAACCAGCTAACCTTGATCAATGAGCTTCATAAGAAAAACCAAACTAGTTGACCAGCATTTTCTGCCGGTTAGACCAGCAACAAACACGAAAAAAAAAACAGAATAGACTTGTTAGGACCACCATGAAAATATATTCCAGTTTTAGCCAGGTCCTGCAGGGCATGAGTGTGAATGCTTCACACACACAAAAAAAAAACGCAAAACAGGTGCACTGCAAACCGCATAGATTGTGCAGGTTGAGGGATTGTCATGATAACCTCAGAGTCCCCTGAGTTAGTCCCAACCACACCAGAGTTAAACGTCAGGCGCAGCATGAAAAAGCTGATCTTTGCAAAAGCAAACAGACTCAGCTGTATGTCCTCCAGGGCTCAAATACTTTAACCACTAAACTATCATAACATAAACAGCTCTAACTCCCCTTCGTGATTTTTTAAGAAAATCAACAAAGAGTGTGTCCACCACCACATTGAGAGTTGAGGTTATCTGAATGTTTGTTTTTATTTTGCTAACAGAAGTTGTGATCGTAAAATGTCCTTTCTAATGGACTTCTAAGCCTCGGTGAGTTTTGTATAAACGGTGGTTTTATATGCACGGATAGCTTCCACACATCATCAAGTCTGCCTGGCGTCCAGCAATCCATATGCAATAAAAAGGGATAAATATGAGGGCCGGGCCAGAAAAGGGTTGATGGACGATTATTACATTTTCCTCACCAAACACACAGTGGAAGAGATTAATGCGTTAGCCAGCAAATCCGAGGGACAAGAACAGGTTCAACAGTCTGCATCCAAGACACTCCTGAGGACATAAATCATAATCATTATGTTTTTTTGTTCTCAGAGATTTACAACTGACTGGTTCTTAATGCTACACGCAGAGAGGAAGACAGAAGTGGTGATTTTGGCCACGCTGCTGCAGGTATTGATTGCAAGACTTCTGTTGTTATGCTACAAATCACACAAGTGCTAGCTAATAACAGTCCCAGAGAGAAACTGCAGACTTCTTCTTCTTTTTTTTTGCTTGCTCATATGGTTGGGGGGTCTGCAGTCACAGAGTTCACAATCTGACAACGTGTATAGTCATGGAAACACATTGAACGGTTTCTGAACTTCATCCGATCAAAACAACACAATGGAATGACAATCTGGTTTTTAGAATAAGCATACTTGGATAGTTATGATAAACATACATAATGTACGACATTCAAAACAGAACAACGAATATTCACTATGATCATCACAAACACAACTATATATACATATAAACAATTACTAAAGAAATTAAAAAGAAAAAAAGCTGAATTATGATGTCATAACGTTCAAAAATGCTGTAAACGTTAAAAATTTTACAAATATTCTAAATGCACTTTTCCCCCTCTAAGTAAAAAGTTTAGTTCAGTAATCAGAAGTGACATGCAACTATGCACATAAATGTAGATGATTAAAATATTCAAACAAGGATCACAAAACTACAACACTATGCAAATAAAAAGCCATTAATGCTAATCCACAAACAGCAAGATCATGGGTTTTTAACATTACCCTATTATGTTTCTTTTTAATCATTAATCATTGTAAAAAAAATAAATGGATAAAGCATAATTTCCATCTATGTTTGCTGAGTTCATTGCTTTAAGCTAAATACTAAATACAAAAACAATTAAACTATAATATCCGAAATGGGGTTAGGGAGTAGATTTGGGAATATTTTATGCAGTGTGAGGCTAAAAAAAAGGTTATCAACGAGGAATACTTTCCAAAAGTAACACGAAATCAAATACCCTAAGAGAACCAGTCCTCTCTCGAATCAATATGAGAAAGTGAATATGGATCAGCATTGACTGCTGTCGGCCCAACTCTTCTGTAAAGCAGATGGGTTCACAAAGCACAACATGTAAGCACTAGTCTGTCCTATGAGAGAGACGGTCATCTAGTCTATACTTTGCATCTCTTCGCTCAAAAGACTCAGAGAATCTTATCAGAAGATGCAGGCTGGAGCTTATCTGAACACATTCCGAATTTGCTTTTGTTTTATCTTCTGGTCTCCTTCTCTATGCCTGCCGTGTGATTTTCCTGCTGTTGCATCCCCTGTTGTCACTGCATGAGCAGAGAGAGCCACAGAAATCTAAATCCTCTTACGTAGACTGCACTCTGATTATAAAAATAGGAAGACAATGAGGGCCCCAAGAAACGCCAGGGCACAACAAGAGAGGACTCTGGGGATGAGGCCGTAAATCGAGGGCCGGTTCAACTCAGGCAAAGATCTGAAAGAGCACCTTTCATAAAGCCAATGAGAGAAACCTGGGCTGGCAATTTCAAATGGCCATTGAAGCGTAACACGTAAACATATTCTTAGATTTCATGTCACGTCACACAGTGGTGCGGCCGCCATTTGTAAGACCGAATTGCAACCATGCCGTCTATCTGCCGTGCTGTAAACTGATAACAGCAAATCACAAAGAAATGTTGAGAAATTAACTAGGGGTGCACCGAAATTTCGTCCGCCGAAATTGTTCGGCCAAAATGGCATTATCGATTTCGGGCCGAAATTAAAAAAAAAAACAGCCGAAAACGTAAACCGAAAATGAATGTCACTCGCTCCTCCCATCCGTGCGCAAGCGCTTAGGTTTCACTCAAGGTCAAGCTGTTATCACGCGTCTGCCTATGAAAGATAGGGATGTCTCCCGCATATTGATAGCGGCTACCTGATGCCCGCAAATTAGTTCAAATCTCCCGGAAGAGCAAGCGAGCAAGAGCTCGTGCTCCAAACCATAGACATCATATAGAGCTAGACGCCCTATTGGCCGCTGTGGCGCAGGAAATGCGGCTGCCATCTTAAACTGGTCATATTCCTATTTGCGTTGCATAGCAGCAGTAGATGCCAGAGCACTGTGCAGCATATTCCTGCTCAAATCGGCGTACCATCACTCGGGGATTACTTTAAGAAAGATTTAACATTTAACATTACCGTACTATTGGTTGTATTTTGTGAACAAAATATTCAATGTTGCCTGTATCGTAGCTACGTGTATAACCTTTGCAGCAAAAAAAACCGTGTGAAAATCAGTTCGGTATTCAGTGAGATATGATTAATTAAATGCGCTGGCAGCTCATTGCACCTGCCAAACAGATTACACTGAGCGGAGCGGGTGACCGGTTTAACATGGCGGCCCCACGGCTCGTCCGCGCAAATAGGCAGTAGCGGTTGATAGGGCGTCTATCTATATGATGTCTATGCTCCAAACCGTGTAGCGCGCGCACGCCAGACAGGGAGAGAGAGAGCGAGAGACCTTGCGTGTGTGTGCTACTGTGCCACATGAAGCACATGTAAGACCCCCAGTCCAATTTCTGTGTGTATAGCAGTTACATTCAAATTTGCACAACTGTGTTTCCTAAGGCTACATAGGCTTACATGTTGTTTACAGTTTGAGTTTGGACAAAGTTCTAGTGCTGTTTTTGCACTGTTGTTTTGCCTTGTTTTGCACAGCAATTTAAAATTTAAGTAAAAAATTGTTTACATGCAACAGCAGAATAGAAGCCCACTGCCATTCTGTGATTTTGTGTACAGTTATTCAGATAATTGTGGATCTTTTTGCACAACTGTTAAAAAACTATAATAACTATAACTGTTAAAAGAATAATATCATTTGGTATTATTATTTTTATTGTTACAAATATTTTAGGTTTTGTACTATATATATATATATATATATATATATATATATATATATATATATATATATATATATATATATATATATATATATTAGTATAAGTTTTTAAAAGAAGCCATTTTCGGCTTCAGTTTCGGTTTTCGGCCAAGTGCATCCTAAATTTTCGGTTTCGGCCCAGAATTTTCATTTCGGTGCATCACTAAAATTAACGTTGACCTGGAAATTTAAATAAAAGCAAAATTAGCAAATTACAGGTTAGCTAGCTAAATTGAAACATGTAGTTTACAATATTGGAATACGTATAACCTCATTCTAGACAGCTATCTATATTTACATACGTTTGGCTGAATTATGTTGTTGTTTCCTGCTTCAGTATGCTAAACTACTGCTCACTGTTTCTGCATTAAATTAATACATTGTTTAAATTAATAGATTATTAGCTAACTGCATGATTTGGATACATTTCTGAAATGCATAACTTGGACACTCTAAATTGTAATGTAGACACAGTTTCTGTAAAGCTGCTTTGAAACGATATTGTGAAAAGCGCTATACAAATAAATGAGAATTGAAAATAAAGGTGTCCAAGCGTCACTGATAATACAAGATATGTGCTTTACCGACATTATTAGCAATTCAGTTTCTAAGAGATCTAATATATGACTTCTAGACTTTAGTGGAGACACCAGTTAATTTAAGAGTAAATACGGATCTATACCTAAAGTATCTATTTTATTTAAATACCGTTACTTTTCATCTGTAGTGAGGTGTGCTATTTTAGTGTGCGACATCTTTCCGATCACCAGGGAGAGGTTACGCAATTTAACGCGAAGGTCCTAAAGATGGCGGCCACAACAAAAAAAGTCACGTTACTGAAACCAATGAATACAAAGGATAGGAAAGGGCGAGTAGATAAGGGCTACTGCAATCAGTTCAAACCACTAACCAAGTTACATTACATTTACAGCTAGCAAACGTAAACCTTGCGCTCCAACTGAACCCCACGGTTAGGTTCACTTGCGAACACCGACAACACCCTGTACTTTCTGTGTCAGTGGTGACAGAGGGCCCAACAACATGACAGAACACAGTTCAAGCATCAGTGCCTCTGAAATCAAGGACCTATTAGGTGGAGGGAGGCAGCAGTAAGGGCCTAAAGTTAAAGAACAACATTGTTTTTTTCTTTTTCTCAAGGTCCCCTTAAATGGGGCCGGTGGTTAAACAACAGCACTATTACCCATTAGAGATTGGTTTCTGAACATGTTCTACAGATGAGACGAACAATCTCAAGACAATTACAATGGCTGGCTGAGTGGAATGTAGACAATGGCTGTGTGGCACCACTTCTCTCGGGACAGATTACTGTAATTCCAGCCTAACAGGTTGGGACTTTGCATTAGGTTCTTGGTATTGGACATGTAAGGACACACCATACCCAACATTAGCTCTTAAATCGTGCTGTTGTCAATGTCTACATGGCCAATAAATGACCAAGATCCAAATCTGGTAATTATAGATGTTGGTTTTATACAACAATAGGCCGAATTCAGAGAGAGAGCTCGTTTTTGTGTTAAAAAATACAAGATGCAGGGTTGGGGATTGAAAAAATCAACACAAGGTCTAGAGACACATTTTTTTAAGTGTAACTTTTTTTAACCTTGAGTGCCGCATTTTAAGGGCAGCACAAGCGTGTCATGCACAAGATGCTGCAAAAGATGTGAGATGCAAGCATAATGGTCAAAGACATTTTGTCTAGCGCATTTTTACATAGCAAAAGTAATGAAATAGCAGCGCAGTGGAAAGCAAAAAAACATTTTTTGTGTGAACAGCCCTTAAGAATAAACTGTTTGTAGGTGCTGTTTTAGTTCTTAAAGGAGATCAGGTTCTTTGATGCAAGATTAACTGGTAATATATCGGTTATCGGGCAAAATTTAATTGGTATGCTAATGTCACTTATTTTTACAATTATATTACCTTTATCATCATATTATGCTCACTATGGGCCCTATTTTAACAATCTGAAAGGGAAGTATCAAACGCAAAGCGCAAGTAACTTCGTGGGCGGATCTCGGCGCCGTTGCGGGATAAATGACTCTTGTGCCCGACGCAAATCTAAAATGGGTTGGTCTGAAGTATCTACATTACTCATGGGTCTGGTTTGGGCGTAATGTGAAATAAACCAATCAGATCTAACATTCCCTTTAAAAGCATTTGTTCCATGGCAGATTGCTATTATGATGTCTATATATATTGATATATATATATTATAATTTTTCTGTCTCTCTCTCATATAAATTTCTGTGTTCTGTAATAATCCGCTCCGTAAGCCTCCGTTCGCTCTCTGTCTCCTTCTCTCCACTCGACTTCTCTCCTTACTATATAGTACCACCACTGGCAAGGCTACGGAGTCCTCTGATTTGCTAGAATACGTCATGGTAACCTTCCTCTGATGGGGTAAGAAAAATATTCCTCCATCTACAATTTTCCATTGGTTGTTGCTCGTGAAATTTGCCAAACAACATCGATTTCATTGGCGATTTCAAGTGTGTATATATACATGCCGGGTAAGTTACCACTGTATTCAGCCGAATCTGAGGAAGGCGGCAAAAAAGACCGCACCTCTCAATCATTAATAGTTTTTAAGATAATTACACATTTGTAAAAGTATGCCAATTTGGGCGGTACCGCCCAATCCGTCCCCAGAGGGTTAAAATAGCATCTGAATAACGCGCCACTGACTTTAACTGCAAAATAGCAACAGGGAACGTTTGCGCTGGAACACGCCTCCTCTTTTCGCTGAACCGCCCCCCGGGAGCGCAAGTTCATTCCCTAATTTACCGACGAGCATCTGTGGAGGGATAATTCTGCTGTGCGCCGGGTGCAAAAAAGTAATGAAAAATGCGTCGGTGTACAAAGTCAATTGCGCTGGGTGCAAGATAGGGCCCTATAAGTTAATCTGTAAAAAATATGTATTTAATGACATTATTAAATGTCTTTACCAAATCTTAAAATATATCTATTTAAAATATCTATTTTTCATTCTGTACACAATGTTGTGATACCTAAATGTACTTGAAATGTACTTAATTGTACTTAATTGAAAATAATAGTAATTAGTTCTTAGTGTTTAATTTAAAATTATACAAAATAGTAAATATACAATCCTGAAAATAATGACAATTCATTTAAAAACTTACAGTGATTTACTATGTCAGCACATTTTGTTGCTGCTACACTGGATTGAATACAGCACAGGTTACTGCTGAAATATTTCATGTGTTTTAGCGGATTTTTGTTGAATAAGTCTCCAGACTTTCAGAAGCATGACATTTCTCAACTCAGCATGAATGTGAATGTGTTTGCAGTGATATGTTGATATCCTTGTAGATAGACTAGGCATGCAGGTGTGATTGTGCAAGCTTAGTCATGAAGAAGAAGAAAAAAACACAAACACACACACCCACACAAAAAATCCATCCAAATGATGCCCCCAGATATCTAAAACTGAGATTTATTGTAGTACCAGCATGCTATTGCTGATGCTGGTTTATAGATATGCTTGCCGTTTTAGAGGGGATTGTATCACGTATCACATGCGAGGGAAAAAATACGGATTTTCTCTGAAGAGAATAAGTATCAGGTTGCTTTCAATATGGTATTATATAACCACACACCAACAACTTTGAGTTTCTTAAAGCGATAGTCATAACATAAAAAAAAGATATGTGATCTCTAGAAATAAAAGGGTTCAATGTAAACATACTCGGAATTTCAAAACTGAAAATTTTTCCAGGTCAAGCAGACCATCTATTGAAAGGAAACTGCTGAAACGTCTCTTTCCTAACTTCCACAACTTTCTGTTTTCAGTCACATGAATGCATTGACACATGACTGCCCGCATTTGCACATCAATGATGCCTAATCGGTGGTCGGCAACTTGAACCAGCCAGTCATGGTGAAATAATATGGAGGAAGTAGGATATATTATTCTAAAACACAGAATTACACAAAGAATTGAATGGTACAACCACAAACACACACACACACAGCATTTTTTAGCATTATCAGTGGACCTCAAGAGAGAAAAATTAAATAATTTATTATATTACACCATTAAAATGTTCAAATACACAGCATTATCTTACACTACTTTCCTAGTTTATAGCTTTATTTGCAATTAAAAACAAGCCTACAATGCAAAGTATTTTGTAAAATTTTTCAGTTAAAATATCTAAAAATGCTGAAGATAAATTTACTTGGGAAGCAACACTGCATAAGATATTAAGACTTGTTTTCAAAGACTGTATCATAAATATAAATATATTTAGGCCTGGTTTCAAAGACAGGGTTTAGATTAAGCCAGGATTAGGCCTTAGTTAAATTAGGCAATTTAAGTAGCTTTTATAAACGTGCCTTAGAAAAAAACATTACTGATGTGAATCTTGAGACAAAACAATGGCACTGACATTATTTATATAGTTGCTTTCAGTTAAAACAGCTCAAACAAGCATTTCAGTCTGGGACTAAGCTTAAACCTTGTCTGTGAAACTAGGCATTAGTGTTACTGAACTGGCAGACTTTTTACTACAGACACAATCTCTTAAAAAAGTCTTCCAGTAAATGTATCCTGTTTAAAGGAATTTTAAACATATTTAAAATAAAAAAAACACCATACAAACTCATTAATAAGTCATTGTATGCAGTGTAAAATCTACTTCTTAAGGTTGCTAAACCCATATCATGAGCCCCGGAAAGGTTTAGCCATGAGAATGGGACCAACCATGGTGGTCATGCTCTACCATGCTAAATCATCTTAAGAGTATCATTTCCATGGCTTAGAATAGTTCAAAGGCATGTGTGAATCTACAGACCTTGTCAGAGATCAGAGATAGAGGCCCCCAATACGCCTCAGGTGACTCCACCGAGCAGCCGCCAGAAGGCGTCAATTAAAAAAAAACGTTCATCCATCAAAGAACCTAATCACAAGTTCAGCCAACACTTCCATTGTACCAGGACTTCCATACCACTGCTTCAGCATAAAAGAAAGCATTAAGGTATGTTATGGGACTTCCATGCCATTGAGGACACATAAAGAGGGATTTTGAGGTGTGCTACCTTATGCAAAGCTAATTGTTCTGCAGCTCTTATGATGAATGCCATGCATACCATAATGCCTTCGCTTTGGAAGCTAAAATGACGGAAAGGAATAGAATACCATTAAAAAAATAAAACGAGAACGGCAAAAACCAAAAATATAGTACCTTACTTAGCCGGCTTTCCGATTTACTGTTTCTTTACAAATTGCAGGGTTTTCGAACTCCGTGAACAAAGGCCGTTTGTAATTCCAGTCCTACTTTAACACTATGAAAAGAAAAAAATATATCTTGTTGTTTTAATAGCAAAGCATAAAATGACAACTAAAATGCAGCCTGAGTTTTTTCGGAAGCAATAAATGGAAATTGCCGTAGGCGATGTCTATATGAGCCACGGCTGCCCTAATGTCCAAGCAGGTTTCATATATTAAATAGAGCCCCCGGTCATCAATTCCTTTTGTTTCCCATGAGGCATTACCCTGCAATCTTTGTCTCCCATGAGGCATTACTCTGCAATCTCTGTCATGTCCCTCAGCGAGTCAAAAAACACGCTGCTCCCACCCCATAGCCAAGACGACTGTCAACATATTATATTCACTACAAGCACACTCTGTTATCTAAATAAATATGTTCTTGGAGTAGAAAACACCTTTGTTTCATGGGTATGGAAAAGATTTTGTAAGTGATATCAAGGTATGGCTGCATATTCTGTTTTAGGAACAGGATAGGAATCTTGACGATATGAAAGACGTTTATCTCTTAGCATGATCTATCACTGTATGAAATGTGTGGAAAACCCAATGAATAAGATAAATGGAACAAAAAAATGTAGATCTGAGCCTGTCTAATATACAGGGACACTAGGAAAACAACAAGGCTGGGCACTCCCAAACACTTTGAATTCCAGAAGTGGACTTTGTCAGAAAATTGAGTATAATGGTGGTGAACATGTCTGGCCACATCTTGCAACAAAAGATTAAGATTTGCTGTGATTATTGGCAATTAAAGCTATGCTTTATAAAGGTATGCACACTCCCTAAAATGATATGCAAGCTACCTTATGTGCCCTTCAAGCATGGATTAGCCAACAAAAAGACTGTCAATGTTTAGCCATGCAACTAAATATATTTTCCTGTAATATGACAGTAGCAACTATTTTCAAAAAATAGATTTTCCAGTTCCTGCACTATCTTTCTGTATGTACCGTTGGTAAAATACAATTCAGCCTAAGTTCATTCATTTACAAACTGATTGTTTTTATGCCACATAAATCATATATCATCTTTTTTATTTTCATTCATTCTTTTTTTAACCAGGTTGAGATTAAAATCTCTTTTACAAGAGTGTCCTGGCCAAGAAAGTAGCTACAACTTAAATATACAAATACAAAACACAATCAAGGATCACAACAGCAATTTACCAAAGGATAAAACACAATAAAACACTGTTAAAAGTAACTTAAAACTCGTTTAGTGATGGAAGCATTGTCAGCTTTAAGATGTAAAAAAAAAAAAAGTAAAATATTCCAAGCAGAATCTGAAAAGGTTTAAAAGAAACTGCAGCACTAAATAATTCAATGTAGTTAGTTACTTTGGTAACAATTTAGATTCCTGATTACGAATGAGAGCAAGTAGGTTTGGAAATCGTAAATCAATTACAGAATACTTAAGGTCAGGAATGGGATACTTGTTATAAAATCAAAATTCCTCTTATCGATTCCTTTGTGAGCATTACAAAATGACTTTAACAATTCAAGCCCGACACGACTCGCGCGCTGTTTTCAGTGCTGCAGGCATGTGTAACTATATTGGGCAACTCTTAATGTGACAGCAGCTTCCGTATCTATAATAACACTAATCAAACAACAAAAGACAAAGGGAAAATTCATTCGCTCTTGACTGAATAACTTTTGTAACTATATTTGATTCATAAAGTGCAGTGTTATTTTACATTTCTTTACAGTTTTTGTACCGGAATACCTGAAAATCTTAAAACACTGTTTATTTCAATCGTATTCTTTGTTCAGTTGTACATATACAGTATATGATGCGATTGTTAATTTTTTATTTGCTCATTTTTAATTACTGAGTGTTTACATGTCTTTAATGCTTAGAATTTATATTAGTTACGCAAGTTGTTTTTCTATGGTATTCTTAAACCACAGGAAAACGTTCCCAGTGTTAGTCTGTTGATTTTTGTTCATGATATTCAGCTACAATTAAATGTTTTGCAAGAAGACATGTGAATGTGAATTATATCTAAGTTTTTTTTTTTTTACCTTATTGGAATCAAAATTAAGAATCGATAAGAATCGGAATCGATAAGCAGAATCGAAATCGGAATCGTTCGAATTCAAACGGTACCCAACCCTATTAGTAAAGTATAAAAAGTCATTATTAGTGGGTTACCATGATCTTCACTTTATAACTAATTATACATTACTCACATTTAAGGCCCCGATATACTTCAAGCGAAATCAAAGAACTACTGATGTGATGTCATTTCCGACATTGGGAGTTCGTAGTAGCTTGCCAAACTTCCGAAAAAGTTCGCTACGGTTGGTAAACACCTTTGTACTAGCATTTGTCCGTGGCGATTACGTAATAGTTAGGTGTGCGTGGAGGCTGTTCAGATGTTCGCAAGTGAAAACATAAACAGAGGAGAGCTGCTTTACAGTAGAAAATGAAGTTGTACTTCTGATCAAACGAGACACTGACACTGTTTCTCATGTTTAATACAGTAAAGCTGCTTGATTTTAAGATATCTATTGTATAAAGTGCTAAAACAATAAACGTGATTTGACTTTACAAGAGTGCCGAATTGCAGAACTCATGCAAACAAATCCACGTTGCTATGATCAGATCAGATTTATTATGGTTTATTAAAAAAATGCTTGCTGTTTTTTTAACATTTGAGATGTTATTTTTAATCTTTAATAATAATACCAGCTGACAGGGCTCTGTATGTTTACAGCATTAGGTGAGTTTTTTTTGGAGAACAATTAACATATCTACTGTACCTAATATTTATCCAAAGGAATCGATATTGAATGAAGATCAGAATCAAGTCAAAAGAATTGAATTGAAATTGTGAAATTTGTGTCAAGCAATAATAAAAACAATAGCATACCAGTCATTGTACCATGTAAACAACTTACTAAAATTATGTTTAGTTACCAAATGTTTTGACAATCACAATACACTTATTGTGATGCAAATTTATTTATTTTTACATCCCCCCAATCCCAATCCACCCATTTTATGTTACGTTATGCTATGTTACATTTTCAATGTTTACAAAGGCAGGGCATGCCATCTTGTCTTTTTGGCTTGTTGTTTCTGATTGCACTTTAAAGTCCCCATGAATTCAAAATTGACCATACTTACTTTGTTTGCCTAAATTGATCGTTTTGTGGTGAACAATTCATCCATGCAAGTCAATCCACACAAACAAATTTTTTGGCTTCGTAATCTTTAATCAAAATCTGAAATTTCCCCTCCCCTCTGCATTGGAGGACCTATCCTGATGACGTAGGTTGACGGTTTTGGTGTCTGCTTACCATCCGTAAAAAATCAGGGATTTTTTTTTTGCCATATCGCCCAGCCCTACTACAAGTTGAGTCAATGTTGCTAAGCTGGGCTGGTTGGATAACCAAACAAACAAAGTAATGTTTAGATATCTCCCCTGAGAAATGCTTATTATACTTCTACCAACAAATGGCACACTTAAACTATCTCTATGAAGGTGTGATAGAAGAAAATATTTTAACATTGATACCTTCAACAACTTTAGATAACTTTTAGTTCGGCAAGCTGGAATTTCAAAAGTAGCTTCCCCAACTCTACTGACAAATGTACTGCAAGAGATACCAAGAGATAACTGAAATATTGCTGTAATATCCCAGGAGTGAGAATGCATGTACTGCAAGAGACATCAATGCTCACCTTGAATAGAGACGATGGGGTGCTCTAGGCGGGTACACTCCGGCCTTGTGTGGGGTGCTGGGGTGGGGGAGGGCTCTGTGGGGAGAGGGGGCCTCTGGGATAGTATAGCAGGAAATGGAAGAGTGATGAAACAGAGGATAAGGACGGGCACAGCCAGGGAAGCCACGTACTGTGGCAACACTGTCATGATGACGGAGGCCGACCTCTCCTCTAGCTGCCAAGGCGGGCCTCTGGAATGCACCTGTTCAGAGAGGAGACAAAGAATTACTTCTTCTCTTAGTTTATTTCTTGCACTTTCTTTAAATTTTTCATTTTATGCGCAGTTCATACGCACGTTTACTATCAAGGGAGTCAAACAGTTAGGCAATATTTCACTTCTTTATGATTGCGTCAATAAATTAGAACAAGCACATCCACAAAGAACGAATAATGTACGCTAATTAGATTGTTTTAATTTGGAAAGCATTTAGATGTGTCTAAGTCAAATTGTCATCTAAAATGTAAGACCATTCATAAGTAAAAATAAGACTTTTTAAGACTTTTTATGTCCTTAAATTTTAAAAATCTAATTTAAGACTTTTTAAGGATCTGCAGAAACCCTAAATATAGACCAGGGTTAGATTTTTATTTTATTTTTTTACATCCAAAACTCAAAATTGTCCCCAGCACAACGAGGTCATAGGCCTATATAGAAATGAAACTTCAAAAATCCTTATCCAGAATTCTACACGGTACCTTCATCACAAGCAGTAAGAAATAAGCCAAAGTTCAGAACTTGTGCTGTTCCTGGCTGTGTACAATAGCACATAGAAAAACGACTACATTGGACCCCACAACAAACTCTTTCTAGGTCATCTAGCACTTGAAAAGTAGCAAGGTAGACCTTTCAGCCTCACAACAACTACGGTAACAAAATGTGGAGGTTAAAAAACAGCTAAAATGACCTGTGATAGCTGGTAGAGTGGAACTGGGGTAGGAAGCAGAAGTGGTGGGTGTAGTTGTTAAAAGTTTCTGGCAGTAAGTGGTAGCCCAGCTTGATCAGCATAAAACCCCTTAAGTGCTGAGGCACTTCCGTCTCCTTCATATACGGAGGAGTTTTAATATCACGGCTGATCTTATTAGAGGTGAGGCATGACATATCCATCTCTATTCAGAGCAGCCCCAGTGCAGTCATATTACAACATACAGCAGTTATCTCAATCGCTGCGCTCTCCGCGAACAGCTGCCCGTCAATCTCCTTGCACACGTTATATGCTAACTGCTCAAATCATAATGTGTCACACTTCAGCGAGCAAACCTATTGACCTAGGAAACAAAGCTTTAATTGAACTCCCACATTGTCCTTAGCTGGAATCTAGTATCCTTAAGGAACCCATTAGCAAAAAAGAAGCCCAATTTTCCTGATATGGTCGCAAATTCTGAAGAGACGAAAAGTGTATTTAAACTATACACATTTATTTCTCAACTATCAATTTATTTCACTTTCACAACTAACAATCTCACTTTCAGCTCCTCCTGTTATAGTGGTCGCCACAGTGGATCATCTGCATACTGTATTTAACATGTTTTACATAAAATTTTATGATTCAAATGTATATTTGATATTTTATATTTAACTATTTGCCATTTATATGTTGATACTTAGTAAAAAACCTTTTACTTAATCTTCACAGCAACTATTGTATGGCTGAAAAAGGTGCTTTGTAGTTACAGCATCTACCAGCAGACTAAACAGCAAAACATTGAACACTACTAAAACTTGCTGGCTAAACAGTTAAAAAGCCTTTCAGAGACATCAGCACACCAGATTTCTTTTATACTGTTGACAAATGCTATTAAAAGTTGTGCACCTCCGACGTTAATGCTGTTTCAGTGAAGACATGATATATAGAGTTTATAGCCACAAAGAAGCCAGCAGCATATCACCATCTTTCATGCAGGGCTAAAGTTAATCTTGTGGCACGTAATATTATTTGAGTGTTTTAAAAAGAAGAACGAATCCATGCAATCCACAAAGATGCACCAGGGGCTAATTTACCGTTTCACCATTTGATGATGAGACAATCAATAACAAATTATTAGCTTGGTTATGTTGCAAATTACAATGATGCCTTCTCAATTATACCTCTCGCAACAGCGGGTAACTAATTAGGCAAATAAACATGGCTTGCTATACAGTCAACCATCTGTATGAGACAGGGCTATTCACAACACTAACCATCTCTAGATTTAAAATGATCACAACAAAAAGTGAACAACATTTTTGTTGACTTGTCAAGCTGAATTAGGAAATGAAAATGTTAGCAGAGCGTGTACAAGTGCAAAGGCAATGATCAAGAATGCGAATGCTACAGAAAAGCACACATCGTCTTTGCATACTGTATGCACTTGGTCAAGACTGCTTATTAGAGGTTACGTAATAATGGATGGCTGGGTGGGTGTACTGGCTCATGTGTAAAAAGTGTTGTAGCCTATTTAGTATGCAGGATTAATGAAAAACTGGCCAGAAACTTTGATGGGGAAAATTAATACTTGACCTTATGCTAATATTTCACATGTGTATGCACAGAAAAAGGGGTAATATCGTAAACAATCATCCTAGATAAATTTCCCATGATGTTTTGAAATAAAATAATTTGATTTGCTATGTAGATTATTGGCCGACCAATGTGGCCGACCAATTGCGTTAAAATAATTAAATTTAATGAGACAGAATAATACTTCTTAATTACGATGAAATTAAATTAACTAACATTAATAAAAAATACATTTACCATTTTTAGAATTAACCTTTTGTACACTATTTCCTCAATTCACCAAAAATGTAATATAATGGGGAACTAACATAAATAATGATCCTCAATAAGTTCTTAATGTTTCAAAAAAAATAAAAGTTTTATTTACTATGTACAGTAGATTAAGATTAGTGGTCAACCACTGTGGGTTTTTCATTGCTGACGTAAATTTCTAAAGGGCAGATAAATCATCAATTTTATTTAATGAGACATACAGTAGATAATTTTACTTTATTTTTTAATTATTAAACATTTAATTAATATTACTAAAAAAACTAAATTTAAAGAATTAACTTATTGATATTATTCACAAAAATTATTTGAATAAAATGGAATTCACTGAAAATAATTTACATACTTATTGGTCTGGCCAATCTCTACATCTTTTTTTGGAAATTTATGGAAATAAACTGGAAATATGGCTAACTGAAACATGTTTATGTTTTTTAAGCATGCCTGGAGTTTGACGTGACATCAATGATGCTTATTTGCGTTATTCAGTGAGGTAATAAAGAAGAAGGATGGATACTATTATTTCTAAATAACAGATTGAAGAGAAAGCAATAAAATACAAACTTCCTACGATTCAATTATCATAAATTAGAAAAAGTGCATTCTGATTTAAACAGAATCCAAATTTTTCCAGAATGCTAGAGCAATGGCAATTTATGAAGAGGAGTTCATGTACACCCTTTTGGTTTGGGATCTGAAATTTTTAGTTGGGATTGTGCGCTTTACTGAGCTGGTTTCTGCTGATGTTGAAGTGCGGCTGTGATGGAAAAGAGGTCAGTCTGAACCAGCTGCATTAAGCCCAAGAGCTTGGGTAAAAAAAGAAAATCAACACATAAAAAGCAAATTTACACAAGCATCCACATGTAAAGTTCAAAAGCAGTTGTTAACAACTTGCATCCCAACAGTGATTCAACAGCTGTTAGCTAATTAGTCCCAATGCCAAATAGCGAAGGCGCTAAGGATCTACACAGAAGTGCCCATGCACAAGCACCACCCACACTAACAAATTACGGCTCCAAACAGCTGGTGCCACTTCTAAACTGGCCTTGGAGATTGGGGCGAGCTGGCAGCGCTTCTGAATGCGGTGCACTTACCAAAGTGGTAGAAGAAAGATCAAGCCAAAGAAAGTACTCAAGACTCTTTCCCTCTGGCATAGTTGCAAAATGGCCCATTGCACTTTATGTCTGTCTAGCTATTTTAGAGTGTGAGAAAATAAAATTCCCATCTGGGACACTTCGCTGGTTTCACAGGAGTAGTGGACAGTCTGAGTGGATGGTCAATTATCCATGGGCCGTGTGCACTTGGCTTAAGGAACTTCCCTTGATTAGACTAATGAATGCACACGCAGTGCTTCTGTCAATAGCACCCAGATCAGCAAGGATACCATACGCCCAGAAGGCTACCCAAGCCTTAGCATATTTCCATGGAAACAAACCCAACTAATGAAGAAGTCTGTAATGCCGTCGGAAAATTGCGAATGGCTGCACAGGTCTGTTCGCCACCTTACAGACAAAGCCCCTGTGAGACAAGGGAGCAGATATAGTCAAAGAGCAAACACAATCTCTCTTAATGAGCTCCACTTCTTCATTTAACACCTCATCAAATGACAGTGATGTCAGACGGGGGCATCAAGATCTGTCAGCAAGAGGGAATTGCAATGAGCCTGGTGCTTGGATGGGAGCAGATTGTAAGATGTCAATAGCAGTTTCTCATGTACCTCCTGGGCTGTCTATCTGAACAACAGAACATAATCAGCTTCAAGCACAAAGGGTAGTAACACTAAGCTGATAGCGCCAGGCCAATCCTATAAAAAAAAGTCATCATTAACACCATATTGTCAAACAAGGTTGCAGGAGTATATTAGGAGTTACAGGTGTGATGGCTTAGACTTGTGCAACTAAAAATAATAAGTAGAACAACTGTTTTCAACATTGATAATAAACAAATGTTTCTTGAGCGCCAAATCTGCATATCAGAATGATTTCTGATGGATCATGTGACAGAAAGACTGCTGTAATTACAATTTAAAATAAATGAAAATAATAAACAGTTATTTTAAATTGTAATATTTCACAATATTACTGATTTTATTGAATTCACTGGCCACAATTATGAATTCAATACCATGGGGTAAAATTGGCATATAGATATTTGTAATGTTATATCATAATTTGGCAGCAGTCAGTCAAATTAGGCTGCTGTCACTTTAAGACCTGACACAAAGATCCATGACACTGTTACACGTGCATTTTCTTTCTCAACTTTGTTTACGTGAATGCTCGCTAAGACCGGCATTATTTTATGTGTATTTGACTATTTAAGTGCAACAAGCAACTAAATTGAATATACATTGAATTATACATAATGGATCTTGCTGGTATTGTTGTGTTTTCTAAGAATCATTCCCACCACTAACTTGCTTGTGCACTGACAAATAATTGGATGACATCAGTCTATGAGAGAAAGAATGGAAAATCACTGTGATGCAACAAGTCTCCAAGCAAGGCATGACAAGTGAAATCCAGCATTCACTTCCACTGGTCCCAAATTTAAACTAGGTAGGTTTGTGAATTACTTTCTTCCCACTTTCCCTCATGTCAGCACAAAGCTTCTATTGCACCATATTTTGGCCTGTGAGCAGGTCATAAGCTTGGTTAGTTGGGTCATATACTTCCAAAAATGTGCCCAATAAGTAAATATCGATCCTTCCAAAAGTAAAACTTAAAAGGAGAGTCTTCGACATTACAGAGGCTGTTGGGCTGCAAGCTGTGTCTCTGGCTATATGTCATATGGCTTTGGCAGCAATAAACCAGCAGTGTTCCCCACAACCTAATTATATTCTAAACTTCTTAACTCGATTATCTTAACTTGGACATTAGCATAGCAACATTACATCAGGAAAATGTTAAACATTAAATCTTAATTGCAGAAATTTGTTATTTTTGACACCCCTAAACAATGCAATAATACAATTAATTTTAATATGAATTCATTATGATTGGATTACATTATCCACATCAGTCGAATTCTAAATTGACTGGTCAGGTTGCGTAAACAACTCTACAACTATGCCTTAAGACACTCACACACAATAAGATAATCTGACCGACTTTGGGCCTAATTCTCCCCTTCCGCCAATCCTAGGTAAAGTCATGATTATCTTGATGGTTCTACAGATTATTTTATCAGATTTACCTGTGGTGTAATCATGTGTGTTAAGAGTGATTGAATCTGCTTGGAAGAAAGTCGGGTACATGCGATCTAAAATGTTGAAAATTTACAATCAGAAATCCTGTTTTGTGGGGGGAAACCCAAAGACAAACGCACACACACTGTAGATTGTCACATGGAACGAAACAATACCAAATCAGAAAGCAAAAAACTCGACTTCTAGAAAATGAAGAACAAAGAATGTGCATCAGGTGTGTTTTGCTTTTTTATGTTTTTAATTAATTTATGAAGCCACTGTATATTTTATCGTTACGTATTATATTGTTATATTATAATGCTATAATATATTGTGTAGGCAATTAGCTTACTTCGCTGTAAATAGAAAAGCCTGACAATATCACTGCTAAATACCTTTCAGTATTGTGGTATTCCGCCATGTTGTTCACTGACACGCCCCCAAACTCATAAAGATTGGGGCTCAAAGAAAATCCTGAGCTTCCCACTCGTATTTACAACATTATGGTGGCGTTCGTGTGCATAGTAAATACAATCTTTGCGACCTGGCTTGAACGCACCACAAGGTGATGTAAAACGGAAGCATAACACAACTTCATCCAAACTTCTTTTTTTCATGAAACTTTTTAAAATAAGAATTAAAAAAAAGTTTAATGTGGGCCAGCATTTAGTGGTGCCCACGACTCCCTAGGTAATTCATGTTAATGTATTTACAACAGATGGGGGTGGAGGCAGGTATTCGAGGGAGTATGTTTACTCCAGGCAAAGTTGATTACCACTTATGCTATTGTCCAGGTTTAGCATCTTGCATGCACTCATAAGTCCTCATAAATACTAAATGTAAGAAAATCAGTAATTTAGGTGGCGCATTATGCCGAGGATACCTTGTCATTAGCTCAGACACCGCAGGAATGCTGATGAGAGCCAGTAGAGCACAAAGCATTTAGTTACCCACCAGCTCAGATCCTGGGAGGTCTCATTTGCAGCAGAGGGTTAAGAAACACCTGTTTCTCAATTAGAATAAATATACAAAAGGAGATTCGCAAAGTAAATGGCACACCGTCAGCTCATTGTCTCCAAATTAAATGGGTTTCTGAGAAAACAAATACAGTTGTAAGTGTTTTGCATTTGTCATTTTCTCTTTATATCATTTTTGAGGTCCAATTAAAAAACATTCAGACTCTAACAACTTAAATAATATTAAATAGTATTGTCAATAAAACACCTTCATTTGTTAATATTAACTCACAATGAAAAATACTTCTACGGCATTTAATAATATTTATTAATGTTAATTTCAACATTTATTAATACATTTTTTAAATCAAAACTTGTATCTGTTAACATTAGTTACTGCACAACATGAACATGAACAAAATATGAACAATTGTATTTTTATTAAATAATATTAACAAAGATTGATAAATGCTGTAAAACACATATTGCTCATTGTTAGTTTATGTTAACTAACGCATTAGCCCATTTTAACAATTGAGATCTTATTATAAAAGTGATGCCAAATCTTTGGGATTCAATTGAGTCAAATCCCATTTAGTGCCATTTCTAAAAAACACAAACGAATCATCAGCTCAGCTCAAAATATTACAGCTCTGCTCAACCCGTGCCCCAGATCTAGTCTCAGGTCAGTCAGGGTTACATTAAGCATGTCTAATTCTACAAAGACTGAGTCACACCAAATCTCTTTAATGCCTGCTCCAGTATGCCCTACCAGGGCCATTAGAAGGACAAAGGGGGCCCTGAAGGCAGGGGAATGGGGGTCTACACAGTTAAATGGAGGAATGAATGAATTCAGAGCAAAATGGAAAAGAGTTTCATAAAGGACCCTTTAGGTATGAGGGTGAGGGGTGGGTCACGGCAATCACAGAGCAAAGTCGCTCGTCTCACGCATGAGTGTGCCCGGTAAAACGCCGGGAGGCTATCCTCCTCGCTAGCCTCACGTACGGCACAAAAAGGATAATCAGACTCAGTCGATAGACCAATACTTCAGGCGTGTCCAGGAATGTATCTGATAACATATCAAAGCTCCATTCATGAAAAAGGACACATCAGAAAGAGTGTTCATGCCTTCGGGGTAGGTTGGCATCTGTAACGATGCAATTTCACACTTATCTGGGATTCTTGTACAAAGAGTCGAGCTACTGTCGAGAGCGTAGGTAGGTGTTTGGAGAGCATATCAGCTTTTTTTGACCGAAATCTCTGAGCTTCTACGTGTGTAGGAGTAGTACTTCAACAACAACGCACAAAAGCTTGTTGGCCGCGTGTCAATGTGTGCACAACAAAATTAGGTTGCAACAATGGCAGAACACAGAGTTCGCAACTTTACGTGAGAGCTCCATCCCAGTTCTGGATGCGTTTTTTAACAAGGGTCTTGACCATCCAGCAGAGTGGCTCGTTTTCGTTGTCATGGCTCCAGATATGAAGTCACATACACACACGCATACACACAATACACATCATTGTCATAGCTGTGAGACAGTTCAATTTGGTGAGGGCCAATTGGGCTACTGGTGTCTGGCAGAGTGAGAGCGTAATCTGCACAAGCTGAGGAAAGCAGCGAAGCGACGCTGGTTGTGATCAGCTCAGCCATTTCGCCCCTGAAGTGCCACTTCAAAAGAGCCTGAAAAGAGAAAAACCTCAACAGTCCTCAGTGCACCACAAACTCCATTAAAAGCGCAGCTTGATTGCAAGAGCCAGACTTTAATCTCCAGCTCTGATTAAATGCAAAAATGTGTTTGAGTTATCGTATCAGTTTGTGACAAACTAAATTAAAGAAAGAGAGACAATGGACTGTGATTCGGCATGTTTTGTTAGTTGCGGAAGGGTCATGGAGAGATGTTGATTAAGTAAAGAAGTATATTAACATTAAGTTTGGCAATTACGTGTACCGATCGCTTCCCAAGGATCTAATGAAGCCTGTTCAGAGGAGGTCTTCTGCATTTGATGTGCATTAGGTTACGAGTGTGATTTAGCACAGTCTGTGGTGACAATCTCTTTAGTTTTCAAACTGAATGCAGGCCAGTAGATCACAGAACCCATCTAACGCACAGCATTCACCTCGATTTACAAAAGTAGCCACTCCACAGTGGGAAGTTTGCCCACATAATCACACTGAGCTACAGACTAAAAGAAATCTTTACTCTCAGAGGGGTGGGAAATTAGGACCATTTTTCACCAAATGAGCCTCCAAAGACTCTTATACGGCAGGTTTCTGGTTGACATGCTACTCTAAAGTTCCCGTTTCCTATTCAGCTGCTACACGAAAAGTCTCCAGCAACAAGTAATTTGTCAATTCAGATTAAAAACAGGAAAGCTGTGACATAAATTCACAGCTATTCGCAACATATGATTTAATGTACAATATCATAATATATTTGATATAGCTGGAGCATGATTTTGGACCAATGAGATGTCACTGTAGGCTGAGCTACTCACCAAAACACAACTGAAACAGAGCTTTCATAATAACTGAATGTGCAAAAATAAAATAAAATTCATAAGATTCATAAGGTGTAGAACCTGTACATACCCCCAAATTTGATCAATCTTGGCCTCTTTCGCTCTGGCTACCCATGCTGGAGAACCGTGTGGGTGGTCATACCCAATCTGAGAAGGCGGCAAAAGTGCCAACCTCCAATCTGAACTTGTGTCAGCTTGTATTATGTCCTCACAGTCTAGCCAGGTCCAGTCGTATCGAGTCACGCACCTTTCTCCAATTGCCCGCCAGCCTGTAATACTGTATGTGTCTATCACAGATAGCCTGGGGTTACACATCATCTAAACTCTCAGTGCTCACTGACACGATCAGATTGCATGCGGAGCTCACGTCACCTCTTTGTAGTTCAAGGTATGTTATGTTAGATGGTAATTCATTGGTTCAACATTCAATAGGCTGAAAGAGGTCTGGAACTGAACCAATGATTTCTAAGCTTGAGTAATGTGATAGGTGAGGTGTCAAGACATCTTCTCTCCAGCAATCCTCTCACATAGGGTGTATAGATGTATAATACCGCAAAAAAATTTTTTTCTTAATTAGTATTTTCGTCTTGTTTCCCAGTAACAACATCTAAAAATACAAAAACAAATTACCTTGAGAAGCAAAAAACTTAAATCTGCCAATTATGTTAAAAAAATACAAATAAATAAAAAACAAGATACAGTATATTTGCTTAAACAAGTCTTAATATTTTATGCGGTTTTGCATAAGAGGGGTTTAATTCATTTAAGGGGAAAACACAACAAAAATACTGATTATGAAATGACCTTTGACTGATGTCATCTTGATGTTTTGCTGGCACTGTTAAGCTATTAGACAAGATAGGGAATGGGATCAGTAAACAGCCGGAGCCAGCTTATGTGCCAACCACCAGGCCACAGCTCTGACAGCTAGTATTTCTAAACCAGTAATAAAAGAATGAAAATAATGAGGAAAAAAGACAGAATCAGTGATGCAAGGAAACATAGTCCCTTCTTATACGCACACTGAGACATTAACTCGCAGGGTGGGATGAGGGGGCGGCCTTTCAGTTCCACCACAAAAATTAGCCGTAAAATTGTGACTGTATTCCCCTGAGTGTACTGGAAGTCGTTCAAAAAATCATTTACATAATGCATTAAACGCCTGCAGGAATCTAAAAAGATATTGCTGAAATGTACACCTATTTTTAAAGAAACAGCTGACTCACAAATTAATTTAAAATTAATTTAAAAGTAATTTACTCACCCTAATGACTTTTCTTCAAAAAGTGAATTTTTTTAAGCATATCCTGGGCAATATAATAAAAGCGGAAGAAAAAAGCACCATAAAAGTCTATACTTAATCATTATAATCCAAGGTTATTTGAAGTCACTCAATACATTTGAAGGTGGAATAGCCTGAAATTTGTAATTAGTCACTAAAACAAAACTATTTTGATGGTTCTTTTGCATCATATTTTTAAGCTTAAAATCTCCTTTCCCCATTTATCATAATTTCACTGAAAATAACAACCTACTACATTTTTCAAAATCTCCTCTTTTTGTTTATAGAAGAGAGTTATACAGGTTAGGAAATACATGTGAGCAAATGATGACAGAATTTACATTTTTGGGTGAACGATCTATTTAAGAGCATGAAGTGAGCCACAGTACTAGATACTGAAAAGGTGTTGTAAATTACAAAATGATAATAGTGCAGTAGGTCTGTGACCTCCACAGATAAAGTTCAGGGGGCAAAGAAACAGCTGCAGCTTTTCCAGGGACAATGAAATGATGGACAGGGATGTGCGTCAGCATAAAAGACAGGGTTGGGACTTCTGAAAAAGTGCCATCCTCTGCTTCACACCGGCCTATCTATTAATAAAGTGCAACTCCTTAGCAAACTGACTCGGGTCAAGAGGTCAGAAACTGATGGCTGCGGCACAGAGAGTGAGATGAGGCCATCTTACAGCTTAAAGGACAAAACAGAGCTAAAGATAAAGAGAATAAAGCTTTTAGTGGTCTGTTATAAACCCCGATTAAATAAGAATATTTATCTTATGCTGCAGCTCTGTTGAAAGGGCCTTACATTTCACACAATCTCTCTGACCCCTTCATGCCTTTGGTTGTTGTAACTTGTTTAAAGGTCATTTAAAGTAGCAAGACCCATTACCACATGAGCCTGTTACCGTAAAGTGGCATTCTGGAGAAACTGAGCCCATTCTACAGCATCAGTGTTGACAATTTACTCAATTTAACTCAATAACAACACATGCAACTTGTTAGAAACTAAACAAACCCTTACAGCGACCCTGGAAAATTTAGCTGATAATTAGATTGATTACAAGTGACTTTAAAAGAGATTTAGCCAACTGGGACTTGATATAATATCCATTAAAGTAGAGTACAGTCATACACCAAGACCTCACAAGTATATATATATACACAACAAAGATACAACAACATAATGTACACAATACCAATGCTCCAAGTCTTCTTATCGCATAATTGAGAACTAAGTTACAAATATACACACTGCTACATTTTTGTACACTATTAAACATAATCGTGTGCACGTGTGTGTACAGAAATTAAAATGCCAATTATTTCATAGTTTGTTATATTAGTATTGTTAATGATATTAGAACATGAATCAGTTTCTTATATACATATTTATATATACTAATTATATTATTTCATGATTACTTATGTACTGTAATTCAGTGGGCATGTAATGTTTTACCGTTTAAAAATATCAACCACAAGATAAAACTGAAATCTGTGGCTGTTCATAAAGTTAGAGACCTCTTATTGGATCAAATAAAGGTCATAATATTCGACTCCACATTATTTTACGGAGAGCTTATGGCCTATAAGCTTTGGTTAAAAAACAAAAGGAACAACAGCTAGCAGTCCCTGGTGTTAAATTTAAATCACAATTAAAGAAATATTTCACAAGTGACTGGTGCAACTGTACCTTTGTGTCTTCAAAATTGTTAAATAGCTTAACCGACAAGATGTGCTTAATCAACTAGTTTCACCAGAAAAATGCTGGTTGCATCAAAGCTCAGCTTGTGAACAGCATGACTAGCACCAAAACTAGCTTAAATCACCCTTGATCGTCATTTAAATACAAGCAAACTCATTCTTTCTAAATGTGTAATTCAAAAAACAATCATGTCCTCCTTGTCAGACACAATTGCATCCTTGTTTCTGTCAATGTTCTGCTTCGTGTAACATGTACACGTGTCTCGCAACTTATCTTATTGTTTATAGCTAATTATCTGGGGGTGCTAAAGGTGAGAAGCAATAACGGATTGGGCGGTCACCCTGAAGGTTCAGGTTCTGTGTGTTATTAATAAGACACCACCACATTCCTGATCCCATCAGCTGGAGGTGGACCGGGGCATTCACGTCCGCAGGGGAATTAGAACCCCTTCTGTCAGCCTGGGGTCACCAGAAAACGAAGGGGCAGACTGGATTCAATCAGGAACCCTGTCTAAATCACTCCAACACAAACACACACACACACACACACACACACACACACACACACACAAATGCAACACCTTTCGCTATCAATAAATCGGTGAGAGAAAACAAACAAAACAATGAAACAACTTGTAATGTGGACCAAAGCCACCACAATGTTCTTGTAATCAATCCTCCCAGGAATTTCGAAGGTGCACCATTGAAGTTTTTGGGATAAATGGCTTGAGGCACCATTAAATAAATCCTCAAAATCCCTCCATGCAGGTCATCTCCAGAGAGAGTAACCTATGGGCTAATAGATGTGGCAAAGAAGGATGAAGCAATGCTTCAGTCTGAATCTAATGGATGTGTCTCTTCAATCTTGGAGTGAGTTATCACAGGTAGAGACTGACAATCACAATAATACAGGTACTTATATACCCTGTGCACATTTTATGGCAGTACTTGAGTCTGTGTGTGTATGTAAATGGGTGAATCTCCTCCGGCTCAAGTGGCTGGATGACCATTTATTCCCTGAAGTTTTCCTGAGAGTTGTTACTTCGGACCTTAAGATGAATATGAACATATGCTCACATTCAACTATTGACAAAAATTTTATCCTAGAAATATGTTGATGAGTAAACTGATTTTATCATCTGGTTCTTGTGATCTTATCACAAATGGTCATTTGAGACAAAACTGCCACTTACAGTCTCAAACAAGTCTCCACTGACTTAGTGAAGTAAAGGAAAATATATTTTTGTGAAATTTCAAAATGAAATACGACTTTATTTTAAGCTTTATTAACACTAAAGATTTCAATTAGCCTAGAAATCTAGACGCACCCTAGCGGCAGCAAAAATTATTTTGCAGAAAGGGTGGTCTAGCAACTCTCCCTAGACTTTTGAGCTGGAAAAACCAAACCAATCACATCGTGTATAGAGTTGGTGGGCGGGCTTAACATAATGACGGCAGAGTTGTGACAGTTCCGCGCATAGTTACGTGTGATTTCCCTGCTACTTGAAAACAAAGAAGATGCTGCTGGCGAACAGCGGTCTTTCGAATCGGCTTTGGCCCCGACCCTGGATGACTTGGAGTTAAGAGAACGTCACTTAGTCATTCTTAAAAAAGGAAGATGTGTTCGGCGTTTTGACGACCGTATACGGCAAAAGTTTAATATATCAACTAGCTCCGCTGATGGAAAAACGCATGGGACTCACTCAGCCACAGCCGTCCGTTGCTCTGGTTGGTTGTAGCGCTGTCCTATTGCGTGCAGAGGGAATTTGAAAGACAACCGTTTATCCCGCCCCCCGGATTGAGGTATGCCAATTGTGAGTTCCCAGACCTAACATCTTGATAGGTCTGGCTTGCCAGGCTAGATTACAATGTTTTTGTGGGAAACAATTTTCTAAAAATATTTGTGAATATGCCACATTTATTGCTGTTATGCTTAAATAGTATTTTTTTTTCTGGAATATTCATTTAAAGTTGCACCTAGCTGACAAAGTTAAAATCTTTTGTTTTGGAACAATTGTTATAGAATATGTTATGTGACCTTAGTGTTGTCCGAGCATCGGGGCATAATAGTATTTACACTACAAATACAATGTGGCCATGCATATGTAAACCCCCAAGAGACCATGCATTATTTTTTGTTTTGTTGAGACCATGATTTAGCAAAAGTGGTGTTCTTGAGATTTTTACTTTAGTTTATTGTCTCAATTCTCTCAACATAACAAAAGTTTTCTTCTTAAGATGTAGACTATTTTCTTGACATCCCAGCTTAAAAATGTACGGGACATCTACCGAATAATGTTTGACAGATTCCATCTAAATAGTTTACCAGAGAAATTGTGAGTGGAACACAAATTAAAAATTTTTTTTTAAATGTTAATTTCATGAGAAAGCTTAAATTGTGATCATGAGACAACAAAACAGAAAAAAGATAATAATGCATGGCCTCTCAGGGATTTTGTATGTACCTGATAATTGAATCCGGTTAACACTCGTTATGTAGTGCTGTCCACTTGGAAAGGATTCCCTGATATGGATGTTAATATCATGGTGTAAAAGAGACCCTTTAATCTGTGAAAGGCACAGATTAAAAGTTACTAAAAGAGAACATCTGCTACTTTTGAACAGACTAATGCAATGAACCTAAATATTAAAACTGTGAATGACTTCAAATTGCTTTTAGATTTGTTCAAATTTTTTATAGTGTATGAAAATGGGGTGGAACTGAGAAGAACCAGTTAAATCAATAATCACTTACCATAGGGAGCAGGAGGAGGTAATGGATCACTGGTGCAGATGAAAAATTGCAAGGAAGTAAATGGTGCAAGTTTACTCTGATTTCTATAATAACACATACCGCTTCGCAGTTCTGTGATGAACCGCAATGAAAGCCTGGCTGGATCTTCACTGCTGCTGGACAGGATGTTTTTCTGTATGACGAGGTTTCTCAGTCTAAAAACAATGACCCTCTAGGAGAGGTTCAAATATCTAGATTGGATACATTGCACAAAAAAGAAGCAAGAAATTGAGTTCAAGATCTCACTGCGGGAAAAGAATGATCGAAACATGGCTCAGTAATTAGCTGACGGGAGGCTAATGGGCAAAGCTACAAATAGTCACACAAGACTCGTTCCTGTCTCTATCACAGCTGCTTGTTGATACTTCTAATACCATTACTACTACGACATCAGAGCTGGAAAAAAGAAAAATCCTTATAAAGTCAAATGCAAACAGAAGACAAATTCAAATATTTTTCATAGCAATTAATCAAAAATGAAAGCTAACATTCAGTCTCACTGACAGCAGAATTTTATGTTCACTTCACAGGGCATCAAACCTACAAACTTATCGTTGATGGTGCCATGATCTACAAATTGAGCAATTCGATCTATCACAGGTGACATTGCGATAAAGCATGAATGTGTGTCTTTGCTAGGTTCTTTGTCAGGCCACATTGATTAAGGATGAGCATGCAGCTGTGGGTGGGCAGAGGCTCCAAACGCCAGCCTCTCAAGTCTGCTTATTTCATTTAGTCTAAGAGCTTTCATTAGTCATGACCATCGACTTTAATACAATCTCCCCCTAGATGGTAGAAGAGAAGGCAGTGCCACCAAAGTGAGCTTTTCATTTGTTGGTGAATGGTAAAAGTGAAAATCTACTGTGTAAATCACTTAAATCAAGATAAAGTGACCTTAATAAAAGGGTTTTTGTACGGTCTGCCACAGAAGGCCTACAACATTTCACCACATGCCATAAATCAGTGTTTTTCAATGGGTGGTTCCTGACACAAAAATGGACCAGCAAGGAAAAAGGAAAAATAAATGCTACATTAAAATAACAAAATTGAACTGACCCTATACATGTGCATAGTTAGTGTAGCAAAATAAATGTATATCTTTTATGAAATTTTCTTTTTTTTTTTTGAAAAATACATTACCGTCAAAGTTTATTTTTATTCAGCAAGGATGGAATAAACTGATCAAATGGGACTGTAAGAAACATTTATGATGTTACAAAAGATTTCTTTTAAAAAAAAAATGTTTCACGGTTTCCACAAAAATGAGTACAACTGCTTTCAACATTAATAATAATAATAAGAAATGTCTCTTGGGCACCAAATCCCCATATTAGAATGATTTCTGAAGGATCATGTGACACTGAAGACTGAAGTAATGACTGCTTTGCCATCACAGGAATAAATTATACATGAATATGTATATCAAATAGAAAACAATTATTTTAAATTTCACAATATTACTGTATTTTTTTTTAATCAATTAAGATTGAGTTGACAAAGAGACTTTTTAAATTACATCATTTTAAATTACGACCACAAATACATTTTTAAAAAAAATGATTCACATAAAAATGTCTGTTTAAGGGCATTTTAAGCAATATATTTTGTACAATATATTTACAAATGTATTTACAAAGAAGAACAAACTATTTTGGTTAAGCCACCGCTGGATATCCAATGTAAAATCTGAAGCAAATACACTAAAGGACCAATAGATCACCTTGGAAGGGTAAGATATTCATCATTTTGTATCAACTGTGAGCATGAGAAATGCTGGAGGGGATTATAATGTTCCTGCTGAGTGGAAAACATTCAATCAGCTTTTCCCAAAAGCCTACAAACCACTTACTCATTCTAAACATCCAAGTAAGATTATGTGCATACTCCTGAAAATATGATGAAAGACAAACATTGTCCAAATAATTAATCAAGATCTGCAAATGTGCTGGCCAGCCCTGCTGAAAAGATTATGTTTGTTTATGCGGGCAGATGCTGTTCTAGCAGGTGGTTGATCAAAAATGTCTCGCTAGTTAAGCTAACTGACCCAAAAGTGCTACCTACTGCATCAACAAAGTATTCAACTGATGTGTACATATAATATTCTGTAATACAAAATATTTGTTATAAAAATCAGGCTCTTGAGGATTAAAATGATCCTATTTTGTGGCCCCATAACCTTACAAAGGTGATTTGCTAATTATAACCAAACTTGAGGGTAATTACTCTGACTCTTTAAAGGCATGCTGAATTCTAAATGAGGGGTCCGTTTTCTGACCTATGAGAAAGATGGACAAGAAACTTTGTGAGCAGGCTTCTATGGCTTCTATGGATCAGTGGATATTGCTGCTGTGCCTCCTTTTCTGACCCTCCTCTCTGCTCCCTTTATTTCTAAGAAACCGCTGTGTGAAAGTGTAAGGCTCTTTGAGAACCTCCACCTTCTAAGAATGCACTGGCTCCTTTCATTTCTTCCTTCAGAAGGCCCACAAGTCTTTTATTGGTCTTTCGCTCCCTGGCTTTCTTCTTGTCCCCTCCTGGTCCCTGCTGAGGAACAGTGAATTGATCTGCAGCTCTAAGCCAAGTATACATTCACAAGCACAGACTTCACACACACCCTTCCTGAAGTTTGCCACTGATTGTATTCACACGCACACGGAGCAATCTTCAAAATGAAAACTGTAACAGGATTACTCTGAGACACCGCATTGTGTGACAGACATTGGACAAACTAAAAAATATTGCATTTCCTGATATTTCTCGTTTTCAAGCAATGCTGCCAATCTTCTGGGTAAAATAGCAACTCAAACAGTCAAAAGTGGCCCAAAATGAGAGCAATACTCAGAAGACACAAGAGCTGATTTCATTTCATTTTGACAATGAAAATGATGCCAGCAGTCTTCAAAGATTATTAACATGATCTTTGATGAATACATTTCCTAATTTTAGCCAACCTGGGTTTATTGTCATTTCTTTAAAAAAAATAAACAGTTCACCCATCAAAAATCTATAATTTTTTTTTATTCACCCATGTCGTACCAAATCCATATGCTGCTATTTTTTTACATGCAAAACAAAGGAACATTTCAGAAGAATTCCAAAAAGCACAAAAATCACTATTTAAGCACCATAAAATATATCCATACTTCCTGTATACTATATTCCAAGTCTTCTAAAGCTATATGGTAGCTTTGCATGAAAAATCTGACATTTATGTAATTATTTACTGATATTGTTTTCAATTCCACATATTCGAACCGGCGTGTCACACATGAGAATCAATAACGTTTGGGCATCAATGAGTATTTTTGAATACATTTTCAGAGAATAATGACTTAAATTACTTGGTCTATTCCTCACAAAAAGCTATTGTGTGACTTCAGAAGACAGAATATACTGTACAATAGACTACACTTATCCCATTTTCTTTTTGGAGATTGACAGACATGACCACTATGAACGCTCATTGTATGGCAAAGAGCTGAATAATGAATATGCAAATGAGCCCTCATACAGGCTCGTGTACAAGTCGATGTATCAAAATGGTAATGAGTTTATCGCTCTCTAGAACGCATAACGGTAAATGATATGATTAGCCTTCGGCTTGACTACATTATCAAACAGCTAATAATGTGTTGCTGATGTTACACAAACTATGTTCCCGTTCGCCACCAGACCGCTGCCTTCTGTAAATTAGTATCCTTAGAAACGCTATGAACAGCTTAGAACCTCAGTGGAGAGAGGCATATAGTTGATCATAACATCATCATATGCATAATTCACTCTTTTTATTGCTAAATGTACCTGATTTTTCATATCAACAGAAAAATATACCGGGATAACCTTCTCTTGAGAGCCCCCTGCTTCTCAGCATAGTTAATGAAATGCTAAAGCCCGCCCAAGCATTGACGTGATTGGTTACAAGGTAGTTTGTGACGTAAGAAACACCAGCTATTTCAAATTGCGCTTTTGAGACTTTTTGTCACTGCAGTTTTAAGGACAAAATATTCAGCAATGGTGTTGACTTATGAATTTGCACATGATTTGTCTTAAAGCATATTAAAAACACCACATATAGATATATAAACCTTAAAAACCTTGATTTTCACCACAGGGGGTCTTTAAGGTTTTCTATATTACTTCTCATGAGTCAATGACTGTGAAAACTACACTGTAAAAATCTAAACTGCACTCTTAAACATAAAGGTTCTTTATTGGCATCTTTGGTTCTATGAAGAACCTTTAACATGCATGGTACCTTTCCAATGGACAAAAGGTTCTTTATAGTGGAATATAGTGGTTATTCAGATTATAAAATGTTCTTCTCATTGAGAAAGAAAATGGTTCTTTAAAGAACTATTAATTGAAAGGTTGGTTACACTTTATGTGGTCCCACTTTATATTAAGTGGCTTTAAGTACTATGTACTTACATTGAAATGAATAATTTGATACAACGGACTTATTGTGTACATACATGTTTTTACATTGTACTTATATTTTGAAAATACCTGCATGTAATTACAGCTGTAATTAATTTATGTAATTACATTTGTAATTACACAGTTGACCCTTCCCTTACACCCTAGCCCACCCTTAAAATAACCTGAACACAATAAGTACATTGTACTTATTTTTCAATGTAAGTACATAGTACTTAAAGCCACTTAATATAAAGTGGGACCCTTTATTTTAAGATGACGTAGTTACACTGTACTTATAAAGTACTGAGTAATATTAATTAACTACATGTATACTATAGAATTACAGTTAGTTACTTGTAATTCTGCATAATTTACTGTTATTACAGTACATGTAGTAACATGTAACTACATCACCTTAAAATAAAGTGCAAAAGTAAAAGAAACTTTAGTAATTTTAGTAATAATAATAATGTTTATTTTTTATAGTGCCTTTCTGCAAACTCAAGGTCGCTTAACATTATATGGAAATAAACATGACAGAAAACAAAGAAACAAATGAATGTTGAAAAAAAAATCTAAGTGTGGCTGAAAAAAAAAACATTTAAATAAGGATGAAAACTTTTTTACTTCATATTTTCAGTGTAACTTTTTTTCCTGTTTCCCCAGCACTTACAGGCATAGTTCTTCATAGACAGTTTGAAGTTCACAACTAACCACTGACATCTGGAAAGCTCAAGTCGCGTTGAAATCTCAGTGAAGAGGGGCTAAAATGCTTTAGGTGAACAACAATTCACCAAAATTTGGTCAAAATTTTACGAGGCAGTTAAATCAAAACAGTCAGACGGATACATTTTCAGAGGATTTATGGAGTCTGCACAGGTCTCTTCTGCTCAGCCAAATGAAAGAATGCAAAAGAAAGAGAGGCGCCATGAAAACATATGGGTGGAATAATTAATAGAGAAGGGTTTTTTTTAATAGCAAGCAAGTAATTTGTGGAGAACCACCCAGCTATGTGGTTAATTCATCTGTGAAGAACATTAGGAATCTTTATCTGTGTTTAGCAGCTGTCATTTACAAACTCTACATATACGTCTGACAACCCAACCAACAACTGTAGTCCATCAAAGGCATAATTGTCATTATGCTATGGTCCTTGGGGGATTTTATGTCATTTTTCTGGGAAAATAACAAATTAGTGAAGTTGTCAGTTTGTTAGGAGCATCTAAATTATCTGTCATTTCACTCAGCGATGCCAAAAGAAATATGAAGAGCTCTTTGAGAATCAATAATTCTTTAGAGGCCGCATATCATGCAAGGCATGTCGTTTCTGGCATATTTTACAGCCGAGAACAAAGGAAAATTAATGTTACAAGGAATAAGATCAGTCTTAACGGTGGCTGCACCCGTTACTTGGATGGAAAGTAAATTACAATAATTTACTATAGTTCAGTTTAATTAGGAGGAAAAAAGGCATCCGTTGAATTCTTTTTTAATTGGTATAGGATTTCACAACATGATTTCTTGTTACCAAAGTCCTGAAGCATGACTGGGCTTTGTACCAGGAAATGAAAAGCAGCTGATAATCGAATCAGATTCAAAATAGAACAACAGAGCTGATACTGGATAAGCTTGTTAGAATTACCATTAAACCTTTTCCTTCATTAACAATCACAGACTGATGCCTGTTTTTTTTTTTTTTTTTTTTTTTGTGACTATTTCAGGTTTACATTTTTACATCTGATTTCTGGTTTTTTTTTTATACATTCTGATTCCAAGTATTAAATTAAGTCACTAAGTCAGATCATATTTTCTGAGCTTGTCATATTAAGTCCACAATTTTAATTTGAACTGAATGATTCATTGGTGCATGTATATTCCAATAAATAGAGAGCTGTCATCAAATAATCCAAATGTAGTAACTTGTCTTTCCTCTATAAGGACTTTCCTTTTAACTTAGTAATTAGACAACAGTTATGTGGGCATTGTTTTAGCAAACTCGTCTTTAGTCTGGGTGAATTCTGGTCCGTAATGCCTACTTTTCATAATCCATATTACTAATTCTGATTAATAAAATCAATGTCAGCCCTATATATAGTATAAACAATACTGATACAGTATAGATGAATCATGAGGGCCAGTGGAAAAAAGAAAAACAAAATGCAGTTGAGCTTGTTTACGATGTCCTGACCTACAATGGTCTTCAAGGGGTGTATTTGTATAAATATTAGTGTTGTCAAATCGATTAATCGCGATTATTCACATCTAACATGAATATCAATGAATAATCAATATAATATATGTGCATATATATATTACTATATTTATATATATTATATTATGTGTGTGTGTGTGTGTGTGTGTGTGTGTGTGTGTGTGTGTGTGTGTGTGTGTGTGTGTGTGTGTGTGTGTGTGTGTGTGTGTGTGTGTGTGTGTGTGTGTGTGTGTGTGTGCGTGTGTGTGTGTGTATATTTATACACACACATATACAGTATATAAATATAATACATTTATATACGCACATATATAAATGAAAACTTATGTTAGTTGTGATTAAACGCGATCAATCGATTAGACAGCACTAATAAATATCAAGTAATCTGATTTTTACTTTCCCTTTTTCTTTTTTAGGAGTTTTTTTGTTTTGGCTGCATCTAGTTTTCCATAATAAAAATTACTTCTGAGAATCTTTAACAGCATTGAAGAATCAGTTGAAAATCTACTTCTAATTCAACGCACCTCTTTCTCAGATAGAAACTTACTTCACTTTGTCAAACAACATTCTGCCTAACTGGATAGCTGATTTAACAAACGTGACTCAAATCACAGTTTCTTAATCCAGGTAGTTCACACCATACATTATATGAATAACCTCCATGACCTGTGACTAGGGAGTTGAACATACTGTAAAGATTATCCTAATTAAGGTATATTCCTCTCTGCGGACATTCATAAAAATGCTAGAAAGCCATTGTGACATTTAAATCAAGATCTGGAAGCTGAGAACTATGGCCTTGTATAACAGTCCCTATTAAAATAAACTAAGGTTAAGACATCTTGTTTGCCAGTTGCCTTCACTCAAGCTAAAGCGGTTTCCTGCATAGCACAAGCCTGTTGTACCTTTTTAACTGGTAAAAAAAATCAACCCAATCTTTTAAGTCAGTGCTTTTAACAATATAGATTATTTCAAAGCAGCTTTGCAGTGATAATAGGAAATTATCACTGTAAAACTGCATTTTACTCTCCAACCCAGAAAGAAATTAGAACTGTTAAAAGGAAAATTAGTTGGAAATGATGTGGTTACAAGATGTGGTGGATTGCATTTTACAGAATAATTATTGGTGTTTGCTTTGTTTATTCTAAACCTCTAAGCATTAAACTAACACACTTAACTGGTTTGTGGTAGAGGCATGAAGGATACCCCAATTAGTGCAGAGAGGTGTGCTATTACTTTTCTAAGTGATCAGACTCATTATATTTGCCTGGTGGGCAATAAAAGAAGGTGAAAAGAAAAACCTAAAACTCAATTCATTTGGAAGCACCTAAGCCATATCTACAAGCAGAATGTCAAAGAGATTTGTGGAAGGCTAATTTGCCTCGGACCAGTAATCAACCACCTAGCAACAACCAAGCATTTTCAAAAAAATGTTTAAAAAAATGATATCACAGTTTGATTTTATAAATGGTTCAGAAAAATATCTGAATCAATAGGGTACAATGGGGCTAAAGGCAACCTTAAGAAAAATTTGCTTTTCACTGCTCCCATAGGGTATGATTGGAGATTATTTTTTTTTGTATTGAACATTTATGGAGCAACAGATTTTGTGAAAAAATATATCTTAAAAGTGGTTTATTTTGTTTAAAAATCTTATAAATGTATGATGTGGCGAGTGGGGCTTTTACCCCACACACAGAGTAAAAGGTTCAGCAGCAAGGCGCAAAAGGCAAAGTATTGATACAAATGAGCTAATTAGCTATACTGTTTTTAATAATGTCTAAGTTAATACTTGTTCAAAAGAATCACTTTAGCAAAGTTTGAACTATTTTCTATTTATTTTTATTAACCCTATGGGGATGGATTGGGCGGTACCGCCCAAAATGGCATACTTTTACAAATGTGTCATTATCTTATGTGTATTAAACTACTAATGATAGAGAGGTGCGGTCTTTTTTGCCGTCTTCCTCAGATTCCGCTGAAAACAGTGATAACAAACTTACCCCGCTTGTATACACACTTCCTTGTTATGCAATACCAATACGTCAAAGGCCAATGAAATCGATGTTGTTTGGCAGATTCACGTGCAACAACCAATGGAAAAATTGCCGATGGAGGAATATTTTTCTTACCCAATCAGAGGAAGGTTACCATGACGTATTCTCGCAAATCGGAGGACTCTGTAGCCTTGCAAGGGGTGGTACTATATACTATTACGCAAACATCGTTGAGTGGCAGAGATGACAGAAAGCGAACGGACGCGTCGAGTATAAACAAGGCTTTACGGAGCGAGAGCGCACAGAGATATGAGAGAGAGACAGAATAATTATATTAATAACGTTACACATACAATTATAGCATTATTTATTGTTTTAGCACTTTTATGATGGCAAGCAGTAAACGATTTACGGTGGAACAAGCTCTGGAACAATTACTGGAGAGTGACGAGGAGAAAACATTGCTTAGAAAATTCTAAGCATTCCTAAGAAAAACGCCTGGGACTATTTGTAAATAGAGTTAAATTTGTCATTGTTCTTTACACATTTTATTTAACAATTACACATGTCTATCAAGCAAAGGCTTTGACAAATATATTTTTTGTTCAAAAACTATTCACTATTGTTGTGTGATGTGTGATTTTTAAGAAATAAATGGCAAAAATCGATTCTCCGTTTTTGAAATTCTCTAGTGTATTGTACATTTTCACTCATACTTCCCTTATAAACATATTACATGAGTGCTTATGTTAGCTTACGGTCTTCTGAAGCCATAGATACCAAACACATAGTGTTCCATCACCATTACATATAGTTTATAAGCCCAAATGTAAAAATAGAGAAAACGGACCAAAAAGAGCTTAGTCCCCAGAGGGTTAATAAATAATTCATTTTTGTTCAATAAATATACTGTCATTAAAATATGTAAACATAAAAATAAACAGTATTTAAAAAAATACGGAAACAAAATTATTTTAAAAAGTGTAGATTCTGAAAGCATTTAGATCCCATGTTAATTTTATATAGATTACAGTAGTAACAATAAATTAAAAAATATTTTCCGATATGAATAATATCGTTTTTAAATAATATGGTTTCATTATAAATATGGTGAATATCTCTATTAGGAGGACACCAAACTTCTACCCTCTGAATCTAACCATGTCATGTCAACAAATGCAAAAGTCAGCCGGCTGTTTATCATCATGCTAATTATTGTCTTTCGCCCTAACAGCAGGGTTCCTTTATACCATACTTTTACATATTCTTCCGTTATAGAAAAAAGGTTGCTTTATTTACCTTGAACAAAACTGAAATTCATTAAGAAGGCCTTTATCTCCAAATATATTAAATAATTTTAGCGGTTCACACTTGCTACTAAAATCTGCAACTAAAAATATAAAATATTAGATCAAATAGCACAGGATCAACTTTGCGCTGCTTCCCACGATCGCGTCAAGGATCCGCCAAATGTCCATGTGCATCTTGAAAAGCGGATGGGAAAGGGAAAATAAAATCAAAGGCACCTTTACCCCAGTTGTACCCTACAACTCATTTAATAATACACAGGTGGTAAGCATTAAATTGTAAAGTATATAACTAGATTTGGTTATATCTAGTTTTTAGTAAAATGGAGCAGTATATCATTGCAACACCAATTAAAAATTTTCCATTTCCAAAAAATGTCTGCACTGCATTCAATGTCTCAGAGCATAAAAGATCTTTGTTTGTATATGCCACACTTCAAGAACAAAAGAAATGCCCTCAGATCCCATCATCTCAATGAATCTTTTAAGACTCCCTTCCCTTTCCTGCTCAAGCTCACTTCACAGAGATAGACTTGTCCTACCTGTTTGCCATGTCTGAGCCCGAATACTTCAAAAAAACTACTAATAAAAATAGATCCTGAGAAGACAGGCTGCTTTGGAAGCCTTTGCTTCGACTAATGGGGGACTCATGACAGCCCGTGGGATTTTTCATTATCATTCCAATTTCTGAAACTAATGCCTCGATGAGCCCCTTTCATTCCAAGAATGAACTCTACCGGTGAACAAGGTAAAAATATTCCATTCCCCCCTCACCGCTGTGAAAATGGGGCTGTGACTGAATGCATGTAGAGGCAGTGTTAATCAGAGCCATTGTGCTTCAGGTGTAGTAGAGAGACACAAATCATGAAGTGGACTATAATTGAGGAGCATAATTCAGTTATTTAAATTTCAATCTTTGCCTCTTATCTGACATTAAAAGGGATCTTTAGTGGCATTTTCATTAGGATCCTAAAATAACAGGATACAGCTCATTGTCTCCTGCTGCTTCCTTCTTTTTTCATCTCCATCAAAGAGAGTGAACGCAAGCCGCTTTGGACGGCTTCCAAAAGAAGGATCACAGTGTACAGGAGAGGCCAGGTCTATAATTGGGTAAAGGACCGACTGGTTGCTCTAATCCCTCTCCTGAATCATTAAAGAGAAAAACACAATTGTGCAAGCAATTGATGGCTAGTTTCGGTCTGTTTTTCCCACATTTTCTAAAAACTGTGCATGGGGCGTCCTGAGAACGAGTAGCTCTGGACACAATGTTGATAACCCTGCTGAAAAGACCAAAATTGTTGACACATATGAGTTTTGGCTGCTTGTGTTCAGACTTCTTTACAAGCTAAACTTGCTTGGTCAACTAGCTTAAAGACTCCTTTTTTACAAGCCTTAAGGTAGTGGATCCCAACTCCGGTCCTGGGGACACACTGCTTTGGACATTATTGGTCTTCATTATTTAACAAACCTGATTCAGATCACCAGCTCCTTTGGAAAGAGCTCTATGAACTAAACTGAGGCTGAATCCGAAATCGTCCCCTATAGCCTCAAATAGGGCATTATTTGAGGGGACTGCCATTTGTAGCGGTGTCTGAAACCATAGTGGACATTATTAAATGCACTAATTCTATCCCACATCGCACAGCAATAACGGGTGTGCAGCTGATGGTACACTCAACGGCTGTCCGAATTCGCTCACTCATTTTCACTCACTCCTTCAAGTGAATGTAGGGAATAGTAATAGAGGATTTAGGGGGCGATTTTGGATTCAGCCTGAGTGTCAGATAAGGGAGACATACAAAATTTGTAGGACTGGAGTTGGGAACCACTGCCTTATGGTGTGGTCACAGTAGCGAAATTTTGTGGGCAAAAAGCCCATTGTTCTTTGTCTTTTATCAATAGTGTAGCAATGCATGAAGCACAGTTCAAACTCAAACACTTTCAGACCAAGAAGCTTACCGTTGTTTAACACGTGAATTCACACAAACAACTTGAACTGGTGGTGAAACCTGCGTGGGGAAATCTTTCTCCATCACGCAAAATTCCTGATTACATCGATTCCTATTGAAATGACTGGATTTCGCCCATGAGAATTCACCAAAACAAAAGGTAGATAGTGACTGCACCTTAACAGTACACTATAATGGGCATCATACGGACATATTTGGCTAATTATTTTAACAATGGTATGTCAAGTTAAAAGTGTTTGAACTCCTTAAAATGCATCCCACTGCTCCAGACTGAAAGTCACCATGAAACGGTGTTGAACTGTTGATGAAAATAACCCCGAGAGTAGTGATATTTTATAAAACAATAACATCAAATTTTATTGTTATTGAGTGAATTATACCTTTAGATACAGTTTAAAAAAATATTTTCATATGTCCTGTACTTTCAAATGTTAACAAACACTTAATATACTGTACACTGATCATGACCCTAGAGGCATACACACCATTCAAAAGTCTCTTTAAAATTACAGATCAACTGTACAATGTTCACATCCCATTCAATATACTGCAGAATTAATTATTTGTTTTAGTCTATGACTGCATAAGGCTATTCACATCATACTGATAATTACTGAAATAAATCCAAGAGGAACATACTGTAGTTAAATCGAGTGAACTCTCTTGACGATATTTTTTTCTATTAATTTTCTCCTTACACTTGACAAGTCATTTTGGGGAGGGGGCAGATTATTTCACCCACTATGCCCACTCCTGGAAACAGCCTTATTTGGTAGAGTAAAAATATGTGGCAAGCACAAGAGATGCTTCAGAATTAATACAATTAGAAAAGTCTTTTGGAAATATGTGAATTGTAAATATGATCATTTTGCATCAGCCTAAAATATTTTCCCTCACAGTGCAGATCTCTCCTGAGTTTAACTTCTGAATCATGACCCAGAAAGCAAGCCACCCCCGCCTCTCCAACCCAGCAGCAAATCATCCCAAGAAGCTTCCACTGGAGGCCTATCTCAGTCCTATCCGTCAGAACCACACATCCACATACATCTTAGAAAACATTTCAAAATGTTTGAGTGATTTCTCCACTGAACATTGTAAAAACATGTGCAAAAACATGCTAATAAATATCACTTTCTCCAAAGTTACATTTAAGAATGCAACTATTCTTGCATTTCTCTGAATTAATATGCCTATCAGACACAATCATGCGCTCTACTGAATAAGAGCAGAATAATTTTATCTCTCTTATAACGGTCAACCTCAAACAATGAAAGCAGTCGACTTAATTAAGACAGATGCATAGTCTCGCAGAGCCAGACTTTTGAGTATCTGCATAAAATTGAGTCCAGTTTCTAATTCTGGACAAGAGACATGAAAGTGACAAACCACTTTTTTTTTACATGCCATTTAGGATCTCAAATAGGTTGTGTGAAGAAAAATTAAAACTAATTTAAACAACTGTACAGCAGGGTTTGTCCCATTTGTAATTTGGGTTGGTAAAAAAATACATATTTTCTTAATATAAAATACAGTAAAACAGTAATATTGTGAAATATTATAAACAATTTAAAATAGTTGTTTTCCTATTTAATGTTAATTTTAATTTACTAATTATTTTTCAAAATATTATTTCTTCATGTGACGGAAAAGACGAATTTCCAGTCTTCAATATCACATGATCCTTTAAAGAAATCATTCTAATATGCTGACTTGGAGCTCAAGACATATTTAAAAATAAAAGCTTTATATTTCAGAAAAATGCTGTTCTTTTGATCTTTCTATTCATCAAAAACTCCAGAAAAAATGTGTAATAAGAAATGTCTCTTGTGCACCAAATCAGCATATTAGAATGATTTCTAAAGGATCATGTGACACTGAAGACTGGAGTAATGATACTGAAAATCAAGCTTTGATCACAGGAATAAATGACATTTTAATATATATTCAAATAGAAAATAGTAAAACAGTAATATTGGGAATTATTATTACAATTTAAAATAACTAAGTATTAAGTGCTTTTACACTAAGTGCCTCACATTAAACTCTAAAAAACAATCTGATGCCACTAACATGGAAAAAAACAGTCAACACCTGTGATTAGTCCTCAGTAATGCATCAACCTAGTACCTGGTGTTAGATTTCTACAAGCAATATGCATCTGACAGTCAGCAAATGGACTTTGGGCAGTCCGTGGGCACGCCGTCTGAGGTCAAGACTGGAGACAGAGTAAATCAGTTAAAAGTCATAAGGGAGAGAGAAAGCGGGGAAAGGGCAAAGAAAGGTGAGCACAATGAGAAAATAACAAAAATTGGGGAGTAGATTTATGTTTCCACGGCTGCACGAGTCCCAAGGAGCATTAGCTGAACTCATGAGCTGTAGACAGCTAATCTTTTGTTATGGGGAAATAAACACACAATGTTAGCCACCGTTTTACAGCCGCTGATCCAAGGCGGATGATAAAAGATCCAGTAGGCCCAGACCACGCGGCTTAATGACCCTGAGAGCAACACACAATTTATTGGCTCTTGGTCCCCATCATCACTCCCTGCTACTAATTTATGACAAGAGAGGGAACTGAGCTCAATATAAGAGAAAACTATTACTTTCACAGCACAAGTTCTGGCTCTCTTTCACAAGTTTTCCATCTTGTAAGTAATATATGATAACATGCTTGTCTTTGTTGTTAATACTGCTTGATTTATGAGAGCAGTGTATTGATTTATCTGTAGCTGTGAACAGTTGCATCATGTCTTACAAAGAAAGAAAGTTGAGCACTGAATTAGGATGTATGTCATTAAGAATGAGAGCTATTAAAACAATGGGTTAATTAATTGCCATAGTCCTAAAATCTTCAGCAAAACCATGTGTGGTAAGAATCCACTGGGAGGCACGTAATTCTTCCCATTGTAATTGGGTCCAGCTACAATATTACCGCCTTTAAAATTTCAAAATCCACAAAGCCGGAACCCAAAACAAGCAACTCCACCTCTTCCCTTCCGCAGAGACCAAAAACATCACAAGCATGGCTAGTTCTGTTAAGATATTCCAGCTCTACACAGATGTTCCGCTTCTCTGCCTGGACAGTTGTCAAATCGAACTTAATTGGTTTGCATTTGAGGAAATGGTTGTTCTTCAAGCAGTGCTTTAGGGAATTTTGTCATGGCTGCCTTGTGGCCGAGCTCTCTACCGTACGGCCCCTTCTGCCTGGTGTGAATGGCTCCTCTGTGTGACCAGCCAAGGATCTGCCAGGGGGACCCTCTCTTTGTTAGGTGAATGGGCACAGCTCAACCATCTTAAGGCACACTAATGTACCATGGCTGGACCACAAAGAGCGTGTAGTAATTTGCCAAGCATAATGGCACGTCTTTAATTCGGCCGAGGGGGAAACAGACCCTTAAAAGCGAGCTTACAGATGAGGAGTCCCATTCTAGTTCCTACTCTATTCATATCGTATAAGGGCTTGTTTTCTTCCGGCTCATTGTCATCCTGAACCAAATGTCGGCAAACAACGGTGGGTCGAAATTAAAACAACGCGGCAGCTCCTGGATTCACTAAACGGGCCCAGAAGACCATAAACAAACAAAAAAAGTGAGTCTTCTCAGCAAGGCACAATGATTGAGACCAGCTGCTAAAATGATATCATTTAGCGGGATTAAGTCACTGATGGAATATGCAATGTAGAATAAAAATATACCTAAAACAGAGGGAGGAAGTGCAATATGTGCTTGGGGATACAGGTGGTTGGAACCCTGGCTGACCCATCAGAGAACCTGGTGAGTGGGAAAGTTGCCTTAGTTCTCAACATCCAGGTGTCTGGGAATTCGTTATCTTCAATCCCCAGACAACCCTAAAGTCAACTCCAAAAGGTGCTAGATGAATCTTTAAACACTCACACAAGCCACATTTCACCCAAAGTTAAAAAAATTACTTTTGCAAGAAATTTTGCTTAACAAAAATAAAAAACTATATCAGAACCATTGAGACTCATATTACCTTTATGCAATCTTTTTCTTATTACTGTAGTGCAAAACTAAAAAGATTTAAATTTTAAACTATTTATACATCATGGTATAGTATTGTCTATTGGTACAGCCCATGTCATCAGTGCGTTCTGTAAGGCAATGCAGAGTTGTAGACAGTCACTGAGCGCCACAAACTGTTCCTCCTGAACCTAAACAATGAGCTTATGCTGAGTTCACGCAATGTCGTAACCATAAAATTTTTTTTAAAAAAACGTACAGCCTTTAATATGAGGGCTGAAAAAAAATACGTTTTTGTTTCCATACACGGAAAGTACGTCGATTGCCAGTTGTTCACAAAACAATCACTCGTATCCATATGAACAGATGCTACATTGTTAGGCTACGTAAAAAAACGCTATATTGATGGTCGATTCAGACAGCAATCGGCCACCAAAAGTAATCGTTTGGAGGCCATACAGAAACTATTATATATATATATATATATATATATATATATATATATATATATATATATATATTTAGAGAAAAACTCTTGAATGTCAGTGTGTTCTTAGTGTTATGGGTGAAATGTGACTTGGACTTTTTGTTGAGAGCTTCATCCAGCTATACAATTACTTGGGAAAGTCAAGTAGTCAAGGGACTACATCTACCCTTGCTAATGAGAAAAATCAATTTCAGTGAGGCTTCTTCATAGAATCTGGTACTTTCACACAGACATGTATTTTCAGAAGAACTCTGAAACATGAAAAAGACCCTGCTGATTTGTCAAACACATCAACATACAAGCTTTAATTAGCTTACAAACAGACAATTAAATATGTCAGCCTCTCTTACAGTCTCTTTTGAGGAAAGGAAAAAGAGCCTTAGGCTGTGCTGCTCCATAAATGGCTGCAAAGAAAGTTTCAGCCCTTTCTCTTTGCCAGAACGCTCCTTTTCAAAACACTCAATTTCTGACATAGAATAAAGGGATTTGACTTGAAAGGCTCCCTGACTTTGTCCACGGTCACAGAGACAGAGAAGCAGAGAGCGAGGAGCGTCGGGGAGACAATAACAAAAGAATAAGAAGGAGAATAGGAGGAAAACCTCACGCAGATTCTCCAGGAAGATTGGAGATCTTTATTATGACTTATGAGTTCCTGTTAAAGAAAGCTGTACTCAAGTATGAAGCAGATGATTGAAAGTGGAACTTTGAAAAGAGTTTTCCTCAAAATTAACAAATAAAACATAGCAAATGCATACTAAATAGTAAACTTTCTGAATGTTAATGAATGGCCGATAAATCTAAATCAAAATTTTTTATGTAGCATATATGACAGAATTGCGCTGCAAAATGCACTAAACCATATTTTCCTTTTTGGAGTTATTTCAATCAATTCAAAACCATCATAGCGAACAGTGCGCATCTGAAGTGTCTCAGCTGAAGGAAATAATCCATTGTTTATTGACCTTTCCATCGGTCAAATTTTGCAATAACATTAAAAATGAACATATATCGCCGATATGGTGGCTGATATATATCGTGCATCCCTAGTTTATTATGTTTATTTAGATAATGGCATCTGGCAAAGTGTATAAAACAAGCAGAGACCTACTTACAGAGGCATCACGAGCATGTCATCTTCGAAGCTGCAGGGCTATTGCAGAAATGGGTAGCAATCCTTCTGTAGCCTTTGGAGAGAAAATCAGAGGAAGCACATAAGTGTTATATTTAGTGCAGCAAGAGGTAGACAGTATGCATCGCCCTACACTCTTAAAAGTAAATGTTCTTTATTGACATTGATGGTTCCATGATGAACCTTTAACATCCATAGAACCTTTCCATTAGGGATGGCCCGATACCGATACTGGCATCGGGGATCGGGTCGATACTGTCCTCATATACTCGTACTCGTACTCATAAAAATTCGCCGATACCACGGCCCGATACCACGTACATTTTGCGAAACGAAACTGGCCGCCGCGAGTGCTTTGTCGAGGTGAACTGAGGCATAGGGACGTGCACTCCCAACGCAAAAGAGTGCGGCGCGGCACTAGATCTGATGGCCGAGCGCGAGCGCGGGCGCGGGCGGTAATGCACTCACTCTGTGTGTGCGGGTTCCGGGATAATAAAACGATTCGCGGGACTCCCGCAAACTAGAAATATCTATGAATACAACATATTAAAACTAATAGATTTTCATTCATCTGTTGCAGAAAAGCAAGAAGAACAACTAAAACAAAATAGAAACGATTTACAGGCCAGAGTTTCTATTCATAACATGTTTGCAGCGTTGAGCGATGTAGCCAATCACAGACATGTGTGTTGATTTCTTGAACGCAATGGCTGATCAGAAGCATTTAAGATAGACTCCCCTCACTGCTCAAAACTTTTTTGTTCAGTGCTGAATTCTGTATGCTGGCAAATCCTCTAATTATAACAAACAAAGTGTGGATATTATGAAAGATTCATTGTGCAGTCAGCTTCATTGATAATAACAGATGTGTGAGATCGCGATGAACTGTCAGCTTTTTAGGAATTAGAATATTAAGGGAGCGCACTTTGGGCGCATTCAGTAATGTCATACCATGCACGCAGTAACTGCTTGCTTTTATGTTAAATTAACAGTGGTTTGTGTGTTAATACATTTATTATTTTACTCATTATTATTTATTTTTAGACTTGTTAAAACAAGCAGAGAAGAAAATAAAAACAGTCTTCTAACCTGTGTTCTAAAATAGTCTTCTGTCTTCTTTTCTGGGAGCCTAGTCATAGTTACTTTTGCGGTAGAAATATCGGTATTGGTACTCGATATCGGCAAGTACACAAATGTAAATACTCGTACTCGTATGGGTTTGAAAAAAAATGGTATCGGGCCATCCCTACTTTCCATTACACTAAAGAATCTTTGTAGTGGAAAACATTTTTTCTTTCAGAAACGGTTTAGTGAAAGGTTCTTTGGGAAACCAAAAATGGTTCTATGACATCGCTGTGAAAACCCCCTTTTGGAACATTTAGTGAACACATACAGAAACCACTAACTCTTTCAGTTTAAAAGAAACCGAGGCCCTGGAATGCTGTTAATAAGGAGATCATAGCACAGCTACTTCATTGGGTGTTGTATGCAACAAACACCCCTATGACCTGCATTATTTACTTGAAGTAGGCTACCCCCTGAGATTAAGTAATACATTAGTAAGAACCACTAATGATTGTTTCCACAGAGTTTTTTTCAAACATTCTTCATTCGGTCTCTAAGATTTTTTTGGAAAAGTCTCACGAAGGCTGCATTATTTTTATCAGCCATTATTCCAGTCTTCAGTTTCATATGATCATTCAGAAATCATTCTAATATGCTGATATGGTGCCGAAACGGTTGTGCTGCTTAATATTTTTTGTAGAATAGATCAATAGAACAGTATTTATTTGTAGCATTAAAACATTATATAGAACTGAATAAAGTATGAATTAAAAAAAAGTATGAAAAGTATGAATCTTTCAAAAAAGATATAGACTTTTGAAAGGTATGATGCAATACGGATCATCTAGTATTAAAAGATGACAAGCTGCCATTTGTCCCATATAAATATGGATGAAAATATAGAGCGTGAGACCCGATTACATGAAGTGAATGTAATTCAAACTAAGTTTGAAACATAAATTATGTTGAAAGAACGCTAAATATTAGATCAAGCAAAATGCTTTAAAATTGTCAATACAACTGATTAAAATTATATGATTACAGTTACATACTGTAAAATATAGTTTAAAACAAACAAAACACATCTCTTAGGTGATTTCATGATGATAATAATTAATTGTGCAAAAGTTCAAGATAAATGAAACCTTTTTCTTGAGCTCTACTCCATTCTTATCAAACTGTGTAATTAAAAGTGCACTATGGCATCCCACAGCTTTGACAACATCAGTCTCTGTAATGATAAGAGCAAAGCCCAGTTGTTCAGGACTTAATTAAGATTAGGAAGAGCAAAGAGAGAGGCCGCTCCACTTCATAAGCCTCCACAGACCAAGCACTGGGGCTTTGTGTTCTCTTCGTCTAGCAAAGGTTAGTCCAGCAATGCATAGTGTAAAGCAGAGAGTCGGAGTAAGACACTGGGCCAGAGTAATTAAGGAGTAAATAATGAAGCCCTTCAACGAACCCCACTTCCTATGATCTGATTGACCGGCGTGCCAAGGCATGTTCAATAAATCAATCAACAACTACTGAGAATTACCGCTTTAAAAGGTCACTGAAATAAAGACGTTTCAGCCACAGGCCGAACAACCTCAACATCCACAAATTCCACAGGTGGCTTATCTTCCTATGTCCTTTTTTATGACACTCAATTACTCTGCTTTTATCTGTGCAGGCTTTAAAAATGAAATACCTTTTTCGATAATTTTTTTTATGTCTTTATTGAAAAACATGCAGGTTTGCAGCTGGCAGGAGTGGATTATGGATCAGGTGGCCAATGAGGGCAGTGCCCTAGAGTCTCAGACTGCCAGGGGCCTTCAATGCCTCAGGACATGCTGTCCGAGATTGGAAAAGGAAGCTGAACCAGGGAGAAAATTGTGCAGGTTGACCACTAGACCCCCAGGGCTATAAATAAAGTACAATCTGGCCAAATCTGGTCAATATTTTTTTGTGGAATACAACAGAAGATCTTTTGAAAAAATCCATGTGTTATTTTTTTATAAAAATCGAAGAAGTTTCATGTTCTTTTGGACTCTGTCGACTCGTATGAACAAAAACAGCAGAAACATTCTTTAAAGGGACATTGTGTAGGAATTTCTCCCATCTAGCGGTGAAATTGTATTTTGCATTCAAACGAATTGTGCTCTCCAGCGCCTCGCTTTTTCAAATGCGTGTTGCATCTACGGTAGCTGTTATGTACCAAAAAGCTATGACAGGATGTCTTCTAATAGCACTTCGTCGAGTTTTCCTTCGGGTGAACAGGTTTGTTATTTCAAACAAACTGCAACTTGACACAACGAACAAACAAATGTTACAGTATGAATTACTGACTGACTTGCCGGGGCAGTGATAAGCTCCTCTCACTGCTCTGCTCCTCCGTTTCTGCTGCTTTCAGTTACGTGACGCTGGCTCTGAACAAAAATGCGTTGTGGAAACGCGTTGGCCTAGTACTTTTTGACCCTCTCTGCTATTATAGTTTTTCAAGATGGCGGAACTACATGGAAGCCTCCGTGGACCTACCCGTCACATGTATATAAGGATAATAAATTCTTCGTTTACGAGGATGAGTCAGATAATTGGCAGAGGTATTTGTACACCATTGAGGACATATTTATGAATACAAATATTAATTTTAGATAATAAAATACCTAAAAAACTACACATTGTCCCTTTAAAGGGATAGTTCACCCAAAAATGAAAATTCTTTAGACCCGTAAGACTTTCGTTAATTCGTTTTTAATTAATTAATTCATTCATTTTTGGGAGAACTATCCCTTTATATACATCTTTTGTGTCCCGCAGAAGAAGGTCGTACAGGTTTAGAACGACATGAGATAAGTAAATTATGACAGAATGTTTCATTTTGGGTGAACTATCCCTTTAAAACAAAGTGGGATGGTGTCAAGGATGTCTTGGGGGACCATTTGACTGGCCGTTAGTATGGACTAACTTGCACTGCACACAATGTGAAAACTAAATGAGAATGTTAATCTGGTATAAAATACATTGAATTAGGTGCATTTCCTTAAAGATTTTCCATGAAATGCCACTAAAGAGCTATTCTATCAAACTGCTATAAATCCCTCGAGACAAATGAGTAATCATGGATAATGATATGCGATAAGCTTTGTTCAAGTGTCTCTCTGGGTAATATCAAGTTTAAGGTTACAATTCATAGCTTTACCATTTAATGCTTTTTCACAGCTGGAATAAGCCCAGGAAAATTATTCATTAAAGGATGACTAAATGAGGCTTATGCTAATCACCATGTTGAATGCGACGAACAGCACACTGTGGTAGGAATACGATGTGCCGGCTCAATCTTAAGCATGTTGTTGCTCGGGTGGGGGATGGCAGTGCACTGTGGGCGTACTCTCCAAACAACCAGGTGTTCACTGTGGGATAAACATTTGCTAACAGGCTCCAACAAGATCCCCAGGGCCCAAGATTAAGGGAGTCTAGTGAGCAACAGATTCAGAATGCTGCTGCAGGTGGGAAGGAGGGGGTGAGGCGAGCTATGGTTTGATCTCAGAGTTTTAATTTGCCTGTGACTGTGGCAAAATGATTGTGTCGCTTCAGCAGTAGTTTTTCCGGGAAGATGATCAAAGTTGTGCAACCTACTGCTGGCCTTCCAGCTCTTAAGGAGTATAAAAAATAAATAAATACTGAAGTGGTTGCTGTTACTCCAGAATCGACAACAGTTTGTCTGAAAAAACAAACAAAATGGCAGCGCTAACCTAAGTCGATAGCTCACAAATATTTCTAAAGCTACACAGTTTTATTAAATGCGATTCATTTCTAGTTTTAACATTATTTGTTATTCAGCTGTTCCTCTTTGAAAGAAAAAAAAACATTCAGTTTTTGACCATTGAAAATGTGTACAACTTAATTTACTAAGGAATTTAACCTTATAGGGCCTTAAAAATATGGATACCAAAAGAAAGTGGTTTACTACTATGTACTAACATTGAAAATAATAATTTGATACAATGCACTTATTGTTTACATACATGTTTCATTGCACTTATATTTTAAAGGGGTCATATAATGGTACATGCACTTTTACAAGTTGATTGTACTGAAATGTGTGTTGGCAGTGCCTGTACACAACCATCATATAATGATAAAAATCCAACCAGTGTTTTTGTTTTAATCTCCTTATACGTTTTCCCCTGCCTCAAATTGAGCCATTCGTTTTTGTGACGTCACTAAATCGGACGCCCCTCCCACGATTGATAATTGACAGCAGCGTTTCAACACAGACCCGCCCTGACCGAGCTGTCATCGTAGTCCGCCATTTTTGATACACTGGAGCAGAATGGCGTCTAAGCGAATGTGGTTTTCTGTTCTTGGCTGTAATAAAGAACACAGCAGTCATTTTAATGTTCCTAAATTCGAACCGCTGAAGACGCAGTGTATAAGGGAATATTCCCAACGATCAACGTAAATGCTTTTATGTTTGCGCTAAGGCATAAAAAAAAATTGTTTGGATCCGGTTTCAGACCGACCCTGTCAACTTATGTGCGACCCAAATTTATTTTATGAGCTTGAGGAAGAAATAATACAAATTAAATAAATACACAAATAAAAAACTTTGAGGCAAACTATAATTTATGTTTTTGTACAGCACCGTATTTGTATAGCCTGTTGTCCTCCAGCAATGCTAAAAAACGAGGCAGCCACGGGCGTTCACACATCGTAGTTGTCATGTAGTTGCACTGCTGCGCTTGTGACAGGGCGCGTGAACTGAACGAGCAGAGATAGAGAGAGAGCCACGGTCGCGCGCGCGCACTCTCTCTGCCGAGCCAGGCGAAAGTATAGGCTTCGCCGTCTCAAAACTAAGCACTGTCTTGCTCTCTCACTCGCACATATTAATCAAAATAAATCGACATGATGGCAAGGTCGGAAGACTAAAGTTTCATGTGGAGCATTCGGAGATTTCTTTTTTCCTGAATTACCGCTTGGTGGGAATTGTGCTAAAATACGTTGCCTTATCTTCTCTGAAAAGCATTCCACACATTCAGCTGACATATAAACCAGACTTTAAATAAACGAAAAAACTATCCAGTGATGAAATGTTTTCTGTGATGACACAAATCTTGTGGGATGTCCTAGCCGCCGGGATAATCACACAACGCGCACAAGTCCGATAATGACACGTCTAATTCGCGAACTAATGACTCATTTGAACAGATTCATTTTAATGAATGGTTAAAACAACTGATCTTTCCAACACTGAACTCACGAGTCTGAATCGGTGTATAACTAATCGGTAACACTTTACAATAAGGCAACCCCTTTTGCCCCCGCGCACACATTTAAAATCAGCGTGTGTGTGTGTGTATGTAACATGCTGGGACACACAAGGTGGTAGAGTACATGTACAGGTAGACTGTTATGAAAAAATGAGTAGCTTATCCATCGCTACTGTAAATAAAAAAATAATAATAATTTCCTTTCTATCCCTTGCTGCCACTGGAGAGAAAAAAAAGAAAAGAAAAAAAAGTCCCTACCGACCCATGACCTCAACTGACAACCAACCCGAACCAAACTTTTTTTTTTTTTATGCCTAAACATTTCTCACCAGACTGGTTTCTAAACGAGGACCAGTGTAAATCTGGTTTTGCTAAGAAGCTGGTCCTGAAAAAAGAATCGGTACCAACTATTCGTGTTCTTGCTGCACCTCCAGAAGAAGTGAGTGTAACGTTTTATTAATCTTTAAATATTAATCATTACAAATCGCTTGCACGCTCCATGATGAATGCGGCTAATGTTTACACTCAGGGTACACTCAAACATTACGGCATGTTTTCTCTGTAACGTTACAACGTTCTCAATATAATTCATAATCCCACGTTTATAATGAACAATGCGTTATGGTTAATGTGTTATTAAAAACTGTGTACGTGTATATTACGTGACATTACGTTAACCAACCATTCAGAAACGTCCTGTTCGAGCCTTACTTGTCGAACTTCTTCGGGGCGTCATCTTGTTCCTGGTCTGACTCCGGTTCAAATTGATATAGTTGCACAGATGTGTCCTCAGAGACTCCCACTGACATTCTTGTTCCAAAATATACCCTCAATTGTTGTCAAGGCAACACTCCACGTGCGGTTGTGTCAAAAATATAATCAAAACGCCCCACAGAACAGAGGGGCGGAGTGAGCAAAGCTCATTATCATTTAAAGGCATATGCACTGAAACGGCGTGCTGAAAACAGAGCTGTTTTTGACCAGGTAAAATTAGTGTTTTCTTATAATTCTAATGAGAATTTTTAATAAAAGTATATTACAAAGTTTTCATTTAGACCCTAAAGATTCATATTAACTTGTACAAAAATGGCATTATATGACCCCTTTAAAAATACCTGCATGTAATTACATTTGTAATTACTTTGTTATAACATCTATAATTACACTGTTGACCCTTACACCTTAACCCATTCCACCAAACCTGTCTCTAACCTAACCCGTATCCCACCACAGTAATAGCAAAAGTGCAATAAAACATTAACACAATAAGTACATTGCACTTATTTTTTATGTACATAGTAGTTAGACACCTAATATAAAGTGTAACCAGAAAAGTTTTTTAAAAAACAAAATATAAAGGATATTAAGGGATCTTTAATACTTTTGAGTTACAAATATTAACTAAAAAAATAGGTAACGCTTCCTTTTACAGTACGTTAACTTACGTGTACTTACAGTGTACTTACCTAAGAAAGTACTGGGTAATAATGGTTAATTTTACAGTGCGTTAACTTACGTGTACTTACCTAAGAAAGTACTGGGTAATATAAGGTAAGTACATGGGTTAACATTAGGTTTAGGGCGGGGGTAGGTAAGTTCGGTCCTAGAGAGCCACTGTCCTGCAGAGTTTGGCTCCAACACTGAAAAAAATCCTCACCTGCCTATAGCCTTAGTAATCCTGAAGACATTGATTAGCTTGTTCAGGTGTGTTTGATTAGGGTTGGAACTAAATTCTGCAGGATAGCGGCTCTCTAGGACCGAACTTGCCCACCCCTGGTTTAGGGGTAGGTTCAGGGTTAGTACCTAGTTATTACCCAGTTATTGTAATTACTATAATAAGTACATAGTAAGTACATAGTATGTACATGGGGAACAGGACTGTAAAAGGAAGCGTTACCAAAAAATATTAACAACATCAAAAATGAGCCGGCAATGTTTTTGAAATTTGGTTGATTTGACACGGAATAACCCTATAATTAAAAAGGAAATATTAGCAGTATATAAGGAAACAAAAAGATATATACAGTATATAGCAAATTGATGAAAAAACACCAATGGAAAATGCTTTTTGCAGCCACATGTACTAGCAGGGGCAAACTTGACCATGCAAACCAACCAAACTCTGGCAGAATTCAGAACAGTATAGGCCATAGGCTATGTAAGACTAAGCTAGTGTGCAAATTCAGGCTTTAACCATTTGGCTTGAGCATTCAGGCAAGTCATGCAGATTTTTTTATTAGCTATGATCACATTAAGAACTGAAAATGTTAAATCTGATATGGGCCATTTCATTTGATGTGTTCAGATCAGTCTGAACGATTCATGACAATGTGACCCAAGAGCAAACCACTAGAGAATTACTCCATCTCTACAAGAGGCCTAAAGTCAATGTCACCCTCATTAAGAGCCCAAAAGGTTTCTGTTTTTATCATTAAAAAAAAAACATCCTGCAGTGAGCAACAGCGGGCAGCATTCGTAGAAAGACGGCGAGGTAGAAACTAGGACGGTGTAAATGTCAATACTGAAGGACTATATGTCTTGCACATCAATTTAAGTAAAACTAGCAAATGCATCACAATCCTGAAATGTTAGCAGGATCGGCATGTTTTGGTTTTTCATTTGCGAATGTTAACACAGATGATGTTATACGAGTCATTTACAAACATGAATATTAACAAAAGATTGAATCTGAAGGGGGAAAAAACAGAACTGATCATTTAGACTATGAACATAGACATTGTCTATATCAATTGCATGTAGTCAGCGGGAGGCTGGGTATGCTAGACCCACACAAAAGGTAGCCAATGAAAGGCTGTGAGATGTGGCGGTCTAAGGCGAGGGGACCTCCTGGGTCGGTGGCCCAGTGTGACTGCGATCGGAGGAACTGCAGCTGCAGTAATTATACCTCCCACAGTGGATCTAATAACGCCCACCCCTGAATCAATGCAACAAGCCTGGAGTGCCACCACAAGATGGGTACAGTATTTGTCGACAATTTGTGCTTGACGTCTCAATTAATATATGTAACATGCTATCTGTCAACAACATAATTACTAATAACTAATTACCGGTATTTACTATAACTAGTGCAAAGTGCCAGTGCAAAATCGTTTTTTGTGAGTTTTTAGTAATTGTTCGTTTGGTGTGTTTGAGTGCTCATTGTTACAATTAAACAGCAAAAGATCAGTGACATTTTTATTTGTGCATGGTAGAAATCAAATACTGATACTGACATACAACATACAATAAATATGGAAAATTTAACTACACGATTCAGGGAGCAGGCTACACAGTGAACTCCGAGAAAACACTGAGCAAACAGTTTGTGAATAGGCAGTACAAATGATGGCCGTGAAAGAGACCTGAAGAGACGCAATGTGAACGCATTGAATAGGATATGTTTAGTTGTTGAATAGCATAGACTACCATTAAACAGTAGCGATAACTTTACACGCACCAGAATTAAATATAATATTCAGAAGTAAACAGCGTAGCTGACTTACAAATTCAGTTAACATCCACAAATGAATAAGCATGACGATTCATGGAGCAACTACACAGTGAACTCCGAAAGAAACGCTACGCTTGAGCAAACAGTTTGTGAATAGGCTACTACAAATGATGGCCATAAATAAAATATAATATTTAGAACTAAACAGTGTAGCTGACCTAATGTTTAGCTGACAGAGTGTTTATGTCAGGATGTTTATTTTTAAACCACAACCTTCTAGGTGCTTCTTTTACCGATATATTTAACAATATCTTTTGCATTTCTAACCCAAACAACCTCAAACTTGGTACTGCACTTACTCGTGCCCGTAGCAAGACACCTGTGAAGTTTGAAATCCATCGGACCAACGGTTCGAGAGATATGCGAATAACAGACACACAGACAGACGGACGTTCCCGTAATTTATAGATGGATATATTAATTTGACTACAACATCTGATTATCTCAGATTTCTTTTATTAATAGTGCACCAGTCTGAGAGAAAAAGGAATCTCTAAAGTTTGCCCCTTCCTCAACTGCTAGCTAAAGTAGCTCCTCAAAATTACAGTTTCTGTAATCAAGGCTGCATTTATTTAATCAAAAATAAAGTAAAATAGTAATATTGTTAAAATTTTAAATAACTGAGTTCTATTTTGATATACAATTACATTTTCAGCATCATTACTTCTTCAGAAAACATTCTAATGTGCTGATAGAAATATTTTGAAACATTATAAAATGTCACTTTTGATAATGCATCCATTATAAAATAATTTCTTTAAAAAAAAATCTCTTACTGTCCCCAAACGGTATTTAGTGGTTTTATATAATGAATGCTTTTAAGGAAGAACTAATTACTGGATTTCACCATATGGTGAAAGATAAACAGAAATTGAGGCACTTAAGTAAATAGATATCAACAAGAAATAACCAGTATGTTACTTTTGGATCAAAACACATTTAGATTACAAATTCTACAAATATTTCAAGCACACATTTACTCAATGGTTTACAGTGACTTGCTTGAAAGAGTCTTTTCCATGTCAGCCTATTATTTTTAAAAGTATATTTCAGATAAATCTGCCACGTGGCAAACCTTTGTCTACCTTTGTGGCTGTTTTATTCTACCCAGAAAAGGTTTGAAGTGGAACAGACTAGTGCTGGGCGGTTTGACCAAAAATTGATATCACGGTTTTCTTCAATATTATGCAGGTTTCCGGTTTATGACGTTTTTTTTTTTTTCGTGCATAGTCAGGTGTTCAATGCATTTTCTACTGGTTGAGGGAGGGATTACTGCAGTAAATTGACTTAGGATGGTCTATTTTACTGTCATTAGTGAATATTGTAGAATAATTCCACACTACAGGTTTGCATGGGCCCAGAAAAGTATGCTGTTGTTTACAAATAAGAGCCATTCATGATTCTAATGAAGTGAGGAATCAGAATGCAAAGACAATTGCAGTCAAAATACAGAACTTTTATTTTAAACAACACAATTAGAACAACTTGTAATACTTTTGCTAGTTCAAGTACAAGTCCAGGAACATTACGTGCATTCAAGTAAATATAAAAAGAAAACTTAAACTTGTCTTGCATTGCTTTTGAGGTCTATAAAAAAAATAGTAAGACAAAATTATGCAACTTGCATTAGTTATTCCTTCAAAAGAATTGCTTCGAAACCAGAACAAACATGTAATAAATATAAAGTGCAACTTGGCACACAGGATTATCCTGTATAATGGATGTTCGTGTTGCCGCCTTTGCCGAGAATTTTAGCCCGACAGCACTTACATAAAATGGATGTTTGGTCGACGTCGGATTTTTGGAAACCAAAAAACCTCCAAACAACAGACCCGGTTCCTCTTTTTGGCACAAGTTGTTCTTCTGTGTCATGTTGTACTAATTCTTCAGCATCCATCGTCCATGTAACGTAACAGAGCACTGCTGTTTGTTTACCCTCACTCGTCGCTGCTTAGAAGTGCAACATTGTAAAGGTGTCCGTCTGAAACAGTGTCGCGCAGCGTAACGTTTGTTCCGAACGTTGTGTAATTAAATAATGGCGGTTTATTCAAAATCAATATCGTGACAAAAATATAAACCGGTTTTTGGTTTGAACCGGTTTACCGCCCAGCACTAGAACAGACTTTATGCAGATAGTCAATATGGCTTCACAAAACTACATCCAACTTGTTGAATATTTCTGTTACATTTTCTTTACAGGCTTTCCAACTTGAACCACTATCTGTTTTGGAAATAATATTGTCCATAAAATTCTTATGGCCAGATATCCTATCAATAGCAGAGTCAATAACATCCGAGAGAAATGACATTATATCACAAACGCTGACAGCAAAATTATATACCTGTCACTATTAGCCACGCACTCCCTGGGGGATCACGGACTACATTTCCCTTTATGCACTTCCCTGGACTGATTACACTTTACACCATACACCTGCACTGCACTGATTACACACACACCTGCGTCTCATTCACACACATATAAACCACTTCCACGAACCACACCAGTGCGAAGTCTTGACTTTCCTGGCTGTCATTTCCGAGCGTTTCTCCCTGTGGATTGTTTATTACCTTGACCTTGGACTGTGTGCCCCGTTTCTGATCGTTCTCTGCCTACCTCAACTTGGATTGTTACTGGACCTTGCTTTTCGCCGAGTGCCTCCACCATTGCTTGTTATCTGGTTTGTCTCTGCCTTTTCTCCATTGCCCTGTTTGCTGGTGTTGATCCCTGCCTGTTTGACTACTCTAATAAAAGCTGCAATTGGATTCCATTGAGTCTGCTGCTTCCTAACAGAATACTTCGCCAAAATGAATCCAGCAGCAAGGATCATGCGTCTCTGTCAAGGAAAACGTCCTATTGAGGAGTATGTGAGAGACTTTATAGAACTGGCAAATTTGACTTTGATGGACTCTGTATGCCTCATGATTTTTTTTAGCGAGGGACTATCTGAGCCGGTCGGTTCAACCGTGCCTCTACAGTACTCTACATTGGACTATGAGTTGGCCCTGCAACTGAGCGGCTCAACTCTTACTGTGGGTTTCACGTCAGTCCAGCCGAGCCGGCACTTCACGTCAGTCCAGCCGAGCCTGCACTTCATTTCAGTCCATCCGAGCCTGCACTTTACGTCAGTCCAGCCGAGCCTGCACCTCACGTCATGTCTGCCGAGCCAGAGACTATTCACGTCACGTCTGCCGAGCCAGAGACTGTTCATGTCACGTCTGCCGAGCCAGAGACTGTTTACGTCATGTCTGCCGAGCCAGAGACTGTTCACGTCACATCTGCCGAGCCAGAGACTGTTCACGTCACGTCTGCCGAGCCAGAGACTGTTCACGTAGTGTCCGCCGAGCCAGTGGCCCCGGACAAGATGGCCGAAGACGAACCAGTGTCTTCGGATAAGATGGCCGCCGCCGAACCAGTGTCAAGGGACAAGATGGCCGCCGCTGAGCTAGTGTCTCCGGACAAGATGGCCGCCGCCGAGCCAGTGTCTTCGGACAAGATTGCCGCCGCCGAACCAGTGTCTCGGGACAAGATGGTCTCCGCCGAGCCAGTGTCTCCGGACAAGATGACCACCGCCGAGCCAGGGTCTTCGGATAAGATGGCCACCACCGGACAAGATGGCCATTTCGGTGTCTGTTCCTGAACCGGTGTCTGTTCCTGAACCAGTATCTGTACCCTTTGTTCCTGAGCCATTGTCTGTTCCTAAGCCGGTGACTGTTCCTGAGCCGGTGTTTGTTCCGTTTGTTCCTGAGCCGGTGTCTGAGCCAGGGTCTGTTCCGGCCCATAAGCCCATAGCTGCCCCCAATAAATTTTTCTTTTTGGGTTCAGTAGGTCCCCTGATGGGACAATGGAGGTCGCGCCACCTTGGCCACTTGAACTGTCTGATCCACCTTGGCCACCTGAACTGTCTGATCAACCTTTGCCACTTGAACTTTCTGATCCATCTTGGTCCCCTGATTGGTCTGATCCACCTTGGCCACCTGAACTGTCTGACCAACCTTGGCCACCTGAACTGTCTAATCCACCTTGGTCCCCTGAACTGTCTGGTCCACCTTGGTCCCCTGAACTTTCTAGTCCACCTTGGTCCCCTGAACTGTCTGATCCACCCTGGCCACCTGAACTGCCTGCTCCGCTCTGGCCGTCTGCACGGCCTGCTCCGCCCTGGTCGCCCACACAGCCTGCTTCGCCCTGGTCGCCCGCACAGCCTTTTCCGCCCTGGTCGCCCGCACAGCCTACTCCGCCCTGCTCGCCCGCACAGCCTGCTCCACCCACAGTCCACAGTCCAGGGTCGCCCACGCTCCACGACCTAGGTCCGCCATTGCAATGCCCTGGTCCCGTTCCCCTGCATGGACCTGGCCCTTCATCCCTCCCCCAAGACCACCTCCGCTTCACCACCCTCCTGAGCTTTTGTGTGTTTTTTGTTTTTTTTGAGCATCTGGAAGGCGCTCTTAAGGGGGGTCACGATTAGCCACGCACTCCCTGGGTGATCACGGACTACATTCCCCTTCATGCACCTCCCTGGACTGATTACACTTTACACCATACACCTGCACTGCACTGATTACACACACACCTGCATCTCATTCACACACACACACATATAAACCACTTCCACGAACCACACCAGTGCGAAGTCTTGACTTTCCTGGGTGTCATTTCTGAGCGTTTATTCCTGTGGATTGTTTATTACCTTGACCTTGGACTTTGTACCACGTTTCTGATGGTTCTCTGCCTACCTCGACTTGGATTGTTACTGGACCTTGCTTTTCGCCGCCTGCCCCGACCATTGCGTGTTATCTGGTTTGTCTCTGCCTTTGCTCCATTGCCCTGTTTGCCGGTGTTGATCCCTGCCTGTTTGACTACTCTAATAAAAGCTGCAATTGGATTCCCTTGAGTCTGCTGCTTCCTAACAATACCCATATGTTTAAACTGCATAAAACATTCCTCAGTAGACAAACACATGGAATCAAATTGAATGTGTCTTAGGAGGAATTTGAAGTAATATATGTGTGACTAAAGAATTTAAGATTCCTGACAATGAGAGGGCAATAAATCCCCGACTGAATTCTGAACAGGAATAGGACAGATTGTACGTGAACGTAAAGTGAAGCATGCAAATGCGGGATTTCACAGAAAGGTACATTGGAATTGCTTGAGCTTTGCAGAGCATCTTAATGCCTAAAAAGTCTCCATTGTAGTCTTCAGTGCCCGTCTGTGCCGACCACATCAAACATCAACGACATCAAAAGCCGAGATCACAGCGGAGCATCTACAGCACTCAATGCCTGGTGCCATCAAAAGCACTATTACAGTTTATGCCAAATAACTTGCTTCATCTCATTGTTGGAGTTCTGAAGCTAATGAACACCCTAGAACTTTTCTATAATGAAAGTGAATTAAAGTCAATGGATGAAGTGCCAATCCTGTGAGTAATTACTGCCAGTCAGATGAATCACAAAACCAGAGAATGTGCTCCCTCTTCTGCTGGTCAACAGGGTGATTAATGATTCAGAGTAAACCTCTCGCTTTAATGAGATCATTACAGAAAACAAATAACCCATGGATGGCGGACTCAACTGTCTTTTCTCCAAAACATCAGGGGCATGCACTTAGTTTACTTAATGTAAACATGTTAATCCATCTATCATTTCTCAATATGACTTTACAAGCTCTTTGAAATATTATAAATTCTAGACTGGCATGAAGGAGCAGGCACTCAATACAACAACACATTACTCATCACAATCTAACTCATTCAGTACTCTAATTAGTATATTGAAGCATTTGCTTTGATGATTAAGGGGCAGTTTACAAGAAACAGTTTAACTAAAAACAGAAAAGAAATGTATGCGTTCATTCACAACAGCATTTTGGGGGCCTATAAACGCTAACTTTTAAAAAACTGGTTTCAAAGTGCACGTTTTTGAAAACAATACCGTTTTTGTCTCTGTGTAAACTACAAAAACTTGAATTTGTGAAAACGGTGACGTCATCCTAATGCGTATTACGCGTTTAGTCTCTAGGCGCGTAGTTTTTCTTTACAAAATGACATTGACAGCTACTGCTCTGGCAGCATAATATAGCGTTTTTAATTGTTTTCACAGATCCGTGTGAACAGGGATCGTTTTGACAACGCTGTTGACTTTACGCGAAAAACGCAAAGTCATTTCCGTTTTTAGTACATCATTGTCGTGTAAATGTACGTGTAAAAGTTGTTTTATGGTTAAATAAAGTAAAAAGTTGTATTCTTCATTTGAGCATCATCTTGCAGCAATAACAGACTGGTTAATACCCAATGAAGCTAAGAAGGACTGAGCCTGGCCTGCAGTTGGATGGGACACGTCCTGGGTAAACTAAGGTTGCTGGTAGAAGTGTTTGGGGCCATTTCCACAGAACATATTTTTGCATTCCCCTCTGCTCCTTTTCCATCGTTTTGCTAAACATTAGAGCTAGACCGACACGTTTAACTGTTGCGCTTGCATCTTGTGTCTTTTGCAGCGTCTCACGTCTTTTCCAGTGTCTCGGACGACACGCCATTCTAAAAAGTTAAAATAAGTTATTGTTTTTTGTTTAGATTCAAGATGAATGGCGAGCTCAATTCCTTTTGAGTTTGATTTGGGTGCTCTTCGGTCCAAGGTAAAACATCTAAGAGACAGTGTAGAGAAAAAAACATTAAAATTAAATGACATGTCCTAAAAGGACAACTTTAAAACGCCCACGCGTCGCGGCATGGAGCCTTCTTCAAGGCATGCCCTGAAGAAGGCTCCATGCCGCTACGCGTGGGCGTTTTAAAGTTGTCCTTTTAGGACATGTCATCTGTATAATACAGACATTTTAATTAAGAGTGCCTCTGTCATCAGATAATTTTTTTTCTCTACACTGTCTCTAAGTGGTTGTTTTTTTGGTTGTTTTTTTCCTTCTACTGCTCCGCATCACGCGTTTTTAACTGCAAAAGCGTGTTCTGTGTAAATGGGCCCTTAAACCAGTAGGGAGTGCTAAACCTACGATCTGTCTGGGTGCGAACCAGGCCAAAGTTCCCACTTTTGCCCCAATCCATCATGGTTCCTTAATAATCCCAGCTATAAATTTGCTATATCACGCTCTCCACCAAAAACTGGTGTGTGGCAAGCATTGTGGCAACACTATGGCTGCTGTCGTATTATCTACATGGATTCTACACATTGGTGAAGTTAAGTTTAGCATGTGCTTGGAGTACCTGAAAAGCAATAAAGAAATTATTTTTTTATTATTTGAAAGCTTGAAGATTTTCCACTCAGCTAAAGCAAGACATAATTATACAATCTACTCAGCACAAAGTATTGTTGTTCATCTGGACATGTGATATGCATCTCTGTCATGTTGTTGAGACAGTCAGTCTTTGTTGGCTGATGTGCTCTCCCAACTACACGTTACAATGACCTCTGGCTGCATTCTACATCCAACATGATTGTTTTCCTTTGCTCTCCATCACAGTGGGTCAGACGGAGCAGTATAGTGCGCTCTGAGCAGCAGGGAAGAGGTTCTGATCAGCAGCATCTCTGTCAATGTCATAATTAAGACTTCAGAGGGCAGACGTAAAGCATAGAGATAATTGACGAAGGATCAAACGTACACTCGCTCACAGATAAATGTCTGTGGGGTCTAGTGTTCATTAGTGGTGGAGATCCAAAATAGATAAACAACACATTTGGAGATAGAGACTGGAGGGCTGGTGGTTCAGCTATTGAATATAAGCAGTGCGACAGAAGTCACATTTTCAGTCTCAGCCTTTTCTTCTACAGCAAAAATTGCAAGCAACACCACCAAAGCAGCACCTGCCTGCTTCATGACATCACAGACAACATAAAACCAGCTGAAAAGTCAGTTATTGTATTCTGTACATAATTAAAAGATAAAAATATTTAACGTTGAGACTCCTGCATTCTGTTCCATTTGACAACCTTGCTGTTTTAATGCACAAAAAACATGTCCTGTGTAAGACAATGTCGTTTTATTGGTCTATCTGCTCCAGCTAGCAGTGGCTAACATTAAACATTGTCGACCAGCCTGGGAATTCAAGCAGGTCAATACTTATCTTCTCAGTAGCAAACCACTGTCACCATGAGCCTTAGAATAAGATTTATTATTTTTGAAAAGGCAAAATAAATAATTGATGTTGCAGCTGAAACAATTGACAACTGATCTGATATTCCGCAAGAACTTATTTAACTGTCAACCCTGTCAAAATTATCACTGCCAGAAATTGGTTTGTTAACAAACACTTCCAGTGTAATAAAAAATAATGTTTCCATAAAGCACTCAAACTGTTTTAACACGAGTCATTTACAGCTATGTTTCAGATTATTAAATCAATCTCTTAAGGCCTGATCCATCCTGTTCATTAAATAAGAGGTGCTCTTTAGGGTAGTTAATGGTTACCCATCAATTCAAAACCCCACACATTGCTCATTGTGACAATGTAAATCTATCTCAAAAGAGATGTGATGGGGGGAAAAAAACATATCTGACATTGGCATTAAATTCACTTCTATTGAAAGTGACACTACCTTCCAACTAAGTGAGGGGGGGGGGGACTAAACGCAGCATAACGGCAGCACAAATTGTCCATCTACGCTTAACAAGCTTCTATTTTATGTCTTGTTTATTCCACTCACAGCACAGTGGCAGCAGTTCTGTCATTTTACAAACCCTAATAAACAGAAGCACGCTTTTGTAAAGTCAAAGCATGGGCTGCAGCTACATTGTAAACTGCTGAGGGCTGCCAGGCACGGCGCCAACTAAGACGCAAAAAGACATGTTTACTGTTAACAGTTGGAGGGAGATGAGCTGTTTTTTTGGGGGGGGGTAGCTTAGCTTAGCCATGTATCTAATCCTCCAAGCATCAGCTCTATGTATTTATGGAATGATCAGCCCACCTTAGGCCAGATGAAATGGAACTGGTACACATAGGGGGTAGAGAGTCTGATGAGGTGGCCCTTAAGCTTTTTTCCCATGAAAGCGTGAGTAATGGAAGACTTCAATTACATTGGTTCCATACATGTTCTCAGCTGGTGAGTCGTGACCCGGAAAAGGGATTGCTGGTCTTTTCTGATAGAGGCACGGCCAGCAGGGGAACTGAGGTATATGCTAAAATAATAAAATGCCACCAGCCACATAATCAGGGGTGCACATAACTAGTGCGCATGGAGTTGAATTTTTCTCCATCTCTGGTAAGATAGAAATCATGATGACAAGTGTGTTCACATTTACATTACATTTAATCATTTAGCAGACGCTTTTATCCAAAATATGAGGAGAGCAATAGAAGCAATCAATGTAACAATAGGGCAGCAATATGCAAGTGCTGTGACCAGTCCCAGTTAGTCTAGTCTAGTCTACACTTAGCAAGGTTTATTTTTTATTTTTTTTTAAATAGATATAGAATAGTAAGTGTTAGTATTAAAGGGTCAAGTGTTGCCGAAAAATATGCGTCTTCAGCAGTTTCTTGAAAATGGCTAAAGAGTCAGTAGCATGGGATGAGTTAGGCAGGTCATTCCACCAGCAGGGAACTGTCCAGGTAAATGTCCGTGAAAGAGATTCATTCATCAGAGGTGCAACGGATCGCAGTTGATCCGTGATCCGTACGGACCAGGCCGCACGGTTCGGCACGCATTTTATTCGCAAATTAACTGCTAAGTTGACCCTAAATAGAGTAAAACTTTATCATTTGGATGCGTTTTGTCTTGCCAATTGTCTTGTCTTTTGATATCTGTGCGCACAGCCTCACACACCCAAACCGCGCAAACGCAGAGAGAGAGAGAGAGAGGCGCATTTCAGACAGCGCTCGAACACTGAATTGATTCCTCTTTTGCCTTTACTTGCACTTGAACGGACACATACACAAAATGATGTCAAAATACCTGTCTTGGCAAGTATTGTCTTATGTCATAAGTGAACAGTTGAGAAAGAAACCAGATGTGTGTCAGTATATTCTGCCCTTGCATTCGGTCTTAAAGTGACAGCAGCCTTAAAGTCCTGCTGTTGTCAGTGTCATTCAGTGTCATTAATGTTAATAAAAAAAAATAAAACAACATCATCATCTACCATGTTCGAGAGAAAATAAGTTATTTAGGAGAGCAGTCAGGAGGAAAGTGATGAGCTTGTAGGATAAGTGAGCCATTTAAAGTTTGAGTATCCATCAGCATCTCCAGGTGCTCTCCCTTGAGAACCAGACCAAAAAAAGTTATGTGCAACATTGCACATAATCATGCATAGTTAAAGGGCTAGTTCACTCAAAAATGAAAACTCAATATTTCCTCAGCCTCATGCTGTTCCAAACTTGTTTAACTTGCCTCTGTGGAACACCAAACATAATGCACATCTTAAAATAACATTTATTTTAACACTGAAAGTCAGTGGGGTGAGGAAGAAAGCCAGCCATACAGGTTTGGATTGGAATGACATGACCAAAACTGCACTAGGTAAAATACAATACAATCCAGACTACAGGTACACTACAGGTGAATCGGCCCTTAAAAATCCCAGTAAATATTTTGTTTTTTAAATATTCCCATAAAGAGTAGCTTGCAATTTTTCAAGGTGGACAAACACATTGCAATGATTTCTGTACAACTCCAAGCATGGAACCATTTAAAAAAAAAAAAAAAAAAAAGGTTGGGCCAATGCAGTAAATGGTAATATTAATATTACATTTCTGATTTTAAAAAGCAAATTTGTATGCTAAAAAATGTGGTACTGTGAAACAGTAGTATGTGCAAACTTCTATCATTCTCAGTTTAAGAATCTAAACGTGTATATCTATCCATAGTATTTGAAGGCTAGAGAAAGCTAGGGGATAGATTATGTAAGCAGCTCAATGGAGTCTAATGGGGATCTGAATAACTCATAATTGATCAATGAGGCCAATACAGTCGTGTCAGAGAGATAAGGTACATCTGATCTCAAAAAGTAAGTTCAGATGGTGAAATAAATGAAAATCTTTTCATATGCATTTGCTTCATTTCCTTTAACCACAAAGAAAAACCCAATACCAAGATGACTCTGAAGATCCTAAGCATTATTTACACTCACTATATTGATTTTTTTGGGGGTTGCACTATGTACTCTAGGGACATATTTCCTGGATTCACTGATCGACTGAAACTGTTATCCATTGCTCTTCCAGAGGGTCCTCTATCCACCTCCATGAGCACCTTTGTACTTCAGAGTGTGTTGGCACGCAGGACCATATCCCCCTTTAAAACCTCTAAACTTTTAAAAACTCACCTCTGTGGGAACTTTTAATGGGGCCCCTGTCCAACACCTAGCACTCTACTGTTAGAACGGGAGGTCTATTTACTTGGAAACATCAAACATTTTGCTAGCCTGATTTACACAAGTGTGCTAGTTAGGCACTTCCTTCCTAGGATGTATTCCTGTGCATGCCATCTTCTCTGGCTTAAGGAATGAAGAAAGTCAGGGTATCACGGCGAGTTGCACTTTAGGTTGCAATTCAGTGAGCTATAAAAGCTTGAATGAAATTTGTCAGGAGACTTAACAGGAAGTACAAATCCTAAAACACTACAGAGACAAGTTCGCTTGTCACTAGCTTTCAATCTATCTATCCATTTACCACTATCGTTCTGACATTAGCTATGTTCAGACTACTGCACACTAGGGATGTGCCTGAAGCTGAATATGTTATTCATAAAGTATGGATAATGACTTCAAAATAATGACTTCAAATAATAGGAAAAATAATAGTTGGACTGATTATCCATCAACAAGCCCACTGACACTGACAAAGAGATATTTTTAAGAAACATATCTGAAATTAATGCAAAGGTGGTGATTATGTGAAGCCATTATGACTATCGTGTGAACTTTATGAAAGCAGTGTAATTTCAAGTTCAGAATTCAGATTGGATGGCCACATTTTACCCCATATCTTATTAATGTTTTTCAGCTTTGTTTTACATAAAGGTTGTAATAAAACAGAAATTATTTCATAAATTATTGAAGGTATTTTATATAGAAATTAAAAGGGAAAAACAAATTATAAGCTGGCTATTGAGCTGGCATAATTCTAGATAATTTGGTCATTTCAAAAGATACAGTACACAGACAATGGCTTCACTGCACACCCCTACATCCTACAATAATTATAGTACATGAAACATTATACTGTATGAAACATAATTCTATGAAGCAAACTGTGGATTGGCATCCATGCCTTGTGCTATAACAGGTAAAGCTGTACAAAGATAAGATAACTAAGGGAATTTCCATATGGGTCACACGAAAATAAGACAAATGTCTGAGAACTACTGTGAGCTGCTCTTGACTAATAGTACAAGGACAAAGTCATCCATCTATGTTTATAGATTTTGAACTGAAATCCCTATTACAGGTTATCTCAAGTGAATTAAGAAAAGCCATTTAGCAGAAAACCATCACAGCCCAAGGATAATATTAAGATCCTGACATTACTCATTACCCTACAAGGACACAAACTTGGAAGTTGGAAGTGGGGACAGGGTCTTGAGTCATTTGTCCACATTGCCCACAATTGTAATTTCACAAGAAAAATGATTTGCATCAGATCTGGTTGAGAGGTAACCACTTCTCGCCCTACAAAAAGAGAGATCATAACTATGACAGAATAACAGCTTTTGAATTCAATCTTTCCAATGGATCAATTGATTCAGTTCATTCACATAACCCCTCTGAATGATCCAGATCACAAAACAAGCATTCCTAAATAACTGATACGGTTCTCAAATTCAAGTAACTGACTTTAATTATTGTAATTTTTTCCCTCCTTTGCACAGTACACACACTATACCGCAGAAATACTGTAAGTATGCGGTGCTTGTTACAGATAATGTAAAGTAATGTTCATAAAATAACGTCAACCTACACCACTAGGGCTGTCAATTTTGTGAAAAAATCCTGTTCGATTCTTGAGACATGCTTTCATTGAATCGATTGTAAAATCGATTTTTCCATGTCTAAAGACGTTTCCATTTTCAACACCAAATATTGGCAAATCCACGGACAACTAACAGGCATTAGGACGAACTTAAAGAGGGTGCTTGAGACGCGCACAAGTCAGCAATATTTCTGATGATTTATTGGCGTGATGTTTTTTGCACAATGACAAACAGGAGTGCAACATTCAAGGATTGAAATTAACACCCGCCAAATTCGGATAAAAATGAACTTTGGCGGGTAACGCTGTCATAGATACAGTCGGTTGGTCTGGGAACGCCCCCAGGAACGCCCCGTCATGTGATGTGAATTTAGCCCGTGGGGGAAAACATTGCCTTGACGCCCATTGAAATACACGCAATTGACACTTCATGACACTTCATGCCGAAGAGGTGCTGTGTCGTTTTCTGTACCGCCAATAAACAAACTAATTATGAATTGAAGTTCTACATCCTTCCTAGTAAACACACAGAACCGGAAAGGAGGACAAAATGGCTACAACCAATAAATAGTAGTGTAAAACTTCTGTGACGTTCTGTAATACCTCTATAGTACTTCTATAGTATGTCCCAAAATACTAGTATTCCTATAGGAATACTATAATATTTTGTGCTAAAATACTACAAGATTCCTATAGTTGTGTTATGAGGTTGGAAGGGTGAAGAAGAGAATGAACCCAATCGCAGACAGTAGTCACAGCACACGGTTTATTATGAACAAAAAGGGAAAACAAAGCCCACGAGGGGGCAAAACAAGACAGGACCAAGGTTACTAACTAGACAAAGATACTGACAAAATACTAGAAGACAAACAACTGATACAAAAAATAGTTCAACAGGACGATTATTCTTGACAGATTATTCACAAACTTGACACGGATTGACAATGAACCGACACTGGACAGCAAACACGAGGGGATTAAATAGAGACAAACTAATGAGGGAGACAGGTGATAATGGGGAAGCAATAATGACTAAACAAGGATAACAAGGAGGGCGGGGCTAGATGACGAGACAACACAAGCACATGGCCCAACAAGGCCATGTGTTTGCACATAAAACATGGGTCTGTCATGATCCTGCCTCAAGACTTAAAGAAAGACAAGAACTAGATGGCAGAATCATGACAAGTTGTTTTTCATAAGGGATGTCTCATTCACATTAGCATTATCAGCTGAAGGCTGCTTGATAGGCCAATCGCTACGGTCTACTCTACACTCAATACAGACTGCAGTCTGTGAGTAAGGGATCACTGTCAGCACAGTCCCTCGGCAACTTCGTACTACTGATCACCATTTTACAAAAGGATTAATAGTTTGGAGTGAAGCACATGTAGAATTGGTAAGTGACAAGGTTTTATGGAGTTATAATATGCAACATATGATTGAGTTATAGGCTAATGTTACCAGTAGCTACCGCGATGTCTCTTACCTGGAGATTCAACCAGATAGCAAATTATGTCTGGAAACGATACCTCCGGCCACTTGGTCAGGTCATTGACCCAGTTTTTAATTAAATATGGGCAATCGTACCCTATTGCAGTTAATTTAGCAATCGTTGCCGGTCGGCAGGCGTCAATGCTTCGCAATAAGACATTTTGTCATTCAAATACACATGATGTTCGCGGTGTTTTCCCCCATGCCGATCACGCCCCCCAACTATGACGCGTTGCCGACTGCATGTATATCACAAGCCAATTTGGTGTGTTTCTATGTTTATTCACTTTGCTGGGGAAGTTCGTGTAAGCCAAACCAGAGTGCGAATTACCCCACCATAATTGGGGGGTACTGCCCCTTCACTTCTTCTATGACCATCATGGTCCACTACCATATCAATCCCCACCGTGATCGCCAAGTGCAACATGTGTTGTGCAACACACATACAAGGTCTAAACATGCGACAAACTGATAATCAGTAGGCTACAGAATATCTCATTGTTATTATATATCCAAAAGAGAACTGTTTTGATCAACTCCCAAAAGTTAGAAGTTAAGTGCACTGAAATACCATTCTAATTACTAGTAAAAGTAATACCTTTTCAAGAAGCCTATTGCCTATTTCATGAAATATTGATTTGGTTTATTTTTAGATTTCATAAGACCTGGAGGTAAGACCCAACCCTCTCATATACTGTATAAACAGAAACCAATTTTCCATTGTAGTCTATGGTAGTCAGTGTCAAATCAACACAATCTTTAATGTGATTAAGGAGCATACTATAAAAAACCATACTACCACCTGGGGTGGTAAAGGGGTGGCATGAGGTTTCAGGAGGGGGGCCATGGACATTATTCATAATTTAAAATGCTACGGTTTTCATTGAATGTGTTTTGTTCTCTACACCTACATTACACGGAGTGGGAGACAAATCAGAGATGTAGCTGGGTTTTTGGATGGTGAGGGTCTTAATTTGTGAATTGTGGACCCTTTCTCTGTGTAATCACTATCAACAGTCTGTGTAGTCTATACTTAAATTGTACTTTGTGAAAAAGCAATTCTTGGGGGGTTTGCTCCCCAGGAGATAAAAAAAAAAAAAGACCCCTCAAATGATGTCTTCTAGTGAGTTTTGAGGAAATATGAACAGATTTAGTCATACGACACACACACACACAGTTCGATCGCGCCCGCGCCTCTCTCTCTCTCTCTCTCACACACACACACACACAGTTCGATCGCGCCCACGCCTCTAATACACTAACAATGTTGTTTGTAGATCCGCCCCTGATTTTAACTCACCACAATGTAAAGCTTGATTTAAATTGAGAATTATCTTGCTACCTAACCTTGCTAACTAACCTTGGTAACTAAGGTCCACTTAACTAGCCTCAGTGGGTAAGTAGCAGGTAAGTAGCCGGTAATTCAATGTATGAAGACGTGACATGAGCTATGAAAGAACAAAACACGTTAATAAATGAAGGTTGTAAAATCAACAAGCTAGACGTCAGCTAGCAACTTACATTTATCCATGCAGGTCAGCAGCAAACCGTTCTCTATCTCCGTTGCTTCTAGCCACGGTGGTTAAAAATGGTACGGTCCACAATAGGGGTGTCTGAAATCGCTTTACATTAAAATGTTCCTACAGTGAAAATAGGAGTTGACTTGTAGCCTATTGTAACTCTAATTATATTTTTTCACAATATCAGAAAAATTATCTGACCCCCCCAAAACTGATATTTCTGTCCCTTTGGGAGGTACTGGGTCTTCATTGGGGGGTATAGTACCCCCCAGTACCCCCTGTAATTCGAACTATGAGCCAAACCCGCGTGGATTTAGCGCAAATACGCAACTCGTGAGTCCTCATGATATATTAAATACAGCATATTGCGCAGAATCTGCGCATTTCTGGCTTGCTTGAACACACACGTCACTAAGCAACAAATAACGGCGCGCTTGTTCACTTGCACTGAAGTAATAGCGAATATAAAAAAGCATTTGGGTAACAGAAAAGACATTGTTATTTTCCAACATCCTACATGTTCTGTGTACTGTATTGATCTGTCTACCTAAAACACATTTTTGGTAAAAAAAAAAAAGGCAGTTAAAATCGATTCCCTATTTTCGTTTTCGAAACTTGTGTTGGTTGGTCCGATCGATTGTGCAATCGATTTTCGAACGTAAAGTGACAGCCCTGTACACCACTAAGTGTTCTTCCTTTATATAATTTCCAACAAACTAGCAGCAAAAGCCAAACCCTCAGATTCACCATACCTTTAACTCATCAGTATTGGTCATAAACCTGCATAAAAAATGGGATTAGCATTGCTCATGGAGACGGGGCGGTCCCTGGATGTTCTGTTGATCTGGACTGGACATTAATCACTGTCAAACAGGGTTCAGTCTATCGATGTATTGAGACAGACCTTCGTGCCCCAACCAAGAGCTAGTCCTTATCGCTATAGAAACAGCAACCAACCAATGCATACAGGCAAGCATACAGGCAAGACCAGAAAAATTGTTCTTGGTACTCAAAAAAAAAAAAAAGTACTATTGAATTAAAGTTGGAGGCCAACGTTACAGTCTAAACATAAATGTACACTGATAGGTCTAGCTTTTTAAATCTGTGGTATACTTAAACAGTTCTTGACTTAAAGGGACATTGTGTAGGAATTTCTCCCATCTACCGGTGAAATTGTATTTTGCATTCGAATGAATTGTGCTCTCTACTGTGCATCTACGGTAGCTGTAATGTACCAAAAAGCCATGACAAGAGGTCTTCTAATAGCACTTCGTCGAGAAATTTAGGTTTGTTATTTCAAACAAACTGCAACTTGACACAACGAACAAACGAATGTTACAGTATGAATAATAACAGTGCAATGCAGCCTTTTAAACTTGCCGGGGCAGTGACAAGCGCCTCTCACTGCTCTGCTCCTCCGTTTCTGCTGCTTTCAGTCACGTGACGCTGGCTCTGAACGAAAACGCGTTGTGGAAACGCGTGGCTTAGTACTTTTTGACCCTCTCTGCTATTATAGTTTTTCAAAATGGCGGAACGACATGGAAGCCTCCGTGGACCTACCCGTCACATCTATATAAAAATAATAAATTCTGCGTTTACGAGGATAAGTCAGATAATTGGCAGAGGTATTTGTACACCATTGAGGATAAAATATTGATTTTAGATAATAAAATACCTCGAAAACTACACATTGTCCCTTTAATATTAGGCCAAATATGTATCACTTTTCCCACGGCTATGAAAACCTAGTCTGATCTTATCGTTTTTCCCTCATGGGGGCAATTTATAGACTTTTAAGGGATGTAAGACGTATTGGATCAACATCTGGAAGAAAGGCAAGGCCCCAAGAGGAAGATCACTTTAGGTCAGAGAGATAAGAGGCTCAATCCACGGCATGAATCTTGAATGCACCTGATAAGTGACTCTGGTGGCTTTGTTTTCCCATTCGGAGGCCTTTTGTTCATTTGTCTTGCTGTATTCAAAAGTGGCTGAAAGCAAAGGGCAATTAATATCTCATTTTACAGCCAGAGTTTACATGGTTTGTCAATCTGGATCTGAAAGGTATTCCATTCACATCCACATTTTGGAAATGTGCTGGGCTATTGTGCCTTTTTAGAATTAGCCTACCTAACCTATCAAAATTCAATTTCAGAGTTTATACACTTCAGAAAATGACTGTCAGCCAAACGATTAAAGAAAGAATTGTCAAACTAAATAATAACCCATCTTTTTATTGAGCTGAGATGAGTGAAATTGATTTCTATGTTGTGATAAAAAAAAGAAAAGAATCAGGTGTGCAGTGCAAACACTGGTATTGGATAATTTGAGTCATTTAAAGCAATCTTTGCTTGTATTGAACTTGAAATTTTATTTAAAAATTCAGTAACTCATAATTTAAGCAAATTAAATTAGTCAAGCTTTTCTTTTCTAAAAAAAGATGGTATTATTAATGCTGCTAAATACTAATTAAAAAAATGACGGTATTTCATTGAACATTTAATATTAAAAATAGGGATCAGAATCAGATTAGCATTATTTTTTGCAATAACAATATTTATCTATCATAAAAGTATCTCAATTAGGACGAAGACATTAAGCACATTTTTCAGTATCAAGAAAACACCCCAATATAATTAATATAATCAAAACCATTTAGCATTTTTTTATAAAACAATATTTGTAGACTCTTCAAACAACAATTGGTGAATCTACTGAAAACTGTATTTAAGCTATAGTAGAATTCTTTAAAATAAGTAGACTTTATAACTGCCTTTTATTTCTTATTTTATTTTATTTTTTACTCTGATTCAGAAACAGGCTTCCATATCTATATAGTAACACAGATCATTTGACTGCAAATAGCTCATTCCTCTTTTTCCAAAAGAAAGAAATGAGTGGTATTATAATGATACATTTTACCTTGTGAAAAAGATACAAGACAAAACACGAACATTTCAGGGGAGATAGCAAAGTACCTCAGACCTGGCGTATTAAATCACTAGAATGGGGACAATGTTCCCACCGTGCTCCACAAAAGCACTAACACCCATCTCCCATAGTTGTGCAGGGTCACCCATTGCACTGAATGGGCCCCCTTTCCCCAGCTTTTGGGGGCTTCACCAACAACACCATCAATGGGAATAGTGTTCCTCCCCCACAATGGGCAAATCAACTGTGGGAGCATTTTGGTCTCTACCCTTTTTCCCGTCTCCTCATTGAAGCCTCCTTGGACCGAACAATGCCAAAGAAAAGATGCATGCCTTCACGTCCGCTTACATACAACTGCATCCCTCCCTTGACAGCGGGGCGGAGAAAACCAGCTTTACAAATATTAAAATGACAATCCACCATTCACCATGACAAACGACAAACAAATAACTTGAGTTCTCCAACTGGAAGCATTTTCATCTAGATACGCTTTCCATTTATTGAAGACATTTCACCACTCGTCTGACTGGCAGCGGGAAAAGACGGAAATTCTTAAGAGAAAACTTCAGCCTGCTAAGGGACACGATTTCTCGATTGCTGAATAGGTGTGATTAAGGAAGTATAGCATTCGTTTAATTAGAACCCACAAGAGTGCGCAATGCGTCTCGCTTGATTTGTGTAAAAACACCTCCATGACAACATAAGACATAATTGTCAGTTCCCAGGCTTAATTGTTTGTTGAATTTCAGCTGTCGTCTGTCTGCAAGACATTCTGCAAAAAACAACAACAACAAACGCATTGACAAGATAAGACTCCAGACAAATTGAGCGCCTTCAATCACATCAAGTATTAATTAGGACTGCAGAAAGCGAGCAGCTCAGCCGTATCTCAGATCACATTTCACAGACCGAGTAGTGCGCAGCCACCCGTCCACACCAGGTTTCTGACATTCAGAATGGTTGCGCTATGGACAGTTGCACATTTGAAAACAATATTTGACCGGGGTTTATCAGTAGTGAACAGACCAAGACGATAATCCAGCACCACAATTTGTTTTTCCAGTTGAGACCCAGTTGAACTGTTTGGGGAATACACTTAATTCAACACACCCCATCATCCCTCCCCCTCTGCAAACAAAAGATAGCAGGGCATTCCTATAATATTCTTGAGAAGAGGCTAAAGGCCCCCAAACTCCTTCTGTTCCACCCCTTGATAGCAAGAATAATAATGAAGCAATTCATGAAAAGCAACAATTCACACCAATCACAGCATCAAAATGGAGAACATCACAAAAACCTTTATTCCCTTTCAGAGACGGCCTGGGAACACCATAAGCTAAGTTTCCTCTTTCAAAACCAACGACACCATGGTTTCAGGATATGTTGCATTTCCGCCTGATAATTCTTTGAATAGTTAAGGTAGCACTTTTGTGTTGAAACATTTGATATCTTCAAAACTCTTTCTCTCTCCCACTCTCTTACAATACTGGTAAGTTACAGGTGTGACACGGCTCCAAAATAATGCAATAAACATTAAGAACATAACAGAACATTTTACAAAACACCCTAATGTGCATTACTAATCACAAAAATAAGAAGAAATTTATTTATTTATACAAAATAAAATCATGAGATGTGTCCACCAGGGACTTTTAGGAATTATGAACTCAGTCTCATAGGACATATATGAATATCTTGTAATGTTTTTCACTGTAAATTATAGTTTTTACTCACAAAATACATACATTGACAGTATTTTAAAGTAAAAAAAATATATAATGTAATGTTAAACCATTTACAGTTTTTCACTGTATAAGGTAACTGAGTAATCAATTAATAAAAGAAAGAACACATGCGCATGGTTTCCAGGTTAGGAAGATTAAGTAAAACAATGCATGAAAAATTTATGAAATTTCTGATTGGGGAATTAAAACTGCCTGTTTATCAATGCAAGATAACGGAAATATCCTGAAAACTTTTTTTTTTCCTTGGACATATAACCAGTCAACCCTCTGTGGACACAGTGAAGCTCAAGTTGCCATTGGCTAGTACTTTTTTTATTTTACTTGCTAGATTTTCCATGGAATGCAAGAACAATAATACAAATTAAATAAACAATGCTTGCAGGATTTTCAGGTAGATCTAAAAGTAGTTAAATACAGAAACTGAATAAAATAATCAAATGTAAAATAACAATGCATAGTCTTCACTGTCTAAATTAAATATATTTGAATCCCTATTAAAGTTATAAAAGTTATTCAGTCAAGAGCAGTGAGTCTTTTGTTGTTTGATTAACATTAAAAACACAGACAGCAATATTATTTGCTGTCACTTTAAGACAATGCACGGATTCAAAATACTGATACTGTTACACAACACGTGCTGTCTTTCTTGACTGTTTAAGTTTACTTAAGACATAACGACTGTTTACTATAATACTTGTCATGACTGGCATTTTGAAATAATATTATGGGAAATTGTTCATACAAGTGCAAGAAGAAGTAAAAGAGAACTCAATTTAGTATTCACACGTTGTCAGACATGGCTTTCTGCTTCGAATGTGTGCGTGAGTACTGAAACGAGTTCTCTTTTGCGTCTTCTTGCGCTTAAATTTTAAAATTTCTAAGGCTTAAAAATGCATGCAAATGTAAAGAAAAATGCATGAAAATCCAGCACTGGCCTGATCGAGATCTCTTGGCCATCGTGCAGTCCTTATTGTCGAGCCCTGCATATAGATCTAGCGTCTATTCTCTACACATGGCATGTGTAAGCATCTCTTTGGTAATAAAGATCTCCGTACTTTCACCAAAGCGGCCGTTTACCAGGCAGTCTGCGTTTCCACCCTACTGTTTGGTGCAGAAGCATGGACTCCCTACCGCAGGCACATTCGGTGTCTTGAGGGTTTTCATATCAAATGTTTGCAGCGTATACTAGGTGTCACATGGAAAGACAAAATCTCCCACACGGACATCCTCCAGCGCGCCAACTCCAGCTGCATGGAAGCAATCCTTGCTAAGCGGCAACTGCGATGGGTCGGACACGTTATCCGCATGCCCTCCCACCGCCTTCCCCGGCAAGTCCTCTATGGACGGATACATGCAGCCAACAGGAGACCTGGGGGTCAGAAGCGTCGATACAAGGATCATCTCAAGGAGACCCTGAAAAGCTGTGGCATCAGCCCTGGAGTTCTGGAAACAAAAGCTGCCAACCGTAAGGCATGGAGTTCCGCATGTGATCTGGGGGCCCAACAGATCGAATTAAAGCGTGCTCAACATAGAACCGAGCTACATCAGCGCAGACTTAAACGCGCACAGCCACAACTATATCCACACCCAGAATCAGCATTCACTTGTCATTACTGCAGTAGGACATGTGGCTCTCTGATTGGGCTTCACAGTCACCTTCAATGGCACCGCCGTCAGCAGCGGTTGCACCAACACTCCAATAATGCATCCTAGAAGTGACGTCATCTTCGAAATCGATGGACAGCATAAGAAGAGATTCTCTACACATGGCATGTGTAAGCATCTCTCATGTTTCTCTTACGTAGAGTGAGCGTGTGAGAGAGAAAGCAACAGAGGACGCTCTCAGCCAAGCGACAGTGCGTAAAGCTCAGCAGGAAATGAAATTACATTTGCACTAAACGTATTTTTTGCCTCTAACTCAATCACAGGCGAGAGAAATCATACAATTAATTTCATTAAAGAGATTTTTTAGTCGGCTAGCATGAAATTTGGTTGCAGTGATGTACTTGCATTTTAGAGGGTTGCCAGTAGGACAATATCACAGATGATTATGCTAAATTAATGAAGAGAATCGTGATCAAGATTAAAATACAATTAATTGTGTTCTGTGTGAATGGAAAGTTTCACAAAGGCTAATTACAGCACTAAGAAGTGACTGTTAGAAACCTTCCTTTAAATATGGTTTAAAAAAGTCTCAAGCAATGTGTCAGGTCAGAAAGTGTCAATCTACATTAGTGGTTACCGCACGTACACCCTTCTAAAGTGCTTTGAAACACAGCAGTGTGCATACAAAAAGTGAGTTTGATCTAGCTCTTGAGTGTGAAATAAAAATCAGTCTAGCAAACATGCCATTTCCCTCGAAAGCTAAAAACTGACAATAGAAAGGGTTTGAAGAACCTGAATGATATCGACTCATGAATGCCTCAGGCACAGCGCACAAACGCACTTTAGCTGGAACATATTAGCAGACCGGCTCTTATGGAAGATAATTCAGTAAGATGAATTCTGCCTTGAGAAGATCTAATATTCAAAATGAAGAAGCGCTCTAACAGAGAAAAGAAGGTTTAAAACTGTATTTTGAAGAACTGTATCATGAAGAAACCGCTAACAGCTTTTCAGAGGGAACATAATAAATGTGTATAGCCTAGCTTTAAACCTCTATTAACCCTTATCCTCTCATCATTAACTCACCCTCATGACATTCCAAAACTGTGATTTTAATACTCCTGCTGAACACAAAAGGTATTTTGAAGATTGTTGGCAACTAACGTTTCGGTGACCATTGACTTCTTTTAGGTTCCACAGAAGAAAGAAAGTCATACAGTTTGGGAACGAAATGAGGGTGAGTAAAAGATAACAGAATTTACATTTTTGGGTGATCTTTCGCTTTAAGCTCAGATAACTAACTAACTAACTAACTAACCCTAAAACAAGGCAGAAGTACACTTGACATTGAAACTCTATTCCATGCAGTCATTTCTACTGCCAGTCAGATCAAGTTCTTTCCCATTAAACTTTTATCCACACGGTCCCCTCTCAGATGATGATTTCGCATCAGAAATAATTCACATGGCACATCTTATATACACTGCTAAAACTTTGATAAGGGCTACTAAGTCATCAATTCACAAGAGCTAATATTCTTTATACTGATATCAAATGCAAATGATCAGATTTCCTTCCATTTTCAGGTCTCGTTACTATGTATGTCACTCACTATGGATGCATGTAACCAATGTCCAAATAAGGCTACTACTACTTTACTTTCAAACTGACAAGGGATCTCATAAGATCATTACACATGAAAACCTACTTTACATTCGAAAAGAGAGGCCTCATGCACTATGAAAACACATGAATCGACTGGCACATGTGGTAGTGGTGGAGGGGGGAGCTGTATGAATATTAATAGTCATACACAAAAGCCTTTAGTGGACCGGCAAACAAACAGACTCTTTGGTTAAGAGAGACGTTCACAAGCCGCCTCAAGCACACGTAGACAAATACAATAGCTCCAGACTTCCTTCATCATATGAATGATGACAATCTACTGTGGAGTGACCGACCCCTCAAATGGGTCATGCTATGACTATAAGGACACCCTTGAGGTTTTCTCTCGAAATTGATTTTGAAAACATAGTCTGATCCTATAGAAATCATTATCAAGAACCCAAGAAGAAAGAAGCATAATTAATGATCCCAGAGACCAAGAGACATCCTTTTCCAAGAGACATCCTTGTAAACATTGCGGTGAGTGGTGTTTAGGTAGAATAAGTGGACAGATGGTACTTGACTAGAATTAGTAAGTTTGGATGAATATATATCTGAATCCCCCTAAGGAAAGACAAGGTAAACATACTAAACCAAACAACTTTAAATACGAGACATATGATTATTTTAATTTTTTTACACTACCACAATCAAGGATGAAAAGGGTATTTTTTAGGGAATACTATACCAGGGGAATGTTGCATAAACGTAGTTGCACAAACAAGTTAGTTCACCCAAAAAATCTGTCATACTCACCCTCATGTCGTTCTAAACCCGTAAGATATTCGTTCATCTTCGGAACGCGATTGAAGATCTTTTTATTGAAATCTGAGAGCTTTCCGTCCCTCCATAGACAGCTATGCAACTTACATTTTGACACTTCATAAAGTTGTTCATAAAGAGACTTGATCTATTTATATGATGAACAGATTTACTTTATGCTTTTATTCACATATTAACACTGATCAGCAAACATAAACAGAAGCTCAACGTGCTGTGTAACAGAAAATTAACCTTGTTGTTTCTCGAACTTAAAGCGAACATGCTTGAGCTTCTGTTTCCCACAACTTATGTGTGAGTTGATGAAAGTTTATGAAAGTTTTATATGTGAATAAAAGCCTAAATTAAATCTGTTCAGCATATAAAGTGATCGTGTCCCTTCAGAAAATTTAGGCTAAAATGCTTAATTCTTATGGATTAGTTTTACAATCTCTTTATTAACTTTTTGAAGCGTCAAAGTGTCAGTTGCGTAGCTGCCAATGGAGGGAGATAAAGCTCTCAGAATTCATTAAAAAGATCTTCATTTGTGTTCCGAAGATGAAGTTTGGAACAACATGAGGGTGAGTAATTAATGACATCATTTTAATTTTTGGTTGAACTATCCCTTGACCAACTTTCAGTTAGTTAGGGGTAATCAGACTTACTTTTTTACGTAACAAAGACAAATCTATTCTAATCTAATATCTATTTTTATAAATAAATAAAATCTATTCAAGAAAAATATATGGTGGCAAACTTGTAAGCCGTCTTCCATTTAAGCCCAGGGTATTGAAGCATTTTCTAAACTAATGTGCTGCACAGGATGATCAGTCTTAGCCTACATCAAACCTTGTTGTACTAGGAGAGCATCTGAGCTAGCGTATCTTGATCTATAAAAGCCCTTTGATTTTAGCTTAAAAGAACATCAAATCATCTATCATTTACCCCTACTTAGCCAACAATGTGAAATCTAAGGATTGGAGCTGATTTGGACTGCTCAATCATATGTTTTTCATTACAGTACAGCGTTTTCAACAAAGTTGTTGTTGTTGTTACCCTGAGATGAACCAAAAACTGTGATTAGATGCTTCGGGTATGTTTGATTGCAGGTAAATCTCCGAAGGAAAGTAGATCTTCAGGATTTAGAAGCCCTGATTTAAAATTGCGCCAGACCAACAGGTGATTTTCCTTCTCCAGCATCGGCGTTTGTGTAATATCATACAGCTTGGCTTTGGCTGTAAGACTCGACACTGCCCCCTACCGTTTTTGGTCAGCAATACAGTCTATGTTTTGTACACCTGCTCTCCGGTTCGTAAAGAAAACTAGTGTTGAACATTACATCATTTACACCAGACTCAATCATTTCAATTCAAATGATTTGAAAAAAGCAAAGAAAATGAAACCAAGGTTTAAAACTGCTAGGTTTTCATTTATTGAGGAAATTGAAAATTGAGCCACTATAGGATAACAAAGACGAGACACAGATTTAGCTCATTATTAATTCGCGAGGCTGACAAATTAAGCGCCAGGCAGATCGTAAACTAGAAATGTTAGGTATGCAGATATTGCCAACAATAATCGGTTCAGCGCCAAGCCAACCTACACTTCCTAAAAATCATTGTTTTGTTCTCATTGCTGACCGCAGTATAGCCTAGTACTTTTTCTCATAACTGGTATTTTCTTTTTTTATTGTAGACTGCTGATTTAGGCATTGGCGCCCAATTGTGTTGTAGCCTAAAGCGATCTTAAATTATAGAACGAAAATAAACTTTAATGTTGCTGTTGTAGCCTATGTGCCTATGAAAAATAGCATAGGTTGTATTCAAAAAGAGTCTTCTCTATACATTTCTTAATAACATCATCATTCATCATTGCACATAATTCACATACGGTTATCTGACAGCTGAGTGACAGCATCCTTCACTCACAAACATAGGCTACTACTGACTGAAAAAAAAGATATACAGTTTTCTGTATTTAAACAATAAGCATAAGATGAATAGCTTTTCTGTTAACGCTGTGTTAAAGTTGCTCGAAAACACAAAGATATAGTAGCCTAGCCTACTGTAGCCGAGAGATGTTAAATCCTTCCCTCCACCTTTTCTGAGAGACTATTCGCACATCCTGTGCAAAAGTAGATTATTCTCGGTGAAAAGTAAGCATATGTCCAAGGAAAACCCCTCAAAAGGGTCCAAACGATGATAAAAGAGAGTGAAATATTGCGTGTTTTACTGGGAGCTTATGAAGGCGAACGTTTCGATTCCAAAGCAAAATTCCTCGGATCTTGAACAGAACGTGAGCAGCGAGTAAATTCCTTGTCAGGATAAAGGAATACTCAACTGAATCTTGTTCATATAAAACGTTCATGTTCTTTAATAAAATGAGAGGAAAGGACTGTTTAAAAGACATGACATTCCCAATGAGGGTTTTGATCCACATAAAGAGAGAAAATCTGCCAATATCCGTTTTTTATTAGATAACCAGGACTCTTCGATAATTAAAAAAAGCAATATAAAAAAATACTGGTTCATGCAAATCCACTGGCAATTGAAAATAGAGCTTGAAATTATTTGAAATTGAACAATAATTTGAATTTGGAAAGAAAGAAAATAAATTAATGTAATTAGCGAATAGATATGCTATATTTATGTTCTTCGCAAATAAAAAATCACAGAGAGTCGCTAAAATGTTGATAGTCAGTCAAATCTGACCTTAGAAGTTCTAAAAGTAGCCTACTTCACAATATCATCCTACACCAAGAACATTAGACGCGGTTTCTATAGCCTTGTAAAGGTGAGGTAAAACTATCTAAGAGAGTGTTTTTACCTTCTGATGTCCTTTTTCTGAAGTAAACTCTATCGTACGTAAAACGCAATCTCCTCTTTGCGCAGGTCTCCTGTGCAGTATCCCTTTTCTGTGAATGACTTCCACCGATCGACCTGAAGCAGCTGCTTTAGTGCTGTGCTGGAAAGAGGAGGCTACTACAAAAGGACAGCTGCAATTCAAACGAATAGGGGTGCAAACTCTGCTATGAAGCTCCACCTCAAATGTTTGGCTCAGTGTCTGCAATATCTGATGAAGTTCTCATTTTACTTTCTAAAGACATTTCTGTAATAGAAACCTTGTTATGCTATTCCAAATGATCAAAAAAAATCCTCTTTTGGGATTCAGCAACACCCCTATATCCAGCCTGCATAGTCTGTCCCTAGAATCGGTGAGGTACCATGGCAATTAATTAACTGTTTGAATTGCACTATGTTGCCGAAAGTAGCAATGTGTCATATCAACATGTCTTGGTTTTGGTGTTGTGCAATCAAAAAACCCTGACAAAAATGTGCTACCATGTCATATGGGGATGGCATGATACTTGTATGTAGCTATCATGGTACATACTATTATTACGATTACCATATTCATATATCCAAGGTGTTTACCTGGCTGCAAGCCATTTCAAGGAAGTATCAAAGGATGTTCAAAAACACATGGGAGGCTTATTACAGTATATGTGTATAGCCTATACTGTAAATATAGATAGGCCTATATAGCCTATGTACCCAAATATAGTGGGCAACCTTTAAATGTATGTTTATATAAATAAAGAAAACACCATGTGTAAATCTGTTGGCTTGACTCTTGAAAGTTGCTTTAATTTTTGATAACTGTCACATTACCTATAGGCTGTGGAAATACGCTCAAACACTGCAAGCTGCAATATGCATTAGGTATGTGATGAGGGAGGTGACTCAAGAGTCAAGACAGTCGTGTGGAACCAACCACTGTCACATCCAGGTGGTGGCACTACAGTGTGTCTGCAAATATATAACGGTAATTATTAGTGTACAGTAGGCCTATTATATAATGCCTTCCTTAAATAATAAGGCATATAAGAACATAGGTATTACAAATTTATGAAATAGCAACACTGAGTACTTGGAACAATTTGAAAAATAAATTATTTAAATTTATTAAATATGAATTTATAAAACTGATATTTCTGACTGTTAATTCTTATTAAGCTGCTGATAAATTGCTAAGGCAACCATTGACTACAGTCAGGCAAAGGAACTTGTCCGAAAGAATAGTTTATTGATTATTATTTAGCTGTTCAATCAATTTGTACGCCAAACTGGGAGGATGCTGTTTTAATTGAATAGTCAGTGGGTTAACATAATTTTACATTTTGTTCTAAAACAAATTACACATACATTAAATCTGAAATTTGAAGCCGCCCGCTGTGTTTAAAAAAAAACATAGGTTGCTAACAAGTTGTTAGCACCTTAAAAAAACTTGTTTTATAAAGTACAGTATTTTACAGTTATTTACAGTCAAACTGTAAATAACATTTCCACTCTTTACACCACCACCCATTTATAAAATCGCTATGAGTTCAACAAGGTCAAACAAGTTTACTGTATAGGTTTTTTTTATATTCAATTATATACAATCTTAGCTATAGCTATAATTGTGGTTATATTTTCTGTGTCAACTCCATTACACAAATTATAAAGAAATAATAAGTTAATTTCCCTCATTGTATAGGTCGAGCCATTCAGTGCAACACCAGCAATGGTTCTTTGTACAATAGCATAATAATATTTTGTTGACTTTGCAAGATTTCCAGTGTAACTGTGGTTCATTGCATTGCATAGATGGAGCTAAAAGGAGTCTTGAAACCATCCTGTAACTCAGTTCATTCAATCATTGAACATTCAGATTAATTCAAAACAGGTAGACTCATTATTTTCAGCTTTGGAGCTTTTTTCAAGAACCATAAGTCATTTGAATACTTTTCACCGTTTCTGCATGGATGAGAAATAATTTACATGAGCTAAAATCACACACTTTCACAAGTATGTGTGTGTAGGCTAAATGGCCCCGTTTACGCCGCCCTTAATAAACTACATTTCCGAAGAAACTACATTTCCTAAGAAGCCCTGCGTTCTCCAGGGATTTGAAGGAATATGGATTGCGCTTGCGTGGCCAGACGTGGCAGCGGCATCATGGCTTCTTGGAACCGATACGGGAGACGTAGGAGACTGGTCGAAATGTTCTTATTCTTGTCATTGGTGAGTCTTTATAAGGAATCTAATGGATCAATAATATGAAATGCGCATATCGGACAGATGTTTTGTATCTGACGTAAGACGAAAACGAAAGGAAAAGGGAATGATCTTCTGTCCCTCTTGCAGCAGTAGCTCAAAGTTGACAGCAGAAGAGAGAGACTCAAGATCAATCCTTCTCATTCATCAGTTCTCAGGTCTTGTTTTTGGTGGTTATACACCTGAAACTGTGTGATTCACATGCCTGAAATATCAAATGCTCACCATGCAACTTTCTAATGTCAAATCGGATTCAATATTGGTAATATCTGCTATAAAACGAGCATTTCTCTCATTCCATTAATGCATAATGCTTTAATATGTCATGTTAGAGGTTTTTTGAATTATTGTTGAGGTCCTGTTTGGGTCAATGGTTGTAATGAATGCCTATTATTTTTTTCCAGGTTATATTAAAAAATACATGAAGAATGCATACAATTCAAGCACTTTATGCTCCTGTTGATGAAAAAGCTTTGAATTCCTTAATTAAAGTCATTTTGATATTTTTTTAAGAACTTAAAGTAAAAAAAACAAAAACGTTTAGGTTGTGTAACTGTCTGAAAAATTTCCAAAAAAGAGACCTTTTTAAAAGATTTATTTTTTATTTCTCAAAAAGAAGTGAAGGGATTTCGTAAAAAAAAATATTGTTAATATGTGAAAAAGTTTTGTCCATCCAATCAAAGTGAAACATAGCAGACCCCTTTAGACCCCCATGACTGTGTGTCGTTTAGTTTTTAACTTTTAAGTCTTTTTATGAAATGGCTCGTTTAGTTTATGACCAGTAGGGCCTAAAGAAGTATAAAAAAATAATAACTTGATCAATGTTTCGAAACTTTATTAAAAATAGTTAATATTGTAAGTTGTGTACAGTACAGTGTATTTAAGGTGATCATGTTTGTATTTTTTACTTGATTATGTAAACTATAGCACATCTTCTTCTAACACACTTCTAAAATAATTAAATCAAAATTGAGTGTTTTTCATATTGTTTATGATGTAAACATGAATTCAAAGATGGAATATGATTTTTTACAAAATATTTTTTAGCATCTTGACCCATTTATAGCATGGACTAGTATTTGACAGGTTCCCACATTACTGATTCACTATCAACAACACATGAAACCATGGTTGAACCAACTAACTTTCCTACTTCTCTATTATTATTATATTTTAACTGCATCTTACAGTTTGTGCCAGGGCAAGGTTTATATTTACAGTAGCAATGTTATTTAACCTTGATCAGAGGTCTTTCTTGTTCTGCTCTTAATGAACATGACAGAAGTGAGCTTGTAATGCTTAAAGCAAATTAACCCTCATTTACTTCAGTTTAAAGTGCATTAACCCTGTTTCACAACTGATTTGTGAATCAATGTGGGCCGTGTCCTCAAAACCAAACTCTAATAGCTGCTCGGCCACGTCAGTCAACTCTCATTACGCAGGAGCTTTCCTGTTTCACATCCTGTTCTGTTTCTGCCACCACAAACAAAGGTACTCTCCTGAACTGTTGGAACTTTTTGGTGGTTGGGTGGGGGAATGGAAGCCTCTCTCTGTTATCTGTGCTTCCCTCCAGCCCTCCTGCTTGTCAGAGCAATTTATAAAATCTCTTAATCTTGATTAGAGGCACCCCACAACCCCCTCTCTTCCCCATTCCACATTGCTTGGTCCAGCAGCACACTGTGTATGGACACGACTATAGCTGTGTTGTGCACCTACAGTAAATAACAACTCATTGTGGAGAACGTTTGTCTCATAGATTGACTGTTTCAGTTGCGGAGTCATTTCCTTCTGTTTATGAATTATCTACGTCAGCTTTGCAGAGCCGAAGCCCCCCCGTGTTGTTTGGCTCAGCAGGAAGACTAGGCATGTTTGAGGAGCGGCACGATTTGTGCTGAATCAGTAAGACCTTAAATGTGAAAATGAGATTCTATTTATTAAGCAGATTTGCAATGACGTTTGCGCAGTGTATGGTAGATGACAGCTTACGTTGCTGATTAAGCAAGATGTTTTGGTGTTGAATGTTGATGTATGACCAATCTTTTTGTTTCCCATGCTGTGCAAAACATGTCAGCAAGTTCCACTGCTGAAACGCCGGTGTCCTCGAGCGGAAGATTTAATAGCAGGAGCAATAGCATCCATAAACCACAGTCAAAGATAACATGGTGGACATAATTAGATCATTGAGGAATTATATACTGTGCTATAAAGTAGAGCCTTACAAATTCTAAAAGTTTAGTGTAGTTTTCTTTTTAAATTCAATAATGATCTACTGGTAAAGGAATAGTTTGCCCCCAAATGAGAATTTTATCATTGCTGACTTACCCCCTTGTTATTGATTTTCTATCATCTCTGAACTACTATAGTTGATGTTAGAAGGTAGAATGTCTGAGCTTATGGTTTCCATGCAACTGAAGTGGATAGTATTTTATAAGGGTTAGCTGTAATGCATACAGTAGTTCATATAACTTGGTCGCTATTTTCTAGTATTCTGAAGCCATGATCTGTACGAACAATATCGTTCATGTTTGCACTGATTCAGTCATGAGATTTGACAATAAATAAGTACATTTTAAATATGACACATTTTGGTCTGTCAATCACAAAAAGCTATCATACGTCTCCTGTGGAAACATAAAATATGAAGAGAAAAAAACTGGGCTGGCAATGCAAACATAGGTGATAAGATATTTTCATTACGTTTCATGTACTATTATATACTATTATAACCCACTATCAGCCTTGCGATGCTCTTCTTTATCTCCAATGTCATTTAGCACTTTGGTGTTTCTTCTCTAAAATTTCTGAATGGATTTGAGGTTAAAGAATAGATTGCTTTTGAAAGAAATGGAAAACCATGTTTCTGTTGTAAGGATTTCATTCTTCTGCATGTTGCTGAAATCTTTGTCATATCTGTCTGTTGAAGAATCTTTTATTCCCAAGTTAATGATTTACAGACCATCCCTGTTGAGTTGAAGAGTCCACACGGATTTCCTTGAAAAGCAGCAACTAAGAGATTCAGCTAGGAATATGCAGAAAAACCCCATTCCTTCCTTGCATGTTCTATTCATTCCCTTGAGCCAGAGCAGCTCTTCACATGAAATTGTTGCGCAAAATATACTTTTTTTTTCTCCAACTTGTTCTGTTCACTTTAGATTGATCGGCAGGAGAGTTATCAAGCCTGTCTTTTAAAGCTGTTCAGTGGATGATTCTAACAATCACAGTTTTGTGCAAAAGCTGGGGTTGTTGAGATAATGCCCAAGTCGAACACCACTGCTCAGGGAAAGCCAAATGAATGTCTTTGTAACATACAGGACGTGATGATTGCCAGATAGTAATGGGCCGACTCTATTGGTCGACTGTCAGGTTTAGACAGAGTGTTTGAAGAATAGGTGGTGCACCAAAAAGGGATGGAAACCTGATGTGACTAGACATAGAACACTAACTCTTTTGTCTCTGAATGGAGCTGAATGCTGCAGTTGTCTCTGTACTGAAACTGTTTGTGTCTTTGTATTCTGTCCTGTATTTTAACATTAGTGTCTCTTTTAGCAGTGCAAAGGCTGTAGAGATACTTTTTAAAATGTTTAAAAAAAATGTTGTAAATGTCTAGAACAATCATACCACAATACTTCTATCATTTGCAACTATAATTTTACTCAAGGTTTATTACAAAAAAGTCATGTTTTTTTCAACCTCTCCCTGACCTTTAGAATTATTCAGCCCTTTTTTTATTTTTGCTTCCATGCCTCTAAGACTTCAATGATAACACTTCCAAATGACTGCATTTTGTATTTTATTTACGGGAAGAGCGTTTGCTGTCTGGTTCAATATATTTTGCATTGCTTCATTCATCATTAACTGTTTCCCCACCAGCGTTTTTTTTTTTTTTTTTTAGTTGCTAGTCCCCGTCAGCATTTTTGACAATTTTCACAAAATTTTCATGGCCCCCAGAATATTTTGTTGTATGAATATCTGAACATGTAATATATCAAAATAAAGAATAGCCTCTGCTTTTAAACAAAAAAACTCTCGTTTTATTCTAGCTTAAAGCATTCTTTTTTTATCAACATTTAAATGTGGGTAAGTTTCAGTTAAAAAAAGCAAAATTTTGAGCAAAAAGCTAAGAAAAACATGTTTTTGTCAAAGACAAATGATCAAAACATAGATGGAGGGTATCGAGTCCATCAACACCCTCAAAGCTCATCCTGGGCCGACATTTTATTCAATAACATTACGCAGTTTTGTTTTATATGCTGTTTAATGTTGAGGATCGTGTTCTTTTGCATACAGTATTGTATCTGCTTACGTATACCATCGCTCTTTTCTGCCTCTTCTTCACATGTCTTTTGATCAGGGTATTCTGTACTCTTTCAGAAGATTTCATAGCGCCCCCTACCATATAACAGTGAAAACACTGAAAGCCGGAATTTTCCATCAATTGCGGGGAAACGCTTTCTCATAAATGGCAATGGCAGGGAAAGAGTTAACAGGCTTTTTGCAAAGCCTGAATTGCATTCTTTTTCACAAACTAATCTGTGCTTAAATGTGAACTTTGGGAACAGCACCCGTTTTGACTGAATTTATATATTTATATTTTGTTTAGAAATAATAGCTTATTATAATTTTTTCTTCTTACTGCCTAATTTAAACATTTTGAAGACCAAATAGGCATTGTCGACGAGTAAATAAGAGTGGTCATGTTCATCTACCTGATGTCAGGAGGAGCAATAGTTCAGAGCGAGACATTTCAGCTAAGTCTTTTCTCTTTTAAAAACTTTCTGAAAGCAAGCTGGTCATTTCAAATACTTCAGTGAGTAGCTCTGGCATTTCTTCATAATGCATCACCATGTCTGCTCCCCCTGTCAGCACGGCTGAATTCAGAAAAGGTGTGATTTCCAGGTCCCTCAGCTTTGCAGTACTTTAATTAGCCCTGACTTTAATATTCACACTTTCGCTGGCACCCAAGGTGCTGGGGCGGCTGGGATGTCACCCTATCAGCAGAGGTTGTCCACTCAACTGGACCCCATTTGCTCATACAGTGGAAATGAAAAGCACGCCACTGAATGAAACTCCTCATTTCAGGAAGGAACAGATCGTTGTCTCTGATCCTTGTCCTTTTATCTTTAATCCACAGAAAATAAACTTTTTACTTACCACTGGCAGGTGAATTGAGAAATGTATGTAAGCCTAATATATAATCCGTGTTGGGTGTAATTAATTATAGAGTTATCCAATTACTGTAATTTAATTACTTTTCCCTTGAAAAAGTAAAGGATTACTCTTATTTTTTTGTAATTTACAGTTACTACTGTAGTAATTGCATTAAATACTGTATACAATTATATATAAAACAATAGTGGTTTTAATGTTAAAATGTATGTTTTTAATGTAACCTCCCTTTACACACTTTGGTCAGTTCAAGAATAATATATGAAATTGTAAAATGTTTATTTGAAAAAAATTAAATTGTTGCTCTTAGAATTCAGAACTCAATTTTTATTTATTTACATTCTGCACCACTGGTGGCACCAAATGGAATTGTGAAGGGTCTGCCGTCGTTCAAACAAACTGGTAGTCCTAGGTCAAACTCACGCCATTAGTTGATCTAATGTTGTTACGCCAGGGACAATCATGCCGCTCAAACATATTACAATTCCATTTGGTGCCACTAGTGGTGCAGAAAATTACCTTCTTTACCTTAATTTACTCTGCCTGCATGAGGTTTCCAGTTAAAGGGAAAGTTCACCCAAAAATGAAAATTTTGTCAGTATTTACTCACCCTCATGTTGTTCCAACCTCGTAAGACCTTTGTTCATCTTCGGAACACTTTATGTTCTTTTATGATATTTTTGATTAAATCTGATCACTCCTCCATAGGCTTCTTAAAGGATTGAAGCTTGCCAGCGACTAAAAGTTATTAAAGATATCGTTAAAATAGTCCAAGTGACTACAGTGACTCAATCTTAAGTTTATCAAATGACGAGAATACTTTTTGTGCGCAAAAAATAAATAAATAACGACTTTATTTCAACTATTCGTTTCCTTCTCTGTGGGCCTCGAGTCAGTTCACTAGTGATATAGTGCAGTTCTTCTGTTGTTATACGTCACACGCATCACACACATGACCAGCGTCGGCCAATAGTGAGCCTACGTGTGACGTAGCTCTACGCTATCACACTAAGTTAACTGACTAGAGGCCAACAGAGAAGGAAATGAATAGTTGAAATAAAGTCGTTATTTTTGTTTGTTTTTTGCACACAAAAAGTATTCTTGTTGCTTGATAAACTTAAGTCACTGTAGTCACTTGTACTATTTTAATGAAATCTTTAATAACTTTTCGGGGCTGGCAAGTTTCAATCCCTTAAGAAGCCTATGGAGGAGTGAACCAGCTCTCAGATTTCATCAAAAATATCTTAATTCGTGTTCCGAAGATGAACGAAGGTCTTACGAGGTTGGAACAACATGAGGGTGAGTAAATACTGACAGAATTTTTGGGTGAACTAACCCTTTAAGACCTGGGATATGATAATGCTAGACTATCAGAGACTTTTTGGATTAAAGGGATAGTTTAAATTTAAATTCTGTCATCATTTACTCAACCCCAAGTTGTTCAAAACCTGGATGAATTACTTTTTTCTGCTGAACACAAAAGAAGATATTTTAAAGAATATCAACTTAATTTTACGGTGAACTATCCCTTTAACGTTGGTCCAGATTTAATGGTGTTACTAAACAGAATGTGCAGTGATGAATTGAGTCAGGTCACTGGCCATTGTCTCTATGTAGAGAATTTGAGTTTTGATTTTTAATTATGCTTGTCTTGGTTTGTCATTTAGAAAGATGAAGGTTGTCAGTGTCTGAGGCACCCGTTTCTCTCTTTAACCCTTCCGTGTGACACTCCAGTGATGATGCCGATCAATCTTTGCAGACTTGTAGACTTTTTTTTTTTTATTGCATTATATAAAGCTTTTTGGCTCTTTTTTTGGGAGAGAATAGAGAATACATTGTTCTGAATTATATTTTTCTCCTACACTTAAGTTTATTTTATTTTATTTTTTATGGCCGTTTATGTTTTCCACCCTTTATCCTTAGAATTAAATTTCCTAGTTTTTATTGATGCACCTTTAATACACCTTTGCATATTAAATGACCAGAGCACTGAATGCACAGGGATGATGTATTTTTGAAACACAAAATATCATTTTAACGCTTCGGGTTCCATTATTCTGAAGTCAGTGGGTTTTTGGTTAAATGCTTGAATGTTCTGTGGTTAACACAAGATATTTTCACGTTTTATTCTATGACTCAAAACACATTAAAACAGCTAACAAGAGACACTCCTGACTGTAGTCTACTTTTACAGCCTTGTTGTCTTGCAAACTTTTTTGTTACTTTTAGGCTTCAAAAGTTGTGAAGGTCCTTGATAAACAAAATGTGTAAGAATCATCACCTTTTGTTGGTCACACAACCTGTTTGTTGAGGAAACCACAGCGATGCAAACTCCCAAGTGCAGCACTCTATGCACCTGCAGATACTGTTAAAATCAGGGTTTGTGTTTAAAATAAACTTCAGTTGCTCAGTATTAAAGCTGAGTTCCTTCTCAATTCAGATGTTTGTGTAGCTTAGTTTCAATTTATGCTCTTTTTGGACCTGAAAGGAAGTTTTGAGTTCTGAAAGTTAGTGTGTTTTCATAGTACATCAAGCTCTTATCTCAAAAGATCAAGGTAAATTTGGTTTCTTATGATAAAACCTCTTTAAAGTTCAGCCACCTTTAATGTTATGTAAGCTTGACGGTGACTCACATGGGAATTCTGTATTTACTGCATGAGTGGTTCTACAAAAAAAGTTTTTAACTTTTAGTAAAAAAAAAAAAAAAAGTTCTACTTGTGAATTACTGTCTTTGTAGGTTTCTCTTCAATGTCTAGGATGTGGAAACTCTACCGACAGTCTCAAAGGGTGTTGATAAGCTATCAGATGGCATCCCGACAGACCAAATTAGTTTTCTTTCAGCATGTCATTTTGTAAATAACATTTGATCTGTCTTGTCCACTAACGGATGAGCATTCATTTCTACTCATTGTGGTAGTGTCTTTTCCCTTCAAGCATATGGCATGGGGAGATGATAAGGACGTATGATAGGTTGGGTCACTGTCTCTGTTTGTGACATGACCTGCCTGATCTTGTCATTTTCCTCTTCTTTAGATGACAGCACCTTTATCTGTTGTCGCTTTATCAGCTTAGCTCCATCCGAACTGGGAAGACTGATGGAGAGTGTGGCAGAGAGAGCATTGTCTTAAAGGGACATTGTGTAGGAATTGCTCCCATCTAGCGGTGAAGTTGTATTTTGCTTTCAAACGAATTGTGCTCTCCAGCGCCTCGCTTTTTCAAATGCGTGTTGCATCTACGGTAGCTGTTATGTTCCAAAAAGCTATGACAGGATGTCTTCTAATAGCACTTTGTCGAGTTTTCCTTCGGGTGAACAGGTTTTTTTATTTCAAACAAACTGCAACTTGACACAACAAACAAATGAATGTTATAGTATGAATAATAACAATATAGCAATATAGCCTTTTAAACTTGCCGGGGCAGTGACAAGCGCCTCTCACTGCTCTGCTCCTCTGTTTCTGCTGCTTTCAGTTACGTGACGCTGGCTCTGAACGAAAACGCGTTGTGGAAATGCGTTGGCCTAGTACTTTTTGACCCTCTCTGCTATTATAGTTTTTCAAGATGGCGGAACGACATGGAAGCCTCCGTAGACCTACCCGTCACATGTTCATAAAGATAATAAATTCTTTGTTTATGAGGAGAAGTCAGATAATTGGCAGAGGTATTTGTACACCATTGAGGTCTTATTTATAAATACAAATATTGATTTTAGATAATAAAATACCAAAAAAACTACACATAGTCCCTTTAACAGCAGAAATCTTACTTCAGAGCACAAATTCAGGGGCTATTTCAGGGCACTTTTGGGACAATTTGTATTATTTTATTTAACTTTTTTAATGCATTTGTGACCAACCCTGACTTTGTTACGTTGCAATCCAGTTGTTTGTTATCGGTAACAGAGTGATATACTGATGCGATACTTTTATGTTTTATGATGTGGAACTACTTTTATGGTACAGTATGTTGGTTCGTGTTTGTAATGGCTGTTGTCGTTTCTTTTCGGTTTGACACTGTCATGACTACACAAATGCCACAATTATTGTGTCATGCAGTGTGGGATATTTTTTTGAACCACCTGTGGCGTCTGGCCTTGACAGTGAAAAATGATGACCTCTGTCTGTCTCACCTCCTCAGGTCGCAGTGTCATCCGCCCTGCAGGCAGCGAAGGTGTCTCCACTCATAGAGAAAGTCAATGACCACAAGGATTTCAAGAAACTTCTGAGGACCAGAACTAATGTTCTTGTTTTATACACCAAGTCAGGTCAGTCTATCTCAAAACTGTTGTTTTTCAGATGCAATAAAAGTATTACAGCTTTAGCAGCCAAAGATACCAAGATATCTTAATAAACAGATTAATTCAAATCACAAATGACAAATCACAATAGATGTGTTTTAGTATAGTTTTTGCAAATTTTATATTTGCAAAGGGAAAACTTTTTTTTCTTCTCTTTAAAGTTACATTGTACTTAAGTACTGGTTAATATTAATTAACTACATGTACTTACTATAGACTCAGAGTTGAGGTTAGGATTAGGGTTTGGTTTAGGGTTAGGGTTAGTTACCTGTAATTATGCATAATTTACTGTTATTACTATAGTAAGTACATGTAACATGTAACAACCTCATCATAAAATAAAGTGCTACCCTTTAATGAATATTATTAATAAAATTCAACTATAATCAATATTCAAGGAAATACACTAGAAAAAAATAGAGACAATTATAATGTTGCAAAAGAATATGTTCAAATAAATGGCGTTCTTTTGAACTGTCTGTTCAACAAAGAATCTTGACAAAAAAGGTGTCACGGTTTCCACAAAAACATTAAGCAGCACAACTGTTTTCGAACTTTTATAATTATAAGAAATGTTTCTTGAGCACAAAATCAGCTTTTGAGAATTATTTATGAAGGATAATGTGACACTTAATACTATTATGGCTGTTGAAAATCAGTGCTACCATCACAGGAATACATAAAATTTTAAAATAAAATACAGTAGAAAACAGTTATTTTAATATTATTATAATATTTCACAATATTTCTGTTTTTAATGTATTTTTATCAAATAAATGCAGCCTTGGTGAGAATAAGAGACTTCTTTCAAAAACAAAAGCTTCTAAAGGGTTATTTCACCCAAAAATTCTGTCAGTAATTACTCACCCTCATGTTGTTCCAACCCCGTAAGACTTTCGTTCATCTTCGGAACACGAATTAAGATATTTTTGATGAAATCTGAGAGCTGGCTCACTCCTCCATAGGCTTCTAGGCAATTTCATTTTGCCAGTCCAGAAAAGTAAGTAAAAACTAGTCCCAGTGACTACAGTGGCTCAACCATAAGTTTATCAAGTGACGAGAATAATTCAACTATTCATTTTAGAGTTCACGAGAGCGCCACGACGCATCCACGAGAACTGAGAAGATGACGCAGATGGGTCTCGATGTAGTGTTTAAAATGGTTCTAAAGTGTGTATTTCTTGGCTGTCCGAATCATATGGTCCGAATCGTGTGAAACCAACGAGAAAACGTAAAGTGCCTTACCAATGCCGCAAAATGAATGGCTTTCCTTTCACACTTTCCCCATCAAATGATCGTGAGCGTCATCTTCTCAGTTCTCACGCATGTGTAGTTGCGCTATTGTGAACTCAATCAGAGGTCCACACAGAAGAAAATGATTAGTTGAATAAAGTCGTTATTTTATTTTTTTTGCGCACAAAAGGTATTCTCGCCGCTTGATAAACTTAAGGTTGAGCCACTGTAGCCACTGTGTTAGCTATAAACATTCTGGCTTTAACTTGCTCAGCGGGATTGTCTGCTGTTCTGCCATGACAGTATTTAACCTAAAAGAGAACTCCCCATAGAAGCAGATACTTTTGTTATGCCCGAGAATGCAATATGAATGTCCATTGTGATTTGCATTCTGGCAAATTTAGGAACATGATGCATAAAGTCAAGCTTGCATTGCTAGAAGTGTATGTGTTACATGCCCTAAAGGAAAATTCATTGAGACAGCGATGATTCTGCTACAGTATGCCAACAAACCTGTTACTGTATGTCATAATAGGTATGTCAAGTTTGCTTTCACTACAAAAAACATGTTGGCGCCTTTACATACTTGACCTTCTGTACAGCACACTTGGAGTTTTCTCTACTTACCACAAGCATTAGCTGAGTAAATATAAATCTTATGGCCATAGACAGAGAAGAACTTAAAAAACAGAGAAGCATAAAAACTTCAGCACCCTCAACTTAATGTAATGCTTTTCTCTCTCCCTGCCATTAGAAAAAAAAACACTCCCTAACACTGCATATTCATTTGCATCACAAATCTAGCAGGCACTGGGCCATATATGGGTACCGTATGGATGAACGGTCCATAAACAATCTCCCACCCACAAAGCAAGGAAAAAGCCTCTCAAGGTTTTGCTGTGCAAGATTTATTTGTTTCATAATTCACAACTCATTTCAAGCGCAGGAGGTCATTGGATAAGACTGTGTATCGAACGGTGCGTTTGATTGATGGCTGACTAGCGCTGCTCATCTTGTCCATTTCCATTAGATGCATCCTGCTAACTGTGATAGTTGCTTTAGACTATAGGAACACATTCATGATCAGGTGGTAAATAGGCACTTCTCATTCAAAAAGGTATTGGCTTCAACTTGGTTCATTAGATTAAAAAACCAAGATGTACTGATAGCCAGAACCCTGAAATGATTGTACCTTTGACCTTGGCCGGTGTGATTAATGGGAAGAAAAGCAGATTGCAGGTTCAGTGGTGTAGTGTTAGATCCAAGACTCTCACAAATGTGTAAATCTGTGGTGTAGTAAAACTGTCACTGTGTTTTTACACTTAGTACTTTCACGCTGTGCGCTGTTGTTCCGTACCGAGGTGTGTTGGCAAATTGCTTTCATTATCAAAGTGAGAACTATGGGCAGAAAAGCTTATGAAATTGGAGAACAACATTCACTTCACTTTTTTGGATTTGTAAATTATATGTTATTTATTCATTTACCCGGTCTACCCTTTTTATCACCAAGTAAACGTTGTAAATATTGCACTTGCCCTGATGACAACCTTCACCCCACATTTGAAAGAAAATGATGGATGTGCAACAATGTACCGTATACGTATCTATGCATAGACCAGACTGATTTTCTCTCTCACACTCACTCAAGTCAAGTCAAGTACAGTCATCCTCATTTATATAGCGCTTTTAACAATGTAGATTGTTTCAAAGCAGCTTTACAGAGATAAACATATAATTTAAGGTAACAGAGATTGGTTTGGTTTTATAGTGGTTCTTGAAAAAAAAAATTTCCAGCTAAAGTTAGTTTTGATTGATTCACTTCCGTCTAAATGATCATTTGTTATTAAATTAGGGGCCGCTAAGACGACACCGTTCTCTCTAAACAGACTTTAAACGTGAACCTGTGATAGACGCTGATGGCGTTCACATGCGCATTAAGAATTGATTCTGCGGGCAGGCTGCGGGAAAACCTCGGGATAAACAAAGACACTAAAATTAGCGTAGATGCGATTCTTCTTATGATGTAACGAGTACATCAGGATTTAAGGGAAGTGTTCCCAGTTCCGGCTGACCTAATCTAAGCAGCCTAATATTGAATTATAGAAGTCTATAGAGTGTTATGTGAATGCTAGGTCAAAGAGATGTGTTTTTAGTCTAGCTTTGAACTGACAGACTGTGTCTGCTTCCCGGACAATGTTAGGAAGATTGTTCCAAAGTTTTGGTGCTAAATAGGAAAAGGATCTACCGCCAGCAGTCGATTTAGATATTCTAGGTATTATCAACTGGCCAGAACTTTGAGATCGTAACAGACGTGAAGGACTATAATGCGTTAAGAGCTCGCTCAAGTACTGGGGAGCTAAACCATTTAGTGCTTTGTAAGTAATCAGCAATATTTTAAAATTTATACGATGTTTAATAGGGAGCCAATGCAGTTTTGACAGAACCGGGCTAATATGGTCGTACTTCCTGGGACTGGTAAGAACTCTAGCGGCTGCGTTTTGAACTAGCTGTAGTTTGTTTGTTAAGCGTGCAGGGCAACCACCCAGTAGAGCATTACAATAATCTAGCCTTGATGTCATGAACGCATGAACTAGTTGTTCCGCATTTGTCAGTGAGAGCATATGACGTAATTTAGATATATTTTTAAGATTGAAAAATGCGGTTTTACAGACACTAGACACGTGACTTTCAAATGAAAGATTGGTATCAAAGAGCACACCCAGGTTCCTAACTGACGACGAAGACTTAACAGAGCAGCCATCAAGTGTTAGACGGTATTCTAGGTTATAACGTGTGGAAGTTTTTTGTCCAATAATTAGAATATCTGTTTTTTCAGAATTTAGTAGTAGGAAATTACTAGTCATCCAATTTTTGATATCAACTATGCATTCCGATAATTTTGTGAATTGGTGAGTTTCGTTAGGTTTGGAAGAAATATAGAGCTGAGTATCATCAGCATAACAGTGAAAGCTAATTCCATGTTTCCTAATGATATCTCCTAAAGGTAGCACACAGAGATCTTTTGAACTAGCAATGGCTTGGTTAGTAGGCTATGAGAATGCAGATCAGAAGAATTGGATTAATGTGAAAATTCGTTTGTAAAATTATTTAAAAAAACATTAAATATTTTATTGGTATGGAAAATGTTAAAAGTTATTTTCTTTAATTTCATGTATTATTAAAAAAAAAAAGAAATATGGTGAAATCAAGCATTATAATTGAAGCTATTTATAGCATGTGCTCGCTGCGGGTGACATGTAGGCTCAATGTGGGCTTCCAGGTGCCATGGGGACAGTGTTGGAGACCATCCGCGTACACTGGATACAAGCTTATTATATTTAAGGGTGTTACTGTCTCTTCTACAGTCTTCTAAATGTGTTTTTTTGTGTGTGTCCTCAGCTTCGTCTGGAGATTCTCATCTAAAGCTGCTGTCTGATGTGGCTCAGGCCGTGAAAGGTCAGGGTACCATCGCCTGGGTGAATTGTGGGTGAGTCTACATCGATTTGGCTCTTATATAATTGAGTGTACTTTTTTGCTAGCTGACATCCTGATCAAATTGTTGGTGTTTCTCTAATACTGATATTGTGTCTTTATACCAGCTGTGCCGTACTAATATAAACAGCAATATATGCGGTATGAAGGTAATAGATGGTGTTTTTAGTAGGGGTGGGAATCTCTAGGCACCTCACGATTCGATTCGATTACGATTCAGATGGCTGCGATTCGATGCTAAAGCGATTATCGATTGTGTGTGTGTGTGTGTGTGTGTGTGTGTGTGTGTGTGTGTGTGTGTGTGTGTGTGTGTGTGTGTGTGTGTGTGTGTGTGTGTGTGTGTGTGTGTGTGTGTGTGTGTGTGTGTGTGTGTGTGTGTGTGTGTGTGTGTGTGTGTGTGTGAATATAAATACTTTGCTTTAAAAGTACAAAGTAATGACCCATAAAGAATTAACGTGCAACATATTTGATTAACATTGCAAAGAACCAACACGAAAATAAATGTGTGCCTGAACTATATTATATAATACTAGTACGTCTGTTTCATTCATACTATTCTATTCATACTATATATAAAATACTTTTTTTAAACAGTTGTGAAGCAAGTTCAAATTGAAATGTAGTGCCTACTCAGACAGTAGGCGAATGCACGATTTATTATTCATAATTTATTGCACAGGTCATGTTAACATCTATGTCTGTGTTGATTACCTTGTATTCTTGTGGCTTATCTTGTTCCATTGCATTCTAGTTCAGTTCATGCGAGTGCTACAACTCAGCATTTTCTCAGCGTCTTTCTCTGCTTTTAGAAAGAGATGTTGCAAAAGTAGTTTAGATGTTTCTGATAATTAGCAATCAAAGCTTGCCTCTGAATCATTTTTTGATAGATGGTAGGATGTGAAGCTTGTTCTAGCTTAGACAAGCATGGTTTCTTTTTCCAGAACCAATCCTTAAAGCACATTTTTGAGACCATCTTGGGTACATCGAGTCCCCTTGTGAACAACTTATATAAAGCTGGGTTTAAAAAAAGTAACTTCTCACAGGCAGCAGTGTGATAGAGCAAAGCAGAGATACGCCCACACATTTTCTACTGATGACAGGGACCTGAGAGATGGCCAAATGCAGTCCACTGGGGGATACCATTAAGGAAGTAGGTCATGGACAGAGTGGGATCAGTGTGAAGAAAATGGGAATGCAATAATCCTGGAGTCTGAACGATCCAATTGGATATTTTGCGAAAATTTGTTGAAATAGGCCAGCTACTTTCTCTCCGAACCTTCAAACTTTTCTTGGCTTTCAGCTGAATTTTTTCCACTCAACTTGTTTGAAGACAGCAATCTCGGCCACTAACTATTGACCCATGACTCATGCTTTAGAAAAGCGTATGGTGCTTGAATAGGATGACCATTTATTTTGGTGTACCGAACAGGGTCATAGAGGCTGAGGAGGGTATGAAGGTGAATGTCTACGCATGTGTGCTTATTGCCATCTGTGATGCTGAGTCAGTTCGTTCAACGCACAGCATGTCTAATTGAGTTTTGCATATGACAGACTGAGCTCTGATCTCTGCCGCAACTATCTTGGTCCTCCCACAAAGGCGTTATGTGGGAAATGCGGAACGCTAATGATGGTGTCTCATCTACCTTTAAGGGATGGAGCCGGTTGGGGGCGGATGCTGTCAGAAGCATAATTGAATTCTGTCTCTTTGAATTTCCATTAGCATGGGGCTTTAGATCGCTTCTGAGTCCTCTCTGCTCTTATTTGTCCTTATGTAATACATTTCCATGCTCATTATCGCTCAAGGGAAGGGAAGTCTTTTCAATGGAGCAATCTGGATCTCTTTGGGAGGGTGTGGGCAAATGTGCGGTGACAGTGGGACCAGGTAATTGTGTGTCTTTTCTGTTCTCAGATTCTGTTGAGGTGTGAGTGTGAAGATAGAGTGCTCTGTTGCTGTTGTTTTTTTGTTTGTTTTTATGTCGTTGGCTGTATGACAAAGATGAATTTGTCTGGAACTGGAGTGTTCTTTTTTTTTTGTGCAATAAATTTAGCGAGCACTGAATTTTGAATCCCTCTGTGGCACTTTGCCATACAAATAGGGCCGGAAACCCTTAGAAACAAAGGCTTTTTTTGTTTTTTCATCAATTGGCCTGTTTAAAGTAGATACTTCATTTTCAGAAAATTGATCATCAGTCTCAGTCAGGAAGTTAAACTAAATATTAAATAAGCAGTTATATGTCCTTAGTTCATTTTCTATGATTTGCTGTTTCTGATGTAACCAAAAGTGTAATTGTAGTTATTTATTTAACTTTTATTTCCCATAAGTTAAAATATTGTTGATTGTTGATAATGTTTTCTTACAATTACTTGAATAACAGGGTTGAATTGTTGAGCATGATAAATGTATTACTTTATGTGTAAAAATTGAGAGCTGCAAATGTTTACTAATAATGTAGAAAGGGTCCAAATGACTTTACTACTAGTGATAAAGACATATGATGTTTAAATCTAGCTACTTTCCAAGCTACAATGATTTAATGTTATCCAATATATCAAATATATCCCACAATAAAGCACAGGGAATTAATGCTTAAAAAAAAAGAAAAAAAAAGTCTACTGGCCCGGTCGGTCCAGCGGGTAAATTTTTTACTTGCCCTGTCAAAATTAGGCCTAGTTATTGTCTTTGTTTTTGATCAATAACCTTAATAATGCTGTGACTCCAAAAAATTTTTATGCAATTTTTTGACGTGAAATGTGAAAGGGAGCTTAGTTCAGAATTTGCATGCTGTCTGAGAAGCGGCTTTCTGGGAGTCGGATGTGTGCGCGCACACAACTTCTCACACTATTGAATGGAGTTCTCTTTTGTGTCTTCTTGCACTTGAATATTTAAATTGGAAAGGCTTAAAAGCACTTGCAAATTATAAACTTTCGTGGTGCAGCACTGCCAGGATCTGGCAAGTGAGAGTTTAACTGTCCCGAGCGACGTTTACGCGGACCCCGAGACATCAGGCAGGTCTTATTGTCGGGTCGTGCTTGGGATGAAAAGTATGCCAGATTGTAGAATGTTTGCTGTCTACACAATGTCTAATACCAGTACCAAATACTCGTACAAAATCCATTTAATGCTCAGGACTTTTTGAAGCATGCTCTTCAGCTGTAAGTAGTCACTAAAGCAGAGCGAGGAAAAAAAACGTTTAACTTTTCTTATCTGGAGACCTGTGGCTCTAAATTCAAACAGGCATACTTTGTATAATACACTGAAGCAAAGGAAGCTGAATGTCTTGTCCTTCAAAAAAAATAAAATAAGAATGACAGGGTTTGCCAAAACTTAGAAGCGTCCCTTACATTAGCTTATTGCTGTGGTCATCTGTCGCTTCCCATGAGCGGTCCCGTATTGCTGCTACAGCAATTTATTAAATGTCTTGGGACATTAATTGTATCACTTCACTTTTTGGCTGCATCAATTTGCATGGCAAATGTCCTTCAAAGGCCTGTGTTATAATAGAATAATGTGATTATAATATTTGTTGAGCATAATTCGCTATGACTTGATGTTCGCTTTCGCCTCTGTGTTTTCACAAAAAGTATGAAGTTAATTGATTGTGCTTGCAGACACTGTACTGAACATGGTTGCTTCAAACTTTGTTTTCCTTGCATTTCTACTAGGGTCGTGTGCCATTCATGCTTGAATTGATAATGTATTTTAATATCCAATTAAATTAAGTTTGAATTCAGGTAGCAAACAAAGTGCAAAATTGTAATTAAGAAATTGTGTCTGGAAACATTCAGAAAGATTTGAAGATTGGCAGCAGAAATATCAATAATTTCCGTTATGCTGATGAGACAACCTTATTAGCAGAAGCCAAGGATGGTCTTGCAACAACTTATAGTAAAAATTCAAAAGGAAAGTGAAAAGATGGGACTCCATCTGAACATCAAAAATACAAAAATGATGTCACCAGCTGGAACCGGTGCAATTAAAGTAACCATCAACGGAGAAGAAATTTAATACGTTAAGTACTTCTGCTTCTTAGGATCTATGATCGACCAAACTGGAGACTGCACACCTGAAATAATGATTTTCATTAGGATGTAATGCAATGCTAAGCATGCACCAAATCTGGAGGAGCAAAGACATTGACCTCACCACCAAATGCAGGCAGCCCCGGCAATTGTGTTTCCTATCAACATATGGATGTGAAAGCTGGGCTATGAAAAAAAAAAACTGATCGAAGGAGGATTGATGCCTTTGAGTTGTGGTGTTGGATAAGGCTCTTAAGAATACCATGCAGCAAGGGATACCAACAGAGAGGTCCTGGACTGCATTAAACCAGAGATGTTACTTGAGGGAAAAATTACCAAACTGCGCCTCATCTTGGCCGTGTGATGCAAACAACTTCACTAGAAAATACTATTACCCCTTTTCCACCAAAAAATAACTGGTTCGGAACTGGTGCTGGTTCTAAGTTGGTTCGGAGTTGGTTCAACTTGCGAACCTTCTCAGAACCGGTTTGTTTTTCCACTTACTAGAGCGCCCAGCGAACAACGTCGTTACGTCACTGTGTACGTCGCTATACGTCTTAGCTAGAAACGCTTCCAAGTACAACATTACTTTGGGATTATCTCTAACTCGTGTACCAAGAAGGCTTTAAAAACAATTGAAATATGTAGGTATTTTAATCTTTTCCTTTGATATGTAATCTTTCTGATTAGTTATGTACCCCTGTCTTGTGTCTTTTTTTATTTCCGTTTATTTGTTCTATATTGTGACTGTTTTCTTCTTTGCTTACATAATGTTTTCAATAAAAAAAAGCTAGAAACGCTTGCGCCAACTTCAAGCATAACAATTACAATGGCAGACTACATCGTGTTTCTGCAAATGTCAGAAAAGATGTTTAGAACACATCTAAACCCGCCCCCACCGTAAGCATTACGTGGTAAAAGAACGGTTCTCTGGTTCTAGTCCAGCAAAGAGTTGGTGCCGCTTTTGAACCAGTTTTCCTGGCCGAGAACCGGTTGTTTGGCTGTCGAAACACAAAGAACTGGTTCGCGAGTAGGCACCGGCTCCGAACCGGCTCTCAAAATGCTTTGGTGGAAAAGCGGTATATAATGCTTGGCACAGTTAGTGAAACAAGAAAAGGAGGCCACCAAAAAAGCGCGTTGGCTCGACACCATAAAAAATATCACCGGCCTAGGCATAGAACAGCTGAAAAAGAAAGCAGAAGACCGGAAAGCATGGCGAAAATGGCCCATGGAAGCGCCAAGAGTCGGATACAACTGTAATGGAGTTCCAACACATGAATTAAAAAGGACCCAATTATTAAAATTTGGAACTTTGTCCAAGCTGATATCTATCCAAACGACTGTTTTATATGTACTATATGTGATTCTTTTATGTGATTAAATATTCATGTTATTTCTGTCCGTTTCCCACCACAGTGATTCAGAAGGCCGCAAACTCTGTAAAAAAGTCAAGGTAGATCCCAGCTCAAAAACCAAAGGAGTCGAGGTCCTGCATTACAAGTAAGAATAGTCTTAATTTTCTGAGATCCATGTAACAATGGTAGATGAAGGTCTTATGAATTATTACTAAGAACCATGAACTCAGCAATTCATCTTGTAGTTTTGTGTTCCTTTTAGGGATGGGACCTTCCACACAGAATACAACAGACCATCCACATTTAAGGTAATTTTTCTGAAAATTACATTTTCATGAAGGTATCTTTAACAAAAATCGCAGCTTATTTTGAAGCCTCTTTCTAAATCCAGTGTATTAATATTTATTTGATATACATATGGATTGACAATCCGCTTTTTCAGAAAATATGTCTGTGCATTTTCGGATGCATACTGTTATCTGTTTGTGGATGATTCGCTCTTTGTTATTTACCCGCTTGACGCCCACAGTTTTCCCATGGCTGTTATTTCTTATTACTCAGCCACAAGCACCAGAACCAAAGTCCAAGCTTCATAAGTAGACTAATCAAATTCGTCTCCCATTGGTTTCTCTCACCTGTCTCATTCTCCACACACCTTTCAACTCAATTATGAGCAAATGAGATGAGGCATTGATGAATGGCTCTGGAATGAGGAGAGCTGTATGTGAAATATGTTAAAAATGAATGAGCTGAGCTATGCTGGATGAGAAACAGTGATGGGACATGTTCGCTGGCGCCACTGGTGTGAAAAAAATGGGGAGCTCTTATTAAATGCACCTACTGTTAAGTACCACATATTGCTCTTCATTTTCCCTTGGTATAGCAATAACACTGTACTTTGAGCACTTTGTCAAGGGAGTGATTAGTTCCTAATGTCTAGGATTCATAGATTAGGAACTAAATTAGTGTAATTGTGCAAGAGTGAAACATTTTTCATTGGTGATAAGTCTCCATACGTTTTATGTTCAAGTTAGATAATGCTTAGAACAAGGTTGGAATATTACCTAAAATAGCAAAATGACCAAAAGTTAAAATTTTGTAGTCAAAATGTAAATGTTCAATAACCAATTTATGCCAGAGGCAAATACTAATATGCCAATAAACACACTCCTTTTAAATTTGTTTAAAAAAAAGATAAATACTCTTGTAAATATTAAGAACTGACTCTATACTATACGGCTACTACGACACCGTTTAAATAGTACTATACGGCAGAAATATTTGTGGTTGCATTTTTTTATACAAATTATTTTAGTAGCATGAAATTACATTGTTACAAATGAATCTATTTCAAATAAATGCTGTCCTTTTGAACTTTCTGTTAATCAAAGAATCCTCAAAAAAAGTATCACAGTTTACACAAAAATATTAAGCAGCAAATTGTTTTTAACACTGATGATAAGAAATGTTTCCTCTTGAGTAGCAAATCAGCATATTAGAATGATTTCGGGGGGATCATGTGACACTTAAGTTTTGCATCACAGGAATAAATTGCAATTAAAAAGTTATATAAAAATGGAAAAAAGATTTTAAATTGTAATAATATTTCACAACATTACTGTTTTACAGTATTTTGATAAAATAAATGCAGCCTTGATGAGCATAAGAGACTTCTTTCAAAACATTAAACATTTTTGAACAGTAGTGTACATCCTATTATTGTAGATCCGTACCTCTAATCTCTCAGTGATTCACTTACTGAATAAAAAGAAATAAATGCACTGGCAGTTTCTTTTGACAGTGAAAGATGATTCTCTAATGGTCTCTTTTCAAAGTTTCTATCTATTCTCTCTTCTCTTATAGTCCATGGTGGCTTTCCTGAAAGACCCTGCAGGTGCCCCCCTGTGGGAGGAGAACCCTGAGGCTAAAGATGTTGTTCACATAGAGTCAGAGAAGGTAAGTATCGCTCTCTGAAGCACACTGCAGCGAAGATCGGTTTTCTGCTGTGTATTTATCAGGTGTGGGAATGTCACACAGAACAAAAGACTTGTAGCTGAGCAATCTGCAACAGAAGAACCTTCCTATTCTTCTGTCTCTGGTTAAATCTGGCAGCTGGACTGTGTATCCAGGAACAAGTGTGGTTTTAAATACCTTAAAGTTGAATTTGAAAATTCAAGACACAAGGTTGAAATTATAATTGTGATAATATTTTCCAGACATTACAGTAGTGATAAACATAATTTTCGTCAGGAAAGTTAAACTATGAATTCATGGCCCTATCATACACAAGTGTTTTTTGCTAGATTCAGTCCGAAGCAGTTATCTTTTTCACGTTCTGCGCCACGTTGTTTAAATAGTAAATGTATTTGCGCCTATTTGTGCACCCATGGTGCTGGTCTGAAAACGAGGTGTGTTCAGGCACGTTGCTATTTTGAGGCAACTGAAATGGACTGCGCCATTGACCAACAAAAACCTGGTCTAAAGTCAATGGCGCAATGTTTTTTTGTTATTTAAAGGGCACGTTAGTAATATGTGGCTATAGGGAGTCACACAATACACTTACACTCTGCTTATTACACACACTGGGATGCGCAGCAGCACACAAACTAGCCGAATATTAAAAATAAAAGGATTACAGTGTAAAAGATTAGTATTGTGTACATAAAGATATGTTGGAATCCGGTTTGTCCCGTAGATGGTCTGCTTTCTTCGCTTTAACCTCATGCACGAGCAGATCCGTTTGCGCTCAGGAGACACTTTCAGTCTTTCCGCTGGCAAATTTCGACCATGTAAATAGCAATGCACCATGTCGTGAGCACAACTGGCTTTTAAAGGGAATGGGAGATGAGACTCTGATTGATTTATTGCACGTTACACCCAAAGCACACCCATTACTCAGTAGGAGAATAGGGACAACCCTTTTAGTCCATGCTCCGAGTGCGCCGACCATTTTTCCCGCCGTTAAATAAGCAAAAGTGGATTCAGACACGCCCTAAACGCACTTGCACCGTGCGCTTTAGACCATGTTCTTAGATTGTTAAAATAGGGCCCTCAATGTTAATTAAATATTTTACATGCGTTATATTGAAAGAAACTGCACTGTCCACCTTTAATAGATTTAAAATAAATCTAGTTGAATGTTCTGCAATAGCATCTTTTTAAAAACAAAAATCAGATACTGCAGATGACAGTGGCAGATTCAGTCAAAAACAGCCACACTGCTGGTGGGTGATGGAGTAATGAAGTAATATACCATGCTAATGAAAGAGGCCAGGGAATCTCAGCTCTTATTTGTTACTGAGATCATTTGAAACTTTACTAAAAGTTATAGCCACTCAACCCAGTGTTTGACTCACTTACTTTGTCCTGTTTGGCTCGCAGGATTTCCGGAAACTGCTGAAAAAAGAGGAGCGGCCCATCCTCATGATGTTTTACGCCCCATGTGAGTTCATATGATGCAAACTGTGTGCAATCATGCAAGATGGGCCAAATTCTAGCAAAACAGATCTTGTTAAGTCTGATTGAGTATGCCTGAATCAATGCAAGTTGTGAATGTGGTCGTGAGCTCATTAAGATGTCCAGCATTTGTCAATGTACCATTAGCAAGAGTTTAACTTCCAAAGACTCATCTTGATTCCTTGTGTATTGCGCAGAGGAACCAAAAAGCTCATTAATGCAATAGTTAAGTATTGTAGATGAGGAATCAGCTGAAATCAAATTTAGATTGACATTTAATTTTTTGCCTCCAAGACTCCAGACAGTATCCATTGAAAAGTGCTTCTAAAGGTTAAATTTAACTTGTAGCCATTCGATGATTTAGATCATCGCTATTACTATTACTCATTGTTACGAACCTCCAGTGGAAAGTCCAGGGGAGGAAGAGGTTGGTGACAATAATAATACCGTTGAAGGAACAAAGGAGACAGTTTTATCAGCAAGTCTGGCGTTTATTTACAATATTAATTAACCAAGGTAGTCTCAAAAAGGTACAACAGAAAACAACTTCCCAAAACAAAGAGGAAGCACCCAGTTAAGGTACCAGATGAGATCACACACACCAACACCTTAAAAGGTAGCTCACGGGAGAACACAAAGTAAACCACAAAGGGGAAAATGATACAATAGTATTTACCACCCACCCTCCACCGAGAGAGTAAACCCCAGCATGAGGTTTGGACTTGATACACGCTACTGCAGTGACTCCACGAACGCAACTGCAGTGTCACCCAGCTCTGGTAAGCCGTCGGTCTATATACGTCCGCTCTCCACACTCTACACCAACAGTCTGCCTGTTCTCTGCTCTTTGTACCAGCTCCCGCTGATTACCAACTTAGGTGTGCAAACTAGCTAATTGCCAACTGGAGACAGGTGTGCACACAGGACCTGCAGAGGATAGACAAGCAGAAACACACACACACGGGCCTAAGGACCGTAACCCCCCCCCCCCCCCCCCCCCCATTCCATCAAACTAGGGGTTTGACTAAGTTAAAGGTTATAATTCACTACCACTTGAGACTAAACAAACCAAAACACTAATTTTCTCACTTTCTCTATGGTGGAGTAGTTCAGCTGATGTTTTATAAACTTGACAGAGAAGTAGCTAACCGGATGACACGCATCTCCTTCTCCATCCTGCAACAGCTCAGCACCAGCGCCCGTGGCACATGCCTCAACCTCGAGCTTAAAGGGGAGAGAGAGGTTGACACTCGTCCATCCACACAAACGGGACAATGGGACTACACAAACTAGTTGGGGGGGGGGGGGCGACGACTACTGAAGTTTTTGCAAAAACACCTGTAAAATCGAGCCATACCAAGGAAACGACGAAGCTCACGTCTGGTCGTGGGGGCTGGATAGGCTAACACCGCCGTAACCTTGGCGTCAACAGGACAGACCTGGCCGGGGCCTACCTGCTTACCCAAGTACGTCACAGTGGCCTTTCCAAACTCGCACTTAGCTAAGTTCAGTGTCAGTGACGCTGCCGCTAACCTCTGGAACACCTCGGCCAAAATCGACAGGTGACTAGTCCAGTCGTCTGTGTACACTACCACGTCATCTAGGTAGACATTGCAGTTTGGGACAGTCCCTAATACTATATGCATCTTGCTGGAACGTGTCAGGCGCATTCCTCATCCCGAAGGCCATAATCGTGCACTGCATGAAGTGGTCTGGGGTAACAAACGCAGAGATATCAGATGCACAAGGGGTTAATGGCACCTGCCAGTACCGCTTCAGTAGGTCTAACTTAGTGATGTACTCCGCGGGACCAATACTATCAATGCAGTCCTCCATTCTGGGCACAGGGAACAAGTCTGGGACTGTCACTGCGTTTACCTTATGAAAGTCTGTGCAGAAACGTAGCGTACCGTCCGACTTAGGAGTAAGTAAACATGGGGAACTCCACGGGCTACAGCTGGGCCTGGCTAACCCATTTCGTACTAAGTAGTTGACTTCCTCTTTCATCATCTCTCTCTTAGCCAGCAGACAACGATATGCATGCTGCTTTATGAAGCAGTCTCAATGTTGATATCGTGACGCAGTACAGTGGTCCGGGACGGAACATCGCTAAACAGAGAGAGATGAGAAAGTTACTAACAACATTACATCACCACGCTGATCTGGGGAAAGGTATGACAAATGTGCCTTTAGGTCAGACAAGAGTTCCGAATTGGGCAACCTACCACCCTGGTGACCTCCACCGAGCCCTGCTAAACCGTCGTCAGGTTCAACCCTGTCATAAACCAAGGAAGCAGAGGGGTTGCCTAGAGCAGCAGTCTCCAGAGTTTCTTCCTGCTTCTCCTGAGCCGCTTCTCTGGAATGATAGGGCTTAAACATATTAACGTGACACAGGTGTTTCTTTCTCTTACGGTCAGGTGTGTGAATGATGTAATCAGTCTCCGACACTTTGTTGTCAACCACATAGGGTCCTGAAAAATGGGCAGTGAGGGCAGTGCCGAGCACAGGCAGTAAAACCAACACTTGTTCACCTGGTTTAAATTGCCGTGCCTCCGTTTTTCTGCCGAACCGCTGCTTCATGCTTTCTTGTGACCGAGCCAGAGCCCTCTTTGCCAGGGTGGTGGCACGGTGCAACCGCTCCCTGTTCTTGGACATAAAATCCAATACATTAACCTTCGGCAAGGAGTCAGAAATCAACTGCTCCTTCAACACCTTAAGGGATCCTCGCACGCTATGACCAAATATGAGTTCAGCCGGATTGAACCCCAGAGACTCTTGCTAACAGCAAAGAGCACGTACGGTACACCTTCATCCAAGTCTCTTCCTGTGTCATAGCAGAATTTCTTTAGCGTGGACTTAAGCACCTGGGGCCTCATTTATAAAACTGTGCGTAGGATCCTTACTAAAAGTGTATGTGCGCCAGAAAGCCAAAAATGGCGTACGCAAAAAAATATTCCGACTTAGAAAACTGTGCGTACGCCAGAACCTGCACAGAATTCACTTTACAAATCCCAGTTAGCGGAAGATTGTGCGCACATGCGTCTCCTCCCCGAAACAACCATATATGGAGCTTAAAACGCCTAGTTTTACTATGCATATCCTCATCTGCGTATCATTTTCATCCAATGCCTCATTCTGCATCCATAATCTACATCCCTTAATAAGCAATAATTAGAAGTTTATTAAGGTAAAAGTCATAGTTAATTTTTAGTTAATAGTGAAAATTGGACTCTAGTCTAAAGTGTGACCAAAGGGACTTCTGTGTTTGCTGTGATTTATACATTGCTACACAATTGACAATATACCTTTTTTGCTCATGAAATTTCGTCTAAAATTTCACTAATGTGACCGCACCTTAACCTCTAACATCTCTTCTACATGCAGGGTGTGGTGTATGTAAAAGGATGCAGCCCATTTTCCAGCAGGCAGCCACTGAGACAAAAGGAAAATATGTAAGAACAGTCAACCAAAATTATTATTATTATTTTTACTATATCTGGTACAGTTGTTGAATCACTTAACAGGTGGATGTTTTGTAAGACCATTGATGTCCCTTTTTGACAGAACGTTTAGTTCTCCCTCATTAGAGCAAAAGGCAATTTTGCTTAAAAGCCCTTCTGCTGATTTCATAGTACAGTTATAGGATGTACTTCCTGCTGTTGAAGTCTATGGTGACGTATGGATTATATGCCAACTCAGCTCAATATCTCTATATGCACTGCCGGGAGACTAAAAGTACACTTCACCACACATTTTTCTCTCTCAGTCCTTCTCTTTTTTTATCTCCCTCTGTCTTAGCCCCATCTCACATCACAGAATGTTCACAGAAGCACAAACATAGATGGTTGAACATTCATTCAAACTCAAAGTCTAAAGTAAAACGTTTTTAAAGGAGACCCCATTCTGAATGTAAAAGTGGAAGCTTGCGTAAGTCAAGAGAACATTTGTTAGTATTGTGCAGCTGAAGGTTCTTATGTTCCTTTTATCCAATGGTAAACTGAAAAATGTATCACATAAAGAAAAACCACACAACAAGGATATTTTATCTATTACTATTATGTTAACAATAAGGTTTAATTTGTTAACATTACTTAATTCATTAGGTATCAGAAACTAATAATGAACAATGCGTGTACAGCAATTATTAATCTAGTTTAATGTTAACATTTTTAACATTTCAACTTTCATGTACTATAATTAGTTTAAGTATTATGAACATTAATTAACAAGGAACAGTAGATGACCTGCATGAATAAATTCTATAAAAGATAATTCTTTGTTTATGATATCTAATGCATTAACTAACATTAAAAAATTGAACCTTATTGTAAGGTGTTACTATTATAAAAAAAGTATATATATATATATATTAATTATTATTTTCCCCACATACGGAGGGATATAAGCAGTATTAATTTCTCTAACCCCGGACTGATGGGTTTGCACTAGAAAATAAGCTGCTCGTTTAGAGATTTAGATAATGAATGGGTAGCTTCCTGGTATGGACGCGATGTGTAGATTTGCTGCCACCTGTGTTTCTGAGTTTCCACGTGTATGTCGAGAAGCTGATGGCACTGCAGAAACATTGATGGATTTGGGAAGTAATCGCTGGTCAGCAGAGTTTGTCTGCATATTTTTCATTGGCCTGACGGATGCAAACGAGGCACCGGAGACTATTTGTGACACTCCGGAATAATATGCATTTATTTTAGAATTCATTATGAAGCATGGCCTGTCATAACAGTGCAGTTTGTTTGAAATTAGGGCACAAGCTATATTTTTTCAACTTAGCAATGTGACGCCATAGAAATTAATGAGGTTTTTTATGTTTTGATGCATTCAAACACAAAGTAAATTGAGTCTGTAGTAAATTTCCTCCAAAACCAAAGTGAGTTGAAATTGTTTTTGGGATGCGATTAGCATGTCAGGTCAAGCCTGCAATGTCATGAAAGAGTTGGATATTTACCACGTGCCACTTCACTGCATGCTATCTCTATCGACAAGCTTTCTGCGTACACTGATGTGGCCATTCATCTTCATTTTCCTGTGTTTGAGGTGCTAGACAGGGATTGTTTGTTTGGAGTCTAATTCATTGCTTTGGTGTAGGTGTTGGCTGGGATGAACGTGCACCCGGCGGAGTTTGACGGGCTCAAACAGGAGTTCAGCGTCAAGGGCTACCCAACCTTCTGCTACTTTGAGTAAGTTTGATTCTTCGTAAAAAACTTTTAAACACAATATCACCAACTGAACTAAATCAAATGGACTAATTTGCCAAGCATTAGAGCTGAGTGATATAGCTATACAGGATCTTTTTATATTTTTCAGCCTTTTGATTATACAGTATACATCTCTATTTATACATTTGCTATGCAATGGCTTAAATGGATTTTAATTATTACTTCGGTAGCACTTTATTTTACAGTCCTTTTCCCCACATACATACTATGTACTTATTATTGTAATTACAATAACAAGGTACTAACCCTGAACCTACTTCTAAAACTAACCTTAACCAATGTAGTTACCTTATTACCCAGTACTGTCTTATGTAAATACACTAAGTACACGTAGTTGCACGTACTGTAAAATAAAGTGCAACCATTTCAATCAAACAGTCATTGTTGGCAGGTAAATTATTTAATTCCACAAAATAGGAATAACTTCAATGTAAGAAACCTAATGGTCAAAAAAAAGTCCACAATATTCATCTAAGTTTATAGTGCAGGGCAAAATCATTGCAAGTATTTTGTAAGTATTTGATATATATAGACCAGCCCTACCCATAATACTTTTCTTAAACCAGTTCTGCTTGGGAACACTAGTGTCATAGGGTTGTACATTGTCATGTATTTGTTCTGAAAGAGCCTGTGAAAAATGGATCAGAATGGTACTTTTTCTACAGTCCAATTAAGGGCCACTGGCTCCGTCTCATACACAACAAATGTTTTGAAAGGATTTGTGGAGACGTCAGTGCTTTTCGTTGAACCCTTCCCCACTCATTGATTTTCCAAAGGCCCAAGCACATGAAATGACAGCATCAAAACTGTCTACTTGGAGTGTCACTTTTAAATGTGGTAAATCAGTGGTTTAACAAAAATACTGTTAAATAATGGAGAAAGAAAGAAGAAAGACTTTCACTCAGTTATTCAATTCATTGAATAAAAGTTCCAAAAATACATAAAATGTTAATTCTAGTATATATTTTTTTGAAGTATTTTAAACCTATAGTTGCACATAATGTTCTTAACCAATACACAATGTAGCATTGCAGGGTAGAGAAGCGATTTGCATTATTTGAAAAAGTACTTGTTTCTTCCACAAAATAATCTTTGCATATTAAATTCCAAAGATTAAAATGATTTCATTTCTAAGACATTTTTGGGTCAGCTTTTTATGTGTAGCATGCTAGAACTAATATCCCCTGCAAAAGGGATGATTTATGATTTTTAAATGAATCAGAGAATTTTAATGTGTATTCTCTGCATGAGGCAATTTGTCCATGTAGTCTTTTGCATGTATATTTATACTCGCGGCTGCAGCTGTGTGCATTTAGCTTCTGTTTAGTGCTCCTTCATTATACAGCTGTTTTAATTACTAGAAGGTAATTAAACATGGTTCTTTGCGCAAATGCCAGATCTTTGCACCACACCTCCCCACCTCAGCACTGCTCTTTCGAATCAATTGATATTTTAGTAATGCATTATATGTCTGTGATCACTGATCAAAGTGAGCATAATTATTTATTTTATCTTATTTTTTTCCAAGTACATTAAGATTTATTTATTAATTTTATTTAATTTTATTATTTAATTTTATTTCTGCTGTGGATGGCACATGCTGGTTGCAAACAGATCTACATTAAGTAAAGTTTTGAGTTCCCTTGGAATTTGTAAATGGAAGGCAAAAATGTTTTTTCAGACTCCAGATTTAGCCTGACACTAAAGTGATAATTCCGTTTGATGGACATGGGTTTTCCACTTTATTATTATATTTCTTTGTTTGGGTTGTCACAGTGCTTGTGGATCCTAACTGATTAGTGACAGTTACAAAAGGCAGTCCACTGTCGCCGTCTCTGCTAAGCTCTCACTTGCTGTAGATTATTCTGAGTCACGGAACGGGAGCAGATGATGGCAGATAAAATTTGAGTTTCTGATGTTTGAAGCATTCTTCCACATTCAGCTGTCTGTTCAAGAGCATTTCTGTATACATTCATGATCTGCTTGTGGTTGTATGGATTAGTAAGAGCACAAAGGCTGCTTGCTGAGCTCTTTGATTATGCTAAGAGCCCTGGGCCAAATGGCTTAATTAGCTTTGATTCAAACGCTCGTTTAAAATGTTTATTTTGGATGGCAGAAAGCGAGCAGCGGATCTTGGATGCCTTGCGTCTTTTTTGCGTGGCTACAAATATCCTAAGCTGTCTAGTGCAATTTATGTTAAGAAAATAAGTGGTAATAAATATTGACTTTTCCCATTTAGTATGTCCTTTTTTTGAAAGAAGGCAAGATTTGAACTTTTTTTTTTTTTTTAAATCAATGCTAACAGCTTTAAACAAACTTTCTGTTTCTGTTTTACAAACTTTTGGCCATATTTTTATACAGACAGTAGAGAGAGGACAGGAAATAATGGGATCGTGATGAGACACGATCGGCCTGGATTGATCTGGAGTCTCCTGCAAGCACTGTGGCATGGACATGTGTACTAATCACTAAGCAACGGCTCCGACATATTTTACAAACTATCTATCCCCCCAACACACACAAAATTGTGTCCTCCTTATAAGAAGGGTGTGCATTGATGTCATTTTCCCACTGGAACACACCCCCTCAGCCGCACTGAGTGGCGAAAAAACCCAAGTGGTACTCACTGCAGAGTCAAATGACGTCCAGCTCATCTCTCTGGACGTCTAATGGGGTGGAGGGATGGAGTTGTGGGTAGGGTTAGGGTGTGGTTGGATATACAAGCTCCATCCATTAGGCACAAATTACATTTACAACTGAGGAGGAGCTAAATGTAAGCTCCACCAATTTTCTCTCTCAAAAAGCCTGCAACATGACTGGCTTTAATAGGGAAAACTGTGAAAACAAACAATTATCAGTTTAAACTAAAGGTTGGACTCTATAGTGTTCCTTACAACTTACCAAAGATCCAGTGATCCATGGATTTTGACATGCAGCCAGGAATCGTGATTCCTGACATTTATAAGTGCCTGATTTTGATGCCGGGGAAATGCATAAAGCAAATTTGCTTGTGAACGCTTCATATAAATACAATATAAGTAGGTCTAAATCCAGGTGATCACTTATATCAATATTATATTTATCATCCAGCCCTACAACTTGTATAGTTTTTGTCAATGTTTATTTAAAAACATCCAGTTATGCAGAATACAAGATGGTACTGTAAATATTTAATTGATTTGTTGTCAATACAATATATAACAATACAATATATAGAGTATGATTTTACCCAAAAATTCATCATATTAGCTCAAAATAACTACAAATCCACCTTTCTCTGTCTGGAGTCCAGTTGTTTCTTTGAATTGCAGCGATCCATTTGCTTCTCTTTTCTGTAGCTTTCGACAGTCTGTAAAAATATACCTCAAATTTCTTGTCAACTCTATTTGAACAGTCAATCGCAAACTCAATATTCTATACTTTCTATACGCAAACTTTCCATTTCTATATGTGTTTTGTGTGTGTTTTTCGCGGCATTCACGCCAAAACCAATGCTGCCAGTCAATCTTTTTGCCCATTAGTTGGCATGACTGCAGTCTCTCTGCAGCTAACGGTGATGTCACGTGCATACCCTCTATTGGTGAAAATGCTGTACAGTTGTTTTGTTTGCTCATGATGAAATTATTTGTTTTTGTTTGGATTTCTTCAGCCAGTTTATGATTAATCATAAAGATTTATTCTGTCCTTTTTTTTTCTTTTTCCAAAAAGGAAGGGGAAATTCTTGCATCACTATGAGAATTACGGAGCCACCTCCAAAGACATCGCTGATTGGTTGAAAAAGTGAGTGAATAAATAATCTGCACTTTTTTTCAGCTTTCAACAAACACACACAGCCTCTCTTCATTCATTCTAACACCCTTTGCTATCTTAAAAGCTGTAAAGAATCACCATGTTTGGAAGAGGTGTGACATCTCGGACTTCTGCCCACGGTCTCCAGCATTATCCAGGGAGTGTTTTACAGGAACTGTGCCTAACAGAGATGTGATGAGGCTTTAAGCTCTCTGCAGTGTCTTAACCAACTATCAAACTGACAGAGTGACAGCCTATGTACACGTCTCTGAGATTAACTGCACTAGAGCTGCGCATGCAATGCAACATGTAATTTATGGATTGCATGAATGTTCCAGTCATGCAGTGGCCCAATATTTTGCCTAGCAACATAAATGAAAAAAATTGCTGATGCTGTATTACAGGTCAAGAACCAGACCGCGGGAACTATGCCAGAACATCTTTGTAGTGTACTGAGCAATATTTATATTATATGAATTGAGTACTATAACAAGACACATTAATAGTTTGTTAGTAGCCTTGTATAACCAGAGCATTTTTATTGCTGCCTAGTCTGGTCCACTTATTCTGGTCAATAACTTCCCAATTGGACTGTTTGAGCAATATGTCACAAGACCAACCACAGCTTGTTTTGTATTTTTTTTGTAGTTTAGTGGCAGGAAATCTGAACTTGAAATAAACCAGCGTGGAAAGAATTCGTGTTTGCAAATTAAAAAATACACAGCAGGTCAAAAGTTTTGGCTCAGTATTTTTTATATATATATATATATATATATATATATATATATATATATATATATATATATATATATATATATATATTGTGATAAAGTTCATTATTTTCCATAATGTAATGATAAAAATTAAACTTTCATATATTTTAGATTCATTGCACACCAACTGAAATATTTCAGGTCTTTTATTGTTTTAATACTGATGATTTTGGCATACAGCTCATGAAAACCCAAAATTCCTATCTCCAAAAATTAGCAGATTTCATCCGACCAATAAAAGAAGTGTTTTTAATACAAAAAGTCAACCTTCAAAAAATTATGTTCAGTTATGCCCTCAATACTTGGTCGGGAATCCTTTTGCAGAAATGACTGCTTCAATGCGGCGTGGCATGGAGGCAATCAGCCTGTGGCACTGCTGAGGTGTTATATATATATATATATATATATATATATATATATATATATATATATATATATATATATATATATATATATATATATATATATATATATATATATATGGCTAATGTACTCAGCTTGGATGCATTAAATTGCTCAAAAGTTTAAAAAAAATTCTACAAAATAATGCTACCAAAGAGGCTGTCCTTCTTACTATTCATCAAATAATCATGAAAAAGGAATAGCGGTTTGCGCAAAACCATTTTCAACATTGATAATAATGAAATGAGCACCAAATCAGCATATTAGAATGATTTCTGAAGGATCATGGTGACACTGAAACTGGAGTAATGACTGCTGGAAATTCAACTTAATAAATTACATTTTCAAATATATTAAAATAGAAAACAGTTATTTTAATTTGTTATAATATTTCACAATATTTCTCTTTTTACTGTATTTTTGATCAAATAAATGCAGCCTGGTGAGCATATAAGGCTTCTTTTGAAAACAAATCCTTGCCAACCCTAAACTGAACATTAGTATTTCAAAGATTTGATGCCACTAACCAGGCAAAAAAATCCAGTGATTGGTTGTTCATCAAAAATTATCACTATAGCAAAGCGGAACATTATAAACACTTAAAAGTATATGAACACGAAAAGTTGCTAACCAATTTGGAACTAGCGTTTTTAGTCAGCTCTTACCATTTCTGTGTTCTGTATACCCATGAGACAGTCAGTGTAGGGACTGTGGGTGGTCTATAGTTTGTGAGAAACAGAAAATCATTATTGCAATCACATAAACTGTATGACAGCTGCAGTTGGTTGACTAATACAAGTGTATGTTAAGAGATTCCAATTGTGACTTCCTGCTTTCAAAACACTTGCAGATGTCCCTGGCTTGCCTTGTAGAATTAAATTTGAATGAAGTAGAGGTGGTGGGCGATCTTCCCAAAAAATAAAGTTATGATCCTATAACACATAATCACTATCAATGATCTGAATCACAATCTTCCCAATGTTGAGATGTACTATATAGAATATCCAGACTGGAACAAGCCTATGGATTTATCTCTTTGAGCAATTTAAAACACAACATTGAATTAAAGAATCAGTTGTCAAAATGTTCACCACACATGAAAGACACATGATAGACACGTATGATATAATTTGGCCAATCAGCACAGCACAACAGCTCTAGTAGGCAGTCATTGTTGTCGTTTTAACATTATTATGAGGACATAAAAGATCGCAATCTCCACGATTTGCTTGAAAAGTAGATTGTGGACGTCTTCAAGATCGATCACAATATAAAATCGTCAGATCGCCCACCCCTAAAGTAAAGTGAAAACTCTAGCAAACCCAACTATTCAGTGTACTTAATTTTGAATAAAGAAAAGGGAAAACATTAACAAACCCCACCATTTAGTGCATTTTACCCAGCTGCCTGTGGCTAGTTTTTGTTCAGCCGACGCACTTCTAGGAGCCAAACATTTGACTCTTAGCACTCTACGAGGGAATCATTGTGACTGTTCTTGTATGGGCACAGTGCCCATCAGGAGACAGATGTGATGTGCAGGCTCAGACTAGCTCTCTTTAGTCATGTGGGTGTGACCGTTGCCCACCAGATGTAGTGTACTGGCAGGGTCCAACTTAGAGCTTAGGTGACTCTCATTAGTCATTAGGAGAGTTTTGAGTCATATAGCTGAGTCATGAAGTTCATAGGCCTTGAGACAACAAAAACATATTGACTAATGGAAATGATTTTAACTACTCGTGTTTATGTTGCGTAGCCCTCAGCCTCCACAGCCTAAAACTCCAGAGGTGCCTTGGTCAGAGTCCAGCTCAGCGGTCTTCCATCTGACCGATGATTCTTTTGACACGTTCCTGCAGGAGCATCCTTCAGCCTTGGTCATGTTCTACGCACCCTGTGAGTATTAACAACATGGCTCTTGCTGGTCGTGGTGACTGATTTTTACAAGTATCATCTTTATTGTTCCTGGATGAATATACTGTATCTATCAACCAATATAATTTTAGGGTCTGGTTAAAGGCTGGGCTTGGGGCTTGAATGACATTCAAATTTAGGGGTAGTTAAAGGGATAGTGCACTTAAAAATTAAAATTGTCACTTATGTCATTCCAAACCCGGTACGAATTCCTTAATCCCTTCAACTTGATCAATTAAAGCCAGTGACATCCACCTTTTTTGAGTTCCACAAGAGAAAGAAAATCCTACAGGGTTGTAACAACATGAGGGTGTGTAAATGATGACATCATTTTCATTTTTGGGTGAACTATCCCTACTTGTTAGAATTATGTTGGCAAGAAAGTTGTTTTTTTGGAAATGTTATTATCATAACACCATAATGTTTTGCACACATTCTAAGGTAGAACCATAGTACTATTTGAAGTATTGGAGTGTCATGTAAAATCATTGTACAGTATATGGATATTTTACAGTATGAGGATCATTACCAGTCATTTTTTTTAAGTCTAATTAGGAATTCAAAGAGAGAATTAAAAAAAAGATTTATCTTGGTTGAATTGCACTTGTGTGCTGTTGATGTCTTTGTCTCTGTCAATTTTATTCTCAGATGAATCTGCCAAACACAGATTTGCTGATATGAGCATGTCGGTAGTATTTCAGCTTCTTGGGAGGTTGCTTTTATAGTGATTGAAGGAAGATGGCTCTCGGGTTTCATACATTTTTGATGAAACACCTCTGATAGAACATATTCATTTCCTGTACAGCACAGGGTGTATCCTACCAATCTGCCACTGATCCTATAGTATATACATAAACATTATCTCCACATGAATACACGGAGAAGGTACGGAATGACTCGTTTACATTCTCATCAGCTAGACCAAATGCAATATCCTTGTTTAGACACAAACCTCTGTTCACATGCACGCAGTTATCATCATGCCAATGATAACATCCGTTTGTCCTCTCGACAGACATAATCGACACTGCTGAGTTAGGTGAAAAAAATGACCCTTTCTCTGCATCGGATTAACTATCGCAATGCATCGAGACGCAATGCATACTGACCCCCTTCAGTGTGCAAATTTTGTGTATCACTTCTATTAAAGGTGCTCTAAGCGATGTTGGGTAACGTCACTTCTTGTTGATGTTCGAAGTATTGTCAAACAAAACGGATGCTAGCTAGACCCTCCCTCCTCCTCATCTGCTCCTCATCTAACCCCCCAAACCCCACCCCCAAATCCTTCTAGTCGGTTATTGGCTGGAACAGTTTGTTATGTTTCGTGGTGCGGGTTTACCCAGTTGGTTTTTATTGCTGTTTGTGGAGCCTGGGGTGTCTGCAGAGACCGCGGTTTTTTACAGTGTGTTCAGGGGACAGGCAGCTAGCGGATAGTGAGGAGGTGTCTGCTGTATGTGACAAAAAATGTTTTGACCTAAAAAAACGCATGACATCGCTTAGAGCACCTTTAATAAAAAATACAGTTGCATCATTCTTAGCAAAAATGCAAACACATTTATAAATCAGACCAGATTTTTTTTCATATTCCCATAGTGTTAATAAATGCATAATAAATCCAAGCTTGACGTAGTGAGCTCTGGCTTACTTTTACTGGAAAGGCTGTTATGATTATGTAATAGGTGGAGAATTGGAAAGGAATATCTTGAAATACTTGGAAGGGAAATATAATTTCTTTCCAGATGATTCTGATAATGTCACGTTGTAGTCTTTTATGGATATTGAGTTGCTGCTGTTTTCATGCTATGTCAATTATGCATGACAGCCCTGTTGGAAGAAAAAGAAAATAGCTTAAACCGGCCTAAGATGGTTTGTTGGTGTTTAGCTGGTCTTCCAGTTTGACCAAAATCTCTTTAAAAGAATCAAAGCAGGCCAGGCATCAAACCACCTCTGGCTAATCATTTATAGCAGGGTTTTCGAAATCTTTTGATGTATAAATACTACTTTTCGTAACTTTAGATTGGATTTATTGTGTATTTATTTACACTGAGAATATTCACTTTTTTGTTTAAAACAGTTCCTATGCTCACGAGGCTGCATTTATTTGTAAAATACAGTTGCTGTATAACAGTAATAATGTGAAATATTATTACAATTTAAAATACCTTTTCTATTGTAATATTAATATTTTAAATATTTTAAAATGTAGTTTAATCCTATGATGGCAAAGCTGAATTTTCAGCAGCCATTACTTAGTATCACATGATCCTTCAGAAATCAATCTGATACGCTGATTTGACACTTAAGTAATATTTTCTTGTTGACAACACAGCTTAATATTTTTGTGAAAACTGTGATGCATGTTTTTTCCAGGATTCATTGATGAAGGGAACATTCAAAAGAACAGCATTTATTTGAAATCAAAATCTTTTGTATTGATGTAAACATTTTTACTGTCTCTTTTGATCAATTTAATGTATCCTTGCTGAATAAAAGTATTAATTTCTTTCAAAAAAATCTTACTGACCCCAAACTTTTGAACTGTAGCTTACATTTGTGTACTTTGTTAAAAAAAAATCTTTCACAGAACTACTTTCATACTGTTAAAAACTAATGCTGTCAATAGAATAAAAATTACAATTAATGTCATAATTTGTGATCAATCTAGACAGCAGAGTGAAGTAGTAATATTTTAAAGTCTGGTGAATGTAAAAAATCATTATGCTAATCAGATTTAATTCATATCTTAAAGTGCACATTAACTTTGACGGCCCTACTGTATACATTTTGTAAAAATATTTTTGTTTCTCAAACTTTTTTTGGTTACGTGCTAATGTTAAAATTATTCACGCTCAGATTTTCTTCCTTGTGATGGTTTTTAGGGTGTGGCCACTGTAAGAAGATGAAGCCAGAGTATGATGAAGCTGCTGAGGTCCTCAACAAAGACCCAGATGTGAGTTTCTTCATACTAATTCTCTGACATGGAGATTCTATATTTGCTTGTTGTAAAATTCATAGATCCTTAGACTTTGCAAGAGAGAACATAGAGGCAGGATAACACCTGTGTACTTAATGAAATGGTTCTAGATGTGTCGTTTTTGCTTTGAGGCATTCCTTATAAAAAGTCTGTGTCCAATTGACTTGATTGGAAACAGCCAATTGTAATTTTCCATCATCCTAGACAATTTATTAACACCCTGTGGCAAATTCCAAAAAATGTTTTAATCTTCAACAAACTTTTGATTCAAAATGTCTGTCCTTCCATGACATGCTTTAAAGTTGCAACATGAGACCATTACAGTTCACAAACATCTCTGGCCATGTTGTGCGAGTGGTGTGTTTCTCATTTTCCAGGGCTGGCCGTTGTGCTGGCTCTGCTCTCTAGTCCACAGTTGCAGGCCAATTGCAGTCACCAGAGCCTTATAGTTGGAGTATTTATCTCATTTTCTCTTTCTTCTGTGCCGTCCCTCTAGCCTTCAGCTTGGAGCTACTCAGAGTAATGCTCTTCCCAGAGTTCAATAACGACACATTATGCATTATCTAATGCATGCTCTAGTCCTCGCGTCTTCTCCCTTGAGAGAGCTGAAGTCATTTATTTTTCTCATTCCTTTCGCTCTCGACCATACACACAGTTTAAAGAGAGAGTCCACGTGTCAAAAATATTTTAAATTTGCATTTCGCTGAGAGTTTGGAATAAGGGTGTTTAAATGTGCATACAGTATGACTGGGTTGCGAACATGAGATTTTGCAAGTGGATGGTGGAGAAATTGAAGCGGCCGTGCTTATCTCTCAAGTGTGTTGTTGAAATGCAGTGCCGTTACTTTAATGAGATGTGTTTGTGTATTGTTTGTCAAGCAGTTTGGTTTGCATAAACTTCTAATTGGCTCACAGATCTGATAGCTGTCCATAGATTATTTGGCCCCTGCAGGGTTGGTGCCTCTACTCAAACACAAATCCTTTGTTTGTGATAATGTCTCAGGCTCTCATTATAGATTTAAGGTATCCCACTGACAGATGTTTGCAAATAGAGGCAGTTAATTAAGTTTAAGCTGAAGAAACATTCATAATGACAATCCATTCTGCATCTATATAATGGTGGGAACAAAGCTGTGCCAAGTTGTGCTGTCATTTCCTTAAAAAGACTTGTTTGTTGCCTCCACAACTTCAACAAATTGATTGCGTTTAAACTGGGGGTGTAAATCCATAAATCTGTCTACATTAGGCCTTTGTGTAAATATAATTTTCTGCAATTTGTAGGGTATATTTATCCAGCGGTGCTCTTTGTATCCCACTCGGAGAAAAAAATAACAGATATGATATTTCTCGAAATGCACCCAATGCAAATTATTGTTTTTTGTTGTTGTTTTTAAATCCCATGAATTAACATGTTAACTTTAACATTCCCTGACATTTTAAACCAGTTCAATATAAAGACAGGTATATTCTATCTTTAGATGTACAGAAAGTGGTTTTAAAATGTAACGTTTGAACTTGAATTTGAGATAATTGATGGCTGTATCCTCAATCTCCTCTCCTGAGCTTTAGAAATTGTTGAATAATTATGCATCTCATCTACTCCACCTACAGGAGGTCCCTTCAACCACAGAACACAATCAGTATTGAAATGACAACTTGCTCTGTTCTCAAATTATGTAGCCTCATGATTTTAATTACGTTGTGTGTAGACATTTGAAACTTAATGAGTTCAATAATTGCTGGAAAGTTTTTAGAGAGTGATTTGGATTTAAAATTAACATCTCTAAATTGAGTGGCTCCTCGATCACATAGAAAAAGATCAGTTTGCACAGGCTTTTTTTTATTTAACAAATGGACCAACGATGTCCAACATGTAGGATCTATGTTTTTATGATCTTTATGTATTTTGATTAATCAGCTGTCAGATAACGTATAGTGTTGTTTTTAAGCTGAAACTTAGTAAACAGTTTTTTTCTCTCTTTATATATCTATATGGTTTTAGAGCCCAGGTGCATTGGCAGCAGTGGATGCAACCATTCACAAGTCCATCGGAGAGCGGTTTAAAATCTCAGGCTTCCCCACAGTGAAGTACTTTGAAAAGGGCGAGGAGAAGTACACGCTTCCTCAACTTCGGAGCAAAGACAAGATCATCGAGTGGCTACAGAAGTGAGTTAACTGTCTTTTCCACTCTGCTGTTCGATGGTTTACTGACCATCCTCAGCATGCAAAATTTAATTAAATGTATTTATTATAATTTTTATCTCTCTCTCTCTCTCTCTCTCTCTCTCTCTCTCTCTCTCTCTCTCTCTCTCTCTCTCTCTACTGTCCCTATATTAAAGTGTAAAAAATGCCTTGAAGATGTGCTGTTTTGTGCAGTGCATCTCTGTAGAGGCGTTAATGTGCAAAACAGATAAAACACAATGTCTGTTTTTGACTGTGGATGTAGTTATGTAGGTGGATTAAGGTCTTCATGGGTAAATGCTTGTTTTTGCTTTCATTTATTTCTTCACACTTTAAAGTTGATTTATTATGGAGGTGGATTTAGTGCTCAGCTAAGGTCAGGTACAGGTGAGGCATAAATTGCTTTTCGTTGAGCTGCTCTTACCATCTCTTAACTCTATAAATAGTCAGGAAGGTCTGTTATAAATACTAAAAATGTGTCCAAGCTCCACTTTGTGGTTTTGTTTTATATGTTAAAGTGGTAACTGAATGTTACCTAGTTAAAATAAGTCCTAGACTTTTGGGGGGGAAAAGTGAATCTTTTCAGTGAGACGGTGCAGAATTGTTTGAAAGGGCCACATACATTTGACCTGGATGTTTTTTACGCATTACTGAACTTCGCTCTAAGTGGGCTACGTAACTGACAGGGGTTCAGTCAATGGGAACATGCTGTCGAAAACACACACTGACTGATTCTAAAGAGCGGCCTGCATGTGGGCTGGGAGCCTGAGAGTCTACTTTTACACTTCTGCCTCCCTTGACTTTTTGGGATGTTCAACGGAGCTTGACTTCAATCAATCACTGCTAAACTGACCTCTGAGTGGAAGAGCTTGCCCTTGCTGTGATACTGGAGCAGTCCTGCTGTGCGGGCATCAACTATGAGTTGAAGTGCATGACTGTGCCATCTCACAGGTCCCAGAATGCCAGGGCCAAGCCTGTTGTCAGTCTCATGGCATTACTGCTGACTTGTAGACCTGCAATATGGTAATACCATGGGACATGGGAAGTCAGGAAAGCCCAAGTTTAGATTTTCTTTACTCCTGAAGTGTATTCACATTCAATTTTTTTATTAAGTGACATGCATATACAGGGCTCCAGACTGCAACCATTTTTTGAGACAGTGCAAGCATTTTTTTGCAACTTGTTGTGCGGGTGCAACCTGCAAATTTGGATTTCTTTTTATTTCATGTTGAAAAACGAGCAGGGAGCGAGCGATTAGTCAACTGCGCAGGTCACGAGTCCTCGGTGTGTCTAACGTCACAGATCAGTCAAAAATGCCGAATCGAACCATTGGCCGTATCCCAAATGGCACACTTCATATGCACTTATTGTCTTTTGGACTTACAATGCCTGCTGTGTGCGCGTGATTGTGAAGTCCACGAGAATCTTGGTTGTCCCATTTGTCATTTTAGGTTTCAGAAGCGTGCTTGCATTTGCCCCCTTTGCGGTCAATATGCGCCCTCGATGCACACTTTTGCCAAACCCGCACTGGTGCAAACTCTGCAGCAGACTTCTTCCCTCCAGCCAAAGTGCCATTACATCATGAAAGTGCGGACACTTAGGGAGACCGTGACTTTTTAGGGTGCTATTTGGGACAGGGCCATTGACACATTTTTCTCACCAAAGCAAGGCCCTCTACAGCAACAAATTGCCGAGAAGGAAAGATCAAATGACAAGTCAGAAGGAAAAAAAAAAGGCAAGACAACAATATTTCTGACAGGTATGGCTGAGGGAGTTTGCGTGGCTTAGATATTGCAAATTCACTCAAATAGAAGACCCATGAGAAGATTAAGGATGCCATTAATCTCTTATTCATGATCAACATGAACAGCGGTGACCACATGCTTTGTTTGCATCTATGGATGTACATTTGTTAAGCTTTGGTTCTTGTACTGTAATGATATCCCTGTGAACTTAACTGACAGAAATTACAATGTGCCGTTTTATTTCAAGTCTGAAAAATGTGAATATTTGAGTTGCAGGTCGATTTAATGTGTGCCCCTAAATGTTCTGCTTGTACAGTGCTCCTAGTAAAATGCCCTCATTAAGATGCATTTAATGTTTTTAAAAGAAGTCTCTTTTGTTCACTAAAGCTGCATTTATTCTAATATGCTGATTTTCTGATCAAGAAACATTTTTTATTATTATTAGCAGTGTTGTACTGCTTAATATTTTTAAGGGAACTCTGATTCTTTGATCAATATAGAAAGTTCAAAAGAACAGCATTTATTTAAAATGGAAAACGTCAATGTATCAATGTGAAAGTCTATACAATCACTTTTGATCAATTTAATTAATCTATGCTGAATAAAAGTATTCATTTCTTTAAAAAAAATCGTACTAACCCCAAACTGTCATGTATATGTAGTGTAAAAAATACACTATTTAGGGCTTAAGCAGATGGTGCAAGGACCCTCTTGAAATTGCTCCAATTGTTCATTATTATATATATATATAATTTTTTATTTATTTTTTTACATGTAATTCTATGGCATAAGTGTCTGAATGCTTTTGAAGCCATTCAGTTTCGCTAAATTCACAGGTGTAAGTCTAATTACATCAGCTTTTCATTCAGTTTATTGAATTGTTAATACAAATTTGTATAGTTATTATATAATGACCTAACTTGGTTGTGAGTATTATAAAGTTATTATATAATGACCTAACTTGGTTGTGAGTATTATAGTTTCAGAGATCTCAGCCTTAAAGCTTACCTATTAAATCACAGACTCTCTCTCTCTCTCTCTCTCTCTCTCTCTCTCTCTCTCTCTCTCTCTCTCTTTCTTTCTCTTTCTCTCTCTTTCTCTCAGTCCCCAGGCCCCACCTCCTCCAGAGAAGTCGTGGGAGGAGATGGCGTCCAGCGTGAGCCACCTGGGAGCCGAGGATTTCAGGGAATCTCTGAAAAAGAAGAAACACTCCTTGGTCA